>NC_059373.1:37752780-40152780 GCF_019703515.2 Myxocyprinus asiaticus
GAGAGGTGGAAGGAGGAGGGAAAGAGAAATTCCCCTGCCTCAGCAGTGCTGTCGTCAGGGGCCAACTTTTCCGCCCTTATTAGGTTTTATGGCTCCTTCCGGGCAGGTATGCAGTCTCTTGTGATCTCTTCCCATTTAATTTGTCATTTACAAGATGGCTTCTGCAATTCAAACAGCTTATAAAGAAAGCAGGCAAGACCCAAGGATTTTATTTGTATTTATTTATTCATTTATTTAGGCTCAAATTTAAGGAGGAAGACATACACTGATCAGCCACAACATTAAAACCACTGACAGGTGAAGTGAATTACATTTATTATCTCATTACAATGGCACCTGTCAAGGGGTGGGATATATTAGGCTGCAAGTTAACAGTCAGTTCTTGAATTTCATGTGTTGGAAACAGGAAAAATGGGCGAGTGTAAGGACCTGAGCGACTTTGATAAGGGCCAAATTGTGATGGCTAGATGACTGGGTCAGAGTATCTCTAAAACGGCAGGTCTTGTGAGGTGTTCCCGGTATGCAGTGGTTAGTACCTACAAAAAGTGGTCCAAGGAAGGACAACCGGTGAACCGGCGACAGGGTCATGGGAGCCTAAAGCTTATTGATGCGCGTGGGGATCTGGTCAGAGTGCACATGCTGACACCTGTCCACTGCCGAAAGCACCTACAATGGGCATGTGAGTGTCAGAACTGGACCATGGAGCAATGGAAGAAGGTGGCCTGGTCTAATGAATCACATTTTCTTTTAGATCATGTGGACAGCTGGTTGCGTGTGTATCATTTACCTGGGGAAGAGATGGCAGCAGGATGCACCATGGGAAGAAGGCAGGCCGGCGGAGGCAGTGTGATGCTCTGGGCAATGTTCTGCTGGGAAACCTTGGGTCCTGGCATTCATGTGGATGTTACTTTTGATACGTACCACCTACCTAAATATTGTTGCAGACCACACACACCCCTTCATGGCAACAGTATTCCCCAATAGCTTTGGCCTCTTTCAGCAGGATAATGCACCCTGCCACACTGCAAAAATGGTTCAAGAATGGTTTGAGGAACATGGCAAAGAGTTCAAGGTGTTGACTTGGCCTCCAAATTCCCCAGATCTCAATCCGATTGAGCATCTATGGGATGTGCTGGTCCAACAAGTCCGATCCATGGAGGCCCCACCTTGCAACTTACAGGACTTAAAGGATCTGCTGCTAACGTCTTGGTGCCAGATACCACAGGACACCTTCAGGGGTCTTGTGGAGTCCATTCCTTGACAGGTCAGAGCTGTTTTGGCAGCACGAGGGGGATCTACATGATATTAGGCAGGTGGTTTTAATGTTGTGGCTGATCGGTGTATGTAGGTAAAGAGGAATGCTAGAGTTGAAAACTAAGACAGCACTGTTTTTTTGGGTGTATGAACATGATATTTTTCAAAGAATAATTCACACCAAAATGACAATTCTGTCATTATTTACTCGCCCTCATGTCATTCCAAACCTGTTTAACTTGCAATTTCTATCTGTTCCTCACACAAAGTTATCCTATGACTTCAGAAGATACGATTCCTTAAAAGAGAGCCCCAGTCCCCCATTCACTTTCATTACATGAAAAAGAGTGGCCAAGATATTCTTTAAAAATTCACATTTTGTGTTCCACAGATGAAAGAAAGCCATACGGGTTTGGAATCACATGAGTGTGAGTAAATAATGACAGAATTTTCATTTTTGCGTGACCTATTCCTTCATCAATCCCAAATGCATCCTATGTGTCCACGGACTCTATGGTAACTATGTATTTTTGCGGAGTTGTTGAAATGTATGTCAATCTCAGATCATGGTCCTCATCTTAGCTAAATTGGCACAGAATTGTGTCTTGTGCTGTACCCGATTATCCTTTGGCACACAGCTATTAGCCACCATCTGCATCTGCTGTACATTAAAAAAGTTTAGCATAAGGTTGTATAGTTTCAAAGGTCCTTTTGGTGCCTTTAACATTTCGCAGAAGTGCATTAAAAACGACACCTCTCCATGCTAAATGCAGCCAGATGCGATGCCAAAGAGTTTGGGAAAATATGTTGAAACTGAACTGTGAAAATAAACATTGTGGCATAATACGGCCTCTTTACCTAACACAGTGAACTGCAGACCACAGTAATTTGTAAATGGATGAGAGTTTTAAACAAAATGTCATTTAACTCAGCACAGCTTTAGGTCAGAGTGTGTTGTTCGAGTGTGTTTGTACATGTGTGTTCAGGATTTGCATTAGCACAGAGGGTTGTATAAATGGCCTGGGTGTAATTGTGTTTTACTGCATCATGTCCCACAGGCACAGTCTCATTGGCTTGTGTACAGGAAGTCAATGGGATCCAGGTTTGAATAGACACAGTATTTAGAGAAGATGCAATAAGAAGAAAAGAGAAGAAAAAAGAAAAGCAGAAACACATTGGAAAAGAATAAGCTGTCTGACATGTTGCATTTCTTACTAATAGACAGGGGTGGATCTGGGGTGGCAAATGCCACCCTAAGAAAAAGCATTGCCACCCCATCTGCAACCCCAGCATAAGTATCCAAATGTATTAAACATAAATGTAAGTATATTATCGTTGATTTTGACATTGTCAAATTTATACATGTCAAACTCTCACCGAATGCACAAATGACTACAGACCCATTGATTGATTACAGCAGCAACCAATCCCGTGATTGTATACAGCAGCAGCCAATAACAGCATCGACCAGTCGCCTACCTACTATTGCAGCGCGTGTACAGTGTTCTGTAGACAGGGCTCTCGCAGGCTGATGAGCTTATTTCCTCAACAACAATGACCACATGGACAAACACGAGGAAAAAAAGAGGTAAAAGATGAATTTCTCAGCTGTATTCACTGAATGATTATTAGATACATTACTGTCAGTTATAGGTTGAGACGGATGAGACGTGTCCTCACCACTTTTTGAAATAGCTTTCGGCGGGTATGTGTATAATCCAGATGAAACATCTCCAGTTATTCAGTAGGAGTTTCTATTTCATCTGTGTGTGTTTTGACTGGCGATCTGGCGCTGGAATGTGTTATTTTGAATGTTATGATGAGTGTTGTTGAGGCTGTTATCAGTGTTGTTTAGTGTCAGCAGTTTTTCCACAGCTCGTGCTCTTTTCCATGTCCCCCATTTGTTGTCTTTTTTGCTTTCTCTCCCTCTCTCTTAATCACTCTCAGGTGTGCAGTAACCAGGTGAGCTGAGTTGATGGGGCGCACTGGTGCGCAGTGTGTTTCCTCCCTATATTAACTGAGTGTTTCATGGCTGGGTTGTGTGATGGGAGATGGTTGTTCGTATACTTTGTCATCTCGTTCATGGGCACTCAGGCGCATTTTGGGTTCCCGTTGCTGGAGCGGAGAGTTTGTGGTTGTCGCTGTCTGAGTTTTGGAGATCGCTGTTCTTTCATATAAAGAGCTGTCAATATACCCTAGACTCCCCGCATCTTTTATTGCATAATATTTTTAAAGTGTAACACCCATCCACTGATGTACAGATGCAATCTTGTTTTATTAAAATAAACAGTTATATTTGGGTGCATTAGAATCCAAAACCTCTAAAAACTAAAGGCAAAAAGTAACCACTAGGTCAATCAGTCATGCTTTAATCAAAGTGCTGATCTATGTGTTCATCTACTGATTAACAAAATCCCAAGACTGATTGTTGCAGATGTAGAGATGAAATTAACATATTATGTGAAATATTTATTTGGGTGTTTGAATTGGTCATTAAGTATGACTGTTGATCAAAACAGGTCATTTAAAGGAATCTTTTATTGTGCATAACATAATTAATATTCATGAGTTTTGCAGCACTGCCTCCCACAGTACAATTTTCTGTACAGTTTATTTGTATTTAGACCTAAGTTAATATTCGCTTTCAAATGGCTTATTCCAGCTGTTACAAAGGTGATAGGCCTACAGAACTTTATTAGCAGAATAACATGGGATATGCATGCACTCTCCATCCATGGGTACACTTAACAAAGGTGGTGATGTTTAGTCCAGATTGCCGGTTCTATATGTAAAGCATAGGAACATTTAGAATTTGTTGATGTGTTTAATAGACAATGTCTTGGTGCTCTGGAGATGTACATTTTGTTACTTATTTTTTATTATGCAAAAATAGATATTTTTTAATGTTGGAAAATCAGTATCAAAATGGTTACTATGCAGTTTCTGTGGAAATGCAGTTGTATCACAAATTCATGGATGTTTATAATTTGATAGTGACTCCAGTTAATGAACTAGTACTTGTTGCAATGAAGCTTGGTACCTTAATCCATAAGAACTACGCATGGGCGCTTGCTTTAGTGTTGCCACCCCTCAGTCTGCCTGCCACCCCCTTGCCATCTCATAAAAAAAGTTCTAGATCCGCCCCTGCTAATAGAACACAACAGAGACTGCACACTTTTTCAGTGGCCTTGATTTCAGACTTTTTTATTTTATTTTATTTTTCATTTTCTCCATAGGCATGTCAAAGAAAATCTTTGGTAAAAAGTTTTAAGCCAAGAACCAAACAAAACGTAAAATGTGGACGTATTGACAGCATCTAAGATGTAAATGTTCAATGTCATCACATTTAATTAATCCATTATTAGTACATACGTACATCATATCAGTTTCATTCAGTTCTGTGTGATTTCTGGTGCCGTATTCAACTTGTGTCAAAGGATTATATCACTTTAACCAAGACTGAACTTTAAAATGTTAAAATGAATAAAAATTCTGTATTCATTTAATCATTACCTGATACATTTTTTATTTTATTTTGTGTGCCATGGAACACAAAAAGAGTTTTCAGAATATGCTGTAGCTCAAAAACATGACCATAAAATACACCACAAAAGCACCATAAAACAATCATAAAAGTAATCCATTCTATTTGTGTACTATAATCCAAGTCTTCAGAAGTCATATGATAGCTCTGTGTGAGGAACAGACCCAAATTTAAGTCTTAAATCAATGATCTTCATCTCCATCCGCCAAAGCGACCGTATCAGTCAAATCCTAAATCATTTAAACATTCAAAAATTGCTGCCTTAAGTAGCATTATGACCAGGGCCACCATGGCCACTGAGTGTAATAGTATATTGTTACTAAAATTATTGTCACTATGCATGATATGGTTAAGTGATTAAGATTAGGGATATAGGGTTAAGAGATCTAATATATATCTATATATATATATATATATATATATATATGGGAACGTTCTAATTTGAGTCTGTGAGCGTGTCACAACATTAAATCACTAGAGAACAGTGATAATGCACCATTGCAAGCATGCTCCAATGACACAATACTAGAGTGAATCATACAAAAGCTGTCAAGAACGTGTGGTGCATGGTTCACCCCAAAATTAATAATTATATTTTACTTAATATTTTGTATTGTGACATTATTTTCACAACAATTAAGCTAATTTCCCCCTCAATTCTTTTTACTGTAATGCAGAAAATCTTGTTTTCATTACTGTAATGCAAAAAATAAGATATTATATAAATTGTAAAGTATGTCATGGGAGTACATGTTCTACTGCCTATAATGAATGCTAATTTAGTCATTATATTCATGAAAATTAAACTCCAATTCTTGTTACTGTAATGCAAAAAAAAAAAAAAACGTAATTTCTGTAATGCGTTACATTTAAATGCATTTAAAATGTAAATTGTACTGTATAATGCAAAAATATATTTAAATTGTAAAAAGTACGTCATAATAGTATCTGTTGTACTGTTGTCCATTATTTTTATGGCAATTAAGTTAATTTCCACTCCAATTCTCATTACAGTAATGCAAAACAAAATTCACATTTTCATTACTGTAATGCAAAAAAATACGATATTATTTTAATTGTAAAGTTCATGATGGTAGTATCTGTTGTACTGCCTTTAATTAATGCTGATTTAGTTGTGACATTATTTTCATGACAATTAAGCTAATTGTCCCCCCCCAAACTCTCCTTACTGTAATGCAAAATATCTTGTTTTCATTACTGTAATGCAAAATAATAATAATAATAATAATAATAATAATAATAGTAGTAATAATAATAATTGTTAAATACATATTGGTAGTATCTGTTGTACTGCCTTTAATTAATGCTGATTGAAATAAAACTACTATTGTATTACAACATTTTTTACGGTAATACAGGTAAAACAAATTACTCCACAACAAATTAATACCACCACAAATTATTGGTGGTAAAGTGTGATTAACTTTAATGAAAATAATGTGACAATGCAAAAAATGCAATAACTATTTCTGACAATTTTTGTCATATTCAGTACCTATAATAGTCTCTATTTTTTTCATTAGTTGCATTATAATTGTATTTAAAGGTTATACATGCAACACATGCAAATGAGGAGAAGCCCTTGAAGTCCTGCAGTAAATGCCATGAACTTCCAGGAATGAGTTCTAGAGGGGGAACTGCAATACAGGCCTGTACATCTATAAGCATGTTTTGCAGGAGGTGAGACATCTCTGTCTGCATAATGTACTCTGCATCATTACACATCCATCCTAGAGCATCAGTATTCTAGTAAATAAACATAAAATGACCTTTAAACATCCTTTTACAACACCCAGAGGGAAAGGAAGATTTTAAATGTAACATTTATTCAGGCCTTTCTATGTGATTATACATTTCAGGACTAATTGCTTTTGAAGTCGTTATTACTTTTAAGAATAATATGCAGTTATGTCATATTAAAACTGCATATGAGGTAAATAGCCCATCACGTGTCTGAATGTGTTAGCTTTGGTCGGCGTTTTGTGTGTGACCTTATTTGAGATGATGAAAGTTTAGTGGATTGGAATGGGTTTGGATAGACACTTTGACAAGGTTGACATGCTTGCAAACCATGTTTGTCCTCACTGCAAGTGAACCTGTATTTAATGTAGCCTGTAATTTATTTAAGCTTGCATAGTACTTTCAATGATTTTTGAGGATGAGGGCATGTCACGTTGCCTTCCCATGTTGGCATCTACCAAGAGTCAGATGAATTTGCACCACAATATTGTAGAGTTTTATTGGACGGACGACCTTTGACATCAACAACAAAAGACATTGAAAGTGTTTTCACCTCTTTTTTAAAACTTTAAACCTATTTATTTTGCTCTCCTAACAATTTACAGTTACATACTGTAATTAGTTGGATGCTATATTTTCATTTCCCCTGCTGTCTGTGTCCCTATCACAACTGAAATGTGACCAATTTTTGGGTCATGACCCACCAGTTGAAAACCCCTGCTGTAGAGCAGTGCAGAAGATGATAGAAGGAGTCAGGATACAATTCTCTCCTTCTTCATCTCCCAGTGGACTGCTAAGATTTTCACTTCTAACGCATTGCTGTTGTTATTTTGTAAGTTATATTCTCAAATCTCCACTGATCATATAGAGAGAGCTGTTTGGCAGCATACACCTGTTTCACTGTCATCCATTTCTCTCCATTTCTCTCCAGTTTGAGTTACATGGCTCATGATTCGTGTACAGAATCACTCTCTCCCATTTTAAGACCATGGAGGTGGAGAAAGATGAGACTTTGTGCATCTGAGCTGGGAAACAAAGGGAGGAAGATTTGATTGCACATATCAGAATCTGCCAAAACCGATTAGTGTTTTCCGTAATCTCATGTAACCCTGTGACCCCACTTCTCGCTGGAATTACAGCACGGTCCAAAGCTGCCGTGTCCAATTCCATCTGTTTCCCTGCCACTTGTGTTCACTTTCTCTCTCACACACACAAAAGATTCCTTCAAACTGTCAAGAGAAACTATCATGTTCTGTTGTTTATTGTGAGTTGTGGTTTTGATTCGCAGGTCTACATAATTGCTGCTTTTGAATGGTCTCTGTTGGTCTTTCAGCTAAAAGCTTTAATTGGAGACATGGAAACTTTCATTAGTCACAGGATAACATGATTTCCACATTCATTTGTGGGGCTCATGAGATTAGTTTTGCTATTGCAGATTAGTGTAAGTGTGTACTCACTTATAGTTATTATTCCATGTGTACGCAAATGTGCTATTGTGCAGTAAAAGTGAAAATGTTTAATGCATGTTAATGTAAATAGATTGTGCCAAAGGAAAGTTGCTCTTTCAGCTCAGGACTCCTAATAGAGTTACATTTCATTTAGGTATCAACTTTGTCTAAATTCTTTAGGATAAATAAAAATTGAAACAAATACGACAATTGTTGACACATACAGTAAGCTTAGAGCAAGGGTCTTCAACAGGGGGTCTGCAAATTACTGTTTGATCCACCACTGGCACTCATAATAATCACTCGCACGCGAGTGAGAGACAGTACCGCCGCTCCCTATACGCATATTACACAGTCTGCGTAGGGCACCAACTCCCTAGGGGGCACCATCTTACCCTAGGGGGCTAACCAGAAACTTCACCGGCTGCCCTTACTTGCACATTATACATTATTCAAGGATCTGGTAGTAGTCGCGGAACACAAATTATCGCCTCCTGCTCACACTTTCTCCTCGCGCTCACACGTCCCTGGCGAGAGATGAGTATGTATTTTAGTCCATCCACATTCTGAAGCCCCTCGAACCTGTATGCAAAATCTTCCTCTTGCGGTAATCCTTCCTCATATTCATGCATCCCGTTTTATTTAGTTATGAACTAAATGGAATGCCGAACATTGTAAAAGTTTGACGAAATTAGCCCATCGCCCATGCTCATTAAGAGCCGCTCACAACGCAACGCATATCAGGTTAAGCAGTGCTGCAGGAGAGGGTTGCATAAGTAAACACATCTGCTTTGCATTTGCGCTGTGTGCATATGTCAGCCAACAGTTTCTTGAATTATTAGTCGCTTTTTGCTTTCAGAACAATAGCCTATACTTACTTAATATATATGTATATGTAATATAGTATATGTCTAAATATATAGTTACCGCTGAGTTTATCAAGCTGCCATAGGCTACACTGATGGTGACTGTCAAATCAACATAATTAAAGGTGCATACGGTCATTTTTTTACTCATTACAAAGTTTCTCTCCTACAGAAATCAACAGTAATTTTGAAACATATGTATAAAATCGATCACTAACATGAGATGAAGACTCCAGATATAGGCCTATCAGTAACCTTCTAAAAGTTTTTTATTCTGCATGGATAGGGTCTATCTGTCTATTTATTTATTTATTTATTTGGAGGGGGTGTGGCACAGTGATTAAAAAGGAAAATTAAAAATAGCACTTCATGTCAAAAAGGTTGCAGACCTCTGCTACACTTAATTTAATGATTATTTTAATGGCTTTGCAATGTAAACATCATAAAATATGTACATACAATAATATGGTACTATACACGTTTTTATAGGCATAAAATGCAACACTCAATTTTCAGACAAAATGCAACGGGGGTCCCTGCTCAGTCTCTCTACATACCAAGGGGTCCTTGGACTGAAAATGGTTGAAGACCCCTGGCTTAGAGATATAAAATGAATATCATAGCTCAAATAATTTTCTCTTGGGAGAATTTGATGAGAAATATTTGAGCTCATATGAGATCTCTGACTTTTAATTGCGGACTTATCTTGGCAAATCTGTGCACAGTTTGAGACATTGTTGAGATCTCTTCAGAAACTCAAGGAGCCACATGTGAGATTTCTGGGGTCTTTTTTTATTTTTATTTTTTTGCTTGTTCGTTTGCTGTTCAGGAGAAACAATTGAGATTTAAGTGTGATTTTTCTTTCCTATGGTATATTTTGTCCATTTTGCATGTTGAATGTCATGATACACAGTTCTGAGATTTGCCTAGAATGATTCTGAAATGCAATGCGTCTAGAAAATTGCCGTGCTGGGACGACATGGATTTGTCCAGTGCTTATATAATATGGCGTGCTGAGCATCCGAACGAGTGTTTGGTGAGCGTGTTTCTGCTCATACAGGGTTTCATGTGCCGTGATCCGAAATGCCACATTAATAGTGCATGAGATCGGATTATGTGAATGTAAAAAGTGAATTCACACTCTTTCGTAATAAATCCATTTGGCTTCATGTTGTTTCAATGTCACAACCCCTCCTTGGTTTTGTCAACTTCTGTATTACTGTAAATTCTGAATCTGTTCAATTGTGTTTGGCATAGTGGTGAATGTCTCTTTTTTCACAATAATAGTGTGCAGGCTTTTGGAACATTTTCTCTATTTAGACTTTTGCTGCCTTCTCACCTACACAACTTTTTTTTATTTTTTTTTATTTTTATGAAAAGACAAGCACAACATAAACAACTTGCCTCATTAAAATTAGCAAAAATAAGCAATCTAATTTTTCCCTGTGTGGGGGAATTATCAGCATAGAAATCATAACAGGCATAGTATACTGTAGCCTATACACAATAATGTCTTTTCAAGAAATGCATGCTTAACATTAAATATATCTCCAAAAAATAAATCACCCACAGACAGCGCATGCACAGACCATTTTCTTTTGGAGCTAGTAACGTCCTGAATCGACTTTATACTGCTTTTGTAACCAACATAGGAGTAAAACAGAAGGGAACACATACTCATTGCTCTTGGCTCTTTAGCTGTATTAAGCCATATGAAACCGAACATTATCACAAGGCAATAAAATAAAATAAAACTGTAACAATGCATCATATCTAACAATAATTCAGTGAAGACTTGGAAATAACTGAGAAATTGGAAACTTTTCACCTTTAATATATTTCCATGAATCTTTAGTATCATGAATAAAATTATCAGGACAAAATAATAACGTAATTAACCTTTTACCAACAATTAGTGAAATCACTTAATAAATGCATTAAAATGCACCCGACTTTGAAACTATAATCGGAACAACAAGATTTTTCGCTTGTATTAATCACACCCCATGACCAACTAAGCTTTAAATCTCAGAGTTGTTTTTTTTTTGTGTGTGTGTGTGTGTGTGTGTGTGTGTGTGTGTGTGTGTGTGTTTAATTTACAGTAATTGTGCTATATGTATGCATTGTTGATTTTTAATTGATCAAATATTTTATTAAGGAATGTCAATTGATTAAAATATTGAAATGCGATTAAAATCATATATATTTTTTCATAGTTAATGCTTGTGGTTCCTTTTTAAGGAAAGTAAACTAAAGTGAGTGTTGAATGCAATTTGTGTGGATATCACACGTAGTGGAATATATGTGCATTATCTATATAATGACACACTAATCTCACTCGTTTAAAAAGCAAACAGATTCTTTATTTCTCAAATTGCACTGAAACACACAAGCCATATTAACATGGAACTGCAATGCATGCTGTGATCAGTTCCAATCAGATCTGAAGACTCATTTTTAGAAATGAAACAAAATGTCAAACTGCTCAAAGTTGTAATGTCAAATCGAATAAATGTGTTATGCTGTAAAAAGAAAAGAAAAAAAGAAGTTAATGTGCATTTATTCAAATGTGTTTCAATACAACAGGATGGCCTGTGTGTGCGCTTGAGAAGTGGTTGTGTAAGTGTTCATGTGTGTTGCACCACTCATTGTTTGTGTGTAATAAGATTAGGGAGGTCTTTGGTGTTTAAGTGCATTGAACAGTCTGGTTTAGTTTTGTGTGTGTGTGTGTGTGTGTGTGTGTGTGTGTGTGTGTGTGTGTGTGTGTGTGTGTGTGTGTGTGTATTGGTGGTGTAAGAGTGCTGTAGGGGGTTCCTCTGGCTCAGTGGTTTGTTTATCCTCTCTTGGAGTTTGCTGAAGAGAGAAGCCACTCTGTTATTCAAACAGAATAATCAAACCTTACTCAGCTTTCTCTCTCTCTCTCTCTCTCTCTCTCTTTCTCTTTACTTTCTTCTTAAGTCACTTTTGCCCCTCTAACTCTATCCTTCTCATTTCCTATTTTTCTCTCCTTAGACACATTGAACGCTGCAGTCTTCCATACACACCTCTTATATAAGATTATCTATTTTAAATGGAAATATGAGAAAAGCACGGTGAACTTGAAAGAGATTCAAAAAGTCCCCATTTGCTATTCCCCATTTTATATCAGGCTTATGCTGCAGACGTCACTGAAACCACAGGACTCATTTTAAAGGATAACAAAATTAAGACAGTTTCAGCCTGGCACAGTGTCAGAAATGAACTCTTTTTAAAAAAAAAAAAAAAAATTAAAGGTGGTATATTTGCCCCCTGGAATTGATTTTCAGAGCCATTTTTACCTTCATGAAGGCTAAACACTTTAAGTCATTTCTCAGTCAAATATGGCTGTTACCCAACAGTCATGTCACTCCAAACCCGTATGCTGTTATTTGTTTTTTCCATGGAATACAAAAGTGATCAGAAGTCTCAAACCAGCACATTTGAAAAATTACAAATGATACATATCAGATCAGCTACACATTTTTAACACAAAATATTCACAACATTGGAACCTAAAAAAAGAATTCTAAATCTATTCCAAATTCTATTAAAATACTTGTAAAAAAAAGTATTTGAAAGGTGAATTTTTATTTTAGGGTGAAATATTCCTTTAATTGGCCAGGCGCTATTATACAGCTCTCGTCAATTCACTAGTAGACCTACTCTACATTGTGATATAATCTCTGTTTCAGGTTATGTAGTTGTTAAAAACAAGTTCTTCACTTTCAGTATTATCAGACTCAGAGATATTCACTACATTTTAAATATCTGGGGCATTATTGTCACTGTAGGTAGATCTTTGCCCTGAGTCTGTAGAAACCTACATTGGTCAATCCAGTAGAGTGGTCAAATAGATCTGAGTGTGCTTGAATATGTCTCCTGAAATATGTGACATGAATACGTCTGCTTATCTAGATGAAACGTTTGCTGATTATTAAATATTACCACGTTCTCTTTGTAACTGTGTAACATGCCTGAGGGCAGAAGAAGACAGCGGAAGTTCACTTGAAATTGTACTTATTCTCATTCTGTTGGTAGACCTCACTTTCACACTAGCTATGCTTGGAATAGCATATTACCATACTAGTATGCTGTATGTACATAGTCCACAGTATTTGTGTGTATCCATGGGATACCTAGATGACCTACCACATTAGTCAAAATGTGCAGTATACAGCAGAGCACACTGCACTGGAATACAGCATTCCACAATACAAACAAGAAATCAATTTCTACATTTACAATGCAACAATGCAATATTGTTTTTTATAGTCAGCAGTATTCAGTGTATACTGTGTACTATACAGTAAACAATATGCTAGTATTGCATTTCGAATAAATCCACTGTCACTCAGCAGGGCAATTTTCCTCCATTACCACAAACTTGTCAACGAGCAAAATGGCTTTGAAATGAGGCTTAATCTTAAACCACGTCCACATATTCTCATTATTCTCAGATACGATAATTTATACTAGTAACAAATAAAGCGCTAATGAGTTTTTTTCATTGCAACCATGTGATGATGTTATCTGCTGTTTCCAGATGTGGTGTTTAGCACATGATTAAGGATTTGTCAAGTTTTTGCTGAAATACTCATGTGAGCTTTCCTCTCTAAATAGAGAGATTTCCTCTCTAAATAGATACCATCCTAATTCTAGTGAGCTTCTGACCAAGACAGCACTTTAAAACCACCATGAAATAAAATCGAGGTTTGTGTCCATCTACATACCAGTGTACTCCCAAAAGGTGACAAAATAAACTTTTTGCAGATATATAATTTTAAGTTCAGTCATGAAACTCAAAATTAAAATGTTTAAACTAAATTGCCTCTACACTCATATATCAAATATACCTTTTATATTATTTGCATTGGTTTATGTTTAAACAGTATTACCAGCTGAGAATAAGAATGACAAAGCCACAACCTAGGTTAAGTGAATGCAATTTATTTACAATTATAATTCAAATGTATGTAATACCAATATGTCAGTAAAAGTGGTTTCAGCAGTGTGGAATGACACTGCTGTGCAACTGTTTGAATTGATTTTTCCAACAACAGTCTATTATATACAGCTATTTCAGATAAACCTGCCCTTAAATGGCATGTTAAATGAAAACATGCACATGTTCTTGGGCCAAATAATCTGCAAAGTGGACCAGACTTTATGCTAATAATCAAAAGTCTGGTTAGGCGAGACTACTGTTAATATAAATGTTATTTAGTCAGAGAGTTAAATCAGTCACTAATGAGGTTCTGTTTCAGTTAGGATAAAGGTAGTTGCCTATATAGACAGTAGAAAGCGAGGCATCTCAATAGGTTATGGAACAGTGCCTTTGTCTTATTTAAAGGTGCAATATGTAAAGATTTTCATGTAATATTCGCCTTTTTCTTTGGCTTGTAATGCAACTTAAAAAATGAGCCCTTCCCGGACTTCCTAGGTTGCCTATTAAAGCCTGTAGACTGATTTTCATGCGAAGGGAGTGGGTCAGTTTTGCCGGGAAAATCCAAAGGATGTGATGTTTATGCGTGCTCCCGGGAGCCTTGTCTCAGTGTGTCTCTTCTGCTATTCAACAGCGGCAACAAACTGCAACACTTGGTAATGTTATCTTAGAGATGGAATCCAGCAAACGTCCGGCTCCCAGCACAACACCAACTCCTACACAAACTTTGAGTAAGCCAAAAAAACGAAAAAACAAAAACAAAAACAAAACAATTATCTACTGAATCCCGTCTGGCTAAGTGGGAACGTGATCGTGGTCAAGCAAAAACTAGAGTGAACATCGGCAGGGTGTTTGATTCCTGAAGGGATATTCATTCGGTTTTGGGGATCAAAACCGACCCTAAATTGGCATTCGTCTTATTGTACAGGTAAGCTTACATAACTGCAAAGCATGTGAAATATAGTGCCATAAGGATTGATCTGTGTAATTTTAGCTAACTTGATCTTGCCTGCTAACGATGACGAATTGCAAGTTACCTTGCTTCGTAACTTTTAAATCATTTCAACGATCTTCTCTTTATACTAAAAGTCAGGTTAATGTCAATGCTAATCTGTAATTATTCAGCAAGGTAAACTACAATAACACATTAAATGAATGTTAGACAATGTTCAAGATAATGCAAAAAGCTCCATTCATTAGTGTAATGTAACTTGGTTATACAGAAAATATATACATTCTATTATTCTAAAACAATAGTGCATCGATATATCAAAATGACAGTTGTGATGGAATCACATCAATACTGAATTGTGTCAACATATTTATAATGTACAGTCTATTTTATAAACAGCTACTGTCATCATACACCAAATTTAGCTAACATTGATAAAGCTGGCTAGCTAGATAACTCCGACATAAGCTATTGTATAAATGCAGTCAATGTATCATGCAAAGTGATCAAAGAAAAGTGATTTCTTCAAACTACAGTCTCGCATAGTCAGACCTATATCCACACTTTGTTTTAGCCCTGTTCCAGCACTGGAGAGTGAAATATATTATGCAGTCTCAAAGTTTGTAGTAAAACAATCATAAAAGTGTACTTTTAATTTTGCTACCTCATCTATCAGCATGATGTCAGGAATCACGTTCAGTCTCTTTGTACGTTACGTCATTGTTTTGGTCGACGCTCGCTCGCTCGCGTCCCTATGTAGTGTATGCATGAGCATGAGCAACAGGTAGCTGGCTGCAGTTCACTTAACGGCCACAGGTGTCATTAATAACAAGGGTTTCTGAATCTTACATACAGCACCTTTAAATTAAAACACATCCACACTCTCTCGTTTTTGCTCATGCTCCCATTTATATTTATTCATTTTGCTCCCTTTCCCCATGCTTTGATATATTCCCTCTAAATTTCAACCATCTCTCCCACCCTGTTCTCTTGCCTCACCCAAGCACTTTCTTCTGTAATCCCTGATCTGTTCACATTGAGCTTCAACAGCAACCAAGCCTCCATGTTTTTCTCTCTAATGAGTGGTTACAGTGAATTAGCCCACATCATTACATCCAGTGGTTTACCCTGATTAACTCTCACCAGACTGACACTTAAATAAATAGTTCAAAACGTTCAAATATTCTGTCATTATTTACTCACCCTCATGTCGCTTTTAATACGTATGACTTTCTTGCTTTTGCAGAACATAAAATATATTTTAAAGAATGTTGCGATCACTGGTTTACATACAATAGCAGTTGATAGTGACTCATTTTAGAGCCTAAAAAAGTACCCAAAAGAATCATAAAAGTTGTCTATGCGACTTGTGTCATATTCTAAATCTTCTGAAGGCATAAGATCACTTTGCATGGGCAGCGCTAGGGCTGGGCTATCGGGCTTAAGCCACGAATATTTTTCGTAAAGCCCCAAATGTTTTTAATCAACTTGTAGTGATGTATCAAGTTGACACTAAAACATTGTATTTTAATATTTTAACATTATATTTTAATATCAAGTTTTTATATATATAATATATATATCAGTATGTATACACACTGCCTGGCCAAAAAAAGTTGTATACTCTAATATTTCGTTGGACCACCTTTAGCATTGATTACAGCATGCATTCGTTGTGGCATTGTTTCAACAACCTTACGCAATGTCACAACATTTATTTCCATCCAGAGTTGCATAAAGTTTTGGCCGAGATCTTGTATTGACAACGGGAGAGTCGAACCACTACATAAAGTCCTCTCCAGCACATCCCAAAGACTTTCAATGGGGTTAAGGTCAGGACTCTGTGGTGGCTAATTCATGTGTAAAAATTAGTCCTCATGCTCCCTGAACCACTCTTTCACAATCTGATGAATCTTGGCATTGTTGTCCTGGAATATGCCCTGCCGTCAGGGAGGAAAAAATCCATTGATGGGATAATCTGGTCATTCAGTACATTCAGGTAGTCAGCTGACTTCATTTTGTTGCCACATAACATTCCCCCAAGGGGAATACACCACGGAGACCACACCCCGCCCAAAAAAAGGGGGGGGGGGTATTTTGAGTGGAAATACGTCACATGGTTTTACCGAGCCTTGTCAGAAGTATGTCATGTGGAGAGGTCCCATGGTAGGTCCTACCCAAAGGGGGAGGAGTTTCTACAAAGCATAGCGACCGGGGGCAGAGGGGCCCCTGCCCAAGGAAGACGCAGTTTACCGACAGGGAAACGAGTTTGCGGAAAATATCACATGGGGTTGCTTTCAGGGAATAATCGCATGTGGAGCACCTACCTCAGTACAGGGCCTCATTAGCGCACTTACTGAGCCGGCAGCGAGTTTCTCCGCAAACTCGACTGCCACAGGGCTAAGGAGGAAATTCATCCAGGGATCACAGTCTGTGAACACTACTGGAAGTCAAGAGCGCACGTCTTCCCCTCAAGGGAGGGGAAAGGCACTATGCGCAAGCGGTAAACCCAGCCAGTTGTCCTGGAACTTACCTGCTCATGCCTGCCATGGCCCAGGAGGCCGCCACACTCCTGGTAGAGTGGGCTCGTAACCCCGCAGGGGGTGGCATGTCCTGAGCCTGATATGTCATCGTGATGGCGTCAATGACCCAGTGGGCGATCCTCTGTTTGGAGACAGCGCTTCCTTTCCGCTGTCCACCAAAGCAAACAAAGAGCTGCTCGGAGCTTCTAAAGCTCTGTGTGCGATCCAAATAGATGTGTATAGCTCACACCGGACACAGCAACACCAAGGCTCGGACTGCCTCCTCCTGGGGCAGCACTTGCAGGTTCACCACCTGATCCCTAAAAGGGGTCGTGGGAACCTTGGGCACATAGCCCGGTTGGGGTCTCAGGATCACGTGAGAGTAACCCGGACTGAACTCCAGGCACGATTCGCTGACAGAGAACACCTGCAGGTCCCCTACCCTCTTGATGGAAGTAAGCGCAGTCTGGAGGGCAGTCTTCAAAGAGAGTGCCTTAAGCTCAGCTGACTCCAAGGGCTCAAAAGGAGCTCCCCGTAGACCCTGAAGGACTAAAGAGAGGTCCCACGGGGGGACGAGGCGTGGTCTAGAGGGGTTCAACCTCCTAGCGCCTCTCAGGAACCTGATGATCAAGTTGTACTTCCCCAAGTACTTACCATCTACCGCATCTCCTCCTGCAGGAAGGAAAGCACCGATCCGACTGTGCATCTCTGGGGGTCATCGCGTCGGGAAGAACACCACTTAGCGAACAGATGCCACTTCAAGCCATACAGGCACCACATAGAGGGAGCCCTAGCCTGAGTGATCGTGTCTACTACCGCAGGCGGCAGGCCACTTAAGTCCTCCACATCCCGTCCAAGGGCCAGACGTGGAGATTCCAGAGGTCTGGTTGTGGGTGCCAGATGGTGCCCCGTCCCTGAGAAAGAAGGTCCTTCCTCAGGGGAATTCGCCGGGGGGGTTGGGATGTCGCGAGGAGTGTGAGATCCGAGAACCATGTCTGGGTGGGCCAGTAGGGTGCTGCTTGGATGGCCTGCTCCCCGTCCTCCCTGATCTTGCACAGGGTCTGTGCAAGTTGGCTCACTGGGGGAAACGCATACTTGCGTAGTCCAGGGGGCCAGCTGTGTGCCAACGCGTCTATACCGAGAGGTGCCTCGGTCAGGGTGTACCAAAGCGGGCAGTGTGAGGATTACCGGAAAGAAACAGGTCTACCTGTGCTCGACCGAATCGACTCCAAATCAGCCGGACCACCTGAGGGTGGAGTCTTCACTCTCCCCTGAGGGTAACCTGACGTGACAGCGCGTCCATTGCAGTGTTGAGGTCGCCCGGAATGTGAGTGGCTCGTAGCGACTTGAGGCACTGCTGACTCCAGAGGAGGAGACAGCGGGCAAGTTGTGACATGCAATGGGAGTGTAGACCACCTTGGCGGTTGATGTATGCTACCATCACCGAATCCTCCGCAGGGCGAGCAGTACTGCCAACAACTCTAGGCATGTGATGTGCCAATGCAGCCGCGGGCCAGTCCAAGAGCCGGCGGCTGTGTGCCCATTGCCTATGGCACCCCAGCCCATCTTGGAGGCGTCTGTTGTAATCACGACGTGCCTGGAGACCTGCTCTAGGGGAATTCAGACCGGCGTGATGATCACGCGATGTGTCCCGCAGCGCCATGCCCATCTCAGGACTTGAGTCCGAAGCCAGTGCTGAAGTGGCCTCATATGCATCAACCCGAGCGGTGTGGCCACCGCTGAGGATGCCATATGCCCCATGAGCCTCTGAAAGTGTTTCAGTGGAACCGCTGCTCTCCATCTGAATGCCTTCAGACAGTTCAGCACCGACTATGCGTGCTTGTTCGTGAGGCGCGCTGTCATCAAGAGTCCAACTCCAAACCGAGAAAAGAGATGCTCTGAACCAGGGAGAGCTTGCTCTTTTCCCAGTTGACCCGAAGCCCCAGTCGGCTGAGGTGCCAAAGCATGTGGTCCCTGTGTGCGCACAGTGACTCTCGAGAGTGAGCTAGGATCAGCCAGTCATCGAGATAGTTGAGGATGCAGATGACCACTTCCCTTAGCGGGGCAAGGGCTGCCTCTGCGACCTTCGTGAAGATGCGAGGAGACAGGGACAGGCCGAAGGGGAGGACCTTGTACTGGTACGCAGGCAAACCATAGGAAGGCAAACCGCAGGAAGGGTGTGTGTCGAGGTAAGACCGAGACGTGGAAGTACGCATTCTATAGGTCTACCGCCACGAACCAATTTTTGCTTGCTAAAATGCGCTTTTGCATCAGCATCTTGAATGGGAGTCTGTGCAAAGCCCGGTTCAGTACTCGCAGGTCCAGGATTGGTCGCAACCCACCACCTTTCTTTGGTACGATTAAGTAAGGCTGTAGAACCCTTTCTTCACCTCGGCTGGAGGGACAGGCTCTATCGCGTCCTTGCGTAGAAGGGTAGCGATCTCCTAACTTTGTCGCCCGGAGAGCGAGGTCGGTCGCAGTTCCTGCATCAATCTCGGGACAGAACTACCCTCGTGCAGTTCTTTTAGCGCCTTGGCTTGGTGTACTTGCAGGAGAGCCATGGCGTGCAGTGCGGAGGCAGCTTGTCCAGCGGCACCGTAGGCCTTAGCCGTAAGGGATGACATAAATCTACATAACCTGGATGGGAGTTTCGGGCGCCCATGCCAGGTGGCGGTGCTCTGCGGACATAAGTGCACAGCGAGCGCCTTATCCACCTGGGGATCACCGAATACCCCCTGGCCGCTCCACCATCGAGGGTAGCGAGGGCGGGGGAGCTGAAAGATCGGGAACAGGCAGTAAAAGGTGCCTTCCACGATCTTGTCAGCTCCTCATGCACTTCCAGGAAGAAAGGAACAGGGGCGGGGTGTGGCCGTGGGCGGTGCCCTGAGCCCAGGAACCAATTGTTGAGCCGTGAGGTTTCAGGGGGGAGTGGAGGGTCCCACACTAGCCTGACACTCGCGGCTGCCCGGGAAAGCATGTCCGTCATTTCGGTGTCAGCCTGGGACTGGGCGACCATCCCCAAAGGGAGAAGCCCAGTCAAAGCCTCCGTGTCCGACTGGACGAGCCCACTCTCCGATGCTGCGTTTGATAACTCATCCACTTCCTGGGCTCTGAATGAGAGGTTGAACTCGCCCTGAGATGAGCTGGCGATCTCGTCCGAGTGCGCAATCGGGGCAAGCGAATGTGCTGGGGAATGGGAGGTCCGTGGGGGGATACCCGGCAGAGGTGGTCCCATTGAGGTCCCCATGCCATGGTCATGTTCTCGCAATGAGGACATGATCCATCCACGAACGATGTCTCCGCATGGGCAGAGCCCAGACAGTAAGATAGCAATCGTGGCCGGAGAGATAAGGACCGCAACCAGGAATAACACACAAATGAAAGGCATCTTTAAAAAGACGCATCTTTAAAAAGACGTTCCGTGTGTGCCGCTCTTTTAGAAAGAAAATATACTCTATTAGAATATACTCTTTTAATATGTTCTGCCGAAGCGCCCAGGGGCGTTCTCTGCAAACCACAGATGCAGAGGGGGAGAAGCCGCTGAAATGTGCCGTAAAATCCAGCAGATTGAGGTGAATGAACTCTGCGGATGAATTCAGCTCAATGAATAGAACCGCTCGGCTCCGAAGAGAAAATCTGAATGTGTGGTTGCATACCAGCTCCTTTTATACTAGTATGTCCGGGGCAGTGACATGCAAATTCATTTCGCCAATTCTCATTGACCTTTTAAAAAAAGATCAGAGGTGTTTGGGGGTCCCAAGAGTGACCCCTAGTGTCACTACATCGACACAACATCGAGTGAGTGACAGATAGGGAACATATAAATATGTACTATATATGACATCTCACAGATGTAACATTTAAACTTTTATTATAAAGTGTATTTTATTCCGATATTTAATCAAAGGATGGCTTCTGAGGTCTGGGCCAAGCCCCGAATATCCACTGGCCCTAAAACCGCCCCTGATGAGCATACAAATCAAATCAAATCATAGATCAACTTGTGTATGCAGAGCCCAACTCAAATATTGTGACTTCATAAACATTATCTAATGCATTCCCCAATTAATGAATCCCTATGCAGGCATTTTATGTCCTCCTTTATGTAGTGATATACAAAATAATATTATAATATTTATAAAAATTTGTTAAAAATAATTAATACAATTTTTACTTTCATTGTTTTCAACTAAATTACAGTGTTTTCTAGGTTTTTGGTGTTACTTAATGTCAGTTTGTTTAGATGTATGTTACTGTAAATTCTGTTTAAAGCTGTCACCCTAATTAAGATCCACATTGTTTTGTGCCAGATAAAAGAAGATAAAAAAATCTAATAGTTACATTATTAAGAAGATATTCTCAAACTTTCAAAGTAGCTCCCCAACACTGCAAGAAACCATTACACATCTGCAGCAGATCTCAACACAGAGCTTCATGCTCCATCTGAAACTGAGAGTCAAGCAAATCTCAATTGGAAAATTATACAACAGAGTGATGTATAGTCAAGCCAAGCTATTTTGCAAGCACTTTTTCTTGTCCAACAACAACAGTTTGGACTGAGTATACATTATAATACTGTTGATTGGTGGAGCGAAAATGACTGCACTGTTACTGTCAAAACATTAAGGTTTTTGTGCTGAGGTTGTACATGAATGGCTGAATGGTTAAATGGAGTCTTGTGCGCTCGTGTTATCTGGGCTACACTGAAATGGGAGCGTGAAACGTTAGCTTGTCATACCAGCGAGCCTTTGGCCAGGCAGAAATGATTTCTGACAGCTTGTGTTTATATGGCTCATCCCCTCCTGAGCTGCAAGAGTGAATCACAAAACTGCATACTATCTCCCAAAACACTCTATATAAAACATATAGTTTTGATTGGGTGAGCTGTGTTGAAAGCTGTTGTAAAATTATAATAAACACACACGCACGCACACACACGCACACACACACACACACACACACACACACACACACACGTTGTGCGGCTATCCTTATGAGGACTCTCCATAGACATAATGATTTTTATACTGTACGAACTATAGATTCTGTCCCTAACCCTACCCCTAAACCTAAACCTAACCCTCACAAAGCACTTCCTGCATTTTTAGATTTTCAAAGAAAGCATCATTTAGTATGTTTTTTTAAGCGATTTGTGTCACATATTCCCTTGTGTTGACTTTTATGTTGAAATTCTTGTTTAGTTCCTGTTTCCTGTTAGTTTGTAGTCCTTTTGTAGTTTCATTTTATGATTGGTTTTCCCCTGATTGTTTTGCATTGGCCATGGCCAATGAGCCAACGCCCATGCCTGCCACGGCCAACGAGCCTACGCCCACGCCTGCCACGGCCAACGAGCTAGAAGCCTCATCCATCCCAGAGCTGGCGTTGCCAGCCTTGTCCATCCCAGAGCCAGCGTTGTCAACTTCGGCCATCCGGAGGAGGAGAAGGAGAAGAAAAGTTTCTGTTCCCAAGTCTCATCCCGTGTACACGACCACAGAGGTTGTTGCTGAATCTCTGCACATGCCCACGACCACAGAGGTCGTTCCTGAGTCTCTGCCCATGTTCACGACCACAGAGGTCATTCCTGAGTCTCTGCCCATGTTCACGACCACAGAGGTCGTTCCTGAGTCTCTGCCCATGTTCACGACCACAGAGGTTGTTCCTGAGTCTCTGCCCATGTTCACGACCACAGAGGTCGTTCCTGAGTCTCTGCCCATGTTCACGACCACAGAGGTCGTTCCTGAGTCTCTACCCATGAACACGACCACAGAGGTTGTTTCCGAGTCTCATCCCATGAACACGACCACAGAGGTCATTCCCGAGTCTCTTCCCATGTTCGCGACCACGGAGGTCGTTTCCCATTCATCCAGGACTCTTTGTTTCGAGCCTGCCACGGCTCCGCCTTCCATGGCTTCGCCCCTCGAGCCTGCCATGGCTCTGCCTTCCATGGCTTCGCCCCTCGAGCCTGCCATGGCTCTGCCTTCCATGGCTTCGCCCCTCGAGCCTGCCATGGCTCTGCCTTCCATGGCTTCGCCCCTCGAGCCTGCCACGGCTCTGCCCCCAGAGCCTGCCATGGCTCCGCCCCAGAGCCTATTCCTCCAGCGGCTCCACCCCCAGAGACTATTCCTCTAGCGGCTCCGCCCCCAGAGACTATTCCTCCCACAGCTCCGTCTTCCACGGCTCCACCCCCAGAGTCTTCCATGGCTCCGCCCACTCCCCCAGAGACTATTTCCCCAGCGGCTCCGCCCGCTCCCCCAGAGACTCCTCATACAGCGGCTCCACCGCCTGACCCAGTCCCCACCTTGAGGTCATCTCCTTGGTCTCCTGGCCGTCCACCTGATCTGCTCTGGTCTCCTTGGTCTCCTGGCCTTCCACCTGATCTGCTCTGGTCGCTCTGGTCTCCCTGGTCTCCTGGCCGTCCACCTGATCTGCTCTGGTCTCCTGGCCATCCGCCTGATCTGCTCTGGTCTACTTTGGTCCTCCAAGCCTGCAGCGTCGCTCTGGCCCTCCATCCCTCCAGATCCGCCTTGATTTCAAACCTCCCTGACTTTGCCTTGTTCCTCTGCTCCCCTTGCCCCTTGTGCCCCCCTGAACTACCTGTTTTCCCCCACACTCCATGGACAATTTGTTTTTGTTTTTTGGAGCGTCTGGAATCCGCTCCTTAAAAGGAGGGCTCTGTCACATATTCCCTGTTTTTGTGTTGACTTATGTTGAAATTCTTGTTTAGTTCCTGTTTCCTGTTAGTTTGTGGTCCTTTTGTAGTTTCATTTTATAATTGGTTTTCCCCTGATTGTTTTCCTCAGGTGTTCCTCGTTTCCTTGTTTGCCCTCATTTTTTCCCTGGTCAGGTGAACCGTCCAATGTGCCGGCCGTTGGCAACTGGATAAGGAGAATTGAGCTAAGCACATGCCCACCTCCAGCGAGCCATAAGACGGCAAAAGCAAGCAAGGTCATCAAACACAATATCTGGTAGACTGGGAGCACTATGGTCCAAAGGAGCATTCCTGGGTGCCAGCAGATAATTTACTCGATCCCTCACTCATTGCTAAGTTTCACTGGAACCATCCCAGTTGTCCTGCTCCAGGGCCTCTGAGCAGACCACACTGAAGAAATCCCATTTATGTCACTGCTGCAGTACCTCAGGTTCACCACCATCACCTGAGTATTGACACAGACTCTGATTCAGCCTACCTGTTGTTCATTGTGCCAATCAGTTACCTGTGTAAATATATTCTGGTTAGTTCTATGCTCTCCACAAAGTCTTGTTATTCTTTGGAGTACATTACTGAGCATTGTTTCTCTTTCTTGACTACTTGTTGTTGGATTTATTGACCTACATTATATTATTGTCAGTGCCTGCTGTTTTGGACTTGTTTGCCTGTATCTCTGTGTGCCCTTGGATTATTGTCTCTTTGCGTGCCTTCTGGTTGACGCTCTGAAGCCTTCTGTTTTGTGTGTGTTTAATAAAGACTCTGCATCTGGATCCAAATCCCTCTGCCTCTTACAAATTATTACACCATTGCTGTGGACTGTAGGCCAGTGATAGGCGTATTTTCAATTAAACAGAAATCAAACAAACAATATGTTTACTTCTAAAGCCTATGCTTTACTCATCTACAGTTATGAAAGTTATTTGAATAATCTGAATAATTGTGTGTGTATATATATATATATATATATATATATATATATATATATATATATATATATATCTCATTTATTGAAATGTAATTATAATTATTTATTCATTATTTACTAAATTATTTTATTTGGGGGCTTTTCTCTGTGAATATTAATATGTGATTTATTGCAATTAATTGTATTAAATTGATTACAAATTGTAAATGTTGGATCAAGTGATCATTTGTTTTTGTTGAATTAGCCAATATTGTTAATTAAAATAGAGTGTCCACATACTTGTGGCCATATAGTGTACATTGTGGTAACATTGCTGCTGTATATTATTGTATTGTAACCACTTCATAAGCAGACTGTAAAAGGCAGATGAGAGCTAATGGGCTCACATCATGGCAGGTGCTTGCATCCTCACCGAGTAATTGTAACAGTAATTGGATCCAACGCATGTGCCCAAACATTAAGATCTGCTGTATGCTTAAATCAATAAATGGCTAAGCGTTTTCAAAGTCAATCAATTTCTAAACAACACACTAAGTTTATAACGTTTCCAAGTGTATTACAGGATCAGTGACACTGAGCAGCACAAGTTTTATATCTAGAGTAAATATCTGATGATTTAAAAAGCATGAATTTGTGCAATCAAAGGAGTTTTAGAAGAGCCTTAAAATATAATGAGTCTTAAGTGATCAGCCTTTTAAAATATTTTAAATCATGGGAAGTTCTGACATTAAAACAACCACAGGGGTTAAATGTGGTTTTACTGTTTAATCCAAAGAATTCAAAGGATGTGAATTGTCATTCAGGGAAATCTCTGAAGCAGTTAATTAGGATGGCATTATGAGGTCATAATAATTTAAGTATCAAATCTAAAATGGTATAAATATATTGGACTCACTTGCATGATTTTTTGAAGTTTAATGGCTTAATATTTATTTAACAGTTAACATATTTACCTAATTTAAAATGAATGGTTTTGCTCAGTTCTGTGTGATTTCTAAAAACTTGGCGGAAACCATTATGACTGCACAAACAAATCAGTAAAATGAGTGATAAACATATTAATATTACAGGAACATTGAATGTGTTTCAGTTATATTCCATAATCGTTATCTTCGATGAAAACTGATTTCATCCATACATACTGTAGAGTGCAAATGACTTTACTTTTATTATCGTTTATTTTTAATACATTTCCCATTTAAAATAATCTTTCTCAGACAAAGTATCTCCATCTTTTACCATGGGATTGTGTCTGAATTTTAAACTTGTTCACCTGCAGTTGAACCCTAGCAAAGGTTCTGGCAATTTCATTTCAGATACGTCAGAGGATTCGTAATGGTTTGTAAATTTCTAAAGCTAATTTTGTTTTAGATGCTGTCAGTACATTAATATTGTACATTTCAGTGTCTATCAGAACATAAAAAAATAGCATTTACACATACAAATACCTACAAATACAAATGAGATCACCTAATTCACTCGTATAATCCAGCTCATTCCTGCTATGATATATATGCAGGGGAGTAAAGATAGATAAGGAAAATGAGAGAATGAAAATGTGAAGGGCAAACTCTGATGGAAAGAAAAACAAAAGAGTGAGAAAATTGCTCGAGGTAGCAGAGAAGCAGTAGCAGTAGGCAGCAGCTTTCATTGAGATAAAGATTGTAACAGAAATATTCCTCTGGCCACAATGTGATGACTAAATTTATGTTTCAGTGAGTTGGGATCTGTTTGTTTAATCAGCAACAGATGGGGGAGTGTTCGAAAATCTTTGGAAAAGTTTATTTTTGAATTTTTTGGCCGATGCTAGTGGTGCAGAAAATACACACTTCATCTTCAAGGAGCTTTTTCTATTTATATAACTCTTATGCATTTATTCAGGTTGATTCAGAAATGAAGAAATCACTGTTTGA
The DNA here is from genome assembly GCF_019703515.2 of Myxocyprinus asiaticus. Lineage (NCBI taxonomy): Eukaryota > Metazoa > Chordata > Actinopteri > Cypriniformes > Catostomidae > Myxocyprinus > Myxocyprinus asiaticus. The sequence continues at coordinate 37,779,635 of NC_059373.1, forward strand.
GATAAGAGTTAAGGGACCCCCATAAGGCCAAAATAATGTAATCTGGTTGGTCCCCCGGTGTTTCGTCAAAAATAGAATACTAGAAATTTGAAACAAATTTTTTTATTATTTTAAAACACAGTGGTACATTATCCAGTATCTGTCCCAGTTTCATAAATAATCCAAACCAGATTTTTTAAGTCTGCAAATTCCAAACATGCCCGAGTGTGCAACACGCTGTTTTCTGAAGGAACTTACAGACAGTGACTGAGTGACTAGCAGAGTGAATCCTCATTTTCAGCTCTCAATATATAATTCTTCTTTGATATATGATTGTTGGTTCTCCTAAATTACTAACATTAAGTCTTATTTTATTTTAAAACTAAACTGTCGCTGAGGTTAATCAATATGCATGCAGTTCATATGCACATAGTATTTATTTAACACTACATGATCGCTCACTATCAGTTGTAAAGTTATTACATGGATGCTATGTTGAGAAATATCTTAGTATATTTATTATGTTGTGTCGTGATGAGTGGTTCTCCTCAATATCTTTAAATATGGAAGCCATGCTGATAAACGACAAAAAACACATTTACATCTACATTTACATTTATTCATTTGGCAGATGCTTTTATCCAAAGCGACTTACAAAAGAGGAAAACATAAGTGAATCATCTTAAGGAAACAGTGGTACAAAAAGTGCCATATTCCAAAGTTTCACTAACATCAGAATAGTAGCATTCAAAACAGGTTCAACTGCAACAATAAATGTTTTATTTTATTTTATTTTTTATTTTTTTTAGTGACTGGTTAAGTGCTCATGGAAAAGATGTGTTTTTAGCTGTTTTAGAAGACAGAAAGTGAGTCAGCTTCACGGATGGAGTTGGGAAGGTCGTTCCACCAATGTGGTATGATGAAGCCAAAAGTCCGGGAAAGTGTTTTGGTGCCTCTTTGCGTTGGTACAACAAGGCGACGTTCCTTAGCTGACTGTGGGTGTGTAGCTCTGCAGAAATGATTTTAGGTATGCTGGAGCAGACCCAGTGACTGTTCTGTATGCCAGCATCAGAGCCTTGAATTTGATACACTATATTGCCAAAAGTATTCGCTCACCCATCCAAATAATTGAATTCAGGTGTTCCAATCACTTCCATGGTCACAGGTGTATAAAATGAAGCACCTAGGCATGCAGACTGCTTCTACAAACATTTGTGAAAGAATGGGCCGCTCTCAGGAGCTCAGTGGATTCCAGCGTGGTACTGTGACAGGATGCAAGTCCAGTCGTGAAATTTCCTCGCTACTAAATATTCCACAGTCAACTGTCAGTGGTATTATAACAAAGTGGAAGCGATTGGGAATGACAGCAACTCAGCCACGAAGTGGTAGACCACGTAAAATGACAGAGCGGGGTCAGCGGATGCTGAGGCGCATAGTGCGCAGAGGTCGCCAACTTTCTGCAGAGTCAATCGCTACAGACCTCCAAAATTCATGTGGCCTTCAGATTAGCTCAAGAACAGTGCGTAGAGAGCTTCATGGAATGGGTTTCCATGGCCGAGCAGCTGCATCCAAGCCATACATCACCAAGTGCAATGCAAAGCGTCGGATGCAATGGTGTAAAGCACGCCGCCACTGGACTCTAGAGCAGTGGAGACGTGTTCTCTGGAGTGACGAATCACGCTTCTCCATCTGGCAATCTGATGGACGAGTCTGGGTTTGGCGGTTGCCAGGAGAATGGTACTTGTCTGACTGCATTGTGCCAACTGTGAATTTGGTGGAGGGGGGATTATGGTGTGAGGTTGTTTTTCAGGAGCTGGGCTTGGCCCCTTAGTTCCAGTGAAAGGAACTCTGAATGCTTCAGCATACCAAGAGATTTTGGACAATTCCATGCTCCCAACTTTGTGGGAACAGTTTGGGGATGGCCCCTTCCTGTTCCAACATGACTGCGCACCAGTGCACAAAGCAAGGTCCATAAAGACATGGATGAGCGAGTTTGGTGTGGAAGAACTTGACTGGCCTGCACAGAGTCCTGACCTCAACCCGATAGAGCACCTTTGAATTAGAGCGAAGACTGCGAGCCAGGCCTTCTCGTCCAACATCAGTGTTTGACCTCACAAATGCGCTTCTGGAAGAATGGTCAAAAATTCCCATAAACACACTCCTAAACCTTGTGGAAAGCCTTCCCAGAAGAGTTGAAGCTGTTATAGCTGCAAAGGGTGGGCCGACGTCATATTAAACCCTATGGATTAAGAATGGGATGTCACTTAAGTTCATATGCGTCTAAAGGCAGATGAGCGAATACTTTTGGCAATATAGTGTACGTGCATCAACCGGCAGCCAGTGAAGAGAGACAAGGAGTGGTGTAACGTGCTCTCTTTGGTTCATTAAAGACCAGACGTGCTGCTGCATACTGGATCATTTACAGGGGTCTAACTGCACATGCAGGGAGGCCTGAAATGAGAGCATTACAGTAGTCCAGTCTAGTTATGACAAGTGACTGAACAAGAGGATGTGTGGCATGTTCAGAGAGAAAGATGTTGTAGATATTTCCTGATATTGTAGAGTGTTACATGTTACATCATGTGCAGATCAGCCATGGTGACCAATTTAAATTCTAAAAATTATACTATATTATTGAGCCTAACGTCTTGCTCATGTCTTACAACTCATTAAAATATAAAAATGAATCATTTTAATAAATATATTGAATTATTCTGTTAAATTTGAAAAATCTGTAAAATTGGATTCACGTAGGGATTCTTGGAGAGCCGTGCATGCGTCTGATGTAATTCTTCAGTTCAAACGAGGTAGACATTCTCGTCCTTTAGCGGCTACCAAAATTTTTTCTGCCATAAAAAAAATGGCATGATGCCGTCATCTTTCCCCGCAATATGATTAAAACATTAGAGATACAGTATTAGAGTTATTAGAGTTATTAGCCAAATGCCAGTTCAGTGAGAGAGAGAGAATGGAGAAGAGACAACATATCGAGTTGCAGCAGAGAAACTGTTTCAAACGTTGGACATCTCCAGAACAAAAGCTCAGCTGAATCAGGTATTTGTCAAGAATATATTTGGTGCCCTGTTGTTTTGTTAGAGAAACCCAAGAGAAAGGAGATAATAGTGTGATAAAGGTACTATCAATCTATTATTACAAAGGTGACAGTGATTAGCTGGATGGGGCGGAGGGGGGGTATCATTGTAAGGGGACCCCCCAAGAGCTCTGACTCAGTTCTAACACTGGAAGTAATGCAAAAGTAATCTAAAAGCAACCAGATAAGATTACCTTAAAAATGTAGTCCAAGAGATTACGTTACTGACAACAATTTTAGTTATGTATTTTATAATCAGTACCAGATTACAAATATATTTTTACTTCAATGAAACCAGTTAATTCGGATGTTACCACATGTAGCGCATTTTAACCTAATGAAGATAATTCAGTTGATGACTTTACTATTATTCCAAGGGGTATAGAAGAGCGATAAAAAAACAATGACTAGGTGTGTCAGCATTTTTGACTGGTCGTGTAGTTTCTAACTTTCAATATTTTTTTCTAAATGATGACGATGATATCCAGCTTGTGTGAATATATGTATTCTTTTTTTTTTTTTTTCAATTTGGAATGCCCAATTCTCAATGCGCTCTAAGTCCTCGTGGTGGCGTAATGACTCTCCTAAGCACATCATCATGTGGCTTGTAGAGCGCGTTACCGCAGAGACCTAGCACGTGTGGAGGCTTCACGCTATTCTCCGTGGCATCCACGCACAACTCACCATGCGCCGAGAGCGAGAACCACATTATGAAACCTGAATCTAATCAATGAGATTTCCATACTGATTGAAATATTGAACATCAACTATCTTAGCACCAATACACAATTATCACAAATAATTGGGTTTATAACTATTTGTTGTAAGCTTAATGCAGTACTAACTCTTTTTTTTTTTTTTTTTCAAACAATTGGACACCTGGGAAACCTGGTTTCTAAAACGATGATTATTTTTTGTAATTACATTGAAATGACACTTCAGCTTTAACAAGGAGATACATTTTAATACCATCTCATCCTAGATGACATTTTAAAATAATAAAAAAATTTGTTTCAAATTTCTAGTATTCTATTTTTGATGAAACACCAGGGGACCAACCAGATTACATTATTTTGGCCTTATGGGGGTCCCTTAACTCTTATCTCAAACAGTGATTTCTTCATTTCTGAATCATTTCTTATGAACTTCATTAATATTGAGTACACACTGCGTTGAATACAGTGTTCTGACAATTGGACTCTGAGAACACTTTTAAAGTTCTGTATTTGTACTTTATGTAACAGTATGTGCATTTGTACATTCAGTTCGTACCTATCTGTATTTCACATCATGTCTGGCTAGAGTTAAAACATTTCAGATATGAATGTGCTTTTAAAAAGGTCAACATTTTTCTCTTAGAGAGACCACAAGTGCCTGCCTTATGCAAGAAAATGTCTTGTGGTTGTTCAGAGGGTCGGAAGTCAGCCATCAGCCTCTCATTTGTGATGCGCATGTGTTTTTGGGTGGTCCGCAGGCAGCAAAGAGGAAGCAATATGCCATTTGCCATCCCCTGACACACAATTACACACAGATAAGAACATTAGTGGAATATTTTAGTTTACATTCCACAAAAGTATAAAGTGTTCTGCTTCTCTGAGAATCTAGTGAAAGTATTCTGTAAAAGGACATGAATTATTTAAAAAAATGCTACAAGTATTTTAAACAGCAATGGTTAGTGAAGAAGAAAATGAATCTTCATCCTTTGGGACCTCTCATATTTCCTCAAAATAACCATTCACTAAAACAAGGCTGTAATCACCATAAACATCCCCCACCCCACAAAATTCTGAATATATATACATTACATTTTAGTTGCTTTTTAAATATCTTTGATGAACTCTTAATAGTTCCCCTACTAAAGTTTTAAAGACCCCATGAAGTGGCTTGACGAATGCAGTTTTATGTCCTGTGCATTTCCTATCAAAACAAGATGTTAAAAATCAAAGTGACAAAACTGCAATTTCTATTTCATGGGGTCTTTCACCCCAAAATTATATAACAATTTAGATTTCAGTCTTTTCCCCACACACACAGCAACATTAAAGCTTCAGAATACTTGGAATATAGTGCATGAGTCATATGAACTACAATTATGGTGCTTTTTTGCAGCTTGACAGCTCCTGTTCCCATTTACATTCATCGTATGGAAAAGAACAATGTGAACATTATGCAGAACATCTCATTTTGTGTTCCCTGGAAGGCAGAAAGTCATTCAGGTTTCAAGTCATGCCAAGAAGGTGATAATGAACTATCCCTTGAACTAACACTTACTAGATACAAAAAGTTAGACTTCAACGGTAGAAAACAAGCATTTAGAATAAATGTTTGTATTGACATCTGTGCCACAAAATAACATTACACAACATTTTAGAATTTTAAATGTATTTTTTTTTTTTTTAAATTTGGTTGAAATCTTGATTGTTCCTTTGCTAAAGTTTTAAATCACATTGTGCAGGACTTTCTGCTCCTCTTAAGTAGAAGTCAAGCATGACTGACACGATTTCGTCTCAATCCAAAACTTTTCAAGAGGTCACCATTCTTTAACACTCTTTTCATCCTGGATATCTGCATGTGCTCACACTGCGGATTGATAGAAAGAGTTGGAACTTCTGTTATTGTTCCCACACAAAGCTATCTTGAAGCGTGACTCTATACAGGCCATTGAGTATTTGTGTTCATGCTGGCGGTCTAGTCACTTTGCTCAAGTCAATGGGACGTAGCACTAAAAATACATACAGATAAAAACACTGTACAGAGCAGAAGAATGAAGAAAGATTGTGAGTTTATTGGCAAGCAGAGGCAGTGATATAAAGCTTATGTCATTGTGTGTATTAAAGTGTTTCAGCTGAATTTTTTTTTTTTTTCAAAGCATTCCATCATTTGTCGCACTTGCATTTTTATTGCACAGAAAGAGGAAATGACTCATACGCTCACCTCAGCAACGGTGCTGGATATAGAGTCCTTAAATGGCCAACTGGATTAAAATTCTGCATTCCTTACATCAACACTTTATATGATCTGAGAGGCTGAGCCATCACATATTTTTCAAACTGACATGTGCATAGTGAATGCAAAGTGCTCTGGATTCACTTTAATATAACATTTGCAAAAATAATCTTCGTCCTTATAAGATCATACAAAGGTAAAGACATGCAGTGACACAGATGAGGAGATGAACCGCTTAATCTATTTCGTACAGGTCTGTCTTAACATAACACGTGAATGTAAATTTAGAACCAAATTCTATTACTATTGCATTATAATGTTCTATAAATTAAGATAATAGATATTATATTACTACAGTATAATAGTAGTCTGGGTTCCAAACACAACAGTGTGAATGTTATCTAACCAAGACCAAAGTTACCCTAAAGTTGACCAAAAAGAGAAATAATTTAAATATTTGTAGCCTAAATATTGTAATATTTAAATGATTATTTGTGTTATCTTACCCCTGTGCAATATTTTTAAGGTTTTCAAAGCCTTAAAGGAAATCATAGGTCTATTCCACTGTATTATTATGAAGTAAAATTCAGTATGATTGGTAGGGTTCTGTATGAAGATACATAAGAATTAATGGCCTCATCATATTTTTTATGTACAGTTGAAGTCAGAAGTTTACATGCACCTTAGCCAAATACATTTAAATTCAGTTTTTCACAATTCCTGACATTTAATTGTAGAAAACATTCCCTGTCTTAGGTCAGTTAGGATCACTACTTTATTGTAAGTATGTGAAATGTCAGAATAATAGTAGAGAGAATAATTTATTTCAGCTTTTATTTCTTTCATCACGTTCCCCGTGGGTCAGAAGTTTACAATTTGTTAGTATTTGGTAGCATTGCCTTTAAATTGTTTAACTTGGGTCACACATTTTGGGTAGCCTTTCACAAGCTTCTCACAATAAGTTGCTGGAATTTTGGCCCATTCCTCCAGACAGAACTGGTATAACTAAGTCAGGTTTGTAGGCCTGCTTGCTCTCACACGCTTTTTCAGTTCTGCCCACAAATCAGATTGAGGTCAGGGCTTTGTGATGGCCACTCCAGTATCTTGACTTTGTTGTCCTTAACCCATTTTGCCACAACTTTGGAGGTATGCTGTCCCATGGAAGACCCATTTGTGACCGAGCTTTAACTTCATGGCTGATGTCTTGATATGTTGCTTCAATATATCCACATAATTTTCCTTCCACATGATGCCATCTATTTTGTGAAGTGCAACAGTCCCTTCTGCAGCAAAGCACCCCCACAATATGATGCTGCCACCCCCATGCTTCACGGATGGGATGGTGATCTTTGGCTTGCAAGCTTCACCCTTTTTCCTCCAAACATAACGATGGTCATTATGGCCAAAAAGTTCCATTTTAGTTTCATCAGACCAGAGGAAATTTCTCCAAAAAGTAAGATTTGTGTCCCCATGTGCACTTACAAACTGTAGTCTGGTGTTTTTATGGTGGTTTTGGAGATGTGGCTTCTTCCTTGCTGAGCAGCCTTTCAGGTTATGTAGATATAGGACTCGTTTTACCATGTATATAGATACTTGTCTACCTGTTTCCTCCAGCATCTTCACAAGGTCCTTTGCTGTTGTTCTGGGATTGATTTGCACTTTTCGCTCCAAACTACGTTCATCTCTAGGAGACAGAATGTGTCTCCTTCCTGAGTGGTGTGATGGCTGCGTGGTCCCATGGTGTTTATACTTGCGTACTATTGTTTGTACAGATGAACGTGGTACCTTCAGGCATTTGGAAATTGCTCCCAAGGATGAACCAGACTTGTGGAGGTCCACAATTTTTTTTCTGAGGTCTTGGCTGATTTCTTTTGATTTTTCCATGATGTCAAGCAAAGAGGCACTAAGTTTGAAGGTAGGCCTTAAAATACATCCACAGGTACACCTCCAATTCAGTATACCACCTATCAGAAGCTAATTGGCTAATTGCCTACAGGCTTGACATCATTTTCTGGAATTTTTCAAGTGGCTTAAAGGCACATATAATTTGTATGTAAACTTCTGACTCACTGGAATTGTGATATAGTCAATTAAAAGTGAAACAATCTGTCTGTAAACAATTGTTGGAAAAATTGCTCATGTCATGCACAAAGTAAATGTCCTAAACGACTTGCCAAAACGTCTCGGTTACTATTGTAACCTCCGTTCCCTGATATAACTAGACATTGTGTCGATGTAGTAACACTAGGGGTCGCTCTTGGGAGCCCCAAACACCTCTAATCTTTGAAAAAAGGCCAATGAGAATTGGCGAGTGGAATTTGCATGCCACTGCCCTGGACATACGGGTATAAAAGGAGCTGGCTCGCAACCACTCATTCAGGTTTTGTGCTGAGGAGCTGAGACAAGGTCCCGGCCATTTCAGCGGATAGTACAGCATTGTGGCAAGAGGGACACAACGTCTCGTTCCCTCCATCAGGGAACGGAGGTTACAAAAGTAACCGAGATGTTCCCCTTCTGTCACTCACTCGACGTTGTGTTGATGTAGTGACACTAGGGGTCCCTATATAAAAACGCCACAACAGCTGGACTGTGTTACATGAACTGCCAATGCAGATGCAAGCAAGATGCTGCGTGCATAATAGCAGGTGCATCAGTCCGCATGTAACCTCCCCCAGTGCCCCACAAGATGTCATGTAGTTCCCCACATCCCAGAGGGGGAGAAGCGACGTAACTAGCATGGGAGCAGGCCGCGCCAGCCGTCTTTTCTCTCTATGTTTTCTCTCCACAGAGTATTAGATTCAGCTGGGGCCATCTAACGCTATTACATGCGCTGGAGAAGGTGTTCTTTTCCTTTCCTATTCTTTCAGGGGGAAAAGACCCCACGGAGACCACATCCTGCCCGAAGGGGAGGTAACATGTGGCAATACATCATGTGGGCTCACCAGCTGCACATGGAAGAGGCGTGGTGGTAGGTCCTGCCTGGAAGGGGAGGAGCTCTACAAACAGAGCGATCAGGGGCAGAGAGGGCTCTGCCCAAGGGAGACGCAGATCTGCCGACAAGGAGACCGTACTGCGGAAAATACATCACAGGGGGTTACTGGAGTAACCGGCACCTGTGGAGCACCTATCCCAGTACAGGGCATATTAGTACCCATAGTGGGTCCGGCTGCGAATTCCTTCGCCGAATTCACGAGCCACAGGGCTAGGGAGGAAGGACATCCAGGGTTCACGGTTCGTGAACTCGCATGGGAGAATACACCAGACCAGCTGTACCTGTTCGTACCTGACAAAACACGGGACAAAACCGGCTCAACCCGGAGATTGTAAAATCTCAAAAAGGTATTGGGTGTTGCCCAGCCCGCTGCTCTGCAGATGTCTGCTAGATAGGTGCCATTGGCCAGTGCCCACGAGGATGCCAGACTCCTTGTAGAGTGTGCTCGTATTCCCAAAGGGGTGGGCATGGCCTGGGCCTGGTATGCCAGAGGGATGGCATCCACGATCCAGTGGGCAAGCCTCTGTTTGGAGACAGCGTTCCCTTTCCGCTGTCTGCCGAAGCAGACAAAGAGCTGCTCAGAGCATCTAAAGCTCTGCGTGCGATCCAAGTAGATGCGCAAAGCACGCACCAGACACAGCAACGACAGGGCTGGGTCTGCCTCCTCCCGGGGAAGCACCTGCAGGCTCACCACCTGATCCCTGAAGGGGGTCGTGGGAACCTTGGGCACATAGCCCAGCCGGGGTCTCAGGACCACGTGAGAGTCTACTGGGCTGAACTCCAGGCAGGTATCGCTGACAGAGAATGCCTGCAGGTCCCCAACCCTCTTGATGGAGGTGAGTGCAATCAGGAGGGCCATCTTCAGAAAGAGGGCTTTCAGCTCGACTGACTCTAGATGCTCAAATGGGGCTCTCCGAAGGCCCAGGAGGATCGCGGAGAGATCCCATGAGGGAAAGAGGCATTGCCTAGGAGGATTCAGCCTGGGGGTGGAGCCTCCACTCTCCGCTGAGCGTCGCCTGCTGCGACAGTGCGTCGGCTGAGGCGTTGAGGCTGCCCGGGATATAAGCGACCTCAGCCGCTGCTGACTCCAGAGGAGGAGATGGCGGGCGAGTTGCGACATGCGACGAGAGCGTAGGCTGCCTTGGCGATATATATATTCTACTGTTGCTGTGTTGTCTGACCGGCTGTGAGCAACACCCCAAGCCCAGGAACCAGTCATCTAGCTGCGAGGGCTCAGGGGAGAGTGGAGGGTTCCAGTCCAACCCAACACTCGCGGCGGCCTGGGCAAGCATGGCGGTCAGCTTTGCTTTGGCCTGGGCAAGCATGGCTGTCAGCTTTGCTTTGGCCTCAGACTGGGCGGGCAGACCCAAAGGTGGCAGCCCAGTTGAGTCCTCGGCGTCCGACATCGCCAGTGCGCTCTCCGATGCAGCGATCGAGGACTCATCCTGCTCGCGAGCCCCGAAAGAGATGTTAAGCTGGCCGTGAGGCGAGCTGGTCTCATCTCGGAAATCGACGGGGGCAGACGAGCGTGCTGGGAAACGGGAGGTCTGAGGGGAATTACCCAGTGAGACCGCACCTATTGAAATCCCCAAATCACCTCCAGCGCCAGCCGGGCCGGCCTCGTACCCGTAGGTAGAAGGCGCAGTGCGGGGGGGGGGGAGGCTGGAGTGGCTTTCCCTCGGAGGAAGGAAAGCCGCGATCGCAACGTTGCCATGGTCATGTTCTTGCAATGAGAACACGAACCATCCACGAACGCTGCCTCAGTGTGAGCGCGGCCCAGACACGTGAGGCAGCACCCGTGGCCATCGGAGGCGGAGAGATAACGACCGCATCCAGGAATCACACAAAGACGGAAAGGCATCTTTAAAAAGACGCGTCTTTAAAAAGACGTTCACGACAATGTGTTGCTCTGATAGAGGAAAATATACCCTTTGCAGGAAATATATACTCTCTCAGTAGCGCTGTCGAAGTGCCCAGGGGGTAGTCTGCTCTAAGCATGCAGAAGGAGAGAAAGCCGCTGAAATGCGCCGTATATCCAACAGCATACGCTTCTTTCTGAGGTGAATGGACTGGCAGTGGAATTCAGCTCACTGACACACAACTGCTCGCCTCCGAAGAAAAAATCTGAATGAGTGGTTGCGAGCCAGCTCCTTTTATGTCCGGTGGAGTGGCATGCAAATTCCACTCGCCAATTCTCATTGGCCTTTTCTCAGATATTAGAGGTGTTTGGGGCTCCCAAGAGTGACCCCTAATGTCACTACATCGACACAACATCAAGCGAGTGACAGAAGGGGAACTATAGTTTGCTAATATGAAATCTGTGGAGTGGTTAAAAAATGAGTTTTAATGACTTCAACCTAAGTGTATGTAAACTTCTGACTTCAACTGTATATTATTTGAGTTACACTTTAACTGACAATTACATTGTTAATTAAAATAATTTTTATGGCAATTAATCGTCAGCCTAAAATTTGTTAATGGGACAGTTGTAATCACACCTAATATCATGATTAATTGTGATTAATCACAGAAAACTGAGATTAATTAGATAAAACATTTAATAACAACCCTAGTTAAAATATTTTCTCCTATTCCATTTTAATGTGAAGCTGTAAGTAAGCCAATGGTAGTGATGGGCAGATGGGCAGAGTGATGGGCAATGGATTACATGTACTGCATGTCAAGTACTTGTAATTAGATTAAATTACATTTTAAAATACTATTAATCAGATTATAGTTATTTTTTGTAGATAAAACGATTACATATTTTACGTTTACATTTATTAATTTGGCAGATGCTTTTATCCAAAACCTGAGTAATAAACATATTAATCAGGAAACTGCAGTAAATATACTGATCCTCCTAATTCTTCTTCTTTTAAATATTTAACAGCCTACAGCTGATATACATTTAGTAAGTCTTCGTGTTTTCGTAAATTGTAATTGTTTTTAATTTTACTCAAAAACAGACAAATAGTGAGTAAACACATACACAAAATCATATGCATTCCTTAAATTTTTTACTTTTAAAGCTACACTATGTAACTTTTGGCCCTCTAGCGGTTGAAGCATAGAACTGCAAGTTACTTGCGGAGGAACACTGTTTTGGTAAGTACGTCAATCGGGCTTTGGCTCTGCTCTTCTGCGTGGATGAATCTGATGGTTTGAGGTGTACCGGCGTAACCATGGATACAGATGATCAATTTATCATAGCGAATGTCACTAACAACAACAAATCTCGCCCCCTCCCATAAAAAATAAAATAAATAAATAACGAAAGGAAGAAAAAGATGGATATCTGAAAAATATTAGACAACAATTGCTTGTCATATCAGATGAAGTAAAACGGTGGAAACTATTACAAATTTGCTAGCAGGCAAACAGACCAAGGTAGTAACTGGTTTAGAGATTGGCATTGTTATCAGCATAAAGTTGATTTTGTCCCATTGTCCTTCCTCGAAAATGAAATCAAGCACTGAAGTACCACAATCCATAATAAAATGCCCCATTTGAGTGGCTAACGCTATCTAACGAACTACCGCACTAAGAGAGCTTCCTGGCTAACTATCGGTCCAATAAAATATCTTACCTGTCCAGCAAGAAAAAGCCATCTCTGGATTGGCTTTAAATTCTTTCAGATCTCAGAGTTGTCGACACCCATAGATGAATTATGGATCGGGCCAATGGGGCCAGTGCCAAGGGGCCCTTGACTACCAGGGGCCTGGGAGGGCCTGAGCTGCAGGGTATTGTGGCCCTTCTACTTTGAAAACAATATTTAATATAAACTTGAATATGTGGACCCCACAGCTTATACAAGGCCCCCTCAATAGGCCCCTGTGACAATGAGGGCCCTCAATCCTCTTATAGAACCCTTTTGCCTTACTGTTTCTAATTACATTTTTTGAGCTACTCTTTAACCCTATAACGTCGCTTGTATCATATTTGATACATGACTTTCTAGAGCCTCTACATCATCAACATGATTAAAACTGTTGTATGCTGTGTATTAGATGGTTACTGCCTCCTGTTGGAAGTTTCCATGCTCTTCTGGAAGTAAAAGACCTAGTAATATATTTTCCAGAATGGCTACCTTCACATTGTGATGCACTTGTCTTTTTTATGTGAAATATTTGCTGATTTTGATAAAGTAAAATTAACAATAACGATTATATTTTTAATTTTATTTCAAAATTTGTAACGTGCTCACTTAAAATTTCATTATTTTATAGACAAATCGTGTTGAAAATGTGTGTATCAAATATGATACAACAGGCTTTTGAGGTATATCTCTCAATCATCATTCCATTCGATTCATGTCCACCACAATAAAAACGCTTTTAAAATACTGACAATTTTTAAAGATATATTTGAAGTGTGATTTATTTTACATATGCAGCTTGCTCTGTCATTATATAGATCTTGTGGTTTTTATACATATCTCATGGTTTGTTATTATAATGTGATCTTACTATAAAAAAACATTTTACAATTTAACTTTTTTTCAAACATCAATATAGTGTTTGGTGTATAAAAACATGATAATTTATTTTAAAAAATCATATTGCATTTGAGGTGCTGAATTGTAATGTCATACATTTCTATAGAGCAAGGAGAGGAAGGTGTCATGGCCAAACTCCAAAACATTTGGCATCTCTGAAAAGCCCAGTGTGTCCTCTTAAGATACACAAACTATATACTATTCATTGCTATAACTGCATGTTTGCCCTACATTACAAACAATAACTTGGCTTAGGTGGTTGGGAAAATTAAGATTTTGATCATTTATTTTGTGTGGTACAAAAGTACTGATTTAACTAGATACGTAAAATTTAGGGTTGGCCGCTGCTGCGGAAATAACAAAAATACCCCTTAACTTTTTTGTCATTACTTTCGTTAACGAGATTAACACAGAATACGACGGTTTGACAGCACTTAACAGGGGGTGCTGCAATGCCGACAGGGGGTGATGCAGCACCCCCAGCACCCCAACTTCCCGCGGTTATGTAAAATAGACTTAAATAAATAAACGAAAATGGATTTCATGGATCTCAGCTTTAAAAGATAATTCAATCTAAAAGATAATTGGCCTAGGGGGGCCCTAAATGAAAATTGGCCCCGGGGCCCTTGCTAGTCATAATCCACCCCTGTCGACACCTATGAAAAAGCCAAGCCGATGTTGTTTCGTGTTTTATTATTACGGGCTCTGACACTTTCCCTTTTTGCTTGCAGACTCTTCTCAGTTCTCGGTTTCTTAATTTTGAAAACTCATTCTTTATTTATAGACATGATGTAAACACGCACGGATGACTGACGGAAGTATGTAATTTCCCGCTAAATCCGTCCCGACATAAATTTTGTCCATTTCTAACAAAAAAATCGTACATAGTGTATCTTAAATTTTTTTTTTTAGCGCATTTAAGCAACATTATGTCAAAATGGAACCATCTTATCCTACACAAATGCATGTAATATCCAATAAACAAGAATTACGTCAGAAATAATCCAAAAGTAATCTTAAAGCAACCAGATAAAATAACCTTAAAAATGTAATCCAAGAGATTACATTACTGACTACAATTTTAGTCATGTCATTGGTAATCTGTACCAGATTAAAATTCTGAAAAAAAATCAACCCAACACTGGCCACTGGAAGGCTGTCTTACCGAAGAGCTATCAAAACACTATGTACTGTATATGAATGGCCCTATATGTACTACTGGCTCTACCACTGGAGTGAGTTTGGCATGACTATCTATCTGAACAATGGTGGGGTAGTGTTCAGGAAATTTGTTTGGAAATGTAATTAATGGTACTTGCTAAATTATAAAAAATCACTTTAAGGTAAGGTCAGTCCACACATCGGCCATATTGAAAATGCCTCCAAGCAGCTACTTCCAGTCATAGAAGTACAAGAACGGGATTTTAAAATGATTGTTCATGATTATGTTCAAATAACATATTTTAAATCAGTAATAACATTTCACAACAATGGTATCATAAATTGTACTTCTTAGCTAAAAAAAAAAAAAACGTGCGTTCTAGAGTAAACAAACAAGTTTGGCTCTTTTTAACTGTAAGGCGGGACATCAGTTTCTACAGCCGCCATAGCCGAGTGTTGCGAAACCTCTATCAAAAATGGGACTGGCCCTTTTAACTGTAAGAAGCCATATTTAGTGTTATGATGTCTCCCATTCACATGTATATGAGTGGCCCATCTCTTCCCCTTGTTATGTACCTGTACTGCTCACATTTAGAGTAATCCCTACAAATCCCTAACCCCAAGTATTAAACTTTGTCAAGTAACTCGTCCTCACCATTTGTGTTACAGACAGGGGCGCATTAACACACGGGCTTACACAGGCTGAAGCTCAGGAGCCCACAAGTCCCAAGGAGCCTAGCTTGTGGCATCCGCCATCCCATTTTCCCCTATTGATGTCAGCGGGAGATGCAGTTATGACACGGAGACAGTGCGCAACCGTGAAAGGCGTCCTGATGAACTAATGCGGACTGATGGCTTCAACAGGAGCATATACCATCGGCTAATAACCTCGTAGCTCACGGTGGGTCTGTATTTAAAGGTTCATATGTTATTGTTAAAAATCCCCTATTGCTAAAATTTCTCCAATGGAAAAATTAAAGGGATTTTTTTCCCTGAAACCTATCTGTTGCGCTCTATAGTGGATGTCGAGTTTTGCACAAGCAAGCACAACACACATTTTTTTTTAGAAAATATAAAATTCTGTTATTTTTATAAGTGCTGCTAGTGGTGCAGATATACAGAGCAACAGTAGCAGCTTTACATGGGTCAAAAGTAGCATAGTTCAGCACTTTGCATTCTCTTGGAGTTTCATTATTTTAATAACTAGGCAAGTTTTTCCTGAGTACTGTACTTTCACATTAGCATACTGTACTTTGTACAATTTACTCAAGCATTAATTTCTCCATAAGGGCTATTTACATGTAATGCTAATTTACAGTATTAAACTGGTTTCTCTGCTGATGACTGTAGTCAGCAGGGGTTGTGCTAATGATCATTAGAAGTGTATCCCCATTAACAACCCCACAGCCCAGCGGCTGACAGTGAAATTACACAGGCACCAGGGGAGTCTGTTTTCCGGCTTGTATTTTTAGCTTTGGTTTAAAGCAAGATTGCCCATTTGTGGCAACAACAGAATCATAAGATCCCTCTCTGTTCCTCTCACTTCCTGTCAAATATAATCTGTCTCGTACTCTCTCTCCTGGGCATTGCTGGCTATGACAGCACTTTAACACAAGCTGAGCCACCTACATTTCAGAGAGGAGGAGGAAAGGATGAGTGCATTTTTCCACCTTCACTCACCCTTTAGTCCAACATATAAAAAGAAAAGGATTCCTGGATCAAATAAGGCAGCTAAATTCATCTTAATGTTCTCACTAAGTGAAGTTTTCAGAAAAACAACTTGGACGCAGATTCACCAAACAGTCACACCATGTTTGTGCACTGTTTCAGTGTAAAAACCTGTGTTTTGTTCACTAACTACCCAAAATCCACTTTTACCAAGTGCCGTCTTTGCTGGTATAGCACTGCGTCATGAACATTTAAATGAATATATACAGTATATATATATATATATATATATATATATATATATATATATATATATATATATATATATATTCAGTAAATTAGGCTTAATATAGATTGCACCTTCTTCACAAAAGTCAGCACTATTTGTCTGGTGCAATTCAATTTTTTTGTTTAAAAATGACATGTTTGTGTACATATTCTTGCCATCATGGCAGCAGTAATTCATCCAATGGTGATCATATTATGGAGCATTATAACTAGACATATATCCAAATGTGCTGGGTCAAGCTCTCTTTCGGCATTGTAAAGAGCAAATTCAGCTGACTTGATCACAATGTTGGAGTGATGCAGAACAGTCCCAGTAAAGTATGCCAGACTACGGTTTGCAAGATGGTAAATTGCACCATGCAAATCGCATTTAGCACAGATTTTTTTGCCCATGTTTGTGCTGTTTCCTGATTTGCATAATTCCTTTATTGAATTGGGTGCTAAAACAATGCAGACATCATGTGTAAATACAAAACGCTATCACTGGGTGCAATTAATTAATAGTGAATCCCCCCTCAGTCTACCAAAAATGACATAAAACAAAGTTACAAAACAAACCTGTTACATTGGAAACACCCGATGCTAAGCATGTTCAGTTGACAGGCATTCCAAACCTATGTGTGTTACACTGCACTGACTTGGATCAAAAGCAGCTTGTAATGGCATACAAGATCTGATTACTTTGGATGTTAAAATATACTCCAAACTTTTAAGATTTGTGAAAAAAAGGCTGTAAAGTGGCATGTTTATTTTTGGGCAGGTTATGTAGTAACATAGTTACGTCACTGTTTGGTTCTCAAGTGAAAGGTTTACAGATTTCACCACTGAATACCAGCACCATTTCATAGAAAAAGCAGTATGACTGTTTTACTATACAAGAACTCATAACTCATTCTGACTCACTTCATGAGGGGGTCTTGTGAACATTTCCCAGTGAGCATTCATGTTCAGCATAAAGCCAGATTTCTGTTCTGATAGGATCATGGAAAGAACAGACAAAAAACAATGTTAAATGCACATAATAAAATGCAACTAATATTTTTGCAATGTTAGGATAGCAAATTTAAAGGTGAAGTGTGTAATTTCTGCGATACTAGTGGCACCAAACGGAATTACAAAAATGACATATGTTTTCAAACAACCTTTGCCAACACCCCTTAGACTCATCAGGCCCTTTCGCACTCTCTGATTCCCTATGAACAAATAGGCCATACTAAATAAAAGGTGATAAACGTTTAATGTCGTAATGAACAAGACCACTATAACATAAACACACCGGACAGAAAGTGTGGCAGAGAAATCTGGTCATCCGATAACATCGCTGGATTGAAAGGCTGTTGGGTGTTTGGTATGTGGAAATCAAGCACATGAGGTAGGATGGTCCTGGTGATTAGTAAGTGTAACAACAGCACTGTTTCTGACTATTTTGATGCCCTAGGCGAGATTGCTGTTGTTGACAGGAAGGAGGCGGCGGTGTACTAGCAACTTGTGCAGCAATCTCGTTATTGCCACTCCCATTTGCCAGAGCGATCTCATCATTGGTGGTGTGTGCGTGTGTATCCTCCACCTTGTAAATGCAACACCAGTGTTCACTCTGGTTTTACTCCGTTCTCTGTCTCTGTGTCTTTTAGCAAGTCTTCGAATTTTGGCTTTAACATCTGTAGACAAAGCAAAAAAAAAAAAATTGTCCTCTGTACAAGTCTGCCGTGGTTGTTCATATTCTCCCAGCTTTCAAGTTCAAGTTGCTACGCCCCAAACTCATGGTATAGATTGAGCTAGAGATGGATGAGTGGGGCTGAGTGGGCCGCTCAAAATATAAACATCAATGTTTTGATAGTGCCTGGGATGAACCCACGAATGGCTTACTTATAGTTGTCAATGGACAATAAACTGGGAAAGTAGAACGTATTTTGACATAAAAAAAAAAAGTTTCACATTTCACCTTTGAAAAAAATAATGTCAAAGATGGTAAGTTCAGTTAAACTCTATGATCACACATCACTTGTTAGAAACTAGCCAAATTAGGTAGATGCCAACAAGGACAGGTTGAGTGGTATGCCCTCATCTTTAAAAACCTTGAACAAAACTTTGCAAGGTAAGAGAAAGCATGACACAGGCTACATTTAGTATGAATTCACCTGCAACAAGGATAAACATGGCTTGTGCTGACCAAAAAGTGTTTTGTGCAGTGAATTGTTGGCTTTGGATGTGAGTTGTGAACTGATGGTTTCATTGCCGAGAGCATGAAACCATTGAAATTCAGTTGTCATTTAGAAAGCAAACATTCAAACTATGAAGACTAAGTGAAGTACACTTATAGTACTGTTTTGCATTTGCAAAATTGTCATGTTAATGATTTTGAATATTGTTAGGTCTTTGCCATTTCTGATAGTATTAATACATTTCACTGTTTAATTTTAAGGATATTTTTCTTTACCTTTGTGTGATTAGCAATTTTGGAACTATGTCAGACTAATCTCACAGTGAAATCTGAAACAGTAGGTTGACTTTTCTTTAGCTAAAATTAGTCTGTACTTATCGAAATTCAAAACACTGCCCCCAGTTGCCAAAGTGGTAAGTGTTGTTGGGCATATGGGCACGTGTGAGCTCCATTTTCTGGGTGTAACATCCATGGAGGGGCACCAAGAGCGAGATGAGTAGCGAGTTGTTTTCAGCTGTACAGACTGTAATACAGTGAGTCGATGCAAAAAAAAATGGTACTTGTCAGTGAGTCGGCATAATGTGGCCTATCCTAGGGTATCAGAAACAACATGCTGAACTTCCTGTGTGATCATGTTGACTGTGTTGGGACAATGTAACATCTGGGTTCTCTGCAAAAACAGTTGAGAACCACTGATTTATACTTCTTTTGTCTTGCAATCTCCACCCTAGGAAACCAATTGTTTGTGTCTTTTATTTAACATCTTGATGCCATGCGGCTACTAACAAAGTAAAGCTGGTCAGAACTGTACGGTGTATTTCAAACCCCACTGCTAACTGGCCACATTCCTGGCACTGTTCACCCCAACAATGCCCACTGCTTCTGAGGGCACAACCAAATGTGTGCACAAATGGCACAGCGGGTGCCGTCATGTTTCATGGGACACTTGTCACATTTCGGGGTTCACAGGGAAATACATAATTGAATTCTCTGATAAGGGACACATGGGGAAATGTGAAGCAGTAATATAACCATACAAATAAAACACAAATTCTTCCTTTAAGATATTAATAGTGAAGGTTAAAAGACTTAAGTCTTTTTTTCTTCGTGTCGAGTCAAGACTGAAGTAATTTTAGGTTGAGTCTGGAGTCAAGTCTGAAGTCTATTAAAATGCGACTCCAGTGTGACTCGAGTCTGAGTCTCTAACTCAAGTCCCCATCTCTGGGTAATGAGGTAGCCATAATGAACATGAATCAAAATTCTGTGGCCTATTTGCCCGGTTCAATAAACATCAAACTATTACCGCCCGAGCAAAGCAGGCGGTGAACTGACTTTTATTAATAAGAGATGTTTGTATACTTTTCTATCGATCATATCAGCAGTAATTAATCAAATAATGATCAAATGATGGAAATGAGTGTTATATCCTGGCATATATCCAGATGTGGGGTGTAGTCAAGCGCACTTTTCAGAGTTTATTCAGGTGTCTGGATCACAGTAACGGAGTGATACTGTACAGTCCCGGCAGAGTGTGTCAGATTGCGGTGGTTTGCTGCTCAGGCCCAGCCTGCAAGATCGGAATTAGAGAATAGTGAGCGCACTTATGCTGTTGCCTGATTTGCAATATTCCTTTACTGAATCGGGCACTAAACCTGCACACACAGCATATGCAAATATATAGCGCTTTTAGCGGGCAAATGTTTTTCTAATTAAATTCCTCTCTCAGTAATGAATACTGTTCATGCTTTAATTTAGTCCCAGTCATGTTGTTATGTCCCTGTCCATTGGACACATACAGTATGTAGCCGGTGGGTTGAAAATAATCACCACAGGATACAAAAATATATTTTGGGTATATATTACCCAATATATTACACAAACAGGGCATTAGTGTCATGAATCCTGCCTTTGTTGTTCCTTCCGCTCATCACCAGAGGGCTCCATCACCTGGGGATTGACTTTAACTCTCTGAACTCCATTTCCCATATTCCCTGTACATGGCACTGATTACGTGCTCACCTGTTCCTCATCTACTCAGCTATTTAAGTCTCACTCTCACTTGCTATCATTGTGAAGTCTTGTTTTGCCCTGGCTGACATTTCTAAGCTTTCTCAGAGGTTTTGCATTATCTGTGTATGATCCTGGACTTTTTACCCTGTTTTGACCCATTGCTGCCTGCCTACTACTACTGCCTTGTTTAACTGGAAATAACCTGTGATTGTCTGCCGTCTGCCCTGACCTCTTGCCTGTTTATTTTCTACCACTCTGGGTTGCCTTTGTTATTACTGATGCTGGTGATTGACCTGCCTGTCTGTATTACGACGTTTATCATTATTAAAGCTGCACATGGATCTCAACTCTGATGACTCATCATTACAGAAGACTTCACCACAAACCGATCCAGCGGCTTTTTTCAACTAACCACTGAGGTCTCAACTCCTTCAGCGAACCCAGCAGCACACCCGGCCTCATCTAGAACAATTCACTGCACCATGGATCTAGCAGCATTCTTTGTTCAACTAAGCCAGGCAAACTTATCAATAAGGGAGTACTCCCATTTCTTTTCCACCATTGCCACCCACACTGGTTTTGATGATGGTGCTCTGAAATCCATATACCGGATCGGACACACAGCACAGCAGTGGAGGAAATTGCCAGACTCTGGAGACTACATGTGGGAGGTATATGTGAGGCTAGTACTCGACACACTCACCACAGAGGATCCTCCTCTCACAATCCCGGTTCCAACTTCTGAGTCAGCCATGTCTGAGTCTGCTCCACACCGTGTCACAGCCATGCCTCAACCTGCTCCATACCATGTCACAGTCAAACCTCAGCCTGCTCCATGCCATGTCACAGCCACGTCTGAGTCTGCTCCATGCCATGTCACAGCCACGCCTCAGCTTGCTCCATGCCATGTCACAGCCACCCCTCAGCCTGCCCCACGCCATGCCATAGTCCAGCCTTCCGCGACCCATTGCTCGAAGGTCTTCACGGCCCTTGTCTCCAAGTTAAATTATCTGCCACTGATATCGGTGCTTAGGGCCATGAAGACCCTTTCTCACAAATTGTCAGTGCCCTTGTCTGCCACGGCCATCAAGCCGACTCCCACGGCCAACGCCCACGCCTGCCACGGCCAACGAGCCAACACCCACACCTGCCATGGCCAACAAACCAACGCCCATGCCCGCCACAGCCACTGAGCTGGAAGCTTCATCCATCCCAGAGCCTGCATTGCCAGCCTCATCTGTCCCAGAGCCTGCATTGCCAGCCTCATCTGTCCCAGAGCCAGCGTTGCAAGCCTCGTCTGTCCCAGAGCCTGCGTTTCCAGCCTCGTCCATCCCCGAGCCTGCGTTGCCAGCCTCATCCATCCCCGATCCTGCATTGCCAGCCTCATCTGTCCCAGAGCCTGCACCGCAAACTTCGGCCTCCAGAAGGAGGAGGAGAAAAGCTTTCATTTCCAAGTCTCTGCCAGTGTTCACAACCACAGAGATTGTCTCCGAGACTCAGCCTATGTTCATAACCACTGAAGTCATTTCCAAGTCTCTGCCCATGTTCACGATCACAGAGGTCGTCTCCGAGTCTCTGCCCACGTACATGACCACAGAGGTCGTCTTCGAGTCTCTGCCAGTGTTCTCGACCACAGAGGTCGTTTCCAAGTCTCTGCCAGTGTTCACGACCACAGAGGTCGTTTCCAAGTCTCTGCCAGTGTTCACGACCATAGAAGTCGTTTCCAAGTCTCTGCCAGTGTTCTCGACCACAGAGGTCGTCTCCAAGTCTCTGCCAGTGTTTACGACCACAGAGGTTGTTTCCAAGTCTCTGCCAGTGTTCACAACCACAGAGGTTGTTTCCAAGTCTCTGCCAGTGTTCACGACCACAGAGGTCGTTCCCGAGTCTCAGTCCATGCCCACGACCACAGAGGTCTTTCCCGAGACTCTGTCCATGCCCACGACCACAGAGGACACTCCCAAGACTCTGTTCATGTTCATGACCACTGAGGTCATTTCCCAGTCATACTGGACTCTTAGCCTCAAGCCTGCCATGGCTCTGTCTTCTACAACTTTGCCCCTCGAGCTTGCCATGGCTCTGCCTTCCTCGAGCCTCCCATGGCTCCGCCTTCCATGGCTCCACCCTTCAAGTCTGCCACAGCTCCGCCTTCTACAACTTTGCCCCTCGAGCCTGCCACGGCTCAGCCTTCCATGGCTTCACCTCTTGAGCCTTCTACAGCTCCGCCTACCATGGCTCCGCCCTCAGAGTCCTCCATGGCTCCAGTCTTCAATCTGGGGTCACCACCCAGGCCTCCTGACCCTGTTTCAGCTCTGTGGTCGTCAACCAGGTCTTTTGATCCAGTCCCTACCCTGAGATGGCCTCCTGGGTCTTCTGGCTAGCCACCTGATCCGCTCTGATCTTCTGGGCCTCCTGGTCATCCACCTGATCTGCTCTGGTCTTCTGGGTCTCCTGGCCATCTGCCTGATCTGCTCTGGTCCCCTTGGTCTCATGGCCGTCTGCCTGATCCATGCTGGTCTTCTGGGTTTCCTGGTCATCCACCTGATCTGCTCTGGTCTTCTGGGTCTCCTGACCATCTGCCTGATCTGCTCTGGTCTCCTGGGGCTCCTGGCCATCCGCCTGACCTGCTCTGGTATTCCTGGTCTCATGGCCATCCGCCTGGTCTGCTCTGGCTCCCTTGGTCTCCTGGCCGTCCACCTGACCTGCTCTGGTATCCTTGGTCTCATGGCCGTCCGCCTGGTCTGCTGGCTCCTTTGGTCTCCTGGCCGTCAGCCTGATCTGCTCTGGTTTCCTTGGTTCATGCTATAACAAGGACGTCTACTTGGAGGTATAGGGTTTAAGATTTTTCCTTAATTATTAAAAAGACTTACTTTGAACACTTTGTACACTTTGAAAACTTGTTATGCAGTAATTACATATTTAAAAAACTACATGAATAATGATCTGTATTTCATTTATCCAGTCTTTGCAAAGCTATTTTTTATATTATTCAATCTCTATTTCTTTTAAACATCCTGTTATATAATGGTACATACTTGTATATGACGCTATCCATTATACTTGTAATACATAATGTCACATACTTCTAACCTCAACCAATTGCATCACTAGCAGTGGTGTCTTTACACCAGGGGCAGGTGGGCTGTGCCCCACCAGATGTAGCACTGTTGTGCAAAATACATGGCATAATCATACATTTATTTTAAGAAATACTGTATTTTCTTAAACTTGTTTTATGTTCATTATACAAGACAAAAGTAGATTCTATTATATTCTATTAAGCTGTTGCGTTAAAGCCATTTAATCTTTCTCATTTGCTGTGCATGGGGCTAGCACGTCGTCCTCAGTGTTAATTAAGGGAGATCTGGAGAACGTCATGCGCATGTGCAACAAGCATTAAATGACAGCCTGAGGGGTAATTTTGCCTTTGCCCCAATCAAAAGATGGTCCTCGGAAATTACTGCTCTTAAGTGCAGACTGGCGTAACGAACATCACTGGTAAGCTTTAAAGCTACTTTTATTCAAATGTGTTGCAGGTTGGATTAGTTAAAGTGCACTGCTCATCATTTTAATTAATTGAATGCTATTGCTTTGAGGTGTTGTTGATGCAGTGATTTATATTAGATTACAGAGTCTTTTATTTTGATTAGTTTGTTATGCTGTTCATGCAATATTGTGAAATAATATGCAAAGCTTTTGACGATTTGCCTTTAAATAGTTTGCTTTCATGGACCCTTGATCTTTTTGACATTGATGTGCACATTTTAGTTGTGTTTTGTGCTGAGATGAAATTATAATGGATGTTTGTGCATGGCATTATGTTCAGAGGTTGCACAAGAAAAAATCTTTGCACATCAATCTGACATACTGAGTTGTAAAATTTCCGTAATGTTTATAAACTATAATTTTCAGTAAGGAATCACCACTTTTTTCGAGCTCTCTTTTGGTTATAGTAAATATTTGGTGCTTTATTATCATGCATTAACACACTGACGTAATGATTGATGTATATAGTCATGAAATCAGAGACCCTCTCCTCAAAATTCGAACACAACTGGTCAAAAGAAATGCATATTACCAGGTGTGAATGGCAATGGTGCTGGTTAATATGCTTAATGCATCTTAATACCAGGGAATAAAAAAAGGAACACACTGTGTGTGTGTGTGTGTGTGTGTGTGTTTGTGTGTGTGTGTGTGTGTGTGTGTGTGTAAGAAAGAGAGAGCGCGCGAGAGAGAGAGAGAGAGAGAGAGAGAGAGAGAGAGAATTCAAAACTGATGAACTAGGTAAAAATTATTTCTTGTTTCTTTTTTATCTGTCAAAATGTCAGACAACCTTTGGAACTATCTGTCAAAGTTTAAAAAATAGGTAAATAATGGAGAATTTCCGGTTAACGCAACTCCATGAGTGTTTGTGCCCCACCAGAAATAATGACCTTAAGACGCCATTGATCACTAACACTCTGTATACAGCAATTTTTTCATTGTCAAGCATCAGGCCAGCACTGCTGCAATGTCAGTGCAATGCTGATAGTGTTACATGGATGCAGATAAGCTTCGCTACTCGTCCAGGGTACTGGGAGATTCACACACTGCTACCTGAAGGCTCAAAAGTCTCTATGCTGGGGCGGTTATCTCTGAAAACATGCTCCACTCACAAAAAAAGCTTGGCTGAAATGCGAGACAGCGCAGGAGAGAGACAAACTGAGAGATGAGTCAGGATTGAGGACATGCAGCGTTTCCCTTTAAAAATCAAAATCAACGTCAGCCTTCAAATAACACAAGGGTAAAATACATATTGTTACATCCCAAACGGGTTAGAATGTGGAGCACAGCTTTAACTGAGGGATATTTTGCTAGGCATTGACAGATGCTGAAATATTTAGCAGAGCAGACATGTTTCGAGATTTCCCTTGGGATGGTGCTTGACACAGTCCTTATGTGTGATGAAACCCCATCAACAGTTTGAGAGAGTTTACCATCATTGTTACGTAAACGTTTGCAATTTTGCAAGTGTGTGGATCACCGGTGATGGTTCCACAAGAAGCTGATAAACAGCAAAAAGCAATCTGCTTTTGCCAGAGATCATCAATCTACAATTTTGATCAACCTTCGCTTAAGAAACTTGCCTGAGGCAAGAATATTGGCTGACTGCATGTACTGGTGCTTGGTGCATCAACGAACACACTCATACACACAAGAGGTCATTTTTCTGGGATGTTACCTTTAGAAATATCATTACACATGTACAAGAACAATCAGACATGGGTACACAGACAAATACTGTCATGGCCGTCTTGTTGGAGCTGCCTGTTTCTTAGACATCATTGTCATAAAACACATACACAACTTGAACACAATGCCGCACAAGAGGATTTTTTTATTTTTATGACAGAAGTGCACCCTCTCACGATGACTGTGCACCCCACTACACCTGTACTGAGCAAAATGTGCCACTAACATATTTACTTTAATGATAAATGGTTACATAGGGTGTCCATACGTCCTTTTTTTCCTATTTTTGGGACCTGAAAAAAGCGTCCGGCTGAGATTTCAAAATTGACTTACAATGTCCAGGATTTGGCTTTGTCTTCACATTAAGGTGCTCTCTACAGTTAGGACTATCACACATTCAGTATATTTGTTACTTCGCATCAGTTTTTATGTGTCCTTATATGATTATTCTGACTGATTGCTGTGGCAGAGCGTGCACTCTTTCAAAGTACTCTTTTTTTTTTTTAAAAACGTTCTCTATCTCTCGCTTGCGCGCCCGCCCGCATTCAGCGAGTGTGTTGTATGTCTGTGTGCACAAAAAAAGATCGCCTGATTGTTCTGCAGCTAGAAAAATCAAGAATGTAAGTACACTTTTAAAAGTACATTCCCCAACTCTGCGAATTATTGAATAGAACAACTGTTTCATCACACTCGCGCTTGCTACGCATGGTCATATTCAACTGAAAATGTTGAGTATATAGATAAAACATCAAATATACTACAAACAGTATCAGGGAAATTTAAACTAATATAACTGATAAAAAATAGGCCATGATGGAAATTTTAAAACTTTGTAAAGCTGGCACTTGCGTGTCAATGGAAAACATTATCCGAAAATACTGCTCATACTAAATGTAACAAGCACAAAACGGCAAAAGAGCATTTGCCATTAAAAATTGATCTTCAGGGAAGTACCTGGGCACTGCAGGAGGACTGAAAAGTGTAGCACAATAATTATTTATAATGGCATCTGATTTCTGTTTTTATTTTATGGCCATTATTAAATGTGTTAATGTTACTATTCATTAAATGTATTCAATAAATGTCATTGATGTCTTTGCCATGAAGAAGTCCAGGCATGTGCAGTTCTGAAACAACAGATCCTTGATTTTTTGCACAACAATTGACTGCAAAAGATCTACCCCAATGTTGATGGCATTAACCTCACAATGTTGTGCTTTTGTGTGCCGGAAGGTACCTATAGTTTATTGCACATTTATTTATTTATTGCCTGTTTGTATTTTATTTAATTTCAATTTCATTGTTTTTACTAGTTGTTTGTTGTTTGTCGAATTTGTTATTTGTCATCACAAATTATTGACTTCATATTTATATGTTATGTAACATTGATTAAAAAGCTTTGCATTTAATTGACCCTTTGCTTCTGACCAATCCTGCCTTAGCAACTGTTGCCCTGCCGCCATTACTCTGACACGTGTTTGCTGTTTTCCAATGACAGCCTATGGAAGTAATGTGTGTTTGAATACTTTTAAGTAGGATTTGATAAAAAAATAAATAAATAAATAAATAAATAAATAAAAAAATTTAAAAGACTTTGTTGCCTGGTCATTTGTAATAATGACACAAGTTTACAAGAGGATACATGCAGTGTTTTTCTTTCTTTTTTTAAAATAATCTTTAAATAAATCTGGAGAAGAGCATGTTATGGATTAAAGTGTGTCAGCCCTCATTCCCAAATGAATATAAAACATCTGCAACGACACCTACATTTGCTCCAAGGTAAATTAAATCTAATAACTGAACGTTAATTTATTAATGTATTGATTCAAGTCATAGTAAAAGCAATAGTAAATAAACAGTTCACAGTATCAGCATGAGTGTATTATGAGACGTTATAAACAGCTCTTTCACCTTCACTTATACTAATGTTATTAGATGTGTAATTGCAATTAAATGAAGTGTTTCACTTTTCAAGTGACTGTAATAATCGTTTGCCTTGATTCTGATTCACAGTCTCCACAGTTTTTAATCAATTACTGTGTAATTAACAATTTCTCAAATAGTTAAGTCCTTTTTTACTGTAAATCTACACTTTCACATTCAGCCACCTACTCGTTGTGGCTGGTCAAAGGTGGAGATTGATAATAAAAAAGGACTTAAATATTGATCTGATTCTCACCCACACCTCATGTTGCTTCTGAAGACATGGATTTAACCACTGGAGTCTCATGGATCGCTTTTATGCCTCCATGTCATTTTTGAACATATCAGAGTTCTGGTCACAATTCACTTGCATAGTGAGGACCAACCGAGCTGAGATATAATTTTTTTGAAATATTTTTTAAATGAATTTATTTTTTTTTTCTGCAGAAGAAAGAACATCATACTCATCAGGGATGGCATGAGGGTGAGTACATGATGTGAGAATTTTCATTTTTGGGTGAACTATCCCTTTAACTGAGCCATGTGTATAATCACTCTGGAGCAGCAAGAAAATGGCGTCATAACAACACTGATAGGCTGATGTCACCAAATATACGTTAATTTTAAGGCTTTTAAAAGCTCTCCGAAAACATTGGGCAATTGTAAAAGATTCATTATACTTAGGGCTGTCAACTGATTAATATCTTTAAAAGAATGAATAACATGATATGCAGATTAATCAAATTAAGCACATATATCAATATTTGATGAAAAGGTCCCCACAGAAAAATAATTTAATACAATAATAATTCAACTTGACCCCTTGATTGCAGCCAAAGGTAACATTTTCTCAACTTTTGTTTACATGACATATAGTCACTTTTGCAAAACCTTGCAATTTTACTCCACATTGTTGCGACACACCATCCCTTTAAACATAAAATGATTTGCAACATTCTAGTTCAAGATGCAACACGCAGGCATAAACACACCAGTATACACAGTTCAGATAATCTACAATCCAAGCACGTTGGAGATCCCAGCTGCGTGTCAGGATGAGGCCAGTGCAACTCACACTAATGCAGAAGAGGATCAGACAGCGCTGACCCTCAATAAGCTACTTAAACATGGCTGGATGACTCTGTAGAAAACAAACTCAAGCTTTTGCTATTGGACTCAAACTTCACTTCACTGACAGGCTATTAAACACTAGGGATAAAATGCCCTCCCCTATTGTGCGTAATGATTAAACCCTACTTTACTGCATGCATTAATATCACATTTGTTCTGCTTGTTAAGATTTCATGAATGCTAGTTTAATCTCAATAGAATGATTTTTTTTTTGAGTCGAGAGTTCAAATTCACAGCTCAGGATTTAAGAGAACTCTTCCCACAGGCATAAATGTCATAAAATTTCAAAGTGACACTGTCAAATATGTCTGTTATATCAATAAGGCTCTGTTGCTCTCCAGCTTTAGCTGTAACACTAACTATGCCTCATAATTCTAATACGTTTCCATATGCGAGATGACAGCAGCTTGTATGTGGCATGATCAAAGAAGTGATGTCAAATGCAGAAAGAGGGATAGAACAACACCTTCTGCTGAAAAAAAAGAAAAAAAAGAAACAAGTCTATGCTGACTTGCACCAGCTGTGTGTAAGGTCTCATGTAAGTTAAGATGTAATTTTCACACTAAGGGCTTAGTAACTACTAGTTAGTTTGTAACTAAATCAGTGTTTCATTTGGTTGCACCACTTGTTCTTAAAGGCAATACTTAGCTAGTAGGTCGTAAGCTCTCTGTAAGTCCCAACCAGAATATTGTTATAAATGCCCTCTCCGGCATAACAGTCTGAGATGCCAACCTCCTAAATCCCAAGCTGTATTCCATTGCCGACCTGGATCCCTGGCAAATTTGGCCAATTTGCTCTGCTGGGTTCATGGTAGGGTCTTGCATTCTGTCACAGAGATAGTCTGGTGAGTGAAGGTTTTTAGAAACCAATTGCAGAGACTACTTTATTGAAAATAATCCAGAGCAAGAGGAACCACAAAAGAAACAAGACTAAGGGGCTGTTTACACGACAACGTTTTCAACTAAAAACGGAAAACTTTTTATGCATTTTGGCTGTTCGTTTACACGACAACGGCGTTTTGGGGCCTGAAAACGCAAACTTTTGAAAACGGGTTTCAAAGTGCAAGTTTTTGAAAATGATGCCGTTATCGTCTCTGTGTAAATATACAAATACACGAATTTGTGAAAACGATGACGTCATGCACGTGTTATATAAAGAATAGTGGATTGATAGGCATCAATTTGAGATGTATAATTATCAATATGAATACTGGTGTCTGTGCAAATAACAATAATCAACAATTTATTAATTTGGAGTGTTTTGTAGGAATGTGAACATTGTACAGTAGGCAGAACCTGCAATTTGAAAATCTTGAAATTAATGTATGGATTCAGATGGGAAAAATGTATTTGTATTTTAAATGTTATTTATTAATTTTATTTGATGTACCTTTACCCTGCAATTCATTCACCCACCGCTTATGTATATAGCCTATCGAAAGAGATGTGATGCCATGTACAGTATTCAATGATATGCTTAGAATATGAAAACATGAGGCAATGAAAATGCATGTTAGATCCAGTTCTGAGTTCTGAGTTCTGGCACCAACAATCATGCCACAGTCCAAATCACTGAGATCAAAAATGTTTCCCCATTCTGATGGTTGATGTGAACATTAACTGAAGTTCATGACCTGTATCTGCATGACTTTATGCACTGCACTGCTGCCACACGATTGGCTGATTTGATAATCGCATGGATGATTGTTGGTGCCAGACGGGCTGATTTGAGTATTTCTGTAACTGCTGATCTCATGGGATTTTCAAGCACAACAGTGTCTAGAATTCATTCAGAATGGTGCCAAAAACATAAAACATCCAGTGAGTGACTGTTCTGAGGACAGAAATGCCTTGTTGATGAGAGAGGTCCATAGAGAATGGCCAGACTGGTTCGAACTGTCAAAGTCTACGGTAACTCAGATAACCGCTCTGTACAACTGTGGAGAGAAGAATAGCATCTCAGAATGCTATTCTGAGATGCGGGTTGGCACTGTTTTGGCGGCATGAGGGGGACCTACACAATATTAGGCAGGTTGTTTTAATGATGTGGCTGATCAGTGTATTTAAAGTGACCAACAACTGTTTGGGCGGTCATTTACAGATGACTTATATATAATTTTATCTTTGTTGAGACATCCGCCATTTGGATACCATATGGCAAATCTCTGCCAGCAAAAGGACAATTTACCACAGTTGCCAAACATTTCACTTAAATAAATGGTGATTATTCATAATATTTCAGCTTTGTGAATGAAAGAGAAGTTTTTAATGGCAGCATGGGATACATTTCTCTTTGATGTTAAAAGCATTAACTGAGTATAGCTCTCTCGAAGAATCAGAGTATGGCGCATGCACCTCATTCGGATCTATAACTGCCAACTTGTAACAACAATGTAATTTAACTATAGTCATAAATTGGACGTGGTCCCTTGAAGAGTTTGGGGACACCTGCTTTACTCTCTTGTGTTACACAAATTTGTGCTGGTTAAAATGTGAGAGCAGACCATGTTCAAAAGAACTCCTGGTTTTGTTCATCAGTTGATAATTCTTTGGGTAAATATACATTATATATATATATATATATATATATATATATATATATATATATATATATTACAAAATGCTTATAAATTGGATTAAATATGTGTTCACAAGAGTCATATGTTAAAATTGAGTGTTTGTTATGGATAATTTTTGAAGGAGGCATATGGATTGCATGTGTGGAGTTTGACCACGTTTGCTGCACATGCAAGGACTGAGTATGTAAATTTAGTATTAATCATATCTCACTTTAATGATTTATAGCCCATAGTGTTTTCCAGTTTAGTGAATAAGTGTAATACGTGTTATATGTGAAAACATGTGTAATGATAACATGTATAATGAGAATTCTATTGTTTTAAACTGCAATACATGTCCTTAAAGCCTGGTTAAAAAGAAGTAAAATTCTTTGAGTGATTTAAGCATGTGTTAAATGCATAAAGTACTGTGAGTGTTTAAGCATGAGTTAAATGCATAAAATGCTTTGAGTAATTTGAGCAAGTGCTTGAGTGTATAAAATGCTGTGAAGGCTATAAGCATGTATTAAGTATGTGTTGAAGTATATGGTTAAGCTAATGTCCTGTTTGTGTTTTCTTTTGACATTAGCCTGTTTCATTACTGTATTTCATTTCCGTAATTCATTTTTGTATTCCACTGAACCATATTTCAGTTTCTGTATTATCTTTCTTTCTCTTAAAAAAATAATAAATAAATAAAAAATACAATACCGACCGCTGTTTTTTTTAATTCTCATTTATTTATTTATTATTATTTTTTTATATTAAACAGCCTTCAGATAAAAATTGTTTTGTGTCCTGTGGTAATTATTTTCAACCCACTGGCTACAATAATAATACAATTTCTTCTTCCCTGAAGTTAGAACAATAAAATTATGCATTTCTTTTGGGATTTTATGCTATTTTGATCTTATTTACATATACATTTCTACATTTTACCATTAATTTTTATTTAAAAATAAGCACAAAAAAAAAAAAAAAAAAAAAAAAAAGAATAAGAATGTGATGTAATCTGGAGGCAGATTGCTGCCATCTGGTCAACAAAATATAAATATCATGACTTGAAAACCATGTCATGCAAGTAACAGCCAGTAGATGGCTGTAGCCACCCCTTCTGTATAGTCTGATGGCTTGTTGTAACCTAATTTTATATGTTATCACAAGATATGCATTTGGATAGATATTTAGACATTATCAAACTATTATTTGCAAAGTTTAGCATTTTTAAATTTATTTGAAGTGTCAGTTTTTGCAGTTAGTGTCATTATGCTTGCAATCAAACCTGAACGTGGTGTTACAAAGAGACGCAGAATAAGCATTTTTCTACCAATTATTTATTTCAAACATAAAAATGGAATAACCTAAAGTAAATGCATTATAATGTCAATAAAATGAAAAGAACTGCAAAATTCTGAAAATTCAATTAAAGTATAAAATTGTAGAATCAGAATCAAGAAACTTGGCCACCGAAATCCTTCTCTTGCCCCTGAGTCTAAATCTATCACATTTTGAACTCTACCCCATCATAATTGCATGCCTTTTGTGGGATGAGGAATGGCAAGGTAACGGATCACTTTTTTATTCAAAAACCAAACATTAGTCTATGTTATATATAAAGATGACTCTATTTCATCTATCAATTGTTTAGTTTGTCGAGGTTTAAATAATTAGATCGCTGACACCCTTCCCATTCAAATTCAGAAATGTCATGCTCTGTGCTAAGAAGCCCTGCCCACTGGCTAAGATTCGTCAAGTTAAACTAGAATTTTCTCCTCATACATAACTACTGGCTCCAGATATTGAAGTCGGGATGTTTAAATCCAAACTCTAAATCTTTTGACTATGCCTGGGCTTCATTTCTATCTTTCTGTGCTGGTTTTTCTGTTCCTGCTCTTCCTATAAACCTGTCCAATATATGTTCCACCTTAGTTCACTGTTTTAACTCTTGAAAATTGCAACCCAACTCCATCAAAGCCATCCTAGCAGGCATTCAGTTCCATCTGCAACTGAAGGATCCTAACATCATTAGTCTTCTTGGTCATCCATCCATCCGGCTGCTTCTGAATTCACTAGAGAAAGAATCCCACAAAGGCAAACCTCTCTCACTGCTGTTACTGCATAAGATGCTGCACTGGTTAAGGTCTGGTGTTTTAATGATTACACAATCAGCCTTCTAGAATGTGTTTTCCTCATAGCTTTAATGCATTTTTAAGGTCTGGAAAATTCACAGGGAAACTCTCATTCAATCCTTTATTAGACCTTACCAATTCAGATGTTTCTCTTGACTACCACTAATTCACTGTCTTCCTCAAACATTTAAAAACTGACAGGCTAAAAAGGTACATCAATTGTCACTGTCCGTACTAAAACCCTTCATCAGCCAACTAACAAAGGACAATGCATCTATATGAACTTCTGCAGTAATCCAGGATGAACTTCAAAGACATTAGTCATTAATCTTACAGTTCTTACAAAATCTTTGTTTCAAACATTGACCCTTAACACTTACTTAGTTTAATAATTTTAAACCATGACTTGCACTATACATAATTAAGTAATATTGGCATAATATTCATGCTGTTTAGCCAGAGGGGGACTGGCCCCACAGTGAGCCTGGTTTCTCCCAAGGTTATTTTTCTCCATTAGCCAACATCTTATAAAGTTTTGTGTTCCTTGCCACAGTCGCCTTCGGCTTGCTCACTGGGTTTCTAAATACAATTGTTATTTAATTATTTTTAAACACAATTCACAATCGTATTTTAACAAACTACACAATGATCACTGTAAAACATTATAGATATTACAGTTTCATTTTCTGTTAATGCATGATTTTCTGTAAAGCTGCTTTGAAACGATGTGTGTTGTGAAAGGCGCTATACATATAAAATGACTTGACTTGATCTTACTAATACATGTTTTTTTCCCTCTCTCTGCTATGTCCCGATACCTGTGAACCCGAAACTCCACCTTGCCCTCGGATTCTCCTTCTTTACGGCCAATGGGAAACCTATGACGAGTCTCAAACCACAGGCATACACCAGCCACACATTCAGGATCAGTGCAGTTACTACCGCAATGCCAGAGTCCCCACGCCACCTTAAAGGAAATGGGCTTTTGGTCTTCTGCAGCTTAGGGTACTCATAACTAGCACATTTTAGGGAAACATGGCTAGTTACATGCAACTGAAAGCCACCTCACTGCAGCCCACATGTCTGCCAGCCAGATCTGGGGGTGGGGGGTCCTATCAACTCTCAGGCTTGTGTTCTTCTTTGTATAAATAGTCATTGCAGTTTTGCGGGGGTTAAGTTATTTTGTTCAGTAGCAGCAGCACATCTCTCATGTCTCATATGCAGCATGTTTCTACTAGCATATGTTCACTTGAATAAGGTGTATGCAAATATTACTCAGTGTAGTAAAAAGCTGAATATTGCAAGAGTAAAGAACTTACCTTATTCAACCTATTCAGACCCTGCACCTATTCCAATAGACATCACTTTTCTCTTGTGCTTTTAAAGGCTTTTGTAATTTGGTGTCACCCAAACCAGTATTAGAATATACTGCTAAGACAAACTGAGTGTAATCTCACACATTGTTTTTGCACAGAAAATCTTCCTTTCAAATTAAGCATGGAGCCATGTGACAAGGCAAAAAAATGGCATACAGTAATTCAAACTACTATGTTTATATCTTAAAACTATATAAAAAATACTTTGACAGTTTAAAGTAAGGCTGAGATGTGAAATTAGTAAGACAAGTCATAATATAATTTTAAAAAGTTACTTAATTACAAAGGATTTTATTTTTAGTTGAAGTCCATTATGATGGATAGTGGGTCTCCATGTAAGGAAAAGAGTATACTGTATACTACTGCAAAACTGATTTCAGAAATATTTCAAAAAATGTGTTCAATCTTCACCAAAATTGAGTCTGATTATCTTCAGAGCATGCCTGACAAAAGTGAGACGATGTATTCAAAACCGTTTGCATCTAGCAGCAGCAGTAGGTTATGCCTTTGTTATTGACATTCAATTTGGTGTAACTTGGAAACATGATTTTTTTTTTTATTTATTCTTATATATAATACAGAATAAACAAAATATATTTATACAGAATCAACTTTTAACCCCCCGTTATTTCCCTTTCCCCCTCCCAAACCCCAACCACCCTGTCCCTCAACAAATATCCCAGTGGTCAAAGCCTGAGTTACACACATACAGACAAACAAACCAACAAACAAAACAAAAAAGAAATCAACAAATAAAGAGGAGAAAAGAAAAATTCCACAAAGGATACAATTCACTATTTCAACCACAATCATGTTTCTTTCCACATGATCCTCACTGAGAGCTCTCCAGGCAGTTGTCCCATTTCTTATCATCCATGACCAATCTACCAAGCTGTGTTTATGACATCTTTTCAAATAGCGCCACCCTGCCCAATTCGGTGAACCATTCTTGAAATGAGGGAGTGCCTTTTGACTTCCATCCTCTAGGAATTATTTGTCTGCCAATCATTAAACTAGTTTGGACCCAGCTATTTGTATGTTTGTCACCTAACCGCTCCATCACCCAATATACATAGTCTGGGGCAGAATGAAATTTGAGTGTCTAAAACCTCACAGACAAAATTTTGGACTCTCAACCAGAATTCTTGAATCTTAGCGCAGAACCACAGAGCATGGTTTATGTCTCCATCCTCCAACTGACATCGCCAGCAGGTAGATGTTTCTTTTAAACCAAGCCTAAACAATCTAGAGGGAGTCCAGTAGAAACTATGCAAAATCTTAAACTGAATAAGGCATACCCTTGCATCCCTAGACATAGTTTTAATTTTTTTTTACAATTCCTTCCCACTCCCCATCCTCCAATATCAAGTTCAAATCTCTTTCCCATAACCTCTTAAGAGCAGTTAAGGCACCGTCACCAAGACTCTGAATCAACGAGGAATAATACATTGACACTTCATGCCCCTTTCCAAAGGATGTGAGCACCACACAGAGTTTCTGCAGTTTTAGAGGGCTGTGTACTACCACCAAAAATAGTACAAAGTAGATGGCACAACTGTAAATACCTGAAAATTGAGACCTAGAAATCCAGAATTGCTGTGTTATATTTTCAAATGATATCAAAGCTCATTTTTCATAAAGGTCACCAAGTGTAGCAACACCCTTCTCCATCCATTCTTTCCAGCAAAAGGGGGACTTGTTAATACACAATTTTGGGTTCAGCCATATGCTTGAGGAAACATTTAGGTAAGTATCAAAATTGAACATATGGGAAACCTTTCTCCATACTGAATGTAAGTGTGAAATAATAGGATGCATTTGTACTTTTCTAGGCAATTTGATAGAAGGATTTTGCAATGGTGAGATTGGGGCAAGGACCGCTTGTTCAATATAGTACCAGGGAGGGGCTCTCTGAGGTGGAAGAGACCAATGGGCCAGGTGTCTGAGACTAAAAGCATAGTAATAAAATGAAATTTTGGGAAGGACTAAACCTCCTATGTCAATTGTTCTATGTAATTTTCTGATATGTAACCAAGGTCGTTTACCATTCCAAATAAAAGACTTAGATATTCTATCAAATTGTTTAAAATAAGAAAGAGGAACTTCTAGAGGGAGAGACTGTAGTAGATAATTGAATTTTGGGATACAATTAATTTTTATAACATTGACCAGCCCTGCCATAGACAGCCCTGCCCTGCCCACCTATCCACATCACACGAGAACCTTTCCATTAATGGGTAAATATTAACTAACTAAATCTCTCAAATGTTCTGAAAATAAAATGCCTAAATACAGTATCTAATGCCTTGCTTGGGCCATTGAAAGGCACCAGGTTGGAAAGCCGTGGAAGGGTGATATGCTGTCAAGGCAAGAGCTTCTGATTTAGACCAATTCACCCTGTATCCTGAAATTTTGGTGGAAGAATTAATAATTTTATGGAGGACCTACTAGGGTCGGAGACAAATAATAATATGTCATCAGCATAGAGTAGAGGTTTATGCACCACACCTCCTGCTACAATACCAGGAAAATCATCCTCTTTTCTTACTGTGGCTGCTAATGTTTCCAGGGCAAGACAGAACAATAAAGAGGAGAAAAGGACAGCCTTGCCGGGTTTCCCTACCAAGAGAAAAATAATCTGAAATTAATCATTAGTTTGCACTGCCGCTAACAGATGTTTATAAAGTGACTTAATCCACCCAATAAAAGTGTTCCCAAACACTTCCAAAAGCCCATTTCCAAAATCTTAAAAAGATAGTCCCATTCCACCCTATCAAGCACCTTCTCGGCATCAAGTGAGATGGCAGCGTCGAGGTCTGATCATTCACTACTGACCACATAATATTTATAAAAAGTCTAATATTATCAGAAGAACTATGACCATGAATAAACCCCACTTGATCTA
This sequence comes from Myxocyprinus asiaticus, assembly GCF_019703515.2. Classification (NCBI taxonomy): domain Eukaryota; kingdom Metazoa; phylum Chordata; class Actinopteri; order Cypriniformes; family Catostomidae; genus Myxocyprinus; species Myxocyprinus asiaticus. Next base: position 37,817,679 of record NC_059373.1, read on the forward strand.
TATGTATAATACATGTAATTACTCTGCTTAATCAATTAGCCAGAATTTTAGACAATATTTTTACATCTAACTGGATCAGGGAAAATGAATGATAACTCTTACATTTATTTGGGTCCTTATCTTTTTTAAGAATGAGACTGATCAGGGCTTGCGTCATGGTTTGCGGTAGTTCACCTTTCTTTAATGACTCTGTGTAAACTTCTAACATAAGTGGAGCCAGTTCTGTGACATAAGATCTAAACTGTTAACTGTTGGCAAGGCTTTAATTACCTCAACAAGCTCCTCCAAAGTAATATCTAAGTCAAGAAAGTCTATTTGATCACTTGTCAATTTAGGAAGTTATAATGGCTCTACGAAGTTGCTAATATCCTTATCGGTACAGTAGACATAGACTTGGAGCTATAAAGATCGAAATAGAATTCTTTAAAGGCTTTATTAATATCTGTGGCAGAAGTAAATATGTTGACTCCAGAAGATTTCACTGAAGGAATGGTGGAAAAAAACTCTCTCTGTTTTATGTATCTGGCAAGGGTTTCCCTGCTTTGTCCCCCGACTCAAAGTATGTGTGTCTTGCCCTGAAAAACCAAAACTCTACCTTCTGTGACAAAACAGTATTGTACCTATACTTTAGCTGAGTCAATTCTCTAATACCACTGGATAACATTTGGCACTTCAGCTCTGCACTTTTAATACTCTTTTCCAATTCTATTAATTCCTGTGCTTTGATCCTTTTAATGAATGAGGCATATTGTATGATCCGCTCCCTAAGAACTGCCTTAACTGCCTTCCATGCCATGCTCACAGAAGACACTGAGGACCAATTGGTTTCTACATAAACATTGACTTCTGTCTTTAACATTTGTTGAAATGCTATGTCCTGTAGAATGTACATATTAAAGCACCATCTATATTATTTTATTTTCTCTATATGCGGCAACATCTCTAAACGCACCAAAGCATGATCTGAAACTAAAATGTTCCCAATTGAGCAGTCAGTGGCAGGTGGAATAAGTGACTTTGATACAAAAAAAAAAAAAAAAAAATAGGTCTATTCTAGAGTAAATCTGATGAACTGATGAAAAAAAGGTGGAGTCCCTCCCAGATAGATTCAGAAGTCTCCAAATATCTGTAAGACCAAGATTTTTCCGACGGTCCATGCACGCTCACAAGATTTTCTGCAACACTATTGCTACCAGATTGCTCAAGACCGGTGATTCTCTCTCTCTCTCTCTCTCTCTCTCACACACACACACACACACACACACACACACATTATATATATATATATATACACACACATACAGTGCTGTGAAAAGTATTTTCCCCCATCCTGATTTCTTCTGTTTTTGTGTATATATCATACAAAATTGTACAAAAATTCAAACAAAATCTAACATAAAATAAAGACAATCTGAGTAAAGACAAAATAAAGTTTTAAATTCTAATGTTATTTATTGAAGCAAAAAAAGTGTGAAATTGTGACACAGGCCTGTGTGAAAAAGTATTTGCCCCCTTAGTTACTAAATCCCCAAATCTATGAAACTGCATTAATAATGGGGCTCAGCTGGACTAGACACACCCAGGCCTGATTACTGCCAGCCCTGTTCAATAAAATCAACACCTAAATAGAACTTTTTCAGCAGCATGGAGATGGCTAAAAGGTCTCACCCAGTAGCACACTATGCCAAGGTAGAAATAAATTCCAGAAATGATGAGGAAAAAGGTGATTGAAATACATCAGTCTGAGAAGGGTTACAAAGCTATTTCAAAGGCTCTGGGACTCCAAAAAAACACAAAGTGAGCCATTAACTCCAACTTGGCACAGTAGTGAACCTTCCCAGAAGTGGCTGACCTTCCAAAATTCTTCCAAGAGAACAGCGACGACTCATCCAGGAAGTCACAGAAAAGCCAAGGACAACATTCAAGGCCTCTCTCGCATCAATAAAAGTCACTGTTCATGACTCCACTATCAGAAAGAAACTGGCCAAAAATGGAATCCATGGAAGAGTGGCGAGGTGAAAACCACTGCTAACCCAGAAGAACATTAAGGCTCGACTGAATTTTGCCAAAACACACCTTGATGATCCTTAAACCTTTTGAGAGAATGTTCTGTGGACTGATGAGTTGAAAGTGGAACTGTTTGAAAGACAGGGGTCCCGTTACATCTGGTGTAAATCAAACACAGAATTCCACAAAAAGAACATCATACCTACGGTCAAGCTTGGTAATGGTAGCGTGATGGTGTGGGGATGCTTTGCTGCTTCAGGGCCAGGGCGACTTGCAATAATTGAGGCAAACATGAATTCTGCTCTCTACCAGAAAATCCTAAAGGGGAACGTCAGGTCATCAGACAATTAGTTGAAGCTCAAGCGCAACTGGATAATGCAGCAAAAAATGATCCAAAGCATAGGAGTAAGGCCACCTCTGAATGGCTCAAAAAAAGCAAAATAAAAATTTTTGAGTGGCCTAGTCAAAGTCCTGACTTGAACCCAATTGAGATGCTGTGGCAGGACCGTGAATGGGCAGTTCATGCTCGAAAACCCTCCAGTGTGGCTAAACTAAAGCAGTTCTGCAACTGAAGAGTTGGACAAAATTCCACCACATCTCCAGTTATCGGAAGCGTTTGGTTTCAGTTATTGCTGCTATTAGTGGCACAACCAGCAATTAAGTTTAAGGGGGCAGTTAGTTTTTCACATGGGTGATATAGGTGTTGGATAACTTTTTTGTTTCAATAAAAAAATATATATATTTGAAAACTGTATTTTGTGCTTACTCAGGTAACCTTTGTTTTATGTTATATCTCGTTTGAAGATCTAAAACAATTTAGTATGAAAAAAATATAAGAAATCAGGAAGGGAGCAAATACTTTTTTAAGCACTGTATATATATAGATATTTTTTTTCCTTAACATAAACAGTGCCATTAAACTGTACATAATTATGTAAGAAAAAAAATAAATAAATAGGTCCCAGTAAACAATAACATCAAACCAACAAAGAGAACGAATGAGGTCAATAGCAAGTCAATAAAGGGAGAAAAAAAAAGAAAAGAAAAAAAGAAGTCAAGCAGGAGTCAGTGGGCAGACAACAGAACAACAAACCCTCTCATGCTGCATCAATAAAATTCATGATGTGTAGTCTGTATTGTTGATCAGGCAAAGTGCAGGCAAAATTACCCACTCGCACCATTGATTTTATGAAGGCCATAGCTTGTCGTGGGCATGTAAAAGTCTTGCATCCATCCTTGGCGTCAGTTCTCAGCTTAGCAGGATAAAGCAGTACAAAGCTTACCTACTGTTGGTGCAGTAATTTTTTACACTCTTTGAAACTTGCTTGTGTCACTCTAGCAAAGTCCGGAAAACCAAGATGTTGTGGTCCTCCCAGCACAACTTGCCTTTATTCGTTGCTGCTCGTAGAACAAGGTCTCTGTCAGCCGACTGCAAGAATCATACCAGGATAGATCGAAATAGACCCACCCCGGGAAGCTGACTGAAAACACTGTGTGTGTGCTAAATTTCGAGCTGCCGGTCACCTGTGTCCATCAAATTTGGAATGAATCCCTCCATAAACTTCACCATATCTTGACCTTCCTTTCCCATGTGGATTCCAATGAAATGAACATTATTATGTCTGTTCCGATTTTCCATATCCCCTATTTTTTCCCACTTCAGCCTTGGTAACAAGCTCTCTTTCTGCCGACACCAGAAACTCAACTCGTTTTTCAACATCGTCCATTCTTGTGGTCAGGGTGAAAAGTTTTGCCTCCATAGATGTGATGACTCGACGTATCTCTGTGAGGCCCTCCATGTTGGTTGAGATTTTTGTTAGTGCTGCATAAATGTTCGAGATATCCCGACCTACGTCATGAAGCTTGCTGCTGTCACTATTGACTGGAACTCTGCCATTTTGATCCTGCAAGGCGTCTGACGTGTGAGAACATAAGTGCTTTTAATGTCCCCACAGCCCGACGATTTCAAATTTTTTGACATCCTGCCCTCCCAGCACAGTTTAACAGTTCTCACCAGTTAATATTACTTAAAAGGATAGTTGTTGCACAGTTTAAGTGGAGCTCGCATCTATGCGACCAACCCTCGAATAGTGTCAATGACTTTGTGTATAATTTTATTTTTCATTTTAATGTTTTCTTGAAATCATGTATAACAAGTCAATAAGCATAATTATCTGTATGTTGCTACCATTGAGAAATGAACATCAAAAATAACTATTAAAAGATTACTATAAACTAAATATTTGGATTGATTATCATTTATGGCTGCATTTAGAATAGAAATAAAGTAAGGTCATGTTTTTTTTTTTTTTTTTTTGTTTTTTTTTTTTTTTGTCCCTGGAACATAATTGGGGTCTGAAAGGATTAAATTTAAATTGCACTGAAATTAAGTTCCCTTGTTTGCCCCTGTGTATTTAAGCCCTTGTTTTCCCTGTTTCCTTTGGCCAGTCTTTTCATGTATTACTCTGTACGTTTGTTCCCTGTGTTTTGTTTCTTTCTGTTTTGAGTTACCTGGTTTACTTTTGTTTTATTAAAGATGCTGCATTTAGATCCTCCATTCTCTCCTGACTGGTTACAATATTCCTTTTATATTTTGTAAATAAATACTGTAAATATGTTTTGTGATCAAATATAAATACATTTCTATTCTGATGTTGGATGATTTATTCATTTAGTCAGGTAATTAAGATTTTATAAACAAGAGGAAAAAGGACAACATATGAAATGAAATTATACAAGAATCTAACGTCAACCCCGGTTTTCTGCTGGTATGATGGTATTTAAAACATATGATTATATAAGTGGAATGCAATGACAAATATACTGGCAATGTTGCTGGTACGAAAATATGTTTTGGTAGTTGGAACGTACTCAACATGTTCCAAAAGCATACAACACTAAAATCACGACAACGACTATGTGACTCGTACATCGGCGCATCGTAACTTGGTACATCGCTGCCACAATTATGGTCCGGTCTGGTTACGCTGTCACAATGTAACTCTGTTAGCTGTGACAATAGTAAAACCATAGTTAATTTTCGTAAGGGTTAAACAAATAGGCTGACAACATTAAAATTATCATACATTTTATTTACACTAATAACACTAGAAAACAACCTATTTTATAGAACTGAATAAAAATATAGTGATAAACAGCAGCAATTAACTAAATAGAAGGCAAAATCTCTTTAAGGCTCTGCGGAGCTCAAGACAAGTGAATCAGTCAATCATTTATGTGAACTAGTTCATTTATATGAACCGTCCAAAAGAACCGACTCACTAAAATGAATTGGAGTTCCCAAAGCTAAATGTAAGAGAATTTTTTTAACCAGTTCATTTACATGAACAGTTCCAAAATATCCGATCTACTTAAATGATTTGGTTTTCCCAGGATTTCATGAGAGAGAGAGGACAGTTTAAGTGAGTGCGTTTGATTACTCCCTCGGCTCCATTTCAGCGTTCACAATACAATGTGACAAACAGAGTGGTTCTACAGCACTACTCATTGTAGCTCGTTACTGGAAAAGCTGCACTATTGTGAAAAAAGCTAAGCTACTCTCACGTCACACTACTGAAAAAAATAGTTAGTAGCATTGCAGCATTTAGGTAACAACTCCCCAACACTGTTTATCTGCGAACTGTGAATTTTGTCAACATTTAGCTTGGATATAGATGGCTTCAAGACAGACATGGATTAAAAGTCACAAAACTTTAAATTTGATTACATGGGGTCTTTAAATACGGGACAATTCTGTATTCTACAACCCTTATTAATAACCGTAGTCAGACCTCCCATTAGCTGGCTTGAAGACTCGCTCTCTGGCTCTATAATCTCCATTAACGTCAAAGAATTAGCAGAGTCAGGATCAGAGAATGAGGCTCAGGACCCAAGCGCAGAGCTTAAAAAACAAAGGATTTATTAATAACACAAAAAGGGCAAAAACAAACCAAAACTCACACAAGGGTGAAAAAACAAACATAAATAACCCCGTAGGGGGAAAAAGTAATCCAGGGCTGGGGCAGAAGGCAGCGGGGAACAGGACTAACCGGACCGGATAGGGATCAACAGGACAGGAAACTAGACCAACCGACAGACTGACTGGAAAACAAGATGAACTGGCACTGGACAGCACACACGAGGAGGCTAAAATAGGGAGCGAAAGGGTTAACAGGGGACAGGTGAGGCAAATGAACTAATAATAAGTAAACAAGGAGGTGGGGTATGATGTTAGACAGAGAGACGTGCTGCAATGCAGAAACAAAACAAAGCCATGTGCTCTCACGAGACAACAAAACACCAGAATGGCATGAGCGTACATCGCCAAGACAATAAGGCAATATATGCTCATGCCAACCGACAAACAAGATGAGAGAATGCATAGCAACGCCAAACAAAGCGATGCCACGCACTCTCACACTAAACAAAATCTGAGGGAACATCGCGAAACAAAGGCCTCATGTTCGGATCCCATTACAGGCCAGGATCCAGACACCATGCTCCGGAGATGAAACAAGACAGACCAAAGAGCGCACGGCAGGAATTCAACCAAAACCCTGTGCTCAAATACAGACAACGAAACACAAGACAGAACTTGGGACGATGATGCCACGGTCCCGTCAGACAAAAACCCAAACTGACAGAGTGACAGGACTGTGACATGCAGATGACCGTTTCATTCAAGACTGTGTCTGGTGTTTCTGTGTGAGGGGGGGCATAACTGGAAGGACACTGAGGAAGAAGAGGCATGCGTATGATTAGGTGCTGCCTCTGAGATTGGACTTGCACAGGCCACTAATGTAACATGACAGTGACAGCTCACTTCAGGTGTTGTGCACCTGGAGACAGCAATACTATTTCATCAGCTGTCCTGTACCCACTGTGATGGTTATGTGCTTGTATACAGGACAGTATGAGGACAATTACACATAAGCATGCAAAGGCAGAATGTAAACTGCATTTCTTTTTGTTACGCATCATCAGATGGAGCTTAAATAAAGGAAAAGTCCACATCCAACAAGCCCAATTCTTTCAAGCTACAGAAAGGACATATAGGCCATATAAAGGTAATCCATATGATTTAAGTGATTTAATCCATGTCCTCTGAAGCGATATGATCAGAGAAATTGACCAAAATGTAACTCCGTATTCACTATAATTAGGAGTTTGATCATTGATAATTATTACATCATAATAATTGTGTACACTATAAAGAGCATTCCAAATCTGTCAGTTACTGTATGAGGTTTCATTTAGATTAGGAGACTGACTTGGAAGAAAACTGCATGACTAGGTTTTTGAACAGAGCAACAGACTCCCCTATTTCATCTTCCTATCTATGTCATGCTCCTCTCATCCTCTGCCTCACTACCTCTTTTCTCTCTAAAACACACTCTCCCTCCTTCATTCATTCTTTATACACCTACATCTATTGACACTATGGCTGTGTTCCAGAACCTAGTGAGCTGGCTATGTAGACAGCATTTTAAAGGAATATTCTGGGTTCAATACAAGTTAAGCTCAATCAACAGCATTTGTGGCATAATATTGATTACCACATTATTGATTTTTTTTTTTTTTTTTACATTTTTACTTTAAAAAAAGCCAAAATCTGGGTTACAGTGAGGCACTTACATTGGAAGTGAATGGGGCCAATTTTTGAATGTTAAAATTCTCACTGTTTCAAAAGTATAGCCACAGGACAGAAACAATATGCGTGTAAACATGATTTTAGTGTGATAAAATAGCTTTCTAACATTTTTTGTGTAAAGTTATATCCAATTTTACAACTTTGTTGCCATGATGACCTAATGCCATAAACCCAGTAATCTAGCATAAAAGATTATGAAGACAGCTTAAGTAATACATGAGTTTTAAGAAAAGAATGAATATAAGTGCCTATATGAAATTAAAAGCTTTAAATTTCTGCTTTTAAACCCTCCGAAAATTGGCCCCCATTCACTTCCATTGTAAGTGCCTCTCAGTAATCTGGATTTTTGCTTTTTTAAATAAAAGGAGGGACAAGTCGATAATTATTATTGTGTTAATCAACATTATGCCACAAATGCTGTCGATTGAGCTTAATTTGTATTGAACGCAGAATATTCCTTTAAGTGATCATAAGCACGCTCTCGTCTCAAAAGCAGTACTGAATGGTAGAGATACTTCATTTTGGCCAAATTCTAAGGCAACATTGAATGAATTAGTGATGGTAAGTACGATTCATTTTTGGGATCCGGTGTCAAGCTGAAAACTTGACAAGTTTTAAAAGACACCTGCGTTTTGTTCCATTCCATTTTGTTCCATTCCATAGACAGGTTTATTATTATTATTATTATTTATGTTTTTATATATATATATATATATATATATATATATATATATATATATAAGTCAAGAATGCATCTTGTGTGAATGGCTCCACAGAAGGCAGCTGCTTATGTAAGTTTTTTTTAGAACAGAACTTCAGATTCATCTAATTTCATGCTGCCTCAGATAGTCAGTCATTTTATTTATTTATTTATTTTTTTTGTATAGCGTCTTTCACAACACACATCGTTTCAAAGCAGCTTTACAGAAAATCATGCATTAACAGAAAATGAAACTGTAATATCTATAAAGTCTTTGAGTCATCATTGTGTAGTTTGATAAATTATGATTGTGAATAGTGTATAAAAATAAGTAATTAAATAATAATTGTATTTAGAAACCCAGTGAGCAAGCCGAAGGCGACTGTGGCAAGGAACACAAAACTTCATAAGATGTTGGTTAATGGAGAAAAATAACCTTGGGGAGAAATCAGGCTCACTGTGGGGGCCAGTTCCCCTCTGCCTAAACAACATGAATATAATGCCAATATTACTTAATTATGTATAGAGCAAGTCATGGTTTAAAATTATTAAACTAAGTAAGTGTTAAGGGTCAGTTTTTAAACAAAAATTTTGTAAGAACTGTAAGATTAATGACTAATGTCTTTGAAGTTCATCCTGGATTAACTGCAGAGGTTCACATAGATGCATTGTCCTTTGTAAGTTGGCTGATGAAGGCTTTTGTTGTCAATTAATTGATAGACTATGTATTCCATTTTAAGAGTGTAGTCCATCATTAGACCAAGGTGATGCAGGCAGAGATCAGTGAAGTGCATCGCAGTTCAGCCGGACGGTAATTTCGGTGAGGTCTCTCCTAAATCCAAGGTTCAGGCAATGGCATATGATGCATCCCATGTCTTATGGTTGGAGTTGGCATCAGTTCATCCTCTGAAGTCCATCGTAATAGACTGAAGTGATGTCTGGCTGGCACCAGCTGCATTTTGTCGTCATCACTCAGAGACATGTAGCAGTGGAATCCAATATGAAGTGGGAATGGAGCTGGATCCAGCCGGTTCTGGTGACCTCAGGATAGGAGTCCTGAGGTTGAGACAGGGATACAAATAGAATAATATAAGCATAGATGCCATACATTTTTTTGCAGAGTCATAGATCATGATCAATGTGTCTGGTTTCTAGTTCCGGCAGACCTAACTAAAGCAGCCTAATTGTGAGTTGAAGAATAAATTAGGTGTATGCCTGGCTAAATAGTTGAATCTTTAGTCTTGACTTAAACTGAGTGAGTGTGTCTGCATCTCGAACATTGTTAGGGATACTATTCCATAGTTTAAGAGCCAGATAGGAAAAGGATCTACCTCCTTTTGTGGATTTTGATATTCTAGGAATTATTAACAGGCCAGAATTATGTGATTGTAATGAACGTGATGGAATATAGCATGTCAGAAGGTCACTTAAGTACTGCGGAGCTAGACCATTCAAAGCTTTGTACGCAGTGAACAGAATATTAAAATGAATATGAAATTTTACAGGTAGCCACTGTAACGACGATAAAATGGGGCTAATATGATCATATTTCTTCATTCTAGTCAGCACTCTGGCTGCTGCATTTTGAACCAACTGAAGTTTATTTATTGAACTTGCTGGACATCCTCCCAGTAATGCATTACAATAATCTAGTCTTGAAGTCATGATCGCATGAATTAGTTTTTCGGCGTCAGCAACAGAGAGCATGTGTCATAATTTAGCAATATTTCTTAGGTGGAAGAATGCAGTTCTACAAACATTGATCATTTGATTTTCAAAGGACAGATTGGTATCAAATATAACACCCAAGTTCTTCGTTGTTGAAGACGATGTAACAGTACATCCATCGAGAGTCAAATTATATTTTAGCGGCTTATGTTTTTAGGTTTTTGGTCCAATAATTAGTACCTCTGTTTTGTCAGAATTGAGTTGAAGGAAATTTCTGGCCGTCCAATCTTTGATTTTATTGATACACTCTGCTAATTCGGAGAATTGTGAAATTTCGTCAGGTTTTGAAGAAATATAAAGTTTGGTTTTGTCGGCATCACAGTGGAAACTTATTCCACGATTCCTGATAATATTTCCCAGGGGAAGCATATACAAGGAGAAAAGCAGAGGCCCTAAAACTGATCCCTGTGGCACTCCATACTTAACTTTTGTTTGGTTTGACGATTCCTCATTTACACAGACAAAGTGGTAGTGGTCTGCTAAAAAGGACCTAAACCATGCTAATTGCAAGTCCACAAATGCCAACATAATTCTCTAGCCTATTCAAGAGAATGTTGTGATCTATCATGTTGAAGTCAGCACTAAGATCTAAAAGCACTAGAAGAGAAATGCAGCTGCGATCAGATGATAAGAGCAAGTCATTTGTAACTCTGATAAGTGCAAACTCTGTACTCTTATGGGGCCTAAATCCTAACTGAAATTGTTCATATATGCTATTTCTCTGTAGAAATGAACATAGTTGAGAGAACATTACTTTTTCTAGTATTTATGACATAAATGGGAGATTTGAAATCGGGATACCTCAATTCGTTTCTCTTTTTAACATATTCCCCCTCATTTATTCTTTATATACGTACATAGTGAAACCATTTCCCACTTAAAGATAGACAAATATAAGATGCATTGTTCAGTTGTATTGTTCTTATTGTTCTTGATAACAAAGATGGCTGCAGTAAGAAAGACTGTGAGTCTGATATGGTGTTCTAAATTGTTCCCTGCAGCTTTGTTTAGTTTTCCTCTTAGTTAAGGATAAAATATGAGTGCAGACTACCAGCTTAAGCCAGGCACTTGAGCAGAGCTCACGCAGAGCAATCTGACGCCTGCAGTCATAAACAGGGCCAGTGATGAAATAGAGATAATAACGGCCCTGGAATTCAGTTCATCTTTTCACTGGTATATGGCTGTCTACAACACTCTCTCTAACATCATTTTGTGCATGAGAGGCATGATTCAGTGCTGTAGAATTCAGCTTGTCGTCTGTTAACACATTGCGTGATTCATGTCTCCAATAAAATGCCACACACACAGCGCACTGCAAACATCCCATAGTGACAGTCTTACTAATGCAATAGCTTTCTGCTAGAGGTAAAGATCCTCAAATGCCTGAAATTGATGGTGCAGCTTCAAGATTTGCACTATAAAACTAAGAATGATGTTTGTGCTGACCAACTTGGGTTACTGGTTGAAATTCCTGCCAGGCACATACTGGATGAAGTACAACAGGATACCAGAGTCTACTTGTGTTTGAATATTTGTGTCAACACATGCATTAAAGCATTTGAGTAACGCTTGCATTACCTAAAGTCAAGGGCGTAGATTTGGCTTGAACACTGGGGGTGGGGGGTATAATGCATGTAATGCATGGTTAAATTACAGCATGAAGAATTTACATAATTTCTTTTTTTTAATTACTCTTTTATTTCAAATGATCAAAGAAAAGAAAATTTCGTTTATGTAGTGCAATGTTGTGGTCACCAAGCAGGCTGAGAAGCTATTCCAAGCAAGCTGAAAAAAAGCATTGCTTTTTATCTGCAAAGATATTCGCCTGTGGATTTAGTTTGTGTTCATACCGAATTCATGTAAACAAACTTTTACTCAGCAAAATCCAAACACACTCAGCTATTTGGATATGTGTGGCTCTGAATCTATTATCTGAGGCATACACATGCATTCCCTTTGCTCTGCCAGAAAGATATGATTTAAAGGTGTGCCTGCTGTCTGAATGAATACTTAAAATTTACTGAGCGTTATATGGCGAGAATGAAAGGTAGGAAGTCTTTGATTTCTGCATTTCTGTTCCAAAGCATGTCTTTGTCAAAACTTGCTCCTCAACACCTCTCACACTCAATCCACACAGTCCAATGCTAGCTGGCTAGCAGCCCTAAAACAAAAAATGTCATTACTGTTCAGTTCCATGCAGAAGCTTGCCAACAAACACATATTTAAAATCCTAGCAACAGCCCTCTGGTGTTTAGTCTTGAAAACAATCGATAGCAATTGAAGAGAAAAAAAAAAGATTCTCAAGACATTTTCAGCCACAAGGTTATCGTCAGTCATCTAAATCAGCTGACTGGGTAAATATTCGATGATCCTGAGTGTAGATCGGTGTTGGGTAAGTAAAAAAAAAAAAAAAAAGTTGATCCCATTAACATTATGTGACCATGGCAACACTTTCGCAAAACAAAATTACATGCCTTGGTTCATATTTTGCTACATTTTTTCAGTGAAATTTCCAGCTTGGGGCACAGAAAACAAGTGAAATAGTGTCATTATCAGATGAGGTTTTAAAGGTGAACATTAGATGGAGGTTTTAATGAGTAAAGTGTACTTCTCTAACCTAAAACCTTAACCTAACCGATAGTGTCTTAAAAGCAAATGAGAGGTAACTCTAACCCTAACCCTAACCTTCCTTACCCTAAACCAACACCTAAACCTAACCAAAAGTGTCCAAAAACAAAATGTGAAATGAAAAGCACATTTTCTGAAGCAACTGTATCATTTCATGTTGCTTCCATAACACTTTCATCTCACGTGTCAGCTTAAGTGCTTGACTGGGCTCGAACCACGGTCTTCCAAATCCAAAATCCAAGACTCTATGAGGTGAACTACCGTAGAAGCTAATCATTGGAATCATTTTGTAAATGTAGGTGAGTGTGTGACTCAATGTATTGTTTTTCAAATGATGCATTATAGTAAAAGTGTTTCGATATCATAACATATCAGTGTGTGAGTAATAGAGCGAAAAACAAGTGTTTATAAAGTCATAATCAGCAATTGTGCTTGTGATTTGTGTGAAAGTGAATAAAACGCACAGTCGTTGTAGCACCTCTAGTGTTAATTTCACCAGGAAACTGCAGCGAAACGTAGAACGCGACACGTAAAAGTCAGTTTGCAAAAATGTAGTTATAGTAACATTCATTCTATGAGACTAGATTGCAAAAAACCTGTCCACTACAGATTAGTAACAAGTCAGAATTTCGTCCTTACATTGACTTGCTAGTGGATGCATCCCCTTCAGAAACACAAGTAGATGTGCACATGACTGTAATTCATGTTTTAAATGTATTCCATGAAAATAATATTGAGTGTTTTTTCATGCATAATAATACACTGATAAAGAAAATCAGCTTTAAAAAAATAAAATAAAAAAAATAATCTGACAATGCAAGAAACCTGTGTTTACATGAGACTTGAAATCATTGGATTATTCTCTGCTTTTGATGTCAAAGCCTAAACAGTCATGAGCACTAAACACTTGCGCACATTGGATATTGCTGGTAACTGTGTTTACATGCCAAAATTGGGGTAATGGGCAAAAATTCACCAATCATCTTAAACAGCTTATTGTGTACATTTTCCATTTCTCCTATATGTCCCTGAGATGGACAAGATAGTATCATGAAATGGAGAAAAAATAAAGAACTTTATGGAATTTGTTAAGGAGTGCCCAGAGAATAGGGCTGAGGGAGAGTTTGCAGTCCATGTCTGGGAGATTGAGCAACCTCTGAAGTGTCTCTTAAGTGTGGTCATATGTGTCGAGAAGAGAATCTGAGGACACAGGTTGGGGGTAAAAAAAGGCAGATAATGAGACAAGAGAGAAAGAAACAAAGATTTTAGTGATCAGAAGGAGACAAGAGAGGCAGTGAATAAACTAGTGAGAGGATTTTTGATTAAGTAAGGATGAGAGATGCAAGAAAAGAAGAAAATGCAATGTCTTTTGCAGGGTACCATGTTGGCATGTGGGTTGGGATTGAACAAAAACCCTATCTGAACACACGAGCTTGGTTTCCCCACCCACTCGTGCTAAGTCAGAACACAACCTTGAGCTGTGCATTCATATTCTTAAAATGCTGCTCTTAGAAGACTGATTTTATCAATGGAAAATTTAAACTCTATATTCAGTCAATTCTCACAGACATTCATTTTGTTCCTCAGCTTGTAAAAGCAAGCATTAATTGCATTAACAGTGATAAGGTAGTGCAGAGAGTTTAAAATCAGAGATGCGCAGCTTGTATTTTTGTTGAAGCGCTAATTAATTCCACCATACAAAATGTGTGCTATGTGAGCTGTAAAGTTTTTTGCAGTGGGACTACCTTTGTAGGAGGATGACCAAATATGTTGGCAACATAATTAAAGGAATGTTCCAAGTTCAATTCAAATTTAGCTCAATCAAAAGCATTTGTGGCATTTGTTCCTCCTTTTCTTTAAAAAAGCAAAAATCGAGATTACTGTGAGGCACTTACAATGGAAGTGAATGGGGACAATTTTTGGAGGTTTAAAGGCAGAAATGTGAAGCTGTTATTTTATAAATAAATTCTTCTTAATTCTTCTGTTAAAATTCACGTATTATTTGAGCTGTAAAGTTGTTTAAATTGTAATTTTTACAGTCGTTTCAGGGTTTTAACGTTCGTTGACATTGCATTGTCATGGTAACGAAGTTGTAAAATTGGCTATAACTTTACACAGAAAAGGTTTGTAAGTGATTTTATCACACTAAAATGTTTACACGCATATCCTTTATGTCTTGTGGCTATACTTTTGAAAAAGTATTTTATTGTTCAAAAATTGGCCACATCCATAAGTGCCTCCCTGTAACCTCGATTTTATTTTTTAAAGAAAAGGAGGGACGAGTCGAAAATAATACTTGTGGTAATCAACATTATGCCACAAATGCTGTTGAATTAGCTTAACTTGTATTGAACCCGGAATATTCCTTTAAATCTTCACTAAGCCCCACCATACAAACATTACTGACCAATCCTACCTTAGCAACTGTTGTCATCAGCCATATTATCAGACAAGTCTTTTTAGAAGTTATTAAAACAATGTAGTAAAACTTTGTTTCTGGGCCACATTGTAGAGACACAAAACATTAGTAAGTACACCTACATTTGCTCCAAGGTAAAGTAACGTTAATAACGCATAATTTATTAATATGTGTTAATTAAGATCACAGAAGTGTCGATAGTTTATAAATATTTTACAGTGTGTATGTTGTAGAAAAGTGAAGACAAGTTATTTTCAATTGCGCTAATGTTATCTCTTGTAATCAATATCAAATGTGTCTTTTCTTTTATCAGTTGACTGCGAGAAGCGTTTGCCTCCGATTCGCAGTTTCCACAGATGCATTGCCGCATAATTTATGAATTACTTTAAAGAAAAAATGGCAGATGTGATACTTTGCAATTAAACACTTCACTCCAGCCCACAAAAGAATAATTTCAACTGAATTTTTACCACTTCTTAAGAGCATTTTTTCTGAAAAATATGGTTCATGGAAATCTCCCATTCATTTCTATGGAACGTTTTGTAAAGCTTGTCTGAGTTAGCAATAGTAATCAAAGGAGCAGAGGTTAGTGAATGGTCAGTTCTTGTGGGTGGAGTTTGCTCCTTGTCAACAAGTACTTTGCGGTTAGTTATGTCTCTTTCTAGTGTCCTTGTATTTGTCATGTGGAAGTTAATGAATATACAGTCTTTACATGGTCATGACAGGAGTTGAAAAATTGGAGATAAATTTGCACAAAGAAGGTTAATAAGCAATTTTATTACACTACATAATACACTATTATGTTTTTTTTTATTTAATTTTTATTCCAGTGTAACACCTTGCCCCTTAGAATTCCAATTTAAGTGCTCCTTTATAAAACTCAGGCTTGAGTTTAAATCATATTTTGTTGTAATATGCTTAACTTGTTTTGAAAACGGAACATTTATTAAATGACTTTCAGTCTAGTCAAAGTGCTGAGATTTCTGTACAAACAAATCCAACAGAATGGCACATTCGGTGATTATCACACAGTGCTGCACAACACTAAATGAGCACAGCAGATTACTTTATTCTAACAAGTCAAAATGCTTTTGAGAAGCAATTTAATCAATCTGAATGGTCAGTCTGGCATTCTCTTCTGCCCAGTTGGCAAAGGGATTACGTTTAGTCCAACTAAATAAGGAGAAATAGGTTCTCTCAGCTAATGGCAGATTGGTTTTTTATCTCAAACATTTCTTTGCATGAGACTACAGCAGAAGGCCAGTAGCTGATGAATTGTGATTACATTTAATGCCATCTGGGGTCGTAGAGATCCATCATTGCAGATTTTTTTTTTTCAAGAATTGCATTGTCAACAAGATGTCATGGGAGATGGAAAGGGTGGAGTGCGAGGGTGTAAGTTATGAAGCTAGCAGGGGACATCACCTCCAGTGCTGGATGTTCATTTGGGAGCATGGAACTGTTTTTGTTTTTTTGTTTTTTTGCAAAAAAGAAAAAAAAAGAAAAACAATTATGCAGTATAGTTTCTAGAAGGGGTATGTAGTGAAACCATTATCTGTATCTGTTACTATGGCAACATTTTCTGAATCTACATCTGTATTCCGATAGAACCGTATGTGGGCGGGGCTTGAACCAGAAGTGCATCGAAACTAAATGAGATGTTAATTTTTAAATGTTACTCTATTACATTTATAGTTTCTACAAATATAATATGCCTTGTATATGCCTATTCATAATAATACCATTATAATAATTATAATAATATTTATTATTATTGTTATTATTATTAATTTAATTATTTTATTCTGTTTTTCTTACCAGATGAAGCTGAAAATATAAGCTACTGTGGAACTCTGGAATATGTGAACTGTGGTTTTTCCTAAGCATAATTCCTGTTTTTTTTTTATTAGAGTTTTCTGAAATGTTAACTTTGTGTGTCACTAATTATGACAAGATTTTTATTGTTGGTGATTTTAATATTCATGTTGATGACTGCACTGAACGCAAAGCAGCAGAATTTTTACAACTTTTAAACGATTGATTTTATTCAACATGTCAGTGGTGCAACACAATCTAGGGCATACGTTAGATCTTGTAATTTTACGTGGAATTCCTATTGTTATAAATGATCCAATTGACTTATCAGTCACAGATCATTACTGCTCATTTTTGACATTTTAGCTGATCATGTAAAGGCCCCCACAGAGAGGATAGTTAAGAAATGTTATATTAATACATCGACTTCAGCAATGTTTGTGAATATGGTTCAACATCAGTCAATATAAAATGAAATGCTTACAGTAAATGAAAAGGTTAATAGTTTCAATGTTATGATTAAATCAACTGTAGATGCTATAGCTCCAGTAAAAATAAAAAATAAAAGTTTAACTAAAGAAATGCCTTGGAGAAATGAGTGCACTTGTCACTTTAAGAGAGAATGCCCCAGAGCGGAGCGTCTCTGGCGGAAAACTAAATTAACTGTTCACCACAGAATTTTACTGAATCACATTCGGAACTACAACAATCTGGTACGTTCTGAAGGGCAGTCATTTTATTCCAAGATTATTCATGAGAAAATTACAATCCCAGAGTGCTTTTTTCTACTATAGACCACCTTTTAAATCACCACACCTCAGATGTATCAAAGTGTGATCGCCCTCTGTATCAAAGTGTGATGAATTTGCGTAATTTTTTTAAAATCAGAAAATAGCTCATATAAAATCCAATATTATGCACTATAGTAACATTGCACCCAGAGAAAATGCAAATTGACTGCAATTTGCAATAAATGTCTTCAGGACATTTAATAAAGTACAGCTTTTGTGCAGACCCTATTCCCACAACATTTTTTAAATAAGTCGCAGAATACCTGATTGATGTTCTTGATATTGTGAATTGCTCCTTAGAAACTGGTAATATCCCAAATGCCCTTAAATGTGCGGTTGTGCAACCACTACTTAAGAAAAGCAACCTAGATCCTACTGTAAAATTTACAGTTTTTATATATGTGTCTCTAGCCTTCTTTATGAAGGAGGAAGCGGGAGCCGGGTAAACATCCAACTTAAGACTTTTATTTTCCACTTTTCACTCTAAACACAAAACAGTGCTTTCCAGCAATATAACGCACACTCAGTCGCTCACACAGCTTTGTGTGTCTCTCTCTCTCCTCCGGTGGTCTGGACTGCTCTTTTATCCAGCTCTCATTGCAAACACAAACAGCTGTTAGAGATAATTTCCCACAGATGTCAATCCTTACTGTTCTTCCTCTCTCGGCCTCGCTCTCCACAAATGTCACTCAGCCACACCCACATCACCACAATCATCTTAGAAATATCGCACAAATTCTACCCTTTGTTTAACTTGATGCAAGAAAATGTATTCATGTTTTTATTTTTTCTTGCATCAATTATTGTAATGCACTTTATACTGGCTTACCTATAGATTTGTATAGATAGATTGCAACTAGTGCAGAATGCTGCAGCCTACAAGATCCAGGGAGAGAACACATTACACCAGTTTTAGCTCGTTTGCATTGGTTACCTGTTAAACACAGGATTGATTTTAAGGTTCTTTTAATGGTTTTTAAAGCACTTAATGCTTTTGTCACACTTTGTAAGGAAGGACCCAAACACAGCAGGCAGTTACACTACGTTTTATAAAAAAAAAAAATCTCTCACAAGGGAGATAAACAAGAACAGAAAACTCTAAGAAACAAACTAACTAAAACCCAACAGGGAACAGACCGACAGGAATACATTCAAACTAATCAGACACGAGACTGACCACTAGAGGAGTTTAAATAAGCAGACTAACGAGGGAGAACAGGTGAAACAGATAACAAGGTAACAAGTCAAATGAGAGGGCAGGGTATCACTCAAGACAGAAAAGCATGTGGCAGTGAGGAACCAAACAAAGCCACGTACTAACACATGACACAGACAATACATGACAATGCCAATAAAGCAATGCCATGCATTCTCACACAAACTACGGGCTAGACAAATCCTGAGTGCCCACTGCAAAGTAAACAAACCAGCCAGCCACAAATAAAACATGAAACGTGTCAGAGCTCGACAATCCTATAATGAACACTACCAACAGAAGTGGCCGAACCCTGACACAGCATAGAACAAGGCAAGACAAACAGATACAGCACTGGACAATCAGAGAGAGGAGACGGCCAAGATCCCACCACAACATGAAAAACCATGACCAAAGTGGCAGGACGTGAAAGTTTTGCACTGTCATACATCGTCATTTTTATTTGTATAGCTCTTTTCACAACACACATAATTTCAAAGCAGCTTTACAGAAAATCATGCATTAATAAAAAATGAAATTAATATCTATAAAGTCTTAGAGTGATCATTGTGTAGTTTGATTAAATATCATTGTAAATTGTGTATAAACATTTATTAATTAAATAATAATGGTATGTAGAACCTCAGGTGAGCAAGCTGAAGGTGACTGTGGCAAGGAACACAAAACTTCATAAGATGTTGGTTAATGGAGAAAAATAATCTTGGGAGAAACCGGCTCACTGTGGGGCCAGTTCCCCTCTGGCTAAACAACATGAATATAATGCCAATGTTAGTTATTTGTGTGCAGTGCAAGTCATGGTTTTAAATTTGTAAATTAAGTAAAAGTTAGGGTGTGTTCACACTTGTAGTTCGGTTCTCTTGTTCCTCTTGGTCCGGACCAAAAAAGAAAATGATACATTTAGTCCTGGTTTGCTTAGCGTTCACACTGGCATTTTTAACACCGAACCTAAAGATACAAAACTAAAGGCATCAGGAAAAAGTCACAACCTGATTGGACAGCTTTTATGACGTATATTTTTTGACGGAACTTGCGGATCATCCAAAACAATGCTGGCTGCTGGGCAAAATGTGCTCGTTATATTTATAGATGTATATATGGTAGTATTTTTACCAGCTGAGAACAAACGAAGAGCTAATGTCAAAACAGTGCCAGGAATTCCTTCGTTGCACACACAAACGAAGATATGCTGCAAGGACGGCAGTTCCGACGCCTGTACCGAACTGTAATGGGCAACATAGCTCCTATGATGAGAAGAACCAGGTATGCTTGAGGTCAGTATTAGGCAAATTACTTCCTGTTTTTGGTCCGTTTAGACGTATTTGGTCCATGTTGCGTTCATATATCAGTCGAACCGCACCAGAGTTCGTTTGGAAGCGGACCGAGACCTACTATTCAGGTGGTCTCGGTCCGTTTCTTTGGTGCACACCAAGTTTCGGGTGACAGCGTTCACACTTGTTCAAATGAACCACACTAACAGAGCAATCGCACCAGAGTTCATTTTAATCTAACCAAACCTGCCAAGTGTGAACACACCCTTAAGATCTTTCATATTTTTTTATGAACTTTAAGATCAATGACTAATGTCTTTGAAGTCCATCCTGGATTAACTGCAGAAGTTCACATAGATGCATTGTCCTTTGCTAGTTGGCTGATGAAGGCTTTTGTTGGCAATTCATTGATAGTCTATGTATTCCATTTCAAGAGTGTAGTCCATCAATAGTCAAAGGTGCTGCAGGCAGAGATCAATGAGGTGTATCGCAGTTCAACCGGTAGGTCATTTCGGTGAGGTTCGGTGGGGTCCATCCTAAGTCCAAGGTTCAGGCAGTGGCATTTGAAGTATCCAATGTCTTACAGTTGGAGTTGGCATCAGTTCATCCTCTGAAGTCCATTGTAAAAGACTGAAGTGATGTCTGGCTAGCACCGGCTGTATTTTGTCGTCATCTCTCAGCGACACGTAGCTGTGGAGTCTGATACCAAGCAGGAATGGAGATGGATCTGGCAGGCTCTGATAACCTTGGGATATGATACACTGATACACTCTGCTAATTTGGAGAATTTTTTAAATTTTGTCGGGTTTGCAATAAATATAAAGTTGGGTATCGTCGACATAACAGTGGAAACTTATTACATGATTCCTGATAATATCTCCAAGGGGAAGCATGTATAAGGAGAAAAGCAGAGGTCCTAAAGGTGATCCCTGTGGCACTCCATACTTAACTTTTGTTTGATTTGACAATTCCTCGTTGACACATACAAAGTGGTAGTGGTCTGATATATAGGACCTAAACCATGCTAATGCAGTCCACTAATGCCAACACAATTCTCCAGCCTATTCAAGAGAATGTCATGATCTATCATGTCGAAGGCAGCACTAAGATCTAAAAGCACTAGAAGAGAAATGCAGCCGCGATCAGATGATAAGAGCAAGTCATTTGTAACTCTGATAATTGCAATCTCTGTACTGTGATGGGGCCTAAATCCTGACTGAAATTGTTCATATATTCCATTTCTCTGTAGAAACGAACATAGTTGGGAGGACACTACCTTTTCTAGTATTTTCGACATAAATGGTAGATTTGCTGTGGCTTCTTAATAAGCGGATGATAACTGCCATTTTAAAGTTTCTTGGGACATGTCCTTAGGATAGCGAGGAGTTAATAATATTAAGAAGAGGTTCTGAGATTACTGGGAACACCTCTTTTAAGGGCTTAGTTGATATTAGATTTAACATACACTGGCAGAAAAAGATTGGAATAATGTACAGATTTTGCTCTTATGGAAAGAAATTGGTACTTTTATTCATCAAAGTGGCATTCAACAGATCACAATATATAGTCAGGACATTAATAACGTGAAAAATTACTATTACAATTTGAAAAAATGCTCAGAAACTACTTCAAAGAGGTCTCAACAAAAAATCCTCCACGTGCAGCAATGACAGCTTTGCAGATCCATGGCATTCTAGCTGTCAGTTTGTCCAGATACTCAGGTGACATTTCACCCCACACTTCCTGTAGCACTTGCCATAGATGTGGCTGTCTTGTCAGGCACTTCTCATGCACCTTACAGTCTAGCTGATCCTACAAAAGCTCAATGGGGTGTCCATAACACTCTTTTCCAATTTTCTGTTGTCCTATGTGTGTGTTTCTTTGCCCACTCTAACCTTTTCTTTTTTTCTGTTTCAAAAGTGGCTTTTTCTTTGCAATTCTTCCCATAAGGCCTGTACCCCTGAGTCTTCTCTTAACTGTTGTACATGAAACTGGTGTTGAGCGGGTAGAATTCAATGAAGCTGTCGGCTGAGGATATGTGATGCGTCTTATGTACTTGTCTTCTTGTTTAGTTGTACATCTGTCCTTCCACATCTCTTTCTGTCCTTGTTAGAGCCAGTTGTCCTTTGTCTTTGAAGACTGTAGTGTACACCTTTGTATGAAATATTAAATTTTTTGGCAATTTCAAGCATTGTATAGCCTTCATTCCTCAAAACAATGACTGACTGATGAGTTTCTAGAGAAAGCTGTCTCTTTTTTGCCATTTTTGACCTAATATTGACCTTAAGACATGCCAGTCTATTGCATACTGTGGCAACTCAAAAACAAACACAAAGACAATGTTAAGCTTCATGTTTAATGAGCCAAATAGCTTTCAACTGTGTTTGATATAATGGCAAGTGATTTTCTAGCACCAAATTAGCAAATTAGCATGATTACTCAAGGATAAGGTGTTGGAGTGATGGCTGCTGGAAATGGGGCCTGTCTAGATTTAATCAAAATGACTTTTTCAAATAGTGATGGTGCTGTTTTTTTTACATAAGTAATGTCCTGACTATACTTTGTGATCAGCTGAATGCCACTTTGGTGAATTAAAGTACCAATTTCCTTCCAAAACAGCTAAATCTGTACATTATTCCAAACTTTTGGCCGCCAGTGTACATGTTGTGGCTTTTGATTTTTTGATAGGTTTTGTTATCTTCGTGAACTATAACAGCGAAGGATTGAAGTTGCTCATGAGAAAAATTATGAGACACTGTTTTCTGAGGTACTGTGACAGATGATTGCATAATTCAATTATTTCTGATGATTTCAATTTTATCAGTAAAGAAATTCATGAAGTCATTACTGTTTTGCTGCAACGGAATATCTGGTTCAGTTGAGGCTATATTCCTAACTAATTTTACCACTGTACTGAATAAACACCTACGATTGTTATGGATATTTTCTGAGTTTGCTAAAATATGCTGACCTGGCAGCTTTTAGTGTAGTCTTTACTACAGACACTATCCTTCCATGCACCACAAAATACCTCTAATTTTGTATTTTTCCACTTGCGCTCCATTTTCTGAGCTGCACTCTTGAGAGCATGAGTGTGATCATTGTACCATGGAGCAGAGCTTTTTTCTTGAATTTTCGTTAATCGAAGCGGGGCGACACTATCAAGAGTGCTAGAGAAGACTGTATTTATAGATTCTGTTATTACATCAAGTTCTTCTAGACTTTGTGGCTTACTGAGTATGTGAGAAAATTCTGGAACATTATTAGTGAAGCTATCTTTAGTGGTCAAAAGAATAGTTCTACCTGAACGATAGCGTGGTGTAGATTGAGTGACATTAGCTGATCGCAGCAAACAAGAGACGAGGTAATGATCTGAGATGTCATCGCTCTGCGGCAGAATTTCTATAGTATCAACATCAACTCCATATGACAGAACTAAATCTAGCATATGATTATGGCGATGAGTTGGTCCTGTCACATTTTGTCTGACTCCAAGAGAGTTGAGAATATCGATAATTGTTAATCCCAATGTGTCATTTTCATTATATCTGTGAATGTTAAGTCACCAACAATTAAAGCTCTATCTACATTATCTGCTAGATCTGATATAAAATTTGCAAATTCACAAAGGAAATCCGAGTACGGCCCGAGTGATCTATATACTGTAGCAAGGGCAAAAGACGACAGAGATTTTTTATTTATAGCTGACGGTGTCACATTAAGCATAATTAGTTCAAAAGACTTATATTCTGTCCTCTTAGTAACACCAAAAACATCACTGTAAATTGCAGCAACACCTCCTCCTCGACCCTTCAGGTGAGGCTCATGTTTATAACAATAACCTGGGGGAGTAGATTCATTTAAACTAATATATTCATCTGGTTTAAGCCAGGTTTCAGTCAAACAGAGCACATCCAAACTATAATCTGTAATAATTTCATATACAATTAGTGTTTTGGTAGAAAGAGATCTAATGTTTAGTAGCCCTACCTTTATATGATGTTTATCTTCAATTTTTTTTTACCTTAATCAAATTTCTTCTAAATGATTTAGTGAGAGTTTTATGTTTGGTAGTTCGGGAAACAGACACAGTCTATATGTGATATCTAGGTGATACAGTCTCTATGTGTTGTAGTTTATGTGACCTGTGTGATGTCTCAAGGCAGCTAGCAGACGTTCAGATTAACCAGTTTGTCTGCTTCCTGACCTGGGCCCTTGTTAGTCAAATACTATCACTATTAAGACTATGAGTTAAATTACTAGAGACTCCGTCCTCTTTTTAGCAGGTCAGGTCGAAGCACGCGGTAAAATGGCAAAGGATAAGCGATGAACGTATGAGAATAAAATTAAGCAATGCTAAGTAGGCTACCAAGCTACAAACATTCGTGCAGCGTGCCGGCAGTAACTGGAACAGGAACAGCTGATGAAATTATGTTCCAGCTTGCAGTTTGAGGTCTTCAATGCAGAATTTTTTACATACATACATCTTAAGAGATCTGGTGAAGCTGCTTTTAGCCATTATGCACCAAATTCTGGAATGCTTTACCAACTGAAATTAGACAAGCACCAAGCATTTACATTTTTATAAAGCATTTGTAGACATATCTTTTAAACTAGCTTTTGATTAACCTATTTTATGTTTTTTACTGATTATCATTATATTCAATTTGTATGTTTATCATTTTGATTTCCCTACATTTGTTTTAATTCATTTTATTTATTTTTATTTTTGTACTGTTTCATTTTATTGCAATGATTTGTTTTACTTTCTCTGAAATGTTGAATTCTGTTTTTATACATCCAACTGAGAAGCACTTTGAGCTACATTTTATGTATAAAAGGTGCTATACAAATAAAATGTATTGTTATTATTATTATTCAATTTTTTATTGTTTAATATATTGGGCAAATTAGAGCATTTCTGGAAATTAAGTGTTCTTCCATGATGGTCCAGAAAATGAAAATGTATTAAATATAGTGAAATAAATGAAATAAAAATGTCTAAAGGTGACATTTTAAACATTAATTGATTTTATTATATTTATTATTGATTATTAATACTATAAAAAAGTGATGTGTTTGTAGAACTTAGAAATTAAGTTGAATTAATCTACTTCCTAGTTAACCGAACATTAAATATCAACCTGCAATGACTTTTACATATTAGCTGTGCTTATTACATGTTAGTTTTACATATTTAACAATTACATATTTAAATTAAGTAACTTTAAGAAGATTTCTTAAATTCTTTGTCCTTAGTCAACTTAGTCCTATGACAATTGCTTCCTTAATTTACATCAGTTCAATATTTTGAGCATCTCATGCACATTTCTATAAACATATATTTAATGGAGAGCGATTACTTGATCTCCCAAACCAATAATATTACATTTTTACTCATCATACGGACACTTATGCATAAAAAAAAAAAAAAAAAAAAAAAAAAAAAAAACAAGCAAGCATATAAAGTATTGTAAAATGGCACGCACAGACCTCAACAATTGGTTCATGAAACACGACAAGGATAACAATCAACAAATTAATTATTTAATTAGAGAAACAACAAGTTACCTACTGTGGGAACAAAATTAACAACTACAACAATGTAAATTAAAATCATGCAAATGGCCAAACAATGCAACAATAGTATTCATGTCCCAGTGCATGCTCTGGGACATTTGTCAATTAGACCTCAAATAAATGCATGAATCCAACTTCCTGCCGTGCTTGTTGGTTCGATTTAAAAATAATCTTAGTACAGTTAGTTGTAATAGAAAAGCTGCATTAGTTGCTATCAGCTGAAAAAAAAAAAAAAAAACAATATTCAAGTAAATGTTCCAATGGGTTTTCAGCCTTGTTTACTTGATCTAAGAATTATTTTTTTTGGTTTCTGGAAATATCACATTTGTTAATACTGAAAAATCAAATGTATTATTAAAGAATAAACTTAAAAATAGCCATATGAATTTCTTTGAATTTAATTCCATTTTAATTCAACTTCCTTAAATTCAAATTCGAAATGCAATTCTACATTCTTTTTGCTTCCTTAATTCAAATTCAATCTAAACTCATAAATTGAATTGGAATTGAATTGGCATTCTTCATTCAATTCTGAATGGTGCACAACCCTGCCAGGCGTGCACAACTCACGGCGACGACACCACAGCCATGCGATTTGAAATCACCAGGATATGAACGGAAGGCAGGTTGGCACTTTCTAAAATGTACTAAAAGAATGAAATCGTGAATGAACCAGAATCCTAATGATTCCTTATGATTCTCATCCCTAATGTTTTCACAAACAGATTTTATCTAATGAATATTTGCACCTGTCAACAAAAACAGGCTAACTCCACCACAGCTTTCACTGGTAATTTAGAGGTAAGGTACATGTAGTGTTGGTCATTATATCGGACAGAGAGCGAATTTACAGCAAATGGCTCTATAAGTCATACTTAATCTCTAAGGCGAGTTTCCCAAAAGTATCGTTATCGAAGTAGTTCGTAAAAATGAGCTTTGAACCACACTTAAGTCCGTTAAGTGCAATTTAAGTGTATCTTTCTGGCATCTTTCACAGTTTATCAATGACAATGGGACATTTAATACATTTTTATTAACATATTTTGATCATTGGAAAGCCATTGTAAACTATTTCAGAGGATCAAAAAAAAGTGTTAAAAAAAATTGCCAAGAAATCAATAGTTAGTCTTTGCAGTCTGCGCATGCGATGTGATAGGTTTAAATTTACAAGACACATAATACAGTATAACATTATATTAGACTTCTATAATAAGCATCCTTCTTCCAATGGATGTTTTAAATCGGCTCGCCTATTGTCTTTTTAAAAGGCGGTAATAAATTGCATGATGCATAATGGCAGTAAGGCTGCAAGTAGCCTACACAGTGCCTCGCACTCTAACCAGATGATTTATTAATATTTGGACAGGCCTATGAGTAGTTTAATACTGATGCCCATCATTTTAATCCTGTTCTGTTTGCCTTTGTTCAGTTTCCAGCCCAAAAACTTTAGGCTATGTGAGAGCTCCTTTCGATTCACATCGCATACATTCACATTACGTGCATTTATTGCGTCACTTTCATTATGATTAAGCATCAATACATCTGAAACTCCGTCTTACTAAAGCCATCATTTCTTGAATTAAATTCTGGACTAGTTAATAAATTTCAGCACCTCGACAAGGTTACAAACAACTTCCATGTTTGTTAGTATTTCCATATTATTTTCAAGTTGAGAAGACAATCTCCTGGACATACTTGCTAAAGTGATCAGCACCTTTGGACCTGACAGCTCCTGTAATGAAGCACTTAAGTTCAACTTCATAACGAGAGATCTACATGCTGGTTTGGGAAACAGGCTTTACTCCTTCGTAAAATAACAAGCAATGTTAGTTAAGGTGATCTTAAAGCTTAAGTTGCAACTATATCGGGAAACCCAGCCAATGACTGATTCATGATTTAACTAAACTCAGCAAAAAAAGAAAGGTCCCTTTTTCAGGACACTGTATTTTAAAGATAATTGTGTAAAAATCCAAATAACTTTACAGATCTTTATTGTAAAGGGTTTAAACAATGTTTTCCATGCTTGTTCAATGAACCATAAACAATTAATGAACATGCACCTGTGGAACATTCATTAAGACACTAACAGCTTACAAATGGTAGTCAATTAAGGTCACAGTTATAAAAACATAGGGCACTAAAGAGACCTTTCTACTGACTCTGAAAAGCACCAAAAGAAAGATGTCCAGAGTCCCTGCTCATCTGTGTTAATGTGCCTTAGGCATGCTGCATGGAGGCATGAGGACTGCAAATGTGGCCAGGGCAATAAAGTGCAATGTCCGTACTGTGAGACGCATAAGACAGCGCTACAGGGAGACAGGAAGGACAGCTGATCATCCTCGCAATGGCAGACCACGTGTAACAACACCTGCACAGGATCGGTACATCCGAATATCACACCTGAGGGACAGGTACAGGATGGCAACAACAACTGCCCGAGTTACACCGAGGAACGCATAATCCCTCCATCAGTGCTCAGACTGTCCGCAATAGGCTGAGAGAGGCTGGACTGAGGGCTTGTAGGCCTGTTGTAAGGCAGGTCCTTACCAGACATCACTGGCAATAACGTCGCCTATGGGCACAAATCACCTTCGCTGGACCAGACAGGACTGGCAAAAAGTGCTCTTCACTGACGAATCGTGGTTTTGTCTCACCAGGGGTGATGGTCGGACTCGCGTTTATCGTCGAAGGAATGAGCGTTACACCGAGGCCTGTACTCTGGAGCAGAATCGATTTGGAGGTGGAGGGTCCGTCATGGTCTGGGGTAGTGTGTCACAGCATCATCGGACTGAGCTTGTTGTCATTGCAGGCAATCTCAACGCTGTGCGTTACAGGGAAGACATCCTCCTCCCTCATGTGGTACCCTTCCTGCAGGCTCATCCTGACATGACCCTCCAGCATGACAATGCCACCAGCCATACTGCTCGTTCTGTGCATGATTTCCTGCAAGACAAGAATGTCAGTGTTCTGCCATGGCCAGCGAAGAGCCCGGATCTCAATCCCCTTAAGCACGTCTGGGACCTGTTGGATCGGAGGGTGAGGGTTAGGGCCATTCCCCCAAGAAATGTCCAGGAACTTGCAAGTGCCTTGGTGGAAGAGTGGGGTAACATCTCACAGCAAGAACTGGCAAATCTGGTGCAGTCCATGAGGAGGAGATGCACTGCAGTACTTAATGCAACTGGTGGCCACACCAGATACTGACTGTTACTTTTGATTTTGACCCCCCCTTTGTTCAGGGACACATTATTCCATTTCTGTTAGTCACATGTCTGTGAAACTTGTTCAGTTTATGTCTTAGTTGTTGAATCTTTTTATGTTCATACAAATACTTACACATGTTAAATTTGCTGAAAATAAAAGCAGTTAAAAGTGAGAGGACGTTTCTTTTTTGCTGAGTTTATATCCTAGAGCATTACTGCAAACCTCATTTCTTCAGCTACATCTTAAACATAAAGCCTATCCAGATATATCCCCCCACCCCCATCTATACCTTTCATGAGGCGGGCCTGACATGAATGCAGAATGCGACTAGGAGTTCTCATCCCTCCTGAGACGAATGCCACAGGAATAAGACAGCAGGTAGAGAAAAGTGAAGTGTGGGCCTTCAGCACAGGATGTGAAATACTTTTCATAGGTCTGTTTGTGTGGTGACTGTCATACAGAGTCCGGATGTACTGTAGGAACATATTCTTCTCTGAGCCAGACATAATTTATGTGGCACTCAGCACTGAGAGAATGAGCATGTTAGTTTCCCAACTAAAACCCTAAACATTTACATGGAAACCTATACATAATCATACCTCTTGCCACAATGCTTGTAAACATGGTCCATAATTAACACTTTGTCATACTTGTCAATTGCAGGTGAATTTTGAAATGACATTAATTAATTAATTAATTAATAGTTTTTACCATAAATATATATTATACACTGGCGGCCAAACGTTTGGAATAATGTACAGATTTTGCTCTTATGGAAAGAAATTGGTACTTTTATTCACCAAAGTGTCATTCAACTGATCACAATGTATAGTCAGGACATTAATAACGTGAAAAATTACTATTACAAATGTTCAGAAAAAAAAATGTTCAGAACTTCTTAAACTACTTCAAAGAGTTCTCATCATGTGCAGCAATGACAGCTTTGCAGATCCTTGACATTCTAGCTGTCAGTTTGTCCAGATACTCAGGTGACATTTCACCCCACACTTCCTGTAGCACTTGCCATAGATGTGGCTGTCTTATCGGGCACTTCTCACACACCTTACAGTCTCGCTGATCCCACAAAAGCTCATTGGGGTTAAGATCAATAACACTCTTTTCCCATTATCTGTTGTCCAATGTCTGTTTCTTTGCCCACTCTAACATTTTTGTTTTTCTGGTTCAAAAGTGGCTTTTTCTTTGCAATTCTTCCCATAAGGCCTGCACCCCTGAGTCTTCTCTTTACTGTTGTACATGAAACTGGTGTTGAGCGGGTAGAATTCAATGAAGCTGTCAGCTGAGGACATGTGAGGCGTCTATTTCTCAAACTAGAGACTCTGATGTACTTATCCTCTTGTTTAGTTGTACATCTGGCCTTCCACATCTCTTTCTGTCCTTGTTAGAGCCAGTTGTCCTTTGTCTTTGAAGACTGTAGTGTACACCTTTGTATGAAATCTTTTTCAAGCATTGTATAGCCTTCATTCCTCAAAACAATGACTGACTGATGAGTTTCTAGAGAAAGCTGTTTCTTTTTTGCCATTTTTGTCCTAATATTGACCTTAAGACATGCCAGTCTATTGCATACTCTGGCAACTCAAAAACAAACACAAAGACAATGTTAAGCTTCATTTAATGAACCAAATAGCTTTCAACTGTGTTTGATATAATGGCAAGTGATTTTCTAGCACCAAATGATCAATTTAACATGATTACTCAAGGATAAGGTGTTGGAGTGATGGCTGCTGGAAATGCGGCCTGTCTAGATTTGATCAAAAATGACTTTTTTCAAATAGTGATGGTGTTGTTTTTGTCCTGACTATACTTTCTGATCAGCTGAATGCCACTTTGGTGAATTAAAGTACCAATTTCCTTCCGAAAGAGCGAAATCTGTACATTATTCCAAACTTTTGGCCTCCAGTGTGTATATATATATATATATATATATATATATATATATATATATATATATATATATATATATATATATATATCACTACTGGTCAAAAGTTTTGAAACACTTATTCTTTATTATAATTTTTTTTCTTCACATTTTAGAATAATAGTAAAGTCATCAAAACTATGGAATAACATAAATGGAACTATGGGAATTATGTTGTGACTAAACAAAATCCAAAATAAATCAAAACTGTGTTATATTTTAACATCTTCAAAGTAGTCACCCTTTGCCTAGAATTTACAGACATGTACTCTTGACATTTTCTCAAGCAACTTCTTGAGGTATCACCCTGGGATGCTTTTTAAACAGTATTGAAGGAGTTCCCATCTATGTTGGGCACTTATTGGCTGCTTTTCTTTATTATTTGGTTGCGTCATTTTTAAAAAAATTATATTTTAGTTTTGTAATTAAATAAATTAATATGGTGGCACAATTATATTTTTGTCTACAAAACTCATTTCAAACATTTAAGCATACGCCTTCAGATCAAAAGATTTATAAGATCATGTGAACAATTTCAGTCAAGTGTGTCAAAACTTTTGACCAGTAGTGTGTATATGTGTATATATATATATATATATATATACACACACAAATAAAAAATCAGAAAGAGTTGCTGGGCTCGAACACAAAATTCATTTGAAGTTCAATAAAATAAAAACAAATTTGTACACCATATATGTCTTTATTGCTTATCATGCTGCTAGGTCTTATTAATGCATACCATTGCCTCATATTCTCACTTTTTAAGTAGGCTATTCAATTGTATTCTATATTAATTATAATAATATTCAATGATATTAAGCTTTTATTTTAAATTAATATAATGTTTTTTCATATATATTTTAAAGAAAGATTTAAGCTTTTAAAATTAGTAAGCCTGCATGTTCTCATTGTGGACCTAATTCACTTTCACACATTGATGCATATGCTATTTTTACATCTTTATCACATTTAGAACTTTTTCCAGCAATCCTCTTGAGCTCTTGTAGCAGCAGCAGGGGCACATTAATGCACAGGCTTACACGGGTTGAACCCAGGGGCCCAAAACTTCCAGGGGTGCCCCTTTCGCCACATCTGCCACCCCATTCTCCCCGTCAACTTTCACGGGAGGAGTGCATCTAACGCGTTCAGCAGGAGATGCTGTTGTAAACACAGAGATGGTACGGAAGAGTGAAGTGCATATTCCTAGAATAACCTTAAAATATGCGGCCGTGTAGTGCATATTCCTAGAATAACAGTCCTCATCCCCCACTCACTGAAGAATTCAATAATATCGCCTGATAGTTATGTATGGTGACATTGCCTTACGAAACTTAACCATGGTTTTACTACAATAACAATAGTCTAACCATGGTATTTGTAGTAAAACCTAGTAGCCACAGAATTAACCATGGTGACTACAATCATGATTACTACAATATTACTAAATATTAGTAAAAGGAAGGTTTCTGTGAAAAGTCAAGGTTATACAGTGATAGTTACTACAATATTACTATAGTTGAACCATGGTAAATTTCCGTTATAGCTGCATTCACAATACAATGTGACAAATGTAGCAATTTTTAAGGTTACAGTGCTGGAAAATGTAGCTTGTTACTGGAAAAGCTACACTATTGTTAAATTAGCTGAGCTACTGTCACACTAAATCCATTCCACAGAAATGTACCCTATAAATCAGCATCAAAAATTTTAAATTTAAAATGAAAGGAAATAAAATGTTCTCTAAGACTGGAAAAGTAAGAATGTTTCTTGTCAGGAACAATTTGATAAAACTTTAAAAAGTGGAAACAGGAACCAGAAAACAGGAAATACTGAAATGAATTCCTGCACAACTAAGAACACTACATTTTCACAGACAAGTTTAGGTCAAGGTCCTAAGAGAATTCACATACTGTACAGTATATTTATGTTTTGCTTTGGGACAACTGTCATTTACACATATATGTTGAAGTTTAAATAGAGGTCAACTGATTATTGATTAATCTGTGCTGATATTTGCTTTTTGTACCTATCGGTTATAGCAGAAATCAGCGCCAATAGCTGCTAATATTTTTTGTTTGTATGTTTTATTCCTCTATGTTCAGCGCTGGAGGGGTCTACAGTTAGAACTCCTTATAAGGTTCTACAGTAAAACACCTCTAGAGGTTAAATAAAAACAATCACTGACTCAGCGTGGAGTTTGTTGTCATTTGACCATGCAATGCACAGAGTCAGACACTTCTGAAGCTGATTAAAAGCCAGAAAATGATGTCACTACATATAATAAGGATAATATACATCAATCATCTACAACAACCAAAATTTTAAAGTCAGTGGTTTGTTAATAACTAACTGCTGCATTGGAAAACTGCATGCCGACAAAGTGGAAAGGATGCTAACATTAGCAGTTCAAATGCTTAGAAAAATGTTACAATGTCAAGGATGGAAACTGCACACCTTTCATATTAATTCTCTATTTTGAAAAAAAAAATGAAATAAAGATAACACGTATGATTTATGCAGTTTGTAAAAGTAAGGTTATAAAAATGAGTGCTCCGAAGAGGTTTTGTTGTTAAGTAGATATAAGTTGATCATAATTTAATTTTGACTGATGGTGTCCCTTAGAGAAAAGCAAAAAAGTCTGCTTTTATATATTACCGGTTTACTAGAATAGCAGACAGTTATGACAAGTGATCACTGATGGTCTTTGAATGATGATCTACTGTTGATAAATTAGCTCTTATTTGTTATATGACAATGTTGACTTTGTAGTGTTTATACTGTAATACATTGTAGATGACTGTAAGAATGCATCTTTTGTTTCATTATGTCCCGGGTGTATTTCATATTTTAAAAGTTATTATTGCTATTTTGGTTGCACAATTAACTGCATCTGGGATTTTATTTTATTTAACTAAGATTTGTTTTAATATTCAATTAATCGATTTTAAAAACTAGCGGCGAATTAATCGTCATTAGCCTTTTCCAACAGCTTAGTTAACAATATCGACAAAATCCAATATCGGTCGACCTCTTTTAGCAAACACGATTAACAACAATCCATGTGCAAGTAAAGGCCAAAAGAATACAGAAAAACAGCTCTGTGTTAGTTACAAGTATTCTTCTTTGTCTTTTTCCAACTCAATGTTTCCCTGGCCTCTATCTCAGATGAGGTATTCACCCTTGATAAGACACATTTTATCAACCCCTGACACTTTACATCACCCTCTTTTTATCCAAACTCCAAAGCTCTGTTTCTTCCAGCTCAGCTTAGCTAAACTTTTGCACTTTTGAGTTGTGTTAATGTTTTCCCCATCCTCTCTTCAAAGCTCAATGTCTTCACCACCCTGTTCATAAACAGTATGTCTCAGGCTATTCACCTACAAAATTACGCTTCACCGATCTGGCCAACAAACCCCAATTGCAAGATGTGCCTGTCGTACTCCATAATGGAATGTGCTACTGCTCCTATATTTGGCAGGGTCACTATCAAGCTGAGATAGATGAGGTCCTGCCCGGGTCAAACATAAATGGAAGCAGTCTGTGCTTTGTATGCAAAAGAGCCTGGAATTCTAGACACGTATGGGAATGTATTGAACTTTGTCTACATATGGGCATATTGCAGTGGAAGGTTGGGTGTTTGTGGTATTGAATGCTTCAGTCCCAAAGCTGAAGACCCGAATCAGCGGAATTCGTATTAAACAAAAGCTAGACAGAGTGCTAATAATATACACTATACCACTCATATGTCATGCACTCAGTGAAAAGTGAGGAGTATTTTTTCTGTAATTTAAACCTTGTACAGTAATGGAAGCTGTACTGTACTTCCTGGTCTCTGCCTTCAGATAGGCATAATATTTCATGCTTGTTCAAGAAAACATTAAATGTGTTTGACTTTCCCCATATGTCACATTTTGTATTTTATACAAATCTGTATTACTGGTGTTGCAATTGCTCATACTTTAGGTTAGGTTAGCCAATGGATACCAGTCTCTCAGTAATGGTGTACCCCTTTTTAGATCTGTACCCATATGGATGCTTGCACAGTTGTTTCAACCTGCATGTTCTTGTCTATACTTGTTACTACTACTTAAAGACATTTTGTACATATTTGTGTTATTGTGCTTTCACATATGGATGATCTGTTAATACAAAACACTGACATTCTGTACAGAGCCTTCAAAAGTTCCCTGAGAACTTAAAGGCTTTACTTAGTGGGCTCTTTTGAATTTGACCAGTAAGCAACCGCCCTTATCACCCTAGCAACCACCTAGAAACTACCTAGTAATGCCACTCAGAAAACCTTAGCAATCCTCTAGCAATGCCCTATCAACCACCTACAACACTCTAGTAACCACCCAGAACACACTAGGAACCTCTCCAAACACCCTACCACCCACCTAGAAACACCTTAGTTACCATCTAGAAAGGCCCTAGTAACCACCTAACAACTACCTAGTAATGCCCTAGCAACTACCCAAAACATCCTAACTGCCTAGCAATGCCCTAGCAACCACCTAGAACACCCTAGCAAAAACCAAGCAACTACCTAGTACTGCCCTATCAACCACTCAAAACTAGCAAGGCCGTCGCAACAACCCAGAACATTCTAACAACTGCTAAACAATACCCTAACAACCAGACAATAGTTGCTGATATTTTTTGTTTGTATGTTTTGTATGTGATCGCTGATGGTCTTTGAATGATGATCTACTGTTGATAAATTAGCTCTTATTTGTTAAATGACAATGTTGACTTTGTAGTGTTTATACTGTAATACATTGTACATGACTGTAAGAATGCATCTTTTGTTTCCATTATGTCCCGGGTGTATTTAGTATTTTTATAGTTATTATTGGTATATTTATAGTTAATACACCATTGCAACTGTGTAAGAACTGCCTAGCAACATTCTCGCAACCAACCAAAATGCCCTAGAAACCACCCAGAACACTGCAGAAACCATTTAATAATGCCCTGGCAACTAGAGCTTGGCGATATGCAAGAAATATGTTCACAATATTTTTATGAAAAAATATTATGATATCCAATTACATTGTCAACCCACTGCAGAGGGTGTATGTTATATTTTTGCATTATTGTTTTGCTTTAAAAATTCAATTCATTTATTGAAGCACGAAAACTTAAATCAAAGTTATTTCTAAATTCAAATTCCACTTCAAACTAAATGAAAAAGCAATTAAAATAACAAAGTGGTCAAAAAATTTGTATTTAACCACCTCTCATTTGCCATCAGGCAAGTCTCTGTCTACAATAGGTTTGAAATGACTTATACATTTACATTTACATTTATTCATTTGGCAGACGCTTTTATCCAAATTAAGATATAAATACAATTCTAAACATAATAATCATAATAATTTAAATATAAATCAATTTTAGGTTCAAGATGTTTTTGTATTATTTTATTATTTGTGAACCTACAGAGTTGCGTTCACAATGCGTGTTAATCTCAAACTGTTCCATGGAAATAAAGCTCTTACTTAAACTTAACTCTGAGCACCTCCAGAGAATGTCTTAGGTAATTTGCAGCATTCTCACTGATAACACTATTCTTGCAAACTGTTTTCAGATGACTGAAGCTGAAAAGACAGAGTGAGAACTTTTCACACGAGCGTGTTCTACGAGACATGCATGCACTTCACGCATTCACAGCGAATCAAACATGCGCATTGACAGCTTTTCTATCATCTGCTCTTAAAAATACAATAAAGTGTGTTTCTTCAAGCACGTGTCTTTTTGTCCACCAGCATTTCTTATCATGTGTCACTCCAAGACATCTTGTAGGCCACCCGAGCAAAATTACCCACCACTGCGCATGAAATATAGATGATAATTTCAAACCCTGGGCTACAATTTAATATATTTGGTGACTTTCCAGCTCCATTGTTTTGTCATTTTTGAATATTGTCAAACATCGTCTATCAATGAGCGTCAATATCGGCATTGGGATATCTGTAAGATATCATTAATATCCGATTACTTTGTCCTATCGCCCAGCCCTACTGGCAACCATCCAGAACACCCTAGCATTTTGGCAGTGAGTTTTGCATAGACAGACACCGCTTGCATTGTACATGATTCTTTCTCCTGGTACCACACATTTCTCCCTTCAAATAACCAAGGACATTTGCACTGGAAGAGCAGCACAGAGATAATTAACATGACCGGAGTTAAGTGAACATCCTGTCCCAGATGTCCTGGGATACACTGTACCAAGTGGGTTTAATCCATCCAGAGATCAGATGATCATTTGTAGAGTCGACCACAAGTATATTGGTTCTCCACTCTCGAAACAGAAATTATCTCTGTGCTACATTCCCTTTTTCTGCTTGTCTGAGTAAAAACGCTCAATGAAAAAACTGTCACAGCAGGATTGACTCCCATGTGCATGAATTTGCAAACCCATTTCCTTCCAGAAGCTGTTTAACACACAAAAGGCTAAGAACACAGAAAAAAATTAAAAATAAAAATAAAAAAATATTCTGGCCTGCTTTTAAGTTTCTCTCTGCAGCCCCAGTCATGTGGGGTACAAGCGTCTGTGCGCTCAGTAAGGGGCCAGATAAGCCCTCTCTCCCCCCTTTTGCCTATGTTGGGGGAGATTTTGTTGATGCATAGTCAGAGCTCTAGCACTATCTCACTGGCATGTTTTGTGCACTGTGCTCAGGCAAAATATCAGTGACATTCTGCATTTCATGTGGCTTTTGTTTTGCGGTTCCAAAACAGAAGGGCAAACGTGTTGGTGTGGAACCTCTTTGTTGATGACATTTATTTATTTGCTTCTTTTGCATTAACATAAATGCTTTAAGAATGACACATACATTAGCTGTTTACATTTTGGCCCTAGGCTTTTTTCCACTGAGGCTCGACGCACCAGAAAATCACATGCCGAAACAGAAATTCCTGTAATCAATATGTGATGATACACGACACATAAGTTTTACTGGAGGGTCCCTGATAATCCCAAAACTGACCAGCAATCTAACGTTTATCAAACCTTTGTGTACATTCTTTCATTCCATTCACTGAAAAACACTCCCAATGGAATTATCAACAATGCATAATAATCACATGACATATGTTCTTGGAAAATGTCTCTACGAGAACAATTCTATAGATGTAGTTAAGTTTGCACCAGCTCAGCAACTCTGCACTCCAGTGTGTTCATGTTGACTGATCATGACTGAGTGAACAAAGCAACTGGAATTATTTATTTATTTTTTAACATAAAGGTAGGTGGAGCACAGGGTCTTAACCACTGATGACGTGGATCAATGGCAGTATGGTGTTTAACAGATGGTACAACATTTTTCTGAAAATTTGCACAGACCAACTGTTTAGAGCGTCCGCAACAAACTCAAAATACACCTTTTTGGCCAGATTGTTTTCCTGATGTGATCTCACAACTTTCCTTTCTTTCATTTTGCTAGAAGTACACTGCCATTTAAAGTCTTTTTGCTGTGAGTTACTCATTATTTCTCAAGCACATAGACACATCATTCACTCACTCATCATTAACCCCTCCTGATAATTTCCTCATGACTGTGCTTACAAGATGTAAGCTGTCTGTTTACAAAGAGATTTTAAACCAGAGAACTGCTATAGATGGGTTTATTTTTTATTTCAATGCACCTGTGGACATATGCATTAAATGCCTTCTAAAATGTCAAAATTATTAGATGTGATTTCACAGTGTTGATAAAGAACTTTGTAAAGTCAATTAAACTCTGACTCAGAGAATTCAGGCTGTTTGTATCAGCATATTGCCAGAAAAGGCCTTATGTAACTCAAGCCGGCGAGCTTGAAGATGCAAATTTCTGCAACTTGCAAGATAATACTATCCCAAGGCCCTGCAACCTTCAAACACATAAAGGTTTACACAGATGCATAGCTCAATTTAATGTACTGCCCTTTAGATTTGTAGAGTGAAATAAACAGCTTGAACTGATGGGACTTTGGACATGTCAGAATTATGTTATTACAGCAAAGAGGCAAACAATTACATTTTTTCCCCTATTTGTCATATTTGCCATGTTTATTGAATTTTGTATATCAGTGGTGTGTGGTGGACTTCTGAAATGAGGAAGCAAAGTCCTCTATTAGCGTTTTTAGTATAAATTATGGTTCCAATTGATATTTACACAGTTACAGAGTAAAATAAATATTAAACACCATTTATGTCACACACTTAACAAGCAATAACATTATGTTTGTATGTTTATTTTAAAATATTCTTTATTACAACAAAATCATATCAAAGTCTCAAGTTACTTTTTTGCTTAATAATAACTACACTATTACTTTTCAGAAAATGTGTCTGTAAATGGATTGTTACTGCGGACGTCTTTAATGTTTACTGTCAATTTGTATGGGATAAGCAACGTCTGCAGAAATCACAGAGATGGGTGTGTCAGCTGCATTTATTTTACACTGTGTTACATGTAACTGGCCTATCAGTCAGATGCATAGGTTGCTGTCTAAATCTGCTGGGAATTATTGCCAGTGCGTTCATTTGTCCAGTTACGGGAGCCACCCATCGTAAATTTTCACCCCATTAATCCCAGAACGTCTCCCGGTGGTGGCAGAGTGGTCAGGGACATCTCCCTGCCACCCACGAAGCTGGACACTGGAACCTTTCCAT
Organism: Myxocyprinus asiaticus; assembly: GCF_019703515.2. Classification (NCBI taxonomy): domain Eukaryota; kingdom Metazoa; phylum Chordata; class Actinopteri; order Cypriniformes; family Catostomidae; genus Myxocyprinus; species Myxocyprinus asiaticus. The sequence goes on from NC_059373.1 coordinate 37,857,283, forward strand.
TGCTTCTCATTATTGTATTCCCATCAAAACATTCTTCCTTGACATATCATGCAGACAGGGTTCGACCCCCCCCCAGTGGCAACCCTCCATCCATTTTAATGGCATTCGGCCAGATCAGCATATTTTAACTTCTTACTCTCATAGGCTACCTCCAATCCCTCTTCCCATGGGACAGTAAGCTCAATCATTATGACTTTTCTAGCTGATGCCGACCATAACGCCACGTCTGGCCTCAAGGAGGTAATAGTGACTTCAGAAGGAAATTTCAGCTGGTGTCAAGGTAGACCATCATTGACCAATCACTCCAAGGCGCCAGGACTGATCTTGCTTCCCTCCGTGCAGTGCCTTGTGTGCCGCCTCCCTTTTTAACAGAAGCTGGGAACCTTTAGAAGCTGGGCAGAAGAATTAAGAGAGGACTTCACAGGAAATCCTCTATAACAATATGCCACCATAAAATGTCCAATCTTAGGGAGATGGCGAGGACACGCAAAGGAGTCTAGAATCGCCTCCCATACATAAATGAGCTAAAACTGCATCTGGCGAATGTAACTGCAAGTAAAACAAAGGTCTGTCTGTTTGAACACATGATTTAAGATGGAGGGGGTTCCCTCCGCACAACTGGCAAGAACACTCCAAGAGATACTAAACTGAACTTTTAGTGAACTAAAAAACTCCTCCGTTCCTTTCATTTAGTCAGAACACATGAACACTTAAAATGATATACATCATGTGACTTGTTTCCATTGACCACCTTCTGCACACATCACAAAGAACATTTATCAGACAGTCATTTCTGATCTAACACAAACCAATGCTTTTCTCATCTCTCCAAATGCACAAAACAAACTTTTCTTGTGTTTTGCAATGCATACACATATATCATGAACTTTGACACAATAACAAGACTCATTCTTATCATAATTTTTCAATGTACAATGCACAGTCCATTTTTTTATACCAAAAATGGACAAATTAATCTTAAACAGATGATTATAACTGAGGTAACCTTTAAAATGTGTTATAACTTATAATTACAAATATAATTGACAAATCTTTATTAATGTTGTATCACTAGTAATCATTTATTTTAAGCGCATTATGTTTACTATCACTGAGTTTAATTTTGCATGTCTCGAATGCTGATGAAGGTTATTTTCAAATATACCTTAGACTATTAATGACATTAAAATGCATGATTAAAACATTATTTTTCTAGCGGGAAACAGGGAATAGTCACACAAAGGATGGTAAATCACTTTTGAGGAGGAGGGAAAGAGGTGACCATGTGACATAAAACATATTGAAGTTGCAAACTTCTCCTGCAGCCACACCAGAGGCTCCGCTGGTCTTTTCATCATCAATCAAGCGTGCATAATCAATTTCTGTGACACTCCAGCTTCATCTGAACTTCATAACCTGACACAACAAAGACCTCCCTGAACTAAGCCAAAGAACTTCAAAGACTTCAACGCAAAACTACGCAACACAACACGCAAGTAACTCCAGACTTTCACTGAAATCTGGTGCTTTAATATAATTTGAGTAACCCGATCTCAAATCACGTCATTTTAAATTAAGTTCTCAGGGATTGTTCAAGGCAAGGTCTATAAACTCAACACATATTCATATTCTTTCTGTTACAGATAATTTCATTCATTCTCTATCAAAATTCATTCATTAACCTGTGTTCATGTTTGTCTATGTGTGTTAGTTTAGTTTTATGTTGTAGATTAGTCAGTAATTTTTGTTTGTATTTGAAGAGAAGTTGACTGTGGTATATTTTTGATAAATAATAAAATGAATCCCTTGAATCTAACAGATAACGCTCCGTGCTCAAACTATTTTTCAACATATTTGTGATATTATTTTCAACAGCCATGTGAATAGTATTACTCTAAAGAGGTAACAGATACGTCACATCAACTCAGTGTGGGCCGCAGGCTGATCAGACGTAAACATTAATTCTTTCAATATTCCTCAAACTAATCATAATACCCTTCTTGAGCTAAATTCCTTGCATATAATTATGAGCAGATACAATGAGCCTGTTGTATTACATATTTAATGATGGAGAATTTTGTCAAATTTCTAATCTGATCATTGGTCATTTATCCTACATATAATTGTGGAGAAACACAGACTGTTCCAAAACTAATTATCTTTAATGCCCTACATACTTCTGTCACTACCATCACTTTTCTCTGTTTTCTAGAAGCTGCTGACCACAGTTTTGGAACCATCCCCAATCCAAGGCCTGCTCATTTCAAACACTTTGACAGGGATTAATTGCTGCTGGAGGATGGTCTTAATCTGGTGAAAGCCAAACAATCTCGTGTCAAGTGGAAACAGTGGTTAAAAATTCCACATTACTCTGCTAGCCTAGTACTAATGTCACTGCGCCTGTGCAAGCGATCGGGTAGAAACAAAGCACTCTTGAGGGACTACATACAGCCAGACAAATGGAACATTGAAAACAGGAGGCCGGTAATCAGAAGTGCCAACAATGCTTTAGATGTTGATCAGAAAAACACTTGGCAAACGACAAAAGCTGTCCGGCTGCCCAGTGAACTTGTAGAAATTGCGGACAAAAAGGGCACTTCACCAAGGTTTGTAAATCAGCAGTGAGACTCTGCCTAACTCTTCCGTGAGCCTAATAAGAGCATCATCATAGACTGTTCTCCACTCACATGGGGGACCTGTTTACAGAACTGGAAGGTGCTACTCACTACAGTTAAATTGATATGAGTTCTGCTTACCACCAGCTTCCACTTCATCCTGAGTGTCGTAATTTGCCTTCATAACACACAAAGATCTCTTTTATTTCACCTGGATGCTGTTTGGTTTGGCATCAACACCTTCAGCCTTCCAAAAGATGATGCAGACTGTTCTAAGGGATCTGCCAGGAGGGAAAAACTACTTGGATGACATCATAGTATATTGTGACTCTCAGGAAAACCATTACAAGCACCTCCAAGCTGTTCTTCAGGGACTCGCTGAGGCTGGTCTCCAGATCAACTTTTATAAAAGCTCCTTCAATCAGGCAAGCATTCCATTTCTGGGTCATGTGATTTCAAAATACCATTGCTGAGGTTCCTCCACCCAAAGACATGGTAGCTTTACATTCTTTCCTTAGATTTACTTTGTGGTTCAGTAAATTTCTTCAGAATTATGCTACTTTGGTTGAGCCACTGAGAAAGCTGTTGAGAGCAGATGCACTGACCACGCTACAGTGGCATAGTTTTACACTGAGGACTGATCACCAGGCCCTTACCACGTTTCTTTCTGACAAGGGCATGAACTGAGCCGATATGACGGTAACACGGTGGTCTGCTAGACTTCTGTGTTTCCAGTATGATGTGCAGCACCATCCTGAAAGCACAAACACGGTCGCAGATTGTCTGTTACATCTGCCACTAAGCAACTCAGACACAGCTGAAGACTTTGAGCAGGATTTAATTTGAGAGACTGCAGAGATTAACCCATTTCTGACTCCACTATCCCTTGAAAACCTCAAAGCTGAATGTTAGGATTGTCATGAAGTGACACAGTTGTGTCAAACCATTCAGTCAGGCTGGCCATAGAAGTCAGTCCCCAGTGATTTACATCTGTACTTCCCAGTAAGACATGAGCTGGCTGTTGAGACACCACTGATTTTCCGGGGAAAGCGCCTGATGGTGCCCACATCACTCAGAGAGACAATTGTTCACATTGCACATGAAGGACACCAGGAAGTGGTTTTCACTAAACAGCCACTTAGGGAGTTGTACTAGTGGCTGCGAATGGATGACCTGGTCAACTCGATACTGTAAGCATGTATGTCCTGTCAGGCCAGTGATAAGTGAGACAAAACATTCACAGCTCCAGTGCAACTGATGGAGTTCCCCAAGGGCCCATTTCAGCACATGGCTCTTGACATTGTAGGTCCTTTTGAGCAGGGAACCCATGATTGTAAATTTTCCATCACATTCATTGACTGTTTCAGCAAATGGCCTGAGGTAGGATTCACTCCTACAGTGACTACAGACACAGTCGTGAAGTTCCTGACCATTATCTTGGCACAAGAAAGAAATCTACAGACTATTATGACAGACAATGGTCCGCAATTTACTTATACTGAATTTGCTGATATAGTTTGAGAGCATGGGATAAAGCACATAAAAATGAGTATTTACCATCCTCAAGTTAACGGGCTAATTAAATGTTTCAAAAGAGTTCTGAAAGAGTGCATACAGGTTGCAGAGAAGGCCCACAAGCCATGGAAGCCTGCAGTCACCACAATGCTGCACAGCTACAGCACTACAACTACAACTGGCAAGTTTTCTTTTCCAGCTGTTGAGGGGGAGACCTATGCAGACAAAGCTGAACATCTTGCTATTAGATGGTGAAGAAGACAAATGCACTCAGGTAAGGTCCAGATTTGTGCTGAAACAGCACAAAAGTAAACAGAATACAGATCGAAGGAGAGGGGACAAATCTCCTGACTTACCTGTGGGTGATAAGGTGCGAGTGCCCAAGCCTTACCATGTGAAGAAGGCAGAGGCACAGTTTGTTGTCTGTGCAACAGCAGACAGGGCCAAGCACTTTCATTCTGAGTGATGGTAGGTGATGGAATTCTGCACATTGCTCATAGAGACACGAAACTCTGTCGGAGATTGAAACACCAGAGAGAATCCGTATACCTGCAGAGACTGTTACAAGCCTGAGTAAGTGCCCTAGAGAGAAAAGCCCATGTTATGAATCAGGACATTTCAATACTCAGACACCAAAGGGCGCTTTCACCCGAGTGCTAGTTGGACTCTTGTTCTATGGTTTTCTTTCTCCACCTACTTCCTGTTTGGATAATATTAATAGTGTGAAGTTTGATAACCTCTTTGGGAAGGATTTTCTCTGCAATTCTGAGCCACTTATTTTGGATATCTGTGTTTACCATGTTCCTGACCCTAGATCTTCTTTTTAAGGTATTTTCTCTCTTGTTTTTGCCCTCTTGGATTGAAGTCTTCCTATCCTGGACTGCTACACATTTTTGACCTTGTTGTGTTTGGACATTGTTTTCCCTACCCATGTTTCTTGGATTTACTTATTGGATTTTGACCTTGGCCTGAGTAACACTCTGGTTCTTGTTTGATGTTTGCACAATAAACCTCAAGCACATGGATCACACAAATGTTTCTGGTTCAGAGTCATTACAGCCCACCAGTGTGGGCTAAAGACTGCGTGATGAAGTAGCCCTGCTTTAAAAGAAAATAAAGCAGATAAGAATATATGTAAAGGGTGTAGGCAGATCGCTGCCTAGAAAAAAAACACCTGTGTTGTTAAATATTATACTGTTTTATGGTAATTCTTTGGAAGGATGGTAGAAGACTTTAGTTGACTCAAGCAAACTTGTTCACCTTATAGCTGATTATGCTACTTGCAAAGTAAGAGTTATTGTTTATTTGTTATTATGTCTTCAGTAAGGTCATGTTCATATAAGAGGAATAACATATTTTGGGTAATAGGGGAGATGCTGTGATGAGAACATTTAATGCTTGTATTATGACAAATACATATACAATTTGAAACTCTTCCAGTAGGGGCCTCTAGAGGCTTAGCTGTGTATTAGAAAAAATGTGTAGAAGAAGGAAGTCAAGTGAAATGCAGGGTGTATGTGAAGGTAAACACTGGTTAAATGGTACTTTTTCTCTCTCTCCATTATAGAGCCACCAACACAGCAAACTTCTCAGAATATAAATCAACAAATCCTTGGTAAACACCGAAGATTTAATGATGGTTGAAGGCTCAGAGGTTTAATTTAACCCAGCTTGCTGGAGTTTAGCAAGTTTATGTGCTCATTTATTAATCATTTAAAAATTTCAAATCCATTTACATTCAGACGTAATCAAAAGGGATGGTTTACAAATGGATGAGTTGTTTACTTCTTAAGGAATCTGTCAATTTCCACCAGGGCTACCAGCTAGTTGACCAAACTCATGGTTACAGGACTGGTTTCGAGTTTACAAAACAAAACCAATCCAATCAGGCTTAATTGGTATCATGATGCTGCTCATCAACTTTGTCAACTCAGGCTTTGATCCTGAGTTTAGGATTAGTTCATGTGAGTGTGCCTATGAATGAGTGACGTTAGCAGTGAACAGCAAATTGAACTAAACACAGAGAGAGTGAGAGCGCAATTTAGTTCAATTCTCACGAGAGTTTTTACCTCTTAGATGTAAAATAGAATAAAAATATAAAGACATTAAACATTTAAACAGCACAGCAAGAGATTGTTATAGAAAAAATGAAAATGCATTTACACTGCACAAGAGATCAACATGAAATCATGAATTAAATCATGATTTACACAGCACAAGGGATCACTGTACAATTATGAAGAAATTAAAGGCATTTACACAGCATGAAGAAACATCACGGCTGCTGCAAGAGCTCAGGAAAACAGCTGGAAACAAATTCTGAAGGTGATACAAATATAAAACAGCTGATATATCAATGCGTAAGTGAATTCATATAGGTACACAACAAGAACACACAGGCATGTCTTTTTAACAAATGACTCTTGTGAACACATTTAATTCAATTTAACAACATTTTATGTAGAACTTTGATATTTACCCAAGCATTTTCTCAAACAATGAACAAAACCGGGAGCTCTCTTGCACAACGTGTGTTTCACGTTCTAATCAGCACACATGTAACACAGCAAGCATCGCAAAACTCTTAAAGGTGCCACGTCCAATTTATGACCAGAATTAAATTACATGAAATTTCTCCACTTGGCCACACATGGAATCTGCAAACCCAACTGGACAGTAGTCCATCTGATAAGGACGCATGAAGTGACCAAGGGTAAAACACTTTAAAGTGCTTCTTAATCTTAACAGGACAAAACAATAAAATACAAGATGAATATTGCATTAAATTTGTTTTCATAAGTGTCGTATGTTAAAATTGAGTGTTTGTAATGGGTTATTGGATGCATATGGATTGCATGTGTGGAGTTTGACCACATATTTGCACACATATAGAATTGGGTATGTAAATTTAGAATTAATCATATCTTATTTAATTATTATTGACAAGAGTGTTTTCCAATTAAGTGAACATGTGTAATGAGAATTGTATTGTTTTAAACTGTTATGCATGTCCTTAAAGTTCAGTTCAGCCTGGTTAAAAATGCATAAAATGCTTTGAGTGTTGTGGAAAATTAATTTTTATTAATTCTCATTATGCTTAGTTTCTTTTCTATTATTTATTATTAACTGTAAATTGCTTTCTGTAAATGAACCAAACATGTTCAGATGCTTAGATAAATAGTTTCTCTTTTTGTAGCTAAGTCGACTGAAGTTTCTTTGTATGGCCATCTCTGCCAAGGTCAGAGAGGAAAAGGGAGGCAGAGAACTGTGTCTTATCAGAGGACATAGCCGAACAGTGAAAAACATATTATTATGGAATGTGGTGAGGAAGACTAGTGTGGATGAAGAATAGAGCATTTCAGGACAGGAACCTGTCCTTGTAAGGTGAAGAAAATAGGAGGTTCTGTGGTAATTACTTTTTATATTTAGCCAATCATTTAGTTGATTCTTTGTCTTTTAAAAAATGAATATGCATGATTGTGTTGGATAAATATTCTGTATTTTGGAACTAACCTTTGTAGCTCTCTGAGGTATACTTTGATAGCAGGAGGGCTACCCGGGCTTGTGAGTAAGAATAAAGATTTTCTTTGCTTAAGCTTTATCACTGGAGTGGCCTGATTCATTTTATAGGTGAATTTCCACCACAGTGTTTAAGCATGTGTTAAATGCATAGAATGCTTTGAGTGTTTTAAGCAAGTACTTGAATGTACAGAATAAAATGCTTTGAATGCTATGGGCATGTATTGAGATGATGTATGCTGGGGCATATGGGCGGGCTAATGAATTGTATTTTCTTTTGACATTAGCCTCTACCGTATTTCATTACTGTATTTAATTTATGTAATTAATTTATTCTTTTTTTTCTTAAATGTAATATCACCCCATCAGCCACAAATACTTTTTACAATATGTCAATTTTTTGTTCTTTTTGAAATATGGTAGAGGTGAAGATAGGTGCCTGTGGGACACAGAGTGGAGGCTGTCTTCAGTGGTCCAGTGAACAGACGTCGGCTAGAGGTGACATGGCGAGGTGACAAGGCTGCTGGACGAAAGAAAGTGGGCACCTGAGTTCTGCTGATTCCACCGGGGTATTGTTTGATGAGACACCTATCCAGTGACAAGCAAGAAAATAAGTATATTATTATACAGACATTCGAAAACATATCCTTTGGTTTCAACGTTACGGACTGATTAAGAGACTTTTTGTTTTGCCCACAATTGAACTGAGTTCAACTGAGATCATTTGAAAATTTCAAAATGTCACAATCTGTTGATGATAATCTAGTATTACACAACACTGATAATGATCATGGAGCAGGTAGTAGTATGCATGATGTTCAGGGACAGATTCAAGAACTCAACAGAGAGCATGACAAGACTATGGAAGCTATCGCCAATTTGAGTAGAGAGCCAACCAACCTCACATTCAACCATTCAGTGGTGATTTCAGCAAAGATGGGAGATATATTGGTGAGTTTATTGAAGTAGAGAGGGTGTTGCATGCTAGAAATCAGACCACTGAGGACCAGTTAGACATCGTACTCTCCCTCTTAAAGGGTGCAGCTTTAGAAGAGGTCAGATTACAGATGGGGAATGAACCAAAGCTACCATATGACTACTGTGTACCTGAGAGAAGCTTTGAGAAAAGCGCAGCGTGTCTCAGTTATTACAAACATTCTATAGCCATAAACAAATGAAAGGCAAGGCTGTTCATTCTTACTCATGCTTTGTCCCAAATTCTGAGTTCTATCCTGAAACAATCATCCTATGCAATATCAAATGTGAATTTGGCAATCCAAGATCGATTCATTGAGGGGATTAGGGATGCAGGCCTTAAAAAGGAGCTTCGTAAACTTGTAAGAGACGAGCCACAGTCAACACTAATTGAAGTGCGAGATGAAGCCCTTATGTTGCCTCTAGAGGATTCTAAATATTGTGTCACAAAATTAGTTGGCAACAGAAGTGTTGTGACTGAGACAGCAGAAGCTCAGTGTGCTGCTGCTGGTATACCCGAGAAAAACCCTGCAACTCTTGAAGAAGTTTTAAAAATTGTAGCAGAACAAGGAAAATCTATAGGAGAGCTAACACAAGCTGTCAAGAAAATCACTTTGCAGTGCACTATGTCAGAACCTATGGCTCATAGTAAACCCAAGATGCAGCCAAGGTTTACAGATAATGGACAGCCAATATGTTTCTGGTGTAATGGTGTAGGACACATAGCTAAGAAAAACAAACAGACTGTCACAGAGAATGCTAAATCGGCAGTGTGAGGACAGGCCATAGGCTCAGCCAATATCGATACTTGTCGTGACCGACTACTCAAGCTTGCTGTGGGACAATGTCGCTAATCTAAAGATTAGTGGAGTAATGGCCTCTTGTTTACTTGATGCAGGAAGCCAAGTCACTACTATTTCTGAGAGTTTCTCCAGAGAACACCTGTCTGTGGAGGATGAAGATACACTGTCCACATCAAGTTGGCTGAAGATTACAGCTGCCAATGGTTTAGACATACCTTACCTTAGGTTATCTTGAGTTGGAGGTTGAAACCATGGGTATTACCCTACCAGAGTGTGGTTTTCTAGTAGTCAGAAACTCACAAAACTCTTCTGATATACCAGCCCTCATTGGCATGAACATCATTAGCAGATGTAGACAACTGGTTCATGCAGAGTTTGATACTACCCTAGGTGGAGAGTTGCAGTCTGATTGGAGGGAGACATTTTAGCAGCTTCAGAGTGCCAGCAGTCTAGAGAAGTGAAGTGTAGTCCGAGTAGCTGGAAAAGACATGGTAGACATACCTGCTTCATCAATTACAATGGTAATGGTCAAGGGGGCAAAGAGTATGTTAAATTATGGTTCACGGGACTTCCTGCTAGAACTAGTGAACACACCCTTACCTGGTGGTCTGATTGTTGTTCCTCTCTTGTGTCTTCTGAGAAACCTTTGTTTCCTGTACAGGTTGTGAACCTCTCCCCAGAAGATATCTGGTTACAGGCCAGAACCAGACTTGGTGCTCTGTCTCGTGTCGAGAGTGTGAATTGAGATTTCAGAGAATTTCTGCTGTTATTGAAGAGATCAGTGTAAACACAAATAGAGACAGTTATTGGAGGACAGCTTCAAAGAATTTCTTCACAAGCTACACATTGGTGGTACTCCTGAATAGCAGGCAGAGTTGAGTGATTTGTTGAGGAAGTACTATAAAGTTTTTGTTCTTGAGGATGAAGACCTTAGCTTTACAGACAAAGTGGAACATGAGATTCATGTGGTGGATGATGTACCGGTGGCCCAGCCTTACAGGCGTATACCAGCCACTCAATATAAGGAAATCAGAGAACATATCACCAAACTCCTTAAAGGAGTGATCCAAGAAAGCACTAGTGCTTATTCTTCACCTATCGTGCTAGTTAGGAAAACTGATGGCAGTCTCAGGCTTTGTGTCGAATACAGGCAGCTGAATTCAAAGACCAAGCGAGACCGCATTTCCTCTGCCTAGGATAGATGAAAGCTTTGATGCACTACATGGAGCAAAAGTTCTTTTCTTCCATTGATTTAGCTAGTGGATATCATCAGGTTGCTGTCCATGAGCAAGACAGGCATAAGACTGGATTAACTACACCATTTGGGATCTTTGTGTATTCTCTGGTGCCCTTTGGGGTTTGCAATGGGCCTTCGACATTTCAACTTATGCAGGCTTCCATGGGTGATCTAATTTTTCAGATCATGCTAGTGTACCTTGATGACATACTAGTGTACCCTGAGTACTTGCAGAGACTGGAAGTAGTCTTTAACAGACTAAAATAAAAATATCTCAAAGTTAAGCCTCAAAAGTGTAATTTCTTGCAGCAAGAAGTAACTTTCTTAGGCCATCAGATCTCAGCTCGGGGTATTGGTACTGCTCCAGGTAAGGTTGAAGCAGTCAGTCAATGGAAAATTTTCAGTACAGTTAAGGAATTATGCTCTTTCTTAGGGTTCTGTAGTTACTATAGAAAGTTCATTGAGGGCTTTTCTAGAATTGCTGGCCCCCACCATGATTTAGTAAACCTGTGTATCAAGCAGTTTGGCACCATAAAGAGAGAGTTTAGTGCTTCGTGATCATCAGAGTGTCAATCAGTGTTTGAGCTGCTGAAGGAGAAGCTTACTTCTGCTCCTGTGTTAGGGTATACAGAATTCAGTCTACCTTACACATTGGAGACTGATGCGAGCAGTGAAGGCCTGGGTGCTGTCTTATACCTGCAGCAGGGTGAGTGTAGGAGAGTCATAGCATATATCAGTAGGCGACTTCGTAAAGCAGAAAGGAATGACAGAAATTAGAGTAACATGAAGTTTGAGCTACTGGCCTTCAAGTGGGCTATTTCTGAATTCCGTGGTTATCTCCTGGGTTCTAAGTTTGTGGTTATCACAGATAACAACCATCTAAAAATGGGCAAGCTCAGTGCAATTAAGCAGAAATGGATCGCTCAGTTATCCATTTTCTGTTTTAATGCAGCTGCTGATGCCTTCTCTAGGAAGCCATCAGCAGAGAAGCCTGCCACTCGTGAGAGATCTGGTCAATCAAAGTCTGTACTGTCACTGATAAAACAGTGGAAGTCTGTTAGAGAGCTCGATTGGCTCGCTTTATTGCATTGTGAATGACCAACATCGTGGTGAATGTCAACAAGTGCTCTTACCCTTATGTCTAAAAGAACAGGTCCTTGAAAATGTTCGTGACAGTATGGGACATCAGGGCATTTAATGCACGCTAAACCTGTTGAGGCAACGATGCTTCTGGGTTGGCAAAAAGTGTCAAAGGTGCATCTTAACCACGTCTTGACATTAGATTTGTTTCAAAATCGATAAATGCGTGTGGCGACCCTCAAATGCACAGGAAGCGATCCACAAATAAATGAAAATGAATGCTGGACATAGTTGTGTTTGTGAGTTAAAAATATATTTGTAATTCATTTTTTATTTGCAAATTTCATTTATTTGTGAATTCACTTCATTTTTGTGAAACTCCTTACATTTATTTGTGGATCTCATTCAATTTATTTGTGAACCAACTTTCTAATTGTAAATCTCTTCCATTTGTATGTTAATATGCAACAATTCTATCTCCATAGACGTGGCCCCTTCCAGCATGTTAATGCACCATGTCACAAAGCAAAAGTCATATCAAACTGGTTTCATGAACATGACAATGAGTTCATTGTTCTTCAGTGGCCTTCCCAGTCACCAAAAGAACACCTTTGAGATGTGGTAGAATGGGAGATTTGCAGCATGAATGTGCAGCTGACAAATCTGCAGAAACTGCATGATGCAATCATGTCAACATGGACGAGAATCTCAAAGGAATTTTTCCAAGATCTTGTGGAATCCATGCCACGAAGAATTGAGTCTGTCTTGAGAGCAAAGGGAGGTCCTACCAGTATTAGTATAGTGTTTCTAATAAAGTGCTCAGTAAGCTGTTTGTAATATCACAGCTTAATCTGCACAGTCAGTGAAGCCAATGAACAGGAGAACTTGAATTATGTTACGTGCATCAGAATGCGTAACTTGCATTGTGAATACATTTTGTGAAAAAAAGCCACACACAATGCAATATCCTGTACTGTCTAAAATACAGAAAATTCTGTCTCTTAAGCATGAAGTATTCAGAATTTGAAAAGTAGTTAATACTTTACAATTGTTCATTATATGCTTTATTTCAGGAGCAGCAAGGACACGTAGTATTTTGTTATCTTTAATGTTTGATATGTTTAATTTAAAAAAAAAAAAAATCTTAATGTTGAATTATGTTTGATACATGTTTTTGTCATTTTGCACATTATCATCAACTAAAATGTTATTTCTGCTGTCTAAAATTTGGAGCTTATTAACACGTGATTAAAATGTTAAGCGTAATTTTATCTTAATCGAGATTAAAGGGATAGTTCACCCAAAAATGAAGATTCATTCATTGTTTACTCACCCCTGTGTTGTTACAAACCCAAATTACTTTTCCTGAACACAAAGGGAGAAATTGTAAAAAAAAAAAAAATTGTGCTCAGTGATGTCATTCATTGGCAGTTTATGGTGACCACCTCTTCAAGCTTCAAAAAGGACACAAAAGTATAATTCAGAAATCTAATAAATTATTACATGAGACTTAGTGCTGGGCGATTAATTGAATTTTATTTTCAATTACGATTTTGGCTTCCAACGATTATGAAATCAAGATAATCGAGATAAAACAATTATTGTGCAGCACCCTTTATTAAAGTTCAAATAATAAGGAAGCGGGTTATGAAAAACTCCAAAAATGGCATTTCTCTGTGCGGTCAGCACTGCGTCTATGAGTTGCTTGAGGTGACCAGAGTAGAGATTGAATCTTCTCCCGGCTGATTCACACTCTGGCGTGGGGACGCTCATCACTCGCGCGCCTTTGCTGCAGCTAGATTATGATGTGATGGCTCACGACGTAGAGAAACATAATGTGTCACGTTCACTGTGTGTATCTTATCATGAAGAAAATCAGGGATATGCAGCTCTATTAAGAAGAGAAAGTTTGTTTTTTGTGAGTTAAATATGGATCGAATTGAACAACGGTGAGAGAGTGTAGTCTTAGCCCATTATACCCTGGAACAAAATGTGGTTTTGATTTGATTGTCTTTTTTTGGCTTGTTTTCCAAAATAATATCTAAAACTCATTTAAAATGTACATTAACTTTAGGAGCTATACTACAGAAAAAAAATTGTTATCAGAGAATGCTGAATACAATATTTAATCAGGGCTCGATATTAATGCTTGTCCGGGAAAAGTGGTTTTTTGAAGAGTCAAGTGAAAGAGAATTTTACTTGCCCGACCGGCCAAGCAGACTGATTAAAACGTCAATAATGAAAAAAAATAACCAGCAATATTTGTGAGAGGCTAGGCCTGTGTCAATTATTATAAAGTTAATATTCTTATTGTAGGGCTTTACTGGTTGTTTAGATCAGTGTTACTATCAGAAATAATTGGTAATTATTTCTTTAGTTATTAATTAATATTTAAATTAATTAATTGAATCTAACTCATTAAAACCTCATATCCAGTAAATGTAGTGCGCTACGTTTAGGAGCGGGTTTGGTTATCAGCAATAATTATCAAAGATTATTAAATTATTAATTATTAAAATCAATAGAACATTGATGAGAATCAATGTTAGCTTTTTCTAATCCTTTAAATCACCTATTATCAAAGATGATCGTTAATTGTTAACATCGATGAAACAATTAAAATTAACACTAGCTTATTGATCATTCAAATTCAACAATCATCAAAGATAATTATCAATTATTAAAAATCAATAGAATATTAATAAGGATTAATTTTGACGGGGCACCACCCTGGAATCAGGGACTATAAACCAGATAGTATAACAGTCTCAATATTAGATTGTTTTCTTAGGAAAATCGACATCTGAAGAATATCGATTTTCGGGAAAAAAACAATGAATGAAGGTTTGAATCAGAGCACTGACATCCCGTCAGCATGACACAGGTGTATGCAAAACAAACCAAAACACTTCTCTTTGAAATATAACAAAGTTTATTTATGCAGTAATATCAATTAATAATTATTACAATGCAGTCAATAAACTTCCAACTTACAACTACAAACTAAACAGTAATATGATAGATATGGAAACTAAAATAATCCTATAACACATGAGGATAAAGTGATGGCCCCAAAGCCGGATTCGCGATCATGGGAGAGGAAGCAGCTGTTAGTTTATCACTCAGAGACACGGTGGACGGCTCGTAAACCATCCCGGTCTTTGATTCTTTAATGGATAAACTCAGTTTGGCGGTCTCGAAAATTGATATTCTTCGGATGTCGATTTTCCTAAGAAAACAATCTAATATTGAGACTGTTATACTATCTGGTTATTAGTCCCTGATTCCAGGGTGGTGCCCCATCAACATTAATCCTTATTAATATTCTATTGATTTTTGATAATTGATAATTTATTGATAATTGAGCCAGGAGGTTGAATCCCTTCAGATTCCCTCTTGGGACCTCTCTGTAGTTCTTCAGGGTCTACAGAGAGCCCCCTTTGAGCCCTTGCAGTCAGCTGAGCTTAAGGCACTCTCATTTCCATCAAGAGGGTAGGAGACCTGCAAGCGTTCTCTGTCAGCGAAACGTGCCTGGAGTTCGGTCCGGGCTACTCTCACGTGATCCTGAGACCCCGACAGGGCTATGTGCCCAAGGTTCCCACGACCCATTTTTAGGGACCAGGTGGTGAACCTGCAAGCGCTGCCCCAGGAGTAGGCAGACCCAGCCCTGACATTGCTGTGTCTGGTGCGCGCTTTACGCATCTATTTGGATCGCACGCAGAGCTTTAGTTTGTCTGAGCAGCTCTTTGTCTGCTTTGGTGGACAGCGGAAAGGAATCGCTGTCTCCAAGCAGAGGATTGCCCACTGGCTCATTGACGCCATAACAATGGCATATCACGCCCAGGACGTGCTGCCCCCAGTAGGGCTACGAGCCCATTCTACCAGGGGTGTAGCGGCCTCCTGGGCCTTAACCAGTGGCGCCTCTCTAACAGACATTTGCAGAGCAGCGGGCTGGGCAACACCCAACAACTTTGCGAGGTTCAACAATCCCCAGATGGAACCGGTTTCGTCCCACGTAGTGGCACGCACAAGCAGGTAAGTCCGGGAAAGCTGGCCGGGTGTATCGCTTGTGCATAGTGCCTTTCACCTCCCCTGAGCTGAAGACGTGCGCCGTTGACTCCCAGTAGTGTTCACAAACTGTGTTCCCTGGTTGATTTCCTCTGAGCCCTGTGACAGACGAGTTTGCGGAGAAATTCGCTGCCGGCTCAGTACATGTGCTAACTAAGCCCTGTACTGGGGTAGGTGCTCCGCATGTGGTGGTTCCCCATAGGTAACCCCATGTGATGTATATCTTCTGCTAATTCATTTCCCTGTTGGTTTAAATGTGTCTTCATTGGGCAGAGGCCCCTCTGGCCCAGTCACCATGCTTGTAGAAACTCCTCCCCCGCAAGGTAGGACCTACCATGGGACTTCTCCACATGACATACTTCCGACAAAGCTCAGCAAGACCATGTGACTTATTTCCATTCAAAATAGTACCCCCCCCCCCCCCTTGGGCGGGGTGTGGTCTCCGCGGTGTCTTCCCCTTGGGAGTGACACCCCCCCCCCGACTAGACCTGGTGGCCCCAGTCGGTTAATTCCTTTTTTTGGGGGGAGAGGAGTCACTGCTGAGAGTGTTAGGCTTACACTCATGAGGTCATGTGTTTAGGTCTCGGCAGGACAATCGAGCTCCTCACAGGCCTAAAGGGATTGCTCATTAATGTATCAGCAGTTCTAGCTCATGCATATGCTGTACAGTGCATGTGGTAATGAGAGGAGAAAATGCAAGATTAAATAAACTGTTAAAAGATTTTTGCTAAATATGTTCAGTTCAGACACTTATGGTAACTATTAGCTACCTCACAACTTGATGTATGCATATTTAGAGTCGTTAAGGTGTGCACTAATGAAACACTACTTTCTTAAAAACTGCATAGGTAGGTTATAACTTGCATTCCTGCACAGCTGAGTGTATTTGGCATTTGGCAAAGCTTAGAGCAGTGAGTGGCAGAAGCCAGACTCTGTTTCCCTCTAGAGAATCACTGACTCACTCTGTTGCAAGGTGAAAATTCAAACCCAGCCAAACTTAGCCGACACTGCTGCTAAACACAAGCTGAAAATGCTATGTGAATGTTACTATGAGCATACAAGCTGCACATGATGCCTGGAACCATCATTTATTCATTATATAATTTAATCGCAGACATTTTTACTTATTAAAATAACTCATGTTTGAACCTTTAGATTTTAACTAGTAACAAAACCATAATATTTTCCAGATTTTTACATTTTCTAAAAACAATTTAGTGGCATTTATAATTAGCTGCATTGATGCTGGGGTGTTTTAGGTGCTTGCCAGTTTTTTGCTCTGCAGTTGCCAACTATGGTGTTCTTAGTGGTTGTTAGCATGTTGCAAGGTTGCTGTGGTGTTGGGGGTTGCTACTGTACACTATACTAGGCAGTTGCTAGGGTGTTCTGGTTACTAAGGTATTTCTAAGCAGATGCTGGGGTGGTTGCAAGGGCATTGCTAGATAGTTGCTAGAGTGTTTTGAGTGGTTGCTAGGGTATTGTTCGATGGTTGCTGTATTGTTCTGAATTAATCAAAAAGCGGATATAGCGTTTGGCGAATATATTAGATATAGTTACATTTACATTTATGCATTTGGCAGACGCTTTTATCCAAAGCGACTTACAGTGTACTTATTACAGGGACAATACCCCTGGAGCAACCTGGAGTTAAGTGCCTTGCTCAAGGACACAATGGTGGTGGCTGTGGGGATCACCAGTTACCAGTTATGTGCTTTAGCCCACTACGCCACCCCCACTCATAGTTGCACGTTTAAAATGTTTAAATACATTTTTTAATCATTTCTGAGGTAATTATAGCACAATAACTTTTCTCTTGTGGATAGCGGCAGAACAGACACAGGTAGGACAGCATCTGCAACTTTATATCAGAAATAAACGTGGCTTCACTCTTTCAGTGTGTATGCAAGTGTGTGTGTCTGTGTTTGTGTGCGTGCATGAGAGGGAGAGAGACATTGAACATTCACCAGGTGAAAATGATCCAAACGCTTAAAATTAATGACACACATCTCCGCAACAAGCACATGATTTGAGGTATGGCCGGCCGGCCCACCAGGAAAAGTTCCGGTTCTCCTTATGGCCAATCCGCCCCTGGGTGTTGCCCATAATGTGGATCTTTGCATTTTGGAGCATGAATGCACAAGGCCATGATTCAATGTCTTGTGTTTCTGTACCCTGTAATCCTTTCCACACAGGAAGTTCTCATTACCTCTCACCAACGGCTTATGAAAGTAACACAGAGAACCTCTGCACATTTGGCCATGAACTGTCTTTCTGTAGAAGATTCCATGAATTATGCAGTGAAAACATGCTGCCGGTCCTGCAGAGTATAAAATGTGCAGTAAAAGCATCAATCCTTTTACGTCACTGCTGAGAGTGTTAGGCTTACACTCATGAGGTCATGTGTTTAGGTCTCGGCAGGACAATCGAGCTCCTCACAGGCCTAAAGGGATTGCTCATTAATGTATCAGCAGTTCTAGCTCATGCATATGCTGTACAGTGCATGTGGTAATGAGAGGAGAAAATGCAAGATTAAATAAACTGTTAAAAGATTTTTGCTAAAGAGCCCAGGAGAGAAGATGTAAGAAGTCATTCAGCAGACACTTATCCAAAGCAACTAAGGGTAGGTTACAGGTACCATGCCTCCTAGAGCAGTGTTTCTCAGTCCTTTCCTGAAGTACCACTAATACTTCACATTTTGGATGTCTCCCTTGTTTGACACACTGAATTCTTATCATGGAGTCTCTACTGATTAGCTAATTAGTATAATCAGGTGTGTTGAATAAAGGAGATATCCAAAATGTATAGTGTTAGTGGTACTTCAGGAAAGGACTGATAAACACTGCCCTAAAGTCTTGCTCAAGGGCACAATGGTGATAGCTTAAGGATCACCTTGTAGAGTTTAAACATACAACTTTTTGGTTACCAGCCCAGATCTTCAACCATTATGCCATTGTAGATGATATTGCCCATTTAAACTATGCAATTTTATAGGATACTGCCTCATTAAATTATGCCTATGTAGATGATACTGCTCTGTTAAACTACACTTTTGTAGATTATGCTAATCTATTAAAAAGTTCCACTGTGGATTATATAACTTTATTAAACTATGTTATTGTACACATAACTGCTTTGTTAAACTACGTTATTGAGGATAATACTGCATCATACTACACCACTGAAAAATATACTGCATCAATAAACTACACCACTGTAGATGATAGGACTACATTAAACTATGCCATTGTAGATGATACCACCACTTTAAACTATGGCATTGTAGATGATAAAGTACTTCCCATTTAAATCATGCCATCATAGATTATAACCCCTCATTAAACTGCACCATTGTAGATGATACTGTCTCTTTAAACTATGCCTGTATAGATTATACTGTACCATTAAACTATGCCATTGTGGATGATACTGGCATGTTAAACTGTGCCATTATTGATGATACATCCTATTTAAACTACACCATTGTAGATGATACTGCCCCATTAAAATACAGCATTGTAGATGAAACTACGCATTAAAATATGCCACTGAACTATGCCACTGTAGATGATACTGCCCCATAAAACTAAATCATTATAGATTATACTGTCCCATTAAACTTCACTATTGTAGATGATACGTCCCCATTAAACTACACCATTGTAGATAAAACTACGGATGAAACTACGGCATTGAACTATACCAATGTAGATGATACTCCCCCATTAAACTTCACCATTGAACCATTTTTTTCAACTCAATTGTGAAAAAGGGGCCTCCAAAGAGCCTGGTACCCTGGGAGCACACATGACCATAATTTCTCCCTCCACAAGGATGAAAACAAGATTGGTACATAAATGTAGGCTAGAATCAAACATGTTTTTCCCACATCTGGAGCAAGTATGCTAACCGCTATGCCACGGCTCCTACAAATTTAATATTGATAAAGGACCTTTTGAGGGCCTTTAAGCTAAGCTGTCTGACAAATTGGCCAGCAAGAGAGCAACTACATCTTCTATCTGATTAAGTCTCAGTTGGTCCAGTCTAACCCGTAACTACTGCTAATCAAAGGAATACAGCTCACTGATGTAATTTTTAGCCCACTAGAGACTTCCAGTGAGTCAGGGCATGACAGAGAGCTGACAGCCAGAGAACACTGCTGATTCAGAACACAAATCAGATGTCTATTAATTACGAGTGTGAATGGCTGAATAATGGAATGACGGCTGCTATGATGGGCACTTGTATCCATTTATTTACGGTTGTGGCATTGTGTGCGATGTTTGATTTATTTAGGTTATTAAGTGATATTCATAAACGTAATGTTTCTCTTCAGGTGACATTAAGCTTGCAGTCCTGCATAAATTTATGAATCACTTCACTATTTTACATTAGCTTCAGTACAAATTTCTAGAGGGAGTAGGATGTCACTGCCAACAGAGATTATCAATACATAGCAAGGATTTGAGAGAGAAAGGTTTGTAATGGTTCTTTTGTGTAAAAAAAAAGAGAAAGAAAAAGAAAAGAAAGAGAGCTTTATCTACGTACATGATTTGTAACCAGACAGTTGCTTACCAAAGTGCTTTTTTACACTAAAATGGGCAAATCTGGCCAGAACCCAAGTGTTTTTTTTTAACGACAACAGATGATCAGAACGGCAGTTTAAAGGAATGTTCTGGGTTCAATACAAGTTAAGCTGAATCAACAGCATTTTTGCCATAATGTTGATTACCTCAAAAAAATTATTCAGACTCGTCCCTCTTTTTCTTTAAAAAAAAAAAAAAAGAAAAAAGCTAAAATTAGGTTACAGCGAGGCACTTACAGTTGAAATGTGGACAATTTTTGAAGGGTTTAAAAGGCAGAAATGTGAAGCTTATAATTTTATAAAAGCACTTACATTATTCTATTAAAACTTGTGTATCATTTGAGCTGTAAAGTTGTTTAAATCATAGCTTATATGGTTGTTTTACTGTTTACGGTGGCTTAACATCTCATCTTATTATCCTAGCGCTGAACATGCCTGTTAAATGGTTAAACTGAATGGTGGTTGGTTAATGAATAAGACACACAAAAATGGCGCCCCCTGCTCTGTAAGCCGCGGATGCATGATGCAATCTGTAAGAAAGAATAGACTACAAAAGAAAAAAAAAAAGAAAAAAAAAGGAATGGAATGGAATGAGAGCAGAGATAAAAATAAATGCCACTACTGTTGGCAAAGGTATGCATGGACGTTAATACTAGCAATCTGCCGCAGAACACTGCCAATGTGTACAGGAAACACAGCACTTGGTGGAACAAAGCAGGGAGGGGGTGAGATACACACACACAAAAACGCACAAACAACTATAATGTTCTAACTTCCACAAAGACCGATGAAAAATAAACTGTCAATAATATTATAACAAACAGTTCTGAATAAGATAAACACATAAATCCTGACAACTAACACTTTGGCTGGAACAAGAGTTGTCACAGTGTATTGGACTTTTGGCTGCTTTTCCAGCACAGGTTTGTGTGTACTCTGCATGGGTTTCTGGATGTCTTTAGCAACAGAAGCAACAGGATGCTTAAGAGAGCACGTGGGTCACAAACGTCACACTAACACACCCACATGTACACACAGGACTGTGTGTGACTGGTAGAGAACTTTAGTTGCTGTGAATACAATTTAGCAGAGCGGTGCTTCATAGGAGCTGTGCTGTCACCACAGACCACGAGGAGGCCATGGGCCAATTGAATTGCTTTCTTTTGTAGCTCTTTTAGGGCAAGCTTGTGAAACTTTGCCTGGAAACATCAAAACACTTACATTTTTACATTTTCTGAAGACAATGTGAGTGGTCCTTGCCTGTGCAAAACCCGCTACTATGATGTTAGGACTTTGTGAGTGGTGGCTATGCAGTTTCTAAGGTGTTGTGGGTGGTTGCTAGGGCATTTCTAGGTGGTTGCTTACTGGTCCAAGGAAAAAAAAAAGCCCATCCCCAAATCTTTGAGATATTCTGGTTTCTAGAGATGGCTCAGGTCCCACTTTCATTGTAAGTCTGTGTATTTTTTCGCCCATTTTATAATCCCCCAGACACAAACTGAAATATAGTTTGGAAAAGTAATAGGGACACACATTTGAGCAGCTTTAAAAAGCGCTTCCTGCCAGCGGTTGATGCATCACGTAGCTGTCGCATGACGCAAGCGCGT
The DNA here is from genome assembly GCF_019703515.2 of Myxocyprinus asiaticus. Classification (NCBI taxonomy): domain Eukaryota; kingdom Metazoa; phylum Chordata; class Actinopteri; order Cypriniformes; family Catostomidae; genus Myxocyprinus; species Myxocyprinus asiaticus. The sequence goes on from NC_059373.1 coordinate 37,879,281, forward strand.
CGGTGAGTTCACGGGAATTCGGAAGTGGCGCTTCTTTACAACAATGAACAAACCTCACACAAGAGTTCGGCCATTTCAAACAGCATCAGAGCCCTGGACGGAATCTGCAATTTAAAGTTAAAATATTTTAATCACATAAACCTATCGATTCGCTTCAGAAGACATTCATTGATCGTCTAGAGTTGTGTGTATTACTTTTATGTTCCCTAAATGTGACTTTTGGAACGTCAAAGTGCTGGCACCCATGTACTTGCATTATAAGACCTGACAGAGCTCTATCTTCTAAAAATCTTTATTTGTGTTCTGCTGAAGAAAGACAGTCATACACATCTGGGATGGCAGCAGGGTAAGTGAATAATGAGAAAATTTTTATTTTTGTGTGAAGTATACCTTTAAGGGTCCAAATACTATTTTGGGGCCACTGACTATATAAACAGACTGATCATACTGTGAATTTAGCGACAGTTGGTCAAAAGTTCTTCAGCTGAAATCTGTCTTTTCTTACCGAAATTCGAATCACTGCCCCCAGTGTTGGTGAATATATGGTAACTAGGGGTTTAAAAATGCATCGCAAGGCATTGATCTGACAAATACATTTCGATGCATCAATTAAGGTATTTAAGAATTGATTATCATTAATATATTCATCCCCAATGTGATGCAGATACTGGGCATCTCAGATTACCTGAGCCTTCTTGCAACAGACGCAAAGCATGTGAAATTGAAGGGAAAAAAGTGCACTTTAATTTAAGAAAGTTCATGGTGCTGAGTTCACCCCCCGCAAACGCACATACAGGATAAGCGAATCAGATAAATGGATGCTGCCGATGGATGTTTGCGTTGATTTGACCAAAGCAAGTTAACTGTCACCGCTTTCTTCTCCAATTACTGTTTTGCTTTATATCTCTATAAAATGTGTTAATTCTCCATAAAATAGGTAAACCACAAATAGAATACAGCCTAAATATGAATGAGCAAATGAATCACTTTTTACAGTGAACACCACATAATGCACTATATAAGGAATAGGGAACAATTTCAGACTGTTCTCAAGGGAACTAACCAGTTAAAAGCTAAATGCCTGTTGATTAAAGTTACCTCTGGTTGATCAATAACTTGTGGCAGCTGCAAAGACATGAAATGTTATTTTAATGCAAATGGAGTGTCTCCATTCTGCCGCCTCTCTCATTAAAATTAATAGGCAACTTGCAAGTGTACAACATCCTACGTAAAATACAACATACTGCCTTTATACACTACTAATAGATAGTTTTTTATTATATAACCCTGCTTGATTTATGTAGGGTTAGGGTTACATTGTATGGACATGACATATTTCATTTGTAATTATTGGTGCAATAAATGTTGACGTTCCATTATTTGCAAATCTGTAATGCTTATTCTACGTGTACATACCGTCTGTTTGTGTGTGTTTGCATCAAGTCATTTTGATGCATTATGTTATGCTTTATTCATATCCAATCTATAACGCATGTACTGTAACATTAGTAGCCAATAATTTTTCTGTTTACATATGCAGCCACTTATAAGCCAAACCTCCTTGGTCCTCAATGCATCTGTGACTAGTGCTCAAGTCTGGTGCATGTCTGAGCTGTCTGAACTAAGAATTTTCAGTAAAAAAAAAAACTTACAACCCCAACTCCAAAAAGTTGGAACAGTAGGAAAAATGCTAATAAAATAAAAAGGAGTGATTTGTAAATTATATTCACCCTTTGCTATATTGAAAACACTACAACTACACATTATATGATGTTTTACCTTGTGAATTTAAGTTAATTTACAGTAATTTCAAATCAGATGATTGCAACACACTCCAAAAAAAGTCGACAGTCGAGTGTTTACCACTGTGAGTGTTTACCACTGTGAAACATCACCATTTCTTCTAATAACACTTATTAAACATTTAGGCACTGAAGATACAAGTTTATGTTTAAAAAGTGGAATTTTCCCCCATTCATCCATTAGGTCTTTAGCTGCACAATTGTAGGGGGTCCTTGTTGCCGTATTGTGCGCTTCATAATGCACCACACATTCTCAACTGGAGATGGTCAGGACCGCAGGCAGGCCAATCTAGCACCCACACTCTCTGCAAAACTCTGGTTTGAAGTTGTCCTGCTGAAAATGTCGGGACGTCCCTGGAAAAGACGGTGCTGGATGGCAGTATAGCTGCTCCAAAATTTGTACATATCGGTCTGCATTCATGGTGTTCTCACAGATGTGTGAGTTACCCATGCCATGGGCTCTGACACACCCCTAGCCCATACATACACTAGCTTTTGGACCTGACGCTGATAACAGCTTGGATGGTCCTTTTCCTCTTTGGCCCGGAGAACACGACGGCTGTGTTTTTCAAAAACTATTTGAAATGTGGACTCATCGGACCAAAAAACATGGTTCCACTGTTCTGCTTTCCATCTAAGATGAGACCAAACCCAGAGAAGTTGGCAATGCTTCTGGACAGTGTTGATGTAGGGCTTCTGCTTTGTATAGTAAAGTCTTAACTTGCATCTGTGGATGTAGCGGCGAATGGTGTTGACTAACAAAGGTTTACTAAAGTTATCCCAAGCCCATGTTCATGATATCCATTACAGATGAATGATGTTTTTTAAGACAGTGATCAGAGATCACGTGCATTCAGAAATGGTTTTATTCTTGCCCTTTACGCACCGAGATTTGTCCAGATTCCTTGAATCTTTTAACTATATTGTGCACTGTAGAGGGTGAAATTCCCAAAATCCTTCCAATTTGTCTTTGGGGAACATTGTTCTCAAAGTGCTGGATTATTTGCTGAAGCACCTGTTTGCAAATTAACAAGTCTTGAATGATCCTTGCTCTTGAAGGACTAGGCTGTCTTGGAGGCTCCTTATATAATATGACACAATTGCCTCACCTGTTTAACATCTCCTGTTTCACATCGCCTTGTTATTTCAACTCGTCAAATTGATATTAGTCTTAAATTGCCCCATCTCAGCTTTTTTGTAGTGTTTTGCAATCATCTGATTTGAAATTACTGTACATAAAAAAAAAAAGGAAATTCACAAGGTAAAACATCATATAATGTGTAGTTGTAGTGCTTTCAATATAACAAAGGGTGAATATAATTTACAAATCACTTTTTCTTTTTGTTTTTATTAGCATTTTTCATACTGTCCCATCTTCTTTGGAATTGGGGTTGTAGAATGTTTATGTATGTGTGTGTGTGTGAGTGAAAATAATCAGATTTCACAATGCATTGTAATCATTAGGTAAAGAATCGTAATCTAATCAAACAGTTGTTAATGCAAATAGTGATACCCCTACACCTCCAGTTTCTGGGTGAAATGTCCACAGAGGGGCGCCAATAGCGAGTTGTATTTTTGAGTTGTATCATGCTGCGAAAATGATGTGAAAATTTCTAATGGGAGTTACTTGGAAGAATGGGGTCAACGTCAGGCTACAGGAACATTTATTAGCAACATGTCAATTTACCATGTGATTTTCATATAAAAGCTATATTAAACTGTATACATTTTAAAATGTTGGATCCAAATATGAGTACATTCACCTGCAATCAAGTTTTGCAATGTCAAAGTGCACAATCACAACACTGTTAATGATGGCAATCTATCACACCTGCAAACAATGCTGGCAGCCTCAGTGTACTTCTGCCTGGAGCACATAGTCACACTTCAATGTTATTCCACTGCTGTAATAACATTGTATTTTTCTAGCGACAAAAAGACAATCTGTTAGAAGTAGCATGACTGAAGAAAGGTTAATGACACACATGGGACTGGAGCGATGTGGTGGGTGATGTCATCATTCTGTGCCAGAAGTCAGTGTAGCTTTAAGAGAGGTCACCTTAAAGGCAGATCCACTGGGCCCACTGAGTAATGACATCATAAAGCTCTTCCTGAAAATACCTCCCTATAACCATATCCAGAGCACAAACACACACAAGATCATATGAATGACTCTAAACTGCCTCTATGTCCTTCATACAGTCCCTCCGCTGCTGTAGATGTCTATTACAGCTCTATTACAATGTTATAAAGGTAGTAGTAATGCATCTCAAGTTAATAAAGTCACTCAAAGCCATTTGTTACAGTTATTTTACCACAGTTGAGTGTAGTTCAGCATGAAGCAAAGCATGAAAATTCCCTGAGGAAAATACAAAAGAATAGTGTTATATAGTTTAAATTAGGAAAAACGCAAATCAGAATGATTGAAGAATATCAGTATAAGCTTGCATGAACGTACTGCTATAAAGGTTATGACAATCAGTATAAGCTTGCAAGAAGGCACTGCTATAAAGATTATGACATTGGTGTTACAACAATCAGATTAAAAAGAGCTAAATTTATAATCTCAATGTTTCAGAACAAAAGAGTACATGCAATATTATAGTATCAGATAATTGGCATTGTACTAATTTTTTGTAGCCATGTTTGAATAAAAGGCAGAGATGTAGAGATGAAATCATGGCATCAGCACACGTTATCGCTACTTGTACTGCATGCCACATGTTTACTATAGCTTCCACCTTCACAATTGTAATTTTTGTTATTGTATTATTTTTTTAAGCATTATTTTTTTATTTAAGAAATCACACTGAATTAACCTGTTAAATCAACAGCCCTAATAGAAAAATATATACTAACTGAACTAACAGAACTGTACAAGTAGTTTGATAGTGTATGGAGACTGACTCAACATCATGTGCAATGCTTAATGGGAGTGGGCAGTGGATCTGGCTTCAGAATTATGGATAGTGCTTGTCTTTGTCAAGATTTTTTCTATTTAACATTATTATAATTTTTTTTAATGAATTTGAAATTCACTACCTTGTGACTTCTACAGAAGAATATATCATAACTTAACTTCAGATCGTTTGAATAGTCTGTCTTGAAAGATTTAAACATCTATGGAGAAAAGTAATGGATTTTTACTTCTGGAACCAGACTGTTGCTCTCTATTGCAGATGTGTGCTTAAATATGCAGCAAAGTGTTGCCAGGGCTGAGACTGCGTGCAGTGAAAGTCAAATTAGAGTTTTTCTGTTGATCATCATTCCTGCCTGAACAGATTCCAGCGATGAGATCAGTGTATGTGGGAGGTAAACACAGGTGGGCTTCAGTAACCACACACAACACAGATGAAAATCTTTATTGTTTAGAATTGATAAGATTGTAAGCAAAAACTCTGTTCCAAAACCTAGTGAGCAGCCCCACTGTCTACTTTATAGATAAGTAGTTACCTTTTAATGCAGCATCCTATCTGAAATAGAACCTTATAAGTGACTGATTTGTAACACTCTACAGGTGCATCTCAATAAATTAGAATGTCGTGGAAAAGTTCATTTATTTCAGTAATTCAACTCAAATTGTGAAACTCGTGTATTAAATAAATTCAATGCACACAGACTGAAGTAGTTTAAGTCTTTGGTTCTTTTAATTGTGATGATTTTGGCTCACATTTAACAAAAACCCACCAATTCACTATCTCAAAAAATTAGAATACACCATAAGACCAATAAAAAAAAAAAAAATTTTAGTGAATTGTTGGCCTTCTGGAAAGTATGTTCATTTACTGCATATGTACTCAATACTTGGTAGGGGCTCCTTTTGCTTTAATTACTGCCTCAATTCGGCGTGGCATGGAGGTGATCAGTTTGTGGCACTGCTGAGGTGGTATGGAAGCCCAGGTTGCTTTGACAGTAGCCTTCAGCTCATCTGCATTTTTTGGTCTCTTGTTTCTCATTTTCCTCTTGACAATACCCCATAGATTCTCTATTGGGTTCAGGTCTGGTGAGTTTGCTGGCCAGTCAAGCACACCAACACCATGGTCATTTAACCAACTTTTGGTGCTTTTGGCAGTGTGGGCAGGTGCCAAATCCTGCTGGAAAATGAAATCAGCATCTTTAAAAAGCTGGTCAGCAGGAGGAGGCATGAAGTGCTCCAAAATTTCTTGGTAAACGGGTGCAGTGACTTTGGTTTTCAAAAAACACAATGGACCAACACCAGCAGATGACATTGCACCCCAAATCATCACAGACTGTGGAAACTTAACACTGGACTTCAAGCAACTTGGGCTATGAGCTTCTCCACCCTTCCTCCAGACTCTAGGACCTTGGTTTCCAAATGAAATACAAAACTTGCTCTCATCTGAAAAGAGGACTTTGGACCACTGGGCAACAGTCCAGTTCTTCTTCTCCTTAGCCCAGGTAAGACGCCTCTGATGTTGTCTGTGGTTCAGGAGTGGCTTAAGAAGAGGAATACGACAACTGTAGCCAAATTCCTTGACACGTCTGTGTGTGGTGGCTCTTGATGCCTTGACCCCAGCCTCAGTCCATTCCTTGTGAAGTTCACCCAAATTCTTGAATCGATTTTGCTTGACAATCCTCATAAGGCTGCTGTTCTCTCGGTTGGTTGTGCATCTTTTTCTTCCACACTTTTTCCTTCCACTCAACTTTGTTAACATGCTTGGATACAGCACTCTGTGAACAGCCAGCTTCTTTGGCAATGAATGTTTGTGGCTTACCCTCCTTGTGAAGGGTGTCAATGATTGTCTTCTGGACAGCTGTCAGATCAGCAGTCTTCCCCATGATTGTGTAGCCTAGTGAACCAAACTGAGAGACCATTTTGAAGGCTCAGGAAACCTTTGCAGGTGTTTTGAGTTGATTAACTGATTGGCATGTCACCATATTCTAATTTTTTGAGATAGTGAATTGGTGGGTTTTTGTTAAATGTGAGCCAAAATCATCACAATTAAAAGAACCAAAGACTTAAACTACTTCAGTCTGTGTGCATTGAATTTATTTAATACACGAGTTTCACAATTTGAGTTGAATTACTGAAATAAATGAACTTTTCCACGACATTCTAATTTATTGAGATGCACCTGTATATGGACAACAACTCCATTAATGGTCACTGACATGCATCATACAAATAGCACTCCACACACGTTGATAAACTTGAGACTTGATACTCTAATAAGAACAAAAAATACATAGCACACACTAATATTGGTTAAAATAATCTAAATAAAATAATAAAGAAATTACTCAATCATGTCCCCGAACCGTAATAAGGAAGATTCCTGAGAAATTCAAGCTTGAAGTACCACCTGTTTTCTCCAGGGTGCAGTAAGCAAAACTTTTGCTGTATAGGCAACGCACAGCTTATAGAGAGAACAAACCAACCCTTCAGCAGACAGCACAACATGAGGATACGTTCTTGCATTCAAAACACAGCTTGATGGAGCGCAAATCCCAACTAAGTCCCAAAATAAGTCTCTGTGCCTACTTCCATCTGTCAATGGATCACCAGCTTTCTGACGGACAGGCAGCAGCTAGTGAGACTGGTGAAATTTACTTCCGGCACCTGTACAATCAGCACTGGCCCCCAAGGTATGTGTGCTCTCCCCACTGTTCTTCACCCTGTACACCAATGACTGCACAGCCAAGGACCCCTCTGTCAAGCTCCTGAAGTTTGCAGATGACACTACAATCATCCACCTCATCCAAAATGATGAAGAGTTTGCATACAGAAGGGAGGTTGAACAGCTGGCTGTCCAGTGCATTCAAAACAACCTGGAGCTGAACACACTCAAAACAGTGGAGATGATAGGGGACTCTCTCTCCCCCACCCCGAGCACTGAGCACCAGAACAGTCAGGCACAAGAACCATTTTTTTCCCTCAGGCCATCCACCTCATGAAGTTAAAACTGCCCCCCAAAGACTCACTACTGTGCAGTATGATCATGTGCAATATCAATTCACTCATATTTATATAACATACCCTACGAGTTCTACAATTACAATACCTTGCAAAAACTGTATATTCTTTATATATAGCATATTCATAGAAAATACAGAACTGTACAAAAGTCTTAGGCACATAAGATGTTTCACAAACGCATTTGTCTTAAGATGGTTATTTATATCTTCAGCTTTAGTGTGTCAATAGGAAAAATACATTTTAGACTCTACATTAGACATTACTTTTGCAAATAGAAAAGATTAGAATAGAAGAACAGAGAGCCCTGCAACAGATGTCATGGCCCCCACAAAGCCCCCACTGAACATCGAGTCAGTCTGGGATTACAAGAAGAGACAGAAGCAATTGAGACAGCCGAAATAGATAGAAGATCTGTGGTAAATTCTCCAAGAAGACATCCTCACTATGCAACATTTTTCACAAGTGCCTAAAACTTTTGCACAATACTGTACATTTTTCTTGTGTATTTCAAAATACATTTTATTTGCTTGTTCCATTTCATTTTTATATCCATGTCTTGTTGTTGTTGTTCTGTTCACTGGAACCTTCTGTTACCAAGACAGATTCCTTGTGTGTGTAAGCATGCTTGGCAATAAGGTAATTCTGAGTTTATAATTAGTCACCTAGACACCTATTTAGTGTGTGCGTGTGTGTGTGTGTGTGTGTGTTTGACAGAGATGCACAGCAGTCCCCTGTGTTCTTGAGAGGATCTGTCAAGACGACGAGTAGGTCATTACTAGCTGTTGAATTGTTTCTGTCGCCTGGCAAGACCCAAGGAGAGCTGACATATCACTGAGACCGCAACAAAATAAATCATACAGCATACTTCTACTCATAAGCATCCTAATAAAACATTCTGTTATGCCTTTATTGTGAAGAGGGACAATCATATGATAAGATTGAAGAGTCCTTTACATATTAAATAGCAGGAAAGTGAATATAAGGACACTAATGAAACTTTAAGTCTAAGAGATTACGGGCCCTATTTTAAGAGCACTAGTGCTAAGCACAGCGCAATGCTTTGAGTCATAAGCCCAAAGTCAATGGGCATGGCCATGAAGTTTTGGTATTTTGTGCAAGCATGCACTATGTCAAGGTGCTAGTAGGTTTGGGAAAATCACCTGCACATCGCACAAATGGGCTGGGTCAAGTACAATTTGGAAGAGGTTCTTCTCCGGTTATTCCACCATCTGCATCCTAATATATAGTCTATTTCCTCAAGCACCAGCAATATATACAAAAACAGCACATTCATAAGAAGTTGGCAGTGTAAACAGACTGTATGCAATAAATTAAAACAATTGAAAATTAAGTTATTTTGTGCAATAACTGCTTCCTTGATGAATGTCAGGCATATTTATATGAGTGACACACTCCTTTTATATGCATGGAAAATGTGATTCATCAGAATTTGGATGTATGCTCTGTTAAATTATAGAGAATGTATTATTAATCATTTTCATCTACTGACACTCAAATCACGTCTAGTATTAAAAAGTGACTGTATCAGAACGCACTTCACTTCTACAGGTCGATTTTGATTTAAACAAATTAAATTCATGTATTCAAACACAAAATTAAACCAAAAATAAATGTAAATTACACTTGAAATTAAACGAAAATATAATCAAAATAAAAAAGTGGTAAAAAAATAAAAATAAAAATAAAAATATCATACCAAATCCAAACATTTCATTTTCTCCAACTTCTTCCACTGGCCCTGTTTGCAGTGACATAAAAATCACTCTACAACAACAACAGGTGGATAAATACCAATACAAATTAGATCATAATAAAATTGTAAACATATAATAATAATAATAATAATAATAATAGTTGAAATATAAGCCATGACTTATAGATCGTTTAACACAAATCTCTTTTATTGTTTTCATATAATGGCAAAAGTGATGGTCAGGGACTTAATTTGATTTTCTACTATATTTTAAGAGGTTTGGACATGAACTTTATTACACAATCTTTTTCCTCAATCTTCTTTTTAAATCTTCAAATTGCAAATGCAGGAACTGAGTTTAAACTTTAAAAAGTTTAAAAAGAAGTGGTTTTCAAACGTCTTAGCACAATGACCTATTTCTCAGTAAAACGGCAAATTGCGCCTCTTCATTAACATACAATACACCCACAGTTTGCACGCATACACCCAAAATAGCACAAACATTCCCATACACGTCCACTCATGCTTTGTGCTGACACGAAAATTGCACTTAGAATTAGCGTTCTCACAAAAATTGGATAAGACGTTGCACAGTCGTTGCGCGTAGCGCTGTGCTTTGTGCACTCACAAACATAGAGCCCTAGATTTGAGTTAATCAAGTAAAAAAAGAAAAATACACCATCTGTTCTTCTATAAGTTTGTTTTATTTCACTGTACCAAGATCAAAAGATATCTTATTAGGAATGTACTCTTGAAGTAAACATTTACTGATTTCAAAGGATTGATTTCTTTTGCTGAACATTTTTACATATTGGCACAGATACGGTGGTGCAATAAGTATTTGAACCCTTTAAAAATGTATAAATATCTTTGTATTAAAAAATATCAACAGGTAGTCTGAACAGACTCTCAGAGTACTGAGAGCAAAACAGCATTATTTCACTTACTTCTGTGCAAATGTAGTATCTCGTTAACCGGAAAACCACAAAAAGCATGAGATGTTAAAGGCACAGCTTGGCTGAATTTCAGGGCATGAACATCAGTTGCATGGTGGTACTTGTCTGCAATTCATCACATTAGATCTGACTTTAGGTTGAAAACATTCAGAACTACGTTTCAACATTAAATATCCAAACTAATAAATGATCTTTTTGGACTGGGAAAGTTTTGGCCTCTGAAAGTTAATTTCTACATTAAACTTTTATTTAAAAAAAGCAAGGGAAAGTCATTTTTTAATTATATGACCAATTTAAGAGTTTTAAAAAAAACAGTAGTTTAATTCAAGTGAATCATATAGAGTAACCACACTGGCTGAGCACTTTTAACCAGTTTTAGGGCAGGATTGACTTCATTCATCAGGAATACAAGCAAAATAACATCCTCAAGCAGATCTGTTTCTGTTAATAAGATGATGGTTAGAAGAAAACTAGTCTCTTATTAGCATTTTATTAAAATTGTTCTACACTTGTTTTTGTTTTTTTAAAGTGCAAGACAAGTGCTCAGAATATTAACATCACATTGATGCCTTTAAAGCAGGGATGGGCAACTTTGAAGGTTGCCAGGGCCAACATTTTTTCTCCTCTCTAACAATGTTCACCCCTTTACTCAATTTCTTCATTATTGTGGGTAATCTATACACGACTAATGAAATTTGCTTTTAAAGATTTTGTTACCTATATTAACATTTTTATTTAACAATACTTATAAAAACATTATAAAATCTACTAATTAAAATCTAAATATTAATCACCAAAATCCAAATATTATCATCAATAACAATACTGGATACAAGAACATAACATTTCAGTGCATTAATACAAAACATTTCAGCACCACAAGATACAAACACAGACCGAACAGTCCCGTGCGTCAGAGAACATTCTCTCTATTTGCAAGACTTTTAACAATCAGTCAGGCATCTCAATCGTGCATTTGTTCAAAGTTTCTCCTTCTTATAACAACTTTTTCATTTTTCACAAGCACGAGCGAAACAGCATTAGATGTCTTTGGTGATTTCCGCACTGTCACGGATTTCGTAAATAGTTTTGATGCCTTTTACTCTTGCATTTTACCACTTACATCTGTGAGGAGAGCAGCTCTTGTGTATGTATTTCTCATACTGTTCGCCTCTTTGACCAGTGGTGTATTTGCGAATCAAATTGAAATCTTTAATGACAGATTTCATATCCAGGCAAACAAAAGACATGGGTTCCACCTGCGTACTTTAACAATAGCGTGCACTAGCTCACTGACAAGCTGAGGTAAAATTTAGCTCAATTTACCTTATTAATGATGAGCAAGTGTAAGATGTTTCATGCTAGAATCCTAGAGTGATCAGGAGGTCTGCTAAGAACAAGCGACCTCTTCTGGTCAATAGGTGTAATAACATCATAAACTGAATGCAATCTTTACATAATCCCTTTTTCAAAGAACTAAAATCAATCCTCAGTCTTGTCCGACGGGCCGTATTCAATGATACTGCAGGCCATATAATATTATACATATATATTTTGGCTGAGGGTGTCACACATGCAGACTGTTTTGCTGAGATCTCGCTCTCTTCAGTCGGAGGTATGACACACTTGGCGATAAAAAATGGTGAAGGGGTGATAAACATACCAACTCACAGCAACTCTCTCTCTCTCTCTCTCTGATTCCATGTCACCTAGAGCTCACAGAAATAACAACAGGAGTACCGCGTGAGCATAAACAATTGTAATAGAGTGATTTAGGGCATTTAAAGACCTGTAGCTTGCTTGATTTGTTCCAAAATAGGGGCTAAAATAGTTACAGTGTTGCATTTTCTTCATGGTTCGCTTCGCTTTTACAAGGTTATATTTTAAAATGGACCAAAGCTGTAAAATTTCAGTTATTTTTATCTGTCATTAGTTGCTCTTCCATTATTTCAGCACTGAAAAACACCTGTTCTCACAGTCACGGAGCTCTCTTTCTCTCCCTCTCGCACTCGCAGACTTGCACACACATGTATAAACAGAAAGAGTGAAGTTTTTATCTGTCAAAAACTTGCTGACACTGTTCTACCGGTGTCTGTTCTGCCGCTATCCAAGATAGTAAAGATCAATCTAAATCTAATATAGCTGCCAAAAGGCTATATCCATGTTTTGATGATGAATTACAGTGATGAGCTGACCTACAGTTTTCTTCTCCGTCCAAGATTGTTTTGGTGTAGATCCGAGAGTGATTGCTCTGAACTAAGGGAGAAAACACACCAGGTTCCAAAACAAATGCTCCAAATGAGCCAGGTGTGAAAATGCCTGATTCATGGAGTAACTTCATGGAGTAACTTCCGATAGGAAGCGATTCATGGAGTAACTTTACCTTGTGAAAGTGCATGATTGTGTACTCATCCTCTCGAGGCTTTCCGTATTACATGTATGTCCATATTTAGCTATCAGTGAGTAAAGAAATCATGTTTTCTGATTTCATTAGTCATCTTAGTGTTGGACAAAAATACAGGAAAAACACTTGTGACAATCACTATGGATTACAATCAGCGTTTGTGTTGAAATACAGCTGAGTGCGATGAAAACATTCAGATCAGCTTGACGTCTTGTCAGTTCTTCAGTAATTGAAGAAGCTCATTTGTCACTTGACGAAAACTCAAAAGCCCGCCCCGGTGACAGAATGATTTTTACAAGCAAGCCTGATATGCTTTTTCAGTTTTTGAAGCCGTTAACTCAGCAGAGAGTCCTGACGGTCAAGTGACTAACGACCTCCTGCTGGAAGACACTACTGTGTGCTTTGTCTCCCTCCACTTGGCCGACGATTATGTTTTTCTTTTTTTTTGGGGGGGGGGGGTATTTTCCCCCTTTTTCACCCAATTTGGAATGCCCAATTCCCAATGTTTTTTAAGTCCTCGTGGTCGCGTAGTGATTCGCCTCAATCCGGGTGGTGGAGAACGAATCCCAGTTGCCTCAGCGTCTGAGACCGCCAACCCACGCATCTAATCGCGTGGCTTGTTTAGCGCGTTGCCACGTAGACAGCACGTGTGGAGGCTTCACGACATCCACCGTGGCATCCACGCTCAACTCACCACGCGCCCCACCGAGAACAACCACATTATGGTGACCACGAGGAGGTTACCCCATGTGACTCTACCCTCCCTAGCAAACGGGCCAATTTGGTTGCTTAGGAGACCTGGCTGGAGTTACTCAGCACACCCTGGGATTCGAACTAGCGAACTTCAGGGGTGCTGGCCAGTGTCTTTTACCACTGAGCTACCCAGGTCCCCGGCTGACGATTATGTTAATGATGCTCACACATTTAGAAAATCACTGGAAAAATCAGCTAGTGTGGCGCCGGCTTAAAAGCATTATTATATTTGAATGGAATGGATGCAGACAGCGAAGGGCAAGATTTTCAGTGAATTACTGGAATTCGCTCCAGAATTCTGGGCTCTCTATCGACATCTGTGGTTGAAACATAAAATCATGAGTTACTTGTGAAGGAACATTGTTTTGTTTTTATGTCAGTTGTGCTCTGTCACTGCTCTAAAGTGAGGATGAACCTAATGGCTTGAGGTAAACCCATGGTTGCCTGTGATCATAATATCAGAGCGGATCTGACAGGCTACACCAAGAGCCATTGATGGTAAAAAAGAAAGTCCTACTAGGGCTGAAAAATATGTCACCTGAGCAAGTAAGTAGCATATCTACCACTGGAACATTTTTCTTTGTTTAAAGACATGATGTAAACACACAAGAACGATTATTGTTTTGTAAGGACCAGTGCATTCTTAAACATTTTTCAAAAAAGTCATAATCAATATTGGGTAACGTTACTTTTAAAAGTAACTCGTTAGAATATTGCGTTACTCCTTAAAAAAGTAACTTAATTAAAAAGTTATTTTTTATGGAAAGTAAAGCATTACGTTACTTTTATGTTACTTTTGAGTTACTTTTTACTCACAGCCATTTTCTCTTCTGCTATGTTATGCATTCTATACAAATAAGCCATGCATTGTGTACAAGAGACATTATAGGTCATGCTAGCTACTGTACAACACTCTTGTCAAAACAACATAGTAAACAAACAGATGTTAAGAAAGTAGGTCTTCATGTCATATTTATAATAAAGAATCAATAACATGAATATGATTTGTTTTTCCATCAACATGGCAGCCAATATGAATAATGAAGTATAACCACTGTCTTACCTAAAGCAGCAAAGTCCAACACTTGAACCTGCATCATATATGTCATCATGTGCTGTGCCCATCAACAATGTCAGAGTCAACTCCTCACCGAAGTTTGCACACTTTTACTCCTGATTTCTCGCAATACAGGGACAGTAGAGTTGTACAACAACACATTACTTATTTAAAAAGTAACTCCGATATTATAGTCTAAAATAAAAAATATTGCATTACTTTACTTGTTATTCGAAAAAAAAGTAATCTGATTACGTAACACACGTTACTTTTATCACGTTACCCCCAACACTGGTCATAATGGTTTGGAAAGGCATTAAGGTGGGTGAAGGATGACAATTATTTTATTTTTTTTTTCACTTTTCTCCCCAATTTGGAATGCCCAGTTCCCACTACTTAGTAGGTCCTCGTGGTGGCATGGTTACTCACTTCAGTCCGGGTGGTGCAGGACAAGTCTCAGTTGCCTACGCTTCTGAGACCGTCAGTCCGCGCATCTTAGGGTTTGTTGTGCATGACACTGCGAAGACTCCACATGTGGAGGCTCATGCTACTTCCTGCGATCCACACACAACTTACCACGTGCCCCATTGAGAGCGAGAACCACTAATCATGACCACGAGGAGGTTACCCTATGTGACTCTACCCTCCCTAGCAACCGGGCCAATTTGGTTGCTTAGGGGACCTAGCTGGAGTCACTCAGCACACCCTGGATTCGAACTCGCGACTCCAGGGGTGGTAGTCAGCGTCAATGCTCGCTGAGCTACCCAGGCCCCCCCCCAAAGATGGCAATTTTAATTTAGGGGTGAACTACACCTTTAATAAACAACTCCATTCTAAAAATAGATCATTAAAACTTGAACCAAAAGTGAAAGAAAGTCTGTAAAAGACAAATGAGTCCCAAGAAGGATTTTACTCAAACAAGATGTTTTCACTCTAGCACAGAGAGGTTTCCTTTGGCTTCAGATTCCTCTCTTGAAGTATTTAAGATTCAAATCATTACATGGAAAGACGAGAGGAAACAAATTCAAGACTCTGTTTAAGAGGATAGACCTTAGGTTGACTTTTAGCTCAACTATTGGTTTTTGGCATGGGGAAATATACCAACTTCAATTTCACCCAGTGCTATACTCACAAAGACAATTTAGTCAGAGGCCCTGAAATTATGACATTGACAAAAATTTTAAATCATGCCGCTATGATGCCAGGTGCAAATTCAATGGCATGATGCTAGGATGATGTGGCCTTTGCCTGGGCATTGTTATGTGGATCCTAAGACATACTGAGTGTTTTTAGTGAGTTACTTTGTGGTTGCTAGGGTGTTCTGAGTAGTTTCTAGGTGGTTGCTGTTCAAAACATGTTGACAAATCAAAGCTTGCATTTACAAAATTGGGAGAAAAAAAATTGGGTGAGAAAAGAAACATTAGGGCCAATATATTTGGTCAAATCTCAGCATTCTGGCCTGTGTGAAGAGGCAGTTAAAAACTTTTTTTTAATTCCACTCATGAATCCCTGGATATCAGGACTGGGCAGATCTACATATGGCCGACCAGCTGCTGTTCATTTATAATAATAATTTTGCCCAGCACAATCATGAATATGAATTCAACAGCATGCGCGGCTCACACTGCAAGCTTATATTATGCTTATATTATTTCATTACATTATTAATCACTAGTGGACTTCATCCCTGGGCGACACATATGTTGCTACAAACTTGTAAAACTGTATTTTGAGCTTTTAGGATAATCTTAAAACAAGCCTCTTTAAAAATAGCCAAACAAACTCTAAACTGGACAAGTCAGATGTACACAGACAAAATGACTCCTAGTGCCTCTGCATGTATGAGCTTTAAGGAACAAAACATACTTTACACAAATACATAAACTCTTCTAGCTAAAATACATATGCTCGATTTCACGCTTCACTGAATCTGAAATGTGTCAGGGTACTTGAGTACTGAGATTTGTTACCGTCACCAGGGGGGTTAAAGGTACCATGTCTTCCACTGAAAGCATTTAAATGCGCTCTTCCCATGAGCATAAATAGGGGAAAATTGGGCCCATGGCCACGAACTGGGCCCCATGGGAGTTGTAGGCCCATGGGCTTCAGCCTGTCTAAGCCCATGTGTTAAGGGGCCCCTGCCGCCACAGTAATGCAAGAACACACACACAAAAAGAGGAATAGTTTACCACAAAAATGAAAATACATAATTTAAAGAGTCATGATTAGTCATGAGAACCATCTATCTATCTATCTATCTATCTATCGGTCTGTCTATGTATATAATATACTGTATGTCAATTTTCACAGTATTTGTATAACCAATTATTACTGGGTGTATTATAGAATGTAAGATTCTGTAATCTTTACCGGTGTTCAGTGTGTAACAAGTTCCAAAAAAATTACTGATATGACCAGTTCACACTGGATTACAGAATTTCAGTATTTGGGTGTTAGTACACTTAAACTATTCCTTTAAAGGGATAGTTAACCCAAAAATGAAAATTCTCTCATCATGTACTCAGATTTAAGTGGTGATTTATAGTTAAAAAATGACTTAAATATTGATCTGTTTCTCACCCACACCTATCATATGGCTTCTGAAGAAATGGATTTAACCACTGGAGTCTTATGGATTCATTTTATGCTGCATTTATGTGCTTTTTGGAGCTTCAAAGTTCAGGTCACCATTAACTTGCATTGTTCATAAAATCGTCATTTGTGTTCAACTGAAGAAAGAATGTCATACACATGTGTAATGGCATGAGAGTAAATGATAGAGTGTTTTCATTTATGGGTGAACTATCCCTCACATGTGTACAGCGGTTTGGTACCAAGCATTCGTGTCTACGTTTGTGTAATTGTATTGAGTATTTGTCTGCTTTAGGCAGACTGACAGACTGCAATGCAGTGCTTGTGGAAACAGCTAAACCTCAAAAACAATCTGAAATTTATTTTAACCATCTTTACATTCCAGGGGCACATCCAAGATGGTATTTAGCAGTGTAATATTGCCATCAACTACTAACTGACCTGATTTACTGCAGTGGCCGGGTTAAGCATTTAATACATCTGCACCACTCTTAAATCCTATGGGCTGCTTAAACAAATAATGTTACAGTTGTCGTGGCTCAGGCCTCGTGCTGACCTTTAGCGAGATGCTAATTGGCTGCAGAGATTAAACATTCCTTGCATTCGTAGTATTCTCATAAATAACAACTCCAGGAAAAACTAATTGCCTGTATAATTCCAACTGACTGCAGTTCACATTACATGATGAAGCCTTTGTGAAGGTCTTATATACTGTTCCATGATTCCTATCTGACTCGGACAAAAGAGAAATTAACCAACAGCACATTTGGGCTGACAGGACCACAACATGCTGTATAGATGTGTGTGTGTCATAGGGAGAAATTATAAATGAAATGTAGTAACATTATAGTGTTTGTTCTTAAAGGTTAAAATCACATTAACATTTGAAAACATCAAATAAAAAGATTAATTTGCTCTGAAGACAATTTACAGTTTAAAGTAACACCACAGACAACTTACATTATGGCCATGTTTCCGTCTGTGTATTGCTTGTGTTGTTGTTACCATGAGAAACAGTAACACCACTGACAAATTTGCAGATCTTGACTGATTTCTAAAATGGAGGATGCCATCATGATAGTTTCATGGTCAGGGAACATTTTGGAAATATTAATTGGATTATATTTATCAAAATTTAGATTATCCATCAAATCTGCAAGTTATGATTTTAACACCACAGACTCTGATATAGCGTGACACATGAAATTTAAATATGAAATTTAATGAGAAAGACTGAACTCACCAAGCACTCCTCAGATCAACCATCACTGAAATGACCTTTACACACAGGAAGTAGTCCAAATAGAATTCCCTCTTTTTTTAAAGGGCCGATTTCCATTATTGTAACAGCAAGTACAGGGACACAACATTTTCTTAAAGGGGTCATGACATATTCTTTATATATATATATATAAACAGGGTTGGGAGGGTTACTTTTGAAATGTATTCCACTACAGATTACATGCTGTAAAATGTAATTTGTAACATATTCCGTTAGATTACTCAGTAACGTATTCTAAATACTTTGGATTACTTCTTCAGCACTGGTAGATTTTTTCACTTGTTTTGACTATAAAAAATCTGCCAGTACAGTAAGACAAAATACACATGTTAAAAATACATTGTCTGAAAAACCTAAATATCTTATGCAGTGTTGTTTCTAAAACAAGATTAATCTAATGGATCTTGTTTTAAGGATTTTAGATATTTTTACAGGAAAACAATACAAAAATTATCAATTACAGTGCATCCGGAAAGTATTCACAGCACTTCACCTTTTCCACATTTTGTTATGTTACAGCCTTATTCCAAAATTGATTAAATTCATTATTTTCCTCAATTCTACAAACAATACCCCATAATGACAACGTGAAAGAAGTTTGTTTGAAATCTTTGCAAATTTATATAAAAAAAAAAAAAAAAAAAATCACATGTACATACGTATTCACAGCCTTTGCTCAATACTTTGTTGAAGCACCTTTGGCACCAATTACAGCCTCAAGTCTTTTTGAGTATGATGCTACAAGCTTGGCAAACCTATTTTGGGGCAGTTTCTCCCATTCTTCTTTGCAGGACCTCTCAAGCTCCATCAGGGTGGATGGGGAGCGTCGGTGCACAGCCATTTTCAGATCTCGCCAGAGATGTTCAATCAGGTTCAAGTCTGGGCTCTGGCTGGGCCACTCAAGGACATTCACAGAATTATCCCGTAGCCACCACCATGCTTCACTGTATGGATGGTATTGGCCAGGTGATGAGCGGTGCCTGGTTTCCTCCAGACATGACGCTTGCCATTCAGGCCAAAGAGTTCAGTCTTTGTTTCTCATGGTCTGAGAGTCCTTCAGGTGCCTTTTGGCAAACTCCAGGCAGGCTGCCATGTGCCTTTTACTGAGGAGTGGCTTCCGTCTGGCCACTCTACCATACAGGCCTGATTGGTGTAGTGCTGCAGAGATGGTTGTTCTTCTGGAAGGTTCTCCTCTCTCCACAGAGAAATGCTGGAGCTTTGTCAGAGTGACCATCGGGTTCTTGGTCACCTCCCTGACTAAGGCCCTTCTCCCCCGATCGCTCAGTTTGGCCGGGCGGCCAGCTCTAGAAAGAGTCCTGGTGGTTCCAAACTTCTTCCATTTATGGATGATGGAGGCCACTGTGCTCATTGGGACCTTCAATGCTGCAGAAATTTTTCTGTACCCTTCCCAAGATCTGTACCTCGGTACAAGCCTGTCTCGGAGGTCTACAGACAATTCCTTGGACTTCATGGCTTGGTTTGTGCTCTGACATGCACTGTTAACTGTGGGACCTTATATAGACAGGTGTGTGCCTTTCCAAATCATGTCCAATCAACTGAATTTACCACAGGTGGACTCCAATCAAGTTGTAGAAACATCTCAAGGATGATCAGTGGAAACAGGATGCACCTGAGCTCAATTTTGAGTGTCATGGCAAAGGCTGTGAATACTTATGTGCATGTGATTTTTTTCGTTTTTTATTTTTAATAAATTTGCAAAGATTTCAAACAAACTTCTTTCATGTTGTCATTATGGGGTATTGTTTGTAGAATTTTGAGGAAAATAATGAATTTAATCCATTTTGGAAAAAAGTAAAGTGCTGCGAATACTTTCCGGATGCACTGTATATTATCAATTTTTGCCCTAATATCAATATCAATATTACTAGAAAAAAAGAAATTATGATCTAAAGTGAATTTTCTTGATAAGTAAATATGATTGTGCCTGGTAACATGTGCATGTTTTCTTGATGAAAATATATGATCGCGCCTAGTAACTTGCATGTAAAATGACTAGAAATAGCATTTTAGCTTAGCGTAAAGCTGACAATTTACACAAGGTTTATTTCTATATCTTCTGCTCCAAACTTACTTCAAACTTACTTCTCTGTCTGTTCGTATGAATGTAACACATTATAAGAAAGCGTTTCACCGCTGTTCAAATGCACTTTGGATCGCATCATTTATATGAATAAATTTTTCCATCTGAAAGGACTAAATATTAAAAGAAACAAATGACAATAAAATGCAAAGTAATCTCTTCAGTAATCAAAATACTTTTTGAATGTAACTGTATTCTAATTACCAATTATTTAAATTGTAACTGTAGTGGAATACATACATACACATATATATATATATATATACATACAGGTGCATCTCAATAAATTAGAATGTTGTGGAAAAGTTCATTTATTTCAGTAATTCAACTCAAATTGTGAAACTCGTGTATTAAATAAATTCAATGCACACAGACTGAAGTAGTTTAAGTCTTTGGTTCTTTTAATTGTGATGATTTTGGCTCACATTTAACAAAAACCCACCAATTCACTATCTCAAAAAATTAGAATACATCATAAGACCAATAAAAAAAAAATGTTTTAGTGAATTGTTGGCCTTCTGGAAAGTATGTTCATTTACTGTGTATGTACTCAATACTTGGTAGGGGCTCCTTTTTGCTTTAATTACTGCCTCAATTCGGCGTGGCATGGAGGTGATCAGTTTGTGTCACTGCTGAGGGGGCTATGGAAGCCCAGGTTTCTTTGACAGTGGCCTTCAGCTCATCTGCATTTTTTGGTCTCTTGTTTCTCATTTTCCTCTTGACAATACCCCATAGATTCTCTATGGGGTTCAGGTCTGGTGAGTTTGCTGGCCAGTCAAGCACACCAACACCATGGTCATTTAACCAACTTTTGGTGCTTTTGGCAGTGTGGGCAGGTGCCAAATCCTGCTGGAAAATGAAATCAGCATCTTTAAAAAGCTGGTCAGCAGAAGGAAGCATGAAGTGCTCCAAAATGTCTTGGTAAACGAGTGCAGTGACTTTGGTTTTCAAAAAACACAATGGACCAACACCAGCAGATGTCGTTCTATTTTCCGAAAACAAATACAATCCATGCTTAAATGTTCTGAATACGTGCTTCAGTGGGCTTCAGCAGGCCAAAGCAAAGATGCTGGGCTTCACAGGAGCAACATTTCACATCTTCAACGTTTATATACACACAGAACGGCATGTTTTCCTCCCAGACAGCTGTAGATGAATCTCCCATGACCGGCCCTCTCTTCTCTTCACCTGTGTGACTGAGCACCAGTGGGCAGGGCCATTGGTGCAATGACGAAAAATAGGCATTGATATCTTGCTGAAGAGGCAGTCATATGTAGATGTATTTGGTCCTTGTGACGTCACAAGCTCCACAAATTCCAAACGATCCATTTCAACTGCCTGGGTTAAATAAATGCTCTTTTTCTATTAAGGAGGAAGTTTTCAGTTCTGAAACTAACAGTATGTTTTTGAAGTACAATGACCTCTTATATGTCAAGAAAGTAGAACCAGAAGCCAGCAGCCATATCACCTTGTAGCTCAAGATTGGTTGCCCATTGACGCTAAGCAGGGATAAGCCTGGTCAATACCTGGATGGGAGACCTCCTGGGGAAAACTAAGTTTGCTGCTGGAAGAGGTATTAGGGAGGCCAACAGGGGGTGCTCACCCTGTAGTCTGTGTGGTTCCTAATGTAAAAAGGCATTGTCTTTCAGATGAGATGTTAAACCAAGGTCCTGACTCTTTGTGGTCATTAAAAATCCCAGAGCACTTCTTGTAGAGGTGTAACCCTGGTGTCCTGGCCAAATTTTGTCTTTGAATCTTAAAACAGCCCTGCTGGTGGCATTGGCATCGTTTAAAATGGTTGGTGATTTGCATGCCCTGTCGATTAATCCCTTATGTATGGATTTTGCGCAAGGGTGTTCAAAGGTGGTGTTAAGACCTCACTTGGGCTATTTGCCCAAGGTCGTTCCTACATTTCGCTCGCAGACTATTAATTTTCAGGCTTCCTATCCCCCACCCATTTGAGTCGGAGGAGCATGAAAGATTGCTTGTGCTTTGCCCAGTGGCGACAGTCAGAGCAGCTGTTTGTGTGCTTTGGTGGCCGAAACAGGGGTGTTCAACTTCGGGTATTCAAGCGCATTCTACGAGGAGCATGGCATCCTCATGGGCTTTGGCTAGAGGTGCGTCTTTGGAGGACATTTGTATATTGGCAGGATGGTCCTCTTTTCATACATTTGTTAGATTTTATAATCTGGACGAGGGTTTGACTCCTGCTTCCCAGGTTCTCTCTGTTGGAACAGGAATAAACTCATAATTCCCTCTGTTTTATCCAGACGCTTTAGCTCGCTTGTGCACCGCTATATGCTTGCCACACAGGCGTAGACAGTTGGCAGCTACTGTTCGCATGGCGTGCATGTATATCGTTCCTAATGCGATTACGAAGCTCGAGTTCCTACGAAAGGGAACGTCTCGGTTACGTGAAGTGTAACCCTGGTTTCCTGAATGGGAATGAGACGCTGCGAAAGCTGGCAATACTCTCTAGCAGCTGCATAGACTTGTGCCTTCATGCAGAAAATTTGACTCGATGGCACGAAGCAAGCGCCTTTATGGAGCCCATGACATAGCTCCCTAGGGGCGTTGCTTAAGTGGCATCAGCCAATAAATTGGCGTGATTGTATAAGGGCTCCAGACCACGTGAAACTCAGGGCGTGTCCCAGTGGGATTACGCAGCATCTCGTTCCCACTCAGGGAACCAGGGATACGCTTCACTTAACCGAGACGTTATACACTTTCTTATGTGTTACATACTCACATGCATACAGAGTGCACGTTCACACTGTTATGAGTGAAAAGATGGATATGACGTCATTGAGGAACTTCTTGAGAGCTAAATAGAGAAACTACCACGTTTCTACATCTTAACAGAAAAGAGTTAGAAACACACACAACAGTATATGGTTTGTCTGTGTTTCTATGCAGTTTGTGTATTTTTTACAAGAATAAAGGATGTTCATATGAGAAATAATAACGATAGCCTTTAGAATTGTATAGAAAGGTACAAATAATGTATTTCTGCCTCATTCTATGAACAGAATCCAGAAATGATCAGATGTGGTTGTGTACACTCTGTGGGGTTTTTAAGTGAGTTTGAAGCAGCAGAAATAGTTGACCTTGTGTAAATTAACATGTGAACATTTAGCTTTATGCTAAGCTAAAATGCTATTTCTAGCCCTTCCATGCATCTGTTACAAGGTATATTATAACGAAATCTATCAAAATTATTCACTATAGATCTTTTTTTTTTTTTCTAATAAGACCTTTGATATTAGACCAAAAATGTTAATCTGATTTTAGGGCAAAAATACTAATTAAAGTACTGCAAAAAGCCTATTCTTAATGAGAATGTTTATTGTTTATAGTCAAAACTAGTGACAATATCTGCCAGTGCTGAAGAACCAATCCAAAGTATGTTATAAATCACATTTTACAGCATGTATTCAGTAATCAGTATTCAGTAGTGGAATGTATTTTAAAAGTAATCCTCCCAACCCTGTGCATGAATGTATAAGTATTAAGAAAAAATACCACATCAGGAAATTGTGTCTTAATACCACAGAACCTCTTGTTGCATGCTGTGCGTTTGTCAAGTCATTTTTATTTGTATAATGCTTTTCACAACAAACATCGTTTCAAAGCAGCTTTACAGAAAATCATGCTTCAACAGAAAATTAAACTGTTATATCTATAAAGTCTTAGAGTCATCATTTTGCAGTTTGATAAAAATATGATTGTAAATTGTGTATAAATATAAATAAGTAAATAAGTAACAATAATTGTATTTAGAACCCCAGTGAGCAAGCCGAAGGCGACTGTGGCAAGGAAAACAAAACTACAAATGATGTTGGTTAATGGAGAAAAATAACCTTGGGAGAAATCAGGCTCACTGTGGGGGCCAGTTCCACTCTGGCTAAACAGCATGAATATAATGCCAGTATTAGTTTTTAGTGTATAGTGCACATCATGGTTTAAAATTAGTAAACTAAGTACATGTTAAGGGCCAATGTTTAAACAAATATTTTGTTTTAACTGTAAGATTAATGACTAATGTCTCTAAGTCCATCCTGGATTAACTGCAGAAGTTCACATAGATGCATTGTCCATAGTTAATTGGCTGATCAAGGCTTTTGTTGGTAATTAATTGATAGTCTATGTATTCCTTTTAAGAGTGTAGTCCATCATTAGACTAAGGTGATGCAGGCAGAGTTCAGTGAGGTGCATCGGAGTTCAACTGGCAGGTCATTTCGGTGAGATTCGGTGTGGTCCATCCTCAGTCCAAGGTTCAGGCAGTGGCATATGAAGTATCCCATGTCTTACAGTTGGAGTTGGCAACAGTTCATCCTCTGAAGTCCATCGTACTAGACTAAAGTGATGTCTGGCTGGCATCAGCTGCAGTTAGTCGTCAAAACTCAGTGACACGTAGCAGTCCGACACCAAGCAGGAATGGAGATGGATCCGGCCTTCTTTGGTAACCTTGGGATATGAGATAGGAAAACAAATAGAATAAGATTAGCGTAGATGACATTCAAGTTATTGCAGAATTATAGATTATGAGAAGAGTTTCCGGTTCCGGCAGACCTAACTAAAGCAACCTAATTATGAGTTGATGGATAAATTAGGTATAGGCCTGGCTGAATAGATGAGTCTTTAGTCTAGACTTAAACTGAGAGTGTGTCTGAGTCCCGAACAGTGCGAGGAGTTAATAATATTAAGAAGAGGTTCTGAGATTACAGGGAACACCTCTTTTAAGAGCTTAGTTGGTATTGAATCTAACATACTGTACATGTTGTTGCTTTTGATGTTTTGATAAGTTTGACCTATGACAGCGAAGGATTGAAGTTGCTCATGGGGACAATTATGAGACAGTTTTCTGAGATGTTGTGACAGAGTATTGCATATTTCTGATGATTTAAATTTTATCAGTAAAGAAATTCATGAGGTCATTACTGTTGTGCTGCGACGGAACGTCTGGTTCAGTCGAGGCTTTATTCCTAACCAATTTAGCCACATTACTGAATAAACATCTAGGATTGTTGTGGTTATTTTCTGTGAGTTTGCTAAAAATATGCTGACCTGGCAGTTTTTAGTGCATGTCTGTAGCTACAGACACTATCCTTCCATGCACCGCAAAATACCTCTAATTTTGTTTTCTTCCACTTGCGCTCCATTCTCTGAGCTGCTCTCTTGAGAGCACAAGTGTGATCATTGTACCATAGTGCGGGGCTTTTTTCTTTAATTTTGTTTAATTGAAGGAGGTGACACTATCAAGAGTGCTAGAGAAGACTGTATTTATATTTTCTGTGATTACATCAAGTTCTTCTAGACTTTTTGGCTTACTGAGTATTTGAAACAAATCTGGAAGATTATTAGTGAAGCTATCTTTAGTGGTCGAAAGAATAGTTCTACCTGAATGATAACGTGGTGTAGATTGAGTGACATTAGCTAATCGCAGCATACAAGAGATGAGGTAATGCTCTGAGATGTCATCACTCTGTGGCAGAATTTCTATAGTATCAACATCAACACATATTACAGAATTAAATCTAGCGTATTATTATGGCGATGAGTTGGTCCTTCCACAAGGGAGTTGAGAATATCGATAAATGCTAATCCCACTGTGTCATTTTCATTATCTATGTGAATGTTGAAGTCACCAACAATTAAAGCTCTTTCCACACCAAGGAAATCAGAATACGGCCTAGGTGATCTTTATGATGTAGCAAGGGCAAAAGACAACAGAGATGTTTTATTTATATCTTACGATGTCACATTAAGCATTATTAGTTCAAAAGAATTAAACTTGAAGACTTAAACCTGTCCTCTGAATGACACCAAAAACTTCACTGTAAATTGTAGCAACAGCTCCTCCTCCACCCTTCTGGGAGTAGACTCATTTAAACTAATATATGAATCCAGTTTAAGCCAGGTTTCAGTCAAACAGAGCGCATCCAAACTATGATTTGTTATATTTTCATTTACAATTTGTGCTTTAGTTGAAAGAGATCTCATGTTTAGTAGCCCTACCTTTATATGATGTTAATCTTAAATGTTTTGTTATTTTCAAATTTGACCTTAATAAAAAATTTCCTAAATGATTTAATGAGGGGTTTGTGTTGGGTAGTTCGGGGAACAGACACAGTCTCTATTTGATATCTAGGTGATACAGTCTTTATGTGTTGTTGTTTACGTGACCTGTGTGATGTCTCAAGGCAGCTTGCAGATGGATGGTTAAGCCATTCTGTCTGCTTCTTGACCTGGGCCCCAGTTAGTCATATACTATCACTATTAAGACTATGAGCCAAATTACTAGAGAGGAGAGCGGTACCTTCCCTGGAGGGATGGAGTCTGTCTCACTTTAGCAGGTGAGATCTACCCCAAAAACTCTTCCAACTGTCTATAAATCTATGCTATTCTACGGACATCATTCAGACATCCAGCCATTCAGTCAGTGGTGGATTTAGGCATGGGCAGCACGGAAACACAACCCCGGTGGCATCTTGCTGGATGCTGAAGGGGGGGTTCGACCAGGGCGCCATACAAGCAAGAACCGCCACAGCAATCAGTGACACTAATCTACTGTAAAACTCATCACCAGGAAGGGGGACAGAACATATTACAGTGTCTGACATTTTTTTTACAAGTTCACACACCTCTTTAACATTATGTCTAGTGATGACCGACTGGCAAAGCCGGACATCGTCAGTGCCGACATGAACAACAATTCTAGAAATCTACGTTTAGCATTAGCCAGCACTTGTAAATTTGATCTGATGTCAGACGCTCTGGCACCCGAAGTGCAATTAGCAATGGTGGATGGAGTCTCTATTTCCACATTCCTTACAACAGAATCACATATAACAAGGGCTTTTTCAACATGATTCTCAGTGGGTGCATCACTGTGTGGGGAGAATTGATTGGAAATCCTAACAGGAATGGGAGAGTGGTGTTGCTTTGCTGTGCGAGTATGCGAGTATCTACCGTCTTCTCTTTCTCACTGACCTCCACTAGTGTTCGAATGCGTGTCTCTAACTCATTAAACTTCTCCGTCAGCCTGACTAATTCCTTACATTTATCACAAGTAAATCCCTCACTGCTGACGAAAGAAGTTATAGTAAACATGTGGCATGCAGTACAGGAAGCGATAACATGAGTGGATGCCATGACTTACCGCAATTTTTTGTAGTTGTGGTGGTGGTTCTTGAGCAGCGAGGGTTTGATCGATCTGAATCCCTCACGCAATTGTTTGCTGTTGTTGTGGTGGTTCCTGATCAGAAGAGGTTTGAGACTGATACAATAATCTCCACATGACAAGCGCTGCAGAAAGCATCATGGAGGGGCGAATTTACGAGCTTGCCATGCAAGTAAATGGGAGGTGTGCATAATAAACATTGAAAACATTTATTTTGAAGAGAAAAAAATAGAAATCGCTTTGACTGCAGAAAGTAAAAAGAGGACTTGTTTACGTTTAGGTTAGAGCAGGACAGGGCAGTTTTTCCGATTAATTTGAATTTGCGTTTTTACAAAAAAAAAAGTTTTATTTTTTTAATCGAGAAATTGAGATTTTGCAAAAAATATTGCAAACGCTATAGTTAGATATATTGTAAATCCACCAAAGGCTGAATAAGGAAGAGAAAAGGAATTCATAGCACTTGTCTTAGTGCCGCTCCAGATCTGATCAGCTGCACATGTGTGGCGTGCTTCAAATGAACATGACAGGTTATACAGGTTAGGGATACTGTTATAAAACACAGGGGTTATATTCCCAATACGATTGTACACAAGGTGATTGTAGCTCAGCTTCGTCCATCATGCAGGTGTACACCGGCTTAAGACCATAAACTAGACTCGGTTTGCACGTTGATGAACGATCTCCTGTCTTTTCTTTTTACCCATAAAAAGGTGTTAGTTACTTGACAGTTATTGCACTTCATTTCAAATCGTGGAGAGGCTATATAAGGGAGAATCAAATTTCCGGTGCTCTTTTTGCCATGATGATTCAGATAGATAGCTAATTATTGCTTTGTTCTGTGACTTGTTTCAAGTGTACTGCATCTATAGCCAACATTTGGCATTTGGCAAGCGATCATTTCGACAAACTTTGCGAGCTGAATTGAAATGATAAATTATTTCATATTGCTGCACTGCTTAGCGTGACCCACTAGAGAGCACGTCTCTATCTGCAGGGGTTTATGAATATACACACAAATTGTTTCATATACAATAAGTACTTTCTTGATAAACTTGATCATTTATAGTTATTGATTTCTAGATAATGTTCTAGAGAGACTTGATTTAGATAAAATGAATACCTACACTGGCTAAGAATTATTTTTGCAGTTTTTTATTCTATTATTTCTGAACATTTGGGTTTATTAGATTTTAATTTATTTTACAACTTCCCCCTGTGGTGCATTTGTAAAATTTTCTTGCACACCTTTGTTTGCTATAATGAAAAGAACTTGGATTTCTCTAACAGGTTGCCTTGCATTCTATCAAAGAACATACAATTTGAATCACGTTGGATTACATTTAAAGTAAAAAAATAAATAGAATCGTGAATCGTCCATAAGTTTGATAAAAATTTAGATAAAATTTTTTTGCCATATCGCCCAGCCCTAGTTTAGGTCTTAGCGTTTTTGGGTTTTGTTTTTTTGGTGAATGTAATTACTGTAGTTCATTAACTGCAGTCTCTGGATACTCGGAAACGATAACGTAATAATTAATTAAAATAAATTATGAGACATTCAATATCTCTTCATAAATTATATTACTGTTATAAAATATTTATTATTGTAGCTTTGTACTCTCAAAGACTCTCATTTGTGAAGCAAGAACATGTGTGAAAAACACTTGTGTGAAGTTGGAGCTGAGGTTGCGCTGACGCGTCACTTCACAGACTTCAATGTATTTGGCAGTGCTGACGTGAGTCATTTGATTGCCCCTTAACATGTATAAACATCAGTCAGTTTTACACATTAATTGCTCTTCCACCCTTTTCTCTCCGTGATGAACAAGGTAGACTCACATGCTGATGCTGAAGTAAACGAACAACATGCCCCTCTCATTCAGTCATACATGTACCAGGTCATTCAGTTTGTTTATGAATGAGATGTTTCATGATTGCCACTTCTCACTGTACATGCACCAAACACGCGATTGGCTGTAGCTGTAACCAATCAAGTGATCTGCCTCGGTTGGACCGCGATTGCCAAGCATATGATTGGCCGCAGCTGTAATCAATCAGAATCAGAATCAGAATGAGCTTTATTGCCAAGTATGCTTACACATACAAGGAATTTGTCTTGGTGACAGGAGCTTCCAGTGTACAACAATACAAAAACAATACAAAAACAGCAGCAAGACATAGATAATAATAAAAAAATAAAAATGTCCTTATTCAGTGTGTTCCTGGCCTGATTGTACAATACTTTATCCCCAACTCTGTAAGCATCCTCTTTGGCCTGAAGAAGCTGCCTGAGTTCTGCTGTAAACCATGGTTTGTCGTTGTTAAATGTTAAATAAGTCCTAGTAGGGATGCACATTTCCTCACAGAAACTGATATATGACACAGTAACCGTATCTGTGAGCTCATCCAGATTGGTATCTGCAGCCTCAAAAACACTCCAATCAGTGCAGTCAAAGCAGGCTTGTAGTTCCAGCTCTGCTTCATTGGTTCATCTTTTTACAGTCCTTACTACAGGCTTAGCAGATTTTAGTTTTTGTCTGTAGTTTGGAAAAAGATGAACCAGAGAGTGATCAGAGAGTCCCAAAGCTGCTCTAGGGACAGAGCGATATGCATCCTTTATTGTTGTGTAGCAATGATCCAGTATATTTCTGTCTCTGGTGGGGCATGTAATGTGCTGTCTGTATTTGGGCAGTTCATGTGTGAGGTTTGCTTTGTTAAAATCCCCAAGAATAATAATAACTGAGTCCGGCTATTGTTGTTCCATGTCTGAGATTTGATCAGCCAGCTGTTGCAGCGCGGCATTCAAACACGCGTTTGGCGCGATGTAAAAACTCACCAGAATAAACGAGGAAAACTCCCGCGGTGAGTAGAACAACTTACAATTAATAAAGAGCGCTTCCAAATTAGGACAACACATCTTCTTTAATGCTGTTACATCTGTACACCAACATTCATTGATGTAAAAGCATGTTCCACCGCCTCTTGTTTTCCCCGTTAACTCTGCGATGCGATCCGCTCTGAACAGCTGGAAGCCTCGGCAAATGTAACGCGCTGTCCGGAATGGCTTCACTCAGCCAGGTTTCTGTGAAGCACAAGGCAGTAGAGGTTGAAAAGTCCTTGTTTGTGTGGGTGAGGAGATGTAGTTCATCCGTTTTATTAGGAAGAGAGTGGAGATTCACTAGTTGAATACTCGGCAGCGCTGTTCGAAAGTCGCGCCGACGGAGTTTGACCAGCGCGCCTGCTCGTCTCCCTCGCCTGCATCTCTTAACAACACAGCCGCGACTCCAACTAAAATGTCCAGCAAAACAACTGAATGTTCAAAAACCGGGAAAAGATTGTCTGGCATATGCTGTCGAATGTTCAGCAGTTCGTCTCTGGTAAAACTGACTGGAAAAAGATTACTAAACACAGGACAAACAAACAAAAACTACAAAAGAACTGAGGAGCTCCACACCGAGGTGGCCATCTGCGGCGCCATCATGATCATGAGGGCATAAGCGCCCTTAACCGTTGATGTTGTTTCACAATGTGCAGCCGCTGGCAGTGACAAAACTATATAAATTGGTGTATTTGACTCCTATTCCGAGTCCCGATCATTACCACTAATACAAATATAGAACTGCATCACTGATGCAACGGTTAACTGCGAGCAGGAGGTGAAGTCACCAGAAGTGTTTGAGCATACATGGATACATGTCATAAATACGTGTTCATTTGCCATTTAAACCACTAAATCAGTTTAATTTTAACCACCTGTGCTTTGCATGTCTCCCTCAATCTCAGCGCCCACCGCCCGCTGCGCGTGTGATAGAGGGAGAGAGTGCGTGCTTTTATTCAAGTGACCGCGAGAAAATGGCACTTTTTGATGAAAAAAAGTTTCACTGAACTTGTTTACATTCAGTGGATCTGTTTGCTGATGAAGTTTGTTAGAGGTGGATACTGTTTGATATAGATACACATAACTCGCTCGGGCTTTCAAGACACAGGAAAAATTCCTGACTTTAAATAAATAAATAATTACATGTGAAGGATGTTTGAATTGTAAGGATGTACATGCAGATTTCAGATATAAAATCGGTGATTGAATGACTAATGTTTACTCGCTGAAATGAGACGATTTCCTATTAAGTCAATTAGGAGATTGGATTGTTTGGGCATAGCAATATGGCAGTGCAGTGGCTTCACTGATATGACGCCATAAGCAATCCAGTTCTATATATATATATATATTAGTGATCGTTACCATGTTTTTGTACATGTAACGGAAACCTTGCTAGCAGTCAACAGTCAAACCATTTTATTATACTGAAATATTTTCCAGGAAAATTAATTATTTTCCAGGACATTTAGCTATTTTTCTAATTTTCCATGACTGGAAAACTGCATTGCAAAATTCCAGGTTTTCCAGGATGCATAGGAACTGTGAGTGTGGACGTGGCTTAAGTCTACTTCGGAAAGACTGACGAACTTGCAAAATGGATTGCTGTGAACTGTAGGTTTATGTTCAGTTACATGAGAATAAATAATAGTCCTACACTGATTTCTAAAGACACTTTTTTTATTGTCCAATTATTGCTTTACACATCTGCCACAATAATGCAATGTACTATAAAAAATTTACAATAAAGGTAATTATAATTATTTTAATTATTATGTATTGATTATATTATTATTATTGTGTGATAAATTGCAATTAATTAAATTATTTAATCAGCATGTCTTGTAATTGTTCAATAAAATCTTTGACAGCACTAGTTTGCTTGACAGGTGCAAATATGCCCATATGTCATAATTACAAAATTATATTTTTAAGAACAATAATGCAAAATACAGTTAAATGGCCAGTATATTTCCTCAATTCACATGCCATTCACCAGTGTGGCTGGCGAAATGTTCATATTGGATCCTGGACACAGTTTAAATGTAAGTTCACCCAAAAATTACAATTCTCTCATCATTTTCTCACCCTTATGCCATTCCAGATGTGTATGTATCTGCTGAACACAACGATTTTATAGCATAAAAGTAATCCATAAAACTCCAGTGCTTTAATCCATGTCTTCAGAAGTGATATGATAAATGTGTCCTTTTTACTATAAACCTCCACCTTTGACCAGCCCCGACCAGCAGGTGGCGATATTCACTAAGAATGCAAATGGTCAAACAAAAGGAGAATGTGAAAGTGAAAGTGGAGATTTATAGAAAAAAAGGACTTAAATATGAATCTGTTTCTCACCCCCACTTAACATATTGCTTCAGAAGACATGGATTTAACCACTGGAGTCGTATGGATATGGAATAATATTGATGAAAATAGTTTTTTATGTTTTCCAGTGCAGATAATCAGATGTAGCTTTATGGTTCCCAGGGCCGAAGCAATTAATTTGTGGCCCCTTACCTTTTTTTCTAAATACAATTTAGAAACTTTTGTGGGCCCCAAGAATTGTTACCATCACTTCCCCTGAAACAAGTTTCCTGTAAAGATGCCTTCATAGAAACACTGTTAAGTCATCAGCTGACTGGGTAGCAAGGCAGCTTGGAAGGAAAAAAATACTTCATTGATAAAGAGTGTTGTACATAGAATATATACTCATGAAACAGTGGCAATAGTATGTCTAGGTTGGAGTTTATTCAGTGCATGGTACTATATTTTACAGTTGTCTTTTTTCAGTGATGGCAAAGAAAGGGTGCAATGAGAATAAAAAGAATCTCTGAGGATAAACATACAAGTCCTTTCTTTTCTTCACCCCAGACTATCAGAGGAAAGGAGTGCCACAAAGAAGAAAACAACACACTGAACGAACTACGACACCTTGCTCTCTGTAAAGGATACTACCTGAACTACCTATTATAAAAGCGTAACATTTTAAAATAGACATCTAAAACTGGACATGCTGAACTTGTCAGCTTGACGTGGGGCAGTAGGTTTTACCACAAGAGTTTTTGCGCTGTTGGCAGTGTTGATGCACAATACAAAATCGACAAAATTCCAACTTAGATTTTGTAGAATCTACTATTTTGATCGTTACAAAAATCAGAGAGGTTAGAATGACTCAACGAATTACTGGAATGCATTTTATTTTGTCGTAGAATCCATCTAGTCAGTTTTTAGTTTTTTTTTTGTTTTGTTTTTTTATAAAACATTTATTCTCAGCCACTTTAAATTACAGTTATCACTAATTAACACCATTTCTGGCTAATCAATTTCAATTAACCTAAAACCACTCTAGGTTGTGTGGATACATGTTCTTTAAAGGCTTTGCAGATCTGCTGTAGTGCTCATGGGTAAGAACATACTGCCCCCTCTAGTAGAAAAGTAGAAATATACTGAAAATGAATGAAAGTTATCCCTGCAAATCTTATTGAAAAACTGGCAGGAGCTGGTGTTCGGGATGCTGTATCTAATACAAAAACATCAAAGATGCATTTAAGAGAGCAGGGCATCTAAAATGCAAAGTACACACAAACAAGAAACAAAAACTGATGAAAATAAATAGAAATATCATAGAATGTAGGCTCACTACAATCCCCCACCCCTAACCGTCATTTAAACCCCTACTCGTGATGAGACAGGACGACACCAACAAACATAAGAAAAATCATACAAGCAATATGCAAAGTAATAGAAGTTTAAAACACAAGAAAACTTTTGAAATTGGCCCAGCATTCTGAAAGACAACACCTTATTTTTACACCAAAAACAAAAACTGAACAAAATGATACTTTCACATTTAGTAGGGACATTAACATGGGACTTTACCAAATGGAGATGGAGTTAAAGAATAGTTCACCCATAAAGGAAAATTCTGTTATTTACTCACAACAATATTATCCCAAAAACTTTCTTTTAATTTTCTTTTTTTCTGTCTTCAAGTTCAATTTTCTAATAAATGCAAATGAGATTTGAGAGCTGGAGGGGAAGATTTTCAGCAACTGAAAACTTAATAAAAGGGAAAAAATAGTTGAAAAAAAAAAAAAAAGAAAATTCTCTCATCTTTTACTCACCCTTATGGCATCCCAGATGTGTATGACTTTCTTTCTTCTGCAGAACACAAATTAAGATTTTTAGAAGAATATTTCAGCTCTGTAGGTCCATACAATGAAAGTGAATGGTGACCAGAACTTTGAAGCTCCAAAAAGCACATAAAGGCAGCATAAAAGTAATCCATAAGACTCCAGTGGTTAAATCCATATCTTCAGAAGCGATATGATGGGTGTGAATGAGAAACAGATAAATACTTATGTCCTTTTTTTTTTTACTATAAATCTTCACTTTCACATTCTTCTTGTTTTTTTGGTGATTCAAATTCTTTGTGCATATCGCCACCTACTGGTCGGGACTGGTCAAAGTTGGAGATTGACAGTAATAAAGGACTAAAATATTGATCTGTTTTTCACACACCCCTATCATATCACTTCTGAAGATATGGATTTAACCACTGGAGTCTGTACTTTTATGCTGCCTTTATGTAATTTTGGAGATTCAAAGTTCTGGTCACCATTCACTTGCATTGTATGGACCTACAGAGCTGAAATATTCTTCTAAAAATCTTCATTTGTGTTCTGCTAAAGAAAGAAAGTCATACACATCTGGGATGGCATGAGGGTGAGTAAATGATGAGAATTTTTATTTTTGGGTTAACTATCCCTTTAAAGTTTGTTCTTCACAGAAAATCATACAGCTTCAGAAGACATGGAATATAGCGCACAGGTCATATGGACAACTTTTATAATACTTTTATGGTGCTTTTTTGTCATGCTTGTGCTTGACTGTCTGTGACCATTTCATTCTGATGCAAACTTCATTTGTGTTGCACGGTGACAGAAGAAAAAAAATCATTCTTGGAACTTGGACTTAGAAACATGAGGGTGAAAAAATTATGACAGAATTTTCATTTTTGGGTGAACTTATCCTTTAAGTGTTTTAGATTATAAAAAAATACTCCTTTGCCCTGTCTCAACGAAAAAACTGTCACAACATTATCAGATGCCAAACCAACCAATTGCAAGAATAAAATGAAATTCAATTCAATTAAAAAAAGAACAACTTGACACTTTAGAAAATTGTCCTTTAAATTCCCACCACCCAGTTGTTAATGTTTAAACCATCCCTTTGCAATCCAACTTAAAAATATCATTTGAATTGGAGATAAAAATGTGTTTTTAGAAAACATTTGTTTAACTTGTTTTAGTCCGTCACCGAATGTCAGGCAGGTTTTTTGGAAAAGTCCGTCCGAGGTCCCGAGAAGTGGATGAGATCTCGCCTTTGTTCCTTGGAATTATTGGTTAGGAGTAAATGTAAGGAGGCTCAGTTTGCAGAATGAGACGTTCAAGGTCTGACAGATGTTTAGGGTCTGGAATGTGGCGGTCACAGCTGGCGGTGTGTGTGCTGCTACAGGAAGTGTTTGTCCATGGGAGAACTGGGTGGGCATGGCAGGCTGGTGGGAAGGGGCTGGACATGAGGGATCCTTTTTGACATTCATAAACCGATTGATCCCAGATTTTCACCCTGAAAAAGTAAGATCAAATCTTGATAAACAATCAATATAAGTAAACAAACATTTCTGGTCAGGCAAAAGTTAAACACATCCCCAAAAACAGGTCACAGTGTTAGTAGTGGAAAAAGGGAATGTCTGTGGCATGCAGATCTTAACGACATGGAAAGAATGGAGAATAAATGAGAAAACAAGCGCTCTCTGGCTGGAGTAAACATTGGAGGGGCGTTTGGAGTGAACGGGTCTCTGCACGCACGAAATAGGGCACTGTGAGAACACACCGGCAGGACAGCCTCACCCATGATCCTCTGGTGTATACATACCACCCTGACATCTGCTTAAACAGCACCAGACGCCCAGCGCCTCACACACCACAATTACAGCCCTAACACTGACATTATTTGCTTTTGAAACTTATACATTTCAGTGAGGGAAATGCAGATTTAACACTAAAGTGTTAACAGCCAAAAAACAAAACAAAAGAATTTAAGTTTCTCAATCAGTATTTTTGTCTTGTTTTTCATTATTATTATTTAAATGTCTTTAGAACAAGATCTGTTTACTTGAGGAGCAACATTGCATACATAATCAATGGAGCTTTCATGTCATGTCGGAATTACCATAATTATGAGATTGCGACTTGTAAAACCGTTCACGTCTTCTTGGAACTCAACATTACAAGTTGTAAAGTCTATGACCACATTTGAAAACGCATTGATTTTGCTTGATGTTTACTCCTGTCATCCACACCTGAGCGGTGTTATCCTTCATCAAAAACAGAGCATTTCGAAAAATCTCTCCATTGCTGCATACAATGAAAAATGATAATGTCAGGAATCTGAAAACTGAAACGGATTGGTTTGGATGTGGTCTATGAAAGCTCTGACTTGACCATTGTGGCGTCATGTAACAAGAACTAAAATGGCAGCGGCCTCAACAGTTAAAGGTAGTTTACATTTGTTTCTTTTATTACATGGCTCTCTGGAATACTTAATTCTGATTGGTCAATGGCGCCATCTAGCGGTCTGATATTTCTGAGGAACAACCGCACATCCACATATCAAACTGCTCATTCGGATATTTGCGACTCATCTTTACTACTTCTTAGATCACTGTGATCTCTACAGGTGTGCATTTATTTATTAATTGTCATGTAGGCTTGTAATAAGATTCATAATGAGCAGTCAGTCATTAATTACAAAATAAACATTGACAGAACTCTGACACAAACCGGAGGTTGATTTAAGCTGTCCAGCTATTTATTTCTTGTCACATATTTACATAATTTCAGCACAAATCAATGTTTCTTGTGCATTTATTTATTTGGCGAGTAGTCTTGTAATAAGCTGAATAATGAGCAGTCAAACTGTAATTTTCACAAAATAAACATCAACAGAACTCTGACACAAACCGGAGGTTAATTCCAGCTGTTTTTCTTCTAACATAATTACACAATTTCAACACAAATCCATATTTGATGTCCATTTATATATTTATTTGCCTAATAGCTGTGTAATCAGCAGGATAATGTACAGTCAGCTGGTTGTTATCACAAAATCACCCTGTCAGGGTTTATTCTGTGATAACAAACGGCTGACTGTACATTATCCCTTACTTCTTATAGCCATGGTTATCTCCTGGACTTTCTCTGTTTTTAATCATTTTGCAAGAACATACAGACGTGAATTAAGGAATTATTGTTTGCCGTCATCAACAACAAAGCAACACATGGATCCGTTGTGCCATTATCAGCATTGCCATAAAAATGAATAATTCCTCAGTCTGTGGACTGTAGAATCTCCGAGTTGACATCTCATAATTACAGTAATTCCGACAAGACATAAACGCACCATAAGACTTACATAACAGTTAGTTCCGGTCTTCTAATTTAATTGGTCAAGCAGCGTTCCCGGAAAACCTGGAGTGGAGCTGGAGTGGGGTTATTACTGAACGCTTTGAGTGTTGAGGGGGAACTGTCACACTGACACCTAGTGGCGTAGATGCAGCATCATGCAAGTACAACACTTTTAAGTTACCAATGCCATTGTAGAATAATACGCAATTTGCAGTCAGCCATGATTCTGTGAGTGAAAGCATCCAATTACAAAGGATTATTAAGATAAAGTGAGTTTTATTCAGCTAGCCATCTGATCTCAGCATGCGCCGCTCAAGAATGTGCACCAAGCACCATATGTAGAACTAGATAGGTCTATTGATAGGTGTCTCTCAATGATCTGGTGTCGAGATATGGCTGGGGCATGTTGTTATTCGGTTGCTAGGATGCTCGGCAGGGTTGCTAGGGCATGGCTAGGTAGTTGCAAGGGTGATCCTTAAAGATTTCTTGCTAATCAAATGAGCCTACCCATATGTCTCTATGACATGATTCAACGTTAAATCTATGGGATTTATTCGCCTGCTGGCTGTACTTCATATACCCCATTGCATCTAAAAGTCATAGTACCCATCACCTCAATAAACTGCAGGATACTGCACAAGCCAATTATTCATGTCTGTAGCTCAAATTGTGTGGGATGATGCAAAAATTTATACAGAAGAAGAAGAATTGGGTTAAGGATTTTGGAAAATTCTTAAATGAAGGTCAGCGCAGTCTTCATCTCATGTGTACATCCTTTTAAACATATTTTTCAAAAATATTATTCACTTCTTTCTGTTCAGCAATTAGCAAAAAAAAAAAAAAAAACATTTTGAGTACTGCTTTAAGCATACATCTAACAAACTTTAATGAGATTTATGCTTAAAATAATAATAAATTTAAAAAATATTTGCCAATGGGGTAAGCAAAATAAACTTATTTCAAGATTTATTCTCTGAAAACAAGTCTTATACTTATTTCTGACATACGTATATCAAGGTTGTAAATATGTTGGGATTATGATGCTATCTGAGAAACCTGGTGGTTTTACTGAAGTTCATTTCATTTTCTCCACCATTAATGGTGACTACAGTTTGAACTGTAATGTACTTTATTTATCAATTGTCATTTCTGTACTGTCGATTTTTGTCTCATCTGATTTTTTTAAGGGGGCACTGCCACCCTGGCCTCTTCCTCAAAACTGCCCTAATATGAAGGGTTTCCATCAATACATGCTTGTTTAGGGATTTTGCTTTGTTTTTTTAGTAGTAAGCCTGTATTATCCTGCTATTTCCTCACTGTTTCAAAAAGGCAAAATGTCAGAGCCACTGTAATGGGGTTAATGTAGTATGGGAGATGGTACTGCTGTAAGTGGCGTTGCCTAGGGGAGGGTGAAATTTAGATACATGCCATAAACCCAGCGGCCTCCAGTGCAATCAGAGAGAGGAGCTCATCACTGATACAAGCCCATGTAAAGCAGGGCTGCTTTCACAAACCACTATTTCACAAAGTGCAAGAGACTGAAACAGACACTTTAATGGGATAAAGTATTGCAGTAATGCACTGCTTCAGACATTCATTGCATGAAATATTAAAAGGGAACGCATGTTATGAGAATGAAATTATAAGTCCAAATTAATGCTTGTCCCAATGCAAGTGAAAATTTAGTTTGAAGCATACCTGCCAACATCGCATTGTGAAAAATAAGTAGGTGCACTACGCAGACTGTGTAATATGCGTACAGGGAGTGACAGTACCGGTCAGTAATACTACATTGAAGATGAATAATACCAAGAAACTGACCATGTATTACCACATCCTTCAGTTTGTTTTCTGAGTTATTAATAATAAAAAGTGTATATCCTTTCTTATATACCGAGAACTTTCCTGACCCATGACTTTTTAACAATATAATTATTTTGATTTCTTCAATTATTTGTCTTCTTTATCTCATCTGTGTTGGTTCATATTTTTTTGTTATTTACTTTATTTATTTTTTTCCTTCACCTGTACTTCTTGTCTTTATGACTTAGTGATTGTATTCATACATTGTTGGATCTGTATAATTTTGTACATCTTATTAAACATTTATATTGAACCTTCTGTTTTTCAATTTTAAAAAAATCCACAGTTTTAGCACAATGTGTGGACTTTTCAGATGGTCCCTTACCCACCGTTTGAAAAATTTCTAACTTATATCACTGTTAAATTAACGATCTGGAACTATTTCGCTGTGACGCAATCTGACCAGCTTATGGGACAAATCGTGTCCGGCACTGATTCCATACGTCCCGTGGAGGCGTCCCGCATCATTTCATTTTTAAAATGTGGATGTGGAAAATCGTGAGTTTATCGGCAGAAATTGTAAATCGGGAGAACAGCGGGAGGAGGGGTGGAAAAATGGGAGAAACCTGGTAAAATCGGGAGTGTTGGCAGGTATGGTTTGGAGAGTAAAAAAAAAATTGGCTGTTAAATTTATTAAGAACTACAACATAATACATGGTTTAAATTGAATTGTAAGAATGATAATCTAACCCTTACTGATGCAAACGATTTACTGTTTACAAATACAAATACTGACCATCTATTTAAGAAAACATTTGCCAAGACTTGTGCGTCTTCCAACAAGTTTAAACTATCTGTTTCTTTGTTGTTGTTGTTGTTCTCAGAACAACACACTTGTGGAATACAGCATTCCTTGCATTAAGCCACCGAAATAAAAATATGAAGGACAAAATCACAACAGCAACATTCGAGTTTATATATATAAATTATGCAAAATACAGTTTCATTGCTGGCTAAAAATATTTATGGCTGGTAAATTTTCTGAATTCACCTGCCATTAGCAGGTGTGGTATAAAGTTCCTGTGTGGAATGTATAAGCTATAATCACACGCCGATGTTACTGGTGGATACTCACTTGTGTCTAATACAGGTCTTACTCAGGTGTGATCTCGGTTTCCTGATGCACCACCACTTTAGTGACAGACATGTCAGGGTGCTGCTCCTTTGCCTCCTTTATAGCCTGAGCGAGAGCCTGCTGACCAGAGAGGACCGAGTTTACGCCAGACTGCCATAACATGCAGCAATTATACAGGTTACATTTAAAGATCCCATGAAAAGATTTTGTGGCTTTCAGTTCATGGGATCTATTTTCGTGAGCGCGCTAATTCTAAGCACAATTTTTATGCCAGTGCAAAGCACAAGTGGGCGTGGGTGGGAGTGTTTGCACTCTCTGTGTGTGTATGTGTGCAAACTGTGGGTGTATTGTATATTAATGAAGTGCCGCAAAGCGCAATTTGCTATTTTCCTGAGAAATAGATTAGTGCACTAAGACTTTTCAAAAGCAGGTGTTTTCAGCACAAAGCCTTAATTCAGTTCCTGCATTTGCAGTTTGGTGATTCCACCAGCAGGTGGTAATATAGTTAATGTCCAAACTCTGAAAATATAGTGGAACATCAAATTAAGTCCCTGACAATCACAGTTGAAGTCGTATTATGAAACAAAAATGTATGAGATCCGTACTAAACTTTCTGAAGGTCATGGTTTATTTTCCAGTTATTATTATTGTTATGTTTATATTTACAAAATTATTTATGATCTAATTTGTATGAATATTTTTTTTCACCTGTTGTCGAAGAGTGATTTTTAAATCACTGCAAAAACGAAATCACTGAGGCCGGTGGAATAAGTTTGAATGTTCCTAATGTCTGGATTTAGGGAAGTGTTTTTTTTTTTGTTTTTTTTTTGGAGCACTTCGTTATTTTATTATATTTTAGTTTCCTTTGAAGTGTATTCGTTTGAATTTAGAAATATTTTTGGTTACATTTTTTTTCTGTTTCAATAAATGAATTTAATTTTTAAAGCAAAATCAACCAGAAGAAGTGAAGTGCATGCATAAATCCAAAGCCTAACTGATACAATAACTGTTATTACTAGCCATGATTTGTGTCACTTGATCAATGTGATTAATACAACTTACATTCTCTATAATTTAATGGAGCGTACATCCAAATCCTGAGGATAGCCACATTTCCTATGTGTATAAAAGGAGCGTGTCACTGTCATAGAAATATGCCTGACATTCAGCAAGGAGTTAATGCACAAAAGAATGTAAGTCCACATTTCTGTTCTTCGAATTTATTGCATACAGCCCATTTACACTGCCGACTTCTTATGAATGTGCTGTGTTTGTTTATATCACTGGTGATTGAGGGAATGGACTATATAAAAGGACGCAGATGGTGCAATAACCGGAGAAGAAACTCAGAATTAAATTGCGCCCAATAGCACTTTGCGTACACAATTTTGCCAAACCCACTTGCGCCTAGACTTAGCGCATGCTTGCACGAAAAAACACAAAACTTAATCGCCATGCCCACTGACTTTGCACGCATGACTTATCGCATAGCACTGTGCTTAGCGCTCTTAAAATAGGGCCCCATGTCCGTTAGCTTTGAGGTTGTCAAAATAAACCCATGGAAAAGGCCAGCATTGTTGGTCACCAGCATATGTTGTGTTTTGGATGCTGTTGCACTGGTGTCACCACCAGGCTTCTTAAAGGTGCACACAGCAATTCCTGAGAAACACTGTTGATTTTCGAACTCAGCTGCCAAAAAAAACACACCCCTCCCTTCAGTGCTCCTTTGGAAGCTCTGCCCTTGACTTATCATAATCCTTCTTTTTTAGTTTATATTCATCTGACCTTTTTCTCTTGGTCTATTTCTCAGCCATTTATCCTCCTTGGAGTTTAGAAAGTTCACTTCAGCCAGATTTTCCATCGCTCTTCAAATTAATTTCCCTCTCGCTCTGCCCCCACCCCCCATCCTGTGCACGCGCAAGAACCACCCCCTGTTGCTGATTGGCTGGAGTAGTGCTGTGTGGATCGGTCCGATCCACTTTGTTTTTGTCCCATTTACAGAGCCAGGGCTGTGTACAAATACTAGATTTTTTTCCACCCACAGAATGGACAGCTAGCAGACTGTGAGGAGATATTTGCAGAATTTGACAAAAAGTGTATTGGATTAGAATTACTGAGTGCACCTTTAAGCTTGACCAGAACGATTGATGGGTGGTTAAGTCATTTCACCTTATCATGATCAATCTCAGTGTCTCCAGTGATCACAATCCTCTTCTCAATACGGGTCTCTGAGATTCCGCCTTTCACCGTCTAAACAGAGACGTAAATGAGAGAATGGGAGCCAGAAAGATACAAACATCTCATCTCACTGCTCAACCAAGAACCAAGAAGAAGGCAGTTTGGTACTTCTTTGCTAACTTGCAAAATGGAAGATTATGGTCAGCAAAATTAGTAATTAAAGCTGACGTTTGTAAATAATTTCAATGTTAACATTCTCTCTCGTAATCAAGCTAAATATGCAGAGACAACTATAAGTAAGCCATTTGTAGGTTGATTTCACCAAAAAGTGTAACATACACTTTAAGTGTATTTCTTAACAAATGGGTTGGTATCTCTTTTTGAAATGTAATGTACAATAGTATTAAAGAGTTCCTTATCTGTCACTCTCTCGACATTGTGTCGATGTAGTGACACTAGGGGTCACTCTTGGGAGCCCCAAACACCTCTGCTTTTTTGAAAAAAGGCCAATGAGAATTGGTGAGTGGAATTTGCATGCCACTCCCCTGGACATATGGGAATAAAAGGAGCTGGTATGCAACCACTCATTCAGATTTTCTCTTCGGAGCCGAGCGGTTGTATTCAGTGCACTGAATTCAATTCCCTCCAAAGACACACCTCAAAACTGCTGGATTTACGGTGCATTTCAGCGGCTTCTCACCCTCTGCACCCATGGAGTGCATAGAACACCCCTGTGCACTTCGGCAGAGCGAAAATAAAAGAGTATATTCTAAAAGTGTATATTTTCATTCACAAAAAGAGCGGCACACACACGGAACGTCTTTTTAAAGATGCCTTTCCGTTTGTGTGTTATTCCTGGTTGCGGTCGTTATCTCTCCGCTTCTGACGGCCACAATCGCTGTCTTACGTGTCTGGGCACTGCCCACACGGAGACATCGTTCGTGGATGAGTCATGTCCTCATTGCGAGAACATGACCATGGCAACGTTGCGGTCGCGGCTTGCTTTCGTAAGAAAGAATGGTTCCCTTGTCTCCTGGGTCACATATCCGGTGTGCACGGCCGTCGTCACGACCACCATCCACCGTCCCAATTTGGCAGATATGACGCTCCAGCGGTGGACCCCCTGCCCCTGTGCGCCCAGCTGTGTCACAAACACCCCCACATGGGTACTAGTGGACTACGGGAACGAGATTCCTCCTCCTCCCTCCTCGGCCAATCATATGGTGGGCAGCAGGAGCTAGGTAAGTGCTTTGATGTCCCTGGACTCAGCACAGCCACGGTGCTCGAGTCCCCTCGATGTGGCAGCTCGAGCTCTGCCCCGCCATGAGGCCCCACCCGCAGGTACGTCCGACGTGATCATTCCCTTGGTCCCCCTCGCCCGGAGTTTGGGCGCATGCCTCGTGCTTTCCAACCCGTCGCGATGGCTGACCCGGACCG
Organism: Myxocyprinus asiaticus; assembly: GCF_019703515.2. NCBI lineage: Eukaryota > Metazoa > Chordata > Actinopteri > Cypriniformes > Catostomidae > Myxocyprinus > Myxocyprinus asiaticus. Next base: position 37,923,963 of record NC_059373.1, read on the forward strand.
TCCAACTCGGCTACGCGATTCAGTTCACCAGGCACCCGCCCAGGTTCAGCGGCGTCCGCTTCACCTCGGTGAAGGGCGAGAACGCCGCTACCTTGCGTGCGGAAATCGTTACCCTTCTGCGCAAGGGCGCGATAGAGCCTGTCCCTCCAGCCGAGATGAAGAAAGGGGTCTACAGCCCTTACTTCATCGTACCGAAGAAAGGCGGTGGGTTGCGATCAATCCTGGATCTGCGAGTACTGAACCAGGCTTTGCACAGACTCCCGTCCAAGATGCTGATGCAAAAACACACTCTAACGAGCGTCCGGCATCAAGATTGGTTCGCAGCGGTAGACCTGAAGGACGCGTACTGCCACGTTTTGGTCTTACCTCGACACAGACCCTTCCTGCGGTTTGCCTTTGAAGTCCAGGCGTACCAGTACAAGGTCCTTCCCTTTGGCCTGTCCTTGTCCCCTCGCGTCATCACGAAGGTCGAAGAGGCAGCCCTTGCCCCGCTAAAGGAAGTGGGTGTCCGCATCCTCAATGACTGGCTAATCCTAGCTCACTCTCAAGAGTTGCTGTGCACACACAGGGACCTTGTACTCCGGTAACTCAGCCGACTGGGGCTTCAGGTCAACTGGAAAAAGAGCAAGCTCTCACCGGTTTAGAGCATCTCTTTTCTCGGTTTGGAGTTGGACTCGGTCTCGATGACAGTGCGCCTCACGAACGAGAGCACGCAGTCGGTGCTGAACTGTCTGAAGGCGTTCAGACGAAGAACAGCGGTTCCACTGAAACGTTTTCAGAGGCTCCTGGGGCATATGGCATTCTCAGCAGCGGCCACACCGCTCGGGTTGATGCATATGAGACCGCTTCAGCACTGGCTTCAGACTCGAGTCCCGAGATGGGTATGGCGCCGCGGGACACATCGTGTGACCATCACGCCGATCTGTCACCTCTTCAGCCCTTGGACCGACCTTGCATTTCTACGGGCAGGGGTTCCCCAAGAGCAGGTCTCCAGGTGCGTCGTGGTTACAATAGACGCCTCCAAGATGGGCTGGGGCACCAGATGCAACAGGCACACAGCCGCCGGCTCCTGGACGGGCCCGTGGCTGCGTTGGCACATCAACTGCCTAGAGTTGTTGGCAGTACTGCTCGCCCTTTCGGAGGTTCCAGCCGTTGATCCAGGGCAAGCACGTGTTGGTCCGGATGGACAACACAGCGACGGTAGCGTACATCATCCGTCAAGGTAGTGTACGCTCCCGTTGCATGTCACAACTCGCCCGCCGTCTCCTATTCTGGAGTCAGCAGCACCACAAGTCGCTATGAGCCACTCACATCCTGGGCGACCTCAACACCGCAGCGGACGCGCTGTCATGTCAGGTTACCCTCAGGTGGTCCAGCTGATTTGGAGTCGATTCGGTCAAGCACAGGTAGACCTGCTTGCTTCCCGGGAATCCTCCCACTACCCGCTTTGGTACGCCCTGACCGAGGCACCCCTCGGTATAGATGCGCTGGCACACAGCTGGCCCCCTGGACTATGTAAATATGTGTTTCCCCCAGACGAGGAGCAGGTCGTCCTAGTAGCAACCTACTGGCCCACTCAGACATGGTTCTCAGATCTCACGCTCCTCGCGACAGCCCCCCCCACCCCGACAAACTCCCCTGAGGAAGGACCTTCTTTCTCAGGGACGGGGCACCATCTGGCACCCGCGACCAGACCTCTGGAATCTAGACACGATCACTCAGGCTAGGGCTCCCTCTACGAGGCACCTGTATGCCTTCAAGTGCCGTCTGTTCGCTAAGTGGTGTCCTTCCCGACGCGAAGACCTCCAGAGATGCGCAGTCGGATCGGTGCTTTCCTTCCTGCAGGAGAGGCTGGAGGGGTGGCTGTCCCCCTCCACCTTGAAGGTGTATGTAGCCGCTATTTCGGTTCATCACGATGCAGTAGATGGTAAGTACTTGGGGAAGCACGACTTGATCATCAGGTTCCTGAGAGGCGCTAGGAGGTTGAATCCTTTCAGACTGCACCTCGTCCCCTCGTGGGACCTCTCTGTGGTCCTTCGGGGTCTACAGGGAGCTCCCTTTGAGCTCTTGGAGTCAGCTGAGCTTAAGGTACTCTCTTTAAAGACTGCCCTCCTGACTGCGCTCACTTCCATCAAAAGGGTAGGGGACCTGCAGGCGTTCTCTGTCAGCGAATCGTGCCTGGAGTTCGGTCTGGGTTACTCTCACGTGATCCTGAGACCCCGAACGGGCTATGTGCCCAAGGTTCCCACGACCCCTTTTAGGGATCAGGTGGTGAACCAGCAAGCGCTGCCCCAGGAGGAGGCAGACCCAGACTTGGCGTTGCTGTGTCCAGTGCGAGCTTTACGCATCTATTTGGATCGCACGCAGAGCCTTAGAAGCTCCGAACAGCTCTTTGTCTGCTTTGGTGGACAGCTGAAAGGAAGCGATATCTACAAACAGAGGATCGCCCACTGGGTCATTGACGCCATCGCGATGGCATATCAGGCTCAGGATGTGCCACCCCCTGCGGGGTTACGAGCCCACTCTACTAGGAGTGAGGCGGCCTCCTGGGCCATGGCCAGTGGCGCCTCTTTGGCAGACATCTGCAGAGCAGCGGGCTGGGCAGCACCCAACACCTTTGCGAGGTTCTACAATCTCCGGGTTGAGCCGGTCTCGTCCCGTATATTGGCCGGCTTGCGCATAGCGCCTTTCCCCTCCCTTGAGGTGAAGACGAGCGCTCTTGACTCCCAGTCAAGTTCACAGACTGTGATCCCTGGATGACTTTCCTCCTTAGCCCTCTGGCAGTTGAGTTTGCAGAGAAACTCGCTGACCGGCCCAGTACATACGCTAATGATCCCCTGTACTGAGGTAGGTGCTCCACATGTGCTGGTTCCCCGAAGGCGACCCCATGTGATATTTTCTGCAAAATTGTTTCCCTGTTGGCAAACTGCATCTTCCTTGGGCAGAGGCCCCTCTGCCCCCGGTTGCCATGCTCTGTAGAAACTCCTCCCCCTTCGGGAACGACCTACCATGGGACCTCTCCACATGACAAATTTCCGACAAGACTCGGTAAGACCATGTGATGTATTCCACTCAAAATACCACCCCCCTCTTTTTGGGCGGGGTGTGGTCTCCGTGGTGTCTTCCCCTTGGGAGGGACACCCCCCCGACGCAGACACATATGGCTCCCAGTCAGTAAACAAATTCCACTCTTTCTGGGAAGAAAAGAGAGGGAAAGAGGCCTCGGCTGGGCTAGCCTGTCCCTATAGTTGGGCAGTCGACTTGTTCCTGAAGGACCGTTCGACGCTCATAAGAGCATTGAAGGAGGTTACGTGATGGCCTGGTGCGCTGGCTACGAGGCACACAGCGGTCTGCCCGTCACACACCGCCAGTTCACGTAACACAGTTCAGACAGTTGTGGCGTTTTGTATAGGGACCCCTAGTGTCACTACATCGACACATTGTCGAGTGAGTGACAGATAGGGAACGTCCTGGTTACTTTCGTAACCTCCGTTCCCTGATGGAGGGAACGAGACGTTGTGTCCCTCTTGCCACAATGCTGAACTACCCGCTGAAATGGCTGGGACCTGGTCTCGGTTTCTCAGCACAAAACCTGAATGAGTGGTCGCATACCAGCTCCTTTTATACCCGTATGTTCAGGGGAGTGGCATGCAAATTCCACTCGCCAATTCTCATTGGCCTTTTTTCAAAAAAGCAGAGTGACCCCTAGTGTCACTACATCAACACAATGTCTCGTTCTCTCCATCAGGGAAAGGAGGTTACGAAAGTAACCAGGATGTTTCCTAAGCAATTGACTTTTCTATTTCTAGACGATTCTTTCATGACATTGCAAGTGCGAGTGTAACTTCTAAACACCTTTGGTAAACCCTGATCACCAGGTGTTCAGTACTGAGCCACATCCAGTGTAACAGTCAATGAATCATACGTGAAGGATACTGTAGTTACCTTGGTGATCTGTGTTGTGGTGGTGGTGCTCACAGTCTCTGATGTGATCGTCTGAGCACTCAGCAGCATCCCAGACTCCTTCTCTGACAGAGCATTGGGCTATTAGAAGACAAACACATACACCTGGTTAGAATACTAATACTTACAATCCCCATCATTTATCCCATTCTCCTATTGCAATTCCCCAAAACACATCCTTTTACCACAGTAAGAGAATCATAAATGTGTAAGGGATAATTAAAGATACACAGATAATGGAAATTCTGCTGGCACCTAAAAGCCAATAATTAGTTTCATATTTTGGACAAAAACCAATATGATGGCCGATATATAATTTTTAAAAATGTTATACAATTACAAATGAGTTCAGACATAAGAACACCATAATGTGCACTATGAAAAATTGATAAATGTTTATTTCTTTTGAAATCTGGTACTTTTTGAATTAGATAAATACAGTAAGCCCTCATTTTAATAAAGGTTAGAGTTCTGGGATATTGGTTAGATAGCCTTTGAAAAACAGGTGACTCTGGGTAGAGAGCAGAGCTCTGAGAGTTAAAACCAATGAATTTAATGATGAGTTAAATTGACAAAAAAAAATCACTTTTAGAGGGATTGCAATAGATTTCGGGCAATATTTAATTAATCTTGAATAGCAGAAAACTGTTAAATATCCATTATAAGCTTTTAAAATATCAAATATCAATCAATGGCAGTAATTTAAAATCACTAATATCATCATTTTTGGATATCAATAAGTGCCAATACCAATATTCAATATCAGCCAATTAACTATCCAATATCGACCAATTTTTTTTTCACTGATTTGCAAATAACTTAAAAATCACTAATACTGGTCCATGTAAATCCAAACATATACTGACACCTATACAGCATATGTACCAGTACTAATATCCGATTTTGGCTTATTTAATATCTAATATCAGCCAATGTCGTTTATTTAAAAATCACTAAAATTGGCTGATGCAGATACCAATATGTACCAATACATGCACTGATACCGATATAGATTTTTTAAATACTTAAGTGTTAAATTCATCATGCACCAATATTAATACATGCACCAATACAGAAATATTTTCTTAATCCTTTGTGTTAAATTCATCATGTACCAATACAGATACTTGCACTGATACCGACATATTTTGCATCCTTAGTGTTAAATTCATTCTGTACTAATACGATGCATGCACTATTTTTTTGCATTCCCAGTATTAAATTAATATGTACCAATACATTACATGCACTGGTACCAATATATTTTGCATCCTTAGCGATAAATTAATTATGTACAAATATAGATACATGCACTGATACTAACATATTTTGCATCCTTAGTGATAAATTCATAACGTCCCAATACCGATACATACACAAATATGACATATTTGACATCCTTACTTTTAAATTCAATCTGTATCAATATGATACATGCACTGATCCTGATATATTTTGCATCCTTAGCAATAATTTTATTATGTACCAATATAGATACATGGCACTGATACAATATATTTTGCATATCCTTAGTATTACATTTATTAAATACCAATATGGATTCATGTACTGATACCAGTATATTTTGTATCCTTAGTGTTGAATTAATTATGTACGAATACCAATATATGCACCAATACCACAAATTTGTGTCTCCTTAGCGTTAAATTCATTATACCAATATGATACATGCACTGATACCTGTATATTTAACATCCTTAGTGTTAAATTCATTATGTACCAATACTGATAAATGCACCAATACCGATATATTGTGCATAGTGTTAACTTAGTTCTCTTTTCATGCAATGCACAACACTTTCAGAAAAAGTGGGCACAAAACAACAACAAAGAACTAACCAAAGACCAAAAAAAGTCCTGACAGAGAAGAAACACACTTGCTGTCAGCAACACCACAGATCTTACACATCTGACACACGGTTGATGCAAAACACAGAGTACGTGTCCTAGACTCCCCTCACCTGTGCAGACTCATAAGTGATGGTCTTGGTCTCTGTGTGCACTATCGGGACGTCCTTGGTGGCGACTTCACCACGAAGTGAGTTGGTGACATCAGAAATGGTGATAGTTTTTGTCTTCACCACAGGAGACTGTGAGAGGAGTCAAGACACAGAGTGAGTGGAGAATTGCTTTTCCCACTACTCTAACTTTACCTGCACACATCAACAATTACTAACACCATCTGGAACCCTTGCCCTAGTCATTGCACTGTATTGTAAGACAAATATTCTTTGCTGACCAACTCATAAAAACAGCTTCAAATGCAAAATTCATCTTAGTCCTTTGAGAGGTTGTTAGTGAAAATCAGCTCTCGAACCAAACAACAGAGTTACTCTAATTGTTTCATGTTTTTTTTATTCATCCTCTCCAATCCATAATTTTTATCATTCTGCAAACTACAACAAGCCACATGTGGCACGCTGATTTGATTCCTTAAACGTTATAAGTGGAAAAAATGGCCACCACAGATGAGCTAAAACTTCACTACACAACCCAAAATGATACAAATTTATGCTGAAATGATAATACACTGCATAAAACTGGCCTCCCAGTGAAGCAGAATCTAAAGGACAACATACAGTCATCTATAAGACAGGTGTGCAGATATTCATCCAAGAAGGATGTGTATTTACTTATGCAATTTTGCTATTCAAGAATATTGTTTTTCTTGTTTTAAGTTAAATGATTTTTGCCTGGAGTGAGAGGGCCTATGTAAATGTAACCTTCAGCACCCCACAGAAGCCCAGCATTCCTATTACCTATAATGCTCAGCTCAGATACACAATTCATGCATATTAAAACCACCACAAATTGCTTCGTTTTTTTATTTCTAATCTTTTATCTTCAGGCGGACTGCCAAAAAAGCTTTTGATTTAGAAACATTTTGCACATTGGAAGTCAAATATTATTTTCATCCAATAAAGAGAACGTCAGGTTGACAGATGTATGGCGGGAACACAATGTCAGATTCGAGCAAAGCAATGGGTTCACCATGTGGCGCTTTCAAAAGAACAGCTCACTGTGACAGCTCACGTTACGAGGCCTGTGAGTTTCCTTTCACACAGATATTAGCTCATTTAAAAGAGGCCAAACAAAAGTGATGCAAAATACTCTATCATTAGAAAGGACGAGAAGAGAGACTGAAACTAGAAGAGTCATTTAAAAAGAAAATGAATGGCTCTGCTTTATGTGCTAATCTCATGCTTTGGTTCATACAAACACTGAAGGCAGTTCACCCAAAAATGAAAATTGTGTCATCATTTCCTCATTGTCATGTCGCTCTAAACCCCTTATGACTTTTTACTTCCTTGAACACAAAAGGAGATGTTTTAAAGAGTGTTCGAGCCACTGTTTTCCATTAAATGAAAGTGGATGGTGATTTTTATGACCAAGCTGAAATGTAAGTCATTTTTTCACTGATACTCTTTCTCTCCGCCGCAGTTCTCAAATCTCTTTTGTATTGAATGCATTAAATACGCGGAAGTACGAATGAGATTTGAGAGCTATGGCAGAGGGAAAATTTTTGTGTGTTTCTCAATAAGTTACTTTAAAGCTCAAATTATACTTCGGTTTTGACACGAACGCTTAGCGTCTGCATACAGTCAAACGCTCAGCCTTTCAAAGTATACTTCATTTGCCTGTGCGCGCATACACAGGCTGTTGGTGCATGCGTGCTACGACTGCAATGGGATACTGGACCATTTCTCTTCAGGAGTCCACCTTGTGGATCCATCAATTAGTGCAAATAATTCCAGGCACATACATATTATGTGCTTTCAGAAAAATCTGGCTGCACGCATTCAGTGATTGAGCACTCTACTGCTGACGAAATTTGCATCACGCATCCTATACGCATATGCTTAGTGTTCGTGCCAATATACTAGTATACTTTAGGCTTTATGCTTTTTGTTCTTTTAGGAACTTGGCCGTCAAAATCACCATCCACTTCAAATAAAAATCAAATAAGCCTCAGATTATGCACATTTCTTGTTTTTTGATCCATACAGAAACAATGTGGCATATGTTCTTACTACCCTGCATAGATCAAAGAGTAAATGTGGAGCTAGATAAAATCTCTAGCAAATGGTTGTACTGAAATTTGCAAAAGAAATGAGTGGAAAAAAAGGTGAAGATCCCGTAATCAGAATTTCTGCCCGCAAAAAGGTAATGAGCACTTATTATCTCACAGAGATAACTCTAAAGCAGAATATATAGTTAAAGTCAGAAGTTTACATACACTTAGGCTGAATTCATTAAAACTCATTTTTTAACCACTCCACAATTTTAATATAAGAAAACTATGTTCTAAGTCGTTTAGGACATCTACTTTGTGCATGACACGAGTAATTTTTCCAACAATTGTTTACAGACAGACTGTTTCACTTTTATTGACTATATCACAATTCCAGAGGGTCAAAAGTTTACATTCACTAAGTCAACTGTGCCTTTAAGCAGCTTGGAAAATTCCAGAAAATGATGTCAAGTCTTTAGCCAATTAGCTTCTGATGGGAGGTGTACTGAATTGGAGGTGTACCTGTGGATGTATTTTAAGGCCTACTTTCAAACTCAGTGCCCCTTTGCTTGACATCATGGGAAAATCAAAAGAAATCAGCCAAGACCTCAGAAAAACAATTGTGGACCTCCACATGTCTGGTTCATCCTTGGGAGCAATTTCCAAATGCCTGAAGGTACCATGTTCATCTGTACAAACAATAGTATGCAAGTATAAACACCATGGGACCACGCAGCCTCATACCACTCAGGAAGGAGATGCATTCTGTCTCCTAGAGATGAACGTAGTTTGGTGTGAGAAGTGCAAATCAATCCCAGAACTACAGCAAAGGACCTTGTGAAGATTCTGGAGGAAACAGGTAGGCAAGTATCTATATCCACAGTAAAACGATTCCTATATTGACATAACCTGAAAGGCTGGGTAGCAAGGAAGAAGCAAAAACTGAAATTTTTGGCCATAATGACCATCGTTATGTTTGGAGGAAATAAAGTGAGGCTTGCAAGCCGAAGAACACCATCCCAACCGTTAAGCATGGGGCTGGCAGCATCATGTTGTGAGGGTGCTTTGCTGCAGGAGGGACTGGTGCAATTCACAAAATAGATGCTATCATGAGGAAGTAAAATTATGTGGATATATTGAAGCATCATCTCAAGACATCAGCCAGGAAGTTACAGCTCTGTCGCAAATGGGTCTTCCAAATCGACAATGACCCCAAGCATACCTCCAATGTTGTGGCAAAATGGCTTAAGGACAACAAAGTCAAGGTATTGGAGTGGCCATCACAAAGCCCTGACCTCAATCCGATAGAAAATTTGTGGGTAGAACTGAAAAAGCATATGCGAGCAAGGAGGCCTACAAACCTGACTCTGTTACACCAGTTCTGTCTGGAGAAATGGGCCAAAATTCCAGCAACTTATTGTGAGAAGCTTGTGGAAGGCTCCCCAAAACGTTTGACCCAAGTTAAACAATTTAAAGGCAATGCTACCAAATACTAACAAAGTGTATGTAAACTTCTGACCCACTGGAAATGTGATGAAAGAAATAAAAGCTGAAATAAAAATTCTCTCCACTATTATTCTGACATTTCACATTCTTAAAATAAAGTAGTGATCTTAACTGACCTAAGACAGGGAATGTTTTCTACAATTAAATGTCAGGAATTGTGAAAAACTGAGTTTAAATGTATTTGGCTAAGGTGTATGTAAACTTCTGACTTCAACTGTACAGTTCTGGTCATGGATATCTTGTGATATCTGATATCACCCTTACTCTCGGAAGTAGCATAAAGCCAGCTAATCACATTTGACCTGGTTATTTCAGACAACTCTTGCCATTTTTGTATGGATTATGCATCACACAGTCTATAAACGTGGGGATGCCATCTGAGGCTGAGATTACTATGAATATGACTTCATATAAATGTCCTCTTTTCAAATTTTTATTGACTGTGCTGTACCTATGATTGTCTTTATCATTGAATAGAAGTGGAACAATTTCTTTAAGTGGTAAATCCATGTACATTAAATCATAAATTACAAACAACTGTAGATAGATAACTGAACATAACATACATCCTCTCTCCCTCCTTTCATTATGAATTATGTCAACGCTCCACATGTGCAAAGAGGCCCTGATTGTTGTATCACGCAAAAGCCTGACATGTCTACCAACAACAGTGGTGCAATGCTTAGCAACATCAATGTTTTTGGTGCACGGTGGAGCACAGAGTACCAGGGTAGAAAAACAGGATAATATCGTAATTCATGAGGTTTGTGATTTGGACTTTGCCTGATACAGACATAAACTGTAGTTTTTTGGCTGTAATACAGAGATGTCCACTTCAACATGCATCAATGGCAATGGACACGAGATTTACATCTGCAAGGAGAAGCAAAGTGCACCATGTGCTGAAAAGCTGTGCAGAGAATTACAGTGGTCACTGAAGAATTGACACAGCTAACAAATAGAAACAATACTAGCTCAACAGTAAAAAAGTAATAATCTGAAACTAGATTTAGGTTTCCAAAAAGAAATACCAGTGCTTGCAAGGCAGCAAAAGAGCAGTTAAAATCAAGTTTTCATGCGGCAAGTGTGTATTTTCTGTCCACTATGCACGAGAATACACCCATCGTTAAGTAGAAAAAGCAATAACAAAATTACAATTCAATATACAGTATAAATAAATGGAAAAAGAGGTCCAATCACAGTTCTGTAAGTAAATATTAGTACGATGATGATATTGTTGTAAATTAGAATTTGAATGCAGAGCATTCTTAGAAAGTGAATGGGGGATTTTTAAACTGATGATATTATGACATTAGGGCTGTCGATCGATTAACATTTTTAATCGAATTGTTTTATATGATATACAGATTAATTGATCAAATTAATCACAGTTAATCATTTACAGAATAAATACTTGCTGAGAAAGCCCCTCAACAACAATAAATCAATATCTAAAAATTAAATAATTACACAGTAAACAATTTAAAAATAATTCAGATAATTAAATTGCAATACATTATAATGGCAGACGAGTAAAGCATTGATAAGGCAATACAAAACATGGCTTTAGAAGACAGTATATGGTTTATTTCTATTTTATTGAACATAGGCCTGCAATTAAATTCATCAATCTGTAATCTACAGCTGCAGTTTCTCTTACTGCCCCCTGCTGAAAACAGGTGGTACTTCAAGCTTGAATTGCTCAATAGTTTAAATATTCCTTATGATTATAGGAATTATTAATTCTGTAAATTTTTTAACACATTCTTTTTTATATAATTAATCTCACTCAATTAATGCATTAAATCGACAGCCCTATATGGCATTTAATGATTACTAAAAAGTTTACAAAAACAAAAATAGAAAGCACAACTAAGACCGAAATTATCTGTAAAACAAAGTTTGATTAAAGTGTGTAAGAAAAGAGGTTTACATAACCCATTTTACTTCCGGGAAAAAAAAAAAGATTAAAAAAAATCAATACTATACAGTCTTGCAAGCACCAAAATAAGCCAATAAAATGGTTATTTTAAGTAGTGAATACAGAAGTAAGGAAAGCTAAAAAGTTGAGTGAATGCGTTGGCTTTGATAAATACAATTTTACGTCCTGGAATCCTATATAAGACAGTGCCTTGTATCCCATATTTTCATGTCACAGTATAAAGATAGTTTAAAACAATGAACTGCCAACCGTCCCCTTTAAGAATCCAAGAGAAACAAAGAAGAATCCAGGAAGACTCCTTTTAGACTCTTTCCATCCTTACGGTCACATTATCCAGACAAAAACAGTGTGAGAAGTGGCTACTGCCTCTCTCATGTCTATTTCATCTCCTCTACTGTCTCTCAAATGAAGACAAGCCACCACAGCGTCAGCATCATGACCAGCAGGCCACTCAGCAGGACGGAGACATGAGGGTGATGCAGTACCACTGGGTACAGCTGGCAGACTCTGGCAACACTCCTCTCTTCCTCTGTGGGCACAGCTATGGAGACCTGGTAGACATGTCCTTGAGTCTCAAAGTCTTTGTCTTCATCACTACCATCTTCATCCTCCTCCATATGCTGCAGGAGCGATGGCCCCCTAGGTGCAGGTGCCCACCTCACTCTTACCTGCTCTCGCCACGGCATGCCCGCACACTTCCATCTCTGAGCATGGCAACGGGACAGCAAGAGAGACAGAAAACATTGAACAGATGTGTGGAGGGGATGATGGAGAGACATGGAGGAGAGAGTGATTGATGGGGGATAGAGGTGTATGAGGGGTAGTAGAGGATTTTGGGAGAATATCAAGCTCAGGATCTGAACACAGAGGACACCAGAGTGGTTCAAGCAGGCCAAATTGACTGAAGCAGAGGCCTAGAGGGTTTTTATTGTCGGTGGTATAAAGCAGACCTGATTGATATTCAGATTTGGCAGAAAAACGTGATTTGGCAGTGCAAATATCTGTCACTGAGAAACACCCTAAAAACCGGCAGGATTTGGACGGGACCACTAAGTGAAATCCTCAAAGCCCTATTGGATAACAGAAGATATGCTGAACTAGAGTTTACTACGTTCCCACAGAGGGCTAGAAATACAGATTTTATATCAGAGATATGCTTTTGAGAACTAAACAGTAAACAGCTGTGTTCAAAAAGTTAAATCTTTTTAAAAAATGTTTGTGAATATTTGCAAATATACAAGTAGTTTGAGTGCTTTGTTGGCCGTGATTCTCTGATTTTCATCTATGGTAATCAACAGCAAGCCAAAGGTGCAGTCAATAGAGCTTAGCTTGTATTTAAAGGGATAGTTCACCGAAAAATGAAAATTCTCTCATTCCATCCCAGATGTGTATGACTTTCTTTCTTCAGCAGAATACAAATGAAGATTTTTAGAAAAATATCTCCGCTCTGTAGGTCCATACAATGCAAGTGAATGGTGATCAGACCTTTGTAGCTCCAAAAATCACATGAAGAAAACATAAAAGTAATCCATAGGACTACAGTGGTTAAATCCATATCTTCAGAAGCGATATAATAGGAATGGGTGAGAAACAGAACAAAGTCCTTTTTTACTATAAATCTCCACATTAACTTTCAGATGTGAACGTGAAACAAAACAGGCACCACATGTGACTTTTAGATATAAAAGTGAAAGTGTAGATTGACAGTAAAAAAGGACTCCAATATTGATCTGTTTCTCACCTACACCTATTATATCACTTCTGAAGACATGGATTAAACCACTGGAGTCATATGGATTATTTTATGCTGCCTTTATGTGCTTTTTGGAGCTTCAAAGGTCTGGTCACCATTCACTTGCATTGTATGGACCTACAATGCTAAGATATTTTTCTAAAAATCTTTGTTTGTGTTCTGCTGAAAAAAGAAAGTCATACACATCTGGGATGGCATGAGGGTGAATAATTGATGAGAAATTTTTCATTTTTCATTTTCACTATCGCTTTAACCTGGAATATTCCACGAAGTGCATGATGTCAGGCAGGTAATCAGCCAGCCTTAATCCAGAGAATGAATTTAAAAAGAGGGGTTAGAAGTGTTTGTAATGTGGCAGTTTAGTGCGTTTAGGTTTGGGACAGGTACATGATGTAATAGGCCTCTGCAGAGGAGGGGCGTGGGGTGTGCGGGCGAGCCACACTCTGGGTGATTCTGGACACGCCTGCTTGTGGAGAGGAGGAGGAAGGAGGCAGAGACAGAGCTGTGGATGAGAGAGGAGAAGGACAGCACTGCGAAACAGGACGGGAAGGAATGAACACGACAACACAAGAAGGAAAGGAACAAGAGGGAAAAACGGGGAAAAAGACAATGAAGTGATGAGGAGGAGGCGCCATTTTGCTATTCCTGTTTGTATTTCTACTACTTTTGCCTTTTATACCTACTTTTGTTAATCACAGATTCATGCAGCTTCGTTATGCAGTGTAATCCAGCCATGCGATTGGAAGATCAAAGCAGAAGAAAGCCGGCAGTAGCCATTCAGAGAGGAGCAGCAGTAGAGGGGGGTTTGGGAGAGGGCGTGGTCAGAGAGTCTATAAAAGCGCAAAGCGGTGAGCAGTTTTCAGAGATAGAGAGGAGATCTCCTGCTCTGACCAAGCTATAGAGTCCATCGGCCATTTGCGCTTCTGCTTATGTCGTTCTTTATCTAAATAAAGAAACGTCAGTCTGTTGTGGCGTGGTTGCATCACAGCCCTGTCAATAAGGACCAAAGTAGAGTATGTTTACCTCTGACAGACCCCCCACTATTGTGTGTAAGGGCAAGAGAGAGGGCGTCTTCACCTGTGTGCAAACGTGTCCATACACACACACAAACACATAAAGTAAGGTTTTTATGCACACAGTCAGTGCCTCTCCATATCAAGTTTCAGATGAAACTGCAACTCATTTACACAAAGGTAGCACCTCTGAAACATGAGGTGACAAATAGGACTCTCTGTGGTCTTACAGGTATGTGTGCGCAAAGACCGCAAGACTAAAGATCCACCTGTTTTGCCTTCATAAACGAGGCATACAAAGGCACTACAATGAGGTGTGACATTTAACCCTTGAGTAACCCTAGCACTCACGTCAGGCTGCAGCTGGCTGTTGATGCTGGCGGTGCGGAAGGGCGAGTTAGTGGACAGACGTTTGTCCCACTCGCTAGGCCGTGGCTCCGGAACCGACTCCATGAAGCTCCGCTTGAGCTCACTGATACTGGTGTGATGACGCAGGATTTCTGTCTGTGTCTTATCCACGTCCTGAGAGAGAGACAGAGAGAGAGAGATCCAGACAGAGAGGAAGTATACAGTGATAGTCAAAAGAAGCGAAACAAGAGAATCGCAGAAGAGGAGAATTGGGAATTGAGAGTAAAATTGAAAAAAAAAAAAAGAGAGAGAACAGAGAGAAAGAAAGGATAGATGAAGAGAGGTATAGTTAGATTGTGAGATCAGGGAGGTTGAGAATAGGAAGAAATGACAAAGAGATTTCGTTAGCTTGATGATCTGATATGAATCACTGATATGAATCACCGTCTCTGAGGCATCACTTGGGATGAAAATTGTAAAGAAATTGCCGATTCTGGTTTTGTTTCAGATTCCACTTAACTGTTCCAGTTCCTTAAAGGAACAGTCCACACAAAATGATAATTCTCTCTTCATTTACTCACTCTCATGCTGTCTCAAACTCGCATGACTTTCTTTCTTCTGCGGAACACAAATTATTTATTTTTTTGAAGGATATATGATGTGTTTTTGTCCATATAATGCAAGTCAATGTAACTTGAACCAAAACCTGAAGCTCCTAAAAGGACATATTAAGTCAGCATAAAGGTAATCCATATTACTTGAGTGGTTTAATCCATGTCTTCTGAAGAAATATGATAGCTTTAGGCCAAACATCTTCACTTTCACCCAGCTCTCCTATGCTCTCCTGCGCGTTCCTATGTTCACACAAGAACTTCCGGTTGCATCGCACACACATCAGTTTACGCAAACAAAGTTCTTTCATGACTGTGCACTGGAGAGCTGAATGGAACTAAAGATTTTTGGTGAATAAGGACTGGATTTTTGCTTGTTTCTCACCCAAAGCTATCATATCGCTTCAGAAGACATGGATTAAACAACTAATCCAGCATGTAAGTTTTGGACCCCATTGACTTGCATTGTATGATCAAAAACATCTCATACATCCTTCAAAATATCTTTGTTTGTGTTCCACAGAAGAAAGTCATACAAGTTTAGGATGGCATGAAGGTGAGTAAATGAGAGAATGATACTTTTTGGGTGAACTATCCCTTTAACTGTTCTATTAACAATACTTTTAGTTTTTTAGTAGAAATTTAGTTAGTACTTTAGTAAACCATGTGATGAATGTGATGAGAAATACTGACAAAAACAAAAAGAGCGACTAGTGAAGTCTGACCATGAACAAATGATTCACAGTATGAGCTGGTTCTTTTTAATAATCATTAAAAAAAAGAATCATTCATTTATTCACTGAAATGAAAGGGTGGCCACTTTGAAGAAGCTAAAATACAGTATAAGATAGTTTGGTTTGTTTAACATTTCGGTCACTACATAACTATTCAATTTGTTTTATTTCGTAGTTTTGATATTTTTACTATTATTCTAAAATGTGGAGAATAGTAATAATAAGATTTGAGTAGGTGTGTTCAAACTTTTGACTTGCAGTGTAGTTAAAAGAAATGATTGGAAAGGAGCTTCCTGTAAAGTACTAAAAGAATCATTAATGGAATCGTTAAGGAACCGAAAACATTAAGTGGGTTCAGAATCTGGACCAAAATCGCTACATTTCAATCCCCATCCCTAGTCACACTGGTGAATGAGCACGTTTACATGCACAAACTTACACCGATTATGCAAGCCAACAATGCGCAAGGTCATGAAAATATCATAAACAGTGTTCTTGTATTGTGGTAAGGTCATAAACGTTTAAAAATAAACCAATCTGCACAGGCACAGGTACTGTAAATCCTTACCCCCGATTTCACGTTGCATGTAAACACCTTTACTGCCGTTCTGAATGTCTGTTTACATTTTGACGTAAAAAGCAAAGAATAACCCAGTGATTTTAAATCTCATGTAAACGTTTTTGCATTTTCAGATTTACTGAACAAGCTGATATTTGGTAGTTATCAGCATATTAGTATGTGCATTTAAAAGTGCTCAATGTCATGATAAACACACAGAGTCATTCTACAGATAATTCATGGGCCACTAAGACACAGGTCTCTCCTTTTCACTTTCAATGTCTTCTAGCTGCATTTTTATAAATTTTTTTTGTCCTGAATCATCTCCTATATTCCCCTCTCGGTTACGGCGGGTTATCAGCTATGATGCTATGAATATTCATGTCAGAGGGAAGGAGTTTGTGATCGCCAAAACAAACAGTCCAGACCATGATTAATGACATTTAGAGAAAGACAGAGTCTAAGATCTCAGCTGATCTTTATTCATATAATGGCAGCATATAGCAGACGGGCAAGACTTTAGTAGTAAACTGGAGAGAACTGCTTTGTGTCTCAGTAACCCACAGAACACCTGCAGAGAGCTCAGGCATGATGAAACACTCTCAGGAGAAACCAGCCTTCAGCATCTATGATAACAGACTTCAGACAGACAGTTGCCAGTTAAAATTAAACAGAGACAAACTGCTTAAAACTGCTTAAATTTGGCCAAATATTTTCAAGCAATGTTCAAGTCCAAAGCTACGCAAACTGAATTGTCACATTTAGCAATAACTTGTTTAGCAATAGCAAATACGTTTTGCGTTCCCTCACAATATGTTTTGTGTTCCCTTGCAATCGTTTGCATTCTCTCGCAATAAGTTTTGTGTTCCCTAACAATACGTTTTGTGTTCCCACACAATAGTTTGCAGTCTCTCACAATAAGTTTTGCTTTCCCTCACAATAAGTTTTGTGTTCCCTAACAATAAGTTTTGCTTTCCCTCACAAGTTTTGCATTCCCTCACAATATGTTTTGCTTTCCCTCACAATAGTTTGATTTCCCTCACAATAGTTGCCATTCCTTTGCAATAAGTTTTGTGTTCTCTCGCAATAGTTTGTGTTCCCTCACAATTATTTTTGTGTTCCCTCGCAATAGTTTGTGTTCCCTTGCAATACATTTTGTGTTCCCTCTCAACAGTTTGCGTTCCTTCGCAATAAGTTTTGTGTTCCCTCGCAATAGTTTGCGTTCCCTCGCAATAAGTTTTGCACTTCCTCACAATAGTTTGCATTCCATCACAATAAGTTTTGTGTTCCCATGCAATTGTTTGCGTTCCCTAGCAATACGTTTTGCATTCTCTCACAATAATTTGCGTTCCCTTGCAAGTTTTGTGTTCCCTCGCAATAAGTTTTGCGTTCTCTCACAATAATTTGCGTTCCCTTGCAATAAGTTCTGTGTTCTCTCACAATAAGGTTTGTGTTCCTTCACAATTAATTTTGCATTCCCTCATAATACGTTTTGCATTTCCTTTCAATAAGCTTTGTGTTCTCTTGCAATCATTTGCATTCTCTCACAATAAGTGTTGCGATCACTTGCAATTCGTTTTGCATTCCCTTGAAATAGTTTGCATTCTCACGCAATAAGGTTTGGCATCAGCAGCGACTGAAGTCGTCCCACTCACATCCCGGGCAATCTCAACCGCGCAGTAGACGCGCTGTCACAGCAAGTGATGCTCAGGGGAGAGTGGAGACTCCACCACCAGGTGGTTCAGCTGATTTGGAGTCGATTCGGCGAAGCACAGGTAGACCTGTTTGCTTCCCGGGAGTCCTCCCACTGCCGAGGCCCCCCTCAGCACAGACGCGCTGGCACACAGCTGGCCCCAGTGCCTGCACAAATATGTGTGCTTGCAGACCTCTGGAATCTCCACGTCTGGCCCCTGGACGGGATGCGGAAGACCTAAGTGGACTACCACCGGCGGTGGTAGACACTATCACTCAGGCCAGGGCTCCCTCTACAAGTAAGCTATATGCCTTGAAGTGGCATCTGTTCGCCAATTGGTGTCCTTCACGAGGTGAAGACCCACAGAGATGAGCAGTCGGGTCAGTGCTTTCCTTCCTGCAGGAGAGGTTAGAGGGGCGGATGTCCCTCTCTACCTTGAAGGTGTACCTGGCCGCTATAGTGGCACATTACGATGCGGTGGACAGTAAGTCCTTAGGGAAGCACGACCTGATCATCAGGTTCCTCAGAGGTGCTAGAAGGTTGAATTCTCCTAGACCGCGCCTGGTGCCCTCGTGGGATCTCTCTGTGGTCCTGCTGGGCCTGCGGAGAGCCCCGTTTGAGCCTTTGGAGTCAGTTGAGCTAAAGGCCCTCTCCCTGAAGACGGCCCTCCTGACTGCGTTCACTTCCATCAAGAGGGTTGGGGACCTGCAGGCGATACATGCCTGGAGTTTGGTCCGGCATGCGCCAGTCCTGACCAGGCTATGTGCCCAAGGTTCCAACTACTCCTTTTAGGGACCAGGTGGTTAGCCTGCAAGCGCTGCCCCGGGAGGAGGCAGACCCAGCCTTGTCGTTGCTGTGTCCGGTACGCGCGTTGCGTATCTACTTGGGAGAGCTTTAGACACTCCGAGCAGCTCTTTGTCTGTTTTGGGGACAGCAGAAGGAGAAGGCTGTCTCCAAACAGAGGATGGCCCACTGGATCGTGGATGCCATCGCCTTGGCATATCAGGTCCAGGGCGTGCTGTCCCCCCTGGGAGTACGAGCACACTCCACTAGGAGTGTAGCATCCTACTGGGCCTTGGTAAACTGCGCCTCTCTAGCAGACATCTGTAGAGCAGCGGGCTGGGCGACACCAAATACCTTTGCGAGATTTTATAATCTCCTGTTTGAGCCAGTTTCGTCCCGTGTGTTGGCAGGTACGAACAAGTAAGTTGGCGGGCAGCTGGCCGGGTGTACCGCTTGCACACAGCACCTTTCCCCTCCCCAAGGGGAAGATGTGCGCTTTTTCCCCAATGTGAGTTCCTGAGACCGGTGAACCCTGGATGTCTTTCCTCCTCAGCCCTGCGGCAGGTGAGTTCGGCGGAGAAATTCAATGCCAGGCCCAGTATTTGCGCTGGTATGCCCTGTATTGGGGTCGTAACCCCATGTGATGTATTTTCCATGGTACGGTTTCCCTGACGGCAAACCCGTGTCTTCACTCGGGCAGAGCCTCCTCTGCCACCAGTCACCGTGTTGTAGAGCTCCTCCCCTCCGGGTAGGACCTACCGTGGGGGCTTCTTTCCACATGTGTACTACCGGTTGGTAAGTCCATGTGACGTATTCTCCACATGTTAACCTCCCCTTCGGGCAGGATGTGGTCACCGCGTTGTCTTTTACCCTTGGGAAAAAGAACACCTTCCCCGATGCGAATACATCTGGCCCCAGCTGAATGATTTTTCTGTGGGAGAAAAAGAAGAGAAAAGGCAGAAGCGGCTGTGCGGCCTGTTCCCATTGTAAGTATGTCCTGCCCCCCCCTTTTGGGTACGAGGGATGTTTGTGGGGCGTTGGTAAGGTTACATGGGGGCCGAGTGCACTTGCTACTAGGCACGCAGTGGCCTGCCTGCACCTGCACAGCCAGTCCATATAACACAGTTCAGCTGGTTGTGGCATTTTGTATAGGGACCCCTAATGTCACTACATTGACACAACGTCGAGTGAGTGACAGATAGGGAACGTCTTGGTTACTGTTGTAACCTCCATTCCCTGATGGAGGGAACGAGACGTTGTGTCCCTCTTGCCACAACACTGAACTACCCGCTGAAATGGCCGGGACTCTGTCTCGGCTCCTCTGCACAAACCTGAAAGAGTGGTTGCAATTCGGCTCCTTTTATACCCGTATGTCCGGAGGAGTGGCATGCAAATTCCACTCGCCAATTTTCATTGGCCTTTTCTCAAATATCAGAGGTGTTTGGGGCTCCCAAGGGCGACCCCTAGTGTCACTACATCGACACAACGTCTCGTTCCCTCCATCAGGGAATGGAAGTTACAACAGTAACCAAGACTTTTTGTGTTCCCTCACAATAAGGTTTGCACTACCTCATAATAGTTTGCATCCCCTTGTAATAAGTTTTGCGTTCCCTCTCAATAAGGTTTGCATTGCTTTGCAATAGTTTGTGTTCTCCCACAATAAGGTTCGCATTCCCTCCCAATAAATTTTACATTCCCTCTGAATAACTTTTGTGTTCACTCGTGACAGTTTGCGTTCCTTTGCAATAAGTTTTGTCTTCCCTCGCAATAGTTTGCGTTCCCTCACAATAAGTTTTGCACTCCCTCACAATAGTTTGCATTCCATCACAATACGTTTTGCGTTCCCTTGCAATTGTTTGCGTTCCCCAGTAATAAGTTTTGCATTCTCTCACAATAATTTGCTTTCCCTCGCAATAAGTTTTGTGTTCCCTCGCAATAGTTTGTGTTCCCTCGCAATAAGGATTGCACTACCTCACAATAGTTTGCATCCCCTTGTAATAAGTTTTGCGTTCCCTCTCAATAAGGTTTGCATTGCTTTGCAATAGTTTGTGTTCTCGCACAATAAGGTTTGCATTCCCTCCCAATAAATTTTACATTCGCAATAACTTTTGTGTTCACTCGTGACAGTTTGCATTCCTTCGCAATAAGTTTTGTGTTCCCTCGCAATAGTTTGCGTTCCCTCACAATAAGTTTTGCACTCCCTCACGATAGTTTGCATTCCATCACAATACGTTTTATGTTCCCTTGCAATTGTTTGCGTTCCCCAGTAATAAGTTTTGCATTCTCTCACAATAATTTGCTTTCCCTTGCAATAAGTTTTGTGTTCCCTCGCAATAGTTTGCGTTCCCTCACAATAAGTTTTGCACTCCCTCACAATAGTTTGCATTCCATCACAATACGTTTTGCACTCCCTTGCAATTGTTTGCATTCCCTAGCAATACGTTTTGCATTCTCTCACAATAATTTCCATTCCCTTGCAATAAGTTTTGTGTTCTCTCACAATAAGGTTTGCATTCCCTCACAATACGTTTTGCATTTCCTCTCAATAAGCTTTGTGTTCTCTTGCAATCATTTGCATTCTCTCACAATAAGTTTTGCATTCCCTTGCAATAAGTTTTGCATTCCTTTGCAATAGTTTGCATTCCCTCACAATATTTTTTGCTTTCCCTCGCAATAGTTAGTGTTCAGTTGCAATACGTTTATCGTTCCCTCCCAATACTGTTTGCAATAAGTTTTGGGTTCCCTCGCAATAAGTTTTGTGTTCCCTCGCAATAATGTTTGCGCTATCTCGCAATAGTTTGCATCCCCTTGTAATAAATTTTGCGTTCCCTCTCAATAAGGCTTGTGTTGCTTTGCAATAGAATGTGTTCTCTCACACTATGGTTTGCATTCCCTTGCAATAAGTTTTGCATTCCTTTGCAATAGTTTGCATTCCCTCACAATATTTTTTGCTTTCCCTCGCAATAGTTTGCATTCCCTCACAATAAGTGTTGCAATCACTTGCAGTAAGTTTTGCATTCCCTCGGAATAAATTGCATTCCCTTGCAATAAGGTTTGTGTTCCCTCTCAACAGAGTTTGTGTTCCCTCGCAATAAGTTTTGCATTCCCTCGCAATATTTTGCATTCCCTTGCGATAAGGCTTGTGTTTACTTGTGACAGTTTGCATTCCATCGCAATTAAGTTTGCGTTCCCTCGCAATACGTTTTGCGTTCCCTCTCAATAAGTTTTGCATTTCCTCGCAATTAATTTTGTATTCCATTGCAATCGTTTGCGTTCTCTCACAATAAGTTTTGCATTCCCTCACAATATATTTTGCTTTCCCTCGCAATAGTTTGCGTTCCCTCACAATAGTTTCCGTTCCCTTGCAATAAGTTTTGCTTTCCATCGCAATAGTTTGCATTCACTATTCCCTAAACAATGTCTTGCGTTCCTTCGCAATAAATTTTGTGTTCCCTCGCAATAGTTAGCGTTCAGCTGCAATAAGTTTATCGTTCCCTCCCAATACTGTTTGCAATAAGTTATGTGTTCCCTCGCAATAAGGTTTGCGCTACCTCGCAATAGTTTGCATCCCCTTGTAATAAGTTTTGCGTTCCCTCTCAATAAGTTTTGTGTTCCCTCGCAATACATTTTGCGTTCCCTCGCAATAAGTTTTGCATTCACTCGTGATAGTTTGCGTTCAGTTGCAATATGTTTTGCATTCCCTCGCAATACGGTTTGCGTTTTCTCACAATAAGTTTAGAATTCCCTCAAAATAGTTTCCATTCCCTTGCAGTAAGTTGAGTTCCATCACAATAGTTTACATTCCCTTGCAATAAGTTTTGCATTCCCTTGCAAAAGTTTGTGTTCTTTGCAATAAGTTTTGTGTTTCCTTGCAACGTTTTGCAATCTCTCTCAATAAGTTTTGCATTCCCTTGCAATAGTTTGCATTTCCTCACAATAAGTTTTGAATTCTTTGCAATAGTTTGCATTCCCTATTCACTAAACAAAGTTTTGCATCCCTCGCAATAAGTTTTGTGTTCCCTTGCAATTGTTTGCATTCCCTCACAATATGTTATGCTTCCCCCTTGCAATAAGTTTGTGTTCCATCGCAATAGTTTGCATTACCTTGCAATAAGGTTTGCATTCCCTCGCAATTGTTTGTTCCCTCACAATAAGTTTTGCATTCCCTCACAAGAAGGTTTGTGCTGCCTCGCAATAATTTGTGTTCACTCACAAAAATTTCTGCGTTGCCTCGCAATAAGTTTTGCGTACACTCGTGATAGTTTGCATTCAGTTGCAATAAGTTTTGCGTTCCCTCGCAACATCTTTTGCATTCCCTCGCAATAGTTTGCGTTCTGTCACAACAGTTTCCATTCCCTTGAAATAAGTTTTGAGTTCCATCGCAATAGTTTGCATTTCCTCGCAATAAGTTTTGCATTCCCTCGCAATAGTTTGCATTCCCTCACAATAAGTTTTGTATTCCTTTGCAATCACAATGTTTTACTTTCCCTCGCAACAGTTTGCGTTCCCTCGCAATAGTTTGCATTCCCTTGAAATAAGTTTTACATTCCCTCATAATACTTTACTTAATATTTTAACCATGATATTCGTAGTATTAATAATACAGATAAACTAAAGGTATGTTAATAAAAATCATAATCATTCAGCCAGAGGGAACACAAAACATATTGCGAGGGAACGTAAACTATTGTGAGGGAACGCAAAACTATTTCAGTACATTTACATTTACATTTATTCATTTGGCAGACGCTTTTATCCAAAGCGACTTACAAAAGAGGAAAACATAAGCTAATCATCTTAGGAGACAGTGGTATGAAAAGTGCTGTATTACAAAGTATCACTAGCATCATTTCATCATTTCAAAAAAAGTATCACTTTTTTTTTTTTTTTTTTTTTTATTTCAGTAAATATATTCCCTTTCTAAAAGACTTTATTGGTGCCTTAACAATTATAGATAGGCAGCTGACTAGGTTTTGGAACAGAACTCATTTCTGTATTTTTGACTCTCATGGATTATGATGAATTAAATCTTCTAAATGTTGATCTGTTATGAGAAAGGAGCAGATAAGGTGGCAATCATGTGAGCGTTTCACCAGGTTTAGATTAAAAACATGAATTACACTATTCAAGCTCCGATGTGCACAAAGCTTGGGGTCAGACATGGGTCAAATGGTACTTATTTTCTTTGTCTCTAAATGTATATTCATCTAAAAACGTTTAAACTCATGCACCATATTAATCACATGAACTTGAACTAACTATTGACCATTTGTTGACAAATCTATTCATCTGCTACCCATGTGAAACCAAGCAGTGTGCGCAAGGGTACTCAGCTTAAAGGCCAAGAGATGAACAGTGTTATATATCAAAGACAAATAGTGTTATACGTAATATTTGGTTAGATACAGAGGTCATAGGGGTTAGAGAAGAGGTCATGGGGTGACTGAAGGGGTTAATGCCACAGGATTCTTCCATATCAATAACAGACACATTATAAACTCACAAGGACAATGCTGACAACAGCAGAAATGGCCTTTATTGTAACTAAGGAAATATATAACTGGGACAGACTATACAATCTGTACAATATTTAACACAACTAGATTATATATTATAATAATGTGATCACACAACAAATAAATCAATAAAAAGTATTTACTTAGTAAAAAAAAACAACAACAAAAAAACAGCAAATGATATAAATAGGGCTGAAAAGTGGAATACTTTTCACACTATGCTTTACCCTGGAATAACATCTTTGGGTTAACAAACTCCAGGTTAAGGCAAATTTTGAAAGGAGGTTAGCACGGCTTTTAACTCAGGATCACATAAAGATAACCCAGGATTGCTGTATGTAAAGCCAGAGTTAAAAAATGTCTCTGGGTTCTTTCAGTGTTAAAAGCCCATTAGAAAAATTTTAGAATCTATAGAGTAAATAAAAAGCATTTATGCTTAGAGCTTAACATGCTTTGAATCACATCTAAAGATGCACTGGTCAGTGTTAGCAAAACATGTATTTGTGAGTATTTCATGAATAGCTTTTATGCATGACTCTCAATCAAACTGCTGGCTAAATTCTGGTTTAGAGCAGGTTTGCTTTAAATTGTTAAAAAAAAAAAAAAAAACAGTACTGCATCTCAAAGCAAAAAATAATGCCAATCATATATTTAAGTAAATAGTGCTAAAAAACAAAAACAAAGAATAAATAGAAGTACTTGCATTAGAGTTAGTGAGGTAAATAGTGCATGCCAAGCCTTTAGGGTTAAGCTACAAAACAAAACACAAAAAAGAAAGAGAGCGTGGTGAGAAGAATGAAGCGAGATGAAACAGACAATCTCATGCAGTGAGACATGCAGCAGCAAAAACAAAACATTTCTAGAGTTTCCATACAAACCTCCAACATTAAATTGCTATGTCTGATATAAATAGTTTCACCCTCAATTTTCTTAGCTCTTTTCTGTGAAGAACAGGAAGAAAACAGAGTTGGCAGTGTTTGAACGTAGAAAAAAACTGCGAAATGATTCTTGGGTCATTTTTACGGTTTGATTTGCAGTTGCATTCAGTATATGGGGACGTGATGGGGTCAAATCAAATATGAATGAACCACAAGAGCCGTAGCCAGGCACAGTGAAGGGGTCAAAGGTCAAGGATAATTGTGCAATGGGTAAAATTATGAAAGCGTAATGAGAACGGTTTAAAATATACACTAGCTCCTCTTTGCTGGAATTTGTGAAACACCGTATTCATCTTTAAGAGTCTTGATGCATTTGTAATAATCTGAACTCTTGTCTTGGAACTGCCTTTTAGATCATCTTGGTTTAAATTTGAATATTAGACGATTTTTACCATAATTATGCGATTGTTCTATGGTATATACATAAAGGTTTATAAAGTGCAAACATCTCATTGACTTTGTTCTGCAGCTCTAAGCTGTTGAGCTGTTGAAAATTAAAAAAAAAAAAATGTTGATCCCTTCTGTTCTTAAAGGAATATTCCAGGTTCAATACAAGTTAAACTCAATCAACAGCATTTGTCGCATGGTGTTGATTAACACAAAAATAGATTTTGACTCGCCCTTCCTTTCCTTTAAATAAAGCAAAAATTGAGGTTACAGTGAGCACTTGCAATGGAAGTGAATGGGGGCCAATTTTTGAACATCAAAATATTAACTGTTTCAAAAGTATAACAACAAGACGTAAACAATATGTGTGTTAACATAATTTTCATGTGATAAAATCACTTACTAACCTTTTCTGTGTAAAGTTATAGCCAATTTTATTTGTCGTTGCCATGATGTGACAATGTCAAACAACCCTAAAACGACTGTAAAAATGACAAACAACTTTACAGCTCAAATAATGCATGAGTTTTAACAGAAGAATTAATGTAAGTGCTTTTGTAAAATTACAAGCTTCACATTTTTGCCTTTAAACCCTCCAAAAATTGGTCCCATTCACTGCCATTGTAAGTGTCTCACTGTAACCTCAATTTCTGCTTTTTTTTAAAGACAAGTCAAAATAAATTTTTGTGGTTATCAACATTATACCACAAAACCTGCCATTGATCTTAACTTGTATTGATCCCGGAATGTTCCTTTAAAAAGTGAAGAAAAAAAATGCATCAGTCAAACAGAAATCCAACTCAACCTCCTAGTTTAAAAAAAAAAAATCTGGGTCCAAGTTAAATTCTATCGAGAAAATCTTTGACATGCTGTCACTTACCACAGAAGATCATTTTGACTAGTTTATGGGGCAATGCATTGCAAATGTTTAAACATTAAAACACATAATGTTAAAATATGTATACATATTTACATATATTGTATATGTATATGTTAACATTATCAGTTGTTTAACACTTGTTAAAATTGCCTTCAAAACTTGTCTGTGCAATGCTTTATCTAGTCTTTCAACTCCTGTCATGACCATGTAAAGGCAGTAAAACAGTAACTTTCACACAATATGTGCAAGGACAACTTTACAGTTCAGATAACACATTTTTGTACAGAAGAACTAATAAAAGTGCTTTAAATAAAGTACAAACTACTGCTTTTAAACCCTACGGAATCCCTTGCCCCATAGACTTCCATTGTACATACATTACTGTGAACACAATTTTTGTTTGGTTTAACAAACTGAAGAAAAATTCAAAATTACTTTCTGTGGAAAATGCCAGCATGCCACAGATCCTGTCGATAGAGCTGAACTTGTTTTGGACCCGGAGCATTTATTAAATATGCTTTAAGTGGCCTGTATGGTTTATAAAAAAAGTTTATTAACTAAAAAGTTCAATGTAAAAGTTCATGCGAGTGTTTTTCTGTATTTTATCACAGTTGGTTCTAAAGGAAGTATGACTCATTTCTACCGCAGGACAGCACAGTTTGCCGCCCCTATAACAATTTTGGCCTGCATCTATGTAAAAGACACAGCATGACAACAGATGCTGCAGTGTGCTTGAGGTAATGCGACAAAAACAATGCAACTGCTGTAAGGTTCATTTGTACTCCACTCTCGCAGGGTATCAAGACACTTTTCTGATTCCGTAAACCTCATATCATGCTGACTCAAAGTCACAGCCTGAAACGGGCATATCCGACAGCAACAGCGCCATCCAGCCAAACTTATACAAGTGCAATACAGCAAGATGCAGCCAAAGCAGATGGAAGTAAATAATAAAATTATATTTTTTCCTGTCAAACATGGGCAGTGAGGAGATGATGAGTGCGATGGCATCTTCCTCATGCTGTGATACCCGTGCAGGGAATGAGCTCTGACCTTCCTCATGCGCACCACCTCTGTGTCCGCCCGTGGCGACTGTTTGGACCCCCGACGGGAAGGAAGAGGGAAACATGCGAGTGTCCATTATACATGTTATCTCTTCCCAAACACACTCACACTTATTAGATCAGGTCTAAATAGTTTACAGCCATTAGTGAATGTATGTATTTTAGTATACTGCATGCACTAAGAAGATGACTAAACTAATGGTTCAGATTATATTGACCAGTCATTGAAAGTCAGATCACTGCTTGGTCAATTGCATAAAGTACTTTTGCATATAGAGTGGCCCCAAAAGGTTTTTGAATAATTAAGCCACACTTAAAAATTGTTAAAAGTCATTGCTTTAGATTTGGCTGTTGATGGATTAAAGTTTTTAATCGAAAAAATTACAAGAGATGCCAATTAATTAATTGAATTAATCGTAATTAATCGCATATGTAAATAGAAAGATCCTCAAATAACAATAATTCAATATATAATGATTAATTATAAATAGTAATATTTAATTGAGTATAAATATAATATATTTATAAATACAACAATTTAGATAATTAAAACATGACATTATTGTGGCAAATGACGAGTAAAGCATTTATGAGACCATACAAAAGTTGCTTTAGGAGGCAATATATTGTTTGTTTTTATATTACTGAACATAAACCAATCATTGGCCTGTAGTTCATAGCAATCCATTTTGCAATTGAATCCTTTAATCTGTCTGAACTAGATTTATTATAAGGGCTTGTCTTAGGATGTGTCAATGTACACATGCTTCAGACGCACACTTTTGGAGCGTCTCACTTTAAACACAGTAGTTTTAGGTCGCTGTGTCAAGTTAAACAAAGATAGAAACTTAGAAAAACATGTCTCGAGATCCCTGCATTTGGAATTGTGCTCCGTCCAGCTGTGTTTGAAGAACGTGTCCTCATCTTGTGCTGTCGTTAGTGTCAAGCAAGCCTGTGTGTGGTTTGTTCTCTGTACAGCAGAGTGTTATCTATTCAGCTGGAGTTTCGCTTACTGCCCCCTGCTGAAAACACCTGGTACTTCCAGCTTGAATTGCATCGATGGTAGAGGTCTGCAACCCGACCCAGGCCCGACAGGACCCCGGGTTTCGGGCCGGGTTTGGGTCAGTTTTACATGTAGGACTTCGGGTTCGGGTCGGGTTCAGCTTTGGAATTAATGAAAAAATAAACAAGCTTAACGAACTTGTTTCACGCATGCGCTCTCAATTAGACACGCGCGAACGGAAGAGAACGGAACAAAAATATCTTTGACATTTGCACCGCGTCTCACTTTTTCTTCAGCGTCTCACGCAAGACCAGCATATTTTAAACACCATGTCAAGTTAAAAATAACTTTTTGTCAAAAACGCATGTCGAGACACCTGTGCTCTGTTTCATTCTTTGTTCTGTATCTAGATTGTTTTTAGCGCAGTTGTCACAAAGATTCAACAATCTGAACAAGTTCAGGCTGCATAGAGGGGACTGTTGCATT
Source organism: Myxocyprinus asiaticus (assembly GCF_019703515.2). Taxonomy (NCBI): domain Eukaryota; kingdom Metazoa; phylum Chordata; class Actinopteri; order Cypriniformes; family Catostomidae; genus Myxocyprinus; species Myxocyprinus asiaticus. The sequence continues at coordinate 37,953,175 of NC_059373.1, forward strand.
GTTTCATTTTATTCCAGATTGTTCTGCGCCAACTGAAGTTTCAGCAAATAAACGGGAAGTCAATGCTTTTTTTTCCATTCTGCTCTAGTGTACTAAGGGGCTGCTACTGTTTCAATACTGTTACAAATGTTGCCTATATGCTTACATAAAATATAGCCTATTGCAACAGTACTTGCTAGGAGAAGAAATGAGATAGTAAGCAATTCGGGTTCAGGCTTAACATCTGACAGTATAGTTCGGACTGAGCAGTGTCGGGTCACGTGGTCTCGGGTACGGGTCGGATTAATTTTAAGGCCCATGTAGATCTGTAATCGAAGGTAGGAATATACTTTATTCTGGTCCAGGGACATGATTAATTGCGTACACTTTTTTTAACACGTTTTTAACACAGAGTGTGGACTTTTTTATTTTTTGCATCTGCGCTGTTTTTTTAATCGTTTTTCCATGTAAACACACACTGGATGGACTTCTTGGACAACTTGTTGTTTTTTCATTGACTCATAGGAAAGCCTACATTTTTTAGACACCGAGTTAAAAAGAATTTAAATTTTTAAATGGTCAAGTATGACGCCTACGATGCTTAAATAAAACAGCAAATTGCAACAAATTTACTTGCTTGGAGAAGAAATGATAAAGAGAGTGATTTGATTTCACCTTGACACTAGTTGATTAAAACACACTGCAAAAATGGCTCTGAAAAGTGAAGCATTTGTTTTCAGAAGCCACTTGGTTTGATATTTTGACTTCAGTGTTCAAAAACGTGTTGGGGTCACAGTCGTAATGGCATTAGTGAACATGCCCACTAAAGTACTGTAAGTCCACTGTTGTCATGTTCTTGTTGGGATTGGCTGAAATTTTTAGCACAAACCTGGCTCTTTCTCTCCCCATTGGTGGCCGTCACCACCGGGGTGTTACGGTGCCGCCGTTCTCGCCGGGCTACCGTCTGCAGCAGCACAGAGACAGTATACACACACTTACTCTCTCACACGCACCTAAATATTATAATATTATGTCCTTCTTGCATTTCAGGTCACAAGGAAGGCCTCTTGCTATCAAAAGAGTACATTTAAGGTTGTGTATGAAGCTGCTTTCTTATCCATGAGTGCATTTGACCCTTCACTAAGCCCAAACTTGAAAACGCTACCGTTCAATCCTACACAAAAAATTACACAAGCTTTGGCCAAGAGAGAATACATGCAGTATTTTTGTCCCTTTTCCTAACCTCTAAATAAATCTTCAGAACTGCAAGCTATTTCTTAATATTAACTCCAAATAAATACTATATATATATATATATATATATATATATATATATATATATATATATATAAATACATATTATTTAATCCATTTATGTATTGCTTCAGTTAACAGTAATGGTGATATTAAAGGATTAGTTAAAGGAAGTTCATCCAAAAAATTTAAATTCTCTCATCATTTACTCACCCTCATGCCATCCCAGATGTGTATGACTTTCTTTCTTCAGCAGAACACAAGCAAAAATATTATAATGAAGATATGATGCATTTATATACATGCAATGCTTGTCAATGGGGTCCAAAAGGTTCAATCTCCAAATAGCATATAAAGGCAGCATAAAAGCAATCCATACGACTCAAGTGGTTTAATCCATGTCTTCTGAAGCAATCTAATCAGTTTTGTGTGAGAAACAGACCAAAATGTAACTCCTTATTCACAATAAATCTTGATATCTGCAGTCATGATTTGAAGCTCGATTGCACTTCATCGAAATTACATTTTGGTCAGTTTCAAATCGTTTTAGACCACTCGAGTCATATGGATTACATGATGCCTTTACATCCTTTTTGAAGCTTGGCGCATGTATGGACAAAAATAAATTCATCATATCTTTATCAAAATATCTACGCTTGTGTTCAGCAGAAGATAGAAAGTCATTTGAGTTTGAAACTTGAGTTTGAGAATTTTAATTTTTGGGTGAACTATCACTTTAACAAGGAGTTTATAGGACCAAAGAGAGTAATTCTGAATTATTCACTATCAAATGAGGCTCCTCTCTTTTAAGTTGACTGTGATAAGTACAGTATGTGCCCCAGTTCTAAAGCAAACCTCTCCGTTATGCCTTTCTTTGGCCAATTTCACATTTCGGATGTAGCCTTCTATGATATACTAGAAACCAGATATAATTACTGGATATGAAGGCACACATAATCCAGACATTATTTCATAATTCCTGGGGTGATTCACACAATCTCATCACTACTTCCTCCATGTTTGACAATGCTAGTAGAAAAGATTGCCAGGCCTAGCAACAGTAACCAAGGGGGCGGGGCTTAGCAAAAGGTCAGTAGTTAAAAGGTCAAGTAGGAGTCAGTCCTTCAGATTAATTATCTGTTTGTTGTATAAATGATTTCATCTGTGGTTAGGTTTACAGTGCTTTTAGCAGTAATGATACATAACATCTGAAATAACTGTATATGCACTGAAATTATCTAAAACAATTGTTTAAATTATGATTTTAAAATTTGTTTCTAATGACTTCATAACAAAAGCGAATATATATTTGAGTGTCTTTTGTGCATTTATGAGTGTGTGTGGTACCTTGATCTCAGCTGCGCCCTCTGCTTTGGTGCCATGTGTTTTGGAGCTGTCCGTCACATGTGCCTCTGTCTTCACTTCACTCTTCCTCTCAGTGGAGCGCGGGCGGCCCGTGGGCGTGGACGTCTCTTTACGGTCTGTGCGGGTGGCAGATGTCACCACTGGAGAAGGGGCCGCATCACCCGGGGAGATGGGAGACATGATGGGAGCGCTGACGGGACGGGCGTTCTTATCCGGGGTCGAGACCATTGCTGGCCGAGAGATGGAAGGGAGAAACAAAAATCCTTTTCAAAATGCCATTAGAAGAAAGTACACTTTCTATTAACCTAAACTTTTAAAAACCAATTAGCAATTTTTCTTGCGTTTGGGCCGAATTCAGTTAGTAAACAAGACCCTGTTGCTGGACTCAACCCCAATTGACTGGTAACTGAAGCTAGAAACATTTTGTCGGGTAAAAAACCTGCAGTTCATCCCAGTCAATTTCCGTGGCTAAGCTAACAACTAGATACACTAATAAGCACATAAATACACGTAGCACATGCAAATACTGGGTGAAGTGGTGCATCTTTAATTCGATAGAACTATTATTTATCAATCCTTAAAATTAAATTAGACCACTTACCATTTTGTCTAATTGAGTATCCTGTTTTACTTGAATATACTATACGTCACATTATGGAAGTAAAATGATACTGAAAAATACTGTTTTATTTGGCTTTTATATCAGACACAAGTTAAAAAAAGTATTGGTCAAACGTATAGCTCTGCAAGCTTAGTGCTGAGACACATTTATCCATAAATCAGACATTTATTATTTTCAACATGTCTTAAGCTCAGTCATGGGACTGTCATAGCAGAAATGGAAGATCTGACAAAGTTCAACATCAGGTTGTTTTTAGGATTGCATGCTGGGAACACTGAGGGAATATCTTAAATTTGAGCTTCTCTGTCTTTCAATGTAAAGCGAGTAAAAACAGATGACTTGTGTTTACAGTCCAAATAAAAATCGATGCTTGCAGTACATAAAGAGACTGAGCCGCCCCAAGGGCACTGCATGAGAAAGCTCGAGAGAGAGAGAGGTAAAAACAGAGAACTTGGCAAATGAGATGGCAAGAAGAGCTACTAATGGTGTCAAACTTTTCATGTCAAACTACCTGAGGGCAACAGGCAGTGATTGTCCAAAATCTAACAAAAGGGCCAATCATGTGCCATCATTTTCAATCTGACTGGCTGTAGCCTTGGGCCATCAGAAAAGAAGTAAAAGTCCCATTCATTTTTTTCCATAGAGAAATTTTTTTTTTAACGTTAACATATAAAACCTTTGAAGACAGACTTATCTTGAGCTCTGAGGTTGTTAGGTGATGATACAGTATATGCTTCTAAAGAAGCCATAAATCAGAATTAATTTTAACTTCATTTAAATTAAAATCGTGTTAAATAGACAAATTCCTGATAAAGAAATACACTACCCATAATCCTAAAGAGAGCTCCACCAATCAGAGAAGACACTGACTGTTCACGGTAAAATGAAGCATGAAGCATTGCGAACCACGGAATTGAGTCAGTCATCCTACACTCTACAACTACTTATTTGTACGTATTTGAATAATTTAGCAATAAATGCAAAATATATTGTTTTTATATTTATAATTAATGACATTAAGGCAAAAGTTGTATCTGCGTTTTAATTTGATTACGCCATTCACAATGGGATTGTAGTTCATTCACTCATAAAAAATTAAGTACACAGTCTTGTACCTTTGTCTCTTTTCTGATTTTTAAATGTGTTTAGCCTTTTCTTGTGATATTGTCATTTATCTCATAGCTGGTTGGTCTGGTTAAGGTTTTAGAAAAAAATTGTAAATCCCTACAGAGAAAATGAATTGATGAATGTTTCCAGAACCACTGCGGTCACAATTGCACTCTATTACCAAAGCAAATTTAAAGAATATAGCAAAATGAAATCCCATAGATGTTGACATACCTCCATCTAAGCTACGGGACGCCCTCTTGCTGGCGGAGCGCTGGAAATGGGGGGCGGGTCTGTCAATCATGGAGCTGGCCTGACGGGTCTGAGCCTGGGTACGCCCGCTGTAACGGAACTTTGATCCCAAAGCAAGGAACTTCCTGGGAGTTGTGGCCACCTCTGTGGACGTCAACCTGAGACACAAGAGTGTGCTTACATCTCCTGATAATATACAGAAGGCCCGATTTTAAGAGCACTAGCGCTAAGCGCAGCACTATGCTATAAGTCATTAGCACAAAGTCAATGGGCATGGCCATGAAGTTTTGGGTATTTTTCGTGCAAACATGTGCTAAGTCTAGGCGCAAGTGGGTTTGGTGAAATTGTGTGTGCATTGCGCTAATGGGCTGGGTCAAGTGCAATTTAATTCTGAGGTTCTTCTCTGGTTACTGCAGCATCTGCGTCCCTTTATAGAGTTCATTCCCTCAAGCACCAGCAATATAAACAAAGACAGCACATTCATAAGAAGTTGGTAGTGTAAATGGACTGTATGCAATTAATTATTATGTTCTTTTGTGCATTAACTGCATCCTTGTTGAATGTCAGGCATATTTCTATGACAGTGACACATTACTTTTATACACATAGAAAATGTGGCTCTCGTCAGGATTTGTACGAGAGAATGTGAGTATTAATAATCATTTAATTGTTACATCTACTGTAACAAATCATGGCTTGTATTAACAGTGACTGTATTGGCACACACTTCTACTGGCGATTTTGATTTTGAAAAATTTAATTAATTTAGTGAAACCTAAAAGATTTCTAAATTCAAATCACACTTCAAACGAAAAAATTATAACTAAAATAACAATGGTCAAAATAATAATACCAAATCCAAACAATTTATCCTCTGCACTTTTTGCGTGACTTACAAATCACTCTACGACAACAGGTGGAAAAATACCAACACAAATTAGATCATAAATATAATTGTAAATGTAAAAATAATAACAATAACTGAAAAATTAACCATGACCTATAGATAGTTTAACACAAATCCCATACATTTGTATTTCATAAAATGGCTACAACAGTGATTGTCAGGGACTTCATTTGACGATCCACTACTGTATACTTTAAGAGTTTGGACATTAACTTTATTACCACCTGCTTCTGGAATCTCCAAACTGCAAATGCAGGAACTGAAGTAAGACTTCACGGCGAGGTTAAACCTGCTTCTGAAACGTCTTATTGCAATGACCAATTTCTCAGGAAAACAGCAAATTGCATTTCGCGGCACTTTATTAACATGCAATACACCCACAGTTTGCGCGTATACACCCACAATAGCGCAAACACTCCCACCCACGGCCACTTGTGCTTTGTGCTGGCATGAAAATTGAGCGCAGAATTAGCGCTCTCACAAAAATTTGATAAAACGTAGCACACGACCTTTGTGCATAGCACTGCGCTTTGTGGACATGCGGAAATAGAGCCCGGGGACTCTGTATGCATTTATGAAAACATTAACATATGACCACCCACGTTTACTTATCAACACCAAACAGTATTCAGCAACCTGGCCCTCACTGATGAACAACAGTGTGAATTATGCCAGTACGCAGACGTTCAATCATAACAGGGATCAATTACATAAAACTTTTAGAGGCACCATCAGCCTGTTTAATTCTATGACCCAAAACATACTCTACAAAAATATATGACTGAACATGCTTCTAGCTATGAATCACTGCATTCTGAAATGTGTCAGATCAGGATTCATAACACAAAGTGTTTGCAACTTGTAAAAATTGTGTTCCTCTAAAATTATAATTTCAACCTAAATGATGACTTTACTTTTGCAAGAAACCTTGATTGATATTTTAAGTGAAAATAAAATGCTACAGAGCAGGTTATGGACCTTTAAAAAGTGAATATGCCAAATGCATTTTATAAGCTCCATTTTAATGTACTGCTTGGTATTCCTACCTGAAGAATGTGTGATGCTCCACACACACTTTCCACAGTTTCTTGGCAGCCTTATAGTTGGGCAGTTTAAAGCCAATGGCACTTTCATATTGTTCCATCTATTGTAAAAACAAATAATAAAACAACAACAACAAAATTATAACATACTGTATATACACATGCATATACATATGCTATATAAAGATCAAAAAAGTATTTAGCAACATTTTGCAGTTAATTTCTCATTACCTCAACAAATTACATTTTTAAATGTAAAATTAAAATATATATATATTTAAAGTTTATCTGAATAATATGATGAAACAATTGTTAAAATTGCAAAAATGCATAATAATTTAAAATGAAATAAATATTGTTAGTTAAATTCATTAACTTTATTTATTTTTCTTTTTTCTTTTATTTTTGCGGAAATTAGATTTTATCAAGTCAAATTCCAGAAAATATCTAAAGGAATATAAGGAAAACATTTATTTTGTGCCATAAAATATAAATAATGTCATAAAATGTATGTTTACAATAATTTCAGACTTCCCCTTTTATGTTCAAAAACAAAACAAACAAAACCATTATTTAAAAAAATATCTAATGCATGTGACCTGAACAAATACAGTTTTTAATGAGAATAACTCTTCTGTGTTTAAGTGTGTGCACACATACGTCAGACGGCCGGATCTTGATGAAGAAACTGCTACGTTTGTAGGAGACTTTGAGAACTTTGGGCCAGGGAAAACGATTAATCCTCAGTTTGTCTTTATACACCATCAGACCACTGGAGCAAACACCCAACATTATATCCACCCCATCCAGATCCTGGGAGAAATCAAAACAAAAACTCATTGCAGATATCAACCCTTGTCTTGACCAATCACAGATGTTTGAAACTGAATACTAGAATACTGCTTACAGTACTATACATTATATACTGTATACTGCATACCGATTTTTTTAAATAGCATGTAAAACCATATACATAATTCAGCATTTAGTGAGTGGCCTGCAGTTTTATATATATATATATATATATATATACACACACACACACACACACACACACACACACACACACTGCATACTGCAGAAATACTAAGAGTGGTATAGTAGTACGATATTCCCAAACATAGCCCCAGTCTACAAACAGACGTTTTGTAATCACATAGCTCTACCACCAGAGGGCGTCCCTGCCCTATCTTTTAAAATAGCGAATTTCATAATTTATTTAAATCCATGGCTTGATGCAAACAGATTGACCTGGTTTCAGCTGCTAAATCTGAGCAATGACAGGCCACGCAAAGATTTTTGTCAGGATAGACACAAGCACACTGCTCAAGTGATATATGGACATTTCATTCTTGCGCCAAACTGATGTTTTTATGACAACTGAAATTCATGACTTCACATAAAGCAGGGGCTTTAATCAATGACTAGGAAAGTCACTTTGTCCAAAGTCTAACTTCAATGTGTAATTTAATACATTTTAAATCACTGTACACTGCGGCCGACTTTAAAAAACTAATTGTATTTTTAAACATTTTCAAATATAATGACCCTCTGCTAGTTTGGGACCAAATTTTTGTGGTTATTGATAAACATAATTTAAACTTATACAACAATCTCCCATTGAGTGATAATTCAATTTAGGCAAAATCTGAAAATAAATAAATGTACTGTATATATTAATTAATTTGTTAATTTGTACTATTTACAAGTATTTACATTGACGTGCTAAAACCGGTACTGTCCCTTTTACAAAAAACGGCATTTCTGTAAACAGCACCTTTAAATGAGCGCATGTTAATTAGAGAGACTCGAATGGCTTTACCTCATCTGTGCGATACATGATTGGAATTAAATGTTTTGTTTGTTTGTTTTTTATCAACAATTGATTATAAAGAACAGAAAGGGTATTAAAAGAGACATTATTCAATGACAAATTGGGTTGCGTGGATCTCGTCTTTTGACACACATTACACGGAGCAACTTTTACTCTCAACACGCTGTGAAAGGATCTCGCTGCTGAACACTTCGCGACTAAACCACACAATTACTGGTGAGTGAAATGTAAACATTTACCAGCCAGTTGCCAAATATATTCACTTTAGGGGCATAGCATGAAATGTGGTTGCAAATGCAAGTGATTCCCTCTCATTGTAGTAGAGGGTTGCGCACTGAGTGAAAGATCGAGATCGTTCAAACGAAGATCGCGATTAATCGGAAAAACTATATTTTTTCCCACCCCTACTTAGAAAAGCATTTATTTATAACACCGTTTACTGAAAGTGCCTTCTGTTGATATATTGTACCTTTGCCTGGTGGAGGTCAACTCCATACATGGCAAGTTTTTTGGCATTTTCCAGGAACATCATATCAGCTTGAGCTGGACTCATAGACCTACAGAAAAGCATAATAAATTCTTAAACCAAACATCTCTAAATATATACAAAAAATGCATATTACTGAATGAGATCCATTGTGTTTTCATGATCGATCACTGCTGTCACTTGAGAACTTGTGCCATCCCTAACATAAATCAAAATGATCACCACATCAACAACCAGAAACCGTTATGACCACCTGTAGGTGCGGTGAAGCTCCATGACTTTGTCCTCGAGCTCTTTTGTCTGTCCTGGGATCAGGTGGAGCTCTTTGGCGTAGTCAGTGCCATGGACCTCTGGGTCGTACTCGCCCAGTTCAGACTGCAGGGCGTATGAGCCCAACAGAGCCAGGGTCACGAAAGAGCAGGGCAGGCGACCGCTCTTGATGTCTTTACGCAGCTGCAAACACAAATAATACCTGCACAGCACAAATGATTTCAATGTTTGCTCAAAAACTCACCAATTCACTGCATGTTGGATCATGTCATGTACAGTTCAGTCTAAAACTGCATGACAACAACAGTAAAGCAAAAGATGATGTTAGTGTGCTGCCAAAATTATTTAGGGTAAAAGGGGTTTTGTAATTTATGAGTGTGATAATGAAACTGGCTAGAGAATAGCTTGCACGATTGGTTAGTAACAGCAGGAGGCTCTCCATTTTATTTATGATTAAATCTGGCAAGTATTGGAGATCAGAATTAATATAATTGAGCAAGTGTATATGACTGGATTTTGACAGCAGGGACAGGTAATGTTAAAAGTAAAATGGAAATGGAAGTGATCTTCACCTGGTGATGTCCTCCGATAGCTGAGCCGGATCGGGAGGGTAGAACTTCACATTGAACGTGAAATCATAATTGGTGCCTAGACAAATACAAAGATGAAGATTTAAAACAGAGATGACTGCATATAATACTAGATTTTCACAAAGTCCCGCTTAACCAGCATGCAATTCCCTAACTGAGCTGATTTATGCTGGTAGGGTGCTGGTCTATCATGCTTTTCATCAGCAAAACCTAGCTGGTGAAGCTGCTTGACCAGCATGGTCTTTCTTATGAAGCGGGTTAAGCTAGTTATAAAAACTCTGGTAGGGTCACCAGCATACCAGCATTCCTCGCTTGGGGACCAGCACCCGAAAAACAGCATAAGCTGGTGACCAGCAATGCTGGTCTTTTCAGCAGGGATTTTGATGAAAATGTGAGTGGCGTTTGTTTGTGCAAAACTCTCTACCACAATGTTAAAGTGAAGTGGGATTGATAGGGTGTTCTGAGTGGTTGCTTGGGCACTGACAGGCGGCCATTAAGGTGTTCTACAGTACATGGTTGCTAGGGCGTTACTAAGTGATTGCTAGGGTGTTCTGATAGTTGCTAGGCAGGTGCTTAGGTGTTTCTGATGGTTACCAGGCATTGCTAAGATGATATGGGTGCTTGCTTGCATTACTAGATGGTTGTCAAGGCGATCTAGTTGGTTTCTAGGACATTCTCAATGGTTCCTGGGGCGTTGTTAGTGTGTTCTGGGTGATTGCCAGGGCCTTGCATGTGGTCTATAAGGTGTTCTACATAGGTGCTAGGGAGCTCTAGTAGTTTCTAGGAGGGTGCTATGGCGTTTATAAAGGTTACCAGGCATAGGTGATATGGGTGGTTGCTTGGGCATTGCTAAGTGGTCACTAAGGTGTTCTATAGTACATGGTTGCTAGGGCGTTACTAAGTAGTTGCTAGGGTGTTCTGGTAGTTCCTAGGTGGGTGCAACTGGTGGTTGCCAGGCATTGCTAAGATTATATGGGTGCTTGCTAGGGCATTACTAGATGGTTGTGAAGGCGATCTGATTGGTTTCTAGTACATTCTCAGTGGTTCCTGGGGTGTTGTTAGTGTGTTCTGGGTGGTTGCCAGGACCTTTCTTGTGGTCTAAAAGGTGTTCTACATAGGTGCTAGGGAGCTCTGGTAGTTTCTAGGAGGGTGCTAAGGTGTTTCTAAAGGTTATCAGGCATTGCTAGGGTGATATGGGTGGTTGCTAGGGCATTGATATGTGGTTGCTAGGATGAACTGAGTGGTTGCTAAGGAATTCTTATTGGTTTCCAAGGTGATCTGGGTGGTTGCTAGGGCATCCTCGATGGTTCCTTGGGCACTGTTTGGGTGTTACTAAGTTACTAACTTTATCTCTGTAACATGCCAAAGAGTTGAACAGCATGATGCTACTCACCTTGTACTTGCCGTCTGATCTCCTTGGAAAAGTCCAACCATGTCTGAAAGACAAACAATACTTTAACTAACTGCTTTAATAAACAACTCCTTGAAAGGGTGAAGAAAGCAAATATAGTTTTTAAAGCCATTTAACAATACGCCCATCAGCACAAAACATACATATTCATTTGTTTAAATTCTGACCAGAACAGACAAAAGTTAAAGAAGCCTGAAGAAAACATGCTGTGTGAAAAAGGTCTGAGCAGCTATAAGTTAATATTAAAAGAGCAAGAGAGAGAGCTCTAACAGATTGAGGCACCTTTACAGTTGGCGTCTCCCATACAGCCAAGCCATAATAGTCTTTCTCAAGAAGATTCAGGTGGTCGCACACCTTTGCGAACAGCTCCTGGCCTTTGGCATGTTTCTGGAAACAAAGAAATGCTGTTATTTAAAGCAAACCAAAAAAAAAAAAAATGTTAGTATTCCTCAAGTATATTTGCCAAAGTTTGCCATTATACGGCATTGAATATTTGTATTGTTTGAGGCAGCTAGCAGTATAATTAGCAAGATATTACAAGCAAGATATTACGAGATATAATAATTGGTCCTTATTTATTTTAGCTGAACAGAAATTCTGATCAGAAGTCCACACACATTTTCTACTAATTTCTTTGCTGTATGTGCAATAATTTACAGAGACTGTTGTGTCATTATTTGAATGAGCTGCAAGCTGGTCTATTATTGCATTAGCATCGATTTAAGATTTACCCGTCCCTGAACATCACATAAAAGCAACGCATTGTGTTTTACATGTCAATCAGATGGTCCCTTCTTGTATAAGTGGGTAGTTCTTGGTTAGTCTAAAGTGGACCAATCTTTGATAGGCTGTTCAATAGACTTTGCTGATAGTGAAAAGTCTTATGAAATAAGAAATAGTTACAGCTAATTAATAAAGTATGAATTCATCCAATATTGATGTGATATACATTTTTGTCCTTGAAAGAGACTAGAGTATCTCCTTCTTAGCTTGGCAAATATACTGTAAGCCCTGCAGGAATAAAAAGAGCTTAAACCAGCTTAAAGTGGTTTTCTGGACTTTGCAATCCATCAAGCTGGTCTTGTACAATGACTTAGCTTGGCTGGCTACAAGAATTAGCCTGTGAATATTGAGCAAGACTTTTATGTGAGTCATTTTATTTATTTTTTGGGGGGGATTTTTTTTCCCCTTTTTCTCCCAATTTGGAATGCCCAATTCCCAATGCGCTCTAAGTCCTGGTGGTCGCATAGTGATTTTGCCTCAGTCCGGGTGGTGGAGGACGAATCCCAGTTGCCTCCGCGTCTGAGACAGTCAACCCGCGCATCTTATCACGTGACTTGTTGAGCGCGTTGCCACGGAGACATAGCGCGTGTGGAGGCTTCCGCGGCATCCGCGCTCAATTCATCATGCGCCCCACCGAGAACAAACCACATTATAGCGACCACGAGGAGGTTACCCCATGTGACTCTACCCTCCCTAGCAACCGGGCCAATTTGGTTGCTTAGGAGACCTTGCTGGAGTCACTCAGCATGCCCTGGGATTCGAACTAGCGAACTAACGAACTCCAGGGGTGGTAGTTTTATGTGAGTCATTGACTTGTAAGCATAGCTAGCTACATGCTGACATAAGAATTAGCCAGTGATCAGACTTTTGTCTGGGTCATTGGAGGTCTTTAGATTGAGCTGTTAGCATAGCTAGCTACATGCTGACATAAGAATTAGCCAGTGATCAGACTTTTGTCTGGGTCATTGGAGGTCTTTAGATTGAGCTGTTAGCACAGCTAGCTACATGCTGACGTAAGAATTAGCCAGTGATCAGACTTTTGTCTGGGTCATTGGAGGTCTTTAGATTGAACTGTTAGCATAGCTAGCTACATGCTGACGTAAGAATTAGCCAGTGATCAGACTTTTGTCTGGGTCATTGGAGGTCTTTAGATTGAGCTGTTAGCATAGCTAGCTACATGCTGACGTAATAATTAGCCAGTGATCAGACTTTTGTCTGGGTCATTGGAGGTCTTTAGATTGAGCTGTTAGCATAGCTAGCTACATACTGACGTAAGAATTAGCCAGTGATCAGACTTTTGTCTGGGTCATTGGAGGTCTTCAGATTGAGCTGTTAGCATAGCTAGCTACATGCTGACGTAAGTATTAGCCAGTGATCAGACTTTAGTCTGGGTCATTGGAGGTCTTTAGATTGAGCTGTTAGCATAGCTAGCTACATGCTGATGTAAGAATTAGCCAGTGATCAGACTTTTGTCTGGGTCATTGGAGGTCTTTAGGTCAAGCTATTAGCTTTGTTAGCTACATGTTACATAACGTAAAAACATAAGAATTAGCCAGTGAATGAGAGTGAACATAAGTCTCTTGTGTGGGTCAAGTTGCTGTCTATGAAGTGTGTCTCAGATCACCATGCATAAGGTTCTGTTTCGCTTAGGATGTTGTCTTTGCTGAGTCAGGTAAGTCGGTTTTGAGACAGAGCCACAGAGAAAAATGCAGACAAAAACACAACAAACTGTCACGTCAGCAGAGACAGTCTCTCTGTAGTTTGAGAGTTAATTAGCAAAGGAAGTAAAAGCCCTTGAGCAATGCTGGAGTCTCAGAGTCGCTCTCCTGGGACTAGACAACAATACGCCTCACTCGGTAAGCAACAAAAGCAGTGGTTATATGTGCTCTGTGAGTGTGTTTGTCGCTTACATCCAGCTCACACTCGAAGAGGGTATCATCCAGCAGTGTGACTTTGCACTGCATGATCTTGGGGCGGCGAGATGCCTTCTGCTTCTTTCCCTCATCCTCCTCCTCCTCCTCCTCCTCCACCACAGCGTTCTCCTCCTCTTTCTCTGCCTCTTTTTCTCCTTCTTCCTTTGCTTCTGTTTCTGCTGCCGCTGCATCTTGTGCTTTGGGCTCTTCCTTCTCCTTCTCTTTCACCTTCTCTCGCTCCTTGTCTTTCTCTGCCTCATCTGCTTTGGCCTTGTCCTCATTCTTCTTGTCCTTCTTCTCTTTTTTCTCCTTCTTTTCTTTCTTTTCTGCCTTCTCTTTTTTCTCCGTCTTCTCTTTCTTCTCAGTCTTCTCCTTATCTGCCTTCTCCTTCTTCTCCTTCTCTTTCTTTTCTTTCTTCTCCTTCTTCTCCTTCTTCTCCCCCTTCTCCCCCTTTTCTCCCTTTACAGACTCCAGCTCGGCGTTTTCTTTCAGATCTGCTACGACTTGCTAGAGGAAGACAAAATAAGACACGTTAAACAATCTAAGGCTTAGCTTATCATCAGTATTTCCAAACAATGGTCAAATCAGGATTTTGTATTAGTAGGGATTGACAGGGACTACTTTTATAAGGTCATTCACAGTGGCTCACGTGTTCACATGAGAAATTGTGTTGTTTAGCACTAAAAACAACACAAGTCCTCACGCAGACTTGAAAATCACTGTGAACAAACCTCTCTCATAGCGCTCATTAATGTGCAATGGACATCAAGATTTTCACAAAAAAAATGACTTAAATTATGGGTTGTTTACCACTAAAACATATTGTATGCCTTCTGAAGACTTGGAATATGATGCAGGCATCACATGGACTACTTTTATGATAATTTTGGGTCCTTTTTTAAGTTTAAAGTAAGTCACAACTACAATTGGATTATATTTTTTAAAACATTTCCTTTTGTGGTATACATAAGAGAGCAAGTCATGCGTGTTTGGAATGACATGAGGGTAAATTATAACAGAATTTTCATTTTTGGGTGAATTATTCCTTTAAGTATATATAGCTGTGATAAACAGTTTTAGGTAAATAAATCCACAAATAATCCACAGCAAATGACTAATTCTCTGTAATCAGATTACTAGTTATTTCGTCAAAAATAATCACATTACTAATTACTTTACTTTTATGTTACTTTCTAAAACACTGAAACGTTTTAGTTTTTCCAAAATAACATCTGTATTTCCTGATTTATTGTCACATATCATTCAGCTGTCATAGAAAAGCAAACAGACCTACATATCAACATATGAATTCATAAATTAAATGTATTATACATAAATAATATTATTTTTGAAATGTGTAACACAAGTAATGTGTTTAAAATTACCTAAATTGAAAGTCAGTTACTGTAATAAAAGATTTGAAATGTAATGTGTTACACTACTTTTCAAGTAAGAAAGTAATTATATTACAGTAACTAATTACTTTTTTATCAGATTACTCCCAAAACTGGGGATAAACTGCTTCCAATGATACTCGCATTAATAACAAAAATAAAACAGATGGAATTAAATTGAAACTGTATGTAATGCAGAGTGAATGTAGACCAGCGGGGGCAGGCAGAGAGGTGTACAGTCGAATACAGGTTTAGACTCAAGTAAATGTTTTAAGTTTGAAAAGGACAAGTCTTTCAGGCTGCCATGAAGCAAAACAAAACACATTTAACAAGGTCAGGTGTCAGAGTCAGCATTTTTATCCTGTGAAGTTTGTAATAATGCATTCTGAGAATGCCTCCATGATGCTGCCTTAGTACTTGGCCACAAGATAATATTTTAGAAGGCAGCATTATTACGCCTCCCTTTCGGAACAGCTTTGCATTTGGATTGTGCATGTGATGTCTTAAAATGCTGTCTATGTTGGCAGCTCAATAAGTTTTGGAACATCTTTATACAAGACAAAAGCTCCCAGATTACTGACTATAGTATAGTTAAACGATGGGCTCACAGAATGAATAATTTAAATTTAGCAAATGGAGAAAAAGCTGCAGCATGATGACAGCATTTTGAAAAGCCTAAAATACCTGCCGTTGAGTAAGAACAGCCTCTCAGAAAGCTTTTAGCGTACCCTGCTGTTCTTCAGAGATGAAACAGATGAGAGGTGTATAAAACAAGCTTTGACACACAACCTCAGAGCTTAATATACAAGTGTGTAAATGAGCTGTGTGAAGCTCTACTGGCCAGTTGCCTTGGAATAACATCTAGCTACACATCCCTCACTACATGCAAAATGTGTGAGCATGTAATATTCACACTCAGGTCAAACTCAAATCTCAGTAACTCCACACTGTAGTAGGATGAGCATTACTCAAATTTTTTAATGTTTTAAGCAGTGATTGACTGATATAGGTTTTTCAATGGTCGATGCCAAGATGGTGCTGATATACAGTATACTGTACATGATGATGGAAAATTCGATTTAATAAACATTTATTTTACATAATACAAGGGAACAAAATATTTAAAAACAGAAAATCTGATTTTCTACTGATAAGGTTGCTGGCAGATTTTGAAACTGTCACATGGGGGAAATAACACTGTTGACTGGCCCAGTGTGGATACTTATCAGCCAGTGCCTATTTGCCAAGGGACAGGCAAGTAATTCATCACCATTACATTCTAATTGGTAATATTGAATAACAAAAATAAATATGAGCTTTTATTAAAATTAAAATGTGCTCTCACGTTTTTTTTTTTTTTTTTTTTTTTAAATGCTTAATGCATTTCTTCTTTTTCTTCTTTCTTTTCAACTATGTTAAGCTGTGCCATTTTCCCCTTTAAAAATAATGGTTAGATCTTTCTGAGATCATATTTAAAGAAGTAACATCATGAAAGTCTTTGACCACATGTTTCTTTTACAGCATCAGTATTTCATTATGTTTACACTTACACTGGGCTTGCCAAGCTCAATAATTGGCACTGTTATGGGAAAAAAATCATAGTGATACAGTTTTTACAGATAAATATAACAGAACAAGAATAGTGCCTGTAAATAATGTGAAATTTGTTTGCCAAAGCCATCAGACATTTTTGAACATTATTTTCTGAAAGTTCATGAGTACTGAAATCAACTCCATTCAGCTGATATACTGACAACAAGCACCATCCCCCTTCAGCTTCAAAATGTTGGCACCCATTCACTTGAATTGTGTGGATCTACAGAGCTGAGATATTCTAAAAATCTCAGTTTGTGTTCTGCAGAAGAAAGAAAGTCATACACATCTGGGATGGCATGGGGGTGAGTAAATCATGAGAGAATTTTCATTTTTGGGTGAATTATCCCTTTAACAAAATATGCACTCATGTGAACTGTATTGCCTCATTTAAAATACAACCCACAGCGACACTCTATGGCCATTTCACACACGATGGGAAAAAGATGCCTAAAGTGGTTCCTGGCATGCTACTCAGCCTTACAGGCTTCATATGGTCAGGATTAGGGATATGGGGGTGGGGCATCTTCTGCCTGACAGGAACAATTCCAGGCACCTTTATACAATGGAAACATTTCACATGGAAACTGCAGCTCATACATTCAACAACACTTCCAGCTTTGGACACTGGGAGCAGTGCTTTGAATTTCAATAAGCACAGACCGACCAGCAGCAAAACTTTCTGTAACCACATATTTTGGATTGCAGGTAAGAGTTTAAGGATAAGCCATGGAAAAATATATTTTTGTTAACATGAAATCTGAGTATTGGGTTAGATGCATCAACCTATGTGGGTTACGAGCCTGGTACATTTGACACATCAGTCTTTCTTTTTCACCTGGTTTTCAGCACTGCTGATTGAGTGCTGGTCTAGAGCAACATCGCCTTCTATGCGCAGTTCTGGTTCGGGGTCCGCAATGGGAGCTTTGGGTTCGTCCTGGCCCTCTGTCTCCCGGACTCTCTCCGTCTCCACCCCCTCACCCTCTGAGCACTGTGAGCGGCGCTTCAGGAAGGAGGAGAAGAGGCGGGAGAGGCCGCGGCCAGCGGAGGTGCGCTGCCGCGGCTTCAGCTGCTGTTCGTCCTCCGAGCCCCCAGGGGGCGGCGAAGGGCCAGAGGGGCTGTCCTGAGCTGTGTCAGTGGGGCCGGGCTCCTGAGCAGCGGGGTCCTTCTCTTCCTGCTGCTGCTCGCACACCTGTTTCGTATGAACGCTCTCCGCCTCGTCTGTCGTCATGGCAGCCACTGCGTGAAGAGGAGAAAGGATCAAAGGTTACAGTTTAAGTCATGAATTCAGCTTTTATTTTTAAATCACTGAATGCAATTACATGTTCAACAAAACACTGATAACTATCAAAAATTAGCTTGTTATATAATTTTTTTTTTTTTAAAGGTCAACATTAGGGCTGTGCCAACATAAACATATATTGATACATCATGATTTTTAAGAAATAGCATTCATGCCATTTCCTACAGATCAAGAAACACAACTTTTTCTAATTGTTGTGTTCTAACATAAAAACTCACAACCTTACACATATGAAGTTTAAGTGATCTTCATCCTTAATCTGTGAACGGCGATCGTCCGATCATGCCTAGTTACAGGGTCAATCTTTTTTTTTTAAATGCAGTACACACTTAATCACACACTGCTACTCTAATGAATAAGCATTTGCTCAGCCCTCGAAGTATGACATTTCGGCCACCGGAGGGTGAGTGGTTGGCAATTCTAAGCATTCACGAATTTATGCTTTCAGATATGCTGTAATTCAGATGAATATGTTTGTTTTATAAATGTGTATGAATCACATGTGAATGAGTATTAAGGTGCCCATTTTCAAGAGTCATTACAGTAATCATTCTCCCTCGCTGTATAGTTACACATAGGACAAAGATACAGCAAACGGATGCAAAAATAAATTAAACAAATAAACATGCGAAAACAAATCGCAGTATACTTGATGTTACGTGAGTTGTAAGATTGTGTGTGGAGTGTGAGTGTGCGATTATGCACACATAATCAATCAAACATGCGCGCTCTCAATCTCTCATCAGTCACTCATCATCCAAGTGCTATTCTGTGAGAAACCTGATTTAAATCAGACATATATATTTGTTTTAATACCACTAATAACAGCAAGAACAGTTTAAACTTTAATAACAGCAACATGTCATCACGCTGTTGCTTAATAATTTGTCATAGATACTAATGATTTCTCACTGGAGTGGTTTTGGAGCTTGTAATAGATATATTTTTCTTATTTTTGATCTGATCTCTGCTGTGTGTGATGCTCTCATGGTGTTTACTGGTTACCAGTATGTTACAATGATCTTTGATAGTGACAACAGAACTATTCATAATTGTTTACTATTCAAATAAATGTTAGCAATTCCCAATTAATGTATATTGAATGTAATTTTACAGTGTGGGGCATTAACATATAACTGCAGCATAAAACCTGCAAAAGTGTGGCAAAGGGCACTTTTTAAAAGAAAAATCTGTGATTGGATTGGTATCAGCCATTAAAATATCGGTGATTGTATCGGCCTCAAACTAATGGCGTTCAGGTGCCGCTCGCCCGCAGCAAGCTGGAATGATCGAACAGAGCAAGTGGACACATAACAGCGAACGTCCAGCGCTAGCGAAGGCCACCAGAATCGCTGTCTAATGAGCGCCTGAGTATGAGCAGCTCCTGGATGACAGGCGACATTGGACAAGTGGCCCCACCGGAGATCATGCGTCTGGACTGACAGTGGAACGAATAACAAATCCATTGGGCATCCGGCAGGCGAGGTGGTGTTACGCAGCGCTGAACAGACTTTAGACTCCATGTCCCAGGACACCATGCCCACCACCCGGGAGGCGGGGAGGATGGTATCCGGAGGGGTGGTGGAGGTCCCGACTTCAAAACATCGGGCTAGAGCATCGGGCTTGGTGTTTTTGGAGTCCGGACGTTAGGATAAAATAAAATCAAAACGGGTAAAGAAAAGCACCCAACGAGCTTGTCTAGAGTTAAGACGTTTAGCTCTGCAGATATACTCCAAGTTCTTGTGGTCAGTACAGACCACGAAAGGTACCCCCGAACCCTCTAACCAGTGACACCACTCCCCCAAAGCCAGTCTGACAGCCAACAACTCCCTATTACCGACATCGTTATTCCATTCGGCTGGGGACAGATGGTGCGAGAAAAGGCGCACGGATGCATCTTCCCGTCCGAGGAAGAGCGCTGAGACAGGACAGTCCCAACACCAGTCTCTGACGCATCCACCTCCACCACGAACTGACGTGAAGGGTCAGAAGTATTAAGAATGGGAGCGGTAGTAAACCTTTCTTTCAATTTAGAAAACGTGGCTTCTTCCCACGAGGACCAACAGAACTTAGTACGGGTGGAGGTGAGATACATCAAGGGCGCGGCGAGCTGACTGAAGTTTCTAACGAAACATCAGTAGAAATTAGCAAACCCCAGAAACCTTTGCAAAGACTTGTGGGAGTCTGGGGTTGGCCAGTCAGAAACTGCTTTAACTTTAACAGGGTCCATGCGCACCCTCTCGGACAAGACGATGAAACCCAGGAACAGAATGATTGCGTATGGAAAACACACTTCTCCGCCTTAACGAACAGTCGGTTCTCTAGCAGTCGCTGAAGCACCTGCCTGACATGCTGGAAATGGTCCTCGATAGTCTGGGAGAAGAACAGAATATCATCGAAATAAACAAAAACAAATCGATCTACCATGTCCCGAAGCACGTCTTTCATGAACCCCTGGAAGACAGCGGGGGTGTTGACCAATCCGAACGGCATGACCGAATATTCAATGTGCCCCCTATGGGTGTTAAAAGCTGTCTTCCACTCATCCCCCTTCCTGATCCGAATCAGGTGATAAGCATTGCTTAGGTCCAACTTCGTAAAGATGGACGCCCCCTGCAAGAGGAGACAAGCTGAAGACATCAACGGTAAAGTATAGCAATTCTTCACTGTGATATCATTCAGCCCCCGATAATCAATACAGGGTCTAAGCGAGCCATCCTTATTCTCCACGAAGAAGAACCCCGCCCCTACAAGGGAAAAGGAATGGCGGATGAGACCGGCTGCCAGAGAATCAGTAATATATTTATTCATGGCCTCCCTCTCGTGCGCAGAGAGCAAATACAACCGACCACGTGAAGAAGTCCCAGGGTGTAGATCGATTGTGCAATCATACGGGGACATCTAGTACATTGCATACAAGAGGCTTTTCACCTAGTTATTATTTATCATGTTGATTATGTAGAGGCTTTAGAAAATCATGTATCAAATACAGGGCTGGCAACTCTCACGCATTGAGCGTGAGACTCACGCAATTGACACTGTTCTCACGTTCTCATGCCACACGTCCCTTCTCACGTCATGGAGCAAAGAGGAAATTACAGCGGACAGACAGACAAGACAGAGCAGGGAGCACCATGCAGCAGCGAGTTATTCAGACCAATCGGGGTAAAGCAGCAGCCAACAACTCTCGCTCACAATTCTCATGTAAAATTCAAATGGGTCGCATGTGCAACGATATTGATGGAAGCCCGAATTAATCGCGCATGTGAGCCACTCTGCGTTTGTCAGAGGAGTGCCCGGTTGACGTGCTCACACTGATCTTGTCAATGGAGCTGGCATCTCGCGGGAAGCCCGGTTGATACGTGCGCACGGATAGCAGAGCGCAATTTGGCTTCAAAGACCCCGCGCACATCCATGTTCCACATGAAAAGCGTATTTAGTGCTCATAAAGTCAAGTGAATGTAATAAGGTTGCTTCATCGCCTGATGGAAATGCGTAAGGATGTGGCTGACATGAAAGTATTAAAATAAAGGTACATCTTAAAAAATGTCTATATCAATATTTACGCATTGTATCGATAACACTGGATCGTTGGTTATTGGATCGATGCATGTGTAAAATTCACTGTTGCATAATATGTACATAATATAAAGCATTAGTGATAAAGAGACTATTGTCAGATCTTGTGTACTTTTTGAGACTGTAACAATCTATTTTGAAATGAACAGCAAAGCATATCCAATTATGACAAGATCACACTTTCCAGTGTTAAATCTAATCCAATGTACTTGTGCACACTAACCGCTTTATCTTCAGTTGACGTACTGTCAAGCCCTTGTGACATCACAGCAGATTTACAAACACACAAGATTTATGGGTAGGTGGTCTTAAGCAGTCTGTAACCAAACCTGACGGAGCTTGACCTGGGTTGCCCAGGCAACAGATTCATTGAAATTGATGTCAGCATGCACTCAAACAATCCAGGCCACAGGTTGCTGTCTGATAAATTTATATTTGACGTATGAACTAGACTGAACTGACTGAACTCATTTATTAGACTTTGGTGAACTTATTTTATGTTCACAGGGCACTTTTACTTTATCTTCACTCCTTTTTGTCATTTAAAATCCCTATTTACATTCTTTCCTAAAAGAACATTTCTATACTAGAGAAACACAATAGATATCTAACCTTATTTTATTTCAGTCAAAATGACAGGAAGCATTTAGAAATATCTGTCAATGTTTTTAAAATGTGGTAAATGTCAGAATATTTTCAGTTATCCTCAGACTATACAGGTGCATCTCAATAAATTAGAATGTCGTGGAAAAGTTCATTTATTTCAGTAATTCAACTCAAATTGTGAAACTCGTGTATTAAATAAATTCAATGCACACAGACTGAAGTAGTTTAAGTCTTTGGTTCTTTTAATTGTGATGATTTTGGCTCACATTTAACAAAAACCCACCAATTCACTATCTCAAAAAATTAGAATATGGTGACATGCCAATCAGCTAATCAACTCAAAACACCTGCAAAGGTTTCCTGAGCCTTCAAAATGGTCTCTCAGTTTGGTTCACTAGGCTACACAATCATGGGGAAGACTGCTGATCTGACAGTTGTCCAGAAGACAATCATTGACACCCTTCACAAGGAGGGTAAGCCACAAACATTCATTGCCAAAGAAGCTGGCTGTTCACAGAGTGCTGTATCCAAGCATGTTAACAGAAAGTTGAGTGGAAGGAAAAAATGTGGAAGAAAAAGATGCACAACCAACCAAGAGAACCGCAGCCTTATGATTGTCAAGCAAAATCGATTCAAGAATTTGGGTGAACTTCACAAGGAATGGACTGAGGCTGGGGTCAAGGCATCAAGAGCCACCACACACAGACATGTCGAGGAATTTGGCTACAGTTGTCGTATTCCTCTTGTTAAGCCACTCCTGAACCACAGACAACGTCAGAGGCGTCTTACCTGGGCTAAGGAGAAGAAGAACTGGACTGTTGCCCAGTGGTCCAAAGTCCTCTTTTCAGATGAGAGCAAGTTTTGTATTTCATTTGGAAACCAAGGTCCTAGAGTCTGGAGGAAGGGTGGAGAAGCTCATAGCCCAAGTTGCTTGAAGTCCAGTGTTAAGTTTCCACAGTCTGTGATGATTTGGGGTGCAATGTCATCTGCTGGTGTTGGTCCATTGTGTTTTTTGAAAACCAAAGTCACTGCACCCGTTTACCAAGAAATTTTGGAGCACTTCATGCTTCCTTCTGCTGACCAGCTTTTTAAAGATGCTGATTTCATTTTCCAGCAGGATTTGGCACCTGCCCACACTGCCAAAAGCACCAAAAGTTGGTTAAATGACCATGGTGTTGGTGTGCCTGACTGGCCAGCAAACTCACCAGACCTGAACCCCATAGAGAATCTATGGGGTACTGTCAAGAGGAAAATGAGAAACAAGAGACCAAAAAATGCAGATGAGCTGAAGGCCACTGTCAAAGAAACCTGGGCTTCCATACCACCTCAGCAGTGCCACAAACTGATCACCTCCATGCCACGCTGAATTGAGGCAGTAATTAAAGCAAAAGGAGCCCCTACCAAGTATTGAGTACATATACAGTGAATGAACATACTTTCCAGAAGGCCAACAATTCACTAAAAATGTTTTTTTTTATTGGTCTTATGATGTATTCTAATTTTTTGAGATAGTGAATTGGTGGGTTTTTGTTAAATGTGAGCCAAAATCATCACAATTAAAAGAACCAAAGACTTAAACTACTTCAGTCTGTGTGCATTGAATTTATTTAATACACGAGTTTCACAATTTGAGTTGAATTACTGAAATAAATGAACTTTTCCACGACATTCTAATTTATTGAGATGCACCTGTAGTTGCATGTCAAGTCAGGCTAGACTTTTAAAGCATAAAGCAGTGGTACTCAAAGTGCGTGGAAGACTATAGTTCTCAAATCTCGTTCACCTTTACTAAATTAAATTTGCAGCTGTGACAAATACACACAAGAACCAATTAAATTTCTTCTACACCTCCTTCTCCTTATATGGTGTCAGGTGCGCTCACTGTAAACAAAGTACGTTGTTGCGTGACGCAAGATTGGAATGGGTGAAGGGGAAAACTTCCCGTGAATTCACACACCACTATCGTATGGCTTCAAAAGACTTGAAATATAGCACACGAGTAATATGAACAACTTGAAAGAAGTATCACTTTTTTATTTATTCCAGTTTTGGATATTTAATTTAAAAAAAATATTTAATTAAAATGCTTTATTTTATATAATTTTGTAACAATGTAGGCCTAGAGACAAAAAGAAACATGAAGGGTTTTTCTTTTTCAATAATAAAAAAAAAAAAGCTTCACATTTGATTTTCAGAATTTCGCTAGTTTTAAAGTGTGGTGTGACCAAACAAAATTGAGAACCACTGCCATAAAGTCTGGTCCACATTATAGCTTATTTAGACAGGAGGACAAACACTCATCATAACATTAAAAAAGAAAAAAACACCAGTGGTGGATCGCCACTTATTTTAACACACTAATGAATTGGAAACCCCTGCTCAAGAACTGGAGATGTTAATTCTGCATCAGACACTTACCTGATTAAAAGTTATTTCAAAAAGTCGTGTTGACAAAACTGACAAAAGCAAAAAGTGACCCACCCATCACACCTGTAAATGACGCACGGCTGTGATGCCACAACAAAAACAGTAGCTCGTTCAAATAATGTTCAGGAGAGTTCATGCCATCAGGAAGAAGGGAAGACCACTCTTGTATTTCAGTGTGAGTAATTCTCCGATAATTATTGTGTTATTATAATACAGAAACCAAATGAATTTCATGACGTTGGGTTTCATTAACAGTTCTTGAAATTGCATTCTTCTGGCGATGCGGACAGAAAACCAGACTAGAATCCTCAAGACAGACTATTAGTGGTGCAGCAACAGTCAGTACTGAATCTACAGCGCGAGACATGATGTGCTACCAGTTTAGACCGATTCCCAACAACTGAACAGGTTCTTTTGAATCTATAGACAACACGTGACGGTGTTGTCCGATTCCCAAACAAATGACTCTCTTGAGCCGGTTATTTTAGTGAATAGACCTATGAATCAGGGGCAGTGGTGGCTCAGTGGTTAAGGCTCTGGGTTACTGATCAGAAGGTCAGACGTTCAAGCCCCAGCACTGCCAAGATGCTACTGTTGGGCCCTTGAGCAAGGCCCTTGACCCTATCTGCTCCAGGGGCGCTGTATCATGGCTGACCCTGCACTCTGACCCCAGCTTAGCTGGGATATGTGAAAAAAAGAATTTCACTGTATATGTGCAAATGTATAATGTGTGAAAAAAATATATAATTAATTATAAAAAAGAATCAGTTGGAGCTGAATGAATTTAAGGAATATTCTGGGTTCCATTGAAGGCTGATGTCAATCGACAGCATTTGTGGCATAATGTTGATCACCACAAATATTAATTTCAACTCATCCCTCCTTTTCTTTTAAAAAAGCAAAAATCGAGGTTACAATGAGGCACTTACAATGGAAGTCAATGTGGCCAATTTTTAGAGGGTTTAAAGGCAGAAATGTGAAGCTTATCATTTTATTAAAAGCACTTAAATTAATTCTTCTGTTAAAACTCATGTATTATTTGAGCTGTAAAGTTGTTTAAATTTTCATTTTTACAGTCGATTTGGGGTTTTAGGGTTTGTTAATATTGGCTATAACTTTACACAGAAAAGGTTAGTAAGTGATTTTAGCACATGAAAATCATGTTAACACACATATTGTTTATGTCTTTTTTAACGTTCAAAAATCAGCCCCATTCACTTCCATTGTAAGTGCCTCACTGTAACAGACTTTTGCTCTAAAAAAAAAAAAAAAAAAAGTAGGGGCAAGTCAAAATATATTTTAATGGTAATCAATATTATGCCACAAATGCTGTTGATTGAGCTTAACTTTTATTGAACCCGGAATATTCGTTTAATTGACACTCTAAATAAACCAAGAACTGTTACTGTGTTGAGAGTAATTTACTGGTTGTTCATATGACAATGTGTAGTTTCAAGTACAAATTTAATTTTGTTGTAATAAGTGAAAAATCTGAAAAATAATTCTAAATGGACTATCTGACAATTAAATATTTTATAAATAATAAAATAATACAGTTCTTTAAAAAAGTCTCTTTTATCAGTACAATCTGCTTGTAAAATGCAATAAAATAAGTTGGCCGGTAAGCATTTTGGCTGGTAAATTTTCCATCTACCAGCCACTTTTTGGCTGAAAAGTTCATTTCAAACCCTGTGTACAATGTTTTAATACTTTGTCGGATAGTGTCATTGTGCCAAAGCCCTTGGCCCTGCTCCCCACCTTTCCGCTAACCGGGAATAGGTGTTGAGACATTGTTCCACTTCCCAACATGGGCTGCGTTCCATTTAAAAATTGTATCCCCTTCCCTCGCAAACTTCACTCCGTCTCATGGACTCGGATGTATGTCACTGCTTACGCTGCACGAGTGTCCACTACTGGCGGAAGACGTGCAATGGGTTTAACTGGAACACCCTTAACCCTTGATCACTTGGAGCATGTTGAAGGCTGATGTCAATTTGTGGAATTATTTAGTGATTTTTGCACCTGAGAAAACAATGTTTTTGGAGATTGATTTCAGAGGCTTATGTATAAATCTCGTATGTTTAATATTTTTTTTTTCATTAGAATGAATTGTTAGAAAGGATTAATCAAGATTTACACAAACAAAAATGTTAACATAACATAACTATATAGTTATAGTCATAGGCTATATCTGTGTGATAAACAGTTTAAGGTAGCTACAAGTATTATGCTGTTAAACCTCAATATAACTTTTCTAAAATACTTAATTGACCTAACTTCACTTCCATCATACATTAGAGTTGTGTGGGTTGAGTTTATGAAGTGCAGTCTGCTGTCATGTCACAATCGAGTTGCATTGTGCGATATGGAGCTGCCTGAAGCGTACATCAGAGCAGGCTTGCTCCCTCAGTGAAAATCGAGGGGTTGAGGGTCTGTCAACAGAAACTTCCCTCGCTCACTTAACGAAGTGGGACGGACTTCCAAAATGGCAGCGGGTATTCCCCCGAGGGGAAGTGCTTAGGGGAGTTAGCGAGTGGATGTTAAAAGTGAAGTGGAACACAGCCATGGCTAGTGTTTTGTGTTGGCATCGAGCTGTTGGTTTATTATTTCCACCTCCGTTCCTATTTCTCATCATGAAGGTGTGGCTACAGCAATGCTTTTGACTACACTATAATGGCTAGTAGGCATTGCACATCAGTGATATGGCGTAACAGTATATGACTCCCATAGCATCAGCCTCTGACACAGCGCTGAAGTTACATTCTTGAAAGGGAACGTCTCGGTTACTTGCATAACTTTGGTTCCCT
The DNA here is from genome assembly GCF_019703515.2 of Myxocyprinus asiaticus. Taxonomy (NCBI): domain Eukaryota; kingdom Metazoa; phylum Chordata; class Actinopteri; order Cypriniformes; family Catostomidae; genus Myxocyprinus; species Myxocyprinus asiaticus. The sequence continues at coordinate 37,980,701 of NC_059373.1, forward strand.
GAAAGAAGGGAACGAGACGCTGTGTAGCTGTGCTGCAGCTACAGATTTTTCACTGTCACAGGACGACAGATATGCTCTCCTTCCCTTCAGTCTGAAAATCCTGTTTTCAAAGCAAAGCAAACCAATAAAATAAGCGTGATGGCATAAGGTTTCAAAGTCCTGCCCCCTGACGGGTTCTCCCATAGTGTCAGCTTCTGACGCATGGACTCGTTCCCTCCTTTCAGAGAGCCAAGGTTATGCAAGTAACCGAGAAGTTCTGCTCATCGATATCTAATTTACTTGCTATTAACTTCCTAAAACAAAATTTTAATCTTTCAAAGATTTGATACCATTAACCTTAAAAACTTTGGCAAATTCAGAAATTAATTATTCCTTAGTGCTCTTTAAAGCAAAAAACAAAACAAAAAAAACAAAACATACAGAATATTTTTTTAATACAGCACATACTATGCATAGCTTTTTTCCAGTTAGATTTCATGATTATTGGTCATAATATGTTATGCAGTATGCAAATACCTAGTTCACTGCACACATTCACATCAACAAATACACAAATAGTTTCCTGTACACTCACACACACACACACACACAGGTCTGCCATTCAACCATCATTCTTAGCCACTCACTAGCAAAATAATGAGTATATTTTATAAAGAATCAATAATTATTTCAATTCTTTATAAGGGTCCAAACTCAAGGCCAGACAGCACACACACTAGGGATGGGCACGAGTACTCGGGTACTCGGACGTGGCAGCAATGATCAATCATGAAAACGATGATCGACAGTGATCATACATGATGTGACTTCACTTAATTTGAAATTCAGTGACAATTTCCTGACAACTAAACACAAACATGTCAAAGAGGGAGCTTATTTTTAATTTTGAAATTGATTATGTTGTGATTTTGAGGGGTACATTGATTGTCAGAGATGTCTTATAGCAACCAAACTGATATACGACGCTGCAGTGCTATCGTTACGATAATCATAAGAGTGTAATTAACCGTGTTTTGAACACCTGTCTCTGCAAACGTTTGCTAAACATGTTTTATTATCATTTAATGTAAGAAATTTGACTGTTTGTCACTGACTGTAAACCTCCCTGCCCTGGGTGACTTAACACACCTGCATTTCAACGAAATGGGAGTTGAAGATTTCCGCACGAGTTTCCAAGTTAGAAGTCCAACATAAAGTGTCATTCCATTGCACTTTCCCCAGTTGAAAGGTGGAAATTCAGATTCTCCGAGTTGAATGGAATGCTTCATGAATCATCATAGCAACAACAATACGGAGCATCACGGCTTTCCCCACAGGTGCAAACACTTGGGGAGACATATACACACACATACACACAAACACCAGGTGTGTGGCAGTGGACTCAACGTGCTGAAGCAGTGTATATACAGCAGGCGAGTATTTCAAACAGTTAGACAGAGCGCGGCTAAATGGAGCAGAATGCAGCGTCTTCAAAACTGAACTTCAACTTAACACTCATATTAAAAACGCGATGGTTATGGCGTCTCCTGTTAGCAGACCACGATTTGAAAATAGACGGTTCGGACAGTCATTAAAAAAAACTGTTGCACGCTTACTAAGATTACTACTGTAACCTGAAGGAAGAACAGACAGACCCGTGTTGTGCACATTCATTGAGTTGGGCAAGAATCTTCACATAATGACAAAATATGATGCGTTATATTTTTATTATGAAATCTTTTGTGCATTTTGTAACAGATTATTGTATAACTATAATAATGAACAGATGATACACTGGAACAAGACACAATTCAGCAGCCAAAGATGTTTGTCAGACATGTTATTATATATACAGTTGTGCTCAAAAGTTTGCATACCCTTGAAGAATTGGTAATTTTTTAAGAAAACATGAGTGAGCAGGCAAAACACATTTCTTTTATTTCTTATGGGATTCATATTCAACTGTAGGTTATAACAGAATGGCACAATCATAAAACAAAACATGGAAACAAAGAAAAAAATAAAATGACCCCTTTTCAAAATCTGCATACCCTTAGTTCTTAATACTGTGTATTGCCCCCTTTAGCATCAATGACAGTGTGCAGTCTTTTGTAATAGTTGTCTATGAGGCCCCAAATTCTTGCAGGTGGTATAGCTGCCCATTCGTCTTGGCAAAATGCCTCCAGGTCATGCAAAGTCTTTAGTCGTCTTGCATGAACCGCACGTTTGAGATCTCCCCAGAGTGGCTCGATGATATTAAGGTCAGGAGACTGTGATGGCCACTCCAGAACCGTCACCTTTTTCTGCTGTAACCACTGGAGGGTCAACTTGGCCTTGTGCTTAGGGTCATTGTCGTGCTGGAAAGTCCAAGAGCGTCCCATGCGCAGCTTTCGTGCAGAAGAATACAAATTGTCTGCCAGTATTTTCTGATAACATGCTGCATTAATCTTGCCATCTATTTTCACAAGATTCCCCATGCCTTTAGAGCTCATACACCCCCAAAACATCAGTGAGCCACCACCATGCTTCACAGTGGGGTTGGTATTCTTTTCACTATAGGCCTTGTTGAACATCCAGACTAGAACCCTCTCCAAACATAGCGCTTATGGTTGTGGCCATAAAGCTCTATTTTGGTCTCATCACTCCAAATTACAGTGTGCCAGAAGCTGTGAGGCGTGTCAAGATGCTTTTTTGTGGCATTGGCGCAGTAAAGGCTTCTTTCTGGCAACTCGACCATGCAGCTCATTTTTGTTCAAGTGTCGTTGTATTGTGCTCCTTGAAACAACCACACCATCTTTTTCCAGAGCAGCCTGTATTTCTCCTGAGGTTACCTGTGGGTTTTTCTTTGTATCCCGAACAATTCTTCTGGCAGTTGTGGCTGAAATCTTTCTTGGTCTACCTGACCTTGGCTTGGTATCAAGAGATCCCCGAATTTTCCACTTCTTAATAAGTGATTGAACAGTACTAACTGATATTTTCAAGGCTTTGGATATCTTTTTATATCCTTTCTTTATATAGTTCCATTACCTTGTTACACAGGTCTTTTGACAGTTCTTTTCTGCTCCCCATTGCTCAGTATCTAGCCTGCTCAGTGCATCCATGTGAGAGCTAACAAACTCATTGACTATTTATACACAGACACTAACTGCAATTTAAAAAGCCACAGGTGTGGGAAATTAACCTTTAATTGCCATTTAAACCTGTGTGTGTCACCTTGTGTGTCTGTAACAAGGCCAAACATTCAAGGGTATGTAAACTTTTGATCAGGGCCATTTGGGTGATTTCTGTTATCATTATGATTTAAAAAGGAGCCAAACAACTATGTGATAATAAATGGCTTCATATGATCACTATCCTTAAATAAAAGACATGATCAGTCATATTTTCAAAATCAATGGCAAAATTTCACAATTACTGCCAGGGTATGCAAACTTTTGAGCACAACAGTATACAGTTATGTACATGTCATTGCCCCTCGAGTACTTGAGTAATTAGATAGAGTACTCGAGTAGATAAAATTACCAAAATGTCCATCCCTAACAAACACTAGACTAAACAAGATTGTGCGCGTGTGTGCGTGAGTGTGCGTGTGTGTGAGTTTTTGCAGCTACAGTGGCACGAAGATGCAGTTTAGTTTACCCAAAAAATTGACATTTGTTAGTGACTCCACTTTCATGCTTTAAGTATCATAAAAGTGTGTCCCTGAGTCTTTTTGAGTGAACTATTTCTTTATCTCCCTTAACACCAAATTAAAAGGTAATTAAATGTGTCTAATAATTCCTCTGTCCCCAAAGAGACACTGTGATATATAACATACTATTTATTGAGAGTGCAGGTGTGTGTATGTATGACATGACTGCCAAATGCAAAATGTTACACATTGCATTCTGAAATTAACCCATACAGGAAGTGAACTTTGCAACTTCCACATTTATCTTATTAAAGCCCTTAACCAGCAAACTACACTATACACACCCACCACCAGTTCTACCATGACTGAACCATACAGCAGCACAAACATACAAAACCAACACCACAGCTCGAAACATTTTTTCCCTATAATAAGCATTTGCCAATTCTACTTAGCCAAACTACATTTTTTATATTGTCTGGATAAAATGTGAGTGGTGCTCACCACAATGCTTGTGTGTTATTTGTGGTTGCTAGGTAGGCTGAGATTAACAAACAGGTCCACGTTGGGGCAAAACAAAAATGACCGAACTACGGTAAACCATACAAAAACCAGGACCAAAAACAAAAAGGCACTGACCAGAAAAATTATATCCGAAGTCAGCAATTCCTACTGACCAACAAGACAGGATTCAGGAGACATGAAGGAATGAAACAGCACAAGACAAGATTTTCAAAGGGAATATAAAGACAAAGAAATCAGGAGGGAAACAAGGACAGGTTACTCAAATCAACTAATGGTCAGATGGGTAACATAGCAAATGAGAGGGGCGGGTCAATATACAAGAGAGAGTCCTTGAGGGAGAAAAACACACACAAGACCAAGCAAAGAGTAGAAAATTGAAAAATAGTAGGAAGACAGGGAACAGACCAGGGGGGTTCCAGCGGTACAGACCAGGGGGGGTTTCGGGAAAGCAGAAAGACAAAGAACAGACCAGGGGATGACAGAGTTGCTGGTGGGACAGACCAGGGGATCATCAGTGGAACAGTCTGCGGGAGGGTGGGAGGGGAAAACCAAGGGGGTGGATCCAAGGCAGGAGTGGGTTTAAGCATCACCGAAGCCAGAAGAGATTTGGGCATCTCCAGAATAGTGTCAGCAAAGCCCACAGAAGAGAGGGTTGCAGTGGCCGCTGTGGTTGGGACAGGGAATGGCGGGAACAGAGGAGGCTCCGTAGTCAGGACCAATAGAGCAGGGAACAGGACCTCAGGATAGGGACTGACATGCACCTCCAGGAGAGCTTCAGCGGCAAAGCCGGGCAACTCCAATAGAGCTGCAGTGGTGAGGGCGGGCACCTCTAGGAGAGCTGCAGTGGTGAGAGCGGGCGCCTCCACAGGAGCTGTAGCGGCAAGGGCAGGCACCTCCTGGGAGGCTGCAGCTCATCATGAAGTTTCAGCATTCCTCCTCCTTCTTGATGGGCAGATCACCAAAGCAGAGCTCTTTGGGACCAGTGAGGCTTTAAAAGCAGAGGCAAGACCATTCAGAACCAGGGCAACTGACACAGGGATCTCCGGGACAGTGCCAGCCAGCGGTGGGCATTGTACAATTGGTTGGGTTTGGGGGGGGGGAGTTCGGAGTTTCCCCTCTTTCTCCAGCGACGTCTAGTCTGCACCAGTCATGCGGGAGTCATGTGTGTCACCTTGTGTGTCTGTAACAAGGCCAAACATTCAAGAGTATGTAAACTTTTGATCAGGGCCATTTGGGTGATTTCTGTTATCATTATGATTTAAAAAGGAGCCAAACAACTATGTGATGATAAATGGCTTCATATGATCACTATCCTTAAATAAAAGACATAAAAGACATCAGTCATATTTGCGGGATGGACCAACAACACCTGGGAGGTGGGATAGTCAGAGATGGGGTCCCATTCCCTGAGTAGGAGCTCCATCTCTTTAAATTGACAGACACAGTCAACCACCTCCCAGAAGGTCCATTTCTTCAGGTCACCCAACACATCCTAATCACAAAAACCTAGCCCCTGGGCCACATCGAGAAGAGACTGGGTGTACACCCCAAAAGGGAGATAGCCCTGACAGCAATAACGCAACCTTGCAGCCAGGGACAAGTAGCAATAAAACAGCACAAGACAAGATTTACAAAGGGAATTAAATCAGGAGGGAAACAAGAGGGACAGATGAGGCAAATCAACTAATGATCAGATGGGTAACAAGGCAAACGAGGGGGGCGGTGTCAATACACAAGAGAAAGGAAAGAAAAACACACACAAGACCAAACAAAGACTAGAAAACGGGTGACAGGATCCAGACCTTGAAAAAAAAGAAAAGTGTGTTGGGATCCTGACATTACCCAGGCGACCAACAAAACTAAAGAACAAAAACAACGGTCCAGGGGATTTCTGACAGGGCATAACAGATTGGTTCTTTTTTTACTGAAGAAGTGACCAGACCAGTTTTAACGGGTTCTTCTACACTAAAATGAAAGAAATCAGAAAGCGGAGGCAGAACAGAAATAAAAACTGAAATAGAAATAAAAACTTAAACTATAATAACCCTGCAACAGCAAACAAAAAGCAAGGCTTTTTTCATCCCAGGTTGACCAGTATCTCCCCCAAATCAACATTATCCCTCATACAGGCCCTGTTATGCTGCTAATACCCTGTTCACTGACAATATAAGGCCTGTCCGCATGCATTTGTGTTACGGTGCTTTTATATGGTGGCTATTAATGGAGAGGGGTGGAGGAGGGTGGGGCGGGTGTCGTGACAGCACAGATTTACTGAAACAACAATGTCTGAAATGAACACACAGAACAGCAGAGAGAGAGAGAGAGATTAGATATGCCGATGATAACACCACAAACTAGGGCTGTCAAATTAAAATTCAAAATTTGTATATTCGTCGAATTAAAGAAAAAGTTCCTATTTGAATGCTACAACTGTGCATTCGAATTTTGGATGTGTGCCAAGCACTGACAATGACTTCAGATCGATCGTATTCTTGCACTAAAAAAGGCTAGACACAGCGCAACAAATACAGTTTAACAGAAAGCAGATGTCTCAATGTGCTTTTAAGTTATTTTTAATTCCACACATCATCTAAAAAAACAGCGCTCCTGCACAAGACACTGAATAAACAAAAACAAAGCAAAACAAAGATGTTCGTCTAGCATGTGTTTACATAGAAAAACAAATAGATGGTTGCCAAAGTGTTCGGTGTGAACAGCCCCTTAGAGTTGGTGGAGGTACCATTGCGTCTTGCACTCTTATAAGCATCTCTCAGATTAAACAGTGAGTTTTTTTAAACACTTTGTCAGGAAAGATGTTCAACTTGGAAATGTGTGTCTCGAGATCCTAGCATTCGGTTCCATTCTTCTGTGTACCGTCTGTTTGAACAGCCCCTGGCCTGGGCTCATAGTCTGAGCAGCTTCACCACCGAGTTCAGCTGAAAACCATTGCTATCTGGGAATATTGCTACCCTACATACAACTGTACTGAATAAAAACAATGTGGTATTTCGTTGTTATTATGAAGCTTGAGTCTGGGGTAGTATACTGTGGCATCAGTTTGATCAGTGTTACTATCAGAAATAATTAATAATTATTTCTTTAGTTATTAATTAATATTTAAATTAATTAATTGAATCTAACTCATTAAAACCTCATATGCGGCTCCAGTAAATGTAGTGCGCTATGTTTAGGAGCGGGTTTGGTTATTAGCAATAATTAATAATTATCAAAGATAATTATTAATTATTAAAATCAATAGAACATTGATGAGAATCAATGTTAGCTTTTTTAAATCCTTTAAATCAACAGTTATCAAAGATAATCGTTAATTGTTAACATCGATGAAACATTAATTAAAATTAACACTAGCTTATTGATCAATCAAATTCAACAATCATCAAAGATAATTATCAATAATCAAAAATCAATAGAATATTAATAAGGATTAACATTGACGGGGCACCACCCTGGAATCAGGGACTAATAACCAAATAGTAAAACAGTCTCAATATTAGATTGTTTTCTTAGGAAAATCGACATCCGAAGAATATCAATTTTCGGGAAAAAAACAATGAATGAAGGTTTGAATCCGAGCACTGACATCCCGTCAGCATGACACAGGTGTATGCAAAACAAACCAAAACACTTCTCTTTGTAATATAAACAAAGTTTATTTATGCAGTAATATCAATTAATAATTAATACAATGCAGTCAATAAACTTCCGACTTACAACTCCAAACTAAACAGTGATATGATTAGATATGGAAATAAAAATAATCCTATAACACATAAGGTGTGTGTGTGTGTGTGTGATTAGTAAGAGAGAGAGAGAGAGAGAGATGATTAAGTGACAGCCCTAAAGCCGATTTCGCAATAGTGGGAGAGAAAGCAGCCGTGTACATCACTCAGAGACGCGGTTGATGGCTCGTAAAAGTCCCGCGTTATTTGACTCTTTAACGGATGAACTCAGTTGCTGTCTCACCCACGATGACGAAATTGCACAACAGTCCAATTTGGTTGGATCACAATACAGCAAAACAAATTTGTGATAATTAATACCCTGAGTATTAATAATGAGCGGACATGGCGGTCCGTAAACTGTACAAGCAAAAAACTTGAAACACAAGAATAGCACACTATAATATTCTATCTCTGCCAAGACGTAACCTCTTACTTGAATCGCATGAGGACACAGGTAGAATGTGTTTTCCTCTGTCCTTTAACTCTGAGGCTTGGGTGATGACGGGAGGTCGTTTCCTCGCTCTGTCGGCGGGCGGTACGGCTGTTGATTCTCGGCGGGCTGGCGGAGAACTCAGAAACGTCGACTTGATTGAAGATGGAAGATAAATCTTTAATCTCTTCACTTCTGCAGGCAAACGGATGAAGATGCGAATTGCTCGGCGGTCTCCTTCGGATCTGTTAGAGTGTTCGGTTGAACACAGAGTAATCTCAACTCATCCAGCAAGATGGAGATTGTATAGCCACAGTTCCAAGTCGGACGTTACTTCCTTGTGCCACGAGGTTGCACCTGAGAGCAGCAAAGGTCTATATTCGGTGAACAAAGTCGCTGGAAGTAAATTCTGGAAGCATTTCAGAGGTATTCCAACTCCTGATGATGTCATTTTTGAGGGACGTTCTGTTGTGTGCCTCATCCAATAGGAGTTGAGAGTTCGATCCTTTAGTGAGCAAGGCTTCATGGATTTGTAGTCTGTTTTGGACTCCCTTTGTTTGATTTTGGCGCGATTTTTATCAGTAAGATTTACGACTTGGAAGGTGGGGGCTGAGTTAGGTTTTACGACTTGTGTTAGGCCTGCCTTTGTCTTCTATCTGAATACATGAGGCCCAACACCCCACTCATTTTACTTTTGACTTAACATTTGAAAATATGGACCGACTAAAACTTTATTTATTTTATGCACATTAGTTGATAATGAAATTCCTTTTTTTTTTAACAGCAAGGAATGTTCTTTGCAATAATATAACACGGTGCTGTATGGTTTATCTATTCAATGCGCCCTCTTGAGGACTAAGTAAAAAACATAAATTTAAAAATCAGCTGACTTTAAAATTCAAATTTAATTCGAATTTTGAAAATATTTAAGGTAAAAATTTGAATTTAGTTTCTCTGCCCAATTGACAGCCCTAACTAGAGATCGACCGATTTTACCTATATATTTTACCGATATTCACACTTTATAATGTAATATCGGTTTCATGGATCAATGATGCCATTATGTGGATCTCTCGTGAACAGCGCGCAAGAGCCTAATTACAGCACTGCCTGCAATGGGAGACGGAGACAACGGTGTTCAAAGGTAAAGTAACTGGCTTATGTAATTAACAATTGTTTGAATAAATGATTAAATGTTATTCAGTGCAGACATTCGTGCTCAAGTGAGATGTATTACAGAATTGCTTGTGTAGTGAGAAATAGCTCATACGGTGGCAAGCAAATTGTGCAAAGTCCACAAGCTGTAAGATTTTACTTTAATCAAAGACTGTTGGCTGAGTGTATAACAGCAATAAAAGGAGCTAATTTAATTATTTGTTGCCTATGTGCCTTGTTAATCTCGTAAAGCAGATCATTCACGTTCGGGCATGTTCCAACTAGCCACCCTGCGAAGCCCAGCCAAAGAAGTTTTGTTAAGTTTTGAAACTTAACAAGATCCTTTTGTTAAGATTCAACTCCCTAAATTGTATTTACAAACATTTCTTCACTGTTAATCATCGCATCCATGTATATTAAAGTGTGTATTACAGCTCTGTGGAAAATAATTAACTATCTCCGCGACTCCGTTCCGGTACAAGTTGAGTGTCAGCTTGTCAGATATTTGTGAGGAAAATACTTTTGGCACAACAAACATCTCTAAGAGGTGCTTTTGTGTTGTTAGGTGACACTAAGAGAGGAGATGTGCATGTCATTTGCTACTGGATAGGTTGCAGACGTGCTGCTCATTATAATAACATGGTAAATACCGCTCCATCAGTAGGCTTGGTATTTCCTTGCCATATTAACTAGACTGACAAAAACATTATTAATTATTCCGATGCCATTTCAGATAGACTTCGTAATTGCTACGATGTATTCACAATTTTTCTCTTTTCTCAGAATGTAAGAATGTAAGCCTACTTATTCCAGCAAACTAGTTGGCTGTAGCCTTATAAACAATCCCTAAACCATTTAAAACAGTAGTTTAAAATGGACAATTAAATACATGCAAAAAAATTTAAATGGTTACAATTTTAGAATTTATTTTGTTGTTTGTTAAATAAATAATAATACTAACACTAATAATAATAATAATAATAAATTATTGTTATTATTTTGCACTATTTCAGAAATTCAGACACCTCCCTTTGTTAATATTTCTTGTGAGAACATGAGATTACATCCGTAACATGGCAACGCGAATACATCACACGAGAGACCGCGTGATCTCCACCCTCTCGTTAAGCTTACCGGAAGCATTGGATTACGGTTAAAAAGTACTTAAATATTGATCTTTTTCATAGCAAAAGCAATCTTATCGCTTTCGAAGACATTAATTTAACCGCTACAGTCTTACGGATGATGTTTATGCTGACTGTCTGTGATTTGTGGAGCTTCAAAAGTCGAATCACCATCCACTTGCATTTTAAGGAACTACTGAGCATTTCTATTTTTCTTCAAATGTGTTCTGGTGAAGAAAGAAAGTCATACACACCTGGGATATCATGAGGGTGAGTAAATGATAAGAGAATTTCAATTTTTGGGTGAACTATCCCTTTAAGTCACTGTCATACTTTCCAGCACAAAAATGCCCCCTTTCTATCATTAATGATTACGCCTTTATTCGCAAACCAGGCACTATTTGCCAACCACAAACATTGTGCTATTTTTGGAATGACTGTTTAAAATATTATATTTCCAAAGCATCTAAATAAGAACAAGGTGACAAAAATGATGTGCCAGTAATGATAAATACATACATAAATAAAGAAATTGAAATAAAGAAACCAGTGACAAAATAAGGTGCCTGTAAATAATAATATACAAAATAAAATATACATTCAATAAAAACTCTCTCTAATTCTGCTTTTGTTTAGATCGTGTGGCCGCTAACACCGCTGCACTGATACTAATCCACTCCTAAACATACCCTCCCCCCTCACACACATACACACACACACTTATCTATCTCTCAGCTGCATCTGCCATCCATCAATGCACCACACAACTCTCTTATGCAAATAACATCACTTATAACTCCTTTAAAACACACACACAAGCACCCTTATGAACCACAACACTTTTATCCCATAATTGCTTGTGCACACACACAACTTTGTCTAATTTTAGCTCTCAATTATATACTTTATACACACACACACACACACACACACACACAACATCATCCACATTTAAACACAAGCCTGCCCACACACACAACATCATCTACTTACAACTCACCAAAACACTCAGTTACACACAAACACTCCATCATCCTCTTATGCATCCACCACACACACACACCATCATCATCTAATTATAGATTGCTTCATACACACACAAAAACTTTATTATAGTTCAATGCACTCTAACAGGAAAAGGAAACACACATACAAAACATTGTACAAACTTGCAGCAGCTAGCTCATATTGTCAGATGGTGCAGAGGTGACAGATGGTGGGTGGGTGTGTGTGTGGGGGGGGGGGTTTACCCCCCAGAGACCGTGAAAAGTGAACATGTGCGAGACCCTTTGCCTCTGACCTGACCAAGACCCTCAGAGACCCTCTTTTGAGAAGTACACACAATTACTGACTCCACATATGAGTCACTTTCAAAGGGTCCCAGATCAGGTTACATTGGACACATCAAGACTGTTAATCTTCACACATTTATCCTTAGTCTCTTTCTGCTACTTTCTGGAAGATCAGAATAAAGAATGCACCTGAAATCCAATCTGCACATGTTTACAAACCACTAGATTCTGGTCAGCTTATCCAACGAAACTGTGATACATTTTATGGTATGGACTAAGAACGGTTCTGTACAGAATCTGACCGACTTTCACAGTTAAAGCTGAAGTTTGTAATGTCTGTGGCACTAGTGCCATCAAACAGACCTGCAGAAATAATTATCAATTTTAAGCACGTTTCCAAAACACTTCCTCTATATTCCATTGGTTTATTGGTTCTTTCTAAAACAAATTACACACTTCACCTTTAAAGATTCACTCAGCAATTCTTTCCTCATTTAAAAAGTTTTAATTCTAAAGAAATTAAGAGTAATTTTGAAACATATGTATCATGACCACTCGTGTGAGATGAAGAGTTCAATCATATCAGAATGAAAGCCACTTCGACATACTTCAAAAAATTACACACTCCACCTTTTCACTTCATAATTTGAGTAAGTAGTGATATTAGGGAGAGACACATTCCCATTGAAGAGAGCAATTTAATGGACAAAATGGTAACCGAGAACCGGAACACACATCTATCGAGCTAGTGCTTATTTTTAAAGTCCTTTCTCTTAAAAAAAAAAAATCTACCCATCATGTTTGAGGTGGTTCTATGGATGTTTTAAATTTCTGATTATTTTCACACTGGTTGGCCATTTTTTAGGATTTTGCCTTAGGACCCCACAAACCAACAGGCCAGGCCTCCTCAAAAGTACTAAAAGAATTGTTAATGGAACCGTAAAGAAACCAGAATCGACATCAGAACAGGAATCATTCTGAATTCCTTACCCAACCCTAACTTAAAGCCACAAAATCTCCAAAAGCCAAGTAAATGATACTGGATGCCAAAAGTATGTTTGATGAAATGAAATGTACTGTATGTTCAGAAAACTACATATAAAATACATCTAGAACTGTAAAATCTCCTTTAATGTCTATATGTGCTGCCTTTTTTAAATCTGCACTATGCATCTGCAGTCTATTGTGGTGTTGTAAAACACTGAAGTCTGCCCAAGTGAACACTAACCAAAACTTCTATAAAATTGGACTCAACCAGAAAAGGCTCATTTTGTTATCCTGGGCTTACTGTAGTTGGACGTTGTATTTACAAAACAACAGAACTTTGGCAGAGATTAGAGTGTATCTGCGCTGTCCAAGGTAGCCAGTGCTGTGAGTGAGCCAGTATGTTAATGTGTGAGTTATTATGAACCCATGAGACTGAGACTGGCTAAAAGACTGATCTTTAATACACATTTTAAACATTCATGCATTTTAAAGCTGTAGAGCACAGGCATGAGCTTTAACCTTTATCTAGAAAGTTTAGTCGAGATAGAGAGAGAGAAATAGAGTGAGAAGAAAAAGTAACAGTGAGAGTGCTGGAAAGCTCAAGTTTAATCCCCAGGAATAATAGCACTGGAATTCTGCTCTCTGAGTGGCTGGCAGGGGCAGAAGATGCTGATAGGGCATAAAACCGGAAGTGGAAACCCTAGGAGTGGGTGTGCACAAGCCCAAGGTGTCATATGACACTGACAGTGCCAGTACACAGATTTACACTCACAGATAGACATCACACAAATATATTTACAGCTACAGCAACACAAACCTACCACTTTCATCTTAAAGAGACAGTTACTTTAGAAATATGTATATATTTGTATATATATATATATATAACATAAACTGATCAGCAACAACATTAAAACCACCTGTCTAATATTGTGTATGTCCCCCTCGTGCCGCCAAAACAGTGCCAATTTGTATCTCAGAATAGCATTCGTATTGCAGCAGTTCTGAGGTGAAATGTACACAGTTTGGCGCTAAAAGCGAGTTTAATGTTCTCTCAAACAGATTAGGTTTTTAAGGTTAATGCTCTACTGAGTTTTAAATCAACAAAACCAACCTCCTTACCCTAAACCTTAAACCTATACCTAACCGATAGTGTCATGAATACGTTAATGCTGAAGCAACTATGTAATTTTGTGGTGCTTCTATGATACTTTTGGTTCAAGTGTCAACTTGAGTGCTCTTCAAGACTCATACCCCTGTCCTTTGCATGTAAGTGCAAGGCTCTATCAGTTGAGCTACAATTGTTTTGGCTTAACTATTCCTTTAAAACACATCAGTACAATGTGCACACTGTCATGTAACATCCATGTAAGTATAAGCATAGTTCTAGCAGGAAGATCTCGGGATTCATTCATCAGGCATCACATCCAATCACAATACGGCCTCCACTTTAAAAGCCTGCCAGCTGCTTCTCATTTAGGGTTGCCACCCGTCCTGTGAAATACAGGATCGTCCCGTATTTAAAGATAAAATGATGCGTTCCGTATTGAATCAATATGGGACACGATTTGTCCCGTATTTAAGATGGTAAGATGGCATCACGGTGAAATCATTCCAGATCACTAATTTAACATTGATATAAGTTGGAAAATTTGCCTACGTGGGTAAGGGACCATCTGATCCCCCCACAAACCCCCACCCCCGTTTATGTGTCCCTTATTTTACAACTTCAAAATTGGCAACCCTACTCTCATTGTTCGCATACTTCCGTGTTTTCACACCCCATCCCACCCCATCTCCACCAGTTTAGGTCCTATCCTGGGCAGGGGTTAGCTCCGCTCCCCTGCCGTCATTGCCTCCGGCAGGATCTGACGGTTCAAGCAGCATCAGAACGCTGAACCGTAGGATAGAGCTTATACAGTAGGTATCTTTTTGTTCATATTATTCCAATAATAAAGTGCTACCCCACCTTGAATCTCACCTACACTGCAATCACACTCAGAGCATCACTTTAAGGAGATAGTGACAATAAACGTCAGAAAGACAGTGAGTAAACAATGTAGTACAGAGGCTGACTGTTGTGGACTTTTGTAACTGGATGCAAAAAGCGAGCTTAAGACTGGAAAGCCGCTTTAAATCTAATCGTGCTCCTGTGCAGGATTACGCAGAGGTTATCTCTTTCTCTCTAGATGTACTGATGTAGCGAGTGCAAGCAGCTGGATGTCTCACAGTCCTGTCTTTCTGCTCACCCTGGGCTCGGTGACAGTGTGAATGACACAGAAAACTCTTGCCTGAGTGACCCCAATGTATGCTAAATACACAGAAATAAGGACAACACATTAAAAATGCAGGGAGTTGGTATGTTTCAATGAGTCAGATCTCATAAAAATTATGTGACTGCGGTGACATTTATGCAAAATGATATTACAAGGTTCATTAGAAGAAAAGCAGCAGTTCTGGGGTTAAGGGAAAAGTATGCAAAAAAATCACATCATTCTCTAAACATAAATGCCTAGGGAGCACAAGAACAGTCAAGAATGCTGTATACAGTTCAAAGTTTAAAAATGCAATTTAACAGATGAATTAATTTTACAAAAAGTAACATAATAAGGCTTGAACATCTCTGCCCCAACCACGAGAATGTGTAAATAACTTTTACCTTCTGATCAGACCCGCTGTATCAGCTATACTCCTCTACGACACTCCTGTTTCACTTGAAAAGTGTTTAAACACCCAAAAATATCCCTCAAAGCTCTGGAATAAAATATAAGTGATCACCACCATACATGTAAAAACAAGATTTTATTCAAATACATTTGGTCATTAAATGCAGAAGCTCAACAAAAGGAGCATATATGATTTTCTTTTGTTATATGAACCTCCCTATGATTCTGTCCTAGATTAGCCAATAATATATACATTTACAGAAATGTACACACTGTGATGATTCTCAAACGGCACAGAGACATGCCAAGGTTGGATTCAGCACACAAGTGTGGACAATCTTTTTAACTATAGGTGGCGCTGTCTCCAAACCGCTCAGGTACGTTCAGGACATGATGTCAATGATGCATACAAAATTTCTTATAAATCTGACAATGAATTCAAAAAACTTTTAAATGTTTTGATAAAAATCAATATGCCAGAGAGGCAGTATGGCTGATATGGGAAAAATAATATATGGCTGATATGGGTATCCTTGAAATCCTCATGATCCAAGGAATCCATAGACACCAAACTCATGATTTTAGGACCTATGGTTCAAAGGTTACGTGCAAAAATATACTTTTTTTGACCTATAGGTAGGGCTGTCACCAAATTTTGCATGTACCCTTAGATCATGGTCCCGAAAGCATAGTTTCATTTCAATACAACAAACAGTTGCCAAGATATAGCCTCACTTCCTGTTTTACTACGATCTTGTTAAATTTGTGTTAACATAACTTTTCAACAAAATCTAAATTCTGTATTATTCATTCTGGGCGGATCAGTCTGGAGATTATTTTGAGCCATTGTTTAGGCAAATCGGGCAAAGTTTGAAGGAATAGTAGCGAATAAATGATAAACGTCATAATCCAAGATGGCGGCCACTGTAATGAGTGGAGTTTTAATTTAATGGCCGGTGCATTTGTATCAACAGGAGGAGCGTAATTTCATGCAAAAATAATTTTGTTTCTAGAACAAATGGTTAAACACAAATGGCTCCTGTGATCTGCATTTATTGTCATACATTTTGTTATTTATTTTTTATTTAAATTTTTTTATTGCTGAACATTGGGCAGACAAACTAAGTAAGAATTTCATTGAACAGTGTAACTTTTTAGCCTGCGCACATGACAATAAAACAAACTTGAACTTGAACTTAAAAAGATACGCACAAAAGAAAAGTGAATTTTTGAACTGGTGGTGGTGCTATAGAGTGTGTCCTAGAGACCCCAAATTTGGTATGGGGGCTATCTGTGCCCATAAATTACTATTTACTTTAAAACGACTTAAACGCAATGAGAAACCAATCCCTCATGCAACATTTAATACCATGACCTTATGAATTTAAGACTTGTTGCTCCAATTTAAACCTTTTTAAGTCTTTAATTTGCGAAAGGGCAAAGACTTTTACAGACCTGCAGAAACCCTGTAGATAGGAGCTGCACTTGTATGACTGGAAATAGCTTTCTGGGAGCATTCCAAAGATGGCCGCCAGTGGACTGACTTGCTAGAAAGACTTTACTGACTTCTCTGGGCTCGGTCTCATCTGAGATGGACAGCAGAGCAGTGGAATTGTTTTTTGTGGTCCGCCGTGTTCTCCGGGCCAAAGAGGAAAAGGACCATCCAAGCTATTATCAGCATCAGGTGCAAAAGCCAGTTTATGTCATGGTATGAGGGTGTGCCAGTGCCCATGACACGGGTAACCTGCACATCTTTGAGGGCACCATTAATGCAGAAAGATTTGTCCAAACTGTGGAGCAACATATGCTGTCATCCAGATGCTGTCTTTTCCAGGGACGTCCCTGCATTTTCCAGCAAGACAACGTCAAACCACATACTGCCCAGATTAGAAGTGTATGGTTGCTTAAGCAGAGAGTGCGGATGCTAGATTGGCCTGCTGCAGTCCTGATCTGTCCCAATTGAGAATATATGGCGCATTATGAAGTGCACAATACGGCAACAAAGACCCTGTACAATTGTACAGCTGAAGACCTGCATAATGGATGAATGGGGGGAAATTCTGCTCGCTAAACTTGTCAAACTTGTGTCTTCAGTGCCCAAACATTTAATAAGTGTTTTTAGAAGAAATTGTGTTACACAGTGGTAAAGAATCAACTGTCCCGGGGGCCTGGGTAGCTCAGCGAGTAAAGACACTGACTACCACCCCTGGAGTCGTGAGTTCGAATCCAGGGCGTGCTGAGTGATTCCCACCAGGTCTCCTAAGGAACCAAATTGGCCCGGTTGCTAGAGAGGGTAGAGTCACATGGGGCAACCTCCTCATGGTCGCGGTGGGGCGCATGGCGAGTTGTGCGTGGATGCCACGGAGAATAGCGTGAAGCCTCCACACGTGCTACATCTCCGCGGTAATGCGCTTAACAAGCCACATGATAAGATGCGCGGACTGACGGTCTCAGACGCGGAGGCAACTGAGATTCGTCCTCCACCACCCGGATTGAGGCGAGTCACTACGACACCATGAGGACTTAGAGCGCATTTGTAATTGGGCATTCCAAATTGGGGAGAAAAGGGGAGAGAAAAAAAAAAGAATCAACTGTCCCAACTTTTTTGGAGCGTGTTGCAATCATCTGATTTGAAATGAGTTGATATTAAAAAATTAGAAAATAAATTCATAAGGTAAACCATCAAATATTGTGTTGTTGTATTGCTTAGCTTCCAATATAGCACAGGGTGAATATAATTTCGTAATCACTCCTTTTTGTTTTGATTAGCATTTTCCACACTGTCCCAACTTTTTCGGAATAGACTCTATGCAGTCACTTCCACGTTTTGATTGAGGGGGCATGCTTACATCCAACACAGCACAGGAAACTATTTCTTCCTACTTCCTCCAGGAGTTTGTGCAGATGACATTGGACAAAGTTACAGACATTAGACAGCAGTTACTCCATTCAGTAAAGAGAAGGGGTTTAACAATGTGTATTTCAATATTGACCACAATGAGGGTGAATATTAACAAGCCATAGACCAGCACTGGCTTAGCAAAGGTCCCTGTTTTTGACTGTATTACACATGTAATTATATTGGTTTATATTGCTATATAAAGCATATTCCTGTGATATTATATGTTAATATAATATGACAATTGATGATACTTCAATTTCACAGCAAATGCAGAAGTGAACGAAAATATAGCTCTTACCACAGTGACTCTAACCATAAAATTCATCTAATAGTGGTCAATATTAGTACATTTTATTGTATTTATGCAGCATAATATGGTTTTCACTTTCAGTATAACTGTCATTTATGTTACGCCAAGCTACATCCTCCCGGATGCTCTGCACTTCCGCTTAGTTGTTGTTATTGTACGCAAGAGCTAGACAAACGTTACTGGTGATGCCGATCATTGGAGGCTCTTGAGGAATATGTGCTGTTAGAGGATGTTTTACCGTTAATGGAACCGAAAGTCATGAAGATCAAAAGATTCCTGTATTTTTTTTAAAGAATGGAACTGGTTCTGAACATGAACCGGTTCTCGGTTCCCAACCCTATTATCACCCTGAGATTTTAGCAGAAATATGTAGATTATGTGCCAAGCATAGAGTCCACTGGGGTTGTATTTAACAAAAAACAAAAAAGGATATGACAGACCCAATAAAGATTTCACAATTCCAGCAAAGTGCTGATTGACAGATCAAATTTCACCAAATTAACGAGACTGAGAGGTTCCTCCTGGGACCATAGTAAGGGTAAGTGCCTTACAGGAGGCCTGAGACACACAAACACACACACACACACACACACACTGGGGCTCAGGAGGATGAATTCAGAACAATCAAACCAATCAATGGCCACATGGTCATGCAGGGTGCCACAGTGCACCTGATCTCAATGGACACATGGATAGGGAAGTTCGCTCCATTGAGAGTGGGAATATTAACAGAAATTCTAAAGTAGGAAGGTTCAAAACCAGATTCAAGAGAGATAAAAGTGTTGTTATTTAGAAATTCAAGCAGTTCAACATCTCATTGCAATACATATTTCTGAAGAAAATGTAAGTTGTGCTTGTCTGTGTAAAAGTCACTGCCGGTATGTTGCTGTGTGGTTGCTAAAGTGTTCTGTGTGTTTTTTTAGCACTTACTATGCAGATGCTAGTTGGTTGCTTACTAGCACAAGTCAAAAGAGCCCACACCTAACTCTCTCTTTTCTTCTGGTCTCTAGATCTGGCTTTGGTCCCTCCTTCAGTGTAAATGTATGGTCTTTTTTTTTCACCCATTTTATAATTTACCTAGCAAAAACCTGCAACTCTTATCACTTTAGGAATAGCACACCTCACCTCTCCTCCCGAAAAGAGAGGGTTTCACGCCAAAGTATAATACAGTTAGGGACTTATAGTAATAGTAGAAATGCACTGATTTATTGCCCAAACATTGGTATCGGCTGATAAAAGCAATTATCTGTTACTCTTATCCATTACCAGTTACTCTGAAACATGGAAAACATGTAGAGACATAGAGAATTATGCTAATATTTACATCTCTTTCAAAGTTGTGTAATTGTCAGTGATTTGAAACAAGTTAGCATAAAAAACCCCACCAAACTATCATATCAGTGATGCAGTAATAGTGATGCTAACCTTACCAAACACCACTAACAAGAGAAGAAATGGATTCAAAATGTGATTATGAGAATAAAATTTTGTTTACTACCTTCAACACTGATCAATGAGTATAAATAAAGAGCAAAGGAGAAATATTTAAACGGGAGGCTAGAATTTTATATTACACTTGAGTATAATACAGTAACACCCACGCCTCAAACAATAAACTATTAATGAACCATTAACACTTCAGGTGCAACAGGATGATGAACTCACACACAGTGATGAGAAAGCTATAATTTCGGTAACACATTACAATAAGGTTCCATTTGATAATATTAGTTATCAACATTAGTTAACATGAACAAACAATGAACAATAATTTTACAGCATTTATTAATCTAATCATTTATTAATTTCAACATATACTATTACATTTAAAAAAAGTTAACATTTGTTAATGCGCTTCATTACACGGCTCTCTGGAATACTTGATTCTGATTGTTCAATGGTGCCATCCACTGGTCAGATATTGCTCTGTAACAACTGAGGCAAACCTGAGGTGGATTTCAGCTGTTCAGCGATTTATTTCTTCCCATATAATTGCACAATTTTAGCACAAATCGATGTTTCATGTGCATTTATTTATTTATTTATTTGGCAAGTAGTCTTGTAATAAGCTGAATAATGAGTCAGACGGTCATTTTCAAAAAATAAACACCAACAGAGCTCAGATGTTGATTTCAGCTGTTCAGCGATTTATTTCTTCTCAAATTACATAATTTCAATGCAAATCAATATGTTATGTCCATATATTTATTTATTTGGTTAGTAGCCGTGTAATAAGCAGGATAATGTACAGTCAACCGGTTGTTATCACAAAATAAACCACTTTAGACTGATACAAGACCCCTCCGCTTCACAACGAACCCTGTCAGGGTTTATTGTGTGATAAAAACTGGCTGACTGTACATTATCCCTAACATGAACTAGCATAAACTAAAAATGAACAACTGCATTTGTCTGACTAACATTAACTAACATTAATAAATGCTGTAAAAAAATGCATATTGTTAATTGTTTATGTTACCTAATGCATTAACTAATGTTAACTAATGGAACCTTATTGTGAAGTGTTACCTAAATTTCTAATTGAACATGGCCAGTTATGCTTCCACAAGCACACACGCTTTATGGTGTTAAACTTCCATCTCCACTTAAATGCTGAACTATATTATAATATGCACTTTGCCTATTTAAGCATATACAGCCTACAGGAAAGACCTTTAGAATCTGTAACTGTAGTTTATTCCCTGCAGACAAGGGGATGTCACTATACTGTCATAAGCATGCATATTCCCAAGTGCTTTTGCTGCATGGCAGAACAATAACAAAAACCACATGTGCGTTCATAACATTGTCCTATCATAGAGAAAAGACTTTTTTTTTTTTTTCAACTTTGTGCTTTTTCCAGCACTTCATTTATAAATGGGCTTTGATTGCATAACACTTTTGAATGGGCGCAGACTGAGGGCAAAGCACAGAAACAATAAACTGAAGGCGGCGATTACAATAACATGCCCTGTGGGTTTTAATCAGGAGTCCATGTAAAGTCTCCAGGACTCACTGCATGTGATTTGTTGACTTCACAAGGCAGTTTAACAGGGCCAAGAGACAAATATCATAATATGCACTTCTCAAATAGACTCGAAGGATGCACATAGGATGCAAAGAGACAGCAAAATGTTGAACTTTTTTTCTCAGAACCCAGTTCAGTCCCTGTAAACCATCAAACATAATCCATAATTTGCACAAAGAAAGAAAGAAAGAAAGACAAACTGATGAGAAGAGGAACAAAGGTAATTTGAGCGCCTTTTATTTAGTATTTAAACCGCGTATTAGCACTAACAAGACTACATCTTGTTTTTGGGGGGAAGCAGGCTGATAGACCTGTCTGAAGAAAACATGCGCTGTATTCTTTCCCTTTTGGGACAATTTCCCACGCAGCGACTGAACGGGCATACTGTAACTGGTCAGAAACTCTCTTTCTCGAGCCTTTACCTCAAATTACAGTCAGAAGCTGTTTGAATTTCAATGAAAGCGAGTTTCTCCGTGAAAATATCACATTTACTTGTGTTGGGAGTCTGAACTAACCAATCCATAAGGGATATACGGACTAACCCACTACTGTGCACCGAAACAAACGCAATAAATCATAACACTCATCAAACTGCTGTAATGTTAACGCTTTTGTGGTATTTTGACAGCTGTCTATCAAAATGATTTGAGCTCGTGAGTCATAATGGGTGAGCAGGTGCGCGTGAATGGAATGTCTGAAAATGGCGCCGAATGTAGAAAAAAAAATGTCAACAGATTCCCGTCCTCGAGCATCACACAATACATAATCCAGCAAAAAGATTTCCCTCTTACCTTTTTTTCAGTTCATCCACGGGTAGAAATAATCCACTACAAAATATTCCAAAACCGCTTTTCCACAGTTATCAGACTGGCAAACCCATGTACTAAATTATCCAACCTTTTTTTTTAAACGGTGTTTAGATTCTAGTAAAAAGGGGGAGCTAGCTATGCAATGAGGCAAACGTATTTAAAAAAGCGGCCAATGGGAGACGAGCACAGGGGGAATGAGCCAATCAAAGGCGAGAGCACTGAGCTTCGGTCCCTGGCGTTAGCAACAGCATCGTAACCAAGGAGACTCAGAAACTACACTCATTTTGTAACACAGTTTCATCTCAGCTGCTACTTTGTTTCTAGAATAGGTTGACCTGACTAAAAAAAATAACGATAACAAATGTTACATTCATATTTTTTCAGTAAATATTTGCTTATCACCCAAAGCAAACACAATAAAATAAAATAAAAACTGAAAAAAAAGAAAAAAAAAATTGACTGAAAAATGAATAACAAAAACATCTGACATTAATGTTGTTCAGTAAATATCACCCACAACAAAAATGAAACAAAAAATAAAACTGAAATAAATAAATAAACCAAATTTGCCACAAAAATGAACAAACACCAGTACTAATATTTTTTGGTAAATATCACACACAACAAACATAAAATAAAATAAAAACAGCAAAAAATAAATAGATAATAAAAAAATGAAAAGAAAAATAAAGTCACAAATTTCAGGTGAAAACTGTCTGGTGTAGTTCAAATTCAGCAACATGAGGTGTGTCCTGCTTTTATAGGTCATATAATGTCTTCATAGGATTGTAGTAAATCTCAGCGTTTTGTCTTGCCACACAATAATCATGACTGGTGTGTTTGCACAGGCCTCAACACACGGCAACATCCATCATTACTAGTAAATAATGAATGATGGTGCCGCCCTCACAATTGCATTGACAAAAACTGTAATGTGCACTTTTATTTGTTCACTATTGTCTGTTCTAGTGTAAATGTAAATGTAAACTCAAAATGCATGCATAATGTAGACAGGACTTCTAAGATTTCATTTAATAATTCATATTTACTTAAAAAATGCCACAGATAGCATTGCTTTTGTTAGAAACTAATAAGAGGGACCTAAGGAAAAGCCATAAAACATTAAAAAGCCTGTTTTGGTGCTCTTTTAAGCACAATGGATTTGTTCCCTATAAAACAGTATAAGTCTCTCTCTCTCTCTCTCTCTCTCTCTCTCTCTCTCTCTCTCTCTCTCTCTCTCTCTCTCTCTCTCTCTCTCTCTCTCTCTCTCTCTCTCTCTCTCTCTCTCTTTTGTTTCCTGTGGTTTCTAACACTAGGAGTATTGGTCCTTCCCTCTGCTAATGTAAAGGGCAGGTGCATCGCCATACGTCTGCTATAACAAAACGACAGCACCATCCAGACAGTTCAAGTCCCCAGAGATGGACACGACAGAGGGGAGACTGTGACACAAATCCCACCCCACCCACCCCATCTTTCCAGAACCTTCTGCCTCTCCACCCCCGCCCCCAGACCTTCTCCATCAACATCTGTGCTAGTGGGCACCAGCTGGGTACGAGACCCCTAATTACTGTTCTGTCAACCAATACATCATTAGTCAAATACCTCTTAACTTGTCCGTATAGAGACCTCCTTACGGAGAACGAATCATGTCGTGTCAGACATGGTCACAGCATTATGTGGCAGAGGCTTTGAGGACTGTACGTGTGCAGCTCTGAATTGAACACATATTGGCTGTGTTTTAAAATGTAGTGAGTTGTCTAAAAAGACAACATTTCAGGACATCACAAATCACAAATCACCTTTGCGATTGTTTCTAAAAACTAGATTATTTAGTCATAGCATTATATTTGGGTATACTAATGCAAGTAACATTTTATTATAACTTTAATTTTTCATTATTACATTATGTGTGTAGCTGAACAAAATGTGCATTTAAATAGTTGCAAATGAATGAAACTGTGATTCATGCATTTTAACGTATAGGTGTTTTTTCAACTTCAGGCATTTTCATGTCCCATGGGTTGATTTTTATTTAAATGAATAGATTTAAACTTGTTTTATATGATGGTCAAGTTAAAACTGACTTGAAAACTTTTCAACAGGCCTTCATTATTTATTTTTGGTACTTTTCAAATGCCTTTTACATATGGATTTTATTGTTTTAACCTTGTCCCAGATCAGATATTCAATATTAAATTATGAAAATCCATTATAAAAATAAAAATTATTACATGTTTAAAACTATAATAACCTAAACAAAGAGTAAAATAAACAAAAACCATTCAGTGTTTATTGTGTGAAAATGATTTATATCCGTTATTTTTTATTGTATTTTTTATTATACGACATTTCCACCACATCAAACAATTTTGGCCCTACTAATTATTTATGTATTTTTCTCCAAAAGTTAGTATACTTGTTAACCAAGTCAAACCAGACAAGTGATGTCTGAAGAAAACAAAGAAATGTCAAGGTAAATATCACTTGTCAGCACAATATTTTCATTATGCGTAATTTCCAGTGAAGCTGAAATTTTTAAAATGTTACTTAATTGTGTGTATTTAGGATACATCAAATGTTAGCTATGAAATTAACCACAGCAAGACAAAGAGGTAGGCCATTTTATTTTAAATCAGTGTCATTTCCAGCACAGAATTTTATCAAACACAAGACAGAATGTGAGATGTGTCACGGTCCTGTTACTATGTCAGTTTGGGTTTTGTCTGACAGGGCCGTGGCATCATCGTCCCATGTTTGTCTAGTGTTTCTTTGCCTGTCTTTGTGTGAGCGCATGGTTTCGTTTTTATTCCCTGCCGTGCGCTCTTCGGTCTGTCTTGTTTCATGTCTGGAGTATGGTGTCTAGGTCCTGACGTCCTGTCTGGTTCGGTTTCGATCTGTGTCGAGTTCCGGACACTCATGCTCCATGTCTGTCTGTTATTGACGTGAGTGTATCACGCTTGTGTCATCTTGGCAGCATGCCCTCGCATCAATAGTTTGTCTGTCTCTCGTGAACACAGGCGCGCCTCTGTCGCGCTCGCTTTGTGTTTTGCGCCCAGGTCGCGAGCTGTCTTCATGTTGTGCTGAGGTTCGTTCACTTCGGTCTAAGGTGTCGGGGGTGTGTGTGTGTCCGAACTCTCGCACAGGTGTTCTGTCTTGTTTTTGTCGCCTGTTGCATGCAATTTGTGGCGTTTGCCTCACGATGAACGCTCAGGCTTCATTTAGTGTGAGAATCCGTGGCATCGCTTTGTTTGGTGTAACTACGCATTCTCTAATCTTGTTTGTCTGTTGGCATGGGCATATATTGCCTTATTGTCTTGGCGATGTGCGCTCATGCCATTCGGGTGATTTGTTGTCTCGTGAGAGCACGTGGCTTTGTTTTGTTTCTGTATCGCCACGTGTCTCTCTGTCTTACATCATACCCCGCCTCCTTGTTTACCCATTATTAGTTTATTAGTCACACCTGCCCTGTCTTGTTAACCCATCTGATTTCTTTCCCTATTTTAGTCTCCTCGTGTTTGCTGTCCAGTGCCAGTTCATCTTCTTTCCAGTCGCTTGTTTGTTTTCCCATATCGGTCCTGTCTGTCGGTCCTGTTTCATCCCTGTTCCCGTAGCCCGGTCTGGTTGGTCATGTGCCCTGTGTCAAGTTCTTCTCCAGCCTGTATTATGTCATTCCCCTATGGGCTAGTTTATGTTTGTTTTTCCCCCTTGTGGGAGTTTTATGTTGGTTTTTGGTTTTTATAAATAAATCCCCTTTCTAACTTTTGGGCCCTGCCTCTTATTCCTGACAGATGTGCTGGGAATTTACATGACTTTAAAAAAAAAAAAAAAAAAATAATAATAATAATAATAATAATATAATAATCTCCTGTGATGCATGTACAAACACTGTTGGACATTGCTAGTAGATACAAAAATAAAATAAATAAAAAATAAAATAGAGTATGAAAAAGATTTTATCAAGACTTTACTTTCTAGAAGTCCACGGTGTTAAAAGTGCCCGAAGTTTAAAGAAACACTCATATATTCATATGTGAATGTTACTTATTAATGAAGTTAATGAAAGTAAATAATAAGAAATAAAACAGAAATTAATAAATAAGAATAAGAAGAAAGAAAAAGAATGAATAATATAATGATAATAGTCAGCTCAAAGGTTGTTGAATAATAATACAATTTCTAAAAACTGAAATATTGTATACTGTTTAACAGCTGTGCATCAAAATAAAATAAAATAAATGTAAATAGCCCAAAATATTGAACATTTAAATATTTGTCTAAATCATATTAACATATTTGTATTTAATATGATTTAAATATTATTTAAATATTTGTTCTAAATCATCTCCACAAATGTCTCATTTTATTATTTTAAATTGTTGTGTATTTGGAAAATATTTTTTAAAAAGGTGGAAAACAGGGTGATGTGTTAAAAACACCCACTGGCCGGGTCTTTCTCTGGATGATGTTGTTTTCTGACTGGCTGTGCTGTTTGCATGTTGTTAATCCTGAGCTCAAGCCACTGGCCACCTGTTCCTCCATTTCCACAGTTCACTCTCTGCTGCCATCTCCTGATGCTACATAAAACTACACCAGGGCTCATTATATAAAGTTCTCGATATGAAGCAAATAAAATGAACAGCAAACAGTGTTGGAAATGTACCTTTTTTTTCTTCTTATTGCTAAGGATAAAACTATTACATAAAACAATTCTCTCTCCTCTTATGAGCTACTAGAATATAAATTTATTAAAGTCCTCTCATATACAATGTAATTGAAGTTGCATGAGTCGTGCTGAGAGGGCTGTTGAAGGCTATAAAGCCTTTGTTAAATATGTTCTTAGTTTATGAATGTAGTTCCAGAAATGGCCATATTCTCAGGCACCACTGTAAACCTGGTAAAACTAAATGACTTTGGTCATTGAGCCAACATCTGTATACCAGTAAGCTATCTGAATTGTGAGTGCAAGACCATTCAGGCAATAACGTCAATGATGACTGCTCATGAGACATGCGAGAACCAATGATGTTTTCTATGTCATTGATATCAAACCTGACACAACATATTTTCACTCACCAAATTTGAGTGTGGCGAATGAACAAATTTTCTTGGGAAGATTAACTGTGGATAACGGCTTAAATTTTGGTCTGTTCCTCACAGAAAGTTATCAAATGGCTTCAGAAGACACATATGGGCTACTTTTATGGTGCCTTTTTTTTTTTTTTTTTTTTTTTTTAAGCTCAGCAGCCACAGTCCAGATACACTTTCATTGTATGGAAAAGAACAGCCAAATCATTCTATAAAATAAATTATTTTGTGCTCATGGAGAGTCATGAGGGTGAGTAGATGATGACAGAATTTTTTTTTTTTTTTTTTTACTGAATTAGGCTATTTCTGGAAATCATTTTATTAAAGTAAACATCATCAGAGAAGTCCTTTTTTTAATGAAAAGTACCCACTCTTTCTTAAGCTGTATCTTGTAAAGTATCTCCTTACACTCTCTTTATCCATCAGTTGTTCACTGTGACCACAATCTGTCACTGTGTGAACACTGTTGAAGACTTTTATGGTGATGTGATGATAACCTGAGTCTCTTTATCACCCTGAAGTCATCTGTTTCAGGTCTCACCTGACAGCAGAGATAAGACTGATCTGAGATCATAAGACTGATAAGACTGATCTCCGATCAAAAGACTGTGTCCTAGCACAAAGCTGTCTGTCTCAGCTCTATCTAATGTTATCTACTGAATGACATTGCCATTCACTGGCATTGGTATCTAAAAAAAAGCGGCAAGCAGAACAATTTAGTTGTGATGGTGTATCTACTTTTGTGTTCCACAGAGAAAAGAAAGTCATACGGGTTTGTAACAGCATGAGGGTGAGTAAATAAATAAACAATAATAATAAAAAATATTTTGTCCCTTTAAGTCAAAGTAAAATACCAAAATTGGTACTTTCTGAGCCTGTTTAAAAAGCAATATATAATTTTACCTCATTAGTGCTTTACACACTCAGTATTCAGCCCAGTAAATATAGATTCCAGATGCCACACTGCATAATGAAATATAGTTCACTAAGTAAGTCATACTGTGACCTGCAGCAATGAACGACCAGTTTATTTATTTATTTTTTTCCTGCTGACCTTTCCAAATCTCAGTGTAAAAAGTGGAAGAAATTTGACAGACTCACCACAAATCACAGCAGACCATTTCCAAGGGCATCAGCAGTCAATGATGGATGTTCCAGTCCAGGATATGAGAGGGGAAATGAGAGGCAGAGAAAATTTGTCAGCAATAATATGCAACCAAATATCATATAGAAAGTACATTTCTGCAGTTAACTGCTATAGAAAACTAGCTTAATTTCTTTGTGTTGTGGCTGAATTTTGTTGTGTTGTGGTTTAATTTCTTCTTATTTATTTATTTAAACCCTATTACTAATGTCTTTCCTGATGCTTCCACAGAGACCTGTGAACATTTTTTATATTATTTTATTTACAAAATAAAAAATATAAATTCTACTATTGTACCTTCTAAGTTGCCATTTCCACAATTATCTCCACTTGCCAGCTGTCTGTCTCACTTTTAACCAGTTCCCTATCTGTCACTCACTCGACGTTGTGTCGATGTAGTGACACTAGGGGTCACTCTTGGGAGCCTGAGACACCTCTGGTCTTTGATAAAAGGCCAATGAAACTTGGCGAGTGGTATTTGCATGCCACTCCCCCGGACATATGGGTATAAAAGGAGCTGGTATGCAACCACTCATTCAGATTTTCTCTTCGGAGCCAAACGGTCATGCTCATTGAGCTGAATTCTACTGTTCATTCACCTCTGCTGTATCTGATGGCGCATTTTAGCGGCTTCTCCCTCCTCTGCACTGGTGCACTGCAGAGAACGCCCCTGGGCACTTCGGCAGAAAACAAAGAGCGTATATTTTCTGAAAGAGCTTTTCCCTCTAAAAGAGTGTATTTCTCTAAAAGATTGGCACACAGAACGTCTTTTAAAAGATTCCTTTCTGATTGTGTGTTATTCCGGGTTGCGTTCGTTATCTCTCAACTTCGGATGGTCATGATCGCTGTTTTTCATGTCTGGGCGCAACCCACACGGAGGCAGCGTTTGTGGATGGTTCATGTTCTCATTGCGAAAACATGACCATGGCAACGTTGCGGTCGTGGCTTGCTTTCGTAAGAAAATACGGATATGAGGCCAGCGCGGCTAGCACTGGGGGCGATTTGGGGAACACAATGGGATCGCCTCCACCGGGTATCCCCCCGCGGACCTCCCATTCCCCAGCACGCTCGTCTGCCCCAGTCAGGCTTCCGGATGAGTTCGCTGGCTCCTCTCACGGTGAGTCTGGCTGCTTGTTCGGAGCCCGTGAAGATGATGAGCATCAGAGAGCGGGCTTGTCTAGTCAGACGCAGATCCAGGGCAAGCACGTGTTAGTTCGGACAGACAACATGGCAACGGTAGCATATGTCAACCACCGAGGCAGTCTGCGCTCTCGTTGTATGTCCGCTGTCTCCTCCTCTGGAGTCAGCAGCACTTCAAGTCGCTGCAAGCCACTCACATCCCGGGCAACCTCAACACTACAGTGGACACGCTGTCATGGCAGGTTAGCCTCAGGGGAGAGTGGAGACTCCACCCTCAGGTGGTCCAGCTGATTTGGAGTCGATTCGGATGGGCACAGGTGGACCTGTTCGCCTCCCAAGAATCCTCCCACTGCCTGCTCTGGTACGCCCTCACCGAGGCTCCCCTCAGCATAGACATGCTGGCACACAGCTGGCCCCCTGGCCTACGCAAATATGCGTTTCCCCCAGTGAGCCTACTTGCACAGACCCTGTGCAAGGTCAGGAAGGATGAGGAGCAGGTCATCCTGGTAGCACCCTATTGGCCCACCCAGACGTGGTTCTCGGACCTCACGCTCCTCGCGACAGCCCCACCCCCCCGGCAAATTCCCCTGAGGAAGGACCTTCTTTCTCAGGGATGGGGCACCCTCTGGCACCAGCGACCAGACCTTTGGAATCTCCATGTCTGGCCCCTGGACGGGACGCGGTGGTAGACACGATCACTCAGGCTAGGGCCCACTCTACGAGGTGCCTGTATGCCTTTAAGTGGCGTCTGTTCGCTAAGTGGTGTTCTTCCCGACAGGAAGACCCCCATAGATGCGCAGTCGGATCAGTGCTTTCCTTCCTGCAGGAGAGGTTGGAAGGGAGGCTGTCCCCTTCCACCTTGAAGGTGTACGTTGCCGCCATAGCAGCAAACCACAATGCAGTCGACGGTAAGTCCTTAGGGAAGCACGACCTGATCATCAGGTTCCTAAGAGGCGCCAGGAGACTGAACCCCTCCAGACCGCGCCTCCTTCCCTCATGGGACCTCTCTGTAGTTCTTCAGGGTCTACAGAGAGCCCCCTTTGAGCCTTTGCAGTCAGCCGAGATTAAGGCACTCTCCTTGAAGACTGCCCTCCTGACTGCACTCACTTCCATCAAGAGGGTAGGAGACCTGCAAGCATTCTCTGTCAGTGAAACGTGTCTGGACTTTGGTCCGGGTTACTCTCACATGATCCTGAGACCCCGACCGGGCTATGTGCCCAAGGTTCCCACCACCCCTTTTAGTGACCAGGTGGTGAACCTGCAAGCGCTGCCCCAGGAGGAGGCAGACCCAGCCCTGTCCTTGCTGTGTCTGGTGCGTGCTTTACGCATCTATTTGGATCGTATGCAGAGCTTTAGGATCTCTGAGCAGCTCTTTGTCTGCTTTGGTGGACAGCAGAAAGGAAGCACTGTCTCCAAGCAGAGGATTGCCCACTGGCTCATTGACGCTATAACTATGGCATATCACGCCCAGGACATGCCGCCCCCGGTAGGGCTACGAGCCCATTCTACCAGGGGTTTAGTGGCCTCCAGGGCCCTGGCCAGGGGTGCCTCTCTAACAGACATTTGCAGAGCAGCAGGCTGGGCAACACCCAATTCCTTTGCAAGGTTCTACAACCTCCGGGTGGAACCGGTTTCATCCCAGGTAATGGCACGCAATACAAGCGGATAAGCCCGGGATAGCCGGCCGGGTGTATCACTTGCACATAGCGCCTTCCACCTCCTTTTTAGCTGAAGACGTGTGCCATTAATTCCCAGTAGTGTTCACAAACTTTGTTCCCTGGTTGACTTCCTCCAAGCCCTATGGCAGTCGAGTTTTCGGAGAGACTCGCTGCTGGCCCAGTACACGTACTAACTAAGGGTCCTGTTCTGGGGTAGGTGCTCCGCATGTGGTGGTTCCCTGTAAGGCTAACCCCATGCGATATATATCTTCCACTAATTCATTTCCCTGTTGGCAAGCTGTGTTTTCCTTGGGCAGAGCCCCTCTGCCCCAGTCTCCATGTTTGTAGTAACTCCTCCTCCATTGGGTAGGATCTACCTTGAATACTCTCCACATGGTTGGAAAGACCATGTGATGTATTCTTCCACTTAAATATCCACCCCTCTCTTTGGGCGACGTGTGGTCTCCGTGGTGTCTTCCCCTTGGGAGGGACACCCCCGACTAGACCTGGCAGCCCAGTCAGATAATCCCCCTTCTTTTTTAGGGAGTGGAAAAAAGAGAAGGGGAAAAGAGGCCATGACTGGGTTAAGCCTGTCTCTAATTCTTGGGTAGTTGACTTGTCCCCAAAGTGCCATTCGACACATAACTATGTTGGGGGAGGTTACGTGTCAACCTGGTGTGCTGGCTATGAGGCATACAGTAGTCTGCCCACCACACACCACCAGTTCATGTAACATAGTTCAGCCAATTGTGGCGTTTTGTATAGGGACCCCTAGTGTCACTACATCGACACAACATCGAGTGAGTGACAGATAGGGAACGTCATGGTTACTTGTGTAACCTCCATTCCCTGATGGAGAGAATGAGATGTTGTGTCCCTCCTGCCACAACGCTGAACTACCCGCTGAAATGGCCGGACCTTATATCGGCTCCTCAGCATAAAACCTGAATGAGTGCTTGCATACCAGCTCCTTTTATACCCGTATGTCCGGGGAAGTGGCATGCAAATACCACTCGCCAATTTTCATTGGCCTATTATCAAAGACCAGAGGTGTCTCGGGCTCCCAAGAGTGACCCCTAGTGTCACTACATTGACACAACGTCTCGTTCCCTCCATCAGGGAACGGAGGTTACACATGTAACCATGATGTTTCCCCATCCCAGCTAGCTGATGTAATTTCAACTATGAAATTTTCAGGTTGCATGTTTGATGTTCTTCCTGCATGTCTTTTCAAAGATGTTTTTAAGATAATTAGTCCAAGCGTGACAGCAATAATTAATAGCTCCCTAGCTAATGGACTAGTTCCAGCTAGTTTTAAACATGCAGCTGTGCAACCTTTATTTAAAAAAAAAAAAAAAAAAATCTTGATTCTGCAATACAAAATAATTACAGGCCAATTTCTGAATTGCCCTTTATTTCCAAGCTTTTAGAAAGAGTAGTTGATTCACAGCTTCACTCTTACCTGAACACTGTTAACATTTTAGACACGTTTCAGTCCGGTTTCAGATCCTCACAAATGATATCTTGTTTGTTCTGGACTCAGGCTTATATGCTGTTTTATTTTTGTTGGATCTCAGTGCTGAGTTTGACACTATTGACCACAACATCCTTCTCAAACGCCTTGAGTGTATGGTTGGCATCCAGGATCTGGCCTTGCAGTGGTTTGCTTCCTATCTAAAAGATAGGACCTTTTCTGTAAATTTAGGTACTTTGTACTCTTCATCAGCTCCCTTATCTTGTGGTGTCCCTCAAGGATCCATTTTAGGTCCGTTATTGTTTTCCCTTTATATGCTTCCACTGGGTTACATTTTTCAGAAATATAATTTCGTTTATCACT
Source organism: Myxocyprinus asiaticus (assembly GCF_019703515.2). Classification (NCBI taxonomy): domain Eukaryota; kingdom Metazoa; phylum Chordata; class Actinopteri; order Cypriniformes; family Catostomidae; genus Myxocyprinus; species Myxocyprinus asiaticus. Next base: position 38,014,146 of record NC_059373.1, read on the forward strand.
GCTGTGCTGCTGACACCCTGTTTTACCTTTCAGTTAGACCAGACACTAACTGCCCATTTGAGAATCTGCTAAAGTGTCTTGAAGACATTAAAAGTTGGATGGAGAATAATTGTTTGCAGTTAAAATTAAGGTAAAACTGAAGTGTTGATTTTAGGCAGTCCCATGTCTTCCTCTCCTGTCTTGGAAGCCCAGTTAGGTCCACTTTCTTCCAATGTACAAAACAAAGTTAAGAATCTTGGAATTATTTTTGATAAACAGATTAGTGCCGTTATTAAGGGAAGCTTCTTCCATCTCAGGTCTATTGCAAAGCTAAAACAATTCCTTTCTAGTAAAGATCTGGAAATTGTGATCCATGCTCTTATTACATCGCGGCTGGACTATTGTAATTCACTGTACATTGTGAATTACAGTTTCTCAATCTGCTTTATCTTGCTTACAAATTGTTCAAAATGCAGCAGACAGGTTTTTAACAGGTTCAAAAAAGAGGGATCATATTCCCCCCATTTTGGCATCACTTCACTGGCTTCCTGTTAAGTTCAGGGTTGATTTTAAAATCCTTCTTTTTGTTTATGAAGCATTGTTTGGACTTGCATCAAAATACATTTCTGACCTTCTCCACCCTTACTCTCCGACCAGAGCACTCAGATCTTCCAATAAATTATTTTTGTCTGTCCCCCGTTGTTGATGTAAATACAAGGGTGATTGGGCATTTTCTGTGGCTGGACCCAAACTTTGGAATAGTCTCTGCTATCACGCGAGGTCTGCTTCATCGTTAGCTATTTTTAAATCTTCCCTTAAATCATATTTTTATTCTTTAGCTTTTGAAAATATTTAAATGATGGGTGTTTATTGATTGTGATTATGTATATGCTGTTTTATTGTTTTTATTCTTGATATTTTTCCTCTTTATTATTGTGTTTCATTTTCTCTATTGTACAGCACTTTGGAACAACTTATGTTATGTTTAAACGTGCTTTATAAATAAATGTTGATTGATTGATTGATTGATTTAATTTCTTTGTGTTTTAGCTTAATTTCTTTGTGTTGTAACTAAAATGATTTGTGTTGTGGCTTAATTTCTTTGTGTTGTGGTTTAATTTCTTTGTGTTGTGGTTTAATGTCTTTGTGTTGTTGCTTAATTTATTTGTGTTATTTTTTTAATGTCTTTGTGTTGTGGTTTGATTTCTTTGTGTTGTGGTTTAATTTCTTTGTGTTGTGGTTTAATGTCTTTGTGTTGTTGCTTAATTTATTTGTGTTATTTTTTTAATGTCTTTGTGTTGTGGTTTGATTTCTTTGTGTTGTGGTTTAATTTCTTTGTGCTGTAACTAAAATTATTTGTGTTGTGGCTTAATTTCTTTGTGATGTGTTCATATTTATTTGTGTTGTGGTTTAATTTATTTGTGTTGTGGCTTAATTCGTTTGTGTTGTGTCTTAATTTATTTGTGTTGTGGCTTAATTTCTTTGTGCTGTAACTAAAATTATTTGTGTTGTGGCTTAATTTCTTTGTGTTGTGTCCATATTTATTTGTGTTATGGTTTAATTTATTTGTGTTGTGGCTTAATTCATTTGTGTTGTGTCTTCATTTATTTGAGTTGTGGTTTAATTTCTTTGTGTTGTGGCTTAATTTATTTGTGTTGTGGTTTAATTCTTTGTGTTGTGTCTTAATTTCATTGTGTTGTGGCTTCATTTCATTGTGTTGTGGCTTCATTTCATTGTGTTGTGGGGGGCCTGGGTAGCTCAGCGAGTATTGACGCTGACTACCACCCCTGGACACGCGAGTTCGAATCCAGGGCATGTTGAGTGACTCCAGCCAGGTCTCCTAAGCAACCAAATTGGTCCGGTTGCTAAGGAGGGTACAGTCACATGGGGTAACCATGTGACTCGCTCCCAATGGGGCATGTGTTAAGTTGTGCATGGATTGCAGAGAGTAGCATGAGCCTCCACATGCCGTGAGTCTCCACGGTGTCATGCACAGTGAGTCACGTGATAAGATGCGTGGACTGACTGTCTCAGAAGCGGAGGCAACTGAGACTTGTCCTCCGCCACCTGGATTGAGGTGAGTAACTGCGCCACCACGAGGACCTACTAAGTAGTGGGAATTGGCCATTCCAAATTGGGAGAAAAGGGGATTAAAAACAAAAAATATAAAATAAAAATTAATTGTGTTGTAACTTAATTTATTTGTATTGTGGCTGAATTTCTCTGTGTTGTGGCTTAATTTCTTTGTGTTGTGGCTTAATTTCTTTGTGTTGTGGCTTAATGTCTTTGTGCTGTAACTAAAATTATTTGTGTTGTGGCTTAATTTCTTTGTGTTGTGTCCATATTTATTTCATTGTGTTGTGGCTTAATTTCATTGTGTTGTATCTTAATTTCTCTGTGTTGCGGCTTAATTTCGTTGTGTTGTGGCTTAATTTATATGTGACTTAATTTCGTTGTGTTGTATCTTAGTTTTGTTGTGTTGTATCTTAAATTCTTTGTGTTGTGGTTTAATTTCTTTATGTTGTGGTTTAATTTCTCTGTGTTGTGCCTTAATTTTATTGTGTTGTGGCTTAATTTATTTGTGTTGTGGCTTAATTTATTTGTGGTTTAATTATGTTGTGTTGTATCTTAGTTTTGTTGTGTTTTATCTTAATTTCTTTGTGTTGTGGTTTAATTTCTTTGTGTTGTATCTTAATTTTGTTGTGCTGTATCTTAATTTCTTTGTATTGTATCTTAGTTTTGTTGTGTTGTATCTTAATTTCTTTGTGTTGTATCTTAGCTTTGTTGTGTTGTATCTTAATTTCTTTGTGTTGTGGTTTAACGTTTTTTTGTGTTGTGGCTTAATTTCACTGTGTTGTATCTTAATTTATTTGTGTTGTGGCTGAATTTCATTGTGATGTGTCTTAATTTCTTTGTGTTGTGGCATAATTTTTTCGTGTTGTAACTGAAATTCTTTGTGTTGTGTCTTAATTTCTCTGTGTTGTATCTTAATTTCATTGTTTTGTATCTTAATTTATTTGTGTTGTGGTTTAATTTCTGTGATGTAACTTTTTTTTCCTCCCCTTTTCTCCCCAATTTGGAATGCCCAATTTGAGTAGTGGCTTGCCTCAATCTGGGTGGCGGGGGACGAATCTCAGTTGTCTCCGCGTCTGAGACCATCAACCGCGGAGCCCTAGCGCATGTGGAGGCTTCACACTATTCTCCGTGGCATCAACGCACAACTCAACACGCACCCCACCAGGAGCGAGAACCACATTATAGCGACCACGAAGAGATTAACCCAACGTGACTCCACCCACCCTAGCAACCGGGCCAATTGGTTGCTTAGGAAGCCTGGCTGGAGTCACTCAACACGCCCTGGATTCGAACTTGCGACTCCAGGTGTGGCAGTCAGCATCAATACTTGCTGAGCTACCCAGGACCCTCTGTGATGTAACTTAAATTATTTGTGTTGTGTCTTAATTTCATTGTGTTGTGGCTGAATTTCTTTGTGTTGTGGTTTAATGTATGTGTTTTGGCTGAATTTCGTTGTGATGTGGCTTACTTTCTTTGTGTTGTGGTTTAATTTCTTTGTGTTGTGGTTTCATATATTTGTGTAGTGGCTGACTTTCGTTGTGATGTTGCTTAAATTCTTTGTGTTTTGGTTTAAAGTATTTGTGTTGTGGTTTAATGTATTTGTGTTGTGTCTGAATTTCGTTGTGATGTGGCTTAATTTATTTGTGTTGTGGCTGAATTTATTGTGTTGTATCGTAATTTACTTGTGTTGTTGTTTAATTTCTTTGTATTGTGGTATAATTTCTTTGTGTTGTGGCTTCATTTCATTGTGTTGTGGGGGGCCTGGGTAGCTCAGCGAGTATTGACGCTGACTACCACCCCTGGACTCGCGAGTTCGAATCCAGGGCATGCTGAGTGACTCCAGCCAGGTCTCCTAAGCAACCAAATTGGCCCGGTTGCTAAGGAGGGTAGAGTCACATGGGGTAACCATGTGACTCGCTCCCAATGGGGCACATGGTAATTTGTGCATGGATTGCAGAGAGTAGCATGAGCCTCCACATGCCGTGAGTCTCCGCAGTGTCATGCACAACGAGTCACGTGATAAGATGCGTGGACTGTCTCAGAAGCGGAGGCAACTGAGACTTGTCCTCCACCACCTGGATTGAGGTGAGTAACTGCGCCACCACGAGGACCTACTAAGTAGTGGGAATTGGCCATTCCAAAGTGGGAGAAAAGGGGATTAAAAACAAAAAATACAAAATAAAAATTAATTGTGTTGTATCTTAATTTATTTGTATTGTGGCTGAATTTCTCTGTGTTGTGGCTTAATTTCTTTGTGTTGTGGCTTAATTTCATTGTGTTGTGGCTTAATGTCTTTGTGCTGTAACTAAAATTATTTGTGTTGTGGCTTAATTACTTTGTGTTGTGTCCATATTTATTTCATTGTGTTGTGGCTTAATTTCTTTGTGTTGTGGCTTAATTTCATTGTGTTGTGGCTTAATTTCTTTGTGTTGTGGCTTAATTTCATTGTGTTGTGGTTGAATGTCTTTGTGTTGTGGTTTAATGTATGTGTTTTGGCTGAATTTCGTTGTGATGTGACTTATTTTCTTTGTGTTGTGGTCTAAAGTATTTGTGTTGTGTCTGACTTTCGTTGTGTTGTTGCTTAAATTCTTTGTGTTTTGGTTTAAAGTATTTGTGTTGTGGTTTAATGTATTTGTGTTGTGGTTTAATGTATTTGTGTTGTGTCTGAATTTCGTTGTGATGTGGCTTAATTTATTTGTGTTGTGGCTGAATTTATTGTGTTGTATCGTAATTTACTTGCGTTGTTTAATTTCTTTGTGTTGTGGCTTAATTTCTTTGTGTTGCGACTTAATTTCTTTGTATTGTGGTATAATTTATTTGTGTTGTGGCTTAATTTATTTGTGTTTTGTTTTAATTTCTTTGCATTGTGGTTTAATTTATTTGTGCTGTGTCTTAATTTTAAATTTCTTTTTTTAATGAAAAGTGTGGAACTGTATTTTCCAAGAATGAAAGAATGACCATCTCATACTCTTTCATAACCATATTTGCTACAAATTACTTTCTGAGGAAATCAAAAGTATTTTAACATCACATAGGACCATTGAAAACGCATAACAAAACAAATGTATTTTGTTAACAATATATAAGGGTTCTTTCAAATGTCAAGTCTTAAAACGGGTTTTGATATTTCAAACATAAAGTTTGTTTGTTAACTCTGTAATGGAGATTTAACTCGATAAACTACACATTCACATATTTACTTCACATATTTAACAAACAATCACACATCACTAACGTATACTTTATCAAGATTAAATAAATGATTGTCATACCTGCAGGGCGATAACAGACACAGAACGCTTCTTGTCAGTTGAACTCGAGTGCATTCGTTGACTGACGTAACAAACAGACGTCAACACGTACGTACCAACGTAAATAGATAAACAGGTTATGTAGTCTGATACTTAAAATTACAGCATATCTTCTACTGCACACTCTAACACATAATATACCATTTTCAATATATGTTTTAAAAATAGTTAAAAATATTTGTTTACTTTAAATTGTGTCTCTTCTTAAATTCTTTGTTTTTTTAAAGAAAATAATTGTCTTGGTGTTTGAAAAGACAGTCAGGTACTTTTATATATAACAGCAGTGTTAATATATGTTGTTACAGTTATTACATCAGTGTATCCTCCTGTGTATCCTGTAGGATACTGTTATCCGTGCAAGAAATAATCACAGGTGTAGTGCAGGATTGATTAAACCTTTTGGAACCTTATTTTATTCCTGCAGGAGGTTTGCAATTGTCCTGCAGAAATGTCAAAATCCTGCAGGATTTTTCTCCTGTGCAGGAAGTGTGCTGGCTATTCCTGCATGTTCCATCCTAAAACCTGTAGAAATATCCTGCACAGTTTCTCCATGTGTCCTGCATGATTTCATTATTCCTTTTGTACGGGAATACAAATGATTTTTTTTTTGTACGGGAATGTGCAGAGGATCGTGGAAGCCAGAGAAAAACACTGAAAAGGTAAATTATGACGTAGGTTTTGTTTCATTATTTATGAGCGGTAAATGTTTTAGCTGACTGTTTGATATAATTATCTTCCATTGTAAGGTAAGAATAATGTAGAAATTGTGAAGGTGACGCTTTATAGTCTGGGTTGTACCGTTAAAGCCGTTGCGTCACGTCTCGCTGTTTTCGCCGGCTCGCGTCATTAACGTCGCGTGTTTCAGACGCGTCAAAAGACCGCTGTGTTCTGTCCCAGTTCGTTGCGCTCCGTATCGGTTTTTGTACGCGAACGCGTCGTGTGTGTACGTCTTGTTTAACGGTACATACCAGACTACAGAGCTTCACCTCTAGACTATTTTGTTCATACCATTCTAACCTCGTATCCCCTTTTTGTTGTGCTGTGTTGTAATGTCTTTTTTTTTTTTTTTTATTAGATGTTGAGCTTTCTGCCACACCAATATGGACAAGATGTCAGATTGTGAATCTCATGGAAAAAGGTGATGTTATGAGATGTTATAAGGTGTATTATTGCCATGTCCAAAATACCCTTCCCACTGCCTTAATGTATTCAACTTGAACTTAAAGAAATGTACTTGTTGTTTTCTCCAGACACAGTGGACAGTCCTAAAGGAAATGAATAAGGCAAAAATGGGGGGAAACGTAAGGATGGATGATAGGTAATACCTTTCCCCTTTTTTTTTTTTTACAAGAGTTTTGAAAAGTATTTTTTTATACCAATCCAATATAAAGTTGATAACAGATAAGATGTTTGATTAGGATTATCTAATACTTACACCTTTATGAATTTAAAAGTGGCATGCACAGACCTCAGCAGGTACATTTACATTTACATTTATTCATTTGGCAGACGCTTTTATCCAAAGCGACTTACAAAAGAGGAAAATATAAGCAAAACATCTTAGGAGACAGTGGTATAAAAAATGCTGTATTACAAAGTATCACTTTGTGCAACAGAATCTTTTTTTATTTATTTATTTATTTTTTTAAATGGCTGGTTAAGTGCTCATGGAAAAGATGTGTTTTTAGTCGTTTTTTGAAGACAGAGAATGAGTCAGCTTCACGGATGGAGTTGGGAAGGTCGTTCCACCAACGTGGTACAATGAAGCTGGAAGTCCGGGAAAGTGTTTTGGTGCCTCTTGAGGTACAGGGGCGGAAGGATAAAAAGGGCACTGATTATATATATATATTAATGAATAGTACTTATTTACTAAACTAATTTCTTTGCTTTTTGAGTATTTAAGTAATTTTCCTTTATTATATACATATCCAAATTGTGCATTGTTTCCTTTCTCACAAATAAAAACCTATTCCGTTAAATCTATCACAAAAAGCACCATAGTATTACAATGTTTTTTTAGACAACCTTGGTATATTTTTTTAAAGTACCTTGGAGTACCAATACAATATCATGAATATGATCGTTCAGTACCATGGTATTACCTTGGTAAAACCACAGTACTTCAAAGTCTTCAAATCTTTTTCTTGTCTCATCACTCTTCTCTTCACGTTCTCTCATCTCTGCTCCTTCACTTCATCCTGTCAACTTTGCTGCTTCCTCTCTGACCTCATCATCCTCTTTAAAAAACTGACACTTTTTGTAGTACTTTCTCTTCATCTCCTTTCATATTAATATAATGTTATTTTACTAAAATTCTGGCATTAATAATTAGGACCTTTAATGTGACAGAACCATGGTACAATGATGGTGTCAAGATAGTAATACCATGGTTCTGAATAATTACCTTGGTACTGTAGCCTACATGTCCAAAAATGGTAATACCGTGGTACTTTTTTGAAAATGATTAGTTTAATGGCTTATTCGTTTTAACAAAAACCAAACTGGTTTTGGCTGAATCAGACAGCTCCTTCATTTTATGACCATATTTTAAGACGTATTGAATTTCTTTCTACACTGAAAGCAACGCAAAAGCTGCCATTGTAATGAATAAAGCTGTCTACACTGCAAGTGTGCAATGTCTGAAATGAGAGTTTTCTGCATTGTTGGAAAACTAATCAAGTTTTATTCTTTTGATGGACACAGACTACAATACATAGAGTGGACTTTTTATCTGACCTGTTACTCTTCTGGAGCAACGGCACTTCGATGTTCTGGGGCAAATTCCAAACTGCATTTTTGCCTCCTTGAAGGGCACTGCTGCAGGAGGGGATGGCCCTCGAAAGCATGTTCCAAACGAAAGTGAGAAAATGAATCTTTTCTCAAAGGCGCCCCTGCAGCCTCCTTTCTGTGCACGCCACTGAAACCTATTACCGCCTAAAAACTTACTGTATATATATGACACTGTTAGGATCTCATCTCACACCATTGTTTTGATCTATTTTTCACAGTTGTCAGCAATATTGTCCTGTTTCTTAGCTTGTTTAATTCTCTGTTTTCTAGGTGTGACTGACTCAGCTGCTTAGGATCTTAACAGATTATGTAATTCTATATGACAAAATTTCCATACATAAAATTATTCATTTGTAAAAATGGACTTTGTTGTATTTGTAAGTTTGATTCTCCAGGAAGAAATAAAATCCTGCATGATACCACCCAAATAGTTCCTGTAGAAATCTCCTGCACAATGTGTATGGTTTAACCCTTGCCATGTCCTGCAGGATTTGAAATCTACCCAGCACAATATTCCTGCAGGGAATAAAAGGTGTTTAATGACCTGCAAGACAATTCCTGCAGGATAGAATTCCTGCGGAAAATTCTTTCCATTCTTTCATAATATTCCTGCAGGATTGCTACAGGAAAATTAGCTGAAAATCCTGTAGGAAAACTTCAGAAAATTCCTGCGTGTTTCCTGTGGGTTTTTTTTGTAAGGTCCGTTTCTCCCCAATACTTTGGATTGCTCACTGGGGGCCTAAAGACAAATAATTTTTAAAGCATGATTTTCAATTGAGTTATTCATATAAACTGCACAATTACGACTACATTACAGCGTAACTTTCATTAAAGCTGCTTTGAAACGATGTGTGTTGGAAAAGCGCTATACAAATAAAAATTACTTGACTTGACTGTCTACTTTCCTGCAACAATAAAAACATGCAGCTTTTAAATATGTATTCTTTGAGCTGTTCAGGGGCGTGTCCAGATGGGTGGCATTGGGTGGCCCTGGCCACCCCTATAATTTGATTGGCCACCCCAGGTCCACACCAAATTCTGAACTATAACTGGTATTTTCCTAAGTCTGAGGTGGGCCTTCATTACAACCAACAGTGCAGGAAGCAGTGTCAAGAAATGACAGTTAACTGAGTGGACTCAGGTGAAACACTGCGAACAGTCATCCGAACTTAAATATGGCTTGAAAGCGCACTGTAGATTACGCTGCATGTCACATGATCCATGAGACAGTGACACTGAAGCGCACCCATGAAGCTGGCTGAATAATATCAGGTGAGGGACCATTTCAAAATAAACAATGGCACCATTCTCTGCAAACACCGTACAACAACCAGCGCTATGATCAACCATCCCATCACCAGTGCTTGAGGTGAACAGGTCAGTTGCCTACTCTCTTCTATCCCAACTAGAATGACCAGTCCTGATAAAACTGGGACAGTCCCAATTTTATAAGCCGCATCCTGCATCCCGCATCCCAATGGAGTTACAGTTGGGACACATTTTGTCCTGATAATCAGTCTTAGCCTAATATTTTTATGATCAATTCTGTACTCCGTGCTTTTTCTGTCATGAGAAACTTGCGACGAATAATGAGAGAATCGTTCATTCCCACAGTCTCAGCGGTGCTTTTCCCGCTGTGCAAAAATTTTCCCTTCACTGCCCACTCCCACCTCTGATGCTGTCTGTCAGCCCAGTGTACTCACCTGCTAGAAGCCAAAAACCATGGAGGGAGGGATGATAATAGCGTCGAACAGCACAGGTCAAGGTAATAAATAGCTAAAAAATGAGTCTCCTTCCTAATATTAATCCTCCGACACCATCAGTAAAATCACAACTCTGTACCAACAAGTCATGTGATGATATAAACATTAATTAGAGGATGTGGGGCAATGTAATAATTGCTAGAGTTTCTCACTGATTTTAATCCCATCCGAAAACGGTCACATCAGTTATTTTCTGGATTTTTCCGAACAGCAATCAGTAAAGATTTCAGCGTCTTATCTTCTATCAAATGCCGCTGTGCTAAAATTTTCCCTTCATCGCCCCCTCTCTCCTCTGCAGCTGTCTGTCAGCCTGAAAAGTTCAAGCTCAGCGAAAAAAATCAGGTTTGTTCAACGTTGACCTGTGAATCTGGATGACGAGGAGACATGTGACCAAAAGAAGATCAACCATATTCACCATGCCTGAGATTATAGTGATGGATGTTTTACCTTTGATTATGCTTTTCATGAGGGCAGTATCCAAATGTGAACATTCTTCACAGACAAAGGCTTAAAAATGGAAGAGGTGGCATATGCAAAGTTTGTTGCTGCTAGTGTTGTTGCTGCCCATTTTACCGAGGATGTCCTGTATTTTGGCCAAAATTAGGACGTTCCATACGGGCCACCTTTTATCTTGGGGTCCTGTATTTTAGCAGAGAGGCTTTGTGTCCCATATTAAAGCATAAAAAGATTGGACGGTGAGACGAGGACCCGTGTCCTGTGATGAAATGCTCAAAATGCTCAAGTGTCCCGTATTCGCATGACATTCATTAGTTTATCGCGTTGTGGTTTTTCTCAACCGGTCTGGGTTACTGCACCTTAGAACACCTCTTTGGGTAAGTTAAGCCAATGTCTGTATTATTATAAGAGGTTTACAGTGCTTTGCATGCCCTGTAACATAGAAATGACATATGGGTGTGTTTCATTCAGAAGTGATGATATCTATGCCCTGTTTATCTTCCACTGTGAGAGTTTTGAAGGGCTGAAGTGTGTAATAAAACAGGCTGAACTGACATTTGAAGTCATTTTCATTGAAAATTCTGTTTGTAATGATCCTACTGTGTGGCCATCATTATTGTATTAAATTGGAAATGCCTTGTGAAGGCAGTAATTATGCCGTTCGGAGCGCAGTATTTTTTCTCGTTGCAAAACCTGATGTATAACAACCGTTGCGCACAGAAAATGATGAAAAAAACACATGAAATCCGATCTGACTGTTCAGACTGAGATGCATTTAGAAAAATCTGATTTTAATCGGATTCCAAATAGGATTTAATTTGTTTTTGTCCTGTTCAGACTACAAAAACCTAACTGGATTTGAGTGACAGCATCCAAAAAATCTGACTTTTTTCTGCTTATGTGAACATAGCCTTAGTATTATGGAAGAAACTTTCAGGATTTGCTAAAATGGCACTTGACACTAGCCATTAAAAAAGCGTGTGTCAGTTTAAAGCTCAGCTGATCATACTGAAGTCATCAATATATATATATATATTTTTTTTTTCAGTTTACTCTAAGACTCTGCATTCCTCTGAATGAGTCTACTTAACTATCTGAGGACAAAGACAATTTTCTCGACCTCAGCAGATTGAGAAAATGAAAGAATGTGGTGGATCTCTATAAATACTTTCTCTTGTTCTTATCACTCACTGGTAATGTTCAATATTTAATGTTGCCCAGAATGAAACTAAACTCTCATTAAGCTGAAGACAGGTGCCTTGTGTTCTATTATTCTGATCCTCCTCAACCTTTTTTGCTTCCCTGAATTCCATTTCCTAAAGACAATGAAGAACATGAATTTATCCTCTGGTGGGAACTGAAAACTTGCTGTATCAACAGTATGGTACTGGGAGATGGGTGGACAGACAAGGTCCAGAGTATTAAAAATCAAATTTTTTTTAACTGAAGTGTGCACAATCCACCAGTCTAGACAGGTACACCAGCTGCTTTCATACCAACAGCCATTTCACTTGTCAAGACTGCGAGTCTCTGTACTGTTGAGTGCAGATCATGATGGTTTCATGGTCAGCACTTCTTTGCATAAAGCTGAACTCTGCTCAGCTTTGTCACATTGTCAGCAGTAGCTCTCGTTTTTGTCACCTCAAATCGTCAATTGTCTTTGAAAATTACTGTCTTCCAGTTACTTTGTCATAGCAAATTGCTGTCGGTGTGAATGTCCTATATCTTAAAGCTATGCTTCCAATAAATATGCTACCAAGAATCTGTTTTTGATTACTTTAATGTTGCCACTTGCTCCTTTATTTGTTTGCCTTCACTTAGACAAACACAACCTTGTGCACATACGCTATAGTGCAAAGGTCTGGTTCCGGAAGTAATAATCACATTAATTGTTTCCATAGGCAAATAGATTTTTAACAATACCTTATAAACCTTCAATACAAACCCACCATGAGTTCCGAGGTTGTTAATCTACAGTATATGCTTCAGTCTGCTATATTTCAAGTTTTTTATTTTTTTATTTTATCATGTTTAATAGTGGAATTTCTGGTGACAAACTACACTACCCATGATCCTGAGGGGGAAAATCCACCAATCAGAGATACGCAGCAAACAAACCGTGGCAAAAGAGCTCTGCAGCAACTGCCCACTTCCATGACGCACTATGAATGACGCAATCGAGTCGGTCCCCCTACACTCTCAAACTACTTGTATATTTGCATGTATGTGACCACTTTGCAAGATACATCAAACAAATTTAAATCAATAATTTTGTATTTTTCCATTGTTTTAAATTCGATTACACCATTTGCAATGCTTCATGGGATTGTATTTCTTTCATGAAAGACATTAAGTACGCAGTCTTGTACCTTTGTCTTATTGTCCGATCTTAAAATACTTTTCAGCTTCAAATCACTGTTTGTATAATGTCGTGATTCACCTTGAAGATGGTTTATTTGGTTCATGGCTCAGAACTGTTTTATGAAGGATTCTATGAAATCCCTATGGAAGAAATGAATGAGGAAAGTATTTCCAAAATCAAGATAGCTGAACAAGTGGGAGGGCACTGTTGCGCTTTATTGGTTTTTGCAAATGTGCATTAACTTCTGACACCTCTGAGAAGAAAAGCTCCTCTCCAGAGTGAAGTGGGGTTTGAGAGAATGTTAGTTCTTCACTTAAACCACTTGAGATATGAAATATGATATTGATTTATGAGAAACTGCATTAATTCAGTTAATAATGATTATTTTGTGATTATTTTAATGATTATTTTGTAATAATTGAGTTACCCCGCCCTCTTTTGGAGATTCCACCCCCGTTTGGAGATCTGTGGGCTGCAGCTTTACCTACTTGGAACTGTCAGATCCTTTCGTAAGACAATGATGGCAGCTGAGAGGAACTTACCCCTAAAGCAGGACAGAACCTAAACTGTTGGTGATGAGGTGGTAGGGGGTGAAAACAAATGGCGGCATAATCAGCGACGAAAGACAGCTGCAGAGCTTATAAAGCAGAGGCTGGTTTATGATTGGATGAGATGCCTGAATTTAATGAATGGCATAATGTTACTACGAGTTTATCTGACAGAACTACTGTTAACGCTACTTGATCTAACCATAAAAACTTGTTTTGTTGGTGTAACTTAATGTATTCAATTTGATTTAGGGATGTTAAATAATATTTTGGGCTCAAATAAGTAAGGGATAGTCCATGGCTAGGTGTGTGTTAAATTATTTTAATGCACAATGTGGAGGCGAAAAACAACCTGACGCGAAGCATAGTGCATGCAAATCGTTTAACGCACACCTAGCCATGGATTATCCTGCTTATACCATGATCAATTGGCAGAATTGATTAGTTACAGCTGTCATTGATTTTACATTGCAAAATTTGACTGGAAGAACAACAATAATGATTAAATTTTCTACGGGTTGTTAGATCTAGTGTTCTGTCCGTTCTAAATCAGACACAGAGACAAAGTACTGTGATAATATCACAGTTTTTTGGAGACCAAATCCTCTTTAAAAACTGTTAATTTAAATACTCAGTCCAGAAATAATAATAGTTACATAATGAAGAAGGGTTGGCACTCCTCAGAACATGTAATATTTCATTCCTATTCTTTGTCATTTTCACATTAATGAGGAAAAACCAGCGTTGCTGACATGACAGTTGTAAAAGTAGCACATGCTGTACATGATGAGAATAAAATCATCCAAAATGCTCTAATCCTGCAGACTTTGACCTCTGAGACATCCATAAGGTATCCATTAAGGCTGTGGCCTTATACGATTACTACACAGCAAAAGGCTGCGTGTTATGAAACAGTCTCCATCCATTCAGAGCTTCAGTCAGCGATGTGTGATCGCGGGGTGAACTCTAGCGCACATGTTGAGCAGGGCAGCAATACTGGATGATGTTTTATCATATTACAATTTAAATAATCTTGCCTCGTCCTGCCGGACAGCGAAAGATGCATTTGACAGCTGAATGTCAAACCATACTTTCCTCACAAGCGCTTTGGGTGAGTAATACGGGGCTGATGAACACTGTTGTCTTTTCTATGTTTCCCGTAGTGGTTAACAATTGATTTTTAAGACGGCATTGCATGACTTGATTATGTTGTTTTGTGATGTGATGGTTAATCCCAGCTCTGAGAATATATTCACGTCAAAAGTCATTTGAACAGAGGCATAAAACTCTCACAATGTCTCATTACGGAGGACAGCAGAGAAGGCGCATTAATACAGAATGGTGATTAAAACTGTATCAAACTACCTGTGCATTAAACGATTTTAACGGATCATTCCATCCAATCAGAATCGAGTATTCGAACAGACCATGGTTCAAAACAAGTTAAAGGAATAGTTCACCCAAAAATTAAAATTTGCTAATAATTTACTCACCCTCAGGCCATCCAAGATGTTTCTGAGTGTCTTTCTTCATCAAAACAGAATTTAAGACTTTTAGGATTTCATTTCAGGCCTCCTCCTTTAAACAATGCAAGTGAATGTCCTCCATTTTTTGACAGTCCAAAATGCATATTTAGGGTGCATCAAAATAATCCACACGACTTCAGTCGACAAATAAAGTTCTTCTGAACGCAAACGATTGATTATTAGTTTTGGACTGTTTTGGTTTGCGAACGGCACAAGTTTCTCTTGTAAACAATGACGCACTTCCTGACTCCTCTTCCACATGATGCGTGACCTTACCAACGAGCTTATGTCATCCCTCTCATGAGCGTGCGTCACAGAGATGTACGAAAGCGAACATTTATAGTTAAAAAGTATATAAGTATTGTTTTGTTTCTAAAAATAATCAATCGTTTGCATTCAGAAGAATTTTATTTGTCGACTGGAGTAGTGTGGATTATTTTGGTGCACCCTAAATATGCATTTTGGACCATCCAAAAATGGAGGACATTCACTTGCATTGTTTAAAGGAGGAGGCCTGAAATTATATCCTAAAAGTATTTTTTGATGAAGAAAGAAACTCAGATACATTTTGGATGGCCTGAGGATGAGTAAATTATCAGCAAATTTTCATTTTTGGGTGAACTATTCCTTTAATTTGATTTTACAACATGAAGCACATCTTTAAGTTTACATTTATTTTCAGTGTAGGGACTTACAGCTCCATTTCATTGCTTGGAAAGCAAGCAGCATCAACAGTTCAACATTTATACTCTTATGGTCCACAGAAGAAAGTCATACTGGTTTGGAAAGACATGAGGGTGTGTAAATGATGACAGGATTTTAATTTTTGTGTGTGGTATCCCTTAAAGGCTGTTTTCCCTCTAGATAAACCACTTCACATCCCATCACAGCTAAGTCAAAATGCACTGCACTTCGAAATATTACATAACGTTGATTATACTGTAGGCTACATCCATGCCTGTGAATTCACACACTCTAATTGTATTGCACATGTGTTATGTGTTTGTATCTTATTGTATGTTTGGTATAAAAAGGTCATCAAATTATCACATTCAGATTTTTGTGATGCCCTGTTATCATTAAACCAACTAAAGGTATGCTCCTCTCTGTTGTTATGTAACTACTTTTTTATGTGTTATATGATTAGGGTTTTGAGCAATACATGGTAATATGATGAAGCCATAAGAAGATGTGACTAAATCCAATGAATATGGAAGTCCTGACCCTGTGATTTAACCTGACATAAAAGTGAAATGCACAGGAGTTTCCACTGACCACTGAACCCATTCACCAATAAATTGTGCACTCGTGCACAAATGCCAAAAATCAGAAGAAGCTATTTGTAATATTGAATCATCTGGCTCGAACCATAACTAAGAAACTATAGGCTACTGCTAATTTGATTTTGTAATGTATTATCTCGATATAATGTTTACGCGCACGAGACTAGCAATCATCTGCTGGATGAGGGGAGACGCGCGAGAGATTGCTCATTTCTCTGCAGCACGATTAATAACACAGTGATAATGCCTGTACATAATTCACAGCTACATGCCTAAAAAAAACCAATGAGCTTAGTGTTTATTTCTACTCGACTGCAACTGACAGAAATGGTTTCACACGAAGCTTCATTACAAAATAAAAACACGAAATGACTGATTTCATGCAAGAATAATGCAATAGTAACCGTGCCACCAAAGAGCAGATATCAGATCATCTCTACCGCTGTTTCAGCAGTTAAATCCAGCTCAATCTACGACTGTTTTATTTAGATCTGTCTAAATAAAAGCACGCGCAGATTCACCTGGCAGCGCGAGGCGAACGTAACAGTCACTGCTGTTACCATAGCAACATTATCTGTCAATCCCCGTCACACTTACCTCTGCGTTCATCCGCCGCACCTCTGCTGTACCTCACCGAAATAACGACTCTCGTTAATGATTTTACATTACACAAGTTGATATTATAACAACCATTTGAATCAAAAACTGTACGTTTTTATCTGAGGCGACGAAAAGGCGCTGCTCTGTATCCTGTCTGCTGTTTTTCCAGTATACAAACACTCTTTTTGTCGACGCTGTGCTCTGTCGTAGAGGAGCGTCACAGCTCTCCTCCGGTGATGCTCGCGCACTGAAACATGTTCAAAATCATGAAATCACGATTCGTTTTTTTAGGTGTGGGTGGTGGTGGTGGTGGTGAAAGACCTGTGCTGGAAACTGAAAGGTTGTAGGTTCAAATCCGAGCAATGAATCTTGCGCTTGTTCGAGACAATCAACTTAAGGATTTTGTAGGAAGGACTGGACCAAAAAAGGGAAAACTTACAAAGCCTGTCAACATGCCCCAGTCTAGACATATTTCACCCCAAAATTAAAATTAATAAATTATACATCAATTATATATCATTGTAAATCAGAATATATAGTTATAAATCAGAATATATAGTAATAAATATGAATATATAGTTATAAATCAGAATATATACCTGTATAGTAATATATCAGAATATATAGTTATAAATCTGAATATATAGTTATAAATCTGAATATATAGTAATAAATCTGAATATATAGTTATAAATCAGAATATATATCTGTATAGTAATAAACCAGAATATATAGTTATAAATCAGAATATATAGTTATAAATCTGAATATACAGTTATAAATCAGAATATATACCTGTATAGTAATATATCAGAATATATAGATATAAATCTGAATATATAGTTATAAATCAGAATATATACTTTTATAGTAATATAACAGAATATTTAGTTAAAAATCAGAATATACAGTTATAAATCTGAATATATAGTTATAAATCAGAATATATATCTGTATAGTAATATATCAGAATGTATAGTTATAAATCTGAATATATAGTTATAAATCAGAATATATATCTGTATAGTAATATATCAGAATATATAGTTATAAATCTGAATATATAGTTATAAATCAGAATATATATCTGTATAGTAATATATCAGAATGTATAGTTATAAATCTGAATATATAGTTATAAATCAGAATATATACCTGTATAGTAATATATCAGAATATATAGTTAAAAATCAGAATATACAGTTATAAATCTGAATATATACCTGTATAGTAATATATCAGAATATATAGTTATAAATCTGAATATATAGTTATAAATCAGAATATATATCTGTATAGTAATATATCAGAATATACAGTTATAAATCTGAATATATAGTTATAAATCTGAATATATACCTGTATAGTAATATATCAGAATATATAATTAAAAATCAGAATATACAGTTATAAATCTGAATATATACCTGTATAGTAATATATCAGAATATATAGTTATAAATCTGAATATATAGTAATAAATCAGAATATATATCTGTATAGTAATATATCAGAATATATAGTTATAAATATGAATATATAGATATAAATCAGAATATATACCTGTATAGTAATATATCAGAATATAGAGTTAAAAATCAGAATATACAGTTATAAATCTGAATATATACCTGTATAGTAATATATCAGAATATATAGTTATAAATCTGAATATATAGTTATAAATCAGAATATATATCTGTATAGTAATAAACCAGAATATATAGTTATAAATCAGAATATATAGTTATAAATCTGAATATACAGTTATAAATCAGAATATATACCTGTATAGTAATATATCAGAATATATAGTTAAAAATCAGAATATACAGTTATAAATCTGAATATATACCTGTATAGTAATATATCAGAATATATAGTTATAAATCTAAATATATAGTTATAAATCAGAATATATATCTGTATAGTAATATATCAGAATATATAGTTATAAATCTGAATATATAGTTATAAATCAGAATATATACCTGTATAGTAATAAATCAGAATATATAGTTAAAAATCAGAATATACAGTTATAAATCTGAATATATACCTGTATAGTAATATATCAGAATATATAGTTATAAATCTGAATATATAGTTATAAATCAGAATATATATCTGTATGGTAATAAACCAGAATATATAGTTATAAATCAGAATATATAGTTATAAATCTGAATATATAGTTATAAATCTGAATATATAGTTATAAATCAGAATATATACTTGTATAGTAATATATCAGAATATATAGTTAAAAATCAGAATATACAGTTATAAATCTGAATATATAGTAATAAATCTGAATATATAGTAATAAATCTGAATATATACCTGTATAGTAATATATCAGAATATATAGTTATAAATGTGAATATATAGTTATAAATCTGAATATATATCTGTATGGTAATAAACCAGAATATATAGTTATAAATCAGAATATATAGTTATAAATCTGAATATATAGTTATAAATCTGAATATATAGTAATAAATCTGAATATATAGTTATAAATCTGAATATATAGTTATAAATCAGAATATATACTTGTATAGTAATATATCAGAATATATAGTTAAAAATCAGAATATACAGTTATAAATCTGAATATATAGTAATAAATCTGAATATATAGTTATAAATCTGAATATATACCTGTATAGTAATATATCAGAATATATAGTTATAAATCAGAATATATAGTTATAAATCTGAATATATAGTTATAAATCAGAATATATATCTGTATAGTAATATATCAGAATATATAGTTATAAATCTGAATATATACTTATAAATCAGAATATATACCTGTATAGTAATATATCAGAATATAGAGTTAAAAAACAGAATATACAGTTATAAATCTGAATATATACCTGTATAGTAATATATCAGAATATATAGTTATAAATCTGAATATATAGTTATAAATCAGAATATATATCTGTATAGTAATAAACCAGAATATATAGTTATAAATCAGAATATATAGTTATAAATCTGAATATATACCTGTATAGTAATATATCAGAATATATAGTTATAAATCAGAATATATAGTTATAAATCTGAATATATAGTTATAAATTAGAATATATAGTAATAAATCTGAATATATAGTTATAAATCTGAATATATACCTGTATAGTAATATATCAGAATATATAGTTATAAATCAGAATATATAGATATAAATCTGAATATATAGTTATAAATCAGAATATATATATCTGTATAGTAATATATCAGAATATATAGTTATAAATCTGAATATATACTTATAAATCAGAATATATACCTGTATAGTAATATATCAGAATATATAGTTAAAAATCAGAATATACAGTTATAAATCTGAATATATACCTGTATAGTAATATATCAGAATATATAGTTATAAATCTGAATATATAGTTATAAATCAGAATATATATCTGTATAGTAATATATCAGAATATATAGTTATAAATATGAATATATAGTTATAAATCAGAATATATACCTGTATAGTAATATATCAGAATATATAGTTTTAAATCTGAATATATAGTTATAAATCAGAATATATTTCTGTATAGTAATAAACCAGAATATATAGTTATAAATCAGAATATATAGTTATAAATCTGAATATACAGTTATAAATCAGAATATATACCTGTATAGTAATATATCAGAATATATAGTTATAAATCTAAATATATAGTTATAAATCAGAATATATATCTGTATAGTAATATATCAGAATATATAGTTATAAATCTGAATATATAGTTATAAATCAGAATATATACCTGTATAGTAATATATCAGAATATATAGTTACAAATGAGAATATACAGTTATAAATCTGAATATATACCTGTATAGTAATATATCAGAATATATAGTTTTAAATCTGAATATATAGTTATAAATCAGAATATATTTCTGTATAGTAATAAACCAGAATATATAGTTATAAATCAGAATATATAGTTATAAATCTGAATATACAGTTAAAAATCTGAATATATACCTGTATAGTAATATATCAGAATATATAGTTATAAATCAGAATATACAGTTATAAATCTGAATATATACCTGTATAGTAATATATCAGAATATATAGTTATAAATCTAAATATATAGTTATAAATCAGAATATATATCTGTATAGTAATATATCAGAATATATAGTTATAAATCTGAATATATAGTTATAAATCAGAATATATACCTGTATAGTAATATATCAGAATATATAGTTAAAAATGAGAATATACAGTTATAAATCTGAATATATACCTGTATAGTAATATATCAGAATATATAGATATAAATCTGAATATATAGTTATAAATCAGAATATATACTTGTATAGTAATATATCAGAATATATAGTTAAAAATCAGAATATACAGTTATAAATCTGAATATATACCTGTATAGTAATATATCAGAATATATAGTTATAAATCAGAATATATAGTTATAAATCTGAATATATAGTTATAAATTAGAATATATATAGTAATAAATCTGAAAATATAGTTATAAATCTGAATATATACCTGTATAGTAATATATCAGAATATATAGTTATAAATCAGAATATATAGTTATAAATCTGAATATATAGTTATAAATCTGAATATATAGTAATAAATCTGAATATATAGTTATAAATCTGAATATATACCTGTATAGTAATATATCAGAATATATAGTTATGAATCTGAATATATAGTTATTAATCAGAATATATACCTGTATAGTAATATATCAGAATATATAGTTATTATTCTGAATATATACCTATATAGTAATATATCAGAATATATAGTATAAATCTAAATATATACCTGTATAGTAATATATCAGAATATATAGTAATAAATCTGAATATATAGTAATAAATCTGAATATATACCTGTATAATAATAAATCTGAATATATAGTCATAAATCTAAATATATACCTGTATAGTAATATATCAGAATATATAGTAATACATCTGAATATATAGTTATAAATCTGAATATATACCTGTATAATAATAAATCTGAATATATAGTCATAAATCTGAATATATACCTGTATAGTAATATATCAGAATATATAGTTTTAAATCAGAATATATAGTAATAAATCTGAATATATAGTAATACATCTATCTGAATATATACCTGTATAGTAATATATCAGAATATATAGTAATAAATCTGAATATATAGTAATAAATCAGAATATATACCTGCATAATAATAAATCTGAATATATAGTAATAAATCAGAATATATAGTCATAAATCTGAATATATACCTGTATAGTAATATATCAGAATATATAGTTATAAATCTGAAAATATACCTGTATAATAATAAATCTGAATTTATAGTAATAAATCAGAATATATAATAATACAAATGAATATATAGTTATAAATCTGAATATATACCTGTATAATAACAAATCTGAATATATAGTCATAAATCTGAATATATACCTGTATAGTAATATATCAGAATATATAGTAATAAATCAGAATATATACCTGCATAATAATAAATCTGAATATATAGTAATAAATCAGAATATATAGTCATCAATCTGAATATATACCTGTATAGTAATATATCAGAATATATAGTTATAAATCTGAAAATATACCTGTATAATAATAAATCTGAATTTATAGTAATAAATCAGAATATATAATAATACATATGAATATATAGTTATAAATCTGAATATATACCTGTATAATAACAAATCTGAATATATAGTCATAAATCTGAATATATAGTTTTAAATCAGAATATATAGTAATAAATCTGGATATATAGTAATACATCTGAATATATACTTGTATAGGAATATAACAGAATATATAGTTATAAAACTGAATATATAGTTATAAATCAGAATATATACCTGTATAGTAATATATCAGAATATATAGATATAAATCTGAAAATATAGTTATAAATCAGAATATATACCTGTATAGTAATATATCAGAATATATAGTTATAAATCAGAATATATAGTTATAAATCTGAATATATACCTGTATAGTAATATATCAGAATATAAAGTTATAAATCTGAATATATAGTTATAAATCAGAATATATACCTGTATAGTAATATATCAGAATATATAGTTATAAATCAGAATATATAGTTATAAATCTGAATATATACCTGTATAGTAATATATGAGAATATATAGATATAAATCTGAAAATATAGTTATAAATCAGAATATATACCTGTATAGTAATATATCAGAATATATAGTTATAAATCTGAATATATAGTTATAAATCAGAATATATAGTTAAAAATCAGAATATACAGTTATAAATCTGAATATATACCTGTATAGTAATATATCAGAATATATAGTTATAAATCTGAATATATAGTTATAAATCAGAATATATATCTGTATAGTAATATATCAGAATATATAGTTATAAATCAGAATATATAGTTATATATCTGAATATATAGTTATAAATCTGAATATATAGTAATAAATTTGAATATATACCTGTATAGTAATATATCAGTACATATAGTTATAAATCAGAATATATAGTTATAAATCTGAATATATAGTTATAAATTAGAATATATAGTAATAAATCTGAATATATAGTTATAAATCTGAATATATACCTGTATAGTAATATATCAGAATATATAGTTAAAAATCATAATATACAGTTATAAATCTGAATATATACCTGTATAGTAATATATCAGAATATATAGTTATAAATCTGAATATATAGTTATAAATCTGAATATATAGTTATAAATCAGAATATATACCTGTATAGTAATATATCAGAATATATAGTTAAAAATCAGAATATACAGTTATAAATCTGAATATATACCTGTATAGCAATATATCAGAATATATACCTGTATAATAATAAATCTGAATATTTAGTAATAAATCAGATTATATAATAATACATATGAATATATAGTTATAAATTTGAATATATACCTGTATAATAACAAATCTGAATATATAGTCATAAATCTGAATATATACCTGTATAGTAATATATCAGAATATATAGATATAAATCTGAAAATATAGTTATAAATCAGAATATATACTTGTATAGTAATATATCAGAATATATAGTTAAAAATCAGAATAAACAGTTCTAAATCTGAATATATACCTGTATAGTAATATATCAGAATATATCGTTATAAATCTGAACATATAGTTATAAATCAGAATATATACCTGTATAGTAATATATCAGAATATATAGTTATAAATCAGAATATATAGTTATAAATCTGAATATATACCTGTATAATAATAAATCAGAATATATAGTAATAAATCAGAATATATATAGTTATAAATCTGCAATATATTTGTAAATCCGAAAATGCACTTGTAAATTTGAATATATACCTGCATAGTAATATATCAGAATATATAGTTATTAATCAGAATATATACCTGTATAGTAATAAATCAGAATATATAGTTATAAATCTGAATATATGCCTGTATAATAATAAATCTGAATATATAGTTATAAATATGAATATATAGTTATAAACCTGAATATATTACTGTATAGTAATAAACCAGAATATATAGTTATAAATCTGAATATATAGTTATAAATCTGAATATATAGTAATAAATCTGAATATATAGTTATAAATCTGAATATACAGTTTTAAATCAGAATATATACCTGTATAGTAATATATCAGAATATATAGATATAAATCTGAATATATAGTTATAAATCAGAATATATACTTGTATAGTAATATATCAGAATATATAGTTAAAAATCAGAATATACAGTTATAAATCTGAATATATACCTGTATAGTAATATATCAGAATATATAGTTATAAATCTGAATATATAGTTATAAATCTGAATATATAGTAATAAATCTGAATATATATAGTTATAAATCTGAATATATACCTGTATAGTAATAAATCAGAATATATAGTAATAAATCAGAATATATAGATATGATTCTGAATATATAGTTATAAATCTGTACATATTGTTATACATTAGAATATACAGTGATAAATCTGAATATATTGTTATAAATTAGAATATACAGTTGTACATCTGAATATATACCTGTATAGTAATAAATCAGAATATGTAGTTATAAATCTCAATATATACCTGTGTAGTAATAAATCAGAATATATAGTTATAAATCTGAATATATAGTTATAAATCTGAATATATACCTGTATAGTTATAAATCTGAATATATACCTGTATAGTAATAAATCAGAATATATATAGTTATAAATCTGAATATATATTTATAAATCTGCAAAATATTTGTAAATCCGAAAATGCACTTGTAAATCTGAATATATACCTGCATAGTAATATATCAGAATATATAGTTATAAATCTGAATATATACCTGTATGGTAATAAATCAGAATATATAGTTATAAATCTGAATATATAGTTATAAATCTGAATATATACCTGTATAGTTATAAATCTGAATATATACCTGTATAGTAATAAATCAGAATATATAGTTATAAATCTGAATATATAGTTATAAATCTGCAAAATATTTGTAAATCCGAAAATGCACTTGTAAATCTGAATATATACCTGCATAATAATATATCAGAATATATAGTTATAAATCTGAATATACACCTGTATGGTAATAAATCAGAATATATAGTTATAAATCTGAATATATAGTTATAAATCTGAATATATACCTGTTTAGTTATAAATCTGAATATATACCTGTATAGTAATAAATCAGAATATATAGTTATAAATCTGAATATATAGTTATAAATCTGCAAAATATTTGTAAATCCGAAAATGCACTTGTAAATCTGAATATATACCTGCATAGTAATATATCAGAATATATAGTTATAAATCTGAATATATACCTGTATGGTAATTAATCAGAATATATAGTTATAAATCTGAATATATACCTGTATAGTAATAAAGCGGAGTATATAGTTATAAATCTGAATATATACCTTTATAGTAATAAATCAGACTATATAGTTATAAATCTGAATATATAGTTATAAATCCAAATATTTCCTTGTAAGTCGGAATATACTGTAGAGTTATAAATCCTGAATATATAGCTATAAACCCTAAATATATATTTATAAATCCTGAATATATAGTTATATATCTGAATATATAGTTATAAATCTGAATATATACCTTTATAGTAATAAATCAGAATATATAGTTATAAATCTGAATATACAGGTGCATCTCAATAAATTAGAATGTCGTGGAAAAGTTCATTTATTTCAGTAATTCAACTCAAATTGTGAAACTTGTGTATTAAATAAATTCAATGCACACAGACTGAAGTAGTTTAAGTCTTTGGTTCTTTTAATTGTGATGATTTTGGCTCACATTTAACAAAAACCCACCAATTCACTATCTCAAAAAATTAGAATACATCATAAGACCAATAAAAAAAACATTTTTAGTGAATTGTTGGCCTTCTGGAAAGTATGTTCATTTACTGTATATGTACTCAATACTTGGTAGGAGCTCCTTTTGCTTTAATTACTGCCTCAATTCGGCGTGGCATGGAGGTGATCAGTTTGTGGCACTGCTGAGGTGGTATGGAAGCCCAGGTTTCTTTGACAGTGGCCTTCAGCTCATCTGCATTTTTTGGTCTCTTGTTTCTCATTTTCCTCTTGACAATACCCCATAGATGCTCTATGGGGTTCAGGTCTGGTGAGTTTGCTGGCCAGTCAAGCACACCAACACCATGGTCATTTAACCAACTTTTGGTGCTTTTGGCAGTGTGGGCAGGTGCCAAATCCTGCTGGAAAATGAAATCAGCATCTTTAAAAAGCTGGTCAGCAGAAGGAAGCATGAAGTGCTCCAAAATTGCTTGGTAAACGGGTGCAGTGACTTTGGTTTTCAAAAAACACAATGGACCAAAACCAGCAGATGACATTGCACCCCAAATCATCACAGACTGTGGAAACTTAACACTGGACTTCAAGCAACTTGGGCTATGAGCTTCTCCACCCTTCCTCCAGACTCTAGGACCTTGGTTTCCAAATGAAATACAAAACTTGCTCTCATCTGAAAAGAGGACTTTGGACCACTGGGCAACAGTCCAGTTCTTCTTCTCCTTAGCCCAGGTAAGACGCCTCTGACGTTGTCTGTGGTTCAGGAGTGGCTTAACAAGAGGAATACGACAACTGTAGCCAAATTCCTTGACACGTCTGTGTGTGGTGGCTCTTGATGCCTTGACCCCAGCCTCAGTCCATTCCTTGTGAAGTTCACCCAAATTCTTGAATCGATTTTGCTTGACAGTCGTAAGGCTGTGGTTCTCTCGGTTGGTTGTACATCTTTTTCTTCCACACTTTTTCCTTCCACTCAACTTTCTGTTAACATGCTTGGATACAGCACTCTGTGAACAGCCAGCTTCTTTGGCAATGAATGTTTGTGGCTTACCCTCCTTGTGAAGGGTGTCAATGATTGTCTTCTGGACAACTGTCAAATCAGCAGTCTTCCCCATGATTGTGTAGCCTAGTGAACCAAACTGAGAGACCATTTTGAAGGCCCAGGAAACCTTTGCAGGTGTTTTGAGTTGATTAGCTGATTGGCATGTCACCATATTCTAATTTGTTGAGATAGTGAATTGGTGTGTTTTTGTTAAATGTGAGCCAAAATCATCACAATTAAAAGAACCAAAGACTTAAACTACTTCAGTCTGTGTGCACTGAATTTATTTAATACACGAGTTTCACAATTTGAGTTGAATTACTGAAATAAATGAACTTTTCCACGACATTCTAATTTATTGAGATGCACCTGTATAGTTATAAATCCAAATATTTCCTTGTAAGTCGGAATATACTGTAGAGTTATAAATCCTGAATATATAGCTATAAACCCTAAATATATATTTATAAATCCTGAATATGTAGTTATTTATCTGAATATATAGTTATAAATCCAAATATTTCCTTGTAAGTCTGAATATACAATAGAGTTATCAATCCTTAATATATAGTTGTAAATCCTGAATATATAGTTCTCTTATGACTCAGTACACTTGACATTGCATTTATTAACCCTCTGGGGTCGACGGACGCGCCGATGTGTCCTGCTGGATTTTTTCCTCATAAAAGCAGAAACAATTTAAAATAATCCATCATTATTTGGCATACAGATAAGAGTAAGTCATCATTAGAATCTATAAAGGGTTTACTTTTATTTGTGTACACTCACAATAACAACAAAACCTTGTGCTTTTGTAAAATAAAGAAAATAAACAGGGTGCGCTTTCAGCCGTCTCTATCTCCGTGAGCATCTTTCTGAAACACGTCATAAAAATGAACTGAAACTCAGCGAATACTTATCACACAAACATGACACATAAGTCTAAAGAAAGCTTAAAATGTCTACTTTTAAATAAAACAATTCAAATTTAAAACAAATATTCTCTTGCAATGTAATCTGTATGAAACTAAAGAGATGTACAGTTTCTCCTGGCTCAGCTAATTATCGCTAATGTGATCACACCCAAGCGCAGAGCGTGCTATTCATACGGTAATGTGCTGAGGCGATCAATGCAAATGGTAAATGCCCCCAACAATGCCTTAAAAAGCATCAAGTTCATCATCAGATTCATTCACTTTCCTGCGCGTTTGGAAGATGGCATGTTACATAGGTGAGGAAGCTCTCAGATGGTCCTGGATAGTGATGAAGAGTTCACATTTTCCTCAGAAGAAGAGCTAGTTGAAACCTGAGCAAAGCTGTCTGCTATAAAAGCAGGTGCACAAACACCATTTCTGATTCTGCAGTTCCCCCGCTCTCACTACCCTCGATAGAGGGGTGGCCAGGGGCTATACGGTGATTCCCCCGGTGGATAAGGCGCTCGCGGTGCACCTATGCCCGCAGAGCGCCACCACCTGGCGTGGACACCCTAAGTTCCCATCCAAGCCCTGTAGGCTCACGTCTGCCCTGCACGCCATGGCTCTCCTGCAGGTCCACCAAGCCAAGGTGCTGAAAGAACTGCATGAGGGTAGTTCCACCCCTGATTTGATACAGGAACTGCGCTCGGCGACCGACCTCACTCTCCGATTGACAAAGGTCACGGCGCGGTCTCTCGGGCGGACGATGGCCACACTAGTGGTCCAGGAGTGCCACCTTTGGCTCAACCTGGTCGAGATGTGCGAGGCCGACAAGACACGGTTCCTTGTTGCCCCCATTTCCCAGGTGGGCCTATTCGGCGACACCGTTGAGGACTTTGCCCAGCAGTTCTCGCCGGTGAAGCAGCAGATGGAGGCAATCCTGCACATCCTGCCCCAGCGTGGCTCAAGATCCCCCACCCTGTCTGCCCATCGCCAAGGGCGTCCCCCTGTGGTGACTGCACCGGCTCCACCGCAGTCTGCCCCTCCGGCCCGGCCCCGGCGTGGAGCCCACCGCAGGAAGCCGACGCCACCCGTCTCACAGCTGGTACCGAAGAACCCACGGAGGTCCTCAAAGTGCCCCTGAGACGGGTGACTCAGGGACGAGGGAACCCACTCACGTGGAGCTGGTAAGAAGACCACTCCATCCCCCGGTGGAGGGCCGGGTGGAAAATCTTTTGTTGCCTTTTTGTTTGATTTCGCCGCATGCCCAAGTGGCTGTGGTACCCAACAGTTCAGCAAAAGAGCGGCTTCCTTCCTCCCTGGGTCACATACCCGGTGTGTACGGTCGTCACCACGACTACCATCCACGGGCTTTTTCTTGCAGGATTGGCGCTCCAGCGGTGGCCTTTCTGCCCCTGAGCGCCCAGCTGTAGCACACAGCCGCCCCCGATGTGGCAGTCTCCATGGGTTACGAGGACAGGCCTCTTCCTCCCCATCCCAGGCTGTTCCGGGGGTGGTCACAAAGAGCCAGGTAAGTGCTTCGATGTCCCTAGGCTCAGCACGGCCATGACGTGGTGTGGCACCTCACACTCCGCCCCGCTGCGAGGCCCCACCTTCCGGTACGTCCGCGGTATTCACTTCACCTTGGTCAAGCGTGAAAACGCTGCCACCCTGCATGCAGAGGTCACCCTCCTACGGAAGGACGCGATAGAACCTGTCCCTCCAGCCGAGATGAAGAAAGGGTTTTACAGTCCCTACTTCATCGTACTGAAAATAGGCGGTGGGTTGCGGCCAATCTTGGACCTGCGAGTACTGAACCGGGCTTTACACAGACTCCTGTTCAAGATGCTGATGCAAAAACGCATTCTGGCGAGCGTCCGGCATCAAGATTGGTTCGCGGCGGTAGACCTGAAGGATGCGTACTTCCACGTCTCGATCCTTCCTCGACACAGACCCTTCCTGCTATTCGCAATCGAGGGTCAGGCGTATCAGTACAAAGTCCTCCCTTTCGGCCTGTCCCTGTCTCCTCATGTCTTTACGAAGATCGCAGAGGCTGCCCTTGCCCCATTAAGGGTGGTGGGCATTCGCATTCTCAACTATCTCGAAGACTGGCTAATCCTAGCTCACTCTTGAGACATGTTGTGCGCACACAGGGACCTGGTGCTCTCACACCTCAGCCGACTAGGGTTTCGGGTCAACTGGGAAAAGAGCAAGCTCCTCCCGGTTCAGAGCATCTCTTTTCTCGGATTCGAGTTGGACTCAGTCTCCTTGATGGTGCGCCTTACGAATGAGCACGCCCAGTCGGTGCTGGCCTGTTTGAAGGCATTCAAACAGAAAACAGCGGTTCCACTGAAACTTTTTCAGAGGCTCCTGGAACATATGGCATCCTCGGTGGTGGCCACCCCCCTTGGGTTGATGCATATGAGGCCGCTTCAGCACTGGCTCCAGACTCGAGTCCCGAGATCGGCATGGTGCCACGGGACACATCGCATGGCCATCACGCCGGACTATCACCGTCTTTTCAGCCCTTGGACCGACCTCTCATTTCTACGAGCAGGTGTTCCTTTAGAACTGGTCTCCAGGCATGTCGTGGTCACGACAGATGCCTCCAAAACAGGCTGGGGCACTGTTTGCAATGGGCATACATCTTCCGGCCTCTGGACGGGCCCGCGACTGCATTGGCACATCAACTGCCTCGAGTTTTTGACAATTTTGCTCACCCTGCGGAGGTTCCGGCCGTTGATCCAGGGCAAGCACGTGTTAGTTCGGACAGATCAGCATGGCAACGGTAGCATATGTCAACCGCCAAGGTGGTCTGCTCTTTCATTGTATGTCACAACTCGCCCGCCGTCTCCTCCTCTGGAGTCAGCAGCACTTCAAGTTGCTGCGAGCCACTCACATCCCGGGCAACCTCAACACTACAGCGGACGCGCTGTCTTGGCAGGTTACCCTCAGGGGAGAGCGGAGACTCCACCCTCAGGTGGTCCAGCTGATTTGGAGTCGATTTGGACGGGCACAGGTGGACCTGTTCGCCTCCCAAGAATCCTCCCATTGCCCGCTCTGGTACGCCCTCACCGAGTCTCCCCTTGGCATAGACGCACTGGCACACTGCTGCCCCCTGGCCTATGCAAATATGCGTTTCCCCCAGTGAGCCTGCTTGCACAGACCCTGTGCAAGGTCAGGGAGGACGAGGAGCAGGTCATCCTGGTAGCACCCTACTGGCCCACCCAGACGTGGTTCTCGGACCTCACGCTCCTCAGCACCCTCTGGCACCCAGGCCCAGACCTCTGGAATCTCCATGTCTGGCCCCTGGACTGGTTCTTCCCGAAGCGAAGACCCCAAGCGATGCGCGTTGGATCAATGCTTTCCTTCCTGCAGGAGAGGCTGGAAGGGAAGCTGTCCCCTTCCACCTTGAAGGTGTACATTGCCACCATAGCAGGACACCACGACACAGTCAACGGTAAGTCCTTAGGGAAGCACGACCTGATCATCAGGTTCCTAAGAGGTGCCAGGAGGCTGAATCCCTTCAGACCAAACCTCGTTCCCTCATGGGACCTCTCTGTAGTTCTTCAGGGTCTACAGAGAGCCCCCTTTGAGCCTTTGCAGTCAGCCGAGCTTAAGGCACTCTCCTTGAAGACTGCCCTCCTGACTGCACTCACTTCCATCAAGAGGGTAGGTGACCTGAAAGCGTTCTCTGTCAGCGAAACATGCCTGGAGTTTGGTCCGGGATATTCTCATGTGATCCTGAGACCCCGACCGCTCTATTTGCCCAAGGTTCCCACCACCCCTTTTAGGGACCAGGTGGTGAACCTGCAAGCGCTGCCCCAGGAGGAGGCAGACCCAGCCCTGTCGTTGCTGTGTCCGGGGCGCGCTTTATGCATCTATTTGGATCGCACACAGAGCTTTAGAATCTCTGAGCAGCTCTTTGTCTGCTTTGGTGTACAGTGGAAAGGAAGCGCTGTCTCCAAGCAGAGGATTGCCCACTGGCTCATTGACGCCATAACTATGGCATATCTCACCCAGGACATGCCACCCCGGTAGGGCTACGAGCCCATTCTACCAGAGGTGTAGCGGCTTCCTGGGCCCTGGCCAGAGGTGCCTCTCTAACAAACATTTGCAGAGCAGCGGGCTGGGCAACACCCAACACCTTTGCAAGGTTATACAACCTCCGGGTGGAACCAGTTTCGTCCCAGGTAGTGGCACGCAACACAATCGGATAAGCCCGGGATAGCTGACCGGGTGTATCGCTTGCACATAGTGCCTTCCACCTCCCTTGGAGCTGAAGACGTGTGCCATTAATTCCCAGTAGTGTTCACAAGCTTTGTTCCCTGGTTGACTTCCTCCGAGCCCTGTGGCAGTCGAGTTTTCAGAGAGACTCGCTGCTGGCCCAGTACACGTGCTAACTAAGTGTCCTGTTCTGGGGTAGGTGCTCTGCATGTGGCGGTTCCCTGTAAGGCTAACCCCATGCGATATATATCTTCCGCTAATTTGTTTCCCTGTTGGCAAACTGCGTCTTCCTCCCCTCAGCCCCAGTCTTCATGTTTGTAGTAACTCCTCCCCCATTGGGTAGGATCTACCTTGAAGACTCTCCACATGGTCGGAAAGACCATGTGACGTATTCTTCCACTTAAATATCCCCCCATCTCTTTGGGTGAGGTGTGGTCTCCGCGGAGTCTTCCCCTTGGGAGGGACACCCCCTGACTAGACCTGGCGGCCCAGTCGGATAATCCCCCTTATTTTTTAGGGAGTGGAAAAAGAGAAGGGGAAAAGAGGCCATGACTGGGTTAAGCCTGTCTCTATCTTTTGGGTAGTCGACTTGTCCCTAAAGGGCCGTTCGACACTCATGACTATGTTGGGGGAGGTTACGTGTCGACCTGGTGTGCTGGCTATGAGGCACACAGTAGTCTGCCCACCACACACCGCCAGTTCACGTTACACAGTTCAGCCAATTGTGGCGTTTCGTATAGGGACCCCTAGTGTCACTATATCGACACAACGTCGAGTGAGTGACAGATAGGGAACGTCATGGTTACTTGTGTAACCTCCATTCCCTGATGGAGGGAACGAGACGTTGTGTCTCTCCTGCCACAACGCTGAACTACCCGCTAAAATGGCCGGACCTTATATCGGCTCCTCAGCATAAAACCTGAATGAGTGGTTGCATACCAGCTCCTTTTATACCCGTATGTCCGGGGGAGTGGCATACATACAAACATACTAATTTCATCATCATATTCATTTACTCTTATAAACTAACAACACTTTTAAATTCATAAGAAACATGCATACTGAACAGGAAAAAAAAGTTGAAAGAGAGGAACACACAAACACACACACACACACACTTTCACAACTGGGATAAAAAGTAAATCTTAGAATGGCTGGAGAAAAAAGCAACAAAGAAACACCTAATCATGTTTTTACTGACCTTCCCAAAGAATACTCAGATGTTTTCAGGGGTTCTCAGGACATCCAGTGTATATATGTACCAATTTTGGTGACTGTAGTTGAAAATGGGGGCACTACAGAGGCCATCTTACACACCCAGGTGTGAACTTTCGCCCAGCCCTAATGGTCAATGACTTTGATGTGTGTGCAAAATTTTATGACATTTCAAGCATGCCAAGTGCCTTAAAAACACCCCAAAACAGGTAGAAAGGAATAATAACAATTAATGCGTTGCCATGGCAACACTATTTAAGATATCAAATATCCCTTTACCATTTTACATTAGCAGTGTCTTAACATTATTCTAAAGAATTTTGAAGCCATTAATGTAAACATAAGAGGGCTATTTCAAAGTCTGTTAAAATTGCCATACTTCCTGCTGCCAGTTGGTGGCTTATGGTGGACTATGATCTTGACCCATAATAGCCGCATAAATGTGATCAGCCCCCTTTACCAAACATACAGCTGAATTTTCATAAAAATCACACAATGCACACAGATAGCTCTTCAGCTGCACAGAAACACCAACTCTGCAGATTAACTGAACTTGCAGCCTGCCTGTGAGCAAAACAACTTCAATAACACAGCCAACTGCAGCAGTGCATCCTCAGACACAGCCACACTGGTAAATTAAGCACTGTTGCTATTTTTCTACACTGGACAGGAAAGGCTTTGCCATGAAACTACATGGATTCTCACACCTCTTAGCTTTACATTGCATTGCTACCATGTTAAGTTTACATCAACACTAGTGATGTACAGCGCTAGGTAATTTACTTGGAAAAAAGTAATCCACTACAGACTACTAATTATTTCTCTATAATTTTAATCATATTACTGACGTTACTGATTACTTCATCAAAAATTCATTGCTATAACTTTTAAGTTACTTTCTAAAAACTAAAAACAGAAAAGTAAAAAAAATAATGTCTATCTATTTCCTCCTTGTTCATTGTCACATGGAAACAAACAGATGCACATATGAACATAATGCATGTTTTACAGGTATTATAGATAAATAATATTACTTTATAAATATGTAAACCAAAAAATTTACTTAAAAGTAATTCACATAAAGGTGCAGTATTTAAGATTCAGAAACCCTTGTTGACACCTGTGGCCGTTAAGTGAACTGCAGCCTGTTGCTTGTGATCGCGCACACACCGTATAGGGACGTGAGCGAGCATGACTCCATAGGGAAGCGAGACTGAACGTGATTCACCGGCATCATGATCACAGATGAGGTAGCATAATTAAAATTACACAGTTATGATTGTTTTACTACAAACTTGAGACTGTATATTATATTTGACTCTCCAGTGCTGGAACAGGGCTAAAACAAAGTGTGGATATAGGTATGACTATGCGAGACTGTAGTTTGAAGTAATCACTTTTCTTTGCATGATACATTGAATGCATTTATACAATAGCCTATGTCGGCATTAACTAGCTAGCCAGCTATATCAATAGCTGTTAGCTAAATTTGGTGTATGATGACAGTAGTTGTTTATAAAATAGACTATCATTATAAATATGTTGACACAATTCAGTATTGATGTGATTCCATCACAACTGTCACTGATCGTTGCACTATTGTTTTATAATAATAGATTGTATATATTTTCTGTATAACCAAGTTACGTTACACTAATGAATGGAGCTTTTTGCATTATCTTGAACATTGTCTAGCATTCATTTAATGTGTTATTGTAGTTTACCTTGCTGAATATTTACAGATTAACATTAACCTGACTTTTAGTATAAAGAGAAGATCGTTGAAATGATTTGAAAGTTACGAAGCAATGTAGCTTGCAATTCATCAGCGTTAGCAGGCAAGATCAAGTTAGCTAAAATTACACCGATCAATCCTTATGGCACTATATTTCACATGCTTTGCAGTTATGTAAGCTTACCTGTCCAATAAGAAGAACGCCAATTCAGGGTCGGTTTTGATCCCCAAAACTGAACGCAGGTCCCTTCAGGAATCAAACACCCTGCCGATGTTCACTCTAGTTTTCGCTCAACCACGATCATGTTCCCGCTTAGCCAGACGGGATTCAGTAAATTATTTTTTTTTTTGGCTTACTCAGAGTTTGTGTAGGAGCCGGACGTTTGCTGGATTCCAAAAAATGAAAAAAAAAGTTGTTTTTTTTAGGATTGTCAACCTATTTAAAAAAAAAAAAAAAAAAAAACTAAAGTTTTATATTAAATGCTCACTAAATGAAATTACAATAAATTAAGCAATATGTGCATACTTAGAATTCTAATTCTCATTTTTCTAATGAGAACTTCAGAATTGTCATTAGAAAAAAGAATTCTGATTTGATTATTCAAAACTAATGCATACATATTTAAATTACAGTATACTTATTCATTTAGGTGTATTGTTATTTGAATGTTTGTTCAGAACTTCAGATTCATTTATAATGACAGAGCACACAAGCACTGGAGGAAAAGAGGGAAAGCAGTGCTTTGTTA
Source organism: Myxocyprinus asiaticus (assembly GCF_019703515.2). NCBI lineage: Eukaryota > Metazoa > Chordata > Actinopteri > Cypriniformes > Catostomidae > Myxocyprinus > Myxocyprinus asiaticus. The sequence goes on from NC_059373.1 coordinate 38,050,190, forward strand.
TTATATTTGTTGTTATGAGCTTACTGCATAATGAATGTGTTAATTATGTAGCAACAGAACCTCTTTAAACCTCTGTGACTGCTGTGTTATGCAGGTTTAATGTTGAATGTTCAACAATTAAGTGACTTGAATAGTCAATGATACACACAATATATATATAAAAATATAATTTCTTTATTGAAAAAACAAATAAAAGTGCATCAGAAAAGACTTCACTGGGATCATTGTCAGGCGATTACAATGAACACAGAGTAATACAGTACAAATACAAAACTACATTGAAGAGTTAAACAACACACATAAATTAGTACAAACTGTACACAGTCTTCTTACAGTATTTACACAAGGTGTAATCGTCATTGTTGAATTCCTTTCCATTCATTTTCTATATAAATAAACAGTAAACAATACAATTGCCTCATTCATAGTGGATTATTTTATTCCCAAATAACTTTGGGACTCGCAATGGATTTTCATGCTTGACAAATTAGCTTCAATTAGATATAAACGTTAAAAGTGACCTCTGAAATCAGAGTGAGTTATTAGGGTCAGTTGTTAAACACTATTGCTCATTTTATAATAAAAATCATTGTAAATACTGATGCCCTAATGACAATTTACAAATTAAACATATAAAAAAATACATATAAATTGTATGATTACATGAGTCATTTCAATGTATTCCTGTATTGAGGAAAAAGTTCTTGAAATAAACTCATATAAGTGTATATGAACTCTTTGTCCACAATGTCTAGTTTTCAGTGCTTCATGTTTGTCATAGCCTATATATGACCAGTCAAACAGCCAGATAACTTCAGAGCCTCACAAAATACAAAAAAAGAATAAACGTTCAGTGGAGCCAGAGTCAAGGCCCACTTCATGTCAAACATTCGAGATTTTTATGCTCACAGGAAGTGAGAATTTCAGGGTCCAGTAAAACACGGAGCTGCCTCATGTGCACATGTGCTAGACTGTCAGTGTGTGTGTGTTACACTAGACAGCTTCTCACATGTCATTATCATAGTCCCCAGTCATTCTCCGTGAGTTGGAGGCGAGGAAGATATCATTCTCCCGTGGGCAGTCATAATGGCAGGAGCAGGTCTTAATGAACATCATCTTCCTCCTGAAAGAGTCTCCCTCGGGACAGCGGAACTCCACCTCGGCTGTGATGGTGGCGTAAGGCGTGCAACAACGGCCGTCTGTACACACCCCGCAGAACTTTGGCTTATACACCCTGACACTCTGGCATCCAGACAGCTCAAAACGCATCCCACGCTGGCTCTTTGGGGTCCGCACACACTTCTTGCCTCTCTGTAAAGTGGAAGAGGTGTGTTTTTAATATGCGACAAGATGTTTCTTTATGGATTTACTACAAAATGAACATTAAGACCAGAAACATGCTCTACAAATTGCAAACACTCAGTCCCATTTTACCATTTTGTGTTGGCAGTAACAGACCTCCATACACAAGGGGGCAATAGAGTTTAAATGTCTTTGCTATCCACCTTTTTCCCGAATGATGAAGTGAATGATGAAGTGTTCCACAATTCATAATGGTAGCCTGTTTTGATTTTACGATCTCCAGTGTTTTCACTTGCATTGGAGTATGCTTTTAGCAGATAATATGATGTTTAGCATATTCAATTTGTGAAAACTGCCAAATAAAAAACGTGGCTCCATAATGCTGACACTATACCGAGTCGGGATGACCGTCTTTTGATAGTGACTTGGGAGCCAACATTTTTATTCCAACTAAGACTTAAAATGGTTGTTGTTCTCTGTCTGGATTGCTCGTTTCGGTAGTTTTTACATTGCTTCTTATGGAGACTGGAACCAGAAAACAGTGCAGTGGCACTCAGAATCATGATTGTGCCACCCGGTGGTTGGTCAGGAAAACTGTTGATTAAACTGGATGGGTTTTTATTCAAGTAGCTAGCTATAAATATGCCGACTTGAACTAAATTGCTCAGCAAGATTCTTTCAAACTGTTGGTATGTCATGACAGTATTTGACCTGATAAAACTGACCATAGAAAAAGAAAATTTACCCTAATATCACTTTTGGCAAAGGGAAATCGAGGAAGTGTAGCTAGAAGCGTTTGCGTTCGTGTACTTGTGTAGAGTATGCTTCAGGCCTTGGTTAGTACTCACTACCCATCGTACCTTGATGTCCTTCTCCAGTTCTGCATAGCAAGGGCGGATCATGCAAACGCGCGTCTGTCGTTCCAGCTGGCAACGCTCGTTGTCATTGGTTACGCGAGAAGACAAGCCCATTCCACAGGTGGCAGAGCACTCACTCCATTCAGTAGTTTGAACGATGCAGTTGTCCCGTGCGCTCTCAGGCTGAACACCCTGAGACACTTCTCTATAAGCTGAAGTAAGAGAGGGGAGTTAAATTCATGCACCAATGATCAGAAGTCGAATATAAATATGGAAAGCATTATTCTCAAGCAGCGTGACTAGTTAAATAAGTATGGTATGGATAAGGATACAGTGTGACTTCAACTTCATAAAAAATTAATAGTGAATAACTACACTACCCATAATCCTGAAAACAGATTCACCAATCAGAGAAGTCACTGTAACCATGCAATGTAAATCGCGGCAAAAAAGCACAGCAACAACTGCCACATAATCAATAACTAAAATTGTACCATCGTTTCTGGTTTGATTACATCATTCACAATGCTTCATGGGATGATTATTTAATTCATTTATAATATAATTTAAGTACGGTAGTCATTCCCTTTTTTTTAAAATTTGTCAAATACTTTTTTGTTTCAAATCAGAGTTTTTAATATTGTAATTAATCTCAGAGCTGGTTGCTATGGAGGCCGGATCCCACCATGAAATAAAAAATAAAATAAAAAAATCAAAGAGGCAATTCTGACTTTGTATCTCAAAATAAAATAAAAAATTGTGAGAAATATGGTCACAATTGCAAGATATAACGTTGTGTGTGTCGAGTTATAAAGTCCTACAGTGCATCCAGAAAGTATTCACAGCGCTTCACTTTTTCCACATTTTGTTATGTTACAGCCTTATTCCAAAATGGATTAAATTCATTATTTTCCTCAAAATTCTACAAACAATACCTCATAATGACAACATGAAAGAAGTCTGTTTGAAATCTTTGCAAATTTATTAAAAATAAAAAACGAAAAGAATCACATGTACATAAGTATTCACAGCCTTTGCTCAATACTTTGTTGAAGCACATTTGGCACCAATTACAGCCTCAAGTCTTTTTGAGTATGATGCTACAAGCTTGGCACACCTATTTTTGGGCAGTTTCTCCCATTCTTCTTTGCAGGACCTCTCAAGCTCCATCAGGCTGGATGGGGAGCGTCAGTGCACAGCCATTTTCAGATCTCTCCAGAGATGTTCAATCGGGTTCAAGTCTGGGCTCTGGCTGGGCCACTCAAGGACATTCACAGTGTTGTCCCGGAGCCACTCCTTTGTTATCTTGGCTGTGTGCTTAGGGTCATTGTCCTGTTGGAAGATGAACCTTCGCCCCAGTCTGAGGTCCAGAGCGCTCTGGAGCAGGTTTTCATCAAGGATGTCTCTGTACATTGCTGCATTCATCTTTCCCTCAATCCTGACTAGTCTCCCAGTTCCTGCCGCTGAAAAACATCCCCACAGCATGATGCTGCCACCACCATGCTTCACTGTAGGGATGGTATTGGCCAGGTGATGAGCGGTGCCTGGTTTCCTCCAGACATAACACTTGCCATTCAGGCCAAAGATTTCATTCTTTGTTTCTCATGGTCTGAGAGTCCTTCAGGTGCCTTTTGGCAAACTCCAGGCAGGCTGTCATGTGCCTTTTACTGAGGAGTCGCTTCTGTCTGGCCACTCTACCGGGCCTGATTGGTGGAATGCTGCAGAGATAATTGTTCTTCTGGAAGGTTCTCCTCTCTCCACAGAGAAATGCTGGAGCTCTGTCAGAGTGACCAATCGGGTTCTTGGTCACCTCCCTGAATAATGCCCTTTTCCCCTGATCGCTCAGTTTGGCCAGGTGGCCAGCTCTAGGAAGAGTCCTGGTGGTTCCAAACTTCTTCCATTTACGGATGATGGAGGCCACTGTGCTCATTGGGACCTTCAATGCTGCAGAAATTTTTCTGTACCCTTCCCAAGATCTGTGCTTCGATACAATCCTGTCTCGGAGGTCTACAGACAATTCCTTGGACTTCATGGCTTGGTTTGTGCTCTGACATGCACTGTTAACTGTGGGACCTTATATAGACAGGTGTGTGCCTTTCCAAATCATGTCCAATCAACTGAATTTACCACAGGTGGACTCCAATCAAGTTGTAGAAACATCTCAAGGATGATCAGTGGAAACAGGATGCACCTGAGTTCAATTTTGAGTGTCATGGTAAAGGCTGTGAATACTTATGTACATGTGATTTTTTAAAAAAAAATTTTTATACATTTGCAAAGATTTCAAACAAACTTCTTTCACGTTGTCATTATGGGGTATTGTTTGTAGAATTTTGAGGACAATAATGAATTTAATCCATTTTGGAATAAGGCTGTAACATAACAAACTGTGGAAAAAGTGAAGCGCTGTGAATACTTTCCGGATGCACTGTAATTGCAAGACTTTTTATCTTGTCATTTTTTCTTTTATCTTACAATTGTGACTTTATATCTCATGATTCAGAGAAATAAAGTTGCAATTGTGAGAAATAGTCACGATTACAAGATATGAAGTTGCAATTGTGAGTTTTAAGCTAACAATTGCGTCTTTATATCTCTGAATTGCGAATTATAAAGTTGCAATTGTGAGATTAGTTTTTTACTTTTTTACTTTTTTTCATGCAATAATGACTTTATATCAGTCAATAGTGAATTTACAACTTGCAACTGAGAGAAAAACTGGCAGTTGCATGAAATAAAATCACAATTGCAAGTTATATGCAGCTACAAGATTTAAAGTAATAATTGCGACTTTATTCCTTGCAATTGTGACTTTATATCATGTAATTGCAACTTTCATGTCTTGCAACTGCAAGTTTATTTCACGCAATTCCGACTTTATGTCTCGCAATTGTGAAAGCTGAATTGTAAAGTTGCAGTCAGTCAGATAAACAATTGAGGCAGGATCAAGGCAGCATAAATTCTTCACTGAAGAATAATAAAAAATAAAAAAAAATCCTTGAACGAAAATGAACGACAAAATTACTTATGGAACCAAGGCCGCTGAAAAAGTGGGTGCTCACAGTTGCGCTCAATTGTGAGATTTGTACTCAGATTTCTCTAACTAAATGTTTACAAGGCTAACAGTAAATGATATCAAAGCGTTCCACTTTTTAAAGAGGGTAAGATTATATGTAAATTAGCTGTTTAAAGTGAAGAACTATGGTCATGGCTCTACTTCCATAAGGCAACAGATTTTTCGGCAGAGCAAAGCAAAATGAAAAAAGGTTGACTTGCCGGTCGACCTACCAGCCATTGCTGACTGGAAGGAGTCTTCTTGAGGGATCTGGTCACACACCCACTCCTCACAGCACTTGCCGGGGATCTGGATACGTCGTGGGTAGGGGCAGTCCGGAGAGGGCAGTCGTATGTTGCTGGAACAGGTTGGCACACATCCAATCTCCCCATTTATGCACACACACTGATGCTTGCAGCTGGGCTGAAATGTCTCACCACTGCGGTAGATCACACCACCCAGATCGCATGTCTGACCCTCTTGAGCTGCATTACAAAAGGTGAGAAGCCAAACCATTGCATTGGGTATAACAACTCACAGTAGGAATTCCCAACATTGAAATACTGCCCTTTGTGGGGGGTGAAATGTAATGCATGAAGCAACAAATTCATTTCCACTTAGATCATAGGTGAATCTAACAAAACCTGTCAAGAATATGTTCAGGTCATATTTCAACCCCAAATTCATAGGAAATAAATTATTTTGGTTAAAGAACGAAGTCCATTTTTAGATCCATCAAGATTTTTTTGCATTGTAACATTATTGTCATGACAATTAAGCCAATTTTGCCACCAGTTCTCATTACTGTATACATTACTGTAGAGTTATTTCTACCTGATCTAAGCCTTAAAATGGATTTTGTTGGTGTAACATGAAGTTGTCAGGTTGATTCAGTGATGTTAAATAATATTTGAATTGAATCAAATCATGTAATTTAGATGTTACCACATGAAACCCACTTTTTAGGTTAACTTATTTTCAGTGTAGGTAATATTACTATATATATATATATATATATAGTCAGGTAACCTAAAAATGTGCTTCATGTGGTAACATCTAAATTAACTGGATTTATTTAATAATTTTGTTTTTATTTAATCCTCCTAAATTTACCTGATAAACTAGTTCACACCAATGAAAGTAATTTTTATGGGTTAGATCAAACAGAAACAAATCACTGAGGTAACAATTACAGGTCACCACTTTTTCAGTGTAATATTTGTTGTACTGCCTTTAATTCTTTATAAAAAAAAAATATGAGAATCGATAGATACATTGAGAATAATGGCAATGCCTTATAAAAAATGTATTATTGTCATGGGAATTTTGGAGGAAAAGTGCTTAACTGTCATGACAATCATTGTCATATTGCAAAAAACAATAAAGGTGCACTCAGTAATTTATTTCCTCATTTAAAAAGTTTTACTTCTAAAAAAATCCCCATACCCTTATAAAAGCTGTTTTATTCTACATGGAGAGGGTCCTCTGGCGGGGTTATGGATCCATGTTAGGATCACATGACCAGCTGAATACTACTCACTTCATCTCAGTAACTGCCCTGTTATTGGACACTTTCACTCATTGATTAAATGAATCCTAGCTTAATGTGCACAGTGAATTTGTACAATGGCATCTTTAACTGAAAATTCTTGATTTGGAATGATGCAGCATCCACACCACTAGGTGTCAGTGTACGCCATAGTGCACCTTTAATGGTCTTACAGACGCACTTTATAATTTCAGTTTTCTTTTTTTTCCATTTGATTTTGGGGTGAAATGTGACTTGGACAGGTTTGTGTGAGATTCACCACATTCCGCTTTTAATAACTTACTGTATGTATTGTTTATTTACACTTTATATTACATTTCCAAAAAGCAACTGAAGACTCATATACACACCCATGCAGATGCCCATCTCAGTGTCACTGAGGACACCATAGTCGCAATACAGGTCCTTATGATGGTCGCATGGCTCCAGGAGAGAGCAGGGCTCACCTGACTGTCGGGCACACACCTTACAGCAGCTACAGCTGTCTAGCACTAGACTGGTACCTACAGGGCATAGAGGGGTCTCGGCCGGGCAGTCACAGGGCTGGGAGCAATCCTGACACAATGTCTGCATGGAAGAATGAACAGAAATATAAGAAATCGTTTAGAAATAGTTCAGCCTCCTCTTAGAAATAACAAAGTTGATCAACTCAAAAACAGTTTCCAGTGATAATTTCTTCACTGTGATTTAAGTGGACTGTCCATATACAATACCTGTGATGGCCACAAGGGGGAGACAACATTCACTACAGGGGCAGATGTTTGACCTAAGCAGTGATGTTTTGGAATTACACTACTCTAACCACGCAAAGAATGTTTGAAAGAAAGAAATCTGTTGACATTTTTTTTTTTTTTTTTTTTTACATTTTGGACTGTTTTACTTAAATGTAAACAATGTGAGTTCTAAAACTATTATGACAACTCTTTTAATAGCAGTCAGTGCTGTTTGCATTATTATCACAGTTCTTTCAGAGCACAGCAAGACACTTTTGCAAACAAAAGAAAACCAGTTCCTTGAAATCCACATTAAATGTTAATAAGGAAACTTCATTAGCACCTAGTTAAAAGATCCAATTAGCTCAATTACCAAGAACAACTGTTACAATGTTAACCACACCCCCAACTAACTGCCACACTCTATGGACATTAGCACAAACCATAAACATGCAGGCTGGATGTTTAATTACAGTGTGTATTATTGATGGTTGTTGTATTTATCCAAAAATCCATCAATGCAAAAGTGACACAATAACTCACTTGCTTACATAATATGATCAGCTACTTAATGTATATTCTGAGTTTTCATAAGTAGCATTTCATATAGCAATAGTTTTACATTTAACAGACTATATCATCAGTTTATGTTGACTCACCGTATGAAAAAGCAAGCAGAGAATGATGCAGGATTTGATGAATGTTGTTCCAGCCATTTCTTCAGCGAGTTTCCTCCAGATGCACACTCCACACGTTTGTTTTGTTTCTCTGGTGTGTAGGTGATCACTGTGGGACTGCAGGACTGTAGTGGAGTGTGCAGAGACCATCTATAAATACAACCAGAATGGGGTGTAGCCCACCACACTCAAGTCATGCCACGCGAGGGGTGAACATATTTTAATTCCAGATGGTTTTCCAGAATGTTTGAAAATGCTACAGATGCTGTCGACCAGCCTTTCAATTAAGGGGGGGGGAGTACCCATCACAGGACAAAGGCAGGTTTGCCCTGGCACAGGTCTTTCCTTTAATTATCTCTCTGGTAAAAATATATTTAATAAAAGGGATTAAGTAACTACTTATTCAAAGAGGAGGGGGTTACAGAGATTATGGTTCCTAGGGTTAAGTTTAAAAAGAGTTAGGGGTCTTGGGGTTAGGTTTAGGGTAAGGATAGGGGTAGGGGTTATTTGAAACCAGAGAAAATATAAGGAAATATATCATCTACAATTCACTTATAAGTAAATAGGAATAAAAGAATAAATCAATAAATTAATTATTTAATTAGTTAATTCATTGGCATTTTACAAAATATCAGCATAACAATTTAAGTGAAAATTTACATTGAAACATGAACCTGAATTTCAGAATTTCAGAAATCCATGTTCTCTCTGTATGATTTGCAGCCTAATTTCATGAAAATTCTGTGAATGTGGCAATTACAAGGTTCATTGCATGTATTGCGGCAGTTCTGAGGTGAAATGTCCACAGTGTGGCGCTAAAAGCGAGTTAAATGTTCCCCCAAACAGATGAGGGTTTTAAATCAACAAAACCTTCCTCTCTAACCTAAACCTAAACAATAGTGACAGAAAAAGCTTAAAAATTATGAAATGACACTTTCGTCTCACGTGTCGACTTGCGTGCTCAAGGACTCGCTCCCTGGTACTTTACATCGCAAGTGCAATTCTTTATCAGTTGAGCTATACCGCGCAATTTAAAGGAATGTTCCAGGTTCAATTCAAGTTAAGCTCAATCGACAGCATTTGTGGCATAATGTTGATTACCACAAATATTAATTTAGACTCGTCCCTCCTTTTTTTAAAAATAAAGCAAAAATCGAGGTTATAGTGAGGCACTTACAATGGAAGTGAATGGGGCCAATTTCTGGTGGGTTTAAACACAGAAATGTGAAGCTTATCATTTTATAAAAGCACTTACATTAATTCTTCTGTTAAAACTGATGTATTATTTGAGCTGTAAAGTTATGTAAATTGTCATTTTTACAGTCATTTTAGGGTTTGTTGACGTTACATCATCATTTACAAGTTGTAAAATTATCTATAACTTTACATAGAAAAGGTTAGTAAGTGATTTTTTGACACTAAAATCATGTTAACATGCATATTGTTTATGTCTTGTGTCTATACTTTTCAAACAGTGAATATTTTAACATTCCATAATTGGCCCCCATTCACTTCCATTGTAAGTGCCTCACTGTAACCCAGATTTTTGCTTTTATTAAAGAAAAGGAGGGACGAGTCAAAATAATTTTTTGTGGTAATCAATATTATGCCACAAATGCTGTTGATTGAGCTCAACTTGTATTGAACCCAGAATATTCCTTTAAACAAGTATGAATATGCTTGGAAATGTAGTTAGTTCTGTAATTATGTAACAGAAACATTCGAATGTATACGCGTTATAGTAAAAGTGTTCAGATGTCATAAGACAGCATTGTGTGAGGAAAGAGCAAACTGCTAATTTGCCGTTTAACTCGTGATTTGTGTGAAAGTGAATAAAAGTCTTTGTTGTTGTAGTGCCTTTAGTGTTTATTTTACCAGGAAACTGCTGCAATAGGTACAATAAATCACGTAAAAAACATTTTGCAAAAATGTAGGTATAGTAACGTGATTCTATGAGACCAGGTTGATGATTTAAGAATGTTCCAAAGAGCATCTTGTGTGTTTCATTGAAAGCAAGGAAATCTGACCTTTTGTACAAAGGAGCTAACATGGTCAGTATCACAAAATAGCTTATTTTATTAGTTACCTAAAAGTGCAGAATCTTAAAAAGGTCTTTGTAGAGCCGAGGAGGGCGGGGCCAGGCTGGAACGAAGCACGCCCGGTCCGCAATCAGCCTGATGGGGCGCGCGAGGGATAAAGGCGGCCAGGGACGACAGTTCGAGAGAGAGAGAATGACAGGCAGCTGCACTGTGTGTTTATAGTTGTGTGTTTTAAGTTGTTTATTAAATTATTATTTAAGTTGTCAAGCCGGTTCTCGCCTCCTCCTTTCCACTGAACCCCCTTACTCTGGTGCCGAAACCCGGGAAGGAGGAGGGATTCCCATCGCAGAGTCCTCGACACTGCCGTCCACCCAGGGGAGCGCCGCTGCCATCCAATGGGGGACAGAGTAGCCCGACCACCCGGATGCGGGGAACGGCCGCCGTCCGCGAGGCGAGTGGGGACGGGACTCCCCAACCGCCTGGAGCGAGGGAGCCGCTGTCGGGGGCGGAGGAGTGCCCTGCCGTCCCCCGGGAACGTAGAGGGGTCGAGAGAAGACCGCCGTCCGCGGGGGGGAGAAGGGAAGCGACTCCCCGACCGCCTGGAGTGGTAGGGCTGCTGCCAGGGGTGGAGGAGTGTCCCCACGGGACGCCGGGAACGCGGAGGGGCGTTCTGTCCGCTGGGGGTCGGAGGTCTGAGGTCCACCCGGGGAGGAGCGGCTGCCGTCCGTCTGAGAGGGTGGAGTAGTGATCGAGGACCACGCGATGGCGCATCAGAGAACCGGTGAGTTTCTTTTTCTCTCTCTCCTCTCTCTCTCTCTCTCTCTCTGTCGCTCTGTGTTGGCCTTTCCCTGGCCATTTTGTTTTGTTGTTTTTCCCCTCCTGTCTCCGCCGGCAGTCGGGGCGCAAGGCATGACCCCCCCCCCCCAGAGAGGAAGGGGGGATGTAAGTCATGCCGGGGAGCAACGCCGGGGGCTCCCCGGCCTGAGGCAACGCCGGGAGGAGTGTAGAGCCGAGGAGGGCGGGGCCGGGCTGGAATGACGCACGCCCGGTCCCCAATCAGCCTGATGGGGAGCGTGAGGGATAAAGGCGGCCGGGGACGACAGTTCGAGAGAGAGAGAATGACAGGCAGCTGTACTGTGTGTTTATAGTTGTGTGTTTTAAGTTGTTTATTAAATTAAGTTGTCAAGCCGGTTCTCGCCACCTCCTTTCCACTGAACCCCCTTACAGTCTTATTCATTTTATGGCTTAACATTTCTTTGCTTTTTTTTCTCATACTTTTTTAAAAAACCTAAAACTTTTATATCCAGGTTTGAGAATAATTTTGCATCCCAGATTTTCAGTGTGATTTGAATCCAATGCTTTGTTGCAAAACTATTTCTCAACCACACTGATGTCATACTAGACATGCCTGCAGGGCAGAGGACATGACAAGCTTCTCAATTTAATGTTCAGCGTTACTAAATTACAGAGAGAAGAAGATTGTCATAGTGTGGAAGGAGTGTTTAAAAGAAAGACAATCATAAATCTGTAAGTGTCCGGTGCAGAGAAAGGAAAAATTATATGTTCTTAAACCACCTCCCTGCAGCTATTTCAGAATCAGAATCAGAATGAGATTTATTGCCAAGTATGCTTACACATACAAGGAATTTGTCTTGGTGACAGGAGCTTCCAGTGCACAAACAATACAAAAACAGCAGCAAGACATAGATAAAAATAAAAAATAAATCTAATTATACACATACGTACACACACATACATACATACATACACATGGGTAGTGCAAATCTAATACAATCTGTTATGTACAGTGCAAATGTTTTTTTGTTTTTTTTTTTCAGAGGAATGAAATGGCAGAAGAGGTAGGATGTGTTGGATAAATAAGAAAGACTAAACTGTGTATTGCACATAGTTATTGCTCAATGAGGCAATTTAACTGTTCATGAGATGGATAGCCTGAGGGAAAAAACTGTTCCTGTGCCTGACGGTTCTGGTGCTCGGAGCTCTGAAGCGTCGGCCAGAAGGCAACAGTTCAAAAAGGTAGTGGGCAGGGGGCAACCAATAATCCTCTCAGCAGTCCGAACTGTCCTTTGTAGCTGAACCAAACCAGACAGTTACTGAAGTGCAGAGGACAGACTCAATGACTGCTGAGTAGAACTGTATCAGCAGCGCCTGTGGCAGGTTGAACTGAGTCAATGTGGGTCTCCCACTTCAGGTCCTGTGAGATGGTAGTGCCCAGGAACCTGAATGACTCCACTGCTGCCACAGTGCTGTTTAGAATGGTGAGGGGGGTCAGTTTTGGGGTGTTCCTCCTAAAGTCCACAATCATCTCCACTGTTTTGAGTGTGTTCAGCTCAAGGTTGTTTTGACTGCACCAGACAGTCAGCTGTTTAACCTCCCTTCTGTATGCAGACTCATCGTCATCTCGGATGAGGCCGATGACAGTGGTGTCATCTGCAAACTTCAGGAGCTTGACAGAGGGGTCCTTGGCGATGCAGTCATTGGTGTAGAGGGAGAAGAGTAGTGGGGAGAGCACACATCCCTGGGGGGCACCAGTGCTGATTGTACAGGTGCTGGAAGTGAGTTTCCCCTGTCTCACAAGCTGCTGCCTGTCTGTCAGAAAGCTAGTGATCCACTGACAGATAGACATGGGAACAGAGAGTTGGTGTAATTTATTCTGGAGTATAGCTGGGATGATGGTGTTGAAAGCATGTCAATCTTGTGAGGTTTTGTGTAAAGCACCTTCAGAGAAAAGAAGCTGCTGCTGGTTGCACAAAACCCCTGAAGTTAAGAAAACCCTTGGTGTTAGTTCCCTTAAATTTCTAATATAACATAATATTAGATTATATAAGATTATCTGTTCATCAACACTTTTCGCTCTGTTCCTCAAACAATGCTATCTTATGACATCAAAAAAACTTTTACTTTGACACATGTAGGACTGATCTTAACATCTGCATTACATAACCAACTATATTTACAAGCTTGTTCAAATGCAATCAAATTGCTCAAATGTGTGTTGCACTTGTGATACAAAGGACCGGGGTATGATTCCTGAAGAGCACGCGAGTTGATGCGTTAGCCGAAAGTGTCATAGAAGCACCACAAAATAACGTGGTTGCTTCAGTAATTGTGTTTTTATCTCACATTTTCATGACACTATCAGTTTGGTTTAAGGTTTAGGGTAGGAGGTAGGCTTTGTTGATTTAAAATGTGCTTTTTGCACCATACAGTGGACATTTCACCTCGGAACTGCCACAATACGTGTAATGAACCATGTAATATAATTTTGCTAAAAAGTCCCCATTTTTGAGGAGAACTATGGCAATGTCATGTAATTTTCATGAGATCAGACTGCTCCTTTAATAGAAGTCTATGGGTTTTTTCCACCTTTTTTATTGTCCGCCAGGTGAAAATTGTATGTCAAGTCGCTTAGAAAATTAATAGTACACGTCTCCTCAACAAGCCACAGATTTAAGGTACTGTATCATTCATTAACGCAGCACAAATGGTGCAGATGGTGGAAGTTATGTACCAAAACTGATTTCTTTCAGCATTTATTGTCGGTTGTTAAAAGAGCTTTCTGTGCTTTCGTGCCACATGTTGCACTGGTTTTGGTAACTTCTGACACGTGATCCAAAGCTGATATTTTATTGGTCAGGGCATTTCATTGCCGGGCGAAGAACAAAAAATTGACACACTCACTGTAAAAATAAAATAAAACATGCTTTGTTGACGCACAAATGTTTGCTACAGGTGTGAATGGCTTCATAGGACTACACAAGAAATTGTGAAAATTCACATTTGGTATGCAAAGGCTTTTACGGTTTGTTCAAATCCTTAACTCAAAGTAGTAGTAGGAATGCTTGCCTTAGCAAGCACCACTGAATGGCATTTACATGCTAGTTAAACACATTTATCGCACAACATCCTCAGAACATCTCTTTCAACTTTTTACACTATGTTAAAATCTCAAGGGTTGGCACTTTCCGACAATGCTTGCTTTGCAGCAGAATTGCTCGTGTGGTTCACAAAAATGTGCAGATATCTCCTGCATAGAATCCTTATCATGCTGCGGTGCACTATGAAGTCTCTTGTTTTTATGGGGATTTTATTTCTCGGGGTTGGGGAAGTTGAGGTGCAGGAATGTAACAGCAGGCAGCGTGCTGCGGTCTCTTTTCTTTCCTCAGAGTGGTGGCTTGGGGATTGTGCCTTGGCAGTTGGGCCATGAAACATGTACATAAGTTCCAAACAGAACCGTAACTAAGGAGTGCCGTAAATATCCTCAAACTGTGAGGCTGTGGATTTGCCATGGCTCTGTTGCCGCAGGACACCCTCCTAACTGTACTCTTTCTCTAAATCTGTGTCGGGTTTGCAGTGGTGTCTTTGTTGTGTTCGTTTCGTGTTCTGGCAGTTTCACACTACAATTGGAACAGGAACTTTTCAGTGCAGACATAATACAAAAGTAACTAATGCCGGATAAAAATAACCATGATGAAACTCACATCCATCAGTGACGGATAATGTTTATTTGAAGCACAACCATTGATTTGAACCTGCGTTCTGTACCACTTGGCGATGTTTTGCCCAACCGTGACATAAACAATGGTCTAAAATTTTTACCCGTTTGCACATTTATAAAGGTATATCATTTTAACTGGTATATTAATGTATAAGCTAGATCCAGAACAGCGCACAAACATTCTGATCAATGAGTGGACAGTTTGCTCACATGTGAATTTTATTAACACAATTTTGATCGGTTTTGAGATGTTGCCTTGTTGACACAAGAAAATGCAATATTTAACAACAATTTTAGCCCCTGTTTTGGAACAAATCAAACAATCAAAAGGTTTGAAATCACCTTCAGACTTAATCATATTCTGTGTCTCATCATAACAGCTATCTTGGTAGAGTAGCATTATTAGATTGATGTATTGATCAGGAAGATAAGAACAGTTATCGGTTAATTTGGTACATTGCAAATAGTGAGGTTCTTTCTGATGAAAACCACCCAACATTAACCGTGTTGCGTGTAGATATTTTCTTTTGGCCTTGATGTCTGTTTGCAAAAAACAAAACACCAACAGTTTAGTGGTAAAAAAATGTTGTAGGCAAGTCACATGGCATTTTCCATCTGTTTGTAACACAATGGCATGTTTTACAATAAAAACAACTTTACTGCCATCCTTTAGTACACTGTATCTTAGACAAATTACACTGTTTAAAAGGGACATAAAATGACTGCTTCTGGTTTATTTGTTACACAAGTAGTTAGCTGCATGTTGTATTTCACCTGATAGACATTGGTTGGGTTTCTATCCACATATTTTTATGTGCATATTTAAATATTGCATATAATATGCTAGTAAATGCACATAAATTCTCCAAAAGGTGCATTATAAAAATGTATAAAACAGTTAGTTCCAGTCCTTGAATATGATTGGATGAGATGTCTCACACCATCATCACTCGGATGCCTCACTGTTTGTATCACTCCGTTTGTGTTCTTGCCATTCTAAACTAAAGTGTAAGAGCAGCACAGTTGTGTAAAATAGCTACAGTAGATGTCTTTTCAGCTGGATCCCTGCACGAACAGCTATTTTTACACAGAGAAAATAGGATGTTTTTGACCTGAATTCCCATTATCTTCAGCAAGCTGACACTGCACTACTGCTTGGGAGTCATGGTGACATCCGCATGTAGTTGCACAAGCTCAATTGCTCTCTCTCTCTCTCTCTCTCTCTCTCTCTCTCTCTCAAACTCATACATACAACTGTTCAAAGTCAGGGTACACAAGACTAATCAGATAATGATAGAACATTTTGCTATATGATTCACTGTTAAGTGACATTAGGTTTCAGTATGACTCTGTCAGACTACTGGTGGCACCAACCTCGTGGTTAAACACATAAACTTAGGAACCCGATATCTTTTGTCTTTTCCTGTTTCCCAATGATTAACCTGCATCATCACCAAGACTCAAAGAATCGGAAGTCTGTTGCTATAAACTTCACCCCACTCTGACCAGATTAACTGTGAGGTGAATCTTCCAGAAATGTGCACAGCTATAAAGAAACACTCCATTTAATTTGCTGTCAGGAGGAAGTAACCTCTCTCGCCTGACACCTGTTAACTTCCTCAAAACGAATCACATGCATCTATCCAGAGGTCGATCGGACGTGTCTTGGCCCCTTGTGGTGTACAGAAAGAGTGATAGAGGATATGTTGCAACCTCTCTCTGTGACTCTTCATTACATGAAGTGTTTGCTTTCATCTGAGCTGACATATTTTTTCCTTCCAGTAACTCCAACAGAAGGAGGTTTTCACTCTTTTACTATACACTGGTCTTACACAGATGAATACCTCATGATCTCAGGATCACCTTTAGGACCATTTGCATTCTTTGCATATTCAGATTTGCAAGCTACTGTTAGTTTTCTGTTATCTTGCTCTCTTTATCACTGGGTGCTGTCAGAATGATGGAATATTTTCATAAAGCATGAAAGGTAAGGAGGTTCTCAAGTGGGGTTCCACAAGGCTCATCTTTAGAACCATTTCCATTTTTTGCATATTCAGATTTGCATACTACTCCCAGTTTCCTGCTATTATGGTCTCTCAAAAAATGTGCTGCTGTCGTAATGATGTAAAATGTTAATAACAGTGTCAAAGGAAAGGAGATTCTTCAGTGGGGTTCCACAAGGCTCACCTTTAGGACCATTTGCGTTCTTAGAACAATAGCTGGGTAAAGCATCTCATTTTGAAGATCAATCAATCTCTGTGACTGATGACACTCTCTAACTCCAAATAAATATTTTCTAATCATTGGTGCTTGCTAAGTCAAGCATTATAATTACTATTGCTTATACTGAAGTTGAGGGATTTGAACAAAGCCTTAACTCTAAGTATTACACATAAGAACTCGTCCTGCACTGTTTTTGCAATGGACATGAATGGTGAACCTCAAATATAGGTTGTTCACGCGTGTTTTTGCGTGTGTCTGCACTATTTTACCATTCTTTTTCAATCTAAACATGTGCTAGAGAGACGTCTTTGACCACTGCGTCCATCTCACTTTTTTCAATGATGCGCAGGGCCGCAACATTTCTAAGACATCGTGTCAAGTTCAATACAAAAAACATCAACATTTATAAACGCATCCCAAGACACCTGTGTTCTGTTTCCTTTTTTTGCGCTGCATGACTTTATTTCACTGGTACAGTGTTACACATGACTCCATATTCCTGTTTTTCACCTGGAAAAGTTTCAGCACTCAAACAGCAAGCCAGTGTTTTTTTCCCTTTGGTTCTGGTGTGCAGACAATAATTCCACAAGTTAAATGCTAAACCGTTTAAAAATCAAAGCATCCTGAAGAGGCTAATAAACTGCAACAGTGTAAATCCATGCACATGACAATCCTAGCTAAATTAAAATAAAAAAATTAATGCTTGCTTTCATTGTATTGTATCATCTACAATACATACAAACCTCTATAAAAAAAAAAAAAAACAATTTGTGTGTGTTTCATGACCCATTAATGGCATTTTGGTGCTAAAGTGTGAATAGTAGCAAAAGGTAGAACAAAATTGGTAGCTAAAAGATAGAAAACCGTTGCGTGTGTGAACAGCAGATGTGGTGCAGTACATTTACCGGAAAAGGTAAGTCAGCAATTTTACTACAGTTTGTTTCATGTGTGAAAGTGGCTATTGCCTTTGTTGATGGCTTAGATCCTCTTGCTTTTGCTAGCCAGGGGATTTCAAAAATGTTAATGGTAGAATACCACACAGAAGTGTTGGGGCTCATGTATTCAGAGAAATGACAAAGGCAGGCCTAACACAGTCGTAAATCCTAACTCAGGCCCCCACATACCAAGTCGTAAATCTTACTGATAAAAACCATGCCAAAATCAAACAAAGGGAGTCCAAAAGAGACTACAAATCCCATGAAGCCTTGCTCACTAAAGGATCGAACTCTCAACTCCTATTGGATGAGGCACACAACAGAACGTCCCTCAACCATGACATCATCAGGAGTAGAAATACCTCTGAAATGCTTCCTGGATTTGCTTCCAGCAACTTTGTTCGCCGTGTATAGACGCAGCTCATCACTGCTCTCAGGTGCAGTCTCGTGGCAGAAGGAAGTAACGTCCGACTTGAAACTGTGGCCATACAATCTCCATCTCGCTGGACGAGTTGAGATTACTCTGTGTTCAACCAAACACTCTAACGGATCCGAAGGAGACCGCCGAGCAATCCACATCTTCATCCGTTTACCTGCAGAAGTGAAGAGATTAAAGATTTCTCTCTGACTGTTGTACATTTTTGCCATTGCGGGTGAGACCGGTAAACTGAGTTTATCCATTAAAGAATCAAAGAACATGGGACTGTTTACGAGCCGTCCACCGCGTCTCTGAGTGATAAACTAATAGCTGCTTTCTCTTCCACGATCGCGAAATCGGCTTTGGGGCCGTCACTTAATTTTTTCTCTCTCTCTCTCTCTCTCTCTCTCGTACTAACCACACACATACACACACACACACGCGCGCGCGACCCCTCTCAAACATTCTGGCACATATTTTTGGCTCGTAGATAGCTTCGTAATAAAGCTCAGCTTTGTCCCTAAGCTATCGTACAAGCGGATACACGCGGTAACTGGTAGACGCCATTGACTGGTTTCTCTCCGTCCACATTCGTGGCCATATTCCCTGGCCGGAAGTCTCACGTGACATACTCTCCACGAGAGTCACGTCCGCCATTTTGTGCGCATCCCTCCTTACACACACACACACACACACTCGCTCTCACACACACACACACACACCCTCATGTGTTGTAGGATTATTTTGATTTCCATATCTAATCATATCACTGTTTAGTTTGTAGTTGTAAGTCGGAAGTTTATTGACTGCATTGTATTAATTATTAATTGATATCACTGCATAAATAAACTTTGTTATATTACAAAGAGAAGTGTTTTGGTTTGTTTTGCATACACCTGTGTCATGCTGACAGGATGTCAGTGCTCGGATTCAAGCCTTCATTCATTGTTTTTTTTCCCGAAAATCGATATTCTTCGGATGTCGATTTTCCTAAGAAATCAATCTAATATTGAGACTGTTATACTATCTGGTTATTAGTCCCTGATTCCAGGGTGGTGCCCCATCAATGTTAATCCTTATTAATATTCTATTGATTTTTGATTATTGATAATTATCTTTGATGATTGTTGAATTTGATTGATCAATAAGCTAGTGTTAATTTTAATTAATGTTTCATTGATGTTAACAATTAACGATTATCTTTGCTAATTGTTGATTTAAAGGATTAGAAAAAGCTAACATTGATTCTCATCAATGTTCTATTGATTTTAATAATTAATAATTGTTTTTGATAATTATGAATTATTGCTAAT
Organism: Myxocyprinus asiaticus; assembly: GCF_019703515.2. NCBI lineage: Eukaryota > Metazoa > Chordata > Actinopteri > Cypriniformes > Catostomidae > Myxocyprinus > Myxocyprinus asiaticus. The sequence continues at coordinate 38,069,790 of NC_059373.1, forward strand.
AACCAAACCAGCTCCTAAACGTAGCGCACTACATTTACTGGAGCCCCATATGAGGTTTTAATGAGTTAGATTCAATTAATTAATTTAAATATTAATTAATAACTAAAGAAATAATTATTAATTATTTCTGATAGTAACACTGATCTAAACAACCAGTAAAGCCCTACAGAAGGGAGAGAGTGATAGTAGTAGATAAATGTGGGCAATATACTGGTTAAAACAAAATACCAGTAGAAATGTGTCAACCAGAAAGAATTTTCAAATATTGTTATGCAAAATGCTGCTGCATGGTAGGGAATGAGCGTTCCACAATTACTTAACATTTAGAAAGAAACTGAGGAAGAGCTGATGCTGCCAGCTTTCCTATTTGTGCCTGTTCTGCAGCAAACATAGACAAAGAAGTGATCACACAGAGTAAATGACCTCAGGATTTTTAACAACTGTGCATTTATATATAGTATATAGTAGGCAAAATGTATACAGTGGCTTTCATAACTGTGTGCTATGACCCAGTGTGGTTATAAATTGCAAAAGACTGTGATTTAATTATATAAATATATAGTCTGCATGTGCTGCACGCTGCTGAATGAATGTGTGAAGCCGTTCATATGCTGAAAACACCGAGCTCTGTGTGTTTGTGTGTGTGTGTGTGCAGAAGATGAAAGAGAGCAGATCATTCATTAACTAAATAGCGCACAGCACATGAAGACTATATGTTTATTTAATTGACCCTTCACTAAGTCCCACCTTAAAAGTGTTTCTGACCAATCCTGTCTTAGCAACTGTTGCCTCGCCGCCATTACTCTGACAAGCAGTCAGAGTGTTTGAGTAGTTTTAAGTGAGATTTTAAAAACGTTGTTGCTGGGTCACTTGTAATAGTGATACAATGTACCTAGAGAAGACTCACGCAGTGTTTTTTCCTTCTTTTTAAAAAAAAAAAAAATCTTTCAATAAATGTTAAGAAGAGCATGCTATGGATTAAAGTGTATCATTCCTTGTTCACAAATGAGCATGTATATAGCATCAGCGAGGACACCTAGATTTCCTCCAAGGTAAATTAAAGCTAATGACCTAACATTAATTCATTTACATATTGATTCTGGTCTTAGTACAGGTGATAGTAAATAAAAAGTTTACAGCAAAATGAGCGTGTTATAAGACGTTATAAGCAGTTCTTTTCACTTACTCTAATGTTATGAGGTTTGTAATCGCTATCAAGTGAAGCTTTTCTCTTTTTATGTGACTGTGATGATCATTTGCCTCAAATCTGATTCACAGTCTGCAGAGTTTTCAGTCAAATTACTGTGTAATTTAACAATTTCTTTTATAAAAAATTTCAGATAAATATGCTTTACAATGTCACTCTTCATTCCAGCCCACGTAGTAATATTATTCATTCCGTTTATGAAAATATTTTGGCAAATACCGCGCCGTTCACAGCAATCTTCCATTTATTCCTATGGGGGGTTCTGTAGAGCTAGTCAGAGCGTGCAACGGTAGCCAAGGGGGGGCGGAGCTTAGTGAAGGGTCAGTTAAATCGCAGCCTTTAGGGGTATAATAATCACACTGAGCTATAGAGTGGACTACTTTTTCGGAGGTAAGAAACTATCATGAAATATACACTAAAACTGAAAGGGCTTCACTCAGTGTGCCACCAAAATAAAAGCTCGATTTATGGACCCGTGAATTGTAAAAATAAATTATGCCATAAATATACAAGGCTCATAATGTATAGTAAAACTTAATATTCACTATAATGATGATAATATATCAATAATAATTATATTATATTTAAGCAATCTCTCACAAGCAAGACTGCTGTTGGCTGAATATAAGTTCCCTTTCAAGAAAGTTACTTTTCAATGCTGCATCAGAAGTTGATGCTAAGGGAGCACCCCTCAGGAGCCTGAGACCTTGAAACCCTATACCATCACACCAGTTTGATAGGCTGGTAAAGTTTGGTGCTCTGCCTATGCTGCTGGAGCCGGAGCTCAGCTTCACACCGTCAGAATTTTTCTCTTTCAGCGTAGAAATCTCTTGTGCCTCTGGAACCCTAAATCAACACTTCACTGTTCGTTTTGCATCCGGTCAGTGGGAACAAGTTCTACCCTTCTCTGTGTGCACCAGCAAAGAAGCACCTCTTCAAAAAGTTTTAAGTGTGTTTACATTGCACTCTTAAAAGAGCATATTGAAGTAAACTAAAAGAGCCACTTGCTGAAAAGTATGTCTTTTTAAAGACTGAAATGTTTCACAAGGATGAGTGAACGATTACAGACACAGCCACTCTCTTTGCCATGCGATCGCATCGCGCCCGCATATCTTTCATATATGCATCACGCGCCCCTTGCTTTGCACGTGCAGGCTGTCTGTTCACGCTCCAGTTGTCAATCATGCAAATGGCAGTGCAAAAATCATGTACACTTAACTTGGATGTTTACATGGATTCATACAGTAATTCCAGTATCCCTGGGAGGGCGTGGGGTAAATGCGTAAATACTGCTCATGACATGCGGGACGTGGGACAAAGCACACTGATATATTGCTGCACTGATTTAAAAATGTACACTTAAAAACTGATGTCTCAAGAGCCCATATTTACAGAATCACCCTGAAAATGACCACCACCATGACACAGAAAAGCCCATGTTATCATTAGAGCCACAACTTACCACGACGTGCCGCCTTAAATTTTCCACATTCCTGCTGAAAATTTTCCAGGTGAAAAACAGGAATGTGGAGTCATGTGTAACACTGTACCAATGAAATAAATTCATGCAGCGCAAAAAATGAAACAGAACGCAGGTGTCTTGGGATGTGTTTATAAATGTTGATGTTTTCTGAGATCTGTGTGGAGTGAAGAAAGTGTTTCACTTAGTTTAAAGAGTTTGATGCTGCGGCAGTAATGTCTGTGACAGCATGTGCAGCTGTGATCTTCTGCTGTCTTAAAAGTCTTTTTCAATAATCTCTAAATAAATTACACATTAACTAAAATTAAACCCAGTTATGTAATGACAGGAATGCCCATTGTAAAGAAGTAAAAGTAAAAATAAAATAATAATTCGAAATTTACTTGAGTGAGAGTAAACATTACCCACTTTTAAACCTACTCTAAAAGTAAATTTTTTCCAAACGTTATTCAATTAAATGTAACGGAGTAAATGTAGCGCATTACTATCCACCTCTGAGCCTACAGTAGTTTGGCTTGTCTTCTTTACGTAAGACCTTGTCAATGAGAACATTGTCCAAATCCAATATTCCCTCTAATTACACTGGTTTTCAAATAGTTGCAGTAGACTGCAATAGATTGCATCAACATCTGTCTGAAATGACCAGGCACAGTCAAAGCTAATTTAATATTATGTTTAACATCTAAAACAAGACTAATGTCATTTCCCAACATCTAATATGAAAAGGCCATTGAATCCGTGAGCTTGAGTGTGGAGCTCGCTAAAAAATGCAGTAAATTCTTGCTCTTAAAAAAAAAAAAAAAAAAGGGAAAATAAAAACACAACCTCTAAAGAGAATGTAAAAAACTAAAAGGATCCATTGCATAAGTTGGTTACAGGTTTCAAAGTGGGTGAACCTTTCCAACAAAACAAAATCTGGATAAAATTGCAGATAGGAACAGAAGGGATGTGCAAAACTACATTTTCAAAGTCACCTTGTCGTTGGGTTGCATGAACGTCTAATCGGTCTTAAGAAAACATTGTATAATGATGTCCCGATCTGACACTTTTCTTAGAGGGCTTTTACGTAAGAGCATTATTGCATTCTTGCAACAGCTAGACAGAGTGAAATGGAATAGAACAGAATGCAGGGCTCTCGTTTTATTTTTAACTCTTTTATTTTTTTTTTTTTTTTTTTTTTTGGCCAGACAGGGAGACTCACCTCATTAGAGACAATGTGCTTTTGTCATCTCAGTGGGCTTCAAGAAACTTTTATTACACATAATAATGACTGAAACAACATGGGCTGTTAACTACCCTGGTGTAAAAAAAGTTGAAACCAGCCTAAGCTGTTTTGCTGGTCTTAGCTGGTTTAAGCTTTTTTTTTTTACACCAGGGTAGTTAACAGCCCATGTTGTTTCAGTCATTATTATGTGTAATAAAAGTTTCTTGAAGCCCACTGAGATGACAAAAGCACATTGTCTCTAATGAGGTGAGTCGGATGGGGCTAAAAATAGCAGTTCTGCTCTGCTCCCTCAGGATGTTGTTGAAGCTGCTGGTACATTCCTCACACACTTGGTCCATCTGCATAATCACCTCTTTTTTTCATCTTTTCTTTCCACTTTCCCTGTTCCCTGCTCTCTCAATGTAGATGGCTCTTGAGAAGCACTCTGTGTCCCATACCTGTGGTTTTGTGGTGTTCTGCTGTATCGTCTAGTAATGAGTCAAGTTTACACAGCTGATCCTTTTTAATGTTAAAATGTTTTCTATTTTTGCTCCCTTTCTGGAAACTTTTTGTTGTTTCCTCTGGCAGAGGTCTGGGATCTTATATTGGATTCATGATGCAATAAATACACTAAAGATGATGAGAATCAGACGTACTAGAAGACTGCTGACTGCTGTGATTTCCCATTAGGCTTTGCGCTAAAGGAAAATGTCCTTTGTCAAAGCTGCACTAAGGAAGATTTTTGGGTTAAAAATGAACAAAATTTGATTATTAAGTGAAAAAAATAAATAAATAAAATCAGTGTTTAAAATGTGTTCTTGGCTTACCCTGATTCACAACATTAAGCCTACAATAATTAAAAAAGAATTTAAATGAATTTACACTTTAAGCTGTCGGGCCAGATTTGGTGGGAAATTGCAGGCTTGTGTCTGTAACAATGGCTGGCACTGGCAATGGCAAAGATGATGACGATGGAGTGAAGAACCCAAGTGCAATTTTATTAACAAACATGAGATCCATTAAACCCTAACTACAAACGTGAATAAAACATAAACATGAACTTGACTTAAACTTGACTTGACATAAACCTGACTTGACATAGACATGACATGACATGACATGACATGACATGACCTATCCTACAACGTTACATAAACACAATACCTGACAATGGACAATGGCAAACATGAGGGTTAAACACTTGGACATGGGAGAACACATGACAAAGATAACCAATGAACACTAAGAACTGATAACAAGATAACTAGACAATAAACCAATGAAAACAAGACACATGAACATGGAGGGAAAACATGAAATCACATGACCAGGGGACCACATGACAAGACCACATGACAGGAACAAACATGGCATGGAACAAAAACACATACAATCCTGACAGGGTCATTTGTCATTGCATGTTTATGTCATGTCTGTAAGCACAGAAAAGAAGGACCTATTGTGTTGTGTGTGCTGGCTGGGGAAGCTACGCCAATTTCAGAACAGCACAGACAGAACAGCAGTCTCCAGATAGGCGTTTAACTATTAACTGTTTGGTTGGATTTTTGAATGTGTTTTCTGGTAGGGTTGTTGAAGCTTGTATTGGTTGTCATTCTTTCATGATTCAAACATTACTCTGGGGATATTGTGTTTACCAGGATCGAAGTGTTACTCTATGTTAACTAATATTCATGAGTTCTAAATATTGTATAACATTACTGAAGTTTTGAAATTCCCTATGAGGGAGTGTGTGCCGCCTTTTTATCCTTTCTTTTACCCCAGTGGCAGAAATACACCAATTTTTCAAGACAAGGACTGTTCGTCTGCAATAATAAAAAGAGTGATGTTCAAAGCAAGTAACTGCCTATCTCTTAAATGTTTAATTGAATAACAAAATATCAACATGAATATGAATATGAAAATAGCATGTCATGCTTCTTATTTTAGACACGGCTTGGCAGGTGAATACCTCTGAGAAGATGGTGAACAGGCAGTCTGCAACCACAGTGCTTGTTTTACACTGCACGGCAAAGCAGGGCAGAAGCAGAAGCAGACCTTATTTATTATATGAAACCACATGTCTACTTAAGCTAAATAATTAAAATGATTTCATTTTGTATTTGTTATTTTAAGTTTTCTATTATTTTATTTTGTTTTCTACGAGCTGTACAAAAACACACAAGACTAAAAATATATGCTTATTCTGTGCAATATCTACTTTTTTGTGTCAACTCATGATGTCCATCAACAGTGCACTGGCACTTTAATTCAGCATGAGCAGAGCAGCAAAAATAGAATCAGCACCAAAACAACAGCTACACTGCTTCTCTCGCGACGTTTCCGCTTCACACTGCCAAGCTGCTTCTGCTTCCTATGTAAATACACTAATTCGTTAACATGGCCGTTAAAACAAATAAACACTGCTTCTGCCCTGCTTTGGCCTGCAGTGTAAAACAAGCGTAAGATTCATTCGTGCAAAAGAGCAGTGCCGAAACAACTGACGTAAAAACAAAACAGTGTTCCTCCCCAAGTTGCTTGCAATTTTTGTTTCAACCACAGATGTCGATAGAAAGCCTAAAATTTCCGCAGTGCTGCTTTTATCATGTATAATAGAGTTGCATTTTTTTTATATATTCCTGTGGTTTGTACAGAATGCGACACTAACAGAATGCATATGAGATCCAAGGATCTGTGTCAATTAATGGCTGATCGCAAGGTTTTCAATTGCCACATCTTGTTAAAATGCATTTTTGCTGAATAGAGCTCTAGATCAGTTTAAGTCATTAAATAATTTCTGTGCTACTTGAGTCACCAAAAGGAATTGCAAAAATAATGATTGTTTCGAAATGAGCAACAGATAGTCATGCCCAAACTGACACCATTTGTTGAACCAGTGTTGAGCAGGTTGGTCAGAGCAATATTGTCTAGGGCAGTCCTACAGGGGTTACCGAATGTTTTCAGTAAAGCCCCAAATGTTTTTACCATCTTGTAGAGATGTCAAAAGTACCAGTGCTTCAGTATCAAGTTGATTCTAAGATATAAATATATTTTATTTAACCTTGTGTGACCCAGCGTCCACGTGTGGATGTTGTATTTTGTGTCTTCGTTATATGCAACGCATAATTTAAATGAATTAAAACTGTCTGAATAATGTTCACAAGACTCTATACTGTCATTTAAGGGTTAAACTTTTGGCGCACCATGTCATGTGACACAACAGCATGATGTCAATTTAAGTGAAGAGCTACTATGGGCACAGCTCCAACAAAAGTGCCTCTGGCAAGAAACCTCTAAGTTTTTTGACTGAGTAGAGTAGCATCTCTAGTTTCATTTGATATGAGGCTTTAAAAAATCCGTTCATTTTTCACATGTCAGCATGCTGATAAACATGAAGTCCACATATGTGGAAATTAGGACCACGTTCCCTCAAAAGTTAAAAAAGCATATTTTGAATATTTTTCAACATTAACACATCTGTGGGTCATTTCGCTTAATTTTAATATAGATTTTGTTATATTTTATTTTTGTTATCACTGTACAATACGGTTCTATTCATTAACATTAGTAAATGCATTCCTACAGTGCATCCGGAAAGTATTCACAGCGCTTCCCTTGGTCAGGGAGGTGACCAAGAACCCGATGGTCACCCTGACAGAGCTCCAGCGTTTCTCTGTGGAGAGAGGAGAACCTTCCAGAAGAACAAATATTTCTGCAGCACTCCACCAATCAGGCCTGTATGGTAAAGTGGCCAGACGGAAGCCACTCCTCAGTAAAAGGCACATGACAGCTGCCTGGAGTTTGCCAAATGGCACCTGAAGGACTCTCAGACCATGAGAAACAAAGAATGAACACTTTGGCCTGAATGGCAAGCGTCATGTCTGGAGGAAACCAGGCACCACTCATCACCTGGCCAATACCATCCCTACAGTGAAGCATGGTGGTGGCAGCATCATGCTGTGGAGATGTTTTTCAGTGGCAGGGACTGGGAGACTAGTCAGGATCGAGGGAAAGATGAATGCAGCAATGTACAGAGACATCCTTGATGAAAACCTGCTCCAGAGCACTCTGGACCTCAGACTGGGGCAAAGGTTCATCTTCTAACAGGACAACGACCCTAAGCACACAGCCAAGATAACAAAGGAGTGGCTCCGGGACAGCTCTGTGAATGTCCATGAGTAGCCCAGCCAGAGCCCAGACTTGAAGCTGATTGAACATCTCTGGAGAGATCTGAAAATGACTGTGCACCAACGCTCCCCATCCAACCTGATGGAGCTTGAGAGGTCCTGCAAAGAAGAATGTGAGAAACTGCCCCAAAATAGGTGTGCCAAGCTTGTAGCATCATACTCAAAAAGACTTGAGGCTGTAACTGGTGCCAAAGGTGCTTCAACAAAGTATTGAGCAAAGGCTGTGAATACTTATGTACATGTGATTTATATATATATATATATATATATATATATATATATATATATATATATATATAAATTTGCAAAGATTTCAAACAAACTTTTTTCATGTTGTCATTATGGGGTATTGTTTGTAGAATTTTGAGGAAAATAATGAATTTAATCCATTTTGGAATAAGGCTGTAACATAACAAAATGTGGAAAAAGTGAAGCACTGTGAATACTTTCCGGATGCACTGTACATATATATTTACTATGCATTTTCACATTGAGAATAAATGTATTCATGCAAAAGCTGAAAAATTTTGCTTTCAGAGGCTTTATATGGAGTGGAAATAAGGTGCATTTCTAACTGTTCTGAGACCAATGCAGACAGTCAACACACTGGAGGTTAATCATTCGCTAAATGGGAGCAAGGGTGCATCATGTAGCTTTCTATGCAGCTAAGTGCATTCACTCCTAAAATCCGACCAAAAGTTCAGTTTCAGGCTGCAGATGATGTATGGACCACTCGACATGTTTGGCAGATATGGGACAATGATATTCAGTACACAGATTCAGAATTTATAATGTGGAATTTTATTTTAACATGGTTGGCAGTAATTTGATGATGCTGGCCATTACTTTTAATAAGAATATTAATTCAGCTTTCTAGAAAATCAGCAGAAATGTCTAAAACTTCTAAAAAAACATGAATAATCAACACTCCTTGATTAAAAAAAAAAAATCTATCTATAGCTTGGTATTACTTAAAATTTCACAACTTAGTCCCGCTGTCCACATATGTGGACATACATTTTTATGAAAACTATTTGCACTAGACATTTATTTATTTATTTGCTTTTTTTATTAGGTCCTACAATTTACAAATCAAAAAGGGAAATGGAAAATGCACACAGCAATCAGGCAGGGGTCTCAGGAGGTTAAGAAAATATTAGGGCTGACAATTTAACACGTTAAATCAGTGTGATTAATTATATTAAAGTTTAGCATAAAAAGAAAATGCATTTAATCATGTCCCTGGATCATAATAAGGAATATTTCTACCATCGGAGCAATTCAAGCTTGAAGTACCGTCTGTTTTCGGCAGGAGGCAGTAAGCAAACTCCAGCTATTTAGGGAACGTACAGCCGTACAGAGAACACACACACTCAGGCTTGCTTGTGTGTGTATATATACAGTATATACAGGGTTGGGGAGTGAGGGAGTACAAGTAACAATGTTACGTATTTAAAATACAAAATATTATTAACTGATTCACAAAAATCCAACCGATGACAGCAAAAACATGTAATGACAATAAGTTCCTCACTTTCGTTGAGACGCTATTGTGTTTGCTAAATCAAAATGTTACGATGTGAATGCACGTCATTCATAAAAACGATTTCATTACTGTTCCACACAGATGTTAAAAGCACTTACTAGCGAGTCTGATGCTTTTTTCAGGGGCATGGATTATGATAATTGTGAATAAACGTGCACACTATTTACAAACGTTTGGAATTCACTACCATACACATATTTAACAAACAAATCTAGGGTGTACTCAGCATTTGTGAATCCAGAGGAAAGTTTTCAGGAAAGTGCATTTTACATGTAAATGACTTCCAATTTACTCATATATTTACGAAAGTTTCATGAATAAGACCCAATATGTGTTAAACTAGGGACAAAAATAGTGTTTTTACATGTTTGGTTCACGTTTTAAGATACATAGTGTTAAAAGCATGCAAATGTTTATCTTTAAACATATCTGAGGTTAGTGGGCCAGCTTTTAGTTTTAGCTTCAGTAATAATGAAGATTTACTATATAAATCACCCTCACAGATGTAACATACAAAGTCTATCATATTGCAATATTTCATCAATGGATGGCCCCAAACGTATCCACAGAAGTCTGGGCTAAGCTCAGAATATCCTGACCCTTGAACCGCGCTGGTTTTGATCAAAAAGCACAAACATGTTGGGGAAAATGAACCCCAAACTTATTATTTAAACCTTTAATGTGTGAGTCTGTGATGAGGAGGAGGGCATGGCCAGGCCATGAGGGTGCACGGCTGGCGCTGAGTCACTTAATCAGCGGTAAAGGGAGATAAAGGGGAGACGGAGACACCAGTTCGAAAGAGAGAGAGACACATGTGGCCGCACTGTGTGTTTATGTTTGTTTATGTTCATTGTTTAAGTTCATTTATGCATTAAAAGTTTGTTAATTGTTCAGCCAGTTTCTGCCTCTTCCTTGCACATCCCTTACATGTTACATTGAAACCTGAGAAGGAGGAGGGATGCGCTGTCGCGGAGTCCTCGCCACTGCCATCTGCCAGAGGAGCAGCCGCGGCCGTCTGTCTGGGGATGGAGGGGTCACTGCCAGCCGCTGAGAGTCAGAGGAACTGCTGTCGTCCGCCGAGAAGAGTATGAGCCATTCCATCCACCAGGGGTTGGAGGACTCGCTGCTGTCCGCCAGGGGAGGAGCAAGCTGTTGTCCACCAGAGAGCAGAGGAGTGGCTGAGGACTGGGCGATGGCATGTCCGGGGACCGGCGAGCAAGTTTTTCTCCCTCTCTCCTCTCTCTTTCTCTCTGTGTGCCTCCTGCTTGCCCTTTCCCTCTCCCCTCTCCCTCCCCTTGTCTCTCCCCAGGTTCCCAGGAGGCGGGGTGGACCATCGGCTGGTGGAGCGGCCGGAAGGGCAGCATCTCCCCTCCAGAGATGGGGGGGGGAGTAGGCCAGTGCGGATGGTAGCAGTTGAGAGCAGCCCATGGCTCGGGTGGCTGGAGTCTCTGATGATCCTCCAAGCTTTTTTCCACCGCCTGGTATATATGTCCTGGAGGGAGGGAAGCTCACCTCCGATGATGTGTCTGGCAGTTCGCACCACCCTTTACAGGGCTTTGCATTTGTGGGCGGTGCAATTGCTCTACCAGGCGGAGATGCAGCCAGTCAGGATGCTCTCTACAGAGCTGGTGTAGAACCGTGTGAGGATGTGGCGGTTCATTTCAAACTTACTCAGTCATCTCAGGAAGAAGAGGCGCTGATGAGCCTTCTTCACAACGGCCTCAGTGTGGACAGACCATATGAGCTCCTCAGTGATGTGGACACCAAGGTACTTGAAGCTGCTGACTCTCTCCATTGGTGCTCCATTGATGGTGATGGGGCTGTGTTCTCTTTCTCTTCTCCTGAAGTCCACCAAAAGCTCCTTTGTCTTACTGACGTTGAGGGAAAGGTTGTGCTCCTGACACCAGTGTGTCAGATTGTGCACCTCCTCTCTTTAGGCTGTTTCATCATTGTCAGTGATCAGACCTACCACAGTCGTATCATCAGCAAACTTAATGATGGCATTGGAGCTGTGCGTTGCCACACAGTCATGTGTGTACAGGGAGTACAGGAGTGGGCTGAGAACACAGCCCTGTGGGGCTCCAGTGTTGAGGGTCAGTGATGGGGAGATGTTACTGCCCATTCTAACCACCTGGCGTCTGCTTGACAGGAAGACCAGGATCCAGCTGCACAGCGAGCTGTTTAAGCCCAGAGCCCGGAGTTTCTCATCAAGCTTGGAGGGCACTATGATGTTGAATGCTGAGCTGTAGTCTACAAACAGCATTCTCACATAAGTGATCCTTTTTTCCAGGTGGGAAGGAGCAATGTGTATTGTAGATGAAATGGCATCATCAGTGGAGTGGTTGTTGCATCACTGCAATGGGTCCAGTGATGGGGGCAGCACAGAGCAGATGTAATCTCTGATTAGTCTCTCAAAGCATTTGCTGATGATGGGGGTCTGTGCAACAGGACACCAGTCATTTAAGCAAGAGATTTTGGATTACTTTGGTACAGGCACAATGGTGGATGTTTTAAAGCATGTGGGGACTACAGACAAAGAGAGAGAATGGTTGAAAATGTCCGTAAAAACACCAGCCAGTTGGTTCGCGCACGTACTGATGACGCGGCCCGGAATGCTGTCTGGACCTGTGGCTTTACGGATATTCACCCGTCGGAAGGATCGGGTTACATCCGCAGAGACGGAGAGTGAACTAACCTCTGTAGCTTCGGCCGTGAGAGCTCTCTCCATGAGGGCGGTGTTATTTCCCTCGAAACATGCATAAAAAGTATTTAGCACATCCGGGAGAGAGGCAGCGGTGTTCACGGCGGAGTTTTTATTCCTTTTAAAGTCTATGATGATATTAATTCCCTGCCACATGCTTTTAGAGTTGGTGGTGTTAAACTGTCCTTCAATCTTGTTCCTGTACTGGCGTTTAGCTGCTCTGATAGTTTTTCGGAGGGCATAACTGGCTTCTTTATTCTCCTCCGCATTCCTGGAATTAAAAGAGGAGGTCCGCGCATTAAGTGCCACACGAAAATCGCTATTAATCCAAGGTTTCTGGTTCAGGTAGATCCGTATTGTTTTGGACAGAACAACATCCTCTACACACTTTCTGATGAAACACGTGATGCTATCAGCGTAAAGCTCGATGTCGTCATCAGAGACAGACCGGAACATCTCCCAGTCCACGTGATCAAAACAGTCTTGTAGCATGGAGTCTGATTGGTCCGACCAGCACTGGATTGTTCTGAGGGTGGGTGCTTCCTGTTTCAGTTTCTGCCTGTAAGCGGGCAGAAGCAGAACGGAAGAGTGGTCCGATTTGCCAAATGATGGGCGGGGGAGGGATTTGTTGCCATGGTCCAAAACCTGGTCCCCTCGTGTGTTAAAACTGATGTGTTGGTGGTATTTTGGTGCGATTGATTTGAGATTGGCTTTGTTAAAGTCCCCGGTCACAATGAACGCGGCCTCAGGGTGCACGTTTTCCTGCTTGCTTACAATCCCATACAGTTCCTTGAGTGCCCGGTCTGTGTCAGCTTGTGGCGGGATGTACACAGCTGTGATAATGACCGCTGTGAATTCCCTCGGTAGCCAGAATGGTCGAAATTCCAGATCAGGAGAGCAGAAAGACTTGATAAAATGTACGTTCCTCTGATCACACCAGGATTTGTTGATCATAAAACATACACCACCACCTCTGCTTTTACCTGAGAGGTCTTTTGCTCTGTCCGCTCGGTGCACGGAGAACCCAGCGGGTTCGATGGCTGAGTCTGGAATCTCCGCAGACATCCAAATTTCTGTTAGGCAAATAATGCAGCAGTCCCTTGTTGGAAAGAGATCTGCGCTCTCAGCTCGCAGAGCTTGTTGTCCAGAGACTGAACATTTGCCAGTAGAATACTGGGTAGTGGGGGTCGATTTGCGCGACGTCTTACTCTGATGAGAACGCCGGCTCTGTTTCCCATTTTCCTTCTGCGTTTCCGTGGCCGGGCTGCCCAGACAAAGGTCTCCGCTGGTGTGTTTGTAAACAGCGGGTCAGCATTGAGAAACTTGAAGTCCGGTTTATGGTGTGTAATTGCGGAACCAATGTTCAAAAGTGTTTGTCTGTCGTAGACAATAAGGCAGACAACAACCAAGACAAAAAAACATAAGAATTGTAAACAAAACAAACAAAAAACTACAACGTTGTGTCAGAGCTCGCAATGCAGCAGCCATACTCTGCGCCATCTTGAGTCCAGTCCTGTTTAATTTCATTGTTTAAGTTAATTTATGCATTAAAAGTTTATGTTGATTGTTTTCATTAGGCAGATACTGCTGACAAAACAGATATATACATACAAACAGGAACTACAGGAACTTTTGTGACATCCCATGTACTGTATATTTTTGTCTTTAAGTCTAAGTAAATAACGGATGAAAGTCCTGCACTTTACAAAGGTGAAGATTTTATTGGCCACCCCCAATGTTCCACTCATTCCAGAACATCCTGTAGTTCCAGCTTCCAGCTTTTAACCAATGTCAGTATTGTCAATACAGTCTGCAGTCCACATGTGCCTCTCCAAAACATCAATCAAACACCTCCATGTCACTTTCTGAAGCCACAAGGCTGATTAAACCTAAATGCACATTTAGACACACACTCATATATGTCAACACAAGTACCACACCTGTGCACCAATCCCCCCAACAGGTGGTCTAAAAACATTGCAAACTTTTGACCTCTGCGCTGACATCAATGAACCATATGTAACCCTTGACTGACCGTAGAGTCCCTGAACCCTGAAAGTGACCCCTGCTTTATGAATAGCAGTAATGGTTAAAAAGAACAGTGACATTCATTCAGGAACAGGGTTAAATACAGGGGGACCACACAATCTGAGGGCAAAACGCCCTCAAGCAACTAGCAGAAAGCGCTTTCCACTAGGAATAAGGTACAAAATAGGGTGTGAATTCTAAAATATAAAGTCTTAAAAAAATAAAAAAATAAAGGTCTGTGAAAAGGGAAAAGAAGCACTTAACCTTATGAAAATGACCTCACAGTGTCATTCTGAATATTATATGAGCTGTTTTATTTTCTAATTATTTTTACACAATGTTTGTACTATTTGCAACCCTGTTACCAAAATTTGGGACATGTCTTACTATTACGGAGCCCCTTAGAGGACAGAGAGGGAATTTATTTTATGAAATAGTTTTGCGTTCCCTCAATTTGCATTCCCTCACAAAACCATAATCACAAAATTTACCATAGTTTTACTTACCATATTTTTACCATAATATTACCACATAAAAACTATGATAATAAAAATAATCATTGTATCAAAGAAATAAAAAAAATAAAAATAATATATATACTGTATATATATATATATATATATATATATATATATATAGATAGATAGATAGATAGATAGATAGATAGATATAAACAGGGTTGGGAGGGTTACTTTTGAAATGTATTCCACTACAGATTACAGAATACATGCTGTAAAATGTAATTTGTAACGTATTCTGTTAGATTACTCAAGGTCAGTAACGTATTCTAAATACTTTGGATTACTTCTTCAGCACTGGTAGATTTTTTCATTTGTTTTGACTACAAAAACTCTGCCAGTACAGTAAGACAAAATACACATGTTAAAAATACATTCTCTGAAAAACTTAAATATCTTATACAATGTTGTTTCTAAAACAAGATGAATCAGATTTTTTTACAGGAAAACAATAAAAAAAATATTTTCAAGAATATGATTTTTGCCCTAATATCAAAGGTCTTACTAGAAAAAAAGAAATTATGATCAACGTGAATCTTCTTGATAAATAAATATGATTGTGCCTGGTAACATGTGCATGTAAAATGGCTAGAAATAGCATTTTAGCTTAGCGTAAAGCTGACAATTTACACAAGGACTATTTCTATTTCTTCTGCTCCAAACTTACTTCAAACTTACTTCTCTGTCTGCTCGTATGAATGTAACACATCATAAGTAAGTGTTTCACCGCTGTTCAAATGCACTTTGGATCGCATCATTTTTATGTATACATGTTTTCCATCTGAAAGGACTAAATATTAAATGAAACAAATGACAATAAAATGCAAAGTAATCTCTTCAGTAATCAAAATACTTTTTGAATGTAACTGTATTCTAATTACCAATTATTTAAATTGTAACCGTAGTGGAATACAGTTACTTATATTTTATATTTTAAATACGTAATCCCGTTACATATATTCCGTTACTCCCTAACCCTGTCTATAATGTCTAATAATGTACACATAAAATATAAAAGTATATAGTTTTACTAAAGTAACACAATGGTTAAATTATGGTACGTAAACAATGGTTCATACCACAAAAAATAGTTACATGGTTAACTGCAGTTTAAGTATAGTGAAACCATGGTTAATTTTTGAAAAGGCATGTGTTTGTGTGTATGTGTGTGTGTGTGTGTGTGTGTGGAAACCATGTTTTTTTTTTTTTTAAAAAACATATTTGTATCACAAATTAATCATGGTGTTACTATAGTAAAATAGCAAAGTGTTTTTGTTTTTTGGCAGAAGAACTGAATTTGGCAGGATGATTTTTATTACCATAGTTTTCGTTTTCCTGTATTAATATTACTATAGTTTTACTGAATATAATGGTTAAAATGTGGTTACTGTGTCACGGCTCCGGTGAGTTCGCCGGTTTGTTTTGTTTGTTTTGTCATTTTCTCTCCCTCATGTCTCGCAGGTGCGGCCGGAATGCATGATCTGTGTTTCCATGGGAGCATTGATTGTTCCCAGGGGAACACTGATCATGCCACTAATTAGCATGCCAAGCAACACCTATTCTACTCTAATTCACTCCCTTCTTAAGCCCATCGTGTTCTTAGTATCTTGGCTAGATTGTTCTGTAACAAGCGATAGTGAGACAAACAGACCCAAGAGCAGAGGAACAATTCAAAGGATTTATTAACAACAAATATGGGCAGTCACTGGGTTGTGCAATGTCGAAGATCTCGGCACCGGCTGCAGCAGCGGGAAGCGATCTCCGATAGCATGTGTGGCCAGGAGCAATCCGTGAAGAGTGTGATCGTAAAATGAGTGTGTGCATTGTGGAAGTCAGGAACAGATTTGTAGAATCCTCTGTTGAAGCTTAGTGAAGTGCAAAACAACTCCCAGCAAAGATGGGCAATCTTAACTCCCGACACACGGGCAGAGAAGAGGTATCCTCCATGGAAGACCAGCTGACACACAGCAAAACTGGAAGGCAACCACACACCCGACACGTGGGCAACCAACAGATATACGAGACACGACCAACTAGGCAGAGAGCGTGAGGTTAGTACTCAACATCAAACAACAATCTAGTCAAGATACTGAGAACACGACAGGCTTAAGAAGGGTGTGAATTAGAGGAGAACAGGTGTTGCTCAGCATGCTAATCATTGGCGTGATCAGTGTTTCCCGGGAACAATCAGTGCTCTCATGGAAACACCGATCTTGCATGCCGGCCACGCATGCGAGACATGAGGAAGAGAAAATGACAAAACAAACTGGCAAACTCACTGGAGCCGTGACATACTGTTCTAAAACCAATGAAAATTTTGTACATTATGTTTTACAACAAATGCCATAGTTGAACTATAGTTATTGTGGTAAAGCCATGTTTAATTTTCATAAGGGATGGATAAAGGTTTTCAGATGGAACCCAAAATAATTGCAGGGAACATAAAACTTATTGTGAGGGAACACAAAACTATTTTTAATTGTTGTATACACAATATAGACATATGATGTGTTTGAAACTACTTTTCATGCTAGTTTGACAATTTATTTTAATTTATTTAATTGAATTGTATGTGTGACGAGGTGGAGGGCGTGGTCGGGCCAAGAGGATGCACGCCCGGTGCTGAGGTGCCAGAGAGGGAGAGAGATGCACGGAGCTGTGTGTGTGTGCATCATTGTTTATGTTGAAAGTCTTCGTCAGTGTTTTATTAAAGGTCTTGAGATTGTTAATCCGGTTCCTGCTTCCTCCCTTCCCGAACAAGTAGAGATATGTTTACACTGGTACAGAAACCCGGGACTGGAGGAAGATGCGCCCTCGCCGCTGACTGAGGATCATGACGCAGAGGAGAGGATTGGTTTGATGGTACTGGAGCGGTCCGCCAGGAGATGGAGGAGCTGCTGCCATCCGCCAGGAGGCAGAGGATCTGTTACTGTCTGCCAGGGGATGGAGGAGTCGCTACCGTCCGCCAGGAGGTGGAGGAACCACTACCATCTACCGGGAAATGGAGGAGCCGTTGCCTCCGCCAGGGGATGGAGGACCCGCTGCTGTCCACCAGGGGATGGAGGAGCCCCTGCCGCCTGCCAGGAGGTGGAATCCAGTGTCATCGCCTGGCGTTGTGGAGGATCACTGGACAGCTGGCTGAGGAACGATGGCAGCGTGGTCGGGAACCAGAGTTTTTTTTTCTTTTCTTTTCTCTCTCTCGCTCTCTCCCTCTCTGTCTGTCTCTTCTGCTCTCTTTCTCTCTCCCTTCCCCTCCCTTTATCCTACCCAGGTACCCAGGAGGCAGGCAAGACCAGCCGACGATGGAATGGCCGAAGGGGCTCCCCTCCAGGAAGGGGGTGGGGGGGTATTTAGTCAGTCCGGAGGTTTCTCCGGCCTGAATCGTGCGGTGGAGGTATGTGAAGAGGAAGAGAGTGTGGCCGGGCTGAGAGGATGCATGCCCGGCGCTGAGTTGCCCAATCAGCGGGAGAGAGATAAAAGGTGGAGCTGGGGATGCCAGAGTGGGACGATTAATGTCGAACATGATGTGCAAAGCTAATTTCTTTGCTGTTTATTTGGCCTGTGTTCAGTACACTTTTAAGCTTTATGTGGAAGGTAAGAGAGAGATATGCATGTGCCATTCCAAAAATATATGTATGAAATATTGAGTAAAAGATTTGTGCTCTTTTATTTCCAGAATGGAACTCCGCCAAAGCTCCAGGGTGGTCTGATGTCTCATCTCAAAGTTACGTATTTTAAGAAGCAAGGAGCTATGTCTAACGTCAGTATCAGACTGACTGTGGTTTGAGAGTTAATTTCCCATCATTATCGAACTGGACTCTATTTCTGTCCTATTTTGATTAGACGTCTGCCTCTGGCCTATTGGCCAAGGAAATGGAGGAAGACATTTTTATTAGTAATGGAAGGGTTAGGTATACATTTTCAGGGAGTTTGTGGAGACCTCAAGTGAAACAATGGACTAATACATCTAGTGATGGTGACGAGCTGTGATGAGTTGAAGAGGCCTGTTTGTTCAGCCTCCTTTAGGAAAATGCATCACAGTTATATCAGTTATATTTGTGGTAACTTTTCATGTGAATCATAGATTATATAACATACCAAGAGTCAAGCACCCAGAGGGCTGGTTTTACGAAAATATGCTGATTAATTTGAAACATGCCAGAAATTTGGCACTAAGTTTCACTCAGTGAAACCCAGTCGTGGCAAACACTGTTGCCAAAGGTTTGCTGCACGTTCATGACTACTGCTGAAGAGCTCCAAACGTCTGACAATAATTTTGGCAATTTATTTGCGCTGCAAATTTAACACATACTAACTGCCACTTCAAATGTCGCAAATAAACAATTTTTGCAAAGTTAGTAACAACTGCATTCATAACCGAATTCATTTCATAAATATTTAGATAGTAAACTTTTTAGTAGCACTTTTTTCCTAAATCTACTAGAAATATATTTGTTAATGCAGTGGTGTAATTAGAAGCAAATGATAGTGTAGAGGCAATTCATAAGTTATGGCCTGTTGTGCAGATGGCTGAACGTTGCTATTGTATTCACTATGCATGTATTTATGCATAAAACCTGTGTGTGAACGTTTTCATGCAGAAATCATAATAAATCATTAAGTTCACACTTACATTTTTGTTAATTTTGGATGAAATTTAAAACTAACTAAAACCTTTTGCTCCAGTTTCCTGGTGAAATTAACTCTAGAGGTGCTACTAGCGTTTTATTCACTTTCACACAAATCATGAGTACAATGGCTGATTACGACTTTATAAACACTTATTTTTCACACTATTACTCACACACTGTTATGTTATGATATAGAAGCACTTTTACTGTAAAGCATCATTTGAAAAATTATGCTTTTCAACGCTTGTATTTCAGACTCACCTACATTTACACACTTAGGGTGCTTTCACACTGGCAGTTTAGTTCAAAACACAGCACGGTTCGCATGAAAAATTGGTAATGTGAAAGCTGTCATGCGGACCGGGGAGCGCACCGTGGTAGCGAACCCCTATAGGAGGTGGTCTGAGTTCGGTTGCAATGGAACTGTAGCACAATTCGCGTGAATGTGAAAGCAATTCGGACTTGGGTGTGCACTCGTTCAGGAAGTAAAGTAACCTGCGCATGCATTTTAGCCGATGACGACATCTATCTATCTATCTATACACCTTATAAGTACTATATATAAATACTATTATAGGTTATAAATATAGGGTATAATAGGAGATGACAGTGGCGATAACTTCACCTTGGACACGAGCGTGAGTAAGCGTTCAGTTTAAACAAAGATGCAAATTAATTCCTTGCAATCAGCTGTCTCCTCAAAAAAACGTCATTTGCGAGCAGCAGCAAGCCGCCTTCCCCTGGACATCTGATGAGTTACGCCATGAAGTGCACATATACGCAGTTATCGTTCACTCTGCTGTGCATAATGGCACCAAAATCAAAAAAAAAATCAAAAAAAGTATGATAAGTCGTGTTGTGTTCTCCATGCATGTTTGTAATGACGTAAGATGAACGCAAATGGATCAAGTGAGTGTGAAACCAGACCAAAGCTGCGGGGGGTACTGGGAACAATCTCACTTGG
The DNA here is from genome assembly GCF_019703515.2 of Myxocyprinus asiaticus. Classification (NCBI taxonomy): domain Eukaryota; kingdom Metazoa; phylum Chordata; class Actinopteri; order Cypriniformes; family Catostomidae; genus Myxocyprinus; species Myxocyprinus asiaticus. The sequence goes on from NC_059373.1 coordinate 38,090,253, forward strand.
AATCGGACCGCAGCAAACGTGCACAGTGTGAAAGCCCCCTTATTTCTAAGTGATATGTTTTTGTGGGAGCTCACCTTATTGAGGGATGGACTTTGAACTCGGAAGACCGTGGTTTGAAACCAGTCAAGCACGCAAGCTGACACGTGAGACGAAAGTGTCATAGAAGCAACACAAAAACGATGTGGTTGCTTCAGAAAATGTGCTTTTCATTTCTCATTTAGTTTTATGTTAGATTAAGGCATTTAGGTTTAGGAGTTGTTTTAGGGTAAGGATGTCTGTTTTGTTCACCTCTCATTGGATATTAGATCACTATTGGTTAGGTTTAGGTTAAAGTTTTAAGTTAGGAAGGTACGTTTTACTCATTAAATCCTCCATCTATTATTTTCCTTAAAACCTCATCTGATTACGACACCATTTCACTGGATTTTGGCACCCACCACTGGACGTTTGAGTGGGAAACTGCAGCCAATTTTGTAATGAAGCACGTAATTTTGTTTTTGCAAAAATGTTGCCACGGTCATGTAATGTTCATGAGACCAGGCTGTTCATTTTGGAGATAAAAAGTACAAGGACATTTCCTTGACAGGTTTTGTGAGAATCACAAATCACAGAATCACCTGAATAATGAACGCATATCCGGAAATATCCTTAGTTATGTTTCACCACTCATCCAGGTGAGTGCATTATTCTGCAATCTCTACAAGAAAGCTAATAGAATCATGTCAACTCAAATCAAAATTTGTCCATTTATTTATTTGGAAAGTAGTCTTGTGATAAGCCCAATAAAGAGCAGTTAGATGGTCATTTTTGCAATATTAACACCACTAAACTCCAACAGGAAGGTGGAATTAAACTGTTTCTGGAGACACCATGATCTCTTTCTTCTCACATAACAATGTAATTTCAACTCAAATCATTATTTCATGTCCATGTAGTTATTTATTTGGTAAGTAGGCCTGTAATAAGTGGCATAATCTACTTCTAATCTATTTGATGACACAACCGAATACTACTGCGCAGGGAAAAGAGATCCTATCAGCTATCTGGACACAGAAGCTTCTTGATATGGACAAAATTAAATGCGCTGTGTTCTGAATAGGTGATGATTTGATCTGCTTGATTGGTTCACAGTGATTGCATGTTAATGCCAAGTGTAAACAGGGCCAACGAGACCCACTATCTCATGACTCCTTCACCCTCATCAGTCCACAATCACCCTCCTCTCCATCTGCCCTGTGTCTGCTCAACCATCAAACCAAATCTGACACATTATGAGTGCATATTCACAGAAATATCTGTGTAAGCCCAAGGATCTGCTGCTGTTAGCTGACCCTGCAGTCAATGTGAAATGACCTGTTAATGAGGCTTCAATAACACACACAGGCAGGTAGAACATTTACAGGGCCTGTTTCCTGGAAACAATTCTTTTTAATCTGCAACGTTTTGCCTTTCTGGGCAATTTCTGCAATATTTTATTAATTACTCAACTGATGAAAATAGGCAAGATGAGTCTGGCTTCAAAATTTTACAAAAACCAACAATTAAATCTAATGGGTTTGCTTGTGTGTGTTTGCTGACTATATATACTTTGTTCTTTACAGTTGTGTTATTAAAAATTGTATTGCTATTTTTGAGAGCTTCAAGCTGAAATGTGACATTTCTGAGCAACTAGTGTTACCAAATGGATTTGCAAAAATATACATTTCTTTTAAACAGCTTTCCCGAATACACAGACCATCTAACATGATCCCATGCTTCTTCCGAACGTTCATGTACCCTAAAATCTAACCCATTCTGCCGAAATACTGACAAGAACCATCCCCTATCAGATATTTTTGCATAAATTTAAAAGATTTTACCTTTGCCTCTGGCACTACTGACTTCGTAACACAGGTTCTGGTCCCATGGGTACCAGGAAGTAATCGCATTCACTTAAGCAATGGTGTGCATGATTCAGAGATTGTATTTTCACACAAAATACATTTTAACTCAACTGATGGTTAGGTTTAGGGTTGGCATTTGGGTTAAGGAGTACGGTTAATAAAATATGTATTCCATCATTTACAGCTGGGAATATCAAAACTACTGGTACTTCAGTACCAAGTCAATACTAAAATGTAAAAAAATTTACGATACCAATGTTTCTACGGTACTGGTAGTACAGGGGGACTGACAGTCCCTACTCACTGTCTGACTGACACCCAGCAGCATTTAAAGGCACACATGCTCATTTGAGTGCATGTTCTGATCCTCTTTTGACACAGAAATGGAAAAACAGCAAAAAGATGTGATTTAATTTAAAAAATATGCAATCTACATGTTCTGCACGCTGCAAAGTGAATATGTGAATCCACTCATGTGCTGAAAACTCCTCATTTTATGAGCATCGCACACTGTGCTTATTCTTGCAGATGACAGAACAGAACTCTCATTTACTGTGACATGCAGCCCCTGCAGACTATATAGTTATATTATTAAATCGCAGTATTTTGCACTTCAGTAACCATACTGGGTCATATAACCAACATCTTATCCGGAAGTGTGAAACTACCGTCAAAACTATAGAACCAGAAACGTCTTCATGTAAAAATACATTTTTGATTCAAAATAAAAGCTTGATGAGTGTAATTTAAGAAATTGTGACAGAAATATATTACAAGTGTTTAGTAAAATGTATTTTATTATTATTATTATTGAACCTATACAGTGTCTCACAAGCAAGATTGCTGTTGTACTGAATAGTTTTCATTAATGTTTCATTAATTATTTGATGCTTTGTTGTGAAGCACTTTATTTGACAAAAATAAGACCAATTATGATTATGTTCTGAGGATTTTCACTAAAGCACTTCATTAAAAAAATAATTTTTGTTGAAAATGAATTGTTCTATTTTCATTTGATTCAGGTTTGGACTAATTTGATCAGACACCGTTTTGATGATTATATTATATTAAACTTTAAAGCATGGAATTCAGAAAAATAAATAAATGAAATCATGGAATTTGGAGAAAAACTAAATAAAAAGTTGAAAAAATATGATTTCATAGGGTCCTATTTAAAAAAAACTTGAAGTAAATTTACTTAATTAAGAAACAATAAGGAAACATTATTTTAACTTTATATACATTGAAATGTAACATTTTAATAGGATAAAGCAGTGATCAGAAGAGTTCAATAGCATTTTATCTATTTTCTCTGTGGTACCAAAATTGGTATTGTGAAATTTTACTAGTATCAGTACAGACTACTGACATTTTTGCATTGTGACAACACTGATTACAACTAAAAAATACTTACTTTCGCCACCACCTTATGGACATTTCACCTCAACAACACTTCCAGCTTAGCCACTGGGGGCAGTGTTTCAAATTTCAGTAAACACAGACCAATTTCAACAGCAGAATTTTCAACCTACTGTTGCCAAATTTAAAGTGTGATCAGTCGGCTACATCTACCTTTGGTTGAACCAACAAATTGTCACCCTCTTCGCAAACTCAGTCAATGTTGCTGTGTCGGGCTAGTCAGGACATTTCAAACAGGCCACAGTGTTTACAATTTCAATCAACCTACGTATGGCGTACTTACAATTTACTCTGCATATTAAGCTGAGATAAGAGAAAGTATTTTAACTCCAAAAAAATTACACACACATCAGCTTATACTCATATTAGTATTTATTTTACTTCAGACTGAAGTAGATGTGACTAGAGTATAACAATGTATTTAGAATTTAAAGCTTATCAAAATTATATAAACAGTTGCAAGAGATGAGTTGATTACACCACAATTACGTGAAATAACATGTCAGTGAATTCTCATTTTCTCAGCAGCAGAGTAGAAAAACAACTGCATAAAACCAAAACAGCACTAAACGAGTTCTGTCAGCTGTGTAAAAATCTGTTTTATTCATTCATTATGGATAAATCGAAATGACAGAAGGCAAAAATACTAAATTTAGCCATTGTGATTGGCTAAGCCCGAATGGAAATGAGATGTAGAGAAATGCACTGCTGGAAGGCTAATTTAAGCGTGCACCCACTTGCATGAATGGATCACATAGCGAGGACGTTTGCATTGGAAAAACAAACATTAAACCGAAGGAAAAATGATTTAGTGACATAGGTATTACATAATACCACAGGTGAAGTTAGAAAGTTGGTTTAAGTAAGTGTGCATCAAACACATTCTGACGCTACTTCCAATAAATGTGGTGCAGACTGCCATGAAGACAACCAATAATATTTTAATTATGTTTGATTTGGTACTCAAAAATACTTAGTCATAACTTTTATTTTTATACAGTATTTGCAATTTATATCTTGTTATGGATATATGCACTGATGAAATGTGCACAACAAGGAATGTGCATTAAGGTTAAATTTTGATGTGATGTCTCTGAGTTCTTATGTAACATTCCACAACTGACATGATGGTTCCCAAGAGCTGTGCTTGTACAGTGAGATCATATGTAACTCATGCTGTTTTTTAAATAAACTCTTATGGTGTCTTGGAATGCTATGCTAAGAGCAGATCTTTAGGGTGGGACATAAACATATTATGATGTCCTGAAGTCCCACTAAAGGTCTCAATAACATAATGAAGTCTCCTGTCTGTTTCAGTCAATGTGCTATATGGCAGCCAGAAAACATGTGGTCTTGAATTTGTATCCTTGGCTCCAGTTTTAAAAGACCTCCCTGTGTTTTTACAGTTTAGTCCACAGCTGGATAGGAGACAGATATGAGAATATTTGGAGGTCTGTGTCAACTTGCGACTCTTGTTTTCATCTTTATCAGTCTAGCATCAGCAGTGAATGGTGGCTAGAAGAAGTAATAGCAGTTCTCACATCCAGAACAAAGCTAAAACATCCTGCATGGATACACAAACGCTGCCTCAGGGTTTGCGTAGACTTTGTTGTGCATTTCTACATACAAACTAAGCTAATATATATATATAAATACAAGGAAAAAAAAGCAACAAGACCTGAGGAATGTTCTGCAGTGCAACAGCGCTTTGCGTTCAAGGGAGGAAGAGCCAGTCAAACCACAGTAATGCAAAGTGCTGCAGCAGACATGGTTTTCCACCAGCCCATCTGTGTGTGTGTGTGTGTGTGTGTGTGTGTGTGTGTGTGTGTGTGAGAGAGAGAGAGAGAGAGAGAGAGAGAAACAAAGAGTAAAAGAGGGGGAAAAAACTAGGAACTGTTATGGTGAATTCACTGTATTGATGGCAGTAGTCTAGTCTAAGGCATACGCAGGCATACACTGTATGCTCACCTATCTTTCAAAGTATTTTGCATATGACCACCTAGAATGAGTGATGATACATTTGGCCGCCAGAACAGCGAGGAGGCTTTTGACCCATAACTTTTAATTAAACTGAGGTGATCCTGCAGTACTGTTTATTGAATTGTGATTATTATTATTTTTAATAACTGTAAAGAGATTCTCTCTAAACCCGCAAGGACCAGCTGGAGGCAAGACCGCGACTGAAGGCATGGGCAAGTTAGACATTTCAACTCAGCTGAGCTACTAATCAGACCATTCGTTTTAGTCACAGTTGGATATTTTCTAACCAGTCATATTTTGTCACCATAATTTGCACTGTATATTTACTTCGCTGCTAAAAGTGAAAATATTCCTGCATTTAAATATAAACTTATGCAAAACTTTGGGAAAATACTGAGTGTCACTGCACCTATGCTAGTTTTTTATGCTCTTCTCACAGATGACAAGTTGTCCTGTAATTGTATCAATTACAATTGTTGTCTTTTTTTCTGTCTTTTACTGCTATCAGTGGTGCCTTTTTCCCTTTAAATCACCTACATTTAATAGGAAAGCAATTTCACTATGCACAGAAAATACATTTTTTGTACACAATTAAAACAAATAGCATTATCATTAATTCTTATGTACTGTATATCGTAATATAAGATAACATTTTAACGAGAACATTACTAAACTCATTAGTCATTACCTATACAATGGTTAACAGTTTATTATGTATAAGGTAATGTATATTTTAATTTATTAATTAGAGTAAGTATAAAGTGTTACTCGTTTTACTATTACTGTCCTTGATAAATTCACAGTATGCCCACCTCTTCAGTCACTACTACACCACTGATTGATGGGGTATTTCTCTTGACCTCAGCTAGCTCAATATTGCTTGATATCCACTATTTGGTAATGGTTGACCTGCAAGGTGAAGTGTTGACCAAACTTACCTAGATTCCTCGGTGTCTTTGTTGGAGCAGCTACTGAGAGAGCTACAACAACATAACATATTCAGTTACTTTCCCTATATTTCATATTACACAACACTTACCTAGCAAATGTTCTGCATCTACCACTGTTCTCTATTACGTAAACAAACTCTCAAGAGACATTTAGATATTGTTCATTCCATTTTGTACAGAAACCCTACTGTGTACCACATATGAGGAAAGATATAAAGCACTCAGAAATAGCAAACCAATATTTGATCTCTTGGTAAACAGCAAGAAAGGTTGGTTTGGTTAAGCACTGTCCCCTTGAAAGAAAGGGGGTCATTTCATTTAACTGGCTCCAGGTTTGTTTGAGGGTGGTTGGGAATGGTTGATCTGTTGACCAAACATACCTTGTTTCTTCTTGTATCTTTGTTGGAGAAAACAACTGAGAGAGCTACAACTATGTTACACATTCAATTACTTTTCCTATCCATCATATTACACAACACTTTTTCAACTACCAAGCAAATGTGCTGCATCAATCACTGTTGTTTATTATGTAAAAAAAATTCTCAACTAACTTTTAGATATTTATAATCCCATTTGGTAACCCTGCTGTGTAGTACTTTGGAAAAGTTATAAAATACCCAGAAGAAGCAGCTGTATTTGTAAACACTAAGAGCAGTTTGTTTGGTTCAGCACTGGTAGTGCAGAACCGCACAGCAGTTAGTTAGAATAGACGGTTGTTTTGACTGCTCCATGCTGGCAGGGACTATTCTGTCCCCAGAGGTTTGACTTGGAAAGCCTCTTGCACGGAAATACCTCTGGCACGGCCCAGGCTGACTCTGGGGTGGGTCTCCATTGAGCTGAATGGATTAAATGTTGCACCAGGGCTGGAGGCTGAAAGTGGGAGGGAGGCAAAGGTATATCGGCTGGGGTAGAAAGAGTAGAGGCGGTGGACAGCGAATGTTCAGAGGGCTGACAGCCCTCAAGGATGAAAGCGAGGGAATTTTTTCCTTCCAAATTAAATCCCACAGGTGCTCAACAGCAGCTGAGGTGGCATATCACATTGCAAAGGCTCTCTCCAGCACCCAATAACCCATCTCACTCTTTTCCCCCAAAGTGCGTTCACACATTCCAGACAGGAGAGGCCCTTGAAGGCCTTCCAGCTTCAACATTTGGACTGTCTGGAAAGAATTAAGGGGTGGGGGAGGAGGACGAGGTAGTCTGACCCATTTTCTCAGAGTCAGGGAGACACACCCCATCAGAATTAGGTTCTTCTCTCATTACCACCTCTCTCAGTCCACACCTTCACGATCAAGCCCTTGTTCCTGAGGGACATGGCTCTTTCAAAATGAGAGGATAGTATTTTTGTGCCAGACTGAATATCAAAAGTAGTAAGCAGTCATTTAGCAGATGCTTTTATCCAAAGCGACCTATAGTTCACTTTTTACAGGGACAATCCCCCTAGAGTAATGTTTCCCACAGGTTTGAGGTGTGCCTTGCTCATGGGCCTTGCTCAGTGGTGAACCTTCTGAAAAGACCCTGCTTAAACCAGCCTAAGGTGATTTTATTTATCTTAGTTGGTTTAAGATAGCATAGGAAGTGATTCCCCACCCTGTTCCTGGAAGCCCTCCAACACTGCACATTTTGTATGTCAGGTCTTGGAATACTCTATTAACGAACTGATGAGTTGAATCAGTTGTTTGATTAGGGAGATAATGTGTAGTGTTAGAGGGCCGCAAGGAACAGGGCGGGGAACCACTGGTCTAGCAGGTCTTTCAGCTTGATCAAGGTGGTTTTGAGCTAGTTTAGCTGATCGACCAGCAGGTCTACAAGCCTGACCAGCTGACAAGTCTCAAAAACCATCAAGCTAGAATAGACTGACATGTGGGAACCAGCCTGGTGGCCTTTGGCTGGTTTAGGCCATCTCTTTCAGCTGGGATAACTCATGGATCGCTTCTTTCAGAATTAATGGCAGTAATGTTCCAGTTACCAGCCCTAAGCTTTAGCCACTAGGCTACACCACTCACAAAAGTGTCCTGTTCCCTTAGTACCATTTTCTGAGATGGCCCATTAGTCACTATATACATCTTCATGTCCTTGGCTAGATCTATAATCAAACTTTGTCCTCCTCTTTGTAGTTCTGTGAGCATTTGGCCCTTTATGCCAAGAAATAACATAGAAAAGATGTGATTATTAATTCATTGGCAACGTAGAACTAAAGGCAGATCCCCCTGGAGGTACTGAAATCCTAACTGGAATATGAAACCCCAAAACCCTGTTTTGAGATGAGTAAAAATTGGCCATTCAATACAGCATTATTGCAGGCTGCAAGTGTTTATGAACTATTGCATAATACTTATATTTTCTATACATATATAGGGCAGCTAATACCCAGAGGATATTTTATTTATTTTTTTAGAAGTATTGCACTTCATTGTTCAAGAAACTTATTGGAGTTCCCTATCTGTCACTCACTCGACGTTGTGTCGATATAGTGACACTAGGGGTCACTCTTGGGAGCCCGAAACACCTCTGGTCTTTGAAAAAAGGCCAATGAAAATTGCCGAGTGGTATTTGCATACCACTCCCCCGAACATACGGGTATAAAAGGAGCTGGTATGCAACCACTCATTCAGATTTTCTCTTCGGAGCGGAACGGTCAATGCTCACTGAGCTGAATTCCCATTGCTTTCATTCACCTCTGCTGGATCTGACGGCGCATTTCAGCAGCTTCTCCCCCTCTGCACTGGTGCACTGCAGAGAACACCCCTGGGCGCTTCGGCAGAAATAAAAGAATATATTCTAAAAAGAGTATATTTCTCTAAAAGAGTGGCACACATGGAACATCTTTTTAAAGATGTCCTTCTGTTTGTGTGTTATTCCTGGTTGTGGTCGTTATCTCTCGCCTTCCGACGGTCACGATCGCTGTCTTTCGTGTCTGGGCGCTACCCAAGTGGAGACATTGTTCATGGATGGGTCATGTCCTCATTGCGAGAACATGACCATGGCAACGTTGCGGTCGCGGCTTGCCTTCATAAGAAAGCAAGCCACCCCAGTGGCTCCTCGCCTCTGTCCTTCTACCTATGGGTATGAGGCCAGTGCGGCTAGCACTGGGGGCGATTTGGGGACCCCAATGGGACCACCTCCGCCGGGTATCCCCCCACGGACCTCCCATTCCCCAGCATGCTCATTTGCCCCGATCAGGCTTCCGGATGAGTCTGCTGGCTCAGGGAGAGTTCGATCTCTTGTTCGGAGCCCACGAAGGTGATGAGCTCTTGAGCGCAGCATCGGAAAGCAGGCTCGTCCAGTCGGACGTGGAAACCTCAGCTGGGCTTCCCCCCTCGGGTATGGTCGCCCAGCCACAGGTTTTGGTTCCTGGGCCCGCGGTGCCACTCACAGCCACACCCCGCCCCAGTTCCTTTCTTTCCGGAAGTGCACGAGGAGCTGACAAGGTCGTGGGAGGCACCTTTTACTGCCCAGTCCTGATCTTTCAGCTCCCCCGCACTCATTACCCTTGATGGTGGGGCAGCCAAGGGGTATTCGATGATCCCTCCAGTGGATAAGGCGCTCGCGGTGCACCTATGCCTGCAGAGCGCCGCCACCTGGCACGGGTGCCCAAAGCTCCCGTCTAGGGCATGTAGGTTTATGTCGTCCCTGACGGCCAAGGCCTATGGTGCCACTGGACAAGCCGCATCCACCCTGCACACCATGGCTCTCCTGCAAGTCCACCAAGCCAGGGCGCTAAAGGAACTAAACGAGGGTAGTTCTGCCCCAGGATTGATGCAGGAACTGTGCTCAACGACCGACCTCCCCTCCGGGCGACGAAGGTCACGGTGTGCCCCCTTTGAGCCCCTGGAGTCAGCTGAGCTTGAGGCATCTCTTTAAAGACTGCCCTCTTGACTGCGCTCACTTCCATCAAGAGGGTAGGAGAACTGCAAGCGTTCTCTGTCAGCAAAACATTTCTGGAGTTCGGTCCGGGCTACTCTCACGTGATCCTGAGACCCTGACCGGGCTATGTGCCCAAGGTTCCCACGACCCCATTTAGGGATCAGGTGGTGAACCTGTAAGTGCTGCCCCAGGAGGACGCAGACCCAGCCCTGATGTCGCTGTGTCCGGTGTGCACTTTACGCATCTATTTGGATTGCACACAGAGCTTTAGAGTCTCTGAGCAGCTCTTTGTCTGCTTTGGTGGACAGCGGAAAGGATGCGCTCTCTCCAAGCAGAGGATCGCCCACTGGGTCATTGACGCCATAGCAATGGCATGTCACACTCAGGACGTGCCGTCCCCTGCAGGGCTACAAGCCCATTCTACCAGGAGTGTGGTGGCCTCCTGGGCCTTGACCAGTGACGCCTCTCTAACAGACATTTGCAGAGCAGCGGGCTGGGCAACACCCAACATGTTTGCGAGGTTCTACAATCTCCGGGTTAAGCCGGTTTTGTCCCGTGTCTTGCTAGGTACGAACAGGTAAGTCCGGGAGAGCTGGCCGGGTGTATCACTTGCGCATAGTGCCTTTCACCTTCCTTGAGCTGAAGACGTGCGCTGTTGACTCCCAATAGTGTTCAAAAAGTGTGTTCCCTGGATGACTTCCTCCTAGCCCTGTGGCAGACGAGTTTGCGGAGAAACTCGCTGCTGGCTCAGTACATGTGCTAACTAAGCCCTGTACTGGGGTAGGTGCTCCGCATGTGTTGGTTCCCCATAGGTGACCCCATGCGACATATATCTTCTGCTAAATCATTTCCCTGTTGGTAAACTGCGTCTTCCTTGGGCAGAGGCCCCTCTGCCCCAGTCACCATGTTTGTAGAAACTCCTCCCCCATTGGGTAGGACCTACCATGGGACTTCTCCACATGACACACTTCCGACAAGGCTCGGCAAGACCATGTGATGTATTTCCATTCAAAATACCCCCCATCTCTGGGTGGGGTGTGGTCTTTGCGGTGTCTTCCCCTTGGGAGTGACACCCCCCGACGTAGACACTGGTGGCCCCAGTCGGTTAACAAATTTCACTCTTTTTTGGGGAGAGAAAAAAGAGGATAAGAGGCCATGACTGGGCTAGCCTGTCCCTATCTTTTGGGCAGTTGACTTGTCCCCGAAGGGCCGTTAGACGCTCATAACAGCATTGGGGGAGGTTATGTGTTGGCCTGGTGCACTGGCTACGAGGCACACAGTGGTCTGCCCGTCTCGCACCGCCAGTTCACGTAACACAGTTCAGCTAGTTGTGGTGTTTCATATAGGGACCCCTAGTGTCACTACATCGACACAACGTCAAGTGAGTGACAGATAGGGAACATTCTGGTTACTTTCGTAACCTCCGTTCCCTGATGGAGGGAATGAGATGTTGTGTCCCTCCTGCCACAAAACTGGACTGCCCGCTGAAATGGCCGGGACCTTGTATCATCTCCTCAGCTCAAAACCGGAATGAATGGTTGCATACCAGCTCTTTTATACCCGCATGTTCGGGGTAGTGGTATGCAAATACCACTCGCCAATTCCCATTGGCCTTTTTTCAAAGATCAGGGGTGTTTCGGGCTCCCAAGAGTGACCCCTAGTGTCACTACATCGACACAACGTCTCGTTCCCTCCATCAGGGAACGGAGGTTACGAAAGTAACCAGGATGTTCTCTAAGCTAGGTTTCATTACCGTGTCATCTTTGTGTCAGATGTTTCTCCCAAAATACCTATGGATAAACAAAAATAGGAACAGTAGGCTGGAAGGTGAAAATTGTTGATATCCACCAATAGTATACAGTTATACATTTAATGTGAATAAAATAGCTAGAATATAGATTTGATTGAAAATATTGGCATCTTGACAAATCTGAGTACAGTTTGATACACTGTTGAGATCTCCTCTGAAACTCTGGAAGAGACTCATGTGTAGGGTGACCAGATTCTTGCTTGTGAAAAATGGAACAGCCCCCTTCCAGCAAAAATGAAATTGACGTATCCTTACCTAGGCACAGATCAATGCGAAGTAGAGGGTGCATCCCCATCTGTAACTGTTGTCACCTTGTACTTTTCGCTGGCAGCAATTTTTCTTAGTGTGCGCTTTTCTTTCAAGAGTTTATCGTAAAATGCAGAGCAGTCCAGTCCAAAAATAAGACATACGAAAAGCATTGCCTTCATGACTGTTACACTGAGTCAAGATTTATCCGGTGTCCATGCTGCATTAATGAGAACACACGCTCCACAGATGCAGGGATTAGGACTCAAGATGGCAACGAGTATGGCTGCTGCGTTGCGAGCTCTGACACAACATTGTAGTTTTTTGTTTGTTTTGTTTACAATTCTTATGTTTTTTGTCTTGGATGCTGTCTGCCTTATTGTCTATGACAGACAAACACTTTTGGACACTGGTTCTGCAATTGCACACCATAAACCGGACTTCAAATTCCTCAATGCCGACCCACTGTTTACAAACACGGCAGCGGAGCCCGTTGTCTGGACAGCCCAGCCGCGGAAACGCAGAAGGAAAAGGGGAAGGAGAGCCGGCATTCTCATCAGAGTAAGACGTCGTGCAAATCGACCCCCGCTACCCAGTATTCTTCTGGCAAATGTTCAGTCTCTGGACAACAAGCTCTGCGAGCTGAGAGCGCGGATCTCTTTCCAACGAGAGATGAGAGACTGCTGCATTATCTGCCTTACAGAAACTTGGATGTCTGCTGAGATTCCAGATTCAGCCATCGAACCCGCGGGTTTCTCCGTGCACCGAGCAGTAAAAGCAGAGGTGATGGTGTATGTTTTATGATCAGTAAATCCTGTTGTGATCAGAGGAATGTACATTCTATCAAGAATTTCTCATGCGTCTGTGTTGACCATTCTGGAAACTGAGGGAATTCACAGCGGTCATTATCACTGCTGTGTACATCCCGCCACAAGCTGACACAGACCGGGCACTCAAGGAACTGTATGGGAGTATAAGTGAGCAGGAAACCGCACACCCTGAGGCCGCATTCATTGTGACCGGGGACTTTAACAAAGCCAATTTCAAATTAATCACACCAAAATACCACCAACACATCAGTTTCAACACAAAAGGGGACCGGGTTTTGGACCATTGCTACTCTCCCTTCCGGGATGGCTACGAATCCCTCCCCTGCCCACCATTTGGCAAATCGGACCACTCTTCCATTCTACTTCTGCCCGCTTACAGGCAGAAACTGAAACAGGAAGCACCAACCCTAAGAACGTTCCAGTGCTGGTCGGACCAATCAGATTCTATGCTACAAGATTGTTTTGATCACGTGGACTGGGAGATGTTCCGGTCCGCCTCTGATGATGACATCGAGGTTTACACTAATAGCGTAACGCGTTTCATCAGAAAGTGCGTAGAGGATGTTTTTCTGACCAAAACAATATGGATCTACCCCAACCAGAAGCCATGGATAAATAGCGATGTTCGCACGGCACTTGATGCGTGGACCTCCACTTTTAATTCCGGGAACGCGGAGGAGCATAAACAAGCCAGTTATGCACTCCGCAAAACTATCAGAGCAGCCAAACGCCAGTACAGGGACAAGATTGAAGAACAGTTTAACACCAGCAACTCTAGAAGCATGTGGCAGGGAATTAATATCATCACGGACTTTAAAGGGAATAAAAACGCTGCCGTGAACACTGCTGCCTCTCTCCCGGATGAGCTAAATGCTTTTTATGCTCGTTTTGAGGGAAATAATACCACTGTCGCAGAGAGACCTCTCGCGGCCGAACTACAGAGATTAGTTCACTCTCCATCTCTGTAGCGGATGTAATCCGATCCTTCTGACGGGTGAATATCCGTAAAGCCGCGGGTCCAGATGGCATTCCAGGCCGCATCATCAGAGCGTGCGCGAACCAACTGGCTGGTGTTTTTACGGACATTTTCAACCTTTCCCTCTCCTTGTCTGTGGTCCCCACATGCTTTAAAACATCCACCATTGTGCCTGTACCAAAGCAATACAAAATCACTTGCTTAAATGAATGGCATCCTGTTGCTCTGACCCCCATCATCAGCAAATACTTTGAGAGACTAATCAGAGATTACATCTGCTCTGTGCTGCCTCCCTCACTGGACCCATTGCAGTTTTCTTACCGCAACAACCGCTCCACTGATGATGCCATTGCATCTACAATACACACCGCTCTTCCCACCTGGAAAAAAGGAACACTTATGTGAGAATGCTATTTGTAGACTACATCTCAGCATTCAACACCATTGTGCCCTCCAAGCTTGATGTGAAACTCCGGGCTCTCGGCTTAAACAGCTCGCTGTGTAGCTGGATCCTGGTCTTCCTGTCAAGCAGATGCCAGGTGGTTAGAATGGGCAGCAACATCTCCTCATCACTGACCCTCAACACTAGAGCCCCACAGGGCTATGTTCTCAGCCCACTCCTGTATTCCCTGTACACACATGACTGTGTGGCAACACATAGCTCCAATGCCATCAAGTTTGCTGATGATACGACGGTGGTAGGTCTGATCACTGACAATGATGAGAGTCAGCAGCTTCAAGTTCCTCGGTGTCCACATCACTGAGGAACTCATATGGTCCGTCCACACTGAGGCCATTGTGAAGAAGGCTCATCAGTGCCTCTTCTTCCTGAGACGGCTGAGGAAGTTTCGAATGAAAAGCCACATCCTCACACGGTTCTACACCAGCACTGTAGAGAGCATCCTGACTGGCTGCATTACTGCCTGGTACGGCAATCGCACCACCCACAACCGCAAAGCCCTGCAAAGTGTGGTGCAAACTGCCAGACATATCATTGGAGGTGAGCTTCCCTCCCTCCAGGACATATATACCAGGCGGTGTGTGAAAAAAGCTCGGAGGATCATCAGAGACTCCAGCCACCCGAGCCATAGGCTGCTCTCACTGCTACCATCAGGCAGGTGGTATCGCAGCATCAGGACCCGCACCAGCCGACTTCATGACAGCTTCTTCCCCCAAGCAATCAGACTTTTGAACTCTTGATCTCTCATGATCAATATACATCAGCACTGCACATTACTAATCATATTATCTCACACTGGACTGTCATAAATTATATTCGCTCTTAACAACACACTGGCAACTGACTGTCAACCGACAGCCTGAATGTCAATACAGTACAATACAACCTACTGTATATTTTATATATACTATTTATACTATATTTTATTGTATAATGTGTATTCTATATTGTATGTGTATTCTATATTGTGTGTATTGTATACTGTACATTGTATATTAGATATGTAAATTGTGTTGTGTAAATCTGATGTTTATTGTAAATTGGTATATGTCTCATCACTGTCATGACTGCTATGTTGATTGGAACTGCACCCAAGACTTTCACCCACTATTGCAGTTGTGTATATGGTTGTGTGACAATAAAAGTGATTTGATTTGATTTTGATTTGCAGATGTCCCAGGCAGGCTTAAAACAAACACTACGACCTTGGATAAGACTCCGAAGTTAATGGTCTTGCTCTCCAGCTCACGAAAAACGTCTGTCCATCTCTCAGACATGGCCATCTTGTTCATGTTCCACTCAGAGATGCGATGAGTGACGATGTTTTTTAACAAGCCCACTCATCAAAGAGCGTGGTTTCGTCAATCAAACTGAGAGCGGGGATTCTGAAGTAGAAGTGTTCGAGGCTGCTCTGAATGTCTTTCCACTCTGGGATGTCTCTCAGAGGGCCCACTCAAGTTTTTCTGTGTTCTCCAATGAGCGGCTGCAATTATGGAGGTAATCCACCGATGCTGAATAAAAGTTTCTCACTGCACAAAAGAAATCAACTGCTCGCATGTCACCAGCTTCAACCAGGGCATCCAACTGCTTTTTTAATATCAGATGGTTTGAATGATTCCTCCAGCCTGGCCTGCAAGACTTTTCTCAGGTCATGAATGTGCAAAGCTATGGCCATGCACAACAGAATGATAAGCAAAAAGTCCTTTACTTGCGTGCACCTTGTCAGATTCGGAACTTTGCTTCACAAAAAAAATCACTGACACTTGGTGTGGCACACTTACTTTTAGCAGCATCCACATGCTTTTTTTTATGAACATGCTGCATGATGTTGGTGCGGCCTCCATGGGGAAAGGAAAAGCAAGCTCCACAAATCTCACACCTCACTTTACTAGGCTCTGTCTGTGACTCCTTTTTTCAGAAATGTTTCGACTCTCAAAATTTTTTAAGATCCTCATTAAATGTACATGCACACTTCCTTAACATTTTCATAGCCACAATTTCATCAGTGTGCTCTTTCAGACTGACTCTTCAATCAGTTCACTAACTGGACGTCTATTGATAGGGGATTGTGATTGGATAGTTTAATCTAATCATGTACTTCAAATAACACGGTGTGATTTTATTGGTTTTACAAGCCGTATCCTCGGCTACATTTGATTTGAATACTCATGTGACTGAGAAAGCTGCAAAGGCGATAGAGAAATTTTAGGAGAAGGGAAATATGGGGCAAAACACGATTTTTTCAAAAAAAAGTGCTTAAATACGGGACTGTCCCAGGAAAAACGGGACGTCTGGCTACCCTACACATATGGGTCTTTTTCTCAATAATTTTTCAGAAATATCTGAGTAGGGATGGTTCTGATTCCTCTGAACAATTCCAGTTCCTTAACGGTTCATTAACAATTCTTTTAGTACTTGAGGAAGAATTAATTTTTTTAGCAACAAGAAAAGCAATTTATATTGGATTTACTGCCCTCTGCAGCCTGTTACCAAATATTTAGACAATTTCATATTTTAACAGAACAGATTCTTGCAAAAGATGTTTGCACAGATTTTTTATTATTAATTCTTTAATACCATTAATTAGAGGTCGACTGATAGTGGATTTTGCTGATAGCTATAAGGTGGTGGAAAAGGCTGATAACAATTAATCGGCCGATAATTTTTAAATACGATTAAAAGAATGGGGGGAACAAATCTTATTCTTTCCATTTGCCGTGCACAGATATAGAGGCATCAAGTGTCCAAAATTACTAAAACCCCAGATGCAGTTTATTGTTCAACCAAAATCCCAATAATAAGTAGAATAAATAATAAATAAATAAATAAATGAAGATTTAGTGCATTACATGGAACATTTAACTATAAACAAGACCAAAACATTCTGGGGACTCTTATTTTGGGGTCTGAGAGATCTTTTCTACCAAAAGATTAAACTATTTCATCAAGACTTCATCAGTCGAGGGCACTTGAATATGAATATTAAAAGATAAGATCAACAGTTCGTTTTGAAGCTGAATGACAGCAGTAAATATTTATATATATGTATGGGACACAGGAGGCCTTTTGACAGATAAGAAACACTGTATGGGGGTTCAGGGATATCCTCTGAGAGAACATTTATAAAAATGTAAAAGTCTGAATGGACCATTTTTATATTTTCTTTAAAGTGAGAATCTATTAACAAAAAATAAAACAATTTACATAACAACAGTGAAGCATTAAAATACTGTTTGCATAATAAGTATCATTAGGCTTTTCTTGTCATCATAACGACATCTAATTTTCACAAAATTAGAACAAAAATCATTATGAAAGGCTCGTAACATGCTGATAAATAAAGCAAAATTTAGACGGGAAAAAAACTTTATAGTCTAAAGGCGCCACATTAACGTTTTTGATGTTAATGTTTTTTATGTTAAAATAACCACACCTACAACTCGTACGTACAGTAAATTAGGCTTTATGTGGTGCCTCATGTCTATAGCGGGGAGAGAGGCAATGCGTGCAGAGCGGGAATAAAGTGTGAAGTGCTGAACATTCTTTATTTCCACTCCAGAGAGAAATATTTCTCTCTAGCGCTAAACGCGCTTTATTCCTGCTCCGCGCGTATACACGTATGCTTATGCAATCACTTTGCCAGGTGTCAGATAACTAGCATAAAGATTTAGAGCTCGGTCCGGATAGAAATGTCCTTCGGTCTGGGTCCGGATCCGGACCGGAGTCTGCCTATTGAGTATCCCTGCTCTATAGTATGTATTATCCAAATGACGCTTTATATAAATATGTATAGTCACCAGATGAAGGGTTTTTTATTTCACCAGATGAGGTTTAATGATGAATAATGTTTATTATTATTCACAAGAAGTTGGAGATATGATGCATGTTCTGATGGGGCACATTTCCATATAGTTAAATTTTTCTTTCCATGACCTTGCTTCAATTTAGAACACTTTATCTAATCAAAATAATTAAAAATGCATTGAAGTGAGGATAAAATATTGTCAATGATAAAAGGTTTACTTACAACAAATCCCCACAAAGTGTCAATGATTGTTTTTATTTCACTTTTAGAGGCTGTTGTTATCAGGGTTGGGCTGTATGTAACCAGAGGTGGGTAGAGTAGCCAAAAATTACTTTTATGTTGCCCTTATGTGGATTTTGGAGCTTTAAAATGTTGCCACCCATTCACTTGCATTGTATGGACCTACAGAGCTGAGAAATTAAAAATCTTAATTTGAGTTCAGCAAATGAAAGAAAGTAATACACATCTGGGGTGGCATGAGGGTGAGTAAATAATGAGAATTACAATTTTTGGGTGAACTATCCCTTTAAGGGCTCTTGTCAGATCTGGATGAATTTGTCAATGAGAAGAGAGGTTTGGAAACATTTATTGTTACGGAGAAAACGTGAATATGTCATTAGATGTACACTCGACAACGGTTAATTGCCCACAATCCACCACGGTGAAGATGTACGAGCTGGGAGTTTACTGCTTCCTTCACTCCTGCAGTGTTTTATTTCATGCTGAATGTATTAAATTACTTTTTGACAAATCATTACTTGATTAAAATAACATAATAAAATATAGAGAGACAAAACATACAGATACATTTTAAAATGTACTCTTTATTTGATAAAATGTGTTTACTCTTTATATTAATACACAGTATATATTAAAAATGACAAACAGAATGAAGATTTATTGTATTAATATATTATCTAATAAGAATAACAAGTAAGGCACAAGTATTTTAAAAGTGTATATTTGATGTAGTTTCTGCGACAGCCCCAGAGCTCCGACACTCAGTGTATACGTCAGCATCTGAATTCACTAACTCTTTTCATTCACTCACTGCTGAGATATAGTGCACTAACTGCCATTCACTATATAGGAAATAGTGAATGAGTGAACGATTTCAGACACAGCCACTCTCTTCGCCATACAATCGCCTCGCGCCCGCACATCTCTCATGCGTGCGCCTGCCGCCCCTTGCTTTGCACTTGCAGAAATGCTGTCTGTTTGTGCTCCAGTTGTCAATCAATTGAATGGCAGAGCAAAAAGCATGTACACTTAACTTGGATGTTTACATGGATTTATACAGTTAATCAGACTGAAGTAGCTGCAATAGTTTCCAGTAAATGCGTAAATACTGCTCATGACACACGGGACGCAGGACAAAGCGCACTGATATATTGCTGCACTGATTTAAAAATGTACACTTAAAAACTGATGTCATAAGAGCCCAGTTACAGAATCACCCTGAAAATGACCATCACATTACACAGAAAAGCCCGTGTTAGCATTAGAGCCAAAACTTACCTCAGCGTGCTGCCTTAAGTTGGAGCTTTGATTTTAATCTTGAAATATCCACTTGTCTTGGTGTTAAATGAAGGCACTGCGTGATGAAACGATTCTTTTTTTCACTGTGCGGAGCGAATAAACTGTTTCACTTTGAAGAGTTTGATGCTGCAGCATTGTTGACTTGAGTGACAGTCTGTGACAGTATGCGCAGCTGTGTGAACTTCCGCTCTCGTAAAAGTCCCATTCAATAATCTCTCAATAAATTACACTTTAACTAAAATTAAACCCAGTAATGTAACGATAGGAATGCCGCCCATTGTAAAGAAGTAAAAGTAAAAAAAATGTAATTAGAAATTGACTTGAGTGAGAGTAAAAAGTACTCACTTTTAAACAACGGTAACACTTTATTTTGATGGTCCCAAGTAGATATTTAACTGACTATAAGTGAAATAACTTATAAGTTATGACTATAACTTATCAACTGGCTTGCTATAGCTAGTAAACAGTGTTTCAACAAACATTCAGTAAACTATCAATAGTCTATATAACAGCAGCAAAATAACGTGTGATTGCAGTGTTGCCAGGGTTTCATGCAAAATTTGGTATTTTTGGGATACTTTTATGGACTTTAATGGACCACGGTCACCAAAAGGTCTGATGGTAGGCACTAAAGAATAGAAATGCAACGTCTTAATCATGTATAATGATTCCCCAATTTAATATTGGGCCACATAGTCATCAATGTTTTTTCCACAAATATAACATTTTTGAGCATGATACATTGTTTCCCGTGATTGTTTCTGTGTAAATACATTTATGCAGCTGCAGATGCAGCTTCTGTGTAAAGGCGAATTAAAGACGAACGACTCTCGAAAAGCATTTGGTTAGTGACATCCACATCAGAAACTTGCAGAACTGTTGAAAATTTACATTTATGCATTTAGCAGGCACTTTTATCCAAAGCAACTTCCAGTGCCCTTATTAGAGGGACAATCACCCTGGAGCAACCTAGAGTTAAGTGCCTTGCTCAAGGACACAATGGTGGTGGCTGTGGGGATTGAACTAACAACCTTCTGCTTACCAGTTAAGTGCTTTAGTCCTCTACACCACCACCACTCTGTGGCAGTTATTAACAACAAAAATAGGCTACTATGAATAGGCAAAAAATAAATATAGAGAAAGTAGGCCTACTGCAAAGACTGAAAGAGGGAAATGGAATTGAAGTAGACCAGAGTCCAAACGAGACAGAAAAACCTCATGTAAATAACTGTAAAATTTGTGGCTTATAGACGGGGGCTAATTCAGTGTGACAAACACGCATATTAATATTATGTCTCATTTTTTTAAAAACATCTCATACGAAGTGATGCACAAAAAACATATGAAACAACAATTAAAAAACAAAACAAAGGATGAGTAAAAGAATCAAAAGCACCCAAAATAAAAGTGTTGGTAATAAATGACAAAGAAAAATAAATTAACAAATAGGCCTTAATAAGGAAATATGCAAGCAATCCTAGTTAAAAATCATTATTATACTACATTGTTGTCACATGGCCTCACTACTTTATGACATCCAGTTATCATCTCAAAAATAAATATGGTTTATTTGCATTTTTTTATATAATTTTGTGTTAAAATGTATTGTTATTTGTCAGTCCAGTCAACTAATGGGTTAAGAAAAAGATTAAAATGTTGTTTAAATATTAAAATATTGTAGTTGACCACAAACTACCTTCTGTTTGCAATCTGCCTAACTCCACATCTAATTTAAAGAAACAAGCTAATCAAATTCACTTAGATTAGTTAAAAGTGGAGGTGTAGCACTTCAGATAAGATAATAATGACATGTCACACATAATTCTTCCAGTTGTGCCTTGCCTTTATAAATATGTATTCTAAAAGTATTCTTGTATTCTGAATAGGTTACATTTCATGTGATGTATTCGGAATACTTTACTGAATACATTTAAGAGATAGTATTCAGTATTCAGCCCAGAATAGTCCTCGTGGTGGCGTAGTGACTCGACTCAATCCGGGTGGCAGAGGACGAATCTCAGTTGCCTCTATGTCTGAGACAGTCAATCCGCGCATCTTATCACATGGCATGTTGAGCGCGTTACCGTGTTGTAGCGTGTGTGGCGGCCCATGCTATTCTCCGCGGCATCCACGCACAACTCACCACGCACACCACCGAGAACGAGAACCACACATTATAGCGACCACGAGGAGATTACCCCATGTGACTCTACCCACCCTAGCAACCGGGCCAATTTGGTTGCTTAGGAGACCTGGCTGGAGTCTCTCAGCATGCCCTGGATTCGAACTCGTGACTCCAGGGGTGGTAGTCAGCCTCAAAGCTCGCTGAGATACCCAGGCCCCCCCAGCCCAGAATACATTCTTAAAATAATCCACCCAACCCTGGTTGTTATACTGTTGATCCAAGACGTTCTAACTGTAGACTCCTATAACACAAACCACAGAGGAACATAGAGAAATAAAAAAAATTTTTAAACAAAAACTATCTTCAGCTATCTGCATAGATTTTAGCAGATTTCCAACATTTCCAAAGAGCAACTATCGTCACCGATTAATTGATAAAATCAATATATCGGTCTACCTCTACCACTAATTACAACAAAACTCATAATATATACCTTTAACTACACATTGTCATACCACCATCCAGTGATTACTCTAAGCCTCACAAGCCTTAAGTACACATTTCACAGTTAAAGTTATTGATTTAGAGTCAGACAAGATGAAATTTATGACTTGCAGTAAAATTGTCATTCACTAAAAGAATGGGCTAATAAGACTCATTGGTTCAGGAGGAAATGCTGTATGTTTTGCGCTGTGTATTTAAAAGAACCGACTCATGAGAGTAATTTGTTAAGATATCGGTCTACACTGGTTTTTCATACTGTTGATTCAAAAGGACCGACTCCTAAGATTGATTCCTTCGGGAATCGGACTACATTGGTCACACTGCATTTTTTACGCTTTAGATTCAAATGAATTGTCTCATAGGAGTAATTTGTTTGAAAATCGTATTAAGCTGGCCCCAATGAATGTTTCACACTGCTGATTTTGCTTTAGTGCATTGCAACTTAAATCTTATTCAGTACCGGTTCTAAATTCCTAACCCTATATATGCAAAAGTCTCCATTTGGTTTCCATTTAAACTTATTGCTCTCTAGTAGAAACAACTGAGATCTAATTTGTGATTTTTCTTCCCTATGGGCACTTTGACTCTGGATACAAGTGATCAAGCTAAAGCTGTAAGACCTCATAACCTTCTTACCTCATTCTGATAAGCTTCTCCCAAGAGTCCAGCCAAAAGATCAGACGCCCATGCCAGCTGGCCCCTGATCAATCAGTCTGGCTCAAAACAACAGCCAGATTAGAACACATTTTATTAATTTCAGAAACATCTCTCCAAATTTGCAAGATTCATGGGTTTCTTCTTTTTAGTGGCCCAACTCTCTGAGAGCTTTCCAAAAGAACAGGGGCGCTTTGGTATTTTCTGGGTGAGGCCTACAAAAGAGTTGACATCAGCAGTGAGGATCTGGGGCGGTGCTGTATAACTGCCAGAATATTGACACAGACCTTGTACTGATAGTTAACACTGATGTTATTTGAAAAACGTGAGTGCTGGGTGTCCACACCTGGAAACTAATAACAAGGCTGCGAAGGCAGATCATAGATCAGTTCCGAAACTTAATGAGCTCTCTGCCTCAAAGATGCACTCCTGATACAAAGGCTGTTCCAATTGCAATATTAATTGCATGGGTGCTAGCAAATCAGGTGCCGGTGCCACATTTCAACCGGCCCATATTGCTGATATGGCCCAGGCTGAAATAGAGTTTGACACCCTTGGTGTCGAGGGTTTCAAATCAGTCACCTATGAGGTTTTATTTCAATTAGAATGCTGACTTAGAAGGTCTGTAGACACCAAGGCAGCTCACTAAGTTTTGGAACTCAAGTAAGGAAGGTATTTCAAATACCTTTTATGTAGAGATGAAATTACTATGACGTCACACAGCAGGTAACCTGGTTCTACAGAACAGCAGCTTTCAGAGCTGTGGGTTTAATAATCATTTAAGCATTATATAATGTAATTATGTTTTTTTTAATGCTAAAGAAAACTATTATAATATGGAAGCCCAGGAGTGCCATTTACAAAAGAATGAAGGAATAAATTATCAATCTATTAATTAGAAAATATAAATGTGAATAAATAAACCAATTTATAAATGGACAAATAAACTGACATATTTAAATGTGTTTGTTTAATTAATGTTTTAAAATGTACTTATATTTAGCAATAAAACAGCATATTAATAAGTCATTTTTAAATGCACCTTTTAAATTGCGTGTTAAAAAGCATTTGGCAATTGCTTTTCTTCATCCATTTACCAATTGCTTTTCTTTATTGTTTGACATTTTGTTTTCTTTTCCCATTTGTCAATCCATACCAGCTGAAGCCCAGGAGTGCCAATTAAAAAATAATGAAGGACTAAATTATCAATCTATTAATTTGAAAATAAAAACATGAATAAATAAATCAATTTATAAATGGACAAATAAAAAGACACATTTAAATCATATTTCATGTTTAAAATGCCATTAAATGTAGCAATAAATGAGTACATTAATGAGTCTTTTAAATGCACTTTTTGATGCACTTTAAAAGCACCTTTTAAATTGCATTTTAAAAAGGAATTTGGCAATTGCTTTTCTTAATTAATTTGCCAACTGCTTTTCCTCATCCATTTTCCAATGGCTTTTCTTTTTCATTTTGCTTTTCCTTTTCCTTTTTCTTTTCCTTTCTCCAATTGAGAATCGAGTGAGAGCAACCAATTAACTTTTGACTCCGTTTTAAGACACACCCCCTCGAGCGGACATGTGAACAGCGAGCTCTGCGTACTTTGCTAGTTTAAATACTTTTTATGCCATAAACCAGTGAGATTCGATACACTCTGAGTCTTAACTGTTCTAGGAAGACAATATGTCAAAGAATTCAAAACCCTCGGGCTCTGGAGATATTAAAAGACACTTACGTGCTCAAGCTGAAGCCCCTGAGCAACAGGCCGAAAGCCCGGGACTCAATTTGGCCAGTGCGGTGAAAGAGATTCAGCGTCAGCTGTTGAACATGATGGAAATGCTGACAAAGGTCGTTGCTGACTTGGAGAGCTTGCTCTAATATGTCGATTGATCACTGCCATGGAGACGAAATTCACTGAGCTGGTTACAGGAGTGTCAGATGTTGAGAAACGGATCGATTATCTGGAGTCATCGGAGAGGGAATTAGATGCACATTTTTTTGAGTTTTGGCTATTCAGGGCAAGACAGTGTTTGAGTCAAGGGACAAGGCAGGGAAGCTTTTGGCTAGATATATATAGCACAGAGAGTCCTTTTCTACCACTGCCTCAGTGAAATCTGCTGGTTGTGAAATATTTACCTCGGCCATTGATATTAATAATGTTTTTAAAGAATTCTATCTTCCTGATTAACAATTTTTATTGATTCACATAAATGTACCTCAACGAACAAAACATATACATAGAATCAAACTTAACCCCAACTATTACTCCTCCCCCTCCCAATCCCACCCTAACCCCAGCAACATAACAGTGGTCTTAAATGACATAGACACACATGCACACACATAAAAAAAAAATTTTTTTAAGCTTAACGAGGTAATTAAGGCCCTGCCTACAGGCAAGTCCCCGGGGCCAGATGGCTTTGCCGCTGAATTTTTTAGATCTTATGCTACAGAACTGGCTCCACTTTTGTTAGAAGTTTATACAGAATCATTAAAGAATGGAAAGCTTCCCCAAACCTCAAGCCCGGATCAGTCTGATACTTAAAAAGGACAAAGATCTAAGCGAGTGTAAGAGTTACCATCCAATTTATATATATATATATATATATATATATATATATATATATATATAAATATATAACACAAAACATGCACAATGTGAACGGCCCCTCAGTGTAAGACTAGAACTCTTTACAAAAATGTTATCACACTTGCCTGTTCTTTATTATTTGTTACTGCACATTTTAGAATTTAGAGTAGGCTATTAAGTCATCAAAACTAAGAAGTAACACAAAAGTATGGAAATTATGCAGTGACCAAAACAAATTAAATCAGAAACATCTTAATAGTAAAAATACTATTAAATAAATTAATTAATTAAACGAATAAATACAATGTTTATATAGACATCTATAATTAGGCACAATTTATTTTTGAGTACAGAAATAATTCCAAGCATTTGACCATAAGACTTTAGGTCAAAAGGTTCTAAGCTTTAAGCTGTCCTTTTGGACTGGTTGTGTAGGTTACATTTATTTTATATTTATGTGTTCTTAATATTAATTTTATTTAACAACTTTAAAAAATATATTATTTGATTTTGGCCAGTGTTGAATCAGCTGATCAGCAAACGAGCGAGATAAAGGGGAGCCGGAGGTGCCAGTTCGAGAGAGAGAGAGAGACGCACGTGGCCGTGCTGCATGTGTGTTTATGTTTTATGTTGTTTTAAGGAGTGTGACGAGGAGGAGGGCGTAGCCAGGCCGTGATGGTGCTTATAAGGATGGGCAAGGAGGAGTCGGGAACTGACTGAACAGTCAACATAAATTTTAATGACATAAATGAACTTAAAACAACATAAAACATAATCGAACAGACACATATGCAGTGTGGCCACGTGCGTCTCTCTCTCTCTCGAACTGGCGCCTCCAGTTCCCCTTTATCTCAGTCTCCCACTGATCAGATGATTCAGCACCATCACGGCCTGGCCACGCCCTCCTCCTCGTCACAGATTTGTATTGTATCTTGCTATGTTTTGTTATTACTGTAGATAAATCTAGAATAACTGAGTTTCAAGTTTTTCAAGTTTTTTAAGTTTTTAAGCTTAAAGTAGCCATTTGAAGTGATTTTAATTAGGACAATTCAGAAATTTTACCAAACAAAGACGGGCGCTCGACCATGCCCTCGCCTCCACGTATCAATACAGAGGTACCAGGGCTGGTATTGTAACAAAGCTAAAGTTTTGGTATCAGAGCAACCCTTGCCCACATACGGTAAATAATATTTTGACATTTTCAGTATTCTAACTTAGTAACGGATGATTTTTACTGAACAAGTTACTGCATTCAAAATAAATGCATAGACATACAGTATTTCAGAAATATAACTTTTTTCGCATATCCTTTCACAAAGAATAATAATAGTTGACTTATTCAATATTCAAACTTAATAATAGCTGGTTTTGACTGAACAAGTTGCCTTTTGCATTGGAAATAAATGCAAAGACAAATTTTACAAGTAGTACATTAATTATTTGCATATGCTTTCACAAACAGTATGCGCTGCGGTGATGATGGAGACAAAGTCAGTTTTTTCCAGTTAGATCTAACATGATTGTTAGATAATGTTTGTATCATATCTGTCACAGCGGTTGCACTTTGGAAATTAAAATTTGGAAATGATTAGTCGTTTGTGATCAGTTTGTGGGATTCCTTCGGTGAAAAGTTCAAATAACACCAGATGCAGGGAAAATGTGTCTTATTAGAGAAAACGTGAAAACAATGATGGTGATCTGTAACATAATTTTTTGTGTCAAATCCTGAGTCTGTTATGATCCATCCATACTGATGGAAATCTAAAGAAGCCCAAATCTCCAATAATCTATTCAAAACAGGGTGTTTCAAAATCCAAAAGCAGCACTTTTTGAGCATTTTAAGATCAATTTGAACAGCATCCACAGAAAGCAGTTCTAGAAGTCCAGAAGTGCCGCCGTCAAGCGTTTGTTTGTAAACAGTGACTATATCTGTAGATTTTGTTTTATTCAGACTTTCAACCATAAAATATGAAAATCCATAATAAAAATAAAAAAATCTATAATTTTTAAAATAATTTTTTTTTTTTTTTTTTTTTTAGCTTTATCTACATCTCAAACAGCAATTTGAATTTCAGATGGCATTGAGACCTTGGCTAGGCAACCTGACTTCTGTTTTGAATTGTTCAGAAATTATCTCAGGTCTGTAAACGCAACTCCATTGTGTGCCATCCATCATGGTAATATGAAAGAAGATAGCTTTCAAAAAGAGGAATTTTCCCTTAGAGGACGCCCTCTCTGTCTTTATTCTAAAGCTTCCCAGTGCCCTTTGACCTCTTTATCTATTTTTGGAGGATGAAGAAATTCCTTTGGGAATTCTTTGCTTATTTAAGAGGATTTTCGGCAAAGGGAAGCCGGCCCCTGGCTGCACTTTCCACATATATCAAGGGCATTTAGCTAAAGCCCTCCATTGCTGGAGGGAAATGTCGAGGAGAGAAATAGAATCAAGGGTATTGAAGAAGAGGGAATGTTAACCACATCCACATGTGATATCAGATCAGTATCGTGCAACACACCAAAATGTAAAAAAGGGCCTTTTAAAAAATTTCAATAAACATTTATAATTACATGTCTTGTATTAGTGCACCCAAATATGTTTTTTTTCCCCACCCTCATGTCATTCCAAAATTAAAATGCTGTTATTCTGTCTGTGGGAAATATATTTGGCTCCACACATTCACAAGTGCTTACATTTGAAGTGTACAGCGCATGCAAACTACATATTTATCTAATTAAATCACAGCCTTTGCGGTTTAATAATCACACTAGGACATACAGTAACTTGATTTTAATTTGTGCGCTGAATGTTTACGCAATGACATTTGTACGTCAGATGGTATTGGATTTTGATATCGGACCATTTTTACAAGCACAAGTACAAGTACTTGAGTGCAGTATCGGACCCAATTCTGATACCATTATTGGTATATGGACATCCCTAATATATATTATAAATAAAATGATTCAGACAATTAAAAGTAATCACATTATTGTTGCAGATGAGTAAAGCATTGATAATACAATGCAAAAAATAGCTTTAGAAGGCAATATATTATTTCCATATTATTGAACATAATCCTATCATTGGCTTACACTTCACAGCAATCCATTTTGCTATTGAATTCGTCAATCTGTCCAAGATAGATTTATTTTAAAGACGTGTCTCAGGATGCTTTAATGTACACCTGCGTCAGATGGATGCTTTGAACGTCTCACTTTGGTTGCGTTGCGTCATAAACATTTAGGCCGCTGTGTCAAGTTAAATGTAGTTTTAAACTTAGAGAAACACCTCTTGAGATCCTTGCATTCGGAATTGCGCTCCGTCCAGCTGTGTTAGAATGCAAGAACATGTTCTCATCTTGGCTGAGTGTGGTTTGTTCTCAATACAGCTGCATGTTGCCTATACAGCTGGAGTTTTGCTTTTTAATGCATAATTTTTTTATATAATTAAACACACTGAATTAACATACTGAATCGACAGCCGTAGTTACAATATATGAACGTGGTGCACCAGTTTGTGCAGAATGACATTTGAGTGCATACAGTAAGTTTCGGTCTATTTTTCACACAAAGGTATTACAGTACTTGGAATTTAGCGCACAAGCAGTATGGAATACGTTTATGATACTTTTATGGTGTTTTTTGACTTTTGTGATTACTATGCTTGCCCATATGCAGTCTTCAGTACTACTATTTACTTCTCTAAAATTGTAATAAGATTACTGATTAATTCATAAAAAGTAATCATATCTAATTACTTTTAACATGTTGAATGTAGTGCTCCTTTGTGAATAATGTGGTTACATATGGTATATAAAGCATTGCACAGAACACATTGTAGAACAGCATTTAACATTAAAGTACTTTTGGCCCCCTCTAGAGACCTATTCTACATGAAGATTCATGAGTGCTGATATTTGTAATGCTTTCAGGGGACCACAGTGCATAAAGGTCAACTAAACATTGCAAAATGTATTTAAAAGCTTTCAATTTTCTTAATGACTTGCGTTGATATGCATTCACAATGCTTCAAGTGTTTGTACCCATGCCCCAGTCATGCTTTGTTTTATTGCATTCAAATCCCAATTGCATTCTATCTATAATGCACTGATGGTTAATGCAAAGCAGAAGCCAGGAACGGTTCCTGGACTGACTTCTGGCAAACATCAGCCATTCAAACTGTATAATGGCTTTATGTCCTATTAGGTTTAAAAATGTGAAAGCACAGATGAGAAGAGAACAGAATTTGCTCCTGGATGAGACCACAACTATTCAGTCTGCACACAAGCTTCAAAAAACAAAACAGAAATGTTCTGTTTATGATGCAAATAGAAAAAAATCAAGGAGATAGATGGCACAGCTGCCCATGTACACATGTGATAGCTGGGTTTCCATGAGCCCCTGCCATAAAGAGATTAAAAATATTGCATGGCAGCTCAAAGATCAGCTTTCATGGGGGAATTTATGTTGAAATGCCTTGGAAAAGAGATGGAAGGGAGCCCAAATAATCAGAGTTGAAGAAAAGGAGATAGATGGAAGAGAATACGAAAGATGGATAGAGATAAATCTATAGATGGACAGTCAGAAAAAACTGCAATACTGCCTTGCATGGGCTAGTGGTGGGCTACTGGGGCCTCACATGTTTTTAGTAAAGCCCCAAATGTTTTGGGGGGTTCCCCCTCAAGCATTTCACCACTTTCGCCCAAATACGGGATGTCCCGGCTAATACGAGACAGTTTGCTTGGCAACCCTAGAATACAGACTCATTTCGGCACCCACATGCTGTCTGGCAACTACAGACTTTCAGCACTCTTGCATATTTGTGTGCATGCAAAAAAAAGCGCCCGCAACTGGTCCAAATGCCTGTAATGGTGAGATACTGGAAATTGTGTTGAATTGGTCTATCCAGATGCAATAAATACCAAATATTTAGGTACAACACTGAAAACAAAAAGTAATATACATGTGTGCTCTAAGAAATTGGCAAAGTGCAAACTTCAAGTCGTGGGCCAGGACATTATTATTATTTTTTTCTTTTGCAATACAATGACCTTGCAAACTCTGGCAAATCCAGCAACTTTTCCTCATAAGCACTTTTACAGCCTGCAAACTTCTAAACTGACTTAAAAACACAAGACAAATCAATTATATAAAACTGTCACGACTTGTACGTAATGCGTTGATCTACAGAAAGTAAAAATCAACAAAAAGAATATTGTTTTATTAGATCACAGTTTAAAGTACATTTTGTTAAAAACACACAACTTCTGATATTTCAGCCTATTTGAGTCTGAGACAGAAGTTAGTGAGGCATTTTTTAAAAGATTTACTTTACTTAAATGACACTTCACAGATATGACTCTTCACAGATGTAATGTTTAAAAATGTATTTTAAATTTATTCCAAAATTGTATCATAGGATGGCACCATATGTATCCACAGAGTTCTGGACTAAGCACCAAATATCCACTGCCCCTTGAAATGCCCCTGATGCCTTGCTACTGGACAGTTAATTACACAGGAAGCTACTGAAGTTGTAAAATCCTGAAAGATTTTCTTGAAATTCCTTCTGTTTGAATCTTATAAGAAAATTTATCTTAAGAATAGGTCCCAAATTATGATACAAATTCTTGAAGTCCAAATGGTAGTCCAGAAGGAAGGAAGTCTGGAAGTATGGAAGGAAGTCCAGAAGGAAGTCCGAAAGTATGGAAGGAAGTCCAGAAGGATGTTAGAAAGTATAGAAGGATGTCCAGAAGGAAGTCCAGAAGTATAAAAAAGGAAGTCCAGAAGGAATAGATGGAAGTATGAAAGCATGGAAGGAAGTCCAGAAAGAAGTCTGAAGTATGAAAGGAAGTCCAGAAGTCTGGAAGTATGCAAGCATAGAAGGAAGGAGGTCTGGAAACATGGAAAGAAGTCCAGAAGGAAGAAAGAAAGAAAGAAAGAAAGAAAGAAAGAAAGAAAAAGAAAAAAAGGAAAGATGCAATTGGGTCATAGCAGTATGAAAGAATAAGGGCACCACCCTGGGAAGGTCTGCCCTAAGTACATTTGATCTCCTCTCACTACAGGCTGAAAACAGTGATGAAGTTTGCTGACCTCACTTACACTCTTGAATGAAGGACGATCTAATAACTGCTAAGAGCCAAAGGCCTCATTGTGTCTACACCTTATTTTTAATAGAGGGCTCAGACACATGTGCCGTGGGCTACATTCCCTCAGCAATTCCATTAGAATAATATTGTTCTGTTACAGAAAAATACCTTATCAATGTTATTTATTTGCTACAAGAAAATGTTATGTCATTCTGGCCACTTCAAAACAGTAGAACAAACATTAGTAAAAAAGTACCTAAAACTGTCATAATATTACCATGTTTTTTGTATGTATTCATACATCAAGTGGGACGTGGACAATTCAATTTAAATTCCAGCTCATAAAAAGGAGGCAATACTTCACTTCTGTTTATGGTCCCAATATGGGTAACTTTTGTTATTCCTGCAGTAGTAGTTCAGAACAGAACCTCAAACAACACACAGAGTAACAACATGACAGGTGATGTAGCAATGCATTCAGGCATATAAATGAATCAACTCACATTACTTTTTACTACCCAGCAATTAATCAAGTTCTTTGGCATATGTTCATGACAGACTGAGAGAGAGTGTAGGGAGTGGCTGATATTTGTCAGGCATCCAACTTTAAACTTTCTCCTGAGAATGTGAGTGATGACAGCACTTAGGCAAGTACTATTTTTGAGGTTCCACTACTTTTTAAAGAGTCAGCAATCTTTGAACAGTTATAGTCCTAAATAAAATGCAGACACATCATGCACCAGCACCTAGATATACACTATGTTGCTTTCTTTCAGTACAAAATTCTTAAAACAATAATTTTTTTTTCAAAGAACACATCTGCAGTAAAAATGATAGTGATGTCTGAACAAACAATACACTGAATAATCCCTAAAGAATGTTTCACATGTGTATAAATGTAGGTCCTTCAGTATTTTTACCATTTACACCAAGATGCAGCACTATGTCTAATATGTAAGGGATAATGTACAGTCAGCCGGTTGTTATCGCACAATAAACACTGACAGGGCAGGACCCCGACGCGAAGCAGAGGACTCTTGTATCAACCTGAAGGGGTTTATTTTGCGATAACAACCGATTGACTGTACATTATCCTGCTTGTTACACAGCTACTAACCAAATAAATAAATACATGGACATGAAACATTGATTTGTGCTGAAATTATGTAATTATGTGAGAACAAAGAAATTGCTGAACAGCTGAAATCAAAATCCAGTTTGCCTCTGAGTTCTGTTGGTGTTTATTTTGTGAAAATGACCATCTGACTCCTTGTAACGAACTGGCCATGGAGACAGTGTTAGGATCCATGTGCAGGAAGTTTATTAAAAGAGACACAAGCAAACAATCAAAAACAACAACAACAATGTAGTCGTAAAGCAGGCAGATAAATCCAATAAACCAAATAGACAGTCCAACCAGGCAAACAAAAAAAAGGGTTATCCAAAAAGCAGTAAATCCAGAAAAACAGGCAATGGTCATAACATGAATCAAACAATGGTAATGGAAAAACACTCGGTAAGGCAAGGTAAACTGGCAATACTTTGCACAGAACAATGGAACTGCATAGCTATATATACATGTGGTAAACAGGAAATGAGCAGTGAAGAAATGGGTGTAGATCAGTAGTCGGGAGAGGGCTCCCTCTGGTGGTTGGTAGGATGGGTAACAACCTCAGATCTTACACTCCTCAATATTCATCTATTTACAAGACTACTTGCCAAATAAACAAATAAATGGACATGAAACACTGATTTGCGCTGAAATTATGTAATTATGTGAGAAGAAAGAAATTGCTGAACAGCTGAAATCCACCTCCAGTTTGCGTCAGAGTTCTGTTGGTGTTTACTTAATGATCGTCTGACTCCTCATTATTCAGCCTATTACTTGCCAAATAAATAAATAAATGCACATGAAACATTGATTTGAGTTTAAATTATTTTATTAGCTTACTTGTAACACACAGATATCTGAGAAGCAGGAGAGACAGCTCGCAGAACCTGGATGAGCGGTCTGATCCGTATTAATCCCTGTATGTGCGGTTGTTACAGAGCAATATCTGACAGCTGGATGGCGCCATTGACCAATCAGAATCGAGTATTCCATAGAGCGTGTAATAAGTGATAATAATACCCAACGCAGCAAATGTGGTAGCCTCTTAACCATGTTAAAGACTGATTGGATGAACCATGTTTTAAGCAGCTGTAAAATAGCCGATATACACACAGTTGTCAACTCACATCAAATGAAATCTGTTTTCATGCAACTAATGGAAGAGTAAACATAGTTCTAGCAGAAAGATCTCAGGATTCATTCTATCAGGCATCTCATTCAATCACAATACAGCCTCCACTTTATAAGCCTGCACAGCTGTCTCGCATCGTTCGCATACCTCCATTGTCTCACTCATGCGCATGTGAGTGAAACACACAATCATGTCACACGCTATGCCTCACTTTTCCAAGCAACAGTCACTACATATTGGATTAAACATCGTTGTCTACTCACCGTGATGTTCACGCTCCTCAGCACAGCTGGTCTCCATCAGGAAAATGTGCTAAGTTCTCTGTCTATTCTTCTTTTGGGGGAACAATAGCCAATGCATATAGCTGGTGGTTGATGGGGTTATAGGCTTTCTGCTATCAATGTTCTCAATTCTCTGTTCATCAAATCCCTCATATTCCATTGGCCAAATTTTTGCGAGGCGCGGTGCGCGAGCGAGGTGAAAGTGCTAGTGCAAGTGTTCGTCTGTGTTCTGTGAGTAAGGGCAGCCGGTGGTAAGCCCCCCTATGGAGTTGTTGCCCTTTGCAGACTGCGTAATATGCGGTTAGGGAGCAACGGTACTGCTTAATTTGCAACAATATCACTTATCAAGTGGCAATATTTCATTTTATTAGAGTACTTGGTTCTCACCTACCTTGTTAGGTGATTTTGCGTTCTGCCAGCCTTGGCGGCCACGTCATGCGGGTAACCGAGTTCAGGTCCACTTTGCTCATCGTTTACCACAGTATTTGCATGCCTGAGTGCACTCCTCATTGGAGAATCAGGATCCAATAGTCATGCACATCATTATGCATAAGTATTTCAGTGTACGGGGTCTGATTGCATCTATGAAGTTAAGATGAATTTGTGTTTTGTTGGTCGGTCCTATCGCTCATTAAATCACAAAGTGTTTTCTTAACTTCATATGTTTACGTCTGTTCTCTTAAAGTGTCATTTGTTGCTGCGTGTCCTCTGACACCTAGTGGTAGGTATTGCTCATTACTTTTCTGTATTTAACAGCACAATGGATTTTGCTGCTCTAATACAAGAAATAATCAATTTCACACTCAGCTTCACACTCAGCTACAAACCATCCCAATAAACACTGGAGGGCACTACCTGATGAAGCCAATAGAACCACATTGTCTGCAAAAAGCAGGGATGTAATCCTGAGGTCACCGAATTGGACCCCCTCAGCCCCTTGGCTGTGCCTAAAAATTCTGTTCATAAAAGTTATGAACAGAACCGGTGATAAGGGGCAAACCTGGTGGAGTCCAACATTCACTGGGAACAAGTTTTACCTACTGACGGCAATACGAGCCAAACTCTTGCTCCAGTCATAAATGGACCGTATGGCTCATAGCAGCGAGCCCGATACCCTGTACTCCTGAAGCACCCCGTATAGAATTCCTCTCGGGACACAGTCATATGCCTTTTCCAAGTCCACAAAACACATGTAGACTGGTTTGGCAAACTCCCATGATCCCTCCAGTATTCTCGAGAGGGTAAAATGTTGGTCCAGTGTTCCACGCCCAGGACGTAATCCGCATTGTTCCTCCTGAATCCGAGGTTCAACCACCAGCCAAACCCTCCTTTCCAGCACCTGAGCATAGATTTTCCCAGGGAGGCTGAGGAGTGTGATCCCCCAAAAGTTGGAGCGTATCCTACATGGGGATAACCACCCCAGTTTGCCAATCCAAGGGTACCGTACCCCCTTCCATGCAATGTTGAAAAGGCGTGTCAACCAAGACAGCCCAACAACATCCAGAGCCTTCAGATATTCTGGGCGAATCTCATCCACCCCTGGGGCGCTGCCACCGAGGAGTTTAGCAGCTCTTCGGACTCAATGTCCCCAGCCTCCCTCTGCTTGCAAGAGAAGTTCTTCCGGAGGTGCAAGTTGAAGATCTCCCAGACAGGGGCTTCTGCTAAATGTTCCCAGCAAACATTTATGTTTGGGCTTCCCTGGTCTGCTCGGTATCTTCCCGTACCATCTGATCAAACTCGCCACCAGGTAGTGATCAGTTGACAGCTCAGCTCCTCTCTTCACCCAAGTGTCCAAGACATACAAGACAATAGTTGTATGTTCATACAGTCATATAAAGGCTTATGTTTGTATCATTCAGGTCCCTCTCCCTGGCTGGTGTCCTAAGTCTAATTAATTGGTTTTGTTTGTTTTGTGTGTGTGTGTTTGGGGGGGGGGGGGGTAATAGGTTAAATTAGGTTCTAATTCCTTTTGGGGTAAGCTCCGCTCCCCTGCCGTCATCGTCTCCAGCGGTTCGAGCAAGTATGTGAGCGCTAAACCATAGGATAGGGCTTATGCCAAATGATACAAGTATCTGTACATTCGTATTAATTCCAATAATCACGAGTCTTTTCTGATATAAGTCTATTTATCTACAATAGGCCTGTCATCTACAGTTAGGCTTAACTATGTGAACTTGTGATTATTATCATTAATAATTTAAATTAGTCTTTGATTAAACATTGGTGTATGTACAATGTAAAATGTAAAAATCGACTGTATTCATATGATCAATATCAAAATGTGTAAGACTATAGAACTTCTGATAAACCATGTATGTAAAGACACTAATATTGAAAAAAGCCAATGGGCGGCTTTCTGTGTTTGGGTGGTTTAAGTTGTTACATATTATTATAATAATGTACTGGATTACGTGTTGTATGTCATTACACTGCAGTATGGGTGCCACTAGTGGGGGAGTGGAAAGACAGGTCAGAGGTCATCGGTTGAATCCTCTTAAGCATGGAACTTGAAGTCAAGTCACAAAATTTGAGTGGGCACCCAGGGGCCCATACGATCCTTATACAGACCAAGGTGTAACCAACATCTGCAACCCATTACACCCTAATTACCTCGAGTGAACTGCATGGAAAATACGACACAAGCAGCTGGAATGTAAATACAACCCAATGGGAACTCCCATTTATTTTCTCTCTAGCGTGAGCAGCAAACTCTATTTTCTTGTTTTTCTTCCTTTCCCTTTTTGCTGCCGGCTGTTCTTGTTTTAAGTAGATAGACATCACAGTTCCCTTTAATTTGCACGTATCCCATTGCAATTATCCATATTTAGAATTGCTCCATTGTTCAGCAAATGGTACCTGATTCACTCTCTCCCCTCTTCCCTGGAACTGTTGGATACTTGTGACGCAGTGTTTTCAGGTTTGGTCAACGTTCCTTAATATTCAGGGTACATTGACTCTAAAATATTGAAACTCTCTACAGCAGTGAATATGTTTGGTTTGACATTGGAGTCAACACCACAGATCTGTATGCCACCTGTTTCCAATGATGGTCTTGCTTTTCAAGACCTAATGACCTCACAGACACTGGCACATTTTTTGCAGCAATTCAAACAAATCCCAATTTGTTTGGATTTGGATTGTGATTTGGATTGTGCAAATCCCAACAATTCCAAATGCTGCAGCAATTATGGTGTGTTGACGTGCACTTCTCCAAAAAAAAAAAAAAAAAAAGTAACAACGCTTCCCACCAATGCAGACCACAACAGCTGTGTTTGGTCCACTTTGTAACCAGAGCTCATAGGCGTAGATTTAGGTAGGGATGGCAGGAACATGTCCCAACCAACTTTCAAATAAGCAACATTAAACAAACAACATTTAGATAAGTATGTCACATTCAGAATACTGTTATGCAAACACAAAGCAAAATAAACCACATTCAGGGAAGCCTTTAGTAACAATAAAAATGTATTTGACTACCATTAGTAGACACTATTATACAGTGTGAAGATTAGCAATTCCCTTTGAACAATAAAAAGAAATTAGGTACCTTTAAACAACGAACACCATTCCCACCCACGGTAACTAAAATGAGCAACCCTTGTCATAACATAACATGATATGATTAACATTAAACCCTTGAAACATAAATATACTTTTGGTTATTACTTTTAAATGTTAATGAATAACACCCCAAATAGTCCCCAAAACCTGCACAGACCAACCTCATTATTTATGCAAACATGACAGCCAATAGCAAGTCCCCAAGCAAAAACCACATCAGACATTGGTTGAAGCAGTGCATAAACAGTATCACATTGCACCTGTTACTTTACTCAGCGCTGCTCAGGATGCACCAATCACAGTCGTTAGTGATTACTGCTTGAAGATTTTTTTGTAATAATTTTCTGGTGATCACATGGGATTTATTTTTGTATTTTAGGCCCATTCCTTGAAATTAATAAATTTAAACCAGCATACATTTGTTTCCTGTCTAAGTGAGCAAAAAAAAAAGAAAAAAAAAAGTGATTTGCATATGGCCGAAAGGAGTATTCTGCTTTTATGCCTGCTTGAGGAAGACACATTTGAATTTGACTCACTGTCAGATAATGAGGTGGAATAAACATGCAGAATTTAAAATGGAAGTATCCACCTTATTCCTGACTTCTCCATGGGTAGCACCATTGCGGCGAGAGACTTCCTCTCGGATGCTCCACACTTCCACTTAGTCATTGTTATCAGCTAGACTAACATTACTGGTGATCGCAAGCAGCTAAGGTTCTGGATAATTATGCGTTGTTATAGGGTGTTATTAAAACTACAGGTGGCTTAAAAACAACTGGAAAATTAATGTCACAACGATAAGCCCCCCCAAAAGCTGCCAATGCTGAAACATTCCGAGTCGAACCAGATGTAATAATTAGAGGTTGCATTAAACTAATTCTCCAATCCATTGCCTTTTTTTAAAACATTGACAGATAATTCCAAATACATTTAAATAAGCCTTTGTTTTATTAATCATCTTTACGAGGTTAATATCTCATGTCGCACTGTGAGTGTATGTAAATGAGGGAGAGACCAAGTTGTTCTCGGCAGAGTGCGTGAGGCGGCGGCACATGTTAATGCAGAAATAATGCAAAGTTACATGCCTCAAATTTGAAGATTTTTAAATGGAACATATTATTATGAAAATC
This sequence comes from Myxocyprinus asiaticus, assembly GCF_019703515.2. Classification (NCBI taxonomy): domain Eukaryota; kingdom Metazoa; phylum Chordata; class Actinopteri; order Cypriniformes; family Catostomidae; genus Myxocyprinus; species Myxocyprinus asiaticus. The sequence goes on from NC_059373.1 coordinate 38,129,195, forward strand.
CATATTTTCATGGATTTTCCTCTTTTTTTTAACCTTAAAAAGCACCCAGTCAGGATTTCTAGATTCCCTAAATGTCCGTGATTTGGCTGTTTTCATACTGAACTGCTCAACAAAAAACGTAATTAAACCGTGTGCGGTAACTTTACCATGTAAATGTGTGTGATTGTGTACTTATCTATTCAGGGATTGCCGTCGAAACCAAAAGTCCACACGTGGCCTTTAGTGAGAAAGGGATTTATGTTAAGTAAATACAGACTGTTCACTCATTTTTGACTGTTGTTAGTGATATTTCAGTGCTTGGTAATGGGAATAAGCTGCAAAGCAGAAGTTTGTAGCATCTGCATTGGAAGAACACGCTAAGCATAATGGGTAATTTCGCTGCCAGTGAAAAAGGTGGATAACTGGATGAAGAAGTGATTGCCATCCCAAATTAAGAATGTTAGAGTCAGTTGTGCTATAGGATATATACGAATGTCGTGATGTTTCGCAGATGAACTTGCGGTGAAATAATTTTCATGCATTTATCCATAAAGTTTATAAAGAAAATATGCTTCTGGTTTGTGTGTGTTTCTGTGATGATATAGGCATGTGTGAGAGAGTCGAATGCTCCATTCTCCCCACAATTTTTTCTTTGCACATGTAACTTTAGATTTTCATTTGTTTAATGCTGAAGAATACATTTTACAGAATGTCACTTCATGATACAATTTTCTCGATGCACTGTAAATCTTGTAAACAATAGAACTTGATTTTGATACATTAATCTTATGTTAGTTGCACTGCATATCGTTGCTACATTATCAATCAAGTTTAATGCATATGGTATTGCCCCTCCATATCATGCAGCCACTGGTTAGTTCTAAACCCAAAAAATCTGGATAATATTTAAGATAGTGAGGCAAAGAATTAGGAAATTAGATGTTATATTAAGAAATATTGTTATTTTGCCTATATTACCAGACTGACTTTCTCGCACTTTCTTAATACCAACATTTAGAATATTAGCCTGATAATATGTCCCTACCAACTTTAAAACCAAACCTACACCCTTGCCAGACACCATCCCCAGCAAAACAAAAAGATATCTGAGGTTGTGTCGCATTTTCTCCAAGATTATTTTAAAATGTATGCATCATTTAACATTGTACTTGGACTCGGGGGCACTGTGGAACATCTGATTTTTTATATTATGTTTGTGTTTCATGAAGTTACAGCCAAAAACTTGACAAAACGACACATCTGTTTTCATCATATAAACTCTTAAAAGTTTTTTTCATGGGGTTTTTACTCATTATGTGACAATGACAATATTTGTTGTATTCTACTCCAGAACTTTCTGATCTGTATGTTGTTTTGATCTTACGTTGAACAGTCTGGTGTACAGCAGAATCGTATGTCAGTTATAAAAAAGGAAAATGTTTAATTTTCAGCAAATTAAAAAGCACCTGTTCAGAGTTGGTTATATTTCCAATGTGCATTAAAAGGTCCAGCTTCTGAGCTTTAAAACGAAACCCATTTTGTGTTGGTCAAGCGAGTAGTTGTTAATTCATTTGATTATTTTTTTCTCCCCACTGAGCATCAAAAGGAACACCTTAACAGGAACTCCTGTACACCTATTTATTCATGCAGTTACCTAATCAGCCAATTGTGTGGCAGCAGTTACATGCATAAATTCAAGCAGATATGGGTCAGGAGCTTGAGTTAATATTCACATCAGCCATCAGAATGGGGAAATTTTTTTATCTCAGTGATTTCAACCATGGCATGATTGTTGGTGCCAGGCGGGCTGGTTTGAGTATTTCTGTAACTGCCAATATATTGGGAGGAGACGTTAATCTTTTAATGGACTCAGTCCTTGATCATAGTGAAGCAAAAGTGTGTAAGACCACTAGAGCAACAGTGACGCTTCACAGGATGTGTAAAAATCTTGGTCTTACAGATATTTGGAGACTTTTGAACCCATCTGGTAGGGACTATACATTTTTTTCATCAGTCCATAAGATTTAATATAGAATAGATTTTTTTATATATATATCTAAGTCCTCATTTCATCTGTTGTGGATTGCTCAATTGGAAACATCTTAGACTCAGATCACACCCTGGTGAGTTTAGAGGTGTTGCCACATACAGAGAAAAATAAATCATATAGTTGGCGCTTTAATGTATCCCTTTTGCAAAATCCTGAATTCCAACAAATGTTAAAGGCTGAAATCAATGTTTATATGGAGACCAACTGGTCCTCAGTATCCTCTGTGGGTGTGGCTTGCAAGGCACTTAAAGCAGTTCTTAGGGGTGGGATCATACAATATGACTCATTCACCAAAAAATCCAAAGCACAAGAACACGTGGATTTGGAAGGGAATATTAAAAGTGCCAAGGCAGAGCTGGAGCGTCGAATGTCGTCTAATGGCCTCAGAGAATTGACCTGATTTAAATCATATATAAGTCAGACAGATATAATACTATTTTGTCATGGAAGGTGGAGTTTTGGCTATTCAGGGCAAGACAGGCATACTTTTAGTCAGGGGACAAAGCAGGGAAGCTTTTGGCTAGATATATAAAGCAGAGAGTGTCTTTTTCTATATTAATAATGCTTTTAAAGAATTCTATCTTGATCTTTATAGTTCCACATCTTCGTCTACTGATGAAGATATTAGAAACTTTGTGGAACCATTAGAACTCCCTAAAAATTCTCTTGATTCTGAGATAACCTTGGAGGAGCTTGGCGAGGTAATTAAGGTCTTGCCTACAGGCAAGGCTCCAGGGCCAGATGGTTTTGCCACTGAATTGTATAGATCTTATGCTACAGAACTGGCTCCACTTTTGATAGAAGTTTATACGGAATCATTAAAGAATGGAAAGCTTCTGCCAACCATGACTCAAGCCCGGATCAGTCTGATTCTTAAAAAGGACAAAGATCCGAAGCTTTGGCTTTGACAGTGTACTGCCCAGCGACGACTTTCCAGCTGGCTGCTTTCCAGTGGCCCAAACAGGGCATTAAGGATTTGAGCATTTTATTCCCAGCAAAATTGTGTGAGTTACTTAGAGTTCATTTTGATTAATAAAATGGTTTTCGAGCGATGTGGGCAGATGGGCTTCATTACATTTATCGATGATTGAGAAGGTTAATGTTATTAAAATGAATTGTATTCCAAAATTCACCTACCTGCTACAGTCACTCCCTATAGATGTCCTCCTCTCTTATTTCAAGCAATTTGATAGCATAGCGAAGTCCTTCATTTGGAATGGGAAACATCCCAGATTACATTTCAGTAAGCTACATAGGCCAAATGACAAAGGTGGGCTAGGCCTACCCAAGATTATTATGCGTTCGGTCTCAGATATTTGGCTCATTGGTCGCTTCCACCTGAGAGAGCCCCTCCCTGGTTTTGTATTGAACAAGAAGTTCTTGCCCCAATTTCGCCACTGCAAAGCCTTTCGATCAAACTAATCGGAGAAGTTAAATTACACCCTGTTATCTCGCATTTACACTCAGTATGGACAAAAGTGTCCAGAGTGTTTAATTCTGACATTTATTTAAATGTTGCCCTGACCTTATGGCTGAACCCCTACTTATGTATTAATAAGTCCCCTTTCTGATGGTCAGAGTGGATTGTGAGGGAGGTTAATACACTCTGTGAACTATGAGAGTGGAGTGTTGAGATCCTTTGAAAATCTGGTTCAACATTTTGAGATTCCCAGATCTCAGTTCTTTAGATATTTACAGCTGTGCCACCTGCTCTGTACTATTTTTGGAAGTAGCATACACCCCCCTAAAGCAGCAGATACTCTGGGAGTGGTGATTACTACCTTTGGAAAAGGTCTTGAAGCATCAGTGTATTACTCCCTGCTAATTCAGAGTCTGGGGGATGGAGCTTCAACTTCTCTCAAGAGATTATGGGAAAAATATAAATTATTAGCAGATACAACGAGCCTGTTGTATCTTATATTGAATGGTGGAGAATTTTAATCAGATTTCTAACCTGCTCAGGTGTCGTTTATCTTGCATATATTTCCCTACATTATTTTGGTGGTCCAACGCGGCCAAGATTCTTAAACTAATTATATATAAAACCCTACAGGGGAAACGAGACATGAGTGTTATAATGAAAGGGTCTGGACAACAAACCAAACTTCAGACAGTCACTTGTGGCTTGGTTATGTAACATTCCAGCAGCTGGTGTGTGTAGCTGGAGTGTTAGTCTCTGTGCTAGCCTCAATTAAAGCAAGATAAAATGCCAAGATGAAACTGAGAATGCACTAATGGCCAAGGTACAAAATATGCAATGTCAGAACATGCTCACTGTCTATAAGACTGATTTAATTGTAGCTGATTCCAAATTTAAAATTTTTAAGTTATTTTGAATCTGCATAAAAATATATAAATGCATTTTTGAAACCTTAGAATTGTTTCCACAATTTGGTCATTTAAGGTTAATTGCAATGTGATATGACTTTCGCAATAAATGAGCCAGTTTTCTCAAAGGTGGTATATTCTCATTGCCTGACACCTCAAGAGCAGTAAGATTAGGAAGTGATGTCATGCTACAATGTTATGGTCCTATAAAAAGTCACACTCTTGCTGGATTCCTGCTCCAGAAATGTATGTATATTCTTCACAAAAGAGAGGTAACACAATACCTCCCCTAATTAGAGAGAATCAACCAAGAATCGTGCCTCTGACCATGAACAGACAGGAGGGACTTCAATATGCAAACCACAATTGAAGAAGGGCCTCAAAACTACACTAAATCAACAATAATCAAGGTTAAAATTGAGGCACCCTCTCCAAAAGGGTAGAGAAAGTAGGTCAGTGCTGGATTCAATAACCACCCGCACAATCAACACCAATCATTTAAGATACAGAGGTGCTGAACCATTAAATAAACTGAAAAGGAGAAAGCAAGGTATGTGAATATGGAAAGAATGCCACAATGCAGTGTGGTTGAATTACTTTTTGCTTACAGTAAAAGCAGAAGTTTATATTTCTGTATAGAATTGCATCTGTTGACCAGTTTGGCCTGCCGATGCATTTTGATGAATGTGCCAGTTGCCACTCAAATGTCCTGTACCAAATGCCACCCTCAGCCATTGCGATACAACTCCAAGTTCACAATCTGGGGACATAATGCTGCTTAGACTGTCCTGTAGTAGTCTGCTGCAGAGTGTGCAAAAGGATGTCCCTGAAGTCCACAAGACTGTAGGGTTTTCCCTGTAATTTTTGGTTTCAGAGGGGTGCTCATGAGTGCCCCCTTTTGCAGCCGCTATGCACATTTCATTTGATCTCATAGACGCATGCGCTTGAAAAGGCCACAAGACTGCACGTTCACATAAAGTGCACAATTTGGGACAGGGCCCAAGAGAGCAGAGAATCCAAAGAAACCAAGATGATCATATTTGATGACCAAAACAAATAAAAAAAATAAATATCAAGTCACGGTTAAAATTGATTTCTAAATATCTTAAACCTTTGCTAAGGGGTGGAGAATGCCTTTAGCGCAGGTAGTTTATGAGCAAGTTTGGTACCAATGCTAGACTGGCAAATTGCAAGGACAGTGCAGTCTTCGAGTAATTACTCAGTGTGGAGTGTCTGTCCATAAGAATCCTAAACTTCCAGAAAAGACGAGTTTGATGTTCTTGGTGTACTCAGGGAAGGAGATCAAACAAGCGAGCACTCTGGGCCCATGGTGACAGCTCAGCTGGAGGTGTGGAGGCAGATTATGCAACAGATGAGAAGAACCGACTATAAAAGTCTTGAAACGGATCCATACCCATTATCCAGTTTGATGGATCCCATGCCATTTCCAGGATTTGTTTGAGGACACTGCCCAGCTATGGGGAGCATGACATGAGCAACACTGATGGGAAATCTCAGACAAGGTTGAATAAGGTCCTTCCTGTGGCAGACAGCACAGTGTAATCAAGCCAGGAAATTCCCTGCCGCATGACTTTTCACAGACCCTGTATTCTTCTTAATCTGCAAGCTTTACCTTGTTCAAAATTACATACTTTATATTGCAAGACCAGAAATACTGAAAGCAGGACTTTGGCAATCTTAGACAGTTGGTGATGCTTTTTAATCTGTAATTGGGTTCATCCAACATAAACACATTGAAAATGCATAGTTTGCTGAATAATAATTATTTGTAACTAAGGGCAGGATACCACATATCGCTTGCATTTATGTAATAAGGCTGAGGGAGTTTTCATAACCATCAGTTATTTGCCAGCAAAGGGCAAGCTACTCCTGGCATTAAACACTGCCTGCTCTACCACAGAATGTGAGCAAGCACATCCATCATGATTTCTAGGTTCACTCAGAAGCCCAGATCATTGGCACAGTCACACTAATATTGAGTCAAATGTTGAGGAGAATTAAAGGTTAGTCAGTTTGTTAAATGGCACCAAGTTATTTGGGTTTATGCATCTGTTTTTAATTTTAAGTGTCCAAAGCATTTAAACATAACCTTTTCAGGCACAAATGCAGTCTGAACTTTATTGGAAGGTGTTGGGTTCTCCATCCATAACATTATTAGGCGTTTACTGTCTAAAACTAAATGAAAGTAAAAAGTACTGAGTAAAGTACCGAGAGACATAATGTCTATGAAAAAAAAAAAGCTGTCTAGTTAAGAGTTAGATTGGGCAATGTGAGAGTAACTTTTACTTTTCAAAAACCTGTTTTACACTGACATCTGCTGTTGAGTCTGTATTATTTCTATTCTGAGATTATGAAAGTGTATATGGGTAGATTTTGAGGTGCTTGCACATGCAAAACAACAATGCTTGGGTGTTGTGGGTTAAAAAGAAGATTACTTTTCGGATGCTAAGGTGTTCTCACTGTTTTTTATTATTTATTTATTTATTTCTTAAGTGGTTTTGAATGAGAGTCAAAAGACCCCACCCTCAAGACTCTTGTTCCAAAACAGGGACTAAAATTGTGACAGTGTTGCATTCTTTCCTTGATTCCATTTGCTTTCACAAGGCAACATTTCAAACCAAAAATTTGTTCAATGTCACATGTGAGCAAACTATCCCCTCATTGGTTAGAATGTTTGCACGCTGTGTCAATGTGTCAATGTGTAAACATTTTCGAGTAGTCTTATTATTCATATTGCGGTTATTCTTCTGCCCTCAGATTTAACTGTGTGCCACTTGCAGCTTCCTTGAAGTCTACTCAAATATTCTCTCTTCCATCTCCCCCAGAAAACATTGGCTAACGTGGCACCACTGTGCTCTGCAGAGGTCATTGTCTTCTAATTGCCCAGGTGGAACTGGTGGTGTTCCAACCATTTGAGTGAGCAACATGGCTGGGGTGAGTATCACAGGTTGTTCTGGATCAGTGGAGACAGCTGTTAAAGGCCTAGTGTTCACAATTGCACTCACTTCAGCCATGAATGTTACCAAAACTTCATGTGTGAGCCTCATAGGGCTATGTTGCAGAAGCATGGCATTGAGGATACGTTGGGCAACTCCAATCATATGCTCCCAGGACCCTGCCATATGTGAAGCGTGTTGAGGATTGAACTGCCAGCAACATTAATTATCTGAAAGGTAAGTGCCAGTCTCTGTGTTGTGACATCATTTCTTGTCGATTTGTAGCTCTTTGCAGGCTCTCACAAAGTTAGACCCGCAATCAGACCTCAGGAGCTTGGCAGGGCCTCTGATGGCAAAAAAACGCTGCTGAGCATTAATGAAACAGGAGAACTGAGACAATAAGTTCCAGATGGATTGCACGTGTGGACATACAAACAGATATGACCGCCCATCTTTTTGACAGCCTCGTGTTTTTCTGACTGTGACTGGCCATGGACCGAAGACATCCAGCCCCACATATGTAAAGGGAGGATCTATGCAATGTCTGTCAGCTGGCAAATCTGCCATGATCAGTTCTTCTTTTTTGTCTCTCAATTTGCGACAGATGACACAATGGAAGATGGTGCTGCTGACTGATCTTTTTCCCCCAACAATCCAGCAGCCAGCTGCCCTGACTGCACCTTCAGTGAGGTGATGGCCTTGGTGACATACCTTTTCATGCAAATGTCGAATCAGAAGCAGGGTGACGTGATGTTTGCCTGGTATAAGGACTGGATGCAGTTCTTCAGATGGTAGTTGAGCTTTCACCAGCCGACCTCTGACTCTGAGGAGCCCGTCTGTGTCAATGAATGGGGAAAGTTTGCTGAGAGGACTTGACTTGTAAACAGATTGACCCTGTTCGAGACATCTAAAGTCATTTGTGTAGACCTCTCTCTGGACAGTGTGAATGATCATGGCCCTGGCCTGCATTAGCTGCTCTTTCTTATGATGCTTGTTGCAAGTATGCCAGCAATGACAGACAGTTTCTGGTAGCTGCCTAAAAGACTTGGCGATGTGTAGCAGTCGTGCAAAGACCTTTAGTAGAGAACATCATTTGAGAATCGTTGGAACCTTGCACTCCCAAGTTTGTTTTGTGATAGGTAAGTAAGGTAGGTCACACACTCTGGATGAATCTCAACATCTGTCTCAGGGCTGACATGGGTGTAAGTTTCATTATTTTGCTGAGTTTGGCTTAAGTCTGTAAGGAATAGAGGACCATGTAAACTAAACCAGGTGGCCCTGTGTGTATGTGTGTTTACTGCATGTATGACAAAACTTTATTGCAAACTGCTATGCCCTGCACACAGAAAAAGCAAAAGCCACAAGTGTTTATCATTTATACTTTCAGTGCATAGTTGGTGCTTCGTGTGCTTATTCAAATGATGGTTTGTGTGTACTGTATTGACATAAAAACAAAAATTTTTAAGAGTTTGAAGAGTTTTGCAAGAATTGTTTGCTTTTGCAAAAGATATAATATTTTCCTGGTTTGGTGTAAGGTTTTGTGGTTAGTGTGTAGAGTTTTGCAAAAATAGCCTACAGTTTCAAAGATAGTGCCTAAGCAATCAGAAAGAACTGTAAATAGCACAAAATCTGGGTTCCAGTGAAGCACTTACAATGGAAGTGAATGGGGGCCAATATTTTGTTAAAATCCTCACTTTTTCAAAAGTATAGCCACAAGACATAAACAATATGCGTGTTAACATGATTTTAGTGTGATAAAATTGCTTACTAACCTTTTCTGTGTAAGGTTATAACCAATTTTACAACTTCGTTGCCATGACAATTTAATGTCAACAAACCCTAAAACCCCAAATCGACTGTAAAAATGACAATTTAAACAACTATACAGCTCAAATAATACTTGAGTTTTAATAGAAGAATTAATGTAAGTGCTTTTATAAAATTATAAGCTTCACATTACTGCCTTTAAACCTGCTAAAAATTGGCCCCCATTCACTTCCATTGTAAGTGTCTCATTGTAACCTCCATTTTTACTTTTTTTAAATTTATTTTTTGAAGAAAAGGAGGGACGAGATGAAATGTATTTAAATGTATTATGCCACAAATGCTGCCGATTGAGCTTAACTTATATGGAACTTGGAATATTCCTTTAAATGATAGTGACGTGCCGATTTCTTCTCTAAAAATTACTTATTTGTTCACTTATAATATGCATTTAGAACGACACAGGAGGCACATTTTACCAGAAATTGAATAAGAAGTGAATTAAACTACTGTGAAGTAGTCCATAAACAAACACAGGACTTTCTAGAGTGTTAGTATCATCAAAATAAAAGCCAGAGGGTTTTAAAGTTAAAGGTAGATGACTGAAATATATTACTGTTGTATTTAAAATTCTAAAAGTCAATAATACTACTAATAATAAATCATAATTTATTATTATCATCATTATTTTACAACTTATAACGATATTTAAGTTGAATGGTTTCCAAAAAATAACTGTGTGAATGAAAAGTGGACCGATATCTTACAACTAAAGTGAAAAGTGCAGATACGTATACTGGCTTCTTTTATACTGAAGACTTATGCTGGAATTACTGTTACATTTGTTTTAACATTATCCAGTATACTAGTTAACAATAAACTTTTTCTTAATAGGCTATACATTTATATTGAAATAATGTGCAGTTAGAGGTTTGTGTTTCTTTATATATTAAAGAGTACTCCCTATTAGTTCCACACAATAATGTAAAGATATTCTAAACTGATTATGCAAAAAACAACCACACTGGTATCGGATCGGTATCGGCCAATACTGAGATTTCAGATATCGGAAAAGAAAAAGTGGTATCGTTGCATCCGTATTTGTTGGTATGTTGGTCCAATGCATTGCACTGTATTCTCACCACAATCGAACCGCTCCAGTGTTCTTTGTCATTGGACCGAGACTTCCTCATCGAGGTGTTCTCCAGCCAATTATTTTGGTGTGAATCTGAGTGCAATTCCTGAAACTGTCATACTGCAAATTCAGTATGCCTAACTGAACATAAGAAAGAAAATACACCAGGTTCTCAAACAAATGCTCCAAATGAGCCAGGTGGGAAAACGCCCTGAGAACTCTAAAACATATTCTGATTGACCTCATTAAAAGTGCTCATTTCTCCACTGCTAAATGTGGCTTGAACCTTTTTTATGACAGAATCCAGTATACACAGAAATGGTTAAGACATGTTTATTTACTCATGTACTCAAAAAGAAGTCATATAAATCATTTTTTAAAAAGAAAGACATTCATTGTTTGCATGTTTTAAAAGTACGGGTGCAATTCTTTTTACATAATTGTAATGCATTGTGCAGACTTTTCATGTTGTAATATACAAATCTGTTTCAGTCATAATAATGGTTACGAGTTCTTATACAACACATTTACAGCTATATGATCAGGGTATAATAGACCTATACATTAAACCTACGAGTTAACTACATGTACGAGGCAGTTCTGAATTGGTTCAGAGATGTTTGAAATTGAGCTTTTTGCATTAAGTATCATTGCTGCATCATATTTGAAATTCTACCACTTGTCTACTGTTATACGGTATCAACAACAAATGTTGTCAAGTTGAAATGTGCGACTGATTTTGCAGCACATCTAAGAATTTTGTCTTTAACTTATTGGAGAGTGACAAACTTGGCAACTTTAAAGGAGTTGAAATGTACAGTTCACAAGACATCTAAAACTCCCCAAAGTCAAAATTATATTACAATAACATAAGATGTAAGAAAAAACCTTTCACCCATCAAAGTGCTGTTTTCTGAAAATGAAATAACCTGCTTTTACTTAGAAATGTAAAGTAGTGTTAGTGCTAGAAATATAACACAAGAATCAAAATGAATAATCTTATATTACTTAATTCTCTTTTCCTGCCCCATTCACAAGCTCATCCTCCTTCATTGTGAATTAAAGGTCATGGGGAGAGGGACTGAGGAATGTTACATTCTGTTTAGCCACTTCAACCTCATCTACCCCTGCAAACTTACACTGATGGATCTAAAGGTGATGCGAGAGCCTTTGACCTTCCTCCCCATGTGGATGGCAATGGGTTTGTGAGCGAGAAAATACATTAAATAAAGAGAAAGAGGGGAGGGTAGACGAAGGATCTTCACTTGGAGACTTGCCAGATGATGATGCCAATGATCACGAGCACTACGGAGAGGACCAGTGCCAGGATGCACATCTTCTTACGGGACTTTTGCTACAGTGGAGAGAAGGATAGAGAATACTGAGCATCAAAAAAACAACATGTAAGCCAAATAACTTTTAGTATCTGCCATCTTGCTACACATTTCTAAATGGCTCTCTAAAATACTTAATTCTGATCAGCCAATCGTGGTATTTTGTGGCCAAATATTGTTGCATAATTGGCCGCATACCTAGGTAACCGATTTTCTACATTGCGGCGCTAGTTTCATGTCTCTCATATCATTTCATGGTCTCTTCTCACATAAAATAATTTCAGCTCAAATCAATAATTCGGCTCCATTTATTTATTACTAAGTAGAAAACGTCTTCACTACTTTATTTGGGAAGTTGTACATAAGTTTATATATTTATTTGGCAACTAGTGTAATAAGTGGAATAATGAAGTCAGCAAGTCATTATTAAGAAACTTCGTCTCATCACCCCATCTGTGTTTATATGACCTGAAAATGGCCAGATGACTGGACAACCCTTGCTAGTAGTTGTCAGTAAACCTTGATTGACAATTTATGATTCTCAAAAATGCAGCTTTCCTGAAGCACAGTAATGTTGCCCAAAGGTAGACAGTTCAATTCAATCATATATCGTGATTGTTCTACTCATTATACTTTAGATAATTGTATCAATATATTTTTTTATATGTGAATTCATATCATTTCTTGACATTGAATTAAAGGGATAGTTCAGCCAAAAATGAAAATTCTCTCATCATTTACTCACCCTCATTTACATCCCAGATGTGTGTGACTTTCTTTCTTCTGCAGAACGCAAATGAAGATTTTTAGAAGAATATTTCAGCTCTGTAGGTCCATACAATACAACAGAATGGTGACCAGACATTTGTAACTCCAAAAATCACATAAAGGCAGCATAAAAGTAATCCATAATGCTTCAGTGGTTTAATCCATGTCTTCAGAAGTGATATGATAGGTGTGCGTGAGAAACAAATCAATATTTAAGTCTTTTGTTACTATGAATCTCCACTTTCATTTTCACCATGAAATTCTTTTGTTTTTGGCTATTCACATTCTTATTCAATAGTGCATATTGTCACATAGTCCGCAGCGAGGTGAATTTATAGTTAAAAAGGACATAAATATTAATCTGTTTCTCACCCACAACTATCATATTACTTCTGAGAACATGGATTAAAACAATGGAATATTATGGATTACTTTTCTGATGCCTTTGTGCTTTTGGAATTTCACCATTCACTTGCACTGTATGGATCGACAGAGCATTTGTGTTCTGCAGAAGAAAGAAAGTCATACGCATCTGGGATGGCATGAGTGTGAGTAAATGATGAGATAATTTCTATTATTGGGTGAACTATCCCTTTAATGAGAACAAAATAAGCACAAACTCTGAAACTCAGAGCCACTTCTATGAGGTGCTGTGCTGGACAAATGATGCAAACAGTGCAAATGAGACTGAAACTGATCCTAAAGGTTCACTCTGTCCCACACATCTGCAGCAGTTTCAAACACAATCCAATTATGATTTTGTGATGCATTGCACGTATTGAATCATTAAATATGTCTCGCGATGACCAGTACTCTAGGCTTTGAAACTGTAACCAAACCTGTGTTTTTTTGCTGCTTTGACCTCCTAGTGTACATGCTCTAGTGTGTGTGTGTGTGATGCTGAAGCTCTCACCTGATAGTGAGCTGCTCTCTGGAGCTGCTCTGCTCCTCTCTCCACATGCACCTCTGCACTTTCCACATTAGCCTCTATGCTGTCTGTAAATCACATGCATTTAGAGGATTACAAGCTGCTTTAAACAATACAACCACTCAAGTTCACAGATCAAAAAACACACATTGTGTACAAGCTTCACTTTTCTGCTTTTAAACACATGCACTTCAGTAAAAGCATTACTGTGAATGCTATTTTGCTTGTTTATTTTTTATTAACTGAGGAACAAGTTTAAAGGGTTAGTTCAGCCATTTACATCCCAGATGTGTATGACTACTTCTTCTGCAGAACACAAATGAAGATTTTTAGAAGAATGTTTCAGCTATGTAGGTCCATACAAAGCAAGTGAATGAGTGCCAAAATTCTGAGCTCCAAATCCACATAAGGGCAACATAAAAGTACTCCAGACAACTCCAGTGGTTAAATCCATATCTTCTGAAGTGTTATGATGGGTGTGGGTGAGAAACAGATCAATATTTAAGTCATTTTTACCATTAATCTCCACTTTCACATTCTTCTTCTGTTTTTGGTGATTTGCATTCTTCCTGCATTTCCTTGGCAGTGAGGAGAATTTATGATAAAAAAAGGACTTAAATATTGATCTGTTTCTCACACACACCTATCATATCGTGTCCGAATACATGGATTTAACCAATGGAGTCGTATGGATTACTTTTATACTCCCTTTATGTGGATATAGGAGCTTCAAAAATTTGGCACCCATTCACTTGCATTGTATGGACCAACAGAGCTGAGATACTCTTCTAAAAATCTTCATTTGTGTTCAGCAGAAGAAAGAAAGTCATACACATCTGGGATGGCATGAGGGTGAGTAAATGATGAGAGAATTTTCATTCCTGGGTAAACTAACCCTTTAAGCTTGTCACAGATGCTGTCAAAAGAACTTCAGTTGTTTTGAGCCCAGAACATTCCTTGGAAGTTGCAGTGGTGTGGAAATCCCAGACAGATCTATCAACATATGCTGTCAGTTTATAATCAGACTGTACTCACCAATCATTTCCCCCTGATCGTGGATCATCACAGCAAGATCCTTGAAGATCTGATTCACATCTAAAATGTCTGACTGCAATCACACACAGCAGAGAACTTATAACACTCAAGCAAAACACACATCACTGCACAAATACATACAAAACTGCACTTCATGAAACAGCTAGTAACCACAATCAGAACCTGTGTACTGCATACAGAGATATTTATGATCCTTCAAGCGGTGAAATATGAAACATCTTTAACCGCCTCCCAGTACTTAAGGTGAGAAGTTAGCTTGCACATAGCCTATGTGATGCAGTAACTTTAATCTCAAACACAGCTGTTATTAGACACAAAGGAATTAGTCAAAAAAAAACAAAAAACCTCAAGTTGTTGAATGGCAGTTTCTCTTTCTTTAATGAGCTCCAGGTCTTCTTCTGTTATGGCCACATCTTCTGTCTGTGTGGTGGTCTTACCCCAGTCATCATTACTGCACACACACACACATTTGTTTACTCTGTGCTCCATTATAATCTTGCAGCATTGAATAAATGCAAACTCTTGAAAAAAAATATCTACAACTTTACTCACTTATCAAGGGACACCAGCTGTTCATCATGACCTCCATCTTCAGCCTGCAGTTCACAAAACAAAATTCCCTCAAAAATTCATACTAAAGAATATTATTCAAGGTTTCTTAACATTAAATTCAACACAAAGCACATTTTTACACCACATTTATCTTCCATAATGTCACATACAGGTGCATCTCAATAAATTAGAATGTCGTGGAAAAGTTCATTTATTTCAGTAATTCAACTCAAATTGTGAAACTCGTGTATTAAATAAATTCAATGCACACAGACTGAAGTAGTTTAAGTCTTTGGTTCTTTTAATTGTGATGATTTTGGCTCACATTTAACAAAAACCCACCAATTCACTATCTCAAAAAATTAGAATACATCATAAGACCAATAAAAAAAACATTTTTAGTGAATTGTTGGCCTTCTGGAAAGTACGTTCATTTACTGTATATGTACTCAATACTTGGTAGGGGCTCCTTTTGCTTTAATTACTGCCTCAATTCGGCGTGGCATGGAGGTGATCAGTTTGTGGCACTGCTGAGGTGGTATGGAAGCCCAGGTTTCTTTGACAGTGGCCTTCAGCTCATCTGCATTTTTTGGTCTCTTGTTTCTCATTTTCCTCTTGACAATACCCCATAGATTCTCTATGGGGTTCAGGTCTGATGAGTTTGCTGGCCAGTCAAGCACACCAACACCATGGTCATTTAACCAACTTTTGGTGCTTTTGGCAGTGTGGGCAGGTGCCAAATCCTGCTGGAAAATGAAATCAGCATCTTTAAAAAGCTGGTCAGCAGAAGGAAGCATGAAGTGCTCCAAAATTTCTTGGTAAACGGGTGCAGTGACTTTGGTTTTCAAAAAACACAATGGACCAACACCAGCAGATGACATTGCACCCCAAATCATCACAGACTGTGGAAACTTAACACTGGACTTCAAGCAACTTGGGCTATGAGCTTCTCCACCCTTCCTCCAGACTCTAGGACCTTGGTTTCCAAATGAAATACAAAACTTGCTCTCATCTGAAAAGAGGACTTTGGAACACTGGGCAACAGTCCAGTTCTTCTTCTCCTTAGCCCAGGTTAGACGCCTCTGATGTTGTCTGTGGTTCAGGAGTGGCTTAACAAGAGGAATACGACAACTGTAGCCAAATTCCTTGACATGTCTGTGTGTGGTGGCTCTTGATGCCTTGACCCCAGCCTCAGTCCATTGCTTGTGAAGTTCATCCAAATTCTTGAATCGATTTTGCTGGACAATCATAAGGCTGCGGTTCTCTCGGTTGGTTGTGCATCTTTTTCTTCAACACTTTTTCCTTCCACTCAACTTTCTGTTAACGTGCTTGGATACAGCACTCTGTGAACAGCCAGCTTCTTTGGCAATGAATGTTTGTGGCTTACCCTCCTTGTGAAGGGTGTCAATGATTGTCTTCTGGACAACTGTCAGATCAGCAGTCTTCCCCATGATTGTGTAGCCTAGTGAACCAAACTGAGAGACCATTTTGAAGGCTCAGGAAACCTTTGCAGGTGTTTTGAGTTGATTAGCTGATTGGCATGTCAAAATATTCTAATTTTTTGAGATAGTGAATTGGTGGGTTTTTGTTAAATGTGAGCCAAAATCATCACAATTAAAAGAACCAAAGACTTAAACTACTTCAGTCTGTGTGCACTGAATTTATTTAATACACGAGTTTCACAATTTGAGTTGAATTACTGAAATAAATGAACTTTTCCACGACATTCTAATTTATTGAGATGCACCTGTATTCCCAGGTGAAAGAGAACAGTGGGATTCACTGAGAGTTAATGTAGGGTTGATATTAGTGATCAGGATTTGATTGGATTGTGGATATTACGCAATTATTTTATTGATTAATGTTATTTTTGGTTACATGAGAAGACTAGTTCTTGCAGAGCCAGAGATTATAACATAATAACATTTTGATGAAAAATGATGGAAACAAATATTTTATTTAGAATAATATGCACTGATGAATCGTGCACAGTAAATGGGGTCATTTATTTTTTTACCTGAATGTTTCCTGATATTTCTCAAATGCCTAACATGCTTTTGATGCATGTGTTTTAAATTAATAGTTCACTCAAAAATTACAATTATCTCATTTCCTCACCCTCATGATATCAGAGATGTGTATGACTTTCTTTCTTCTGCAGAACACAAATGAAGATTTTTAGAAGAATATTTCAGCTCTGTAGGTCCATACAATGCAAGTGAATGGTGACCAGAACTTTGAAGTTCCAAAAAGCACAAAAAAGCAGCATAACGGTAATTCATAAGACTCCAGTGGATTAATTAATGTCTGAAGCGATATGATAGGTGTGGTTGAGAAACAGATCAATTTTTAGGTCCTTTTTTTTTTCTCCTCCTTTGACCAGTAGGTGGCAATATGCATGAAGAATGTGAATCGCCAAACACAAAAGAAGAATGTGGAAGTGAAAGTGGAAATTTACAGTAAAAAAGGACTTTAATATTGAACTGTTTCTCACCCACACTTATATCACTTCTGAAGATGAATTAAACCACTGGAGTCATATGGATTACTTTTATGTGCTTTTTGGAGCTTCAAAGTTTTGGTCACCATTCACTTGCATTGTATGGACCTACAGAGCTGAGATACTCTTCTAAAAATCTTAATTTTTGTTCTGCAAAAGAAAGACAGTCATACAAATCTGGGATGGCATGAGGGTGAGTAAATGATGAGGGAATTTTCATTTTTGGGTGAACTATCCCTTTAAGAATTGCGTTCTTAAAGGAATATTACAGGTTCAACACAAGTTAAGCTCAATCAACAACATTTGTGGCACAATGCTGATTACCACAAAAATTAATTTTGACTTGCCCCTCCTTTTTTAAAAAACAAAAAGCATAAGTCTGGGTTACAGTGAGGCACTTACAATGAAAGTGAATGGGGGGGCAACTGAAAGTTATAATACTCACTGTTTCAAAAGTATAACAACAAGACATAACCAATATGTGTGTAAACATGATTTTGGTGTGATAAAATAGCTTACTCACTTTACACTTTTCTGAGTAATGTTTTGTTGCTATGACGATGTAATGTCAACAAACCATAAATGATTGTATAAATGACGATTTAAACAACTTTACAGCTCAAATAATACATGTAATACATTTTTATAAAATGATAAGCTTCACATTTCTGCCTTTAAACCCTCCAAAAATTGGTCCCCATTCACTTCCATTGTAAGTGCCTCACTGTAACCTCAATTTTTGCTTTTTTTAAAGAAAAGAAGGGACAAGCCTAAATTAATATTTGTGGTAATCAACATTATGCCACAAATGCTGTCGATTGAGCGTAACTTGTATTAAATACCTGGAATATTTCTTTAAATAAAAAAAATAAAAAAAGCAAGTTCTCTTTTCATTCTGTCTTGGCTAAACATCTGTGTTTTGTATTAACCATATCTTAACTAGCTGAAACTACTGCTGAGAGCACTCACTTTTCAAAAAACTGAACTTTTCTCAGCGAACCTAAATATGGGTCAAAGAAAAGAGAAGTGAAGCTTGGATATAAGTGTATCTTTACTTCCCGTATGTGTGGAGAACAACTGCAGAAGAGTGAGCAACAGCATCAACTTACAACAGAATCCTTGTATACTAAAACATTAAGTCATCATTAAGAAATCTTTAAAAGAGTATTGCGTAGTTAGCTTATCAACATGCTAACATCACACACTTTTTGGAATTGTAAGCATTAGTCGTGTTTTACATGAAGAGTGCTATTTGTGTAGTGCGAATTACTATTCAGTTCAGATGCTGCCTTAGAAGGTAGCTGCATATCTTGGAAGCAAGACAGCTTATGATTGGAACGGAGCAACAGAGTAATAAGTTATTGACAAGAGATCCATAAGTGTATCTTACAGAGAGGCGAGACCCTGCTCGAGCTCTGGCCACAGACTCTTTCTCTTTCTCCGCGGCTCGACGCTGCACTGCCTGGAAGTTGTTGAGAGCAGCGGAGAAATCGTTCATGAGCCGGTCCTTCTGGATCTTCTGCTGTCTCTGTGTAGAGAAGAAAATCTAAGATTTAGATGAGACGTTACAATTTGCAACACTAGCACAGAACCACCTTCTCATTTCTTGATTTCAGTTCCTCATCCTGTATTTTAACACATTTCTCTGAAAGTTTAAAAGCAAGACCAGGGGACTGATTATTTTGTAAACATCATAAAATATATCCAGAAGTTTAGGATTTCTGATATACACTGTTCAATATCTTGTGGAACATTTAAAGGAATAGTCCACCTATCTATACAATACAAGTCAATGGGGTCTAACACATTCAAAGCTCCAAAAAGCACATAAAGGTAGCAAAAAAGTATTCCAAAATGACTAGAGTTGTTTAATCCATGTCGTCTGAAGAGACATGACCAGTTTTGGGTGATAAAACAAACCAAAAATTCTGTGAATTCCTTTGCCTTAATATGCTTTTTGGAGCTTGAAAGTTTTGGACCCCATTGACTTGCACTGTATGCACAAAAACTAATTTTATATCTTTGTTTGTGTTCCACAGGAGAAAGAAAGTCATACGAGTATGAGACGGGATAAGGGTGAGTAAATAATGAGAGAATTATCAGTTTTGGGTGAACTATTACTTTAACGAGCTGAGTGATAGATTGCACACAAACACACCTGTTCAGACAGGGAGACAGGAAGTGAGAGTGAGCCGAGGTCTTTAAGGTGTTTGTTGGTCTCCTTGGCCAGCTGGTTTGAATAGTGTTGCACCTGCTGACTGTAAACAAATCACACAGATTTTGAACAAAAGAGCACAGTGCCGGAAATAAATGAAGAGCAAAACACACTCACAGTCTTTCTCGCAGGTCACTGGTGTCTTGTTTTGTTCCCAGCTGGTTTACCATGCTCTTGATTTGAGCCGCTAAGAAAGAAAATGCAAAATTTGGGGCCCAATCCGTAAATGTTAAAATACTCACTGTTTCAAAAGTATAGCTAGAAAATGTAAACATTATATGTGTTAACATTATTTTAGTGTGATAAAATCGCTTCTTAATCATATCTGTGTAAAGTTCTATCCAATTTTACAACTTTGTTGCTATGCCACCGAAACCCTTTAATCCCAGTACTGGATCTAAATTACACTGACAAGGTTAGTAAGTGATTTTATCACACTAAACTTATGTTAACACATATAATGCTTACATCTTGTGGCTAAACTTATAGAACAGTTTGTTTTTTAACATCTATGGACTGGCCCCCATTCGCTTCCATTGTAAGTGCCTCTGTTTAATAAACAAAGGGTGAGTTGAAATACATTTTTGTGGTTATCAACATTATGCCACAAATGCAGTTGATTGAGCTCAACTTGTACTGAACTCAGAATTAGGGATGTTAATGATCAATCAAAAATCGATTAATTGTCGTTAATATTCTGCACACACCATGATAGTGTGTTAAAGTACAACATGAAAACAAGCACCGTTGATCTCCTTGTTTCATCCCAAACTACAATTACAACAGCGATCACCGGGAAAGCACGAAGGTACAGATGACGTCACACTATCACCAGAGAAGCGGTAGCCTGTGTCATACTGTGTTTACGCAGCGTGTTATGATTTGACTTAATTTCTAATAAAAAAAATATTCCAAAGATTCGAAATATCCCACGATCCACAACGTGATGTTTTAATGAACTCATATGTATACAAATGAAATATCTTAAGTATCGTAAGATATAAGTTACTACTAACAGTAATTCATTAACAGTAATTAAACAATTCCCAAATTCGAACTAAACATTGCCTAAATGTATTTAAATACATTGAACTAAGAATATTTTAAGAGGACAATGACAATACATGCATTTATTAAGTGTATTCATTTAAATTATATTTAAACAACAGGCTACATGCACATATTATTTGGAGTCCTCCACGTGCGTTTTGCAACATTAACGTTAACGATTAATTTATTGTTCATTTCCACAATGATCGATTATGAAAATGTTTGAAAATTGACATCCCTACTCAGAATATTCCTTTAAAGATTTTATATATATTATATATATATATATATACACACACACTTACACTGTATATAATTCCCAATACTGTAATACAGTAATGAAAATCATCCTGTTTGGACCCAATGAACTTAATTTATTAACATAGCATTAATGCAATTAAATTCAACAAATGCGACCATGATGTATTAATCATTTACATTATAAACAACACGTTTTCCTGTTGCATGTTTTCCATGCATGTCCATAGCAAAAACATGCACAACGCACTGCACACTAAACTTAAATATATAGAGCTTAGGGTTCATTTAAATCCACAACCCCCAAGTACGAGCCATCATAACAGTGATGCTTGCATCTAGTGCCTTATCAGGAAGCACTAATAATTCACTGCAAATGACTCGCACTTTCGGATTCCTGTAACAGAACTGAAGAGCACAGATCCACTGATTCGCAGAAACTCACTGTTCTGTGTGATCTTTTGAATGTTGGAGCTACATATTTGGATGAGACTGCCGAAGTCCTTCGGTGGGACGCGCTCTGTTCTTCCGTACGACATGACTGCTGGATACTCCGCTGGCTCTGGACAGTGTCTAAAGATAATGGGAGGGGTAGCCTTGAGCAGGAAGCGTGTCAGTGCCTGAAAATGCAGAGGACAGACAAACATTTAGTCAGAATACATACTATGCAGTTGACTTGAAGGCCTTTTTCATTATAGCTGCCTTGTATCTTTCACACAATTACTCAGAGCAGTGTGTAATGTCACCTAACAACATGCATAGTGAGGATTAGATAACCAGATATAATGTCTTGACGTTAAACAACCCAAATCACATTACTAATCTAGATACGAGTGTGCACTTTGAAGCTACAGCCCAGAACTGCATACAAATTCCATTCATTTTCAGTTACGGCAAGCTTAACCCTTGTGCGTCAATTTAAAAAAAGTCACTCAGAGGTCCTTAGAGGACAAAAATGTCTGCGTCAAAAAACTGCCATAATAATATATTATATATTAATATTATTTTCCACTTTTAATGAGTTAACTTTTTTAACCAACATCAGTCCTGATCATAACTACCAAATATTCATTCATTTTCAGGATTTTAACCCTTTAAATGCCAGTTTGTTTATATAATGCCACTGTCGTTTTTTTACATACACACAAATTTCAGTACACATATACAAAACACACTCACACATAATTGTAGCTGCATCATTTATTCAATTGGCCTGCAGTGCTCTATAATACAGCAAACAGAAAATAGGAAAAAAGCATGTATTTGCTCCATAGACTGAACATTATAAAAATGGCACCATCTGATGGAAAATATAAAAACATTTCAATTTTGAATCCAGGGCTCCGGAATGAAAGCATAATATCATAGAATTCATGATTTAATGCTTTAATGGCTCTGGGATCAAATATTGCAGTTTTAATGGGTTTCAATGGGGACATTTTTGTCCTGAAGGTCCTGAGTGTGAATATTTTGTATACACAGTGTATTATAGATGTATTACAGGAACTGAGGTTTAAATATCAAAATTCCCCAACAAATACACACCTAAGCCGTTGGCATTAACGCACCCAAAAAGACAAATGTCCCGAAGGTCGCACAAGGGTTAACATAAGAAAACATTCAATTAACACCCAACACATAAACTTCATAGAGATTCACTCAGTGTTGGCAAACTGCTTATTCATGTAACCATGTAATCAAACATACACTTTAACAGTCATCACACTCACAGGTTTAGTTTTACTAACGTCGACGGTGAATCTAGAGCACTAGTGTGATTATTTTCGGCAGGTTAAAGTCATTTACTTAAGACTGAAGACTTAAACAAGGCCATATGTTATGTGAATGCCCAGGCTAACTATATATAGAGATATTTGAGTAATATTTAATAGTCAGTTCTGTTCGTTTTACTGTTGAATACAGAACAGTGATCAAGATAAAAACACACAGTCTGAACACCGTAATGTCAATCATAACTGATCTCAGATCTGTGAATGCTAAACTCGTGAAATTCATACACTCTAACTGAAGCAAAACACCGCTGCAAAGTGCTGTTACATGGCCAGGAGGGTTCTTTATTGAATACAAAAGCCTACTTTAACCCTACAAATCAAATTAAAACTTTATCACAAACCTAAACCCGGTTAAAGCGCAAAACAGCATCCGAAAACAGCATTAGCATAAGATAAACGGACAATGTTCTTATATTAAACCCTGCATATCTAAACTCGTCTAAGATCTAGAACTGATCTAACGATCGTACCGGGTATATAATCATTTAGTCAGCGTGTTTTGTTTTATTCTGGTAAAAAAATATGATGGACTTACTTGAACTCAGGGCCGCTCCTTGCACGGGACTTCCGGTCTGATGCACTTTGTGCTTCCGGTAAGGGGCAGAGCCCTAATGAGCACGTGACTGTTCACCAGCGTACAGGGGAAAAACACTTACAATAAAATGTGATATAAGAAAATAAAAACTGAGTAAATGATCTGAACACATATGAAATGTTAAATGAGTGACTGGTGTATACTGAAATTATTACAAGTTCATTCTGTTACCAAAGTTACTGCAAAAAAAAAAAAATAAATAAATAAATATTTTGTTGAATCCATTAGATGAGAGTTTATCAATGACTACAAACAAACATCTGGTCTTGTAATCCAGGCAGTATGTGGTTTGATGTTGTCCTGCTTGAAAAAAAAAAAAAAAAAAAAAACCTCTTCTGAACGTGTGTTATCGACGATCCCTCAGACGTCACTGTCTTAAAAACCGTCATTTGTCAGTAATGGATATCATGACATGGGCTTGGGAAAACTTCGGTAAACTTTTATCAATAAATACCGTTCGCTGCTGCATCCACAGATGCAAGTTAAGGCTTTACTATGAAAAGCAGAAGCCATACATCAACACTGTCCAGAAGCGCTGCTGACTTCTCTGGGCTCATTCTCATCCGAGATGGAAAGAAGAACAGTGGAATTGTGTTTTGTGGTCAGACAAGTTCACATTTTAAACAGTCTTTGGAAAACACAGCCTTCGTGTTCTCCGGGCCAAAGAGCTTGGAAAATTACCATCCAAGCTCTTATCAGTGTCAGGTGCAAAAGCCAGTGCCTGTCATGGTATGAGGGTGTGTCTGTGCACATGACACGAGTAACCTGTACATCTTTGAGAGCACTATTAATGCAGAAAGATTTGAACACATTTTGGAGCAACATATGCCAACATTCCTGGAGAAGATGCCATCTTCTCCAGGAATGTTGGTTCTAGGTTGACTCTTTCAGACCCGCTTTATATTAGGTGGCCTTAACTACTATGTACTTAACCATTTGATACAATGTACTTATAATGTACATACATGTTGTTGCATTGTAGTTACATTTAAAATACCTGCATTTTCCAGTAGATCAACGTCAAACCACATACTGCCCGGATTACAAGTGCATGACTGTGTAAGCAGAGAGACCGGGTGCTAGACTGACCTGCTTGCAGTCCTGACCTGTCTCCAATTGAGAATGTGTGGGCATTATGAAGCGCACAATACGGCAACAAAGACCACAATTGTGCAGCTGAACACCTGCATAATGGATGAATGAGGGAAAATTCTGCTTGCTAAATTTAACAAACTTGTGTCTTCAGTGCCTAAACACTTAATAAGTGTTAGAAGAAATGGTGATGTTACACAGTGGTAAACACTCGACTGTACAAACTTTTTTGAAGCGTGTCGCAATCATCTGATTTGAAAATAGTGTATATTTAAAAAACAACAACAACAAAAAAACAAAAAAAAACAGAAGAAATTATCAAAGTAAAACATCAAATAATGTGTTGTTGTGCTTTCAATACAGCACAGGGTGAATGTCATTTACAAATCACTCCTATTTGTTTTGAATTTTTTCAGAATTGGGGTTGTCAATTGTATTCAGACTTGTCCCAAATTTTAGTAAAAGGGTTGCAAAAATGGCAAACCTGATGTCAAATAAATTGAAAACACCACAGCTCATATAATATTTGCAGAAGTTCAACCTCTAAGAACAACAAACAAAATGTTCTGTTGGCTAAGCACATCCTTTCAGGACTATTGTTGAAAAGGGGGAAACAACATGTTTCAGGTTCTGTTTTGTAGACAGACAGACAGACAGACAAACAGACAGATAGATAGATAGATAGATAGATAGATAGGTAGAAAGACAGAAAGACAGACAGATAGATAGATAGACAGACAGACAGACAGATAGATGATAGATGGATGGACAGACAGACAGACAGACAGACAGACAGATAGATAGATGGATGGATGGATGGATGGATGGATGGATGGATGGATTGACGGAAGGACGGATGGACAGACAGACAGACAGAAAGATAGATAGATGATAGACTGATGGACAGACGGACAGACAGATGGACGGACGGACGGACGGACGGACGGACAGACAGACAGATAGATAGATAGATAGATAGATAGATAGATGGATGGATGGATGGATGGATTGACAGAAGGACGGACGGACGGACAGACAGACAGACAGAAAGATAGATAGATGATAGACTGATGGACAGACGGACGGACAGACAGACAGACAGACAGACAGATAGATAGACAGATAGATGGATGGATGGATTGACGGAAGGACGGACGGACAGACAGACAGACAGAAAGATAGATAGATGATATACTGATGGACAGACGGACAGACAGACAGACGGACGGACGGACGGACGGACGGACGGACGGACGGACGGACGGACGGACGGACGGACGGACGGACGGACAGACAGACAGACAGATATATAGATAGATAGATAGATAGATAGATAGATAGATGGATGGATGGATGGATGTATTGACAGAAGGACGGACGGATGGACAGACAGACAGACAGAAAGATAGATAGACGATAGACTGATGGACAGACGGACGGACAGACAGACAGACAGACAGACAGACAGACAGATAGATAGATGGATGGATGGATTGACGGAAGGACGGACGGACAGACAGACAGAAAGATAGATAGATGATAGACTGATGGACAGACGGACGGACAGACGGACGGACGGACGGACGGACAGACAGACAGACAGACAGACAGATAGATAGATAGACAGACAGACAGACAGACAGACAGACAGACAGATAGAAGATAGATGGATGGATGGATGGATGGATGGATGGACAGACAGATAGATAGATAGATAGATAGATAGATAGATGGATGGATGGATGGATGGATTGACGGAAGGACGGACGGACAGACAGGCAGACAGAAAGATAAATAGATGATAGACTGATGGACAGACGGACGGACGGACGGACGGACGGATAGATAGCTAGCTAGATAGACAGACAGACAGACAGATAGATGATAGATGGATGGATGGATGGATTGATGGATTGACGGAAGGACAGACGGACAGACAGACAGACAGAAAGATAGATAGATTATAGACTGATGGACAGACGGACGGACGGACGGACGGATGAACAGACAGACAGATAGATAGAAAATTGAGAAAAAAGTCATATTTATTTAAACTGAAACTTTTTTTAACTTAAATTTACTGATTGTTTACTGTAAGTATCCCATAAAAAGAACACAAGCAAAATACTGACAAAGAGAATTATTGGAAAACAGAATCACTGAATTTATCCACTTCTAGAAACAAGACAAATAACTGATATACATCACTGCTTAAGCTGCATTCTTTAAAGAAGAAAAAAGTCAAATAATTTTTCTATATTTAATGAATCTTAACAATGAACTTTTTTAATAACTGGCGCTTTGCAATTCATCTTCTCATACTGATAAATCGGCTCTGGCAGGTTACACGTAACACTACAGGTGACCCCGTGCCATGACTCTGGAGGCTGGAAGACGCATCCAATCAGAGCACTGTACAGTTCTTCACTCTGGTCCATAAATCTCTCATTGGCCTCTGGCACATTTATCTCACAGTCTGGGTCTGCAAGACAGAGAAACGATGTACAGGTGTTCCAGTAATGGAAGATAACTTGTTTAGTGCAATTAAGGCTTATTCACAATGTACAATGTATAAATAATGAGGCCAGAAATCATTACATCACATTACTCCTCAAATCTAATACACAAAAAAAGACTTACACTTAAGTATATCATTTCCATCTCTTCATCTCTTAATCATACTTCGGTGAGTAAGATTAAGCATTTATAAATAAAATTCTTTACTATTTATTGTTATTATTTGTTTATGTCTTTGAGCATGTCCTGCAAGACAGTGCTCTAATAAAATCCCATCTATCTGTGGGACGTCCTGAGAATAATACATGTAGCTGTAATCATAGTTCCAGTCATATGTAGTAGAATGGCTGGGGTATTGTGTGTAATAGTACTGCTTCAGATACAAGTTATGACTGTTGTGGCTTTCTGCAGACAGTTGCCCATTTTGGTTCTAGGTCGACTCTTTCGGACTCACTTTATATTAGGTGGCCTTAACTACTATGTACTTAACCATTTGATACAATGTACTTATTATGTACATACATGTTGTTGCATTGTAATTACATTTAAAGTACTTCCATTTAATTACATTTGTAGTTACACTGTTAACTTTACCCTAACACAATCCTTACCCCAAAACCTAAATCTAACCCCTAATCCTAACCCTAACCCTACCCTTATTCCTAAACCTACCCGTACCTCAACCTCAGTAACAGCAAATGTGGGAAGTTCGCAGAACAACATGTTGTTACACAGTAAATACATAGTCTTGTATGTATTTAATGTTAGTACATAGTAGTTAAGGCCACCTAAAATAAAGTGTGACAACTCTTTCTTCTTCCTAGAGATTACATGTAGAATTAGATACATTATATGTCAGTTTTGTAATGCCACTATGAGATACAAAGTACTTGCGTTGTTGCATCCTAACTATACACTTTCTGACATAGTCAAAACAAGAAAATACAATGTTAAATAGAAAAATAGAAGTACTATTACTATGTGGACTATGTACTTCTTTCTGGGTACATTTTATTGGAGCTGTGGTCACTCAATAACAGTGGAAAAATCCACCTCCAAACTCACACAATTTACTCACAGTTTGATTGTTGCCAGACTGAGGAGTAAAGGTTTCTTCCCAAGTCCAGAAGCACCCTGTCGGTCTGCCAAAGCTCGTCTCTGATCTCTCTCACTCTCAAAACTCACAAACCCGCAGCACCTACAACCAGCAGAGTCAGCATTTACAGAGGGAAATGTATGCAATTGAAGAGCTGAACACAGGAAGCCAGTTGTCAGGTCACCGTTTGAGTATCCACTGCTGTCCAGAATGATAGTCCCACTGCAGCAGGATGAGAAATGATAATGAAAGAACTCGTACAACATGCTGTCTTCCACGTCTGGAGTGAGATCCGATACGAAGAGAGTGAAAGGAGAAATGCAGGAGACAGCAGTGACCATGAATTAAACATGTACAGTAATAGGTTTCTTTCTTGCTTGCTTGCTTTTTTCCTCTTGCTTTCTGTTTGTCTTTCTTTCTCACCCTCCCTCCCATCCATTGATCTATTCTGAAATGATCACATCTATAGTGCTTCAATAAACCTAATTGCATTCAGGTTATTTTGCATCAACTCAACCATCTGTTCTGGGCTAAAAAATATTTTTATTTATTTTTAGGTGAAAGATATAAATAAATGATGATGAAAGCCAAATATAAAATTTCATGGATCCATATTTAATGAGTAATTCATTATTTTTAGAGGGGGGCCAAAATGACAATTTTTTAAATGTTTTTATCAACGTTTTTATGCTGTTTTTCCAAAGTTGGAGTGCCTATAACTCCAGAAGAATTAAAGATATTTTAATATCCTTTAGAGGGTTCAACCAAAAATGAAAATTCTCTCATTTACTCACACTCATGATATCCCAGGTGTGTATGACTTTCTTTCTTCAGCAAAACAACTTTGAAGAAAAATATATCTTAGCTCAGTAGGTCCATAAAATGCAAGTGGATGGTGATCAGACCTTTGAAGCCCCAAAAATCACAGACAGTCAGCATAAACGTCATTGATACTACTCCTGCTGTTAAATTAATGTCTTCTAAAGTGAAACGATCACTTTGGTGCGAAAAAAGATCAATATTCAAGTACTTTGTAACTATAAACCATCGCTTCTGGTCAGCAGCGGTATGAACGCTGACATCACAAGAGGGCTGAGATCAAGTGGTCTCTTGTGTGATGTATTCGCGTTGCCATGTTACGGACGTAATCTCACGTTCTCCACTCGGTTGAGACATCCAGTATAAGCACATAAATGCACCATTGTGAGTAAAGAAACAGATACAAATCAGATCTAAACCAAAACCAATGAGGCTTCTGTACAGCGTTCCTCCTTCTTAGTTGTAAACAGCACCGATCTTCCATGTGTGTCGCACGTGCTTCAGTTCTCAAGTGAACGTGCCAATGCAATTATGTCACACGCGCATACTGCTGCTGACTGGAAGCAATGGTTTCTAGATAAAAAGTATTTAACTATTGGTCTTTTTCACGCCAAAAATGATTGTCTCGCTTTATAAGACATTAATTGGACCGCCAGAGTTGTACCGATGACGTTTATGCTGACTGTCTGTAATTTTTGGAGCTTCAAAAGGTCTGATCACCATCCGCTTGCATTTTAAGGACCTACTGAGCTATTTTTCTGTTTTTCTTCAAATGTGTCCTAGTGAAGAAAGAAAGTCCTTCACACCTGGGATGGCATGAGGTTGAGTAAATGATGAGAAAATTGTCATTTTTGGGTGAACTATCCCTTTAAGATTCTAGTTCAGAACAAACTTATCTTTTTATTTCTTCACATTTAAGGCCCTATATGGTTAAATCCCTGAGATATTGGGCTCTCAATGTGGCTCCATGCGTAGAATTATTACATTTTACCCATTATTAATGGACAAAGCAAATGTGGGTCACATGGTATGATGCTAGTTTTTTTGTTCAAGCAAATAAAGTTCTGGAGTCCAAATAATGCTGAAATTAGAAATGTACCTTTATTTATTCATATAAAAACAATAATGTCAAAATCTTGATTTTTGAGAGTACATAAATACACAATTATTAAGAATAAGTGACACATGGGGCTCTTCATTTAGAGCAATACCTAGGCTATATCTCATTTTGGGATTTAAGAGGTGTACATCTGCAAAGCTCTGGAATGCATCAGTACTGATTTAGTAACAACAACAACAACACATTTCTGGACATATTTTTCCTATTTTTGGACACCATTTGCATGTAATGCAACAAGAGGTGTTTAACTCAACTGATTTTAGTAACAGACCTACCTATCTCTGAGTAAAAATAAAAATAATGACACTGCCACCATACAAAATATATTTTTTTGACCTGTAGTTTTGCTCCAAAATCATAGGAAATTGTCGTTTTGATCCTCCTCTACAAAATAGTGGATTACTCCACTATTGATCCATTGCATTCAAAATTTTAGCTTTCATCATCATTTAGGTTTAACTTTCTTCAGAAAAAGTATAAATAAAATGTAAAAAATTCAGAAGTTTCTCAAATTTGGTTGATTTGACATGGAACAAACCATTCTCATTACTCATATATCATATAAGGAATGTTTGACATCTAAGGAATATGAAAAAAAAAAAAAAAAACTTTAAACATGGTTCATGGATTTCTCACCGGCTTTCCCAGTGTTTCCCGTAATTGGCACGACTCAGCTTGAACCTCTTAGGCTGTAAAATATCACAATGTACTGTAATTTAGAGTGACATTATGTTAGTAAAGCATAGCTTTCTTCACAGTTCTAGAATCATGTTTGCAGACAGTTGAAACTTTCTTTAATATTTTGTTCATATCTTGGCTCGATACTTCCTGCATATTTAAGTGTTGTTTATGTCTCCATATACTTATAGAGTGAGACATTTATGATATTAATAGATTGTAAAGCACTTCACCCTGTTATTTTGTCTCGGATCAGTCTGACTTTCAGCATTGTTTCTCCCATGAGTGCAAAAGCTCTGCAGATGAACTCTTCATTAGTGTAGGGCTCCAACTATCAATACACAAACCACATACTTACCGCCAGACACTGATACTGACATGTGCCATATCAGCATTGTAAAATTTCATTGAAAAGGTCCTAGTACAAAAATGGATATAAACAAATGAATGAGTACATGAGTGTATCTGCAACTCACACTGCCCATCCACAGGCTGCTCATTATACATTCATGTGTTCTCTGGATTTATTTGAGTTTATTGCTGTTTCACTGAGCTTCTTTTATCGTTGAAATATTTAATGCTGAAGATATGTAATTTCCAACATGTCGCGTTTTCAATAATGTTAAGACAGATTGAGAGACTAAAAGCACGTGTCAGTAAACAGAAAAGTCTTGCTGTTCAACAGCGCCAACATGAGGAGAGAATCAGTATTGAATCAACGTTGTTTACAGTGAAATGATACCATTTAGATTTTTATGAATGGCCTGTACAGTTCTACTTTCGAATGCAACTTCGAATGAAGACCATTTTAAACTGAAATATGTTGGCTTAAAAATAACTGCTCAGTGATCTGAGATCCTTCGATTTCTCCTTGAACTTTTACCGCTAAAACCCATTAAAGGGAAAGTTCACCCAAGAATTGAAATTCTCTCATCATTACCCACTCTCATACCATCCCAGATGTGTATGACTTTCTTTCTTCTGTTGAACACAAATGAAGATTTTTAGAAAAATATCTCAGCTCTGTAGGTCCATACAATGCAAGTGAATGGTGACCAGAACTTTGAATCTCCAAAAAGCACATAAAAGGAGCATAAAAGTAATCCATAAAACTTCAGTGGTTTAATCCATGTCTTCAGAAGCAATCCAATCAGATTAGGGGCGAGAAACAGACTAAAATGTAACTCCTTATTTGCTATACATCTTGCCATTTCAGTCTATAGCCACGATTGAGATTTCAAGCTCAATTACACTTCCTAGTGCTTGACGTATTGTGCTAGACGGCACTATTGGAAGTGTAATCAGGCTTGAAATAATGATCGCCACGGAGACTGCAGATGCCATGATTTATAGTGAAAAATTTGTTATATTTTGGTCTGTTCTCACCAAAAACCAACTGGATAAAGTCGATAATCCTATTAAATTATAAATATATAAGATAGATGTAAGCCTGAGAAATTCAGCCTGAATCCGTAAAAGTGCTGTTTGAAAGTTGATATTACAGAAGGAGATTGCTTTATTACTCACTGAGATTTTTCATATTTGGACACTATTGTAAATAGTAATTGGAAAAGTCACAAATCAACAAAAAGTCCTGTGTTCAACTGCTGTAGAACAGATGTGTAAATCATTATTGTAAAACAGTCTGTATGAAATTACTTTCAGGTAAAAATGTCCATAAAACACTTGAAAAGAAATGACTATTGATGACATAATAAATAAATACATTTATAATGACTATAAATTTGTACAGTTTTTAGTTACATAGTTACTTTAAATTTCCACAAAGCCTTTTATGGGGGGGTTATGTGTATTTAACATCCATTCTAGTGATTTGAAACAGCTTTCTTCATGTAGCTCCATTGAGAGAGCACAAGTGAGAGTGTCTATGAATTATTAACTACAGCTGCCTGATCATGTATCAATGCCCTACCTGCATGTTCAGGTTCAAAGATTATATGCAAAATACAAGCACCTCATTGAGAATACAGTTACAACACTGCAGTCAACATGTTAATGCATTACTCAAACTTGACCAGTCAGACTAATGAGCACTGCCTGTATGTCTTCAGTCACACAGGACTCTCTCCATGTCTACGAAATCATCACAATACAAATATTTTCATGATTGAATCTAAGACAATTTGCAATATTATTGGAGGAAAAAAAAAAGAATAGATCTTTTTCCTTTTGCACTTTTATTGGACCCATACATTACAATTTCACAATCTTCTTGGAAGACAACAGCATTTCTTTCCATAATTATCGATCTTTTAATTTGGCCAAAATAGGCCGTTGGTCCAAAAGCAAAGCAGTACAGCACAAAGAGACCACAAGATATCGTCACAAACAATAATGACAGAGGCAGATCACAATAATTTCATGAACCAGCTGTCGGTCCAGCCCATTGTGACATTTACTGTAATTCTGACACTTGAGTTAGAAGATTTAAGACTAACTGGAGCAGCAAACAACAGGGATGCCAGATTACGTCAAAACACGGGACCGTGATTCACAACAACATTGTAAGACTGTGCCAAGTATATAAATTAAGTACCAGTTTGACCAAACATAATGTGTCAGAGGATAAGCTGCTTACATTTCATTGCTACAACCTTAAATAAACTCCATTTAATGGCAGTAGACGCATGATGGATTATGAGTTTGTAATTTACGCCGTATGGGACGATTTAGCTACTGCAAGATGAACTTTGCGGTTGCGGCAGAAATACTGAGCTAATCAAAAGTTCAGGCAAAGTTGATATTGACCACGGAAACACCAATATTTAGTGCATTACCAGAATAAAGTGAGATGAAAATCTGTGGTGTAACAGGAATGTGTTGGAGTAGGTTACTCTCATACTCCTCCACATTCTGCTCTTAAGACTTTTGGGTGAATCTCATGAAATTTGTCAAGATCAGGTCTGGGTCACATTTCACCCCAAAATCAAAAGAAGGATATAAGTTCTACTTTGCATGAAGAAAATGAAGCCTGTTTTTAGAACCATTATGATTTTTGGCGTTTTCCTGCAAATTCTCATTACCGTGATGCAAAAAAAAAAAAAAAATCAATTTTGTTCTCATTTCTGTACCGCAAGGTGTGTTCATTAAATTCTTCATTTATATATCATGTTGCATCTTTTGCACTGATTTGAATTTATGCTGATATATATGTAAAAAAAACTAAAACAGTATTTTTTTCTGAAATCCATTAAAAAATACTTTATTACAGTAATGAATCATCATCAAAAATAATGTAAATTACCCAAAAACGTCTAGTAATTACAATTTCAGGGGAAATGTGCTGCATTGTCATAAAAAATAATGCACAAAATGCAAAAACTCTTAATGGTCCTAAAATAGAACTAATTTTCTTTATGCAAAATATGGTCTCGTATGTTATTTCTTTTGATTTTGGGGTAAAATGTGACCCGAACACTAAATTCACCCATCAAAAATGAAGATTTTTAGGTGTGCAGATGCTGTAGACTTTTGAAAAATGAAATATCCCCATGTGGAAAACACATTTGTGCAAAAAATGTATTGGCACATTTTAACGCAACGGAACGCTTTTCAATCACTGAATTTGGAAATGTTAAGTGGAAACGCTCCCAGACAGCATACCGGTGGCTTGAAACCTGCTAAACGATAAAATACAATGCAGTGTGTGAGATGTTAAATCCAAAACAGCTGGTTCACATGTTGGAAATTATAGGCCAGTGTTTTTAAAGTACCAACACACAATAAATCTCAGCCCACTTACAATTAACCATTTCCAAATGATTTATCAGTACTACGTGGGAATAAAATGGCCATCAAAATATCTACAGAAGTCAACAAACTGATTACATTTGTACAAAATTATTCTTGTGATTCTTGAATATGGATTAGTTCAATCTGGAATAAACAAGAGGTTGTGGCCCAGTTTAGTTGACCTAATTACTTCACATCCAAGCACTCTGATCCAAACAAGATTAAGACAAATTAGTGGCATTTATGCGTCAGAGGCGCAAGACCCAAAGAGGACACAAGACAGAAAAAGCATGGGAGAAATAAAACAAAAGCACAAGAGTTACTGTGTCTGAAATAGGGTGGCATAGAGTGCTTTTTTTGTTGTTTGGTTTTGGCATGTGGCGTGGCATGGCATGGCATTGAGACAAGGGAAGGTAGGCACCGCCAGCGGAGCAGAGACAGGTACAGGCAGGCCTCCCTTTGGGAATGTGGACATGGACTGGGAAGGGAAGAGGGGGTTGGATGCTACCAGGTTTGGCTCTCATGCAATCTTCAGAAACTGTTCCACTGTGTCTGCCTCCACTGCCTCTGAAAACATGTCATAGTTCTGAAAAAAAGAAAAACAAACACACAATCAGTATTAGTTACAATAAGAGTATCGATGCATCTTACAATATCGTGCAACAGTCTGGTTCCGGAAGTAAAAATCCCATTATTTTTTTTTACATAGGCGATTTAATTTTTAACTTTTTAAACCTTTAAAGACAGACCTACCATGAGCTCAAAGGTTGTTAATCACCTGTTGAAGCAATCAGTCCACTTTATTTCATATTCATTTTTTAAAAAATCGTGTTTAATTGTGGAATTTCAGGTGAAGAACTACACTACCCATAATCCTGAAGAAAGCTCCACCAATCAGAGAACTGCGCCCATCAAAGTGCACCAAAGAGCTCTGCAGCGACCGTGTTTCCCTAAGGTATCAAATTTGTTTTACTGTAATATGCAAATAATTTAATATCTTTCATTAAAAATATATAATATTTTTATACTTATAATTGGCCACTTGAAAACAACAGTTTTATATTTGTCCATTGCTTTTAATTTAAGTCATTTGCAATGCTTCATGGGATTGTAGTTCATGACCTCATTAAAGACGTCTTGTATCTTTGTCTTTTTGTCTGACGTTTGCTTCAAATCTAAGTTTAAGTTGTGATTCAGCTCGGAGCTAATTGGTTTGGTTCATGTCTTAGTACTCAAGTGTAATCAAATCAAATTGCGAAAATAAATATTTTCCAACTCGTTTTGAAAAAACTCTCCCCAGATAGTCCCATCCCCCCAACCCTTTGAAACAAAATACTCTTGTAGCACCCCCTACCCTCTTAGGGGTGTATTGCCCAAGCTCTGTTAGGGTGGAGCACCGGGTTCAATTACTTTGTGTCACCTGACTATATATAAAATCCTACTCTGATAGCACTATTATTATATTCCCACAGAAATATAAAGAAAATAGCAAAGACTGATTTAGATAGTAATCCAAAGGATTTATTTAATAAGAGAATAGGGAAGATATAAAATAATAAACAATATAATATTTAGTATATAAACAATAAATATATTTTCACTATAGGTTATTAAAAGTTACGTAGTGAATATATTCAAAATGTGCTTCAAAAAATACACTTGCACTGAATTCTTAAGTGCAAAATACACTGAATAAACACATATGTGTATCAATGTATACACTTTTATTGGATACTCAATATAAAATACTCCCTTTAGCTTTTGGACTTTCACAGTAAGTGTAAACTGTGTTTTATAAACTCTTCTCACTTGTAAGCAAATTGTGTATTCACAGTATATACTTAACACATAGTGCAATTGTAGTGCAACTGACACTGAATTCAAAGTATATTAATTAACTAGTGAATATGAACTACATTTACATTTATGCATTTGGCAGACGCTTTTATCCAAAGCGACTTACAGTGCACTTATTACAGGGACAATCCCCCTGGAGCAACCTGGAGTTAAGTGCCTTGCTCAAGGACACAATGGTGGTGGCTGTGGGGATCGAACCAGCAACCTTCTGATTACCAGTTCAGTGCTTTAGCCCACTACACTACCACCACTCCAGGCAACCCTTACATTAGTTTATAGCCCAAACATACTCTACGCAAGTATGTGAACTCAGACGCAAGCTCAATTTCACGCGTCGATGTGTTGTGAAATGTGTCAGTGCTCAATTCATAACACAACGCAAGTATGCGCTGCATTCTCAGCATTGCCACAAGGGGCGCTAGAGCGGATTTTCTTCTTTCAATCAACAACTGTCATGGCGGACTCGAGCAGCAATTTGAGTTGAAACTTTTCGAAAAATATATGCAACTTTTTGTCCCCTGTCCATTCAAACGAACTTGTTTTTTCTCTGTGTCTCTCCCCACTCCTCAACTATCGACTCATCTACCACATCTAGTTTCGTGGTCAGGCCTAAAAAATCTATTGCCCCTTTGTGGTCTGAGGTTTGTAACCGGCAGAGCAACACAAGAGCGCACGTAATGTATGTATAACGGGACCATGCATTGGCCAAGCGCTCGCATCTGCGTTTGCGTACTTGCGTGAAGTATATTTCGGTCTTTAGAAACAAAAAAAACTGGCCTCTTCACTCGACTGAGCAAAATAAAATAAGGCTAGAGGTACCTGAATGCTCTTTTTGAAAAAAGCTGATCTCCTTCTGAAACAGTTCGCGGTCCGTAAAGCACTCACAAACAGATAATACCTGACTCACCTATGTCACGTCGCGACCCCCATTATAATCAGTGATACTGTCTACACTGTAAGCGTCCGCTGAAGCGCATCGCTCCGACAATTTTGCGCTGCACGCACAGGCACACCTACCAGCAAGACAAATGAACCGCTAACGTTCACTTTGTGCAGACAGCCTCAAGCTGTCCTGGCCCAAATCGGATTTTTTTTCATTCACGTGACACAAAAAAGTTGTAGGCATGCAGAGGTTTAAAGAGGACTCAGGACGTGTTTAAATGTACCTGAACATGTATTTATATAAGTGTGTGTAGACTTCTCTATAGTGACTGAAGAACTGTGCACAATAAACAGGGTATTTCTTACCCCACAGTACTGATCTTCATTGAATATCTGAGGTGGGATTGCTGTGGGGTTTCCAGATTTACTCCTCATCTCATCCCGGACTTCCCCGCCCACTGAGATGTCAATCAACTCATACTGGATGCTCTTACTGTCCAGAATCCGCATCACTTCCGCCTGCTGAGACTTCACCTAAGAAACAAGTTATAAAGTCAAAGGTCAAGCCTCTTTCCTTGGCCATTGCTGCTTTTAAGCTCTAAAAAACACTGGGAATATACGCAAAGCCATCATACAGTTTTAGAAAGCTCTCTGTTGATCTGTAATACTTTTAATAGTGATTATCACAAAGGTCAATTGTGAAATGTTTTTACTACTTTCTCAAAATTGACATGATCATGAGAAAACATTACATATGAAGTTCAATAGCTTCAGTCATGTAAATGTATTATGTACTGTACAGTTGAAACATAACACAGCCACTCCTTCTCTTCTGGTCTTTTAAATTTACCAACCGTATCAAGTCAAATCTGGCACGAATGCGGCCTACTTCAAAAGGTGTACTTTCTTTCTTCTGCAGAGCACAAATGAAGATTTTTAAAAGAATATTTCAGCTCTGTAGGTGAATGATGCCAGACCTTTGAAGCTCCAAAAAGCACATAAAGGCAGCATAAAATTAATCCATACGACTCCAGTGGTTTAATCCATGACTTCTGAAGCAATCCAATTGATTTCCAGTTCCAAAATGTAACTCCTTTTTCACTATAAATCTTGACAGCAGTCTCCTTGGCGATCATGATTTCAAGCTCGACTGCACTTCCTACAGTGACATCTAGCGCTCTGCGCATGCGTCAAGCACTAGGAAGTGTAATCGAGCTTGATATCATAATCGTGCCTAGATACTGCAATGCCGAGATGTACATTGAAAAAGGAGTTATATTTTGGAAGCGGAAATCAAATGGATCTCTTCAAAAGACATGGATTAAAACACTGGAGTCTAATGGATTATTTTTATGCTGCCGTTATGTGCTTTTTGGAGCTTCAAAGTTTTGATCACCATTCACTTGCATTGTATGAACCTAGAGAGCTGAAATATTCTTCTAAAAATCTTCATTTGTGCTTTGCAGAAGAAAGTATGTCATACACATCTGGGATGGCATGAGGGTGAGTAAATGATGAGAGCATTTTTATTTTGGGGGAACTAACCCCTTAACATGATTAGTTCAACAAAAATGAAAATTCTGTCATCATTTAGGGTTACTTAACCTCATGCAGTTCCAAACCTGTATGCTGTTTTATCCATGGAACACACCAGAAATTTTGCAGAATCTTTAGGGTGGTCTTGTCCTTGCACAGATACACCAGTTCAAAAAGAACAAAAAAATATGGCCATAGTAGTCCCTTCAACTTGTGTACTTTATTCCAAGTATTCAGAAGCCATATGATAGCTTTGTGCAAGAAGCAGACCATTTGGTTTCACGCCATTGGTTGGTCCATGTGTCGTAACTGAACAGAATGTGAACTACTTTGATGGTCGCATTTTTGTCCTTTTTGGAGCTCAACTGAAATAGTCACAACAAACTTTCTGTGTTTAGAAAGAAATGTGTGAAGATTTTCCAAAAGTGCTCCATAAAATAACAGCATACAGCAGTAAATAATGACAGAATTGTAATTTCTGTGTAACTATTCCTTTAAAAGCCAGTTGTTTCAGTATAAAATGCTGAGTTGATGATTAATGATGAAACACGATCTGACAAGGCGGTCTTCAGGAAGTTGGGAGTCATATCTTCAGCAACCACACCTACATTAATACAACATTGAAACCTCTGGGCTATGTACAGACTCAGAAGTTAAACCTGTTTCCAGCAATCCATTAAATGTCTGCAATATGTGACACATCATATACAACTGAGTCACTGGATGGCTTGCATGTAGGCCCAAGACTACAGAAATACTGACATTAAAAACCTATTCTTTCTGTATTCACAATAACAGATGTTGACACTGTGCACACAGACTTTGAATAGCATTGCAACTGTAGTATGCAACACTTCAAGTGAACAATGTTTGCCAATCTCATTTGCCATCATGACGTGTCCAGCGTTATTAGTGGAGGCTGTTTTTATTGACGCACCAGATCTAATAAGCGTTCGTGCCAGAACAATCCCGTTTATAAAGGTCAGCCTTTCATGCACCATTAGTAAATGAGAGTGTTCCAATTGTATTCATTTTAATAGAGGAATGAAGAGAGATGCCACAGACAGACATTATGACTTCCGCTCTCAATGCAATGCGAGTTTCCTCATCCCTGTAAACACCCACAAAAACCAACACTATATTTGCATTTTGCAATCAATTCCTACAGTTTGCATTCCACAATAATGTCTAAATAATGCATTTATGATCGTTAATATTCCGCCGTTGCGTTTAAAACAGTCTTGGTGTGATGTTAATAGCAGTTGGGTGTGTCTTGAGCCTAATCCTCCATTTCACATGTATTATTTTAGCATGCAGTCTCATGCCATGCTTAAATGTGAGTCGCCCTGCTCACAGGTTTCTTCTCACCTCTCTAGATGCGGTGACGGTGGTGTAATACAGTTTGATGCCCATAGTTTTGTCTCGTAATGTGCCTTTGTGTGCGTGTCCGGAGGCGATCAGTTCTCTCGTGCAGTTCTCTGTTCCGCCACCGAGATCCCGCTATTCACTCATTTAAAGAGACATCGTCTTATTTTGCATGAGGAACTGTTCTTCACTGATGCTTGTTCTAAAGGTTTATTTGTTAAATGCACAACAACACGGCACAGCTGTATTGCAAGTTCACCATGAATATATATATATATTTATACAATTTTCAACAAAAGTTTGGGTTTTATGACTGTAAAAGGTCAGAACCATTAAAGGGATAGTGCACCCAAAAATAAAAACTCTCTAATCATTTACTCACCCTCAAGCCATCCCTGATGTGTATGACTTTCTTTCTTCTGCTGAACACAAATAAACATTTTTAGTAGAATATTTAAGCTCTGTAGGTCCATACAATGCAAGTGAGTGGTGACCAAATCTTTGAAGTTCCAAAAATGACATAAAGGCAGCATAAAAGTAATCCATAAGATCTCATTTTGTGTTCCACAGAAGAATGGGTTTGTAACGAGGGTGAGGAGGCCTAAATAGTGACAGAAGTTTCATTTTTGTATGAACTATCGCTTTAATAAATTTTTTGACAACTTGACTA
This sequence comes from Myxocyprinus asiaticus, assembly GCF_019703515.2. Lineage (NCBI taxonomy): Eukaryota > Metazoa > Chordata > Actinopteri > Cypriniformes > Catostomidae > Myxocyprinus > Myxocyprinus asiaticus. Next base: position 38,169,842 of record NC_059373.1, read on the forward strand.
CCTGAACTATCCTTGCCATGAAATAAAAAGGTCAACTTAAAAAAATGATGAAATTCTAACACGTTTTTTTCTTTTTCTTGTTGTGTACTGTGTATAGAACAATAAGGAGAGGCTCCAAAATCCAAACCAAAATCATGACCGAGCATATGAATATTTACATTTGAATACAGGGCTCTAGACTAAAAAATTACTTAGGAGCCATTGTCTCCTAAACTGAAATATTAAGGAGCCAAATGGCTGTTTTTAGTCGCCAAATCACAGAATTGCTCGATTTAGACTGCTGTTCAGAAACAAGATAGAAAGCCAAAGAAAAGGACGACAGCTGATAACCCTTTCAATGAAGGTTTAATAAACAGTATATAGAGTTGAGAAGATAAGTTTACATTCCCTTTTGTCTCATAAATGTTCACACCCCTTTCATAATTTATACAAATATAAGAGATAAAATACTTTTTTATTTAGTACTGCCCTTCAGAATCTACATAAAAGATATTTACATAAAGTATGCATATAGTAGTGTGTTGTGTTCTTGAGCATCAATGAATGTTTGCACCTTGTGTAATAGTTGTGTACAAATCCCTCAATTGTCTTAAGTGTCAAAAGCATGATTTATATATATATATATATATATATATATATATATACACACACACACACACACACACACACAATGGCGGCCTAAAGTTTGGAATAATGTACAGATTTTGCTCTTATGGAAAGATCAACTGATCACAATGTATAGTCAGGACATTATTAACATGAAAAATTACTATTACAATTTGAAAAAAATGTTCAGAACTTCAAAAAAATCCTCCACGTGCAGCAATGACAGCTTTACAGATCCTTGACATTCTAGCTGTCAGTTTGTCCAGATACTCAGGTGACATTTCACCCCACACTTCCTGTAGCACTTGCCATAGATGTGACTGTCTTGTTGGACACTTCTCACACACCTTACAGTCTCGCTGATCCCACAAAAGCTCAATGGGGTTAAGATCCATAACACTCTTTTCCAATTATCTGTTGTCCAATGTCTGTTTCTTTGCCCACTCTAACATTTTCTTTTTGTTTTTCTGGTTCAAAAGTGGCTTTTTCTTTGCAATTCTTCCCATAAGGCCTGCACCCCTGAGTCTTCTCTTTACTGTTGTACATGAAACTGGTGTTGAGCGGGTAGAATTCAATGAAGCTGTCAGCTGAGGACATGTGAGGTGTCTATTTCTCAAACTAGAGACTCTGATGTACTTATCCTCTTGTTTAGTTGTACATCTGGTCTTCCACATCTCTTTCTGTCCTTGTCAGAGACAGTTGTCCTTTGTCTTTGAAGACTGTAGTGTACACCTTTGTATGAAATCTTCAGTTTTTTGCCAATTTCAAGCATTGTATAGCCTTCATTCCTCAAAACAACGATTGACTGACGAGTTTCTATTTTCTAGAGAAAGCTAATTCTTTTTTTTGCCATTTTTTACCTAATATTGACCTTAAGACATGCCAGTCTATTGCATACTCTGGCAACTCAAAAACAAACACAAAGACAATGTTAAGCTTCATTTAATGAACCAAATAGCTTTCAACTGTGTTTGATATAATGGCAAGTGATTTTCTAGTACCAAATGATCAATTTAGCATGATTACTCAAGGATAAGGTGTTGGAGTGATGGCTGCTGGAAATGAGGCCTGTCTAGATTTGATCAAAAATGACTTTTTTCAAATAGTGATGGTGCTGTTTTTTACATCAGTAATGTCCTGACTGTACTTTGTGATCAGTTGAATGCCACTTTGGTGAATTAAAGTACCAATTTCCTTCTGAAACAGCGAAATCTGTACATTATTCCAAACATTTGGCCGCCAGTGTATATATATATATATATATATATATATATATATATATATATATATATATATATATATATATATATATATAATTTAAATTGTTTTAAAATATTGCCTTAGTCTTTCTTTACTGTTACTGGATGGCCCCAGACACAGAGACTACAAGAGTGCAAATTGAAAGAAATTCCAGATGCAGGTTATTGTGCTACTCCAATCCCAGTCAATAATTACCAGAAATAAAAAAGTGGTACACAATACAGGACTTTTAATTATAAAGATGACGCATGGGACTCTTATTTTGAAACGTCTGCACTCCCAGTTGTGAGCTCACTGATGGCTGATTCGATGAGAAAGTGAATCTGATTCAAACTGTTAACCTGAGCTCCTGAGTTCAAGCCCTCAGTTCTTTTCAGATGATTCATGAAAAAGATCCAGTTCAAAAGAGTCATTTGTTCACGACTCTCTCGCGCTGGGTTTGTTGTTGCGTGCAGTGCAGCGAGCTCGTCGTCATAACAGAAAGGGTGAAAAGCGTCTCAAGATACACTGGCATTATAAAAATATATTAAATATCTCACAAGATGATATCTGATGAAACCGCATATGAACGCACACAACCCGACTGTCACCAGTGGCGACAAGATTTTAAATTATTGTCGCAATCAATTGTTTTTGGTCACATTTGCGACCATTTTAGTCGCAGTCTGGAGCCCTGGAATATTTAATTTTCTTTTAGATGAGCTAAGTAAAATCTGTAAAAAAATAATAATAAAAAAAATATATATATATAAATATATATATATATATATATATATATAGTCTCCAAGAAGCTTGGAACATCCTATCTGCCAACAACCAAGAAAAACTGTCCAGGTGTACCTAGGAAAATTGGTGCTGTTTTAAATCAAAGGTGGTCACACCGAATATTGATTTAGCTTTTTTATGTTTACTGGACTTTGTATGACATTAATTGATAAATTAAAACTATTTATGTCATTATTTTTGAAGACATCCTCACTATGCAACAGAGCGAGGGGGAGAGAGAGAGAGAGGAGAGAGAGAAAAACTTGCTCGCCGGTCCCCAGACACGCCGTCACCTGGTCCTGAGCCACTCCTCCACCCCCTGGCGGATGGCAGCGAGTCCTCTGACCCCTGGCAGACAGTAACGGCTCCTCCAACCCCTGACGGACAGCAGCGGCTCCTCCGCTTCCTGGTGGACAGCAGCGGCGAGGACTCCACGACAGTGCATCCCTCCTCCTTCCCGGGTTTTGGGGAATATATATATATATATATATACTGTATGTGCACAACTCTGTTCTCTGTAGTGTTAAGGTCCGGGTATATTTCGTTTTGTGTGTTCCGGACCAGATCGCAACCAGTCGACAGCGTTGCCTTTCAAAATATATTGTTCTGACCAGGGACACGTTAAGGTACTCCGGGGCCCTGAGGCATACTGTTTCGCTGTTATTGGTTGGTGGGGGGGGTGATGCATGTGCACCACGACTGCTTTGTGGTACTCTTTTTGTACAGTCAACAGCAGTCGCACTCTCGATTCACTAATTGCACTTTTTGGTATTTCTAAATATGCTTATCCGCTAAATGTTACTATGCAAATCTAAAGTAGCCTCATAACACTGGGGTTTTGTTGTTAGAAGAGTGGAAGAGAGCATTTCTCTGCAGTTAAAATCAAGTCCATGTCAACTCTACTACTAACAGAAATGTCTTCCTTTACAGCCAATATAAAAGTTTCTTCCAAAATAAAAGCCTGTATGTTAAGAAAATATTAAATTTATATTTACTTAATATTATATTTACTGTAATGAACAGTATTTTTATTGGCAGTGGAGAATATTTGCCCATGATTTAATTTTGGTCAAAAAGAAAGACTTTCTAGTTTTTATTTATTTATTTTTATTGTTAATAATCATATTGCAGTTGAAATTACAATCATAATATTTTAAAAAATAATCGCAATTCAATTTTTGGTCCAAATGGTTCAGCCCTAGCCTAGCAGAGAGGGAGTTAATACTGAGAACTGAGTTCACAAAGAGCCCTATTTAACTTTGTTGATACTACACAGTAAATCTCCCTGAGATTCAGTCTCAGATTAGATTGTGTTTCAGGAGTTACTCGACACAGAGCTGCTGATGTTGTCTTATTTCTAAACTACAACATTTAACATTCAGTTTAGAGGAAAATATTTGTATTGTTCATTGTTAGTTCATATTAACTAATGCTACGAACTAATGTTAACTAATGGAACCTTACTGTAAAGTGTTACTGTGTCATTTTGAATTGTGGTGTTTACCGGTTAAACCGGTTTAGCCATTTATAATAGGTTCTTGATAACAATTTCTTTAAAATAAATATTGAAAATTGAGTGACATGACGTTGGGATCAATGGCATTTATGAATTTGTAATGCGTCTCCGTGAAATTCATCAGTAGTGTGACACCTCGTAACACCACAGACAAAATATAAGATTTAAGATATATAGAAAAATAATGTTTAAAAATAAACGCTAACTTTTTTTCACATTAATTTGTCTTTTAACTCATTTCATAGAATGGAACACTAAATAAAGAACTTTTATAGGATGAAGGATTCATTAATACAGTTATTTCAAAATTAAAAGTTAAAAAATGCAGACAGAAATGCCAACACAATTGTATAATGACCCAAGTATATTACAATTATAAAAGGGGACGTTCATTCAGATAAGCTTTATCAATGTGTTGGTGCTGGAGAGTGTGGTCTTATCCAAGCGGAGCTCTGCACTGCTGAATCACAACTTTTCCAGGAACTTGCCAGTGATGTGTTTCCTGTTAAATCCGTCACATGGGACTTCCAAGTTTTGCTAAGATCTGCCTGTTTTCCCAAACTTATTTCCAACACTTTACATTTATGTATTACCAGTGTTGGGTGTAATGCATTACTAAGTAATTAATTACTGTAATTAAATTACTTTTTCATTGAAAAAAGTAAGGGATTACTACTTAATTAATACTTCTGATGTAATTGTGTTAAATACTGTATAGACTCTAGAACAATTCTATATAAACAACAGTGAATTTAAAATCTAAATTTAATGTCTAATGTTAAAATATATGTTTTCTAATTTAATGCTGCCCCCTTAAATTCTTTGGCCAGTTCATGAATATTTATTTGATTTTATATGATTTATTTGAAAGAATTAAAAGAACAGTTTCATGTCTATCCCTGTATTTTTTATCTGGTCAAGGTTGATAAGGGTTTTAGGAAGTAATTAGTAATAAGTAATGTAAATACTTTTGAGAGAGAGAGAGAGTAATTAGTAATCTAATTACAATGTAGATGTAATTAGTAGTTAGTAATTAAGTACTTTTTTAGAGTAACTTCCCCAACACTGTGTATTACACAATAATAATGATAAAACAATTATTTGCATAGAGCTGACCATTCCAAAGACAACACAAGAGGGCAGTACAGCATCCCTTTGAGTTTAATCAACGCAAGTAGGAGTAGGAGTTTCTTTCATAGAATGTTCTAGTCAGGCAGTTCCCTAAACACAGTTTTGTGCAATTAACAGGTTGTGAAGATATCACTTACAGAATTTGTGTTAGAAGTGTGTGCAGGCTAGTTCGGAATAGTGTACTACCAAACTATTCATACTATTTTTACAGTATGTTCTGTGTACAGTATGCACATTTTCTGTATCCACAATATAACTGAATGGCAAAATACATTTGCCAAAATGTGCCGTAATCAGAGCACACTGCGTGGTATCTCACAATGCAATTCACTTGATGTGACCTTTCATTTCCAGTGTGATGAATGAAACACAAGTAAAATCAGTATCATTATTTCACCAAACTCCCATAAAGAGCTAAGACATTTTTAAACAAAACTGGATTTAAAATGCAAAATTATTATTATTATTTATATTTTTTTGCAAAATGCTAAATTTCGATTTGCAATATGATTCCTAGAGGCCACTCACATGCAACTGAAGTCATGTGACAACTGTTTATCATTGCATAATGCTTAATTTTTTGCCTTTGTTTTACCTTTGTAAAATTGTTTACAAACATACCCATCTCCTTCTTGACTCATTATTTGATCCGACTGCCAAGAGTTAAGAATTTTTACACAAAACTGGATTAAAACTAGGGTGTCAATTTAAAGGAATATTCAGGGCTCAATACAAGTTAAGCTTAATCGACAACATTTGAGGTATAATGTTGATTAACACAAAAAATAATTTTGACTTGCCCCTTCTTTTCTTTATAAAAAAGCAAAAACCGAGGTAACAGTGAAGCACTTGCAATGGAAGTGAATAGGGGCCAATTTTTGAATGTTAAAATACTCACTGTTTAAAAATTATAGCCACAAGACATAAACAATATGTGTGTAAACATGATTTTAGTGTGATAAAATCACATACTAACCTTTTCTATGTAAAGTTATAGCCAATTTTACTTCGTTGCCATGACAATGTAATGTTTTTTTTTCTCCCCTTTTTCTCCCCAATTTGGAATGCCCAATTCCCAATGCACTCAAAGTCCTCATGGTGGCATAGAGAACAAATCCCAGTTGCCTCCACATCTGAGACCGTCAACACGCGCATCTTATCACGTGGCTCGACATAGCATGTCTTCACGGAAGGCTTCACGCCATCCACCGCGGCATCCACGCACAACCACGAGGAGGTTACCCCATGTGACTCTACCCTCCCTAGCAACCGGGCCAATTTGGTTGCATAGGAGACCTGGCTGGAGTCACTCAGAACGCCCTGGGATTTGAACTCGCAAACTCCAGGGGTGGTAGTCAGCGTCTTTACTCGCTGAGCTACCCAGGCCCCTGCCATTATGATGTAATGTTAACAAACCCTAAAACTCTAAAATGACTGTAAAATGACGATTTAAACAACTTTACAGCTCAAATAATACATGAGTTTTAACAGAAGAATTAATGTAAGTGCTTTTATAAAATTATAAGCTTCACATTTCTGCCTTTAAATCCTCAAAAAATTGGCCACAATCACTTCCATTGTAAGTGCCTCACTGTAACCTCGATTTTTGCTTTTTTTAAAGAAAAAAACAGATGACTCAAAATAAATTTTTGTGGTAATCAACATTATGCTTTATTGGTGCACAGTGATGCACCCACTCAGAATCATGTTGAAAGAGCCTTTCTAATTGGTGATTCTATTGTAAGGAACGTGGAAATAGAGACTCCAGCCACCATTGTTAAATGCATTTCCAGGGCTCGAGCGTCTGACATCAGATCAAATTTAGAAGTGCTGGCTAATGCTAAACATAGATTTTCTAAAATTGTTATTCATGTCGGCACTAATGATGTCCGGCTTCGCCAGTCAGAGATCACTAAAGGTAATGTTAAAGAGGTGTGTGAACTTGCAAAAATTATGTCATACGCTGTAATATGCTCTGGCCCCCTCCCTGCTCGTCGTGGTGACGAGGTTTATAGTAGATTAGTGTCACTGAACGGCTGGATGTCTGAGTGGTGTCTGGAGGATAACATAGGATTTATAGACAATTGGAAGATTTTTTGGGGTAGATCTGACCTGATAAAGAGAGACGGACTCCATCCTTCCAGGGAAGGTGCCGCTTTCCTTTCTAGTAATTTGGCTCATAGCCTTAATAGTGATAGTATTTGACTAATTGGGGCCCAGGTCATGAAGCAGACAAACTGGCTAATCCGAACGTCTGCTAGCTGCCTTGAGACGTCACACAGGTCACATAAACTACAACACATAGAGACTGTATCACCTAGATATCATACAGAGACTACCAGACACAAACCCCTCACTAAATCATTTAGAAAAAATGTGTTTAAGGTCAAACTTGAAAAAAACAAAAACATTTAAGATAAACATCATATAAAGGTAGGGCTACTAAACATTAGATCTCTTTCCACCAAAACACTAATTGTATATGAAATTATTACAGATCATAGTTTGGATGCACTCTGTTTGACTAAAACCTGGCTTAAACCGCATGAATATAGTAGTTTAAATGAATCTACTCTCTCAGGTTATTGTTATAAACATGAGCCTCACTGAAGGGTCGAGGAGGAGGTGTTGCTACAATTTACAATGAGGTTTTTGGTGTTACTCAGAGGACAGGATATAAGTTTAAGTCTTTTGAACTAATAATGCTTAATATGACACCATCAGATATAAATAAAAAATCTCTGTCATCTTCTGCGCTTGCAACAGTATATAGATCACCTGGGCTGTACTCAAATTTCCTTGGTGAATTTGCTAATTTTCTATCAGATCTAGTAGTTAATGTAGATAGAGCTTTAATTGTTGGTGACTTCAACATTCACACAGATAATGAAAATGACACATTGGGATTAGCATTTCTCGATATTCTCAACTCTCTTGGAGTCAGACAAAATGCGACATGACCAACTCATCGCCATAATCATATGCTAGATTTAATTCTGTCATATGGAGTTGATGTTGATACTATGGAAATTCTACCGCAGAGCGATGACATCTCAGATTATTACCTCGTCTCTTGTTTGCTGCGATCAGCTAATGCCACTCAATCTACACCATGTTATCGTTCAGGTAGAACTATTCTTTCGACCACTAAAGATAGCTTCACTAATAATCTTCCAGAATTGTCTCACATACTCAGTAAGCCAAAAATTCAAGAAGAACTTGATGTAATAACAGAAAATATAAATGCAGTCTTCTCTATCACTCTTGATAGTGTCGCCCCCCTTCGATTAAAATTCACCATGGTACAATGATCACACTCATGCTGTCATGAGAGCAGCTAGGAAAATGGAGCGCAAGTGGAAGAATACAAAATTAGAGGTATTTCGCAGTGCATGGAAGGATAGTGTCTGTAGCTACAGACAGGCACTAAAAGCTGCCAGGTCAGCATATTTTAGCAAACTCATAGAAAATAACCACAACAGTCCTAGCTGTTTATTCAGTACTGTGTCTAAATTGGTTAGGAATAAAAGCCTCAACTGAACCAGATATTCCATCGCAGCACAATAGTAATGACTTAATGAATTTCTTTACTGATAAAATTGAAATAATCAGAAATAAAATTGGAACTATGCAATCAACTGTCACAGCACCTCAGAAAACTTTTCTTCATAAGCAACTTCAATCCTTCGCTGTCATAGGTCATGAAGAGCTAACAAAACTTATCAAAAATTCAAAAGCCACAACATGTATGTTAGATCCAATACCAACTAAGCTCTTAAAAGAGGTATTCCTTGTAATCTCAGAACCTCTTCTTAATATTATTAACTTCTCGCTATGCTTAGGACATGTCCCAATAAACTTTACAATGGTATCAAACCGCTTATTAAGAAGCTACAGCTTCATTCTGGAGAATTGGCAGACCGAAATTACAGACCGATTTCAAATCTGTCATTTATGTCGAACATACTAGAAAATGTAGTGTCCTCTCAACTTTGTTCATTTCTACAGAGTAATGTTATATATGAACAATTTCAGTCAGGATATAGGCCCCATCACAGTATAGAGACTGCACTTATCAGAGTTACAAATGACTTACTCTTATCATCTGATTGCGGCTGCATTTCTCTTCTAGTGCTTTTAGATCTTAGTGCTGCCTTCGACACGACAGACCACAACATTCTCTTGAATAGGCTGGAGAATTATGTTGGCATTAGTGGACTTGTGTAAGCATGGTTTAGGTCCTATTTATCAGACCGCTACCACTTTGTATGTGTAAATGAGGAATTCTCAAATCAAACAAAAGTTAAGTATGGAGTGCCACATGGATCAGTTTTAGGGCCTCTGCTTTTCTCCTTATGCATTCTTCCCCTGTGAGATATTATCAGGAATCATGGAATAAGTTTCCACAGTTATGCAAACGATACCAAACTTTATATTTCTTCTAAACCCAATGAAAATTCACAATTCTCCAAATTAGCAGTGTATCGATGAAATCAAAGATTGGATGGCCAGAAATTTACTTCTACTCAAATCCGACAAAACAGAGCTACTAATTATTGGACCAAAAACCTCTAAAAGTAAGCCACTAAAATATAATTTGACTCTCTATGGATGCACTGTTACGTCGTCTTCAACAGCGAAGAACTTGGGTGTTATATTATATAATCTGTCCTTTGAAAATCACAATTCCAATGTTTGTAGAACAGCATTCTTCCACCTAAGAAATATTGCTAAATTACGACACATGCTCACTGTTGCCGATGCTGAAAAACTAATTCACGCGTTCATGACCTTAAGACTAGATTATTGTAATGCATTACTGGGAGGATGTCCAGCAAGATCAATAAATAAACTTCAATTGATTCAAAATGCAGCTGCCAGAGTGCTGACTAGAACCAAGAAATATGATCATATTAGCCCCATTTTATCGTTGTTACATTGGCTACCTGCTAAATTTCATATTAATTTTACAATTCTGTTCACTGCGTACAAAGCTTTGAATGGTTGAGTATACAGTATTTAAGTGACCTTCTGACATGCTATATTTCATCACGTTCATTAAAATCACAAAATTCTGGCCTGTTAATAGTTCCTAAAATATCAAAATCCACAAAAGGAGGTAGATCCTTTTCCTATTTGGCTCCTAAACTATGGAATATTCTCCCTAACACTGTTCAGGATGCAGACACACTCACTCAGTTTAAGTCTCCTCACTGGATGTTTTTTGTTTTTGGTACCATTCGGAGTAAATTCTAGAGACTGTTGTGTGTGAAAATCCCAGGAGATCAGAAGTTACAGAAATACTCACACCAGCCCATCTGGCACCAACAATCATCCAGCCAATCGTGTGGCGGCAGTGCATAAAATCATACAGCTACGGGTCAGGAGCTTCAGTTAATGTTCACATCAACCATCAGAATGGGTAAAACAATTAGATCTCAGTGATTTGGACCGTGGCATGATTGTTGGTGCCAGATGGGCTGGTTTGATCATTTCTGTAACTGCTGATCTCCTGGGATTTTCACACAAAACAGAATTTACCCTGAATGGTGCCAAAAACATAAAACATCCAGTGAGTGGCAGTTCTGTGGATGGAAATGCCTTGTTGATGAGAGAGGTCAACAGAGAATGTCCAGACTGGTTTGAACTGTCAAATCTACGGTAACTCAGATAACCGCTCTGTACAATTGTGGTGAGAAGAATAGCATCTCAGAATGCTATTCTGAGATGCGGGATGGTGCCGTTTTGGCAGCACGAGGGGGAGCTACACAATATTAGGCAGGTTGTTTTAATGTTGTGGCTGATCGGAGTATATTATTCATAATTACTTAAATGTAACTAAATATTTAATCCTTATATATTTTGAATTGTTATTTGAGGGACTTTCTCAGCAAATATTTCTATACGCGATAATTTTATTAATTAATCGGCATACTATGTAATTAATTCGATTACAAATTTTAATTGATTGACAGCCCTAATTAAAATACAAAAATGCAAAACAACCAACAGATGCCACTCACTGAATTGAGTGAACTGAACTTGCATCAAGATGAGGTCAAATGACAATAATGTAGTATACTACTCTTGAAACATTTATCATTGTATACTGCATACCATTTCACATACTAAAAAATAGTATGCAGTATACACTACATACTGCACAGTATTCAGTATGCTCTAAGCTAGTAATCCATTCCAAACTTAGTCAAGTAATACAGAGAAGGTGCTCTCTCAAATTAGGGCTTGCCTTGATCACTAGACATCCAATCAGTGCTTTCATTAGGCCTTCTGATTCGCATACAAAGTACTTGAATTAGCTACTGTGCAATACAATAAGAGACCAGTAAATGCTGTGATGGTCTAAAGAAAATCAGTCTATGGCCATTAAATGTAAAGTACCAATCAAGCTCAATATGTGCCACTGTTTATTATCCACTACAGAAACATGTGAAATTACAAAGTCATTGATGTTGCTTCCATTCAAAAGCAATCTAAGGTGCAAATAATTACAGAAGGCACAACAGAGGTTGTTCTCGCACTGAGAATACAGTACCTCTTTCAAGTACACGATTTAAATTTTTTTTTAATACAGTCTACATTGTGACAAAACAAGACGTCTAAAACTTCAACAAGTACAACGGGAATTCATATGAAGTATTGTCCCAATACTGTTTGCTGACAGAAGTACAGTTCATTACTTTTTACATACTAGTGTCTCATTAACGAAAGCACTTAATACATACAAAAGTATGTTCAAGATCTGACAAATCATGATTATTATCAACATTAACTACCTGCTTAGACTGGCTCATTTTTAATGTTGAGCATTTAATGATAACAACATAAAGTGATGTAATATAAGATTAATGTCCTATTCTGATTTGTCCATGACAAGTACATAAGATCTTATTTGTGTCGTAAACTTAATGTACATGAGCTTGAATAAACATTTTCATTCTAAAGTATTGTGCTAATACAATATGCTGGCTTCATAAAAGGTCAGCTGGCTGGCTGGTGTGTCACACTAAATACTTGACTCTCAGATAGGCACTCAATAAATTCATGAATACATTCAAGACAACAATTTGTTTAAGCATTGAGAATTTTCTCATATTTTAATACATAAGGCTTGGTCCATTAAAGAATACGTTCTTAAAGGGATAGTTCATCCAAAAATGAAAATTCTGTCATTATTTTTCTCACCCTCAAATCGTTCCAAAAGCATATGACTTTCTTTCTTCTGTGCAAGATGATCTGACTTTCTTCCGCACACAAAAGGAAATGTTTAGCGGAATGAAAGGGACTAACAGACTCCCTATTTACTTTCATTGTATGGCAATGTGCAGCATCATCATTCTTTAAAATATCTCCTTTTGTGTTAAATGGAAGAAAATAAAAGCATACACATTTGGAACAACATGAGTAAGAGTAAATAATGACAAAATGTACATTTTTGGGTGAATTTACCACTTAACTCTTAAAGGAATAATTCCCCCCAAAACTATTAAATGCAAAAACTATTTGAGAATTACGACAGAGGGGAAAATGTTTCATTTTAAGGTGAACTGTTCCTTTAAGCTTCTGTCAAACTATTCCTAGGTGTTTCTTCAACTTCAGGCACTTTTACTGTGGATTTCTAGAAAGTAAAGTCTCGTTAAAATGTTTTTCCACACTCTCATTTTTTTCTTTCTTTTGTCTATAACAATGTACAACAATGTAAGAACATGCAACACAGGAGTTTTATTTTTGTCATTTTTTCCCCGAATGTCATGAAAATTCCCAGCACAGTTTCATTACCAGTACATCTCAAATTCTGTACAGAAATGCTGGAAATGAAACTGGGATGCTGGGAATTAAATTTTTAATGTTTATATTTTTTAAATAAAATGGCCATCTTCTTTGTCTTCAAGGAATATTCCGGGTTCAATAAAAGTTAAGCTCTATCGACAGCATTTGTAGTATAATGTTGATTACCACAAAAATGAATTTCGACTCGTCCCTCCTTTTCTTAAAAAAAAAATCAAATAAAAAGCACAAATCAAGGTTACAATGTGGCACTTGCAATAGAAATGAATGGGGACCAATTTTTGGAGGGTTTAAAGGCAGATATTTGAAGTTTATAATTTTATAAAAGCACTTACATTAATTCTTCTGTTAAATCTCATGTGTTATTTAAGCTGTAAAGTCGTTTAAATCGTCATTTTTACAGTCGTTTTAGGGTTTTAGGATTACATCATCATGGCAACGAAGTTGTAAAATTGGTTATAACTTTACACAGAAAAGGTTAGTAAGTGATTTGATCACACTAAAATCATGTTAACAGCATATCCTTTATGTCTTGTGGCTAAACTTTTTAAAAAAAGTGAGTATTTTGATGTTAACAAGTTGGCCCCATTCACTTCCATTGTAAGTGCCTCACTGTAACCCAGACTTTTGCTTTTTTAAAGAAAAGGAGGGACAAGTCAAAATGAATTTTTGTGGTAATCAACATTATGCTGTCGATTGAGCTCAACTTGTATTGAACACAGAATATTCCTTTAAGGTTATTTCATAGCTAACATTTTATGTATCCTAAATACACACAATTAAATAATATTTTCACACTTTTTGTTTAATTTGATAAAAAAAAAAATATATTCTGCTTATAAGGGATATTTACCTTGAATTTTCTTTGTTGGTTTGTTTGTTTTCTTCAAACATCACACATTTAATCACAAGCATGCTCTTCACTCACACTTTTGTTGACTTGCTAAACAAGTACACTTACTTTTGTATATATATATATGTATATACAAACATTTTTAGGGGGAAAATACGTGGACAGATGTATTTTTTGAAAAATGTATAGAAATCATTTTCACACAAAAAATATTGAAATGGTGTAATTACTCTGTTAAAATTCTCATAGTTTTAAAAATTTAATTATTTGTATTTTTAATATGGATTTTCATAGTTTAATACTGAAAGTCTGGGTCTGGGACAAGGCTAAAACAGTCAAATCTATACGTAAAAGGCATTTGAAAAGTACCAAAAATAAATGTTGAAGGCCTGGTGAAAAGTATGTTTTATATATATATATATATATATATATATATATATATATATATATATATATATATATATATCTAAAAACATTTCAAATCTGTTTTTTTGTAATAAAATTCAACCCCTGGGACATGAATTGAAGAAAACAAGTTGAAGAAAAACCCTACTTTTTACTTAATTTTTTCCCTGCACCCGAGCAACCTTTTTATTTTCCCAAGCATATATAAGGCTATTAGAGCACATACGATCTCTGTTAAAATATACAGAACAACAAAGAACAATGCCTCGCCATTAGCATGGAGATGAACGTACAAGTGTCGTCGGTTGAGGTAGTCTAAATATGAAGCATGGATCTGACACAGTGTACACAAAACCAGCAGCACATGGAATACTTGATGACCCTGACCCAGGAAGTCACAGTGACCAGGGAACCAGCGTTCGGGAACAGGCTGGGTGAAGAAAAACACACTGGAAAAAAAGAACGCAATTTGGCCAAAGTGGAAAATCAAAGCAGGACTGCTTCTGGAATCGCCCCTCGCCCAAGAAAGAAACCAGAGGCCCAAACGATGAAACACAGGGCTGGTGTCCCAACCATAAGCTACGGCTGAAGGCAAAACTTGACCTAATTTGCGAACCCAGGGAGGTAGATTGTAATTCCGATACTTTCCGTAACAGCAGCCGAAGCAGGAAAGGCAACATAGGAGACCAGCGATATGCATGAAACAGCCCCGGACACATGCATGCCAGCTTTCTTCAATGGCATAGTAGTAGTGTACCACTGCGCTGCCATACTGATACATCGCCACACCTACATAATCCAGAAAGAAGAAGGAATAATGGCAGAGCTCAGATTTTGCCGCCAACAAGTGGGCCATGGTACTGATGGTCATGTAGCCCGTTGATGACAAGAGAAGGATGAGTAGAGGCCAGGAATGAGGGTCGTTGATGAAATCTACAGTCTCAGTAAGTTGAGCTGTTCTTGTGAGCACCACTAACACCCCGACAAGGTGTGTCCAAACATTTATGGTCTCGTTGTGGCGCTGTAAGAGAGACATAAAGTAGTAGCGCCAGTTCTGGTGGAGTGGCCGATAGCCAGAGTGGATGTATCGCTCGCGGAAAAAACGGGGCACTTCTGTGTCACGCAGGGTGCCAGGCATGGAGGGCAACATCTCGGTGAGCATTTGGGGAACTCGCCTCACCTGCTGCAGGTTAATGAACAGTCGGCCGATCATCTCCATAACAATGGTTGCCATGGTGATGTCTGGAGCACCGTCTAAGAAGGTGACTTTAATCAAAATTAGCAGGAAATAAGACCACACCAGAGAGTTTAATAGTTATAAAAGGCATCTAATGAAACATCATGTCCATGTTTTCCTGACTTTTATCTGCCTCACTGAAATTCATATCCTAGAGAAGTGACAGCTATGGGTATTCCAGGTCAGAACTGAAGACACACTGATGTATCTGGGAAAATCTACAGAGAAAAACACATGAAACATATATGATTTACATTATTATATTTGATGATGAATATATAATAATATACATTCTTCATATTTAGACTCTGAATGTAAGAAGAATGTTGTGGCATCTGGATGAAGTAAAGAATAAATGTGAGAAAATGACAAAGTGTGATATCATAAAGACAACATGGTGTTTGCAAATTTAAATAATTGGCTTTTATATTGTCATTGTACTAAAGCAAGAAGATTTCAGATTGAATACCATCTTAAATTTTGTTCTGTTCATCGCACAAAATGATCGTATCTCTCCAGAAGACTTGCAATATAGTGCATAAATTATACTGATTACATTTATTGTGGTTGTAGCGTGTGTTTTTTTGGTTTTTTTTGGATGGGGGGGCTTTACAGACTGGAGTTACTATTCACATGCATAAAGGCACATAAACGCCTGAGAAAATTAGGTCATATGGGTTTGAAAGAACTTGAGGGTGAGTAATAAAGAAATAATTTCCACTTTTGGTTGGACTATTCCTTTAAAGGCACACTTTTCACACACTATTAGTGTAATGTAACAGAATGAAACTGTAATAATGTCAAATTTTGTAAATGCTTACTTTCGTAAATTTTTCCATCCATTTTTTGTGGACCCCCTAGCACCCCAGCTTAAAAACCCCAGACTTATGTAACTACCAATGACTGTTCTTAATGGGATAGTTCATGCAAAAAAAAATAAAAATAATAATAATTTCATTCCAAACCTGTATTAATTTTTTCTTCCATGGAATGCAAAGGAAGAAGTTAAGCAGAATGTTCGCACTACTCTCCATTCAATTAAAGTGAACACAGGCTGTCAAGCTTCAAAAAGGACAAGAAAGTTTCTTTACTTTATATTTATCATAATATTCAGTATGACTCATGCAGTCTTCTGTAGCCTTAAAGGGATAGTTCACCCAAAAATGACAATTCTCTCATCATTAACTCACCCTCATGCAATCCCAGATGTGTATGACTTTCTTTCTTCTGTGGAACACAAATGAAGATTTTTAGAAGAATATTTCAGCTCTGTTGGTCAACATAATACAAGTGAATGGTGGCCAGAACTTTGAAGCTTCATAAAGCACATAAAGGCAGCATAAAAGTAATCCATAAAACTCCAGTGATTTAATCCATGTCTTCAGAAGTGATATGATAGGGGTGGGTGAGAAACAGATCAATACTTAAGTCCTTTTTTACTATAAATTCTCCTCACTGCCCAGTAGGTGCACGAAGAATGCGAATCACCAAAAACAAAATAAGGAGAAGAGCGCTTAGGAAGGCTGGTAAAAGTGGAAATTTATATTGAAAAAGGACTTAAATATTGACCTGTTTCTCACCCACACCTATCATATTCCTTTTGAAGACATGGATTTAACCACTGGAGTAGTTTGGATTACTTTTATGCTGCCTTTATGTGCTTTTTGGAGCTTCAAAGTTCTGGCCACCATTCACCATTTCCGGGCTAACAGACATATCGTGCACCTCCGGGAACGCACCACTTTTTTGTCCAGGACGTGCATTCAAACACTCCTGCGCACCAGTCGAAGCACATTCGAGCACTTCTGTGCAATAGCAAATACATTCCTCAAAACCACTTATGGAAAACAAAATATAGGTGAGCAAATGATGACAAAATTTTCGTTTTTGCATGAACTATTCATTTAAAGCTGAACATCATAATGGTAGCACACGTCAACTGTACAAGAAAACAGCTCACATACTGTACTTTGAACATGTCAATATATAGATGAGGAAAGACTCATTCTTAAAACACGAGACTATTTCTTCATTTCCTAGATCATTCGCATATCCAATAGTTGCAACAGGTGCTCAACAAAGTTTCTGAACAATAGTATGCACTATTACATAATGATCGCTATAGATAGACAGACACATATGCTTAATAAATATCTGCTTAAAATCGTGTCCTTGTTGTGGAAAACAAGATAATGACGACAACCGAAAGATTCTGGCATTTCATTCATGCATGAACGAATAGGAGGCCGAATACATGGTTCTGACTTACTGTGTCTTAAAAACATGATGTCATGAAGTGTGTCACAGCAGACAATACGGGATCTCATAATCATAACTGTGCAACATAAGCTACAACAAACATGCGAATT
Organism: Myxocyprinus asiaticus; assembly: GCF_019703515.2. Classification (NCBI taxonomy): domain Eukaryota; kingdom Metazoa; phylum Chordata; class Actinopteri; order Cypriniformes; family Catostomidae; genus Myxocyprinus; species Myxocyprinus asiaticus. The sequence goes on from NC_059373.1 coordinate 38,187,793, forward strand.
AATAATTGCACCTCGTTTTACACTTTAAGACAAAAGGCGCATAAAGCTCTATGAGGAGGCCTGTTACCTCTTTGATTGTCTTCCGCAAATCTGGCCCTTCAAATATCCGAAAATGCAAAGCGACTGAGAACTGTCTTCTTCCTCATACTGAGTTTCTGGCTCGAGTCAGTTCGGTCACGCCTCTTCTTGTTTCGACTGCGTTGCTTGCGAGCGAAGAGGAACTCTCCCCAAAAACATCGACGCCGATGCTTGGGCAATCAATGCTGACACGTTTGTTCGTAATATTTTTTATAATACTTCTCATTTACGTTTACATAGAATATATTAACGTGTCTCTAAAATGTTAGAAGAAACAATTAGCGTGTTAAAAGAGGGCTGCTTTTTGTCTTCCTGAGCAATAACAAATTACGTTTCTTAATATTATTACAGTTTATTCGCAAAATATGTAAATAAAAAGGTGATTTCAACAGGCAGATCCAGATTGAGCTAAACTTCCAACTTTGAAAGAAAGAAATGTTGTGTTTTTGTGCGCAGCATGCTGAATAACAATGGCTGTGTCTCGTTTCGAAGGCTGCGTGCTAGGTAGGACGCGTCCTTTGAAGGCTGCAGTATACCGAGTGTCCTCCTTTAAACAAGCCTCGTTTAAACGAGACGGCCTTCATAGGACAAACGGAAACAGAATGTAACATGGTTGCTATGACAACAGTCCACTCTTTAATAAGCGCGAGTCCCTCTGGAAGGGAATGTATGAGGTACATTTTAGGAGAGTTATAATGATGTAAAGAGAAAAGAAAATAGATTTTACAGGTGTACTTTTAGTCTAATACTTTATTTTAATTATATATTAATATAATTATACATATTATATACTCTGCACCCATCGACTGAGGTACTTCAACTTGGGAATTAACATTCCTTGCGTTTGAACATAACATTTACGGGCAAATTGGCGTCATTTTTTTTTTAGACATTTCCGTTGAAGCAAAGAATTGTGGGTTGTGAGTGCCCACGAAGGACACACCTCACGCATCTTCCGAATTCCCGTTCGAAGGCTGCATTCCCAGCGTCTTACTCGCTTTTATGAAACGAGACAGCCTCTGACGTATGCGGCCGACAAATGCGACCTCTGGAGGACGCAGCCTTCCAAACGAGACACAGACAATGTTTTGTTTAATTGGCTGTCATCATTTATTTATTTTTTTTTTTTAAATCAACCTGTTTGTGAGAGTTTTTTTTTTTTTTTTTTTACAGAAATGTCAGTACAAAGTTCAACTTTATAAAAATGAGTGGTGGCTATAATAATAATAATAACAATAAATGTTTATTTTATATAGTGACTATTTTATATAGTCGCTTTACAATTCAGAGAGACACAGATAACAAGGCTATACACATTTCACACAATAATATCACATGGAGTAACTGGAGTATATTTTGTATTCTTGTAGGGTCGTGAGGTTGCGACGTGAAAGAGAAATGGAGTTCCATAATGAGGGTGCAGAGATACAGAAAGCTTTGCCACCGAAGGATGAAAGCTTGAACCGTGGTACCTGTAGTAGGCTGGAGTCCGTGGGCCTAAGTGAGTGAGCTGGGGTGTATGGATGAATGAGATTAGAAATGTATAGGGTAACCATATGTCCTCTTTTTCCTGAACATGTCCTCTTTTTCGAACCTTAAAAAAGCGTCGGGCCGGGATTTCTAAATTTGCGAAAATGTCCGGGATTCGGCTTTAGTTGCATTATGATGTGCATCTGGTCTAATACTTCAATGTGTGTGCGTGCATATTTGCATTGCTTTAACCCCTCTTTGTAAGTCCCGCCTTCTCGCACACCAGTTGGTCAATTATAAGAGGCTTGCAGCAACTATTGGCCAAATTCCTGCCTGTCAATCTCTCTGTTGTGTTTGGCATCAAACAGTTGCTTGACAGTAGCAGCAAATGACAGCTGAGTGGAAATAATGCCCAAACGAAAGTGCAAATTTACAGAAGATTTGCACAAAAAAATTCCCATGCTTTCGTCCAGGTCGAGATCTGTGGGAAGCAGAATGTATGACATGTAAAGCTGGCACTTATGTGTCAGTTGCTAATAAAGGTGCAAGTGATTTAGAAGCACACATTAGCTCTGCGAAGCATAAAGGTCAGCAAAAGCTGAAAGTTCATCAGGTAAATTAACGGACTACTTTTTGTGACCAGGTAAAATTGTTATCACATTGCTTCATTTTCCATGGCCATTCAAAATAATACTAATAGTAAATGAAGGTACACTCATGGCATCAAATATTTTAGTACGTGGACATTCAAAAAAATGTTGGAAATTTGTGTATATATATATATATATATATATATATATATATGTTATGCTAATAGAGTGTCATTTTCACTGTACTAAAGGTTGCATTCATAGTAACACTGTTTTGAACCCTGTTATCCCCCCCCCAAGCCATGTAATGCTTTAAATGTAATGAGTATATTGTATTGAATGCGGTAGTAAACTGGCAGCCAATGTAGGCTTTGAAGAATACGCGTGATATGAGAAAATGTCTTTGAGTAAGTGAGGACCCGAGCAGCAGAGTTTTGGATGTATTGGAGCTTATTTATTGTCTTTTTAGGCGGGCCATAGAAAAATGAATTGCAGTAATCGATTCAAGAAGTGATGAAGGCGTGAACTAGGGTCTCTGCATTCTTGAAATCCAATATGACCAATATGGGATTGCAGAAAGTGAAGCTGATCCACCACCTGATACAGTTACACCAATACACCTACTAGCAACCAATATTACAGCAACTTGGTGGTGATCATTTAAAGAAATATAGGCTATACTCAGTGGACAATGTGTAATTTGCCATGTTTACATTCTGCATTCATGGGCATGGCACTTATGCTAACCTGCGATATGTGGCCATAATATGCATCTGTTACCATCTGTTATTTTATGGACTTTTGAACGATCATACAGATGTAGTTAAGTTTGGAGATGTACTGTTATCTGAATCGGGTCAGATACCATGCTTGTAAAAATGCTCCGATACCACAAACCGATACCATCTGATGCTCAAATGTCATTACGTAAACATTCAGCACACAAATTAAAATCACGTTATGTCCTAGTACATGTAGTTTGCATGAGCTGTGCGCTTCAAATGTGAGCACTTGTGAATGTGTGGAGCCAGTGTTGTGCTGACGCCAGCTGCTAAGCTCCTTGGCTCATACACAGAAAACACCATCATGAGCATCGCACACTCTGTTAGTAGCAGATGACAGAGAGCAGAGCGCTAATTTACTTTGTTGCACGAGACACAGACAGACTACATATTTATTTAATTAAATAGCAGCCTTTAGCAGTTTAATAATCACATTGGATCATGTAGCGACCTGCTTTCTGAAAGTGAGAAGCTACCGTCAAAACACACAGGAACAAGGCTTCAGAAAAAAGAAGGGCTTCACTCCAAAATAAATGCTCAGTTTAAATAGAAAATAGTATGACAGAATGTCACTACTGTATAGTTATGCAATATTCACTGTAATACTACTACTACTACTACTAATAATAATAAATAGTAATTGTATTATATTTAAGCAACATCTCACAACTGTGATGCTCTGTTATGCAGTACTTTATTTGACAAGAATAACTCCAGTGTTGTATTTTGTATTGTGCTGTGAGGTTCTGTATAAAAGCACTTCATTTTATAAAAATAATACAATATTATGTTGAAAACTAATTGTTTTCATTTGATGAAAGTTTTAATGAATTCATTTATTTAGACATGATTTTGATGATAAAATTGAAATAAACTGCTAATATGGTATAAATAAACCGGAAAAAGATGTTGCAGTCAAAAAAGGTGGAGCTTAGAGTCACACTCACCGATTCCATTGACTAATGGCAGTAAGAAGGTGTTTAACAGCCGGTACAAAGTTTACTGAAAGTTTGCGCTAGCAAGCTGTTTTCAAACCACAGCAACAAACTCAAAAACATGTTCTTTTTGGGCAGATTTATTAGAAATGATGCAACGCTTGTTCTTCCCTCAGTTAAACTAGAAATATATTGATACCTTTATACTGAGTTCCATTCATCTGAGAAAGTCGGAATTTCAAATTTCCTACTAGGAAAAGTGTAATGTAATGACACTTAAAGTCGGACTTCAAACTTGGAAACTCGTGCGGAAATCTTCAACTCTGATTTCACCCAGGAAAATGTACAGAGAGTGGCAGAATGACACGCCCCTCTCTTGGATCATTGTGGCTTGCCTCTTCAGAAGGCCGTTCTTCAACCAGGCTCACCACTGGAGTAGGTAGGAGAGAGGAGGTGCGCATTCACTATTCCCATTCAGCAGCGTGTGATGAGGCGCACCTGAAGTTAATGGAACCTCATCACTGCTGCCTTTAAAAACAGAGCTCGCCTCTCCTCTGAGAGACCGGTCTCTTCACACTTTAGTCCTTGCAGGTCCAGGAATGGAATGGGAAGGGTCTGGTGCGAATTAGATGCGCCTCTGGACCCACACCTCGGACCCCCGGTGCGACTTAGATGCGATTAGTTTTGATTGGAGCACACATTGCAGCCAATGGACCAGGAGGCCGGGCTGTCATTTCCTCACATGCCGTGGCCCTGGGAAGCTGAGCCGCTCTAAGGAAGCCGCAGCCCCTCACACCCCGAACCTAGGAGGGGAGCGCATTACGGCCACTGGGCTCCGTCCATTATACCTGGACCTTACCCTTTTCGTTACCAGCTATGCTTCACATAGCCCCAGTGCACCGCAAGGACGGCAAATCCCCCTTTTGTTTGGACTCCCTCTTTTGCACATTTTATGTTGATTATTATTTAAAATAAACGCCTCTCCGAGGGCTGACGCCACACCCACTGTGTCTGTCTTTTCCTTACCTTGCCACATGAGTTAATAATAAACATTCACTTCTAAGTTCCTACATTACATGATAATAAAACTTGTTTAGAAAATGTTTGCAGAGACAAGTGTTCAAAACACAATGAATTATTCTCTCTTTTTATAATTGTACATTTGTAGGACAAATCCTAGCATTGCAACATCATTTAACAATTTGGTTGCAAGGAGACTGTACACTTATTAATGGAAAGTCAATGGGAGCATTGCGGTTTTGTTTCGCTAGACGTCATCGTCCGAGCATCGGGGAATGGAATGCCTTTGTGGTGGGAAATCAGAGATATCAAGAAGGAATATCCCACATCCGACTTTTAAATGGAATGCAGCTTTAGTTCAGAAGAGGGAGAGTTCAAGAAACCTGCTTAGTTAAATGGAATGCAGCTTTTAGGCAGAAGGGGGAGAGTTCAAGAAACCAGCTTAGCTAAATGGAACGCAGCTTTTAGGATGCTACTGGCAGATCAATTACATATTTCACATTGTTTTTATTTATTTATTTATTTTGCAGTATCGAGTACGATGGAATTCAATTTAGAAGAAAATACTCCTCAAGACCAAACAACAATGAATAATCAGTCCGAACAGACACAGTAAGTTTTGCTTTGTCTTGTCTTGTCTGATGGTGGTCAATAACATTTAACACATATCTGACTTTTCCAGCTCTTTGTTCGCTGCTAAACAAAATTCTACAGAAGAGATCCAAACTATGAGATCTTTACTGCAAGACATGTTAAGAAGGCAATATGAAGGTACTCTGAAGGCTACAACTTACATTCCACTGAAGATGTATTTGTCAAAGAGAACACATTTGGATGCACAATTGTTTCATGAGATGCAAGAGTTGGAAAGACCATTTAATGAGGTGATTAAAGAGGAGAACGTGATTAATCATGAGGATCTCCTGAAGCCTCATTCCTCTACACAAAAACCTGTCCGCACAGTTCTGATAAGAGGGATATCTGGATCTGGCAAGTCAACAGCTGTGGGCAAGCTTGTTTTAGACTGGGCACATGGCAAAACGCACCTCAACATTGATTTTGTGTTTCCTCTTTTCCTGTCTGAGCTGAATATTCTGTATAAGAATAAATATAGCCTGGTGCAGTTCTTGGATTTGCTCTTTCCAAAGATTCCAGACCTGGAAACTCTCAAACATGCTCGAATCCTCTTTATATGTGATGGGCTGGGTGAGTTTAGACTCCCTCTTAATTTTAAGCATGCCAAGACATGCTTCAATCCATTGGAACCAGTTTCTTTGGACTGCCTGCTTGTGAACCTTCTCAGAGGAAATCTTATACCCTCTGCCCAGATCCTGGTGACCTCAAAGCTCAAAGATCCAAATCTGATTCCTCCAGAACACGTCCAGCGGGTGGTTGAAGTTCATGGGTTTGATGACTTACAGTGGGAAGAACATATCAAGAGAGAAGTGCATGATCAAAGCATTGCTGCAAGAGTGATTGTTCACGTGAAGTCTTCAAGGACCCTGTACATTATGCGTTCCTTGCCATTCTTTGGTCAAATGGCTGCCACTGTTTTGGAAGAGCTATTTAGTAACAGTTCCACCACTGACACAAATCCACCACTGACATTGACAGAGATGTTCACACATTTCATCCTGATTCAAATGAAAAGACAAGCTGTCCAGGAAAGATCCACTAGATTAGGCACTGAGGAGATCCTGAAGTTAGGAAGACTGGCTTGGCACATGTTGGAAAAGGACATGTTGACCTTTATGGAAAAGGACTTTAGAGAGACAGATATTGATCCTCTACATCCTGACAAACTCTCTGAGAATATGCCCATGCTTTTCAGAGAATGGGAACTGATGAATTTAGGGAAAACATACCGCTTCATGCATCCCAGTTTCCAAGAGTACCTTGCAGCACTTTATGTTGCTGTGCATTACAAATCCAGCAAGGGAAATGTAATGTCTTTTACACTTGCAGAAAGAGTAGAAAAGTTGCTCAACCCTACAGAAGTGCCACTGGAGATGTCCAGAAGGGCAATGAATAGAGCTTTTAGAAGCAAAACTGGCCAATTAGATGTATTTCTCCTCTTTCTCCTGGGTATATCTGCAGGCCCAAGCAAAAACCTCCTTTCCGGCTTTCTCCAAAATTCGTCTTGTGATGTGAGGAAAGAGGACATAGTCTCAAACATCGTAAAGAAAATTCAGGTGAACCCGTTATACGAGATTTCAGTTAATCTCTTTCGCTGTTTGGAAGAGCTTGACCTAGCCTTACCTGTGGTTGCAAATCGTGGCCAGGTCGAATTTGAAAGAAATATGGATACACAATTCTCTCCTTCACAGTGGTCACATGTGGCTTCTACTTTGTTGACTTCTGAGGATTCATTGGTGACATTTGATGTTAGAAAATACACCAACGCAGATGAAGCCATCATGAGATTGCTGCCTGTCATCAAGATCTCCAGAGTCCTCAGGTGAACAACACAACACAATAGAAAGACACATACATGTTGGTTTCCACCACCATGTATTTAAAGGGTTCATGTCATGAGAAACAGAATTTTCCTTGATCATTTGAAATATAACAGTTTATTGTACTATGAAAACATACTGTAACTTTCCGAACTCAGAACTTCTTCCCCAGTCTAGAAAGACCATGTATTGCCCAAGCACAATTAAGAACTAACAATAAAAGTAAAATGTGGGACCATTAGCCAAAAAAATAAATATGCTTGATTAAAATGATGAAGACCTACGGGGAACAAAAATGAATGGTTAGGAAAAATGTATGACCCTTCAAACTTACTGTTAGTATCAGGGTTTTTTCAGGATTATTTTGTGTGAAAACAGATGTGTGTAATTACATAAGACGTCAACCTATAAATGTATGTCTTTCTGTCTGTCTTAAGACTAGATGAGGGCACAGATTTGAGCTGGGCTCTGCTTGCCTCAGCTCTGACATCACCAGCCAACCATATCAAAGAGATTGACATTGAGAAGAAGGCCATGTATAATTTAAACTTGAAGTTTTTATCTGTTGGTCTGGGAAGCCTTAACTGCAAAGTGGAGATACTGAGGTAAGCTGATAAGCAGCAAGCAACATTATGCAGGTACCTTCTAAGTTCTATGGTAGCATCCTAACCAAAAATGGAACATCATAAGTGACTGATTTGCAAAAATGCTTTATATGAGGAGTCGACAACCTTTTTGAAATTAAATGCATTTAAAAATGTTCTTGTTAATCTATTTAACATCATGTACACTGAAATGGGCTGAAGACTTTAGTCAAATCAGTAGCCTAATAAGTACAGATTTATAATGGAGCAGATTGCTTTATTGGGGCTGAATGATTAAGATCACATGCATAATACTGATCACTTTATCTCTGTTAATACCCCCCCCACCCTTCCTCCCCCCAGTTTGCTTGCAGAATAAATTATTCACGGCTCACTGCAAATAGTGCATTTCAACAGTGGCGATGGTAACTAAAAATGTGCTTTCGCATGATGTTACATTTATGCCAACAGGTGTCAGTGAAGCTTAAACAAAATTACTTAGTGCACCATTAAGATCTCTTGCACTAAACATAACATTTTAAATATCTGAATAATCAAAGACTCTGCATCAAGTCCTTCCTGTTATCACTGTTCTTTTTTTAGGATACCACATTTTCATAAACTTAGCAGTAAAGATGCCGATCCCCTGGTCTCAGCACTTTCATTGAACCCAACACATTTGAGAGAGTTGAACATACTGCGTTCATTCCACTTGAGTGACAGGACAGTTCAGAGCTTTTCTCAAACCCTAGTGGACCCCAGATGTCATCTGAAGAAACTCGCGTGAGTAAAAAGATTAGGGCCTGCCATTTGAATCGTTGTATTTAGTGGGGTTTGACTTGTGAATAACAAAACAGGCAAACAAATCCATTGATAGACTTACATTGAAGAAGTGACCCAAGCCATGTCTAGAGACCATAATATCATAGAGACTTTGGAGTGGACTTGGGTTTTGACCTATTTTGTGCCAAGAAGTGACACTCTAGAAACCACTCAAAATAACATAGACACAGCATAACAATGGCCTAGCAATGACCTATCAATGTAACAACCCCTTAGAACCTTAAAGTATAAATCAGCATCCTAGTAACCACTTAGCAATGCCAAGCCACTGCATAGAAATACACAAACAACCACTCAGAATACCTTTGCAGCCAAATAGCAACACAAGCAACCACATAGCAATGCCCCCAAAATCCTAGAGCAACTAAATAGCAATGCAACCACATAGCAATGCTCTAACAACCACTCAGAACACCCTAGCAACCACATACTGTACAATACTGGACGTGATAACCACTCAGCAACCACGTAGCAGTGCCCAGCAACTGCATAGCAACATGCTGAAAACCACTCAGAACATCTTAGCAAACACATAGCAAAGTCATGACAACCACCCACAACATCCTTGCAGAGTGGAGGTTACTTTTGCATGAGAAAACTTCTCATATTCTCTTTAGAAAATATTAAAATCTAGTTAGCTTTTACATTCTTTATTTCATCTTTATTGATTCTGACATTCATAATCAGTCTAGTGTGTTATGTTCCCCAGTCTACGAGGAGAAAGTTCTCTCTCCCTAGAGGGATGTAAGATCTTGGCAGCAGCTCTCTGTAGCAGTTCTTGTCATCTGAGAGAGCTGGACTTGAGCAAGTGTTTTCAAAGTTCAGATGAAGATCAAGCTGTGCAGCTTTTGTCAGAAGCATTCAGAGACCCAAACTGCAAAATAACAGTTCTGAGGTAAATAATAATCCACAATGGCAAGCATATTCTTCAAATGGCTACATTTTAGAATACGTGTTGTTTTGCTTTTTCATAACACATAATATTCCCTGAAGTGTGTAATTTTTTTCTTGTACTATCCATGACGTGACACTTCTTGTCCAGTGTGCAACCAGCTTTATGGGACAGTAAGGTGTCCAGTGGTTGCACACTTTAGAATTTTGGCAGATGCAGTAGGCCATCTGGGAATTGTTCGCCCACTGTTTCATGAAAATGTACAGCTTTGTGTACTATTAGTCACCTGATTTCATGATTCCGTGGTAACATTTCTGCTAAATGATATAACATGGTTCATTACATGTATCACAGCAGTTCAGAGGTGAAATGAGGTGAAGTGATGGATACAAATATTTGTAGCGCAACTTGTTTGACCTGTAAATTTGCCAATATTGTCAGAAAATGCAATAAACAAGAACAAAGGTCAGGCTATGTGGGGGAAGAAACAAGCTCTGCTTCTATATTCACATACAAAATAATATGAATCATTAGTGCTGCAAAGCACAAAAAGTCAGCCAAAGGAGAGATGTACACAGTAGTTTCTAATTTAAATACTTTTTTTTTTTACAAGCAGCTGGTGTTGTTGGATGACCCACTGGGACACTGTTAATGTGTTGGACTCCAAAACAAGAATAACATTTTGAAACATTTTGTGTTCTGTTCATTAAATGTCTCCATTCTTTCTTCACAGGTTGGCATTTTACTATGTAAATCAGGAAGCTTTATCTGCATTATTCTCTGCTTTTCAAGATAACCCTTCACACCTGAAAGAACTAAGTCTAATTTACTACAGACCAAATACTGTTGAATTTCAGCAACTTTTCTCTCTGCTGGCGGATCCTTGCTTCAAATTGGAGACACTGCGGATAGTTCACCATTGGTATGAATAAGAAATCTTGCCTTGATTCAGCCCCGGATAATGCAAAGTAGCTTAAAAAAAAGTTCACCCCAAAATTTAATTTTGCTGTCACAATTTACTGCATATTTATTCCATTAAACAAAAAAGGAGATTTTAGGCAGAATGCCAAGTCACTATTCACTTTAATTTGATATTTTTTCAGTTAGTAAATGTGAATGGTGTCTGATGTTCTGACTAACATTTTCTTTTGTGTTCCATAGAAGTAAGAAAGTCATACAGGTTTGTAAAGACATAAAGGTGAGTGAATTATGACAGGATTTTCATTTTTGGGTGAACTTTATCTTTTAGCAGTATGTCATTACACTAGGACCGTAACACCAACTGTGCACCCAATAATCAGATTAGTGTTGAACCGATATGTTTTTTAAAATATGTTTTATAAATGATTGCATTTTGTCCCCCCAATCCTGAATATGTGTTAACAATCTTGTAATACACATTGGCCGTATGATCCTACTTATTACTGATTACTAAGATCCTAAATAACCAGCATTAAAGGGATAGTTCACCCAAAAATTTTCTCATGATTTACTCATCCTCCTGGCATCCCAGATGTGTATGACTTTTTTCTGCTGAACACAAATGAAGATTTTCAGAAGAATATTTCAGCTCTGTAGGTCCATACAATGTAAGTGAATGGGTGCCAAAATTTTGAAGCTCCAAAATCCATATAAAGGGAGTATAAAAGTAATCCATCCAACTCCAGTGGTTAAATCCATGTGTTCAGACACAATATGATAGGTGTGTGTGAGAAACAGATCAATCTTTAAGTCATTTTTTATCATAAATTCTCCTCACTGCCTAGTAGGGGGCGATATGCAGGAAGAATGTGAATCACCAAAAACAGAAGAAGGAGAAAGCGAAGGAAAAAGGACTTGAATATTGATCTGTTTCTCACCCACACCTATCATATCGCTTCATTAGATATGGATTTAACTACCAGAGTCATCTGTAGTACCTTTATGTTACCCTTTTGCGGATTTTGGAGCTTCAAAATTTTGGCACCCATTCACTTGTGATCAAAAGAGCTGAGAAATTCTACTAAAAATCTTTGTTTGTGTTCAGCAGAAGACAGAAAGTCATACACGTCTGGGATGGCATGAGAGTCAATTATGGGAAAATTTTCATTTTTGGGTGAACTATCCCTTTAATTTGCATGTGCAATCTATCAAATTGCGTGTTATCATGGTACTTGCACCAAATGCATGCTCACTTAAAGTAGGCCTACAGCTCTTAACACCATTTTATTTTCATTCATTATGGCATTTATTAACATATTTATTCACAATGACAGCATGATGCACAGCGCAAATTTAATTAAAGGTGCTGTAAGCAATTTGAGCCATTTTGGAACTTTTACAAGACTGAGCCGTTGAATTAGCCATGCCCCCTCTTTCCAAAGCACACAGTCCAAAGATACCATTGTGACCAACACCGAAGACAATTAGTACATCTTCCCATGCTTGTCAAACACAACAGTAGTGAAATAGCACCCTTAACTGACAACTACTATGAATCTGAATATGGCATTAAGCCTCAATGATTCGTTTCAACTACAACACTATGTGAACGTGCAAAATTGACAGGCAGAAATCATCAGTCATTTACAGAGTCTAGTTCTGTCCCTTAGATCGGTGAGACATCTCAGGACACTTATTTCATTGATATCCTTCAGGGAGTAGGAACATTTTCTGCATACTAGTCCATAAAAAAATCACTTACAGCTCTTAATTTGCTCTCGCAGTTGTAGTTTCTGAAATGACTTTCTGGCTTGATGAATCATTTTGCAGTTGCATGTTAATTCATTGGCATTGACATCAGTCTTTATTTTGCACGTTTAATGGAAATTGCATATTCATTTCAGGGGCACATGCAAAATTTGCCAAGACATGCTATTTTGTGCATCTGAAAGACGCAGTCCTCATTGGACTGCGTTAGTTGATCAGCTCGGACCTTTCTTGCACATGCTATCAAGTTGCACATATTTCTATATGCGCAAACCATTAGTAAATCAGGGCCATCCTGTTTTTGTGAGTGAGTAATATAAACATGATAATTTTTTATTTTTTTTGAAGCCTGTCTTCTGCTGGTTCTCTTGAAACGCTTGCTTCAGTTCTTGGATTGTGCAGTCTCAGATGTCTGGATCTTAGCCTTTGTGGTCTGAAAGATTCTTCAGTGGAGCTGCTTTCTTCAGGACTGTGCAAAACTAACTGTAAACTGGAGATACTCAGGTCAGTCTGAATGTAAAATATAATCAGGTGCAAAGCTGTCAAAACCTACTGTTCATTATTGCCTGCCGCACCTCCACCAGTGCGTTCAGTCTAGCTGCATTGTCATCAGCCGGTAGCCACTCATTATAGATGTTTCGCACCATTTATCCCGGGAACATCACCTGGTGGTGGGGCAATGGTCAGGGATGTCTCCCTGTTACCCCCTGCAGCTGGATACCGGATCCTTTCCATTATTTATACTAACCCTACAATGCTACATTAATTCAACCCTGTTACAATAAGTTTGGAATTTAAATACTTATAATAATTGAATAGAAAAAAAGATATTCCAGAGCCTAGTGGTCTTGGCTTGTAGGCAGTGGTACCATCTTCCAGAAGGCAGGAGTGTGAACATTTTGTGAAAAGGGTGAGAGAAGTCCCTGATGATGGAGTGTGCCCTCCTGACACACCACTTGTTGTACTGTAGATGTCCTGGATGGGGGGCAGTAAAGTGTTGGTAATGATATGGGCGGTCACACACTGTAGGGCATTTCAATCAGAGGCTGCGCAGTTTCCATTCCAGGCTCTAAGTAGCACACTTGGAAAACCTGAGGAGGATTGGGGTTGAAAGTCTAGCTCTTTTTAGTTTCCTCAAGAACTGGAGATGATGTTTTCACATTACATTTTTTCAGTAAGTATGAGGTGTTGTAAGTCCAAGAAAGGTCTGAGGTGATGTGCATGCACAGAAATGTAAAACTTTGCACTGACTCCATTACTGAGCCATCAATGTGCACGTGGACATTGCCCTTCTGAGGTCACTTCTTCTCTGTATGCTGATTCATCGTTGTTAGTGATGGGCCCCACCACTGTGGTATCATCAGCATACTTGATGATGTGGTTGCTGTTGTGTCTGGCAACACCAGGAGCGTAGCACTCATTTCAGAAGTGAGGGGGACAGAATGTTCAGTGTAAGAACAGAAAAACATGACCAAGTAACCAAGTTTTCTGTTGTATCTTGTTGATACAACAGAAAATCTGACGGCCAGATTTAACAAAACATCACCTCATTCAGGCAGAATTTGTTATATAGACTTTGTTAAGTGAGGGCGACACACACCCTGCGTATTTTACACCCATTATTAATGTGTACTTTTGAGTAGTTTCTCTTAGCATTACATAATAACCTGCATTGGGAGGGTAGTCGTTGAGGTTACGAGCAGGTGATTTCTTAGGGACTGGAGTGATGATGGTGGATTTGAGGCAGGTTGGGACAACAGCCTGAGCTAGGGATGTGTTAAAGATGTCGGTGAAGACCTTTGCCAGCTCATTGGTGCACTCTTTTAACACACGACTAGGGATATTATCTGGTCCTGTAGCTTTCTGAGTGTTGACTCCAGCCAGAGTCCTCCTCACATCAGCCATTAAGACAGACAGTACCTGATCGCCTATGGGGGGGCGCCGCTTTCACTGCAGGTGTTGCGTTAAGTGCCTCAAACTGGGTGTAGAAATGATTCAGCGCATCGGGCAGGGACACATTCTAATAGTCAGTGCTACTGTTGTTTCTTTTATAGTATGCTATTATCTGTATGCCCTGCTACATCTGCCTCGGGTCGCTGTCCACAACATTTTTTGAATCTTCAGGGCATAGGCTGCTTTGGCTCTTCAAATACCACTGGTTAAGTCCCTCCTGGATGATCTGAGTACCACTCTGTCACCAGATTTATACAAGGCATATGATATCAAAACAATTATTTTTAAAAGACAGAAATGTAACAGCATAATATTTTTGAACAGAAAGTGCAGAAATAAAGACAAACACCCAAACATGTGCAGCATGACACGACAAAAGCAAATAGCTCCCATTAGAATCAATGATACTGTCTACACTGGATACGTCCATCCCATCGACAGTAAAGGGATGCCCGGTTCTATTTAGCAACGCACATGATGGTGCTACTCCTGTCAACAAGACAAACGGACGATTTTGAACGTTCGCTTTTGTGTGTCCATTATAGATAGCCTCGTGTTCAGTCAGTGTAGCCAGGGTATTAGTTTTTATGCACTAAACAGAATTAAGTTCAGTACCCTGCTAATAATATCAGTTGTAAGTCAAGGGGACACATGTACACAAATGGCACTGTTTTCTAAAAAATTAAAAATGTATATATTTCAGCATGCTAATGTATCACCCAAAAAATTTAAATATTTAAATGTGTATATATATATATGTATGAAATTAAGAGACCACTCCAAATGTTTCTTAAATCGGCATATCTAAATGCATAGCAACCATTTCATTCCAGTGTCTGTTGAATTCCTGCTTGAATTTTTGCACCAGGAGTGGCATAAAGTCACCCAACAGCAATGTGAAAGACTGGTAGAGAGCATGCCAAGACGCACGAAAGCTGTGATTGAAAATCAGGGTTATTCCACCAAATATTGATTTTTTAAAAATTGTTATTTATTTATTTATTTATTTTGTATCCTCTTTTTTCCCAATTTGGAATGCCCAATTCCCACTACTTAGTAGGTCCTCATGGTGGCGTGGTTACTCACCTTAGTCCGGGTGTTGCCTCCGCTTCTGAGACAGTCAATCTGCGCATCTTATCACGTGGCTTGTTGTGCATGACACCACGGAGACTCCACATGTGGAGGCTCATGCTACTTTCCGCGATCCATGCACAATTTACCATGCGCCCCATTGAGAGCAAGAACCACTAATAGCGACCACGAGGAGGTTACCCCATGTGACTCTACCCTCCCTAGCAACTGGGCCAATTTGGTTGCTTAGGAGACTTGGCTGGAGTCGCTCAGCACAACCCGGATTCGAACTTGTGACTCCAGGGGTGATAGTCAGCATCAATACTCACTGAGCTACCCAGGCCCCCAAATATTGATTTCTGAACTCTTCCTAAGTTAAAACATTAGTAATTTTTTGTTTAAAAATGAATATGATCTTGTTTTCTTTGCATTATTCGAGGTCTGAAAACACTGCATCTTTTTTGTTATTTTGACCAGTTGATATTTTCTGCAAATAAATGCGCTAAATGACAATATTTTTATTTAGGAGAAATGTTGTCAGTACTTTATAGAATAAAACAAAAATGTTCATTTTACTCAAACACATACCTATAAATAGTAAATCCAGAGAAACTGAACATTTGGAGTGGTCTCTTAATTTTGTCCAGAGCTGTATACAGGTGCATCTCAATAAATTAGAATGTCGTGGAAAAGTTCATTTATTTCAGTAATTCAACTCAAATTGTGAAACTCGTGTATTAAATAAATTCAATGCACACAGACTGAAGTAGTTTAAGTCTTTGGTTCTTTTAATTGTGATGATTTTGGCTCACATTTAACAAAAACCCACCAATTCACTATCTCAAAAAATTAGAATACATCATAAGACCAATAAAAAAAAACATTTTTAGTGAATTGTTGGCCTTCTGGAAAGTATGTTCATTTACTGTATATGTACTCAATACTTGGTAGGGGCTCCTTTTGCTTTAATTACTGCCTCAATTCGGCGTGGCATGGAGGTGATCAGTTTGTGGCACTGCTGAGGTGGTATGGAAGCCCAGGTTTCTTTGACAGTGGCCTTCAGCTCATCTGCATTTTTTGGTCTCTTGTTTCTCATTTTCCTCTTGACAATACCCCATAGATTCTCTATGGGGTTCAGGTCTGGTGAGTTTATTGGCCAGTCAAGCACACCAACACCATGGTCATTTAACCAACTTTTGGTGCTTTTGGCAGTGTGGGCAGGTGCCAAATCCTGCTGGAAAATGAAATCAGCATCTTTAAAAAGCTGGTCAGCAGAAGGAAGCATGAAGTGCTCCAAAATTTCTTGGTAAACGGGTGCAGTGACTTTGGTTTTCAAAAAACACAATGGACCTACACCAGCAGATGACATTGCACCCCAAATCATCACAGATGATTGGACCTTCCTCCAGACTCTAGGACCTTGGTTTCCAAATGAAATACAAAACTTGCTCTCATCTGAAAAGAGGACTTTGGAACACTGGGCAACAGTCCAGTTCTTCTTCTCCTTAGCCCAGGTAAGATGCCTTTGACGTTGTCTGTGGTTCAGGAGTGGCTTAACAAAAGGAATACGACAACTGTAGCCAAATTCCTTGACATGTCTGTGTGTGGTGGCTCTTGATGCCTTGACCCCAGCCTCAGTCCATTCCTTGTGAAGTTCACCCAAATTCTTGAATCGATTTTGCTGGACAATCATAAGGCTGCGGTTCTCTCGGTTGGTTGTGCATCTTTTTCTTCCACACTTTTTCCTTCCACTCAACTTTCTGTTAACATGCTTGGATACAGCACTCTGTGAACAGCCAGCTTCTTTGGCAATGAATGTTTGTGGCTTACCCTCCTTGTGAAGGGTGTCAATGATTGTCTTCTGGACAACTGCCAGATCAGCAGTCTTCCCCATGATTGTGTAGCCTTGTGAACCAAACTGAGAGACCATTTTGAAGGCTCAGGAAACCTTTGCAGGTGTTTTGAGTTGATTAGCTGATTGGCATGTCACCATATTCTAATTTTTTGAGATAGTGAATTGGTGGGTTTTTGTTAAATGTGAGCCAAAATCATCACAATTAAAAGAACCAAAGACTTAAACTACTTCAGTCTGTGTGCATTGAATTTATTTAATACACGAGTTTCACAATTTGAGTTGAATTACTGAAATAAATGAACTTTTCCACGACATTCTAATTTATTGAGATGCACCTGTATACTGTATATGATGTTCCCTGATATTTGAATCTGTGAATCTTAAAATATAAGCTGAATTTGTTTCCCTGAAGGATGACACACTGCCACATCACAGAAGTGGGAGCTGCTTGTTTGGCAAGGGCTCTCCGCAGTAACCCATTAATCATGCGAGAAATAGACTTGAGCATCAACCCTGTTAAAGGCCCAGGCTTTGACCAGCTCAGATCTGTTGCTGAAGATCCAGCCACCCGATTAAAGAAATTAATGTGAGGCAATTAAAATACATATACATGGGATCAGAATTTCTTTACAAAGTTATTTTCAGTTAAATATTTCTGATGTTTACTTAATCTTCATCTACAGTGTGGATGGCTTAGAGGAGCACCGTGACATGGAAACTCTACGCCAATGTTTGTCTACATTTTATTTAAATTAATTATTACTTTTGATAGTGAAAAATCTAAATGTGCAGTCATAACTCTTAGTTTTGTCTTTAGATGCATGTCGGTTGACGTGGGATCCCAACACAGCGTCTGCAGGTGTGCTGTTGTCAGAGAAAGATACCAATTT
Source organism: Myxocyprinus asiaticus (assembly GCF_019703515.2). Taxonomy (NCBI): domain Eukaryota; kingdom Metazoa; phylum Chordata; class Actinopteri; order Cypriniformes; family Catostomidae; genus Myxocyprinus; species Myxocyprinus asiaticus. The sequence goes on from NC_059373.1 coordinate 38,205,900, forward strand.
TGTGCATCGTTCCAGAAAACAGGAACCCATTCCATTCCATCCAGAGAGATTTAAAGTTCCAAACCAAATCATGAGTCGGGAAGGGCTTAGTGGACGCCATTTCTACCAGGTGGAGTGGTTTGGCAGGTTTGCAACTATTGGAATGACCTATAAACACATAAGTAGGAAGGGAAGCTTTGCTGCCTGTAGCCTTGGATTTAATAAAGAATCCTGGGGCATTTCCGTCAGCACCCCCTCTCCCATCTGTTGTGCCCATCATGGAGGGGTGGAAATACAACTCCCTGACTGCTCGCCCTGGAGAGTGGGTGTGTATCTGGACTGGCCAGCAGGGACTTTGTCCTTTTACAACACCACAAATGACACAGCCAAACTCATACACACCTTCCACGCCAAGTTCACTCATCCTCTGTTCCTCCTTGTATGTATTAGTGCTGGTGCACAGCTGTTGGCAGAAGAGCCCCCTCCTGTCTGTTGCCATGACCACGACCCCTGGGATATGTTTAGGGGCTTTAAGGACTGCAAGGGTTGTAATGGATCAAAGGCCTTATAGATAAACTGACATTCCTTCAAGGAAAATTATATTTCCTTCGTTTGTGGATGAGCTGATGATAACGTTTGTAGTGACGCCATTTCAAGAGGTTGTAGCAGATATATTAGATGTTGTAGTAGGGGAGCTGGGGGGCAGTTGTAACAGGGAGCAGTTGCAACACAAAACATTCTTCAATCACAAACAAGCTAGAATAATGACATAAAACCTGATCGCACAGGAAATCGACATGCTGCTTGCAAATGTTCATGTATCCTGAAATCAGCTCCCTACTGCTGTATTAATGACGAGCACAAACAATCCATCCATCTTTGATGTCCACTTATCCTATGTAGGGTCACGGGTAGTGCTGGAGCCTATCCCAGCTGTCTCGGGTCGAAGGTGGGGAAACACCCTGGACAGGTGGCCAGTTCATCACAGGGCTAACACACACCGACAAACACATTCACACTATCACTCACACCTGCGGGCAATTTAGAGTCTCCAGTTCGCTTGACCTGCATGACTTTGGATTGTGGGAGAAACTGGAGTACCCTGAGGAAACCCATGCGAACATGGGGAGAACATACAAACTCCACACAGAAAGGCCCAGGTTGAGCCCGAACCGGTAACCTTCTTGCTGTGAGGCAACAATGCTACCCACTGAGCCACAATGACAACATACCTCTGACAAGCACAATCACCCATCAGTGCAAATGTGTTCACCTTTCCCTATGGCACTGCAAATAGTGCTTTGCATGCAATCTCAAAGACATGGGTTCTAGTCCCATGAATACCAGGAAGTAATTGTGTTCACAATGAGACACAGGTTCTGCTGCCATGGAAACTGGGAAATAATCACATTCACATAAATAGTGATGAACAGGATTCGGAGGTTGCATTTTTGCTCTTAAATTACATTTTTACTCCACTGAGAGTTAGGTTTAGGGTATATGTTAACTAAAATATGCAACTAAAATATGCATTCCTGTTGAATGTATTACATAATTTACAATACAACTCCCTTTTGGCACCACCCTGTGGACATTTCACTTCAACAACACTTCCAGTTTCAGCCACTGTGCGCAGTGGTTCCAATTTCAGTAAGCACAGTCGATTCAGCAGCAGAACTTTCCACAGTGGGCTCAGTTTGCTTATTTAGCAAATGCTTAGTAAAGCTCTGTCTGAGAAAAAGAAATATGATTGTATGTCCTTGTGAGAAATTTTCAGCAAAAAAATAAAATGATTTTGAGTTTTGAGTGTCTAGTATTTTTGCTTCTGCTGTCTAAAATTATGATGCCTTCAAATGTAAACTTATATAAAAAAATTTCCAAAGTTGTTGGTTAAAAGTTAAAAATTATTGACAGATGCCAACACGTTTTTACTGAATTGAAAGACTTTTGAAACCTATAATAATTATTTATTTTAGTATCTAGTTCAAGGTTTCCCAAAGAGCTTGCCTACCAAAATATTTCCATTATTTACCAAATTTTACAGACAATTGACATTGACAGACAATCCCAAATGTCAGTCATTTGACATATGAAAACAAGAAAGAACACAACTTACACCATGTGCGTAAGTTTTCCTTTAAGCCGTTGCCAACGCGGGTTCACTTTCTCCCTGCATTTGTGTTAAGGATGTGCACGGTAACGGTTTGCAAAATTAGATGAACCGTGAGGGTTCGCAAACGGTTATTTAGTTATAAAAGAATGTTTATTACAATGATTAGGATTCAAACACTTGTCAGAATAGCAGAGAATAAGGTCCCCAATGAGCTATGAACTTAAATGGCACTATACATTGATCTTCAAATGATAAAATCTCTCACATTGAAGTCAAACAAAAATAATCAAACTGTGACTGCCTGCAACATAATATTCTTAAAAGGAATAGTTCACCCCCCCAAAAAAATAAAAAAATAAATTCCTCATGGCATCCCAGATGTGTATGACTTTCTTTCTTCTGCAGAACACAAATGAAGATTTTTAGAAGAATATTTCAGCTCTGTAGGTCCATACAATGCAAATGAATGTTGACCAGAACTTTGAAGCTCAAAAAGCACATAAAGGCAGCTTAAAAGTAATCCATACAACTCCAGTGGTTTAATCAATATCTTCAGAAGCAACATGATTGCCAGAATGTGGCTTCCATCTATGTTTCCTGTCTGTCTGTGTCTCCCCATGTTTTTTTATTAGTTGATTTGTTCCTGTGGCGTGGCAGTTTTCCCCACTGATTACTTCTCACCTGCAAGTCATCGGAGTCTTCCGTACATATTTATTTTATACGTAGGGTTACGTCCTACCTAAGTTTAATAGTGCAACGCTCAAATATTTAGTAGTGTGTAAATTGTGACTTTGTGCCCATTTACGCCACAACTAGCCTAAGTTTTAACTTACGCACAGCTGGTGCAACTTGCCCCAGCTCATCACCAGCCTATGTTACTTATACCTGGAGTTCTCAGTCATTCATCGAAAGATTGTTCAGTCAACTAGAGTGGTTCTTATGGTAAGGCTAACTAGCTTTAAGTGTTCTCAGCTGAATCATTCAGTCTTTGTTCTTGTTTTCATTTGTGTTTTCTTGTGTCTCAGATCCACCATCCAACCTGCCTACCTGTATTCACCATGTACCTCTTCAGTCATCCACTCTCTGTCAAGCCTGCCATGCCAAAACATCTAACTCACCGCTCTGCCATTACCTCCTGCCTGTCCAGCCCTCAGCCTCCAGCGACAGTTCATTCACCTGACTGCTCATTTTTCATCTATTTCAGTTTATTATTAAATACCATTTTATCATACTCTCTCTCTGTGTGTGTGTCTGTGTTCAGCATTTGCATTCAAACCATTGTTCAGGTATAACAATCATAGGTATGGGTGAGGAAACAGATCAACATTTAAGTCCTTTTTAACTGTAAATCTCCACCTTTGACCAGGCCCGACCATTAGCTGGCGATATGCACGAAGAATGCGAATCGCCAAAAAACAAAAGTAGAAGAATATGCAAGTGAAAGTGGAGATTTATTGTAAAAAAAATAAATAAATATGGATCTCTTTCTCTCCCACACCTATCATTTTGCTTCTGAAAACATGGATTTAACCATTGGAGTCTTATGGATTACTTTTTTGTTGCCCTTATGTGCTTTATGGAGCTTCAAAGTTTTGGTCACCATTCACTTGCATTGTATGGACCTACAGAGCTGAGATATTCTTCTAAAAATCCTTGTTTGTGTTCAGCAGAAGAAAGAAAGTCATACACATCTGGGATGGCATGAGACAATGATGTGAGAATTTTCATTTTTGGGTGAACTATCCCTTTAATCATTAAAATAATCTTGAGATTACTCCATTACAAAAACAGCTGATAGTGACAGCCCTCTATTGACCAAGTCGCCATTTTTATTCAGTTAAGTAGAAAAAAAAAATGAAATGATTGTTTTGACTAATGATAAGAAAAATCAGAAATTACATAAAATTAAATGTTGAATCTTAATATTGTTAGATCACAGAGTTTCACTGTTGGACCACTTGTCATAAATGCAGAACTGATCCAAAACCCAGGATATAGCATTTGAGTGAATGTGGTGTGGACTCTGTAGATGAGGGTCATTGTGTCAGAGACGCTGTAGAAGCACAGCGTTCCTGCACTGTGATCCACGTACACACTTGTTGTGACAGAATGAAAACAGAGGAAGAGCAGAACAAAATTCAGGACTGATTGTTAAATCCAAATCTACACTCATATCCTTGTGCCTTCCTGCTGAATCTCTTCTCCCAGTAGCATCATCCACACACACACTCTCTCTACACAACACCTCAAGATAATAATCAAATCTGTCTGGATTTTCAGGATACTGCTGGAGTCTGTCAATGTAAGTAGCTGCTCTGTTTCCCTAAAATATACGAAGGTATTTATCCACTGTGTTCGGATCCAGAGTGAACTGATGGGAATCTGATGGAAACAAAACTCTGAAATCAGGAAAAATGAACTTAAATCTTTAGTAATAATTAGCAGTATCTTTGCTATCTTTCATGTTGCAATATATGAATTGATAGTTTGATAGTATACCAACATGTTGTTTATAAGACAAATACAACAAAAGAAATGAATAACATCTACCTTTTTCAGTTAAATTCAGTTAACAAATTGTACAAATGTTTAGCTATGACATACACAATTAGTTGCAGCCTGTTTGTGTGTTTGATTTCGATACATTTTTAGCTTTGTTTTGGTGATTTATGAGTTAGATAAAATGCTTTTATTTGTAATTGTATAAACATAAATCAATGTTATAAAACTGTCTGTATTTGTTTAACTACTGAAAGCAGAGAGGGACAAAAAGACACATTTCAAAGCACACATGCTGTGTCTGAATGTGAATACTTCCCTACTGTACAGTATGCCAAAACATTATGCCAAGAGTAGTATGTCTGAATCCTCAGTTTTCATAAAACAGTAAGCGAGAAGTAACCTGATTATCTACTATTACTTTACTATCACAAAATTAAAATGCTGGATTTAAAATAACTGCGACTCGGACGACTCTTCTCAACTGTAAGTGACATACAGTATATACACCAAGAAAGGGTCAGGATCCTGTCACCTCAGTTGGCTTGGTTTATAGTTATTTGAGTCAGGATCCTGCACATCCTGACACCCATTTCTAGTCTTTTGTGCTTGTGTTGAGCACATGGCTTCTGATTTGGTTGTCTTGCCATGTGCTCTCCTGCCATTTCTCTGTCTTGTTTCTTAACCCAGTCCCCTCGTTTGCCTTGTTATTAGTTCAGTATTTCCACCTGTCTCCTTCATAACCCTCCTAAATTCTCCCTCTATTTAATCTCCCTGTGTGCTCTATCTTGTGCCAGTTTGTTGTGCCCTCTTCGTGGGCATCTTCCTTTTTCCATTTACCTTCCACTAGGGCTCCATTCGCCAGTACATGTTCCAATCAATCAGCTCTGCTCCCTCCATCAAGGGGAGGCCGATGCAGGGACTTCGCCTGCGACTTCCTCATCGTGGTGGACAGGCTGAATTTCAATGACACTGTGCTCAGACATCTTTAACATTGTGTCATTGAGCCCCTCAGTCCTTGGGAGATGGGAAGGCTGGGTATACTTACCTTCTGGGAGTTTGTGGACTGCATGTCCCATCACAGGGAGCCTGAGCCCCCACTCCAAGGGGTGCCCCCCTACATTGACTGTCCCACCCTCATACCCTTAGCTTGCCAAATCCCCAGTCCTTTAATGACCTCTAAGTGGAGAAGGAAGAGGAAGAACGGTCCCACCTCATTCCTCACTGCATTTCTCACGAGTTTGCTTCAGCTCCCCTAGAGGCAACAGAGTTCATTGCAGCTCTCCCAGTAGGGCTGGGCGATATGTCAAAAATATTCTATCACTGATCACCTTAAATATTGCGATATCCAATTACATTGTCAACCCCCCTGCTGATGGTCGGTGAATATTTTTTGCTTTATTGATTTTGCTTTAAGATTCATTTATTGAAACACAAAAAACTTTTCTAAATTCAAAATGTGCTTTAAACGAAAAGATAAAAGCAATTAAAATAACAAACTGATCAATAAATCGTATTTAACCAATCCCAAATCCAAACATTTACCATCTCCAACGGCCCCATTTGCCATCACGCAATGACAACAGGTGGAAAATTACTAATAGCTTACAGATTAAGAACTAAAGACAATTATAAATGTAAAGATAATAATAATCATAATAATAAAGCCTAATAAATTCCCTTGTGTTCCTAAAATAGTGCTGCCAAATGTATGTTCTTATCGAATTTGTGTTTGTATTGCGTTTTGTTAATACAGTTAATGCTGCCTAAAGAAAAGAAAATAGAACTAAATTTGTAGGTTCAAGGTGAACATGTCTTGTATTACTTTATGATTTAATCACTTTTGTCTTTGTTTCTTTAATACAAAGATACCTGTAAATATTACTGAACCTGAAGAGTTGCGTTCACAATGTGTAAGAGCGAACTGCTCCGTGGAAATAAAGCAAACTAAACTCACAGCACCTCCTGAGATGATCGGAGATCATTTGCAGCATTCTCATAGAAAACATAATTCTTTCAAACAGTTTTCAGATGAATGAAACAGAAATTTTTTTTTGATAACTCTTTACATGTACGTGTTCCACGAGACACGAGACCTGCATGCCTCTGAACTTTTCTTCTGTCTGTTCTTAAAAATATAATAAAGTATGTTTCTTCAAGCGTGTGTCTTTGTGTCTAACAACATTCTTGTCATGTGTCACTCCGAGACGTCTTACAGGTTGCCCACCTGTTGTGGGTAAATGAGCAAAATTATCTGCGCATGAAATTCCAGAATTTGGATGAGGAGCTTCTGGTCGTGGTTCCTCCTTTTCGCCTTCACCTTCATCCATGCCCAGGTGATGGTCCCCATTGATCAGTCTTCCTTGTCTGCCATAGGGGACCTGGTTACCCAGTTAGGGTCTGTGGAGTCTGCTCCTAGACTGGAGCCATCAGAATCTGCTCCCATGCCCTGGGATTCTACGACCACATCTCCGGCCTCCCTTAATAATACCCGCAAAGTTTGCCTGCCCCTCACCCACAACACCATTCATGCCTCCCTTGAGCAGTCATCTTCATGGTTTTCCTTGTCCTCACCTTCCTGTTGGCCCATACTGACCCTAACCAGTCAAGCCCAGGTCCCTGCACTGCTGCTGTCCAGTCCAGCCAGTCTTGCCCTGACTCCTGCTCCCTCTGCATTGGTTACCATGGTCCGTTCCTCCTTCTCCTCCGTGTGCTACCTCCTGTCTCTGTTTTCGGGAGTCGCTGGCACCTCTCTGGACTGCCAGGCCTCGCCAATGACCTGGATCCACCCCTTGGTGTCCCCACATTACCACCCTCCCACAGTCTGCCCCATTTGCACCACCCTGGCTTGTCCTCTCTCACTCTCAAGCTCCTTCCTGGTCTGCTCCCTAAACTCCTGCTCTGCTGGAGCTCTAACACCACTTTGGTGTCCCTCCCTCCTCTCCCCTGGTGTTCCTTTGGTTGGGTTAGCCTGGCCTCCTGTTCTGTCCCTGTCTGTGTTTGTGTCCTTGTTTTGTTGATCTTTGAGTGAATCTGAGGCTGAGAAAAAGTTTGTGGGACTGTTTAGTTTTAGTTCCAGTTTTATTTAAAGATTTACTTTATATAAAGACATATATTTTTATATAAAGAAGCGCTAGGGCTGGGCTACTGGGGCTTAAGCCACGAATGTTTTCCATAAAGCCCTGAATGTTTTTATCATCTTGGAGTGATGTCAGAAGTACCAGTGTGCGATTTTAACAATATATTTTAATATTAAGTAATATTTATAAATTCATAATATAATACCTGTCTTTCTACAGTATCAATAATACCAAATGCAGACTTCAGTACACATGCGGTATCTTGTTGGCAGCTGCTCATGTATGTCCGCGCACGCAAGAAGAGTGCTTGCGACATGCGATTGCAACTGTGCGTCTGGTCAACATTCCTGTCTTGGTGAGATAACTGTATTGAGTTGGTCCATCCAGATGCAGTAAGTACTGAATATTTAGATATATAACCCTGAAAACAAAGAGTAATATATACATGTGTGCTTGAGGAATTTGCGAACTTTAAGTCACAGGCTATGACATTTGCATTTTTTTTTAAATTGCTTTAATTAAGACACGATGCTATGAACCTTGCAAACTTTGGCAAATCTAGCAACTTTTTTTATTCATAAATATAATTCATAAAATAAAATACATATTTTATTACTCTTCAGCATCACACAAACATTAGTCATTCGGTTGCATCCATCAAGTTGTGTCTCTTACCTTTGAAGAAATTCTCATGTTGTTCAAGGTGACTCTGACAGTAAGAGTTCAGACACACCAGACAGGACCTGACAGTTTTGTGTTTTCTTCCAGTACAGACATCACACTCCACATCTCCAGCTCCAGCGTAACAGTGAGCAGGAACAGCAGTTTAGAGTTTAGTCTTCTTCAGTTTCTCCACCACTTCAGCCAGCATGGCCTTTTTATTTAAAGCAGGTCTTGTAGTGAAGGTGTGTTTGCACTGAGAGCAGTTGTAGACTCAATTCTGATCATCCTGATTCCAGCAGTCTGTAGTACAGCTCATACAGTGATTGTGTCCACAGGGAATGGTCACTGGATCCTTCAGTATATTTAGATACACTGGACAGCTGAACCTGTCCTGAGAAATACTGGCTTCTGTCATTTCACTGCTTGTACACAGAGTGACACAGCTCAACAACACTTCAGTTTCGTTTTCTTTGAACTGGAGAGTTTGCAGAGTCCTGGTTCTGTGTTTGAGAGACATGTGCAAACTGGTTTGTCTGTGAAGTGTTACTATTTTTCATATTAAAAAGCTCCACTAGATAGCAGTGTTATACAGAAGCTGATTTAGAGTTTGTGACTGTCACTACAAGTCACTGCTGTTTCTTTACCATGCCTTACTGCATGCAAGAAGCTCTAAAAGTCTGCATGATAGAAAACAAAAAAATAAAAAAAGGCTGCATGATGCTGCATTATTGAATTTTAACCACGCTACACTAACACTTAATTCTGAGTTATCTATTTGCTGAGCCCCAACACTCAGAATAGACACTCACTTTCTCTTTATAAGAAAAATAAATTTTGTGAGAAATGTTTGCAGTTGTTCATGCAAAAATGTGACCCACTTAAACACATGCTGCTAAGTGTGTAATGTATAGGCCTACTGCTGTATATAAATGTAGGTATGTTCATACATAGGTAAAGAAAGGTAAAGAAATTACTTAAGTTTGTCTTGTTATCATCATCAGTGGAAATGTTGTACATACTTTGAATGTATGGTGTTTTAACATGGCTTTGAATGTAGAATATGTGTTATAAATTTCAGTCCAATTTGATCAGATTTAGCATAAAAATGTAAATATATATATATACATTCCTATTTAAGCATTCCACAATAAAATGCCTATTTATTTTTTTTTATATATATAGATTTATAGTTTAATAAAAATGAAAATCAAAACATAAGTAAAATTCTAAACATTCAGTTAAATGTTCGGTTACTTTTGGCAATAAGTCATTTTTGTTTGTATAGCGTCTTTCACAACACAGCCTTTCAAAGCAGCTTTACAGAAAATCATGCATTAACAGAAAATGAAACTGTAATATCTATAAAGTCTTTGAGTCATCACTGTGTAGTCTGATAAAATACGATTGTGAATAGTGTATAAAAATAAGTAATTAAATAATAATTGTATTTAGAACCCCAGTGAGCAAACCGAAGGCAACTGTGGCAAGGAACACAAAACTTCATAAGATGTTGGTTAATGGAGAAAAATAACCTTGGGGAGAAATCAGGCTCACTGTGGGGCCAGTTCTCCTCTGGCTAATATCATGAATATAATGCCAATATTACTTAATTATGTATAGTGCAAGTCATGGTTTAAAATTATTAAACTAAGTAAGTGTTAAGGGTCAGTTTTTAAACAAAAATTTTGTAAGAACTGTAAGATTAATGACTAATGTCTTTGAAGTTCATCCTGGATTAACTGCAGAGGTTCACATAGATGCACTGTCCTTTGTAAGTTGGCTGATGAAGGCTTTTGTTGGCAATTTATTGATAGTCTATGTACTCCATTTTAAGAGTGTAGTCCAAGATTAGACCAAGGTGATGCAGGCAGAGATCAGTGAAGTGCATCGCAGTTCAACCGGATGGTAATATCGGTGAGGTCTATCCTAAGTCCAAGGTTCAGGCAATGGCATATAATGCATCCCATGTCTTATGGTTGGAGTTGGCATCAGTTCATCCTCTGAAGTCCATCGTAATAGACTGAAGTGATGTCTAGCTGGCACCGGCTGCATTTTGTTGTCATCACTCAGAGACATGTAGCAGTGGAGTCCGATACCAAGCAGGAATGAAGCTGGATACAGTTGGTTCTGGTGACCTCGGGACAGGAGTTCCGAGGATGAGACAGGGATACAAATAGAATTAAAGCTGCAAGCAGCAATAAACGGGCCCTCACACCCTGGTGCACGTTGGGGCTGCTGTGCCAGGGGAATGTCACTCCAAATTTTTTTAGCATTTTTTAGCACTTGAATGTTGTTAAGAGTGTATCACAGTGTAAAACATGTAATTTCCTGTTGCCAGTAGGTGGCGCTATGACTATAACTGAATATTGGCATATAGAAGTGTTCAGGCCGGGACTCTTTAAAACATGTAAAGTTTGGAGCAGATTGGACATTTTATGTTTGAGTTCTAACAACTTCCTGTTTCATGGCGAAACATCGAACTTTGTCAGGCCACCACAGACAAGCCGTTCAAAGAAAACTCAAAAGCTTCGCAATTTAGCATGGAAAAGGCCTTTAGTCTGACTGAATATGATGTTGATCTGATTTAAGCTCTAGGAGGAGTTCTTTAAAGTACGAGGCCTGGAAATGGCAAAAACTGAGCAAAAATTGAAGATAAAAATCACAATGGCTGACTTCCTGTTAGGTTTAGGATATGGTTCTAAGAGACTTTTTTGTACGTGTTGACATGTTACATATGCCTACCGATTTTCTTACGTGTAGGTGAAACGTGACGTGAGGGCTGCTTCGTTGAAATTTTGTAGATGGCGCTATCGAGCCATTTTGCCACAATTAATTCTAAAACCAGTATCAGATGTAAATTTTCCCCACTTTTGAGCTGTGTGCAAAGATTCATGAGTTTTCGAGCATGTTTAGGCCTCAAAAATGTGACTCGTTTCATATCAAACTTTGTCAGGCAGCCACGGACACGCCCTTCAACAAAAACTCAAAAGCTTCGCAATTTAACAACATCAAGGCCTTTAGATTAAGTCTGACTAAATATAATGTTGATCTGATTAAATCTCTGGGAGGAGTTTGTTAAAGTACAAGACCTGGAATTGGCTGTTGACAGTAGGTGGCGCTATGACTATAACTGAATATTCGCATGTAGATGTATTCAGGCCGGGACTATTATCAAACATGTGAAGTTTGGGGCAGATTGGACATTGTAATGTATGAGTTATAACAACTTCCTGTTTCATGGCGAAACTTCGAAATTTGTCAGACCGTCACGGCCACGCCGTGCAGTGAAAACTCAAAAGCTTAGCAATTTAGCATCACCAAGGCCTTTAGATTAGAATAACCAAATATGAAGTAGATCTGATGAAATCTCTAGGAGGAGTTTGTTAAAGTACAAGGCCTGCAAGTGGCAAAAACTGAGCAACAATTGAAAATGGCTGACTTCCTGTTGAGTTTAGGGCATGGGTCCAAGAGACCTTTTTGTAGGTATTGGCATGTTACACAAGTGTACCGATTTTCATATGTGTAGGTGAAACATAGTGTAAAGCGCACATCATTGAAAATTTGTAGGTGGCACTATCGAGCCATTTTGCCACACATAATTCTGAAACCCATATCAGATGTACATTTTCACCACTTCTGATGCGTGTACAAAGTTTCATGAGTTTTTGAGTATGTTTAGGCCTTCAAAAATGCGATTCGTTTGGGAAAAAAATAATAAATGCCTAGAAGAACAATAGGGTCCTCGCACCATCGGTGCTCGGGCCCTAATAATATTAGCATAGATGCCATTCAATTTTATGCATACTTCTAGATCATGATATATGTTTCTGGTTCTGGCAGACCTAACTAAAGCAGCCTAATTGTGAGGTGAAGAATAAATTAGGTGTATGCCTGGTTAATAGATGAGTCTTTAGTCTTGACTCAAACTCATTGAGTGTGTCTGCATCCTGAACAGTGTTAGGGAGACTATTCCATAGTTTAAGTGCCAAACAGGAAAAGGATCTACCTCCTTTTGTGGATTTTGATATTCTAGGAATTATTAACAGGCCAGAATTATGCGATCGTAATGAATGTGACGGAATATAGCATGTCAGAAGGTCACTTAAGTACTGCGGAGCTAGACCATTCAAAGCTTTGTACGCAGTTAACAGCATTTTAAAATTAATACAAAATTTAACAGGTAGCCAATGTAACGACGATAAAATGGGGCTAATGTGATCATATTTCTTGGTTCTATTCAGCACTCTGGCTGCTGCATTTTGAACCAATTGAAGTTTATTTATTGAACTTGCTGGACATCCTCCTAGTAATGCATTACAATAATCTAATCTTGAGGTCATAAACGCATGAATTCGTTTTTCGGCATCAGCAACAGAGAATGTGTTGTAATTTAGCAATATTTCTTAGGTGGAAGAATGCTGTTCTACAAACATTGGTCATTTGATTTTCAAAGGACAGATTGGTATCAAATATAACACCTAAGTTCTTCGCTGTTGAAGATGATGCAGCAGTAAACATACAAAGTGGTAGCGGTCTGATAAATAGGACCTAAACCATGCTAATGCAAGTTCACTAATACCAACATAATTCTCTAGCCTATTCAAGAGAATGTCGTGATCTATGGTGTTGAAGGCTGAACTAAGATCTAAAAGCACTAGAAGAGAAATGCAGCTGCGATCAGATGATAGGAGTAAGTCATTTGTAACTCTGATAAGTGCAGTCTCTGTACGGTGATGGGGCCTAAATCCTGACTGAAATTGTTCATGTATACTATTTCTCTGTATAAATGAACATAGTTGAGAGGACACTACCTTTTCTAGTATTTTCAACAAAAATGGGAGATTTGAAATTGGTCTACAATTAGCCAATTCTCCAGGATCAAGTTAATCTTAATCTTAATAAGCGGTTTGATAACTGCCATTTTAAAGTTTCTTAGGATATGTCCTAAGGATAGTGAGGACTTAATAATATTAAGAAGAGGTTCAGAGATTACAGGGAAAACCTCTTTTAAGAGCTTAGTTGGTATTGGATCTAACATACATGTTGTGGATTTTGATGTTTCGATAAGTTTTATTAGCTCTTCATGAACTATGTCAGCGAAGGATTGAAGTTGCACGTGAGGAAAATTATGAGATTTTACTGTTTTCTGAGGTACTGTGACAGATGATTGCATAATTCCAATTTTATTTCTGATTATTTCAATTTTATCAGTAAAGAAATTCATGAAGTTATTACTATTGTGCTGCAATGGAATATCTGGTTCAGTCAAGGCTTTATTCCTAACCAATTTAGCCACAGTACTGAATAAACACCTAGGATTGTTGTGGTTATTTTCTATGAGTTTGCTAAAATATACTAACCTGGCAGTTAGTGCCTGTCTGTAGCTACAGACACTATCCTTCCATGCACCACAAAATACCTCAAATTTTGTATTCTTCCACTTGCGCTACATTTTCAGAGCTGCTCTCTTGAGAGCATGAGTGTGATCTTTGTACCATGGTGCAGGGCTTTTTCTTTAATTTTGGGGGTTGGGGGGGGAGCACACTATCAAGAGTGCTAGAGAAGACTGTATTTATATTTTCTGTTATTTCATCAAGTTCTTCTAGACTTTGGGGCTTACTGAGTGTATGAGATAGATCTGGAAGATTATTAGTGAAGCTATCTTTAGTGGTCAAAAGAATTGTTCTACCTGAATGATAGCGTGGTGTAGATTTAGTGACATTAGCTGATCGCAGCAAACAAGAGACGAGGTAATGATCTGAGATGTCACCACTCTGCGGTAGAATTTCTATAGTATCAGCATCAGAGTATCAACAATAAATCAGAGATATCTCTAGCAATATTAGTCTTGTTTTCATTTTACTCAAGGTAGTACCATCTAAGAGTAAAGAAGTCTAACAGCAAACAAGCTGTCTTGCAAAGGTGGTACAGAAGACTAGTGGCATATATGTTAACAATCAAAAATATATTTCAGTCTATTTTTTAGAGTTATGCATTTAAACTCTATGACAAATTACAATAAAAAATTGATTACTAAAACATTTTAAATTTAATAATCTTTCAATAATGTACATATTATGAATTGAGCATTTTTAATAAGTATAAACTAGAGTTTAATAAAAAAAATAAAAAAAATAGTGTTATGGTTATGGATCTGTTTTGAACAAGAGAAAATTGTCATATATCTGCAGATATTAGACATAGCCTACAGGGTCATAATATTTCCTGGTCTTGTACATACACTGAAATAGTCAATGTTTTCTTTTGATAGAAATAGAGCAGTTGATCCACTAGAAGGCACTCTTCTCCTATAAATTTGATCTAAACGGAAAGTGATCTATGCAGGGGCCTGACTAGAGTCTGCCAAGATCAGAGGCTGAGCCCATGGTCCATTTTAGACATAAGAGGTATACTGTGAAGTTTTTCTGTATGAGTTTCCAATCCTGCTAAATGCTTAACCCCTTTGCAAATGCAGTTATATTTGCTAAAAAGTATATCATTTTTACAACATTTAACCATTATTAATTATTCAATAACAATAATAATAATAATAATAATAATAATAATAATAATAATGTATTTCTAAATGCCTGTAAAAGGAAGGTCACACAAAAATGTAAATTCTATCATAATTTTCTCATCCTCATGATGCTCCAAACCTATGTGACTTTCTTTCATGGAACACAAAAGGAAATGTTAGGAGATGCATGTTAGTCACAGACTCTCCTCACTTTCATTGAATCCATTTTTTAGATACAATACAAGTAAATGGTGACTGAGGTTGTCTTTCTGTCTAACGTCTTCTTTTGTCTACAGAAGAAAGTAAGTCATGCAGAAGGACATGAGGGTAAATAATGACAGAATTTTAAACTTTACCCTGCTGAAACAAACAGCCTAAGCTGTTTTGCTGGTTTTAGCTGTTCTCCCTGCCTGGTCAGACTGGTCTGTTGGCTGATTTTAGATGGGTTTTGATCACATTTCAGCTGGTCAGGCTGGGAGAACAGCATCTTCATCAATGATGTTAACCAAATTCCTTTCAACTGAGAGAATAGCTAAGTTGTTCAGACGAGTTTGGCTCATAGTACTGCGTAGGCATCTCAATGAACTGAAAGATCGCTCACATGTGCAGCTAGTGACTGGTATGGCAAGTGCAACCTGAAGTACCTGTCTTACAGATGGACCAATACCGCTGCATTTTCCCGAACATTACCAAACAGCCTCTTTTAGTTGTTTCATCTCTTGGACACTTTATATTCCATCGTACATAGCTAAATATGCATTGCTTAATGTTGTTAAATATGATCATTATGTTCTCATTTTATTTGAAAAAACTTTCACTCCCGCCATAAATATGCCTTTCCTCTCCCGCCACAAAAAAACAAAAACAATTGCACAGAATCAACTGATAAACTACATATGAGTGTGATACAACTGGTAATCATATTACTTTTTTAATATTTGGATCATATCCCTCGAATTTCTGCTCTTGACTTTAATTGCCTCCTTGGTCCTGAGCTTGAGCCATGCTTCGACTTTGTGCCGCCTGCAAACTAGACTAGTTTTAGTCCTGTCAGTCATGTATTTTAAAAATAATAATAATTTAAGATTTCGTTTCTTTCAAATCAGTTGATGAAGCGAAGCATTGAAACTGAAAACATAAGTCTCAAAAAATATGCTGTCTCAAAAGCTAATAGAGGAGATTATTTCATTACACAAGAAAGGTCATGGCTAAAAGTACATTTCCAAGGCACTTCAATTTCCAATAGACAAAGTTGGCAGCACCATTCATACATTTTTTTAAATATGGTACAACAGCAACCTTCTTGGGGTGTGGAAGAAAGCAAAACTTCACCAAGGGAAATGTTGACTTGAATATTCAAGTCTGTGGAGTCCTGGAAGAAGGTTTTATAGACGTATTACACTAAACTGAAAATGAGTTTTAGACCCATGGGTCAGCATTATGTCTATAGTAAGATGACAAGGTGATGACAAGAACGACACCATCCCCACAGTCAAGCATGGTATGGGGGTGTTTTGCGGCTGCAGGAAATGGCTATCCTGACTATGTGACTGACACCATGGATTCGTTCAGGTATCAGGCCATTTTGGCATGAAAAATGTGATATCTTCAGTGTGTAAATTGAAGCTTGGTGATCACTGGAATTTCCAGCAAGACAATAACACCAAGGATACATCCAAGTTGTCCAAAATCTGGTTCAGGGATAGGTCATCGAATGTCCTTAAATGACCCTTTCAGTCCATCATTAAAATTACATTGCAAACCTTTGTTGGGATTTCAAGGAAGCAGTGGCAGCACAGAAACCAAAGAATGTCAATGAGCTGGAAGCTTTTGCTCATGAGAAATGTGGAAAAATTCTAATAGAGAGGTGTCCGAAGCCTGAGAACACTTACCTGAAACATTTATTTGCTGTTATTAAGAAAAAGGATGCTCCACAAATGATTGACTTTGGGGGTTGAATATTTTTGACATGACATTTGTGGAGAGAATTAGTTATTTTTTATTAATAAATTTGGGTAAACTGAACTCTTTGTTCTCAAAATCACTCAAATGTGTATTAAAAACTTACTTTGACTATTTACTGAGGTTTTAGTTGATGTGTTTTAATTCACATCACCAGAATGTATCGCTGGTCAGGGGGTTCAATAATTTTGATTGCAACTGTATATATATATATATATATATATATATATATATATATATATATATATATATATATATATATATATACAATTAAATTAATCAAATAATGTGTTGTAGTGCTTTCAATATAGCACAGGGTGAATAGAATTATTATTTTTTTTTAATCTTTTCAACGTTTACTTTTATATTTTTTACATTTTAAGTCAATACCCCTGACGACACTAGAACAAATAATTATTATGATAAAACTACATACATAGCGTACAAATCACGACTGTTATATATGAGATATAGGCTATATTCAGCTATTCAGACTTGGCAATTTAGCCTTTAAATGATAACTATGGCACAATATTATAAATATATGTATCTATTAATGTATAATCTTAAAAATATATATTACATAATATTATAATAATAGAAAAGTGTGGCAGTGTGAGTGTGCCTTGTAGTGCCAAATGTTGAAAAGTACTTGAAATGTATTTTTCAATTTTGCAAATAAATAAATAAATAGATAAATAAATACACATTAGAAATGCCAAAAAGATCAATTTCTAAACTAAAAACTGAATGTTCAGTGCTTTCGTGTTATTTTAGATTTAGCCCTCGTTATGCTTCGGATGTGTAGATTTAAGAGATCCCGGGTCTAAGGGCAGTACACCTTCTCAAAAATGTGTCTGTCAGTTCTCCAGAGATTTTGTTCATGCTTATGATCCTTTCTCGCTGCATGGATGTACCAGTAATTATAATAAATCACCGCACTCCCACCAGCTGTTAAGCTCATTACAAATTATAACCCTTGAAAATGGCATTACTCCACAGCCTAGTGGGGAGACTCAATTAGCCTCTGATACATATGGCTGAGATGTCATCCAGGATACTGGAGCTCAAGGTGCTTGTTTGGTTTAACTATTTTTAGTCATAGAAATATGGATGTCCCCCTTGAGATGTCTGTCTGCTGCCCATCAAGGAGGAAATGTGTATATCCAACAAGAACCTCTCAAACTGTACAGTACAATAACTTGGGAAGCAACTCCAGGGACCTGTTCTGGCTGACAGGTGAGTGATTCAATATACAATTTAATAGATTCAACTATATATTCTACAGTTTGTCAAAAATATATAGGTCCTACAAAACCATGAATTTCAGTGGGACAACATAAACAACAATATACATTACATTACAGAACCAGTTTCTTTTTTGTATTATGACATTATTATTATTATTATTATAAAAAAAAAATGTATTTCATTTTGAAGAAACATAAAAAGAACATGCACAAAAAAATAACTGTACAGGCCAAAATTACAGGAAAATAAAGGGAAAATAAATAAATAATTAAAATGGAAATTAAAAAAATGGAAGAAGAGTGTGGTGATGGTGGGGGGGGCGTGTGTCTGTCTGCAGGAGAGAAGGAGTGGTGTGGCTCGTCAAGCTGGTTGTCATGATTTCTAACAACTGTTTCTCATTACAATAATAGCAGAGAGACGCCTTAAAACAGCTGAACATGCCAGAAGAGAGAGAGAGAGAGAGAACCAGTGCGCAGCATTGTCAAACTCTTTACATTACGTGTTGAAGCCATTGAGTGTTTGTGAAGAAGTTTATGTTTATTTTTAAGAGTGAATTATTGAACTGAATGAAAAACACGAAAGAGAGTATCTGCTGCACAGAAGGCAAGAGAATAAAAGCCTTACCTGAAGCGTGTCACTGCTTCCCGTCTCCTCATTTTCCATACCCGAGAAAAAAACAATGTTTGAGAAATAATAAATAAGAATACAAATATTAATAATACTAACATGAAAGAGAGAGACAAATGACATTATTTTTATGACAAAGCACACTTTCCCCATAAATTCTCAGTACTTTAATGTAAAATCTGTAATGTAAAATTCTCAGTACTCTAAAATGAAATTATTTAAATTATAAAGAATTTATACATTATGTTAGTATTAATTGCACTGCCTTTATTCAAAAGTTTACAATTTGAAAAATCTTAATGATCCTGCAGTCTATTTTATGCATTTAATTTTTTTTGTAACAAATATTAATTCAATTGAATTGAGTACATTTTAACAACATTTAATTAATACAAATATTATTAAAATATATACAACAGTTAGTTCCGGTCCTCGAATCTGATTGGACGAGAAACATTCCATGAGCACTGATGGTCTGACACCATCAGCACTTGGACGCTTCACTGTGTGTGTATCACTCCGCTTGTGTTCGTGCTGTTCTAAACTAAAGTGTAAGAGCTACAGTTTGTCTTTTTTTGACATTACATATGTTAGCCAGCAGGTGGTGGCATTTTTGTGTGTAATATGAGCCAGTTGGTGACGTGAAGTGAATCCGTGTCAGCCACTGTTTACATACAACAGTGCTGTGTGATCGCTACTACACTACTAAAGCTAGGAAATAGCTTTAAACGGCTTTAAACGAACAACTTCAGCATTATGGCTCATCACAGCTGAGAGACACAACAGACTGATTGATTATAGAACTCAAGGCACTTACCTCTTACCGAAGTGTCCACATTGGATACACACTGTTTAAAATGGCGGAGGATATTGTGGTTTCTTTAGTGATCGACTCTTGCGCACCAGGTACCGCAAAATAGAGAGGAATACCCCCGCTTGGATGGCTATTTTACCACTGAGAAAGCTCATCAGCATCTCTGCTTGGGTGTGGCAACAGGTGATCCATCCTTGTTTATCCAATAAGTCTAGTGGCGGAGCTAGCGGGTGGCCAGGGGTGGCCGTGGCCACCATGGACCGAAGCCTGGCCACCCAATTTGCCACCCCGCTTGCAACTGCCATTTTGGTAATTTTTTGTCTTGGGCACAATTAAGTTTTTTAGAGGTGGAACTGTCTCTGTACAACCGCAACACACAGGAGTCTTAACATGTGTGCACACCAAGGTCACCGCACCTCTCTGTCCCAGGTGTCACTATATTCACCCCCCCGACAATACGGAAATGCTGCCTGAAAATTTCTGTGCCACTACAGACTGATCGCTGGCCCTTGCCAGGCCACCCCTGTGAAAAACTCATGGCTCCGCCCCTGCCAATATCTTGTTAGAAACAGCACAAGCCATGATACTGTTTCTGAAGTGACATTTTTGAATTACTAACGAAGGCTTGGACGCATCATTTGGTTTGAACCAGCAACGGCAGATTCTGATCCATCGCGTAAGAAAGTAGCTCCATGCACAAATGCGTTTTTATGACCGTACTGAGTGTTTCCTAATTTTTTAAAATGTACTTGTTCATTGAACTGTTCAGCACTGCTGTGATTCAGCTGCAGGCCGAGTGCCATAAGTAATTACAGCAGTGCTGAACAGTTCAATGAACAAGTACATTTTAAAAAATGCTGATGTAGGGCCATATCGCATTCTTGCTCGTGTGATATTGCTTAAATATTAATGTAATATATTTAAGTTTTAATATAGTTTTAACATAATATATTTAAGTTTAAAAAGTTAATTTTGTATACTTTTATAAATTACATTTTGTTAAATACTATTAAAGTTGATGGAAATTAGTTAACTTGAATTATGTAAATCTTTAAAAAAATGTTGGCCTATTTTTGAGTGTAGGCTTAATTTTCTTTATGCAAAATGTAAATTGTTATTTATTTTCTTATGTGACCTGGGGCATGTTCAATCTCAAAACGGTGTGCACCATTTTGCTTTGGTTTCCGGGTTTAACAACATGTTTCCTCAAAATAGTGTGAAACAGTGTGCAACGGGCTTTGAGGTACGTTTTCTCTCATTTGGTGGGTGTGTCAGAGGTGTTACCCAATCAGCAGCGACGTGTATATAAACCCCGCCGTATTAAAAAGGCAGTGCGCACAATGGATCCAACTAAAGTCCTTTACAAATATGTCCACTGCAGCTTGGTGTATGCAACAATTGAAGATATTACAAGAAATGTTTGCCTTGTAATCCTGAAATGCGAGGCAAATGTTGGATCACCATAATTAGGAACCACAGTTTCCACATATCCCTTCACTCGATTGGGATGTTCTCTGCTATTCTGGACGGCAAGGGCAGTGACTGTAACGTCAAGCGTATTTTGGAGTATTAAACACCGATTTCATCAGGCTCCAAAAATTCTTTGAAAAGAATGCACAGAATGGCCTTCTCAGCTGCCATAGTTGCAATGCTTGCGTAACAAAACAGGGTGTTCAACGCACCATCATTTCTGTTTAAATAAACGTTTTGCTACGTTTTGTCGGGGCTGAATGTACCCCTGGACATATTTTGTCATGATCCGGAAAGTCTGCCTTTTTTCTGTGTGCTTGAGGTTGTTTTCCCTCGTGTTTCCTGTTGCCACGTGAACAGCATGATTAGCGTTTCTATGGGAACGCTCATTAGCGCCATTCACGATCTATCCACCTGCATCTTGTTAACCCTGTCTATTTATACCCTCTTGTTTCTTGTGTCCAGTGCCAGATTGTTTGTTTGTGTTAACGTCTCAGTTTTGCCAGTCATTCGGTCTTGTCCTATTTGCTTTTTGTTTTTGTCTTCTGCCAGTTTGTTCCTGTTTTGCTGCTCTCTGTTGAATTATCACTCTGAGGACAGTCTGTTGGATTTACTCATCTGTTGGATTACATCAGCTATTCTCTGGCAGCAGGTATAATTTGTCCATCTTTCTCCCCCCCGGGTGGGGTTCTTCATTGGTAGGAAGGATGGCTCCTTAAGGACCCCTGCATAGATTATTTTTTCTCGATCTCAATGACCATATCCAGCAATTCAGACAAGTGCTTTTGAAGTGTGAAGTGTGTTTCTTGCACAGTCGGTTTCGTTCCTGGGGTTTTTCCTCTCGCCTGACGGTATCCAAATTGACCCTACCAAGTTAAACCTGTTGTCGATTGGCCAAATTCAGATTCTCACAAGGCGGTCCAGCTGTATCTGGGGTTTGCCCATTTCTACCGGCAGTTAATTCGGAACTTCAGTCAAGTCGCTGCACCTCTGACGAGTTTAACCTCCACCAAAACGTTTCGTTTGGTCTCTGCAGGCTAAGGCTGCGTTTCAAAGACGTAAAAGCTGCTTCGTTTCAGCTCCCATTCTTATTAACCCTGATCCGTCTCATCAGTTTGTGGTGAAGGTTGATGCATCAGAGGTTGGTTTTGGGGTTTGTTTATCCCAGAAGTCTCCGTCGGACGAGAGGCTGCATCCTTGCAGTTCTTTTCTCACTGCTTGACTTCAGCAGAACTGAACTGTGACATCGGCAACAGAGAACTGCAGGCTGTCATGTTGGCCTTGGGTGAGTGGCATCACTGGAAGGATCAGGGGTCCCTTTTTTGGTCTGGACTGATCACAAGAACTTGGAATACATTTGTACTGTTAAACGCCTAAATTCTCGACAGGTACGTTGGGCACTTTTTTCTCGTATCGCCCCGCTTCTAAGAACGGCAAGCCCGATGCATTGTCCTGCTCTTTTGAAACCGAGAGCACCTCAATTTCTCCAGATACCATTCTTCCACCTAAAGTGGTGGTAGCAGCGGTGCCTTGGGAAGTTGAGTTTAAAATCCGCTCAGCCTTGTGTACCATTCCTATTCCCATGGAGTGTCCAGCGAATATGTTATTTGTTCCTGAATTAGTCTGGACCAAGTGGCCTGTCTGGTGTGTTCTTGTGGTAAGACTTCCATTCTTTTGACCACTGGGTGCGACTGTAAGTTTTCCTGTGGGTTTCATCCCCAGACCAACGGGCAGGCCGAGCTAGCGAACCAAGATTTGGAGAGGGTTCTGTGCTGTGTGGCCTCCCAGAAGCCGTCGACTTGGAGTTCCAAACTTACCTGGGTCGAGTATGCACAATTCCTTGCCGGTGTTGTCTACGGGTATGTCGCCCTTCCAGTGCTGTTTAGGCTACCATCCTCCTCTGTTCCCCTTCCAAGAACCCGACGCTATTGTTCCGTCTGCGCACGCCTTCCTCCAGACATTCCGTCGCACCTGGAGGATCGCCAGAGAAGCCCTACTGCGGACTGGCGATTGGAACAAAGCATCGGCAGACCATCACCGTTCTAAGCCCTGTGTGTGTGTGTGGATAGAAGGTCTGGTTATCTTCTCAAAACCTGTCCCTTAGCCTGCCCTCATGTAAGCTGGGACCTAAATTTACTGGACCGTTCACCATCAGTAAGATGCTTAGTCTGGAGGCAGTATGACTTAAATTACCCCCCCCCCCCCCCCCCACACTGTTGAAAAGAATCCACCCGGTTTTTCATGTGTCTAAAATCAAATCTGTTTTTTGCTCCCCTCTTCACCCTGATACTCCTGTTCCTCAGCCTCCCTATCTGATTGAGGGGGTCCGACCTTCTCCATTAGATGTCTCCTTGACGTGAGTCGGAAGGGCAGGGATTTTAAGTACCTGGTAGACTGGGAGGGCTACGGTCCGGAGGAGAGAAACTGGGTTCCGGCTTGCTATATCCTGGATTCTGCCCTCACTGAGTTCCATCGGTATCATGTTGGAACTTCAGGGGATGCCAGGAGGCATCCTTGGGGGGTACTGTCATGATCCAGTGGGTCTGCCTATCTTTTCCTGTGTTTTCCCTTGTGTTTCTGTTGCCACGTGAACGGCGCGATTAGCATTTCAATGAGAACGCTCATTCGTGCCGTTCACAAGCTGATTATTGCCACCTGCATCTTGTTAACCCTGTCTATTTATACCCTCTTGTGTCTAGTGCCAGATTGTTAGTTTGTGTTAGATTCTCCGTCTCGCCACTCAGTCAGTCTTGTCCTGTTTGCTCTTTTGTTTTTGTCTTCTGCCAGTTTGTTCCTGTTTTGCTGCTCTCTGTTGGATTATTGCTCTGAGGACCGTTTGTTGGATTTACTCACCTTTGGAATACTTACCCTGTCGTCCATTCTCTGCCCGGGTGTCCCAAGTTGTCATCACTGCCATCATCCTCACCTCCTTATTGTTTACATTTTTTCTACTGTTTTTTTCAATAAACTGTTATTTGTTTCTCTGCATCCCTGGGTCCTCCATTCATTTTGTGACATTTTTGTCAGATTCACCCACTCCAAACTCACTGTAATATCAGGGTTTTTCTAGCAAAGAGTCTTCATGCATCCAAATTAGCTTCGAAAAAAATTGATAAAAAATCTTGAAAGTGGACATAGGAATGCTGCTATTTGAACGGTATAGATACTTCTCTGCACATTTTCTGCCCTAATTGGGCTGGATGCTTTGGCCACATACTGAAATGGTATTTTGCCCACATATTGATGCGCTCACAGTATCTGTGCCACCATGCCTTCATTTATCAATGTCTGCCTGCTTTTGCTGAGTAGTTTGTTTTTGCCATGTGCACCATATATCAGCTGTCAGGTCTAATGGGGGCTACTAAGGAGGACATATGGCTGCAGAGAATTCCCATGAGCATCTCCTCTCCTCCTCTAACCCGAGTACAGCCGTATCCTCTCACAATGCAGTCCATTCAACACTGAGGGAAAACATGAGGTTAATTGATCTATAATTGACACAAAGTTTCAGATATACTGCAGATGTTTACGTTTTTGTGCATTCAATTAAAGGAATAGTTCACATCATTTACTCAGTCTCATGTTGTTCCAAGCTTGTATGAACTTCTGCCGAACACAAAGATATTTTGAAGGATGTAAAGGGCATATAAACAACATAGTCTCATAGAATGAATGTTACTATAACAACATTATTGCAAACTGACTTTTAAGTGCCTCATTCTATGCTTCGCTGCAGTTTCATTTTATTCACTTTCACACAAATCACAATTACAATGACTGATTATGACTTTTTAAATGGAACTTTTTATTTTTCACACTATTACTCACACATTTATGTTATGACATCGAAACACTTTTACTCTAATGCATCATTTGAAAAATTATACATTTTAGCGCTTGTAATACAGACTCACCTAAATGTACACTCTTCTGTTATTAACAATTTTTATTAATTCCATGCAGCAAATCAAATAGACACAACAGAAAATGCTAAATCAAACCACATGAAATCACAGCTTTTCCCCCCGAACATTAACCCCCACACCCGATACAAAACAAGCACCCCAGTGCTCAAAAGCCAACTGACAAATACACACAAATAGACAATAAAACAGCAGAAAATATTTAGAAACATTAAAAAAATAAAACCCACAAGTCTCTCTCCACTGCCCCTCTCTGAGAGCCTTCCAAAAAGGCTAAATAGCTGCCCCATTTCCTGATGTACAAATCCAGGTTGCCTAGCTTCTACATGCCATCTCCTCAAATGCCACTACCCTGCCCAACTCGGTGCACCACTCACAAAATGAGGGTGCATCGGTTCTCTTCCATCCCCTGAGGATTCCCTGTATGCCAATCATCGCGCTGGTTAGGACCCAGCTTTTTATATATTTATCCCCTATACTCAGGACCGAACCATCACCCAAAATACACAGTCTGGGGCAAAATTAAAATTGAGTGTCCACTACATCACACATAAAGCTCTGAAACCTCAACCAAAATTCTTGGATCTTATCACATCCCCAAAAAACATGGGTTGTGTCCCCATCTTCTGATTGGCATCGCCACCAGGTGGGTGTTTCTTTAAGACCAAGACTATACAATCTAGAGGGGGTCCAATAGAATCGATGCAAAATCTTAAATTGCATCAGACGCACCCTTGCATCTTTAGATTTAGACTTGAAGTTTTTTAGAATCCTAGCCCACACTCCCTCCTCGAATACCAAGTTTAAATCTTTCTCCCATAATCTCTTGAGAGAAGTTTCATCCCCCAGACTCTGAATTAACAGGGAGTAATACACTGATGCCTCATGACCTTTTCCAAAGGCAGTAATCACCACTTCCAGAGTATTTGCCACTTTAAGGAGTGAATGCTACCCCCAAAAATAGTACAGAGCAGGTGGCGTAGCTGTAATTACCTAAAGAACTGCAATCTGGGAATCCTAAAATGTTGAACCATATTTTCAAAAGATCTCAACAGTTCACTCTCATATAGGTCACCGAGCGTATTAACCTCCCTCACAATCCACTCTTGACCAGCAGAAAGGATACTTATTAATATGTAATTTTGGGTTCATCCATATGCTCGAGGCAACATTTAAATAAATGTCCAAATTAAACATTCTGTACACTTATGTCCATACCGCGTGCAAAAGACGATAACTGGGTGTGACTTAACTTCTCCGGTTAGTTTAATAGAAAAGATTTGCAATGGCAAAATAGGGGCAAGAACTTCCTGTTCAATACAAAACCAGGGAGGGGCTCTCTCAGGTGGAAGTGACCAATGAGCCAAATGTCTGAGACTGAATGCATAGTAATAAAACAAAATCTTGGGTAGGCTTAGCCCAAATTTGCCAATCAGCCTTTGTAACTTATTGAAATTTAATCTGGGACGCTTACCATTCCAAATGAAGGACTTCACTATACTATCAAATTGCTTGAAATAAGAGAGGGGGACATCTACAGGGAGAGACTGTAGCAGGTAGTTGAATTTTGGAATACAATTCATTTTAATAACATTAAACTTAATAGATAAATGTAATGAAGCCCACCTGCCCACATCACTTGAAAACCTTTTTATTAAGGGGTCAAAATTAACTCTAACTAAATCACACAAATTTGCTGGGAATAAAATGCCCAAATACTTAATGCCCTGTTTAGGCCACTGGAAGGCGCCCGGCTGAAAAGCCGTTACTGGGCAGAACGCTGTCAGAGCCAAAGCTTCGGATTTAGACCAATTGACTCTATACCCTGAGAAATTAGAAAAGGAATTAATAATTCTCTGGAGGCAAGGCATAGATCTAGTGGGGTCGGAGACGAATAATAAAATATCATCTGCGTTAAGCAAAAGCTTATGCGCCATACCTCCCACCATCACTCCTTGAAAATCATCTTCCTTTATTACCGTGGCTGCTAATGGTTCCAGGGCAAGACAGAACAATAAGGGGGAAAGAGGGCTACCCTGCCGGGTGCCCCTATCCAGAGTAAAATAATCTAAAATTAATCAATTTGTTTGTACCGCCGCTACCGAATGTCTATAAAGTAACTTAATCCATCCAATAAACGTATTCCCAAACCCGTATATTTCCAAAACCTTAAAAAGTTAATCCCATTCTACCATATCAAACGCCTTTTTGGCGTCAAGTGAGATGGCAGTGACTGGAGTCTGATCATTTACCACTGACCACATGATATTGATGAAATGCCTAATGTTATCAGAAGAGCTGTGGCCCCAAATAAACCCCACCTGATCTATATGTATAAGAGATGTCATAACTTCACTTAATCGGTTAGCCAAATTTTTTGACAATATTTTTATTTCTAGCTAGATCAGGGAAATTGGACGGTAACTCTTACACTAGCTTGGATCTTTGTCCTTTTTAAGAATCAGGCTAATCGGGGCTTGTGTCATGGTTGGTTGGGGGCTTAGCATTCTTTAATATTTCCATATATACTTCTAACAAATATGGAGCCAGTTCTGTAGCATAAGATCTAAACAATTCAGCTGCAAAGCTGTCTGGCCCTGAAGCCTTGCCTGTAGGCAAGGCCTTAATTACCTCGCCAAGCTCCTCCAAGGTTATCTCAGAATCAAGATCATTTTTTTGCTCAGTCGTCGGTTTAGGGAGTTCTAATGGTTCCACAAAGTTTCTAATATCTTCATCAGTAGACGAAGACGTGGAACTATAGAGATCAAAATAGAATTCTTTAAAATCATTATTAATATCAATGGCCGAGGTAAATATTTTACCACCAGCAGATTTCACTGAGGGAATGGTAGAAAAAGACTCTCTCTGCTTTATATATCTAGCCAAAAGCTTCCCTGCTTTGTCCTCTGACTCAAAGTATGACTGTCTTGCCCTGAATAGACAAAACTCCACCTTCGACGACAAAATAGTATTATATCTGTTCAACCGGGTCAGTTCTCTGAGGCCATCAGACGACATTCGGCGCTTCAGCTCTGCCTCGGCACTTAATATTCCCTTCCAACTCCACGAGTTCTCGTGCTTTGGATTTTTTGATGAATGAGGCATACTGTATGATCCAGCCCCTAAGAAACGCCTTAAGTGCCTCCCATGCCACAGAGGATACTGAGGACCAGTTGGTCTCCATATAAACATTGATTTCAGCCTTTAGCATTTGTTGGAATTCAGGATTCTGCAAAAGGAATACTGTAACAAGTTCTTAGTTTGGGGCAATGGAGGAGTCAGGAGACAATGAAGCAGGTTCAAAGTCAGACTTTTAATTTTCAGCTTCACACAATCGACAGTAACCGTTGGGATACAATAAGTTATTAAGAATGGAAAGCACTCGTGGATGTTCGTGCTTGTAGGTCACTCTCTCTCTCTCTCTGATGCTTCGGTGTGCCTTTTAAGCCTTCCTCCACTATCACTATAATGAGAAACAGGTGTTAGAAATAATTATGAGCCAGGTGACGAGCCTTACCGCTCTCCCTCTCCCGCAGACCGACACATGACCACGCCCCCCATGCCACATGCCCCCACCACTGACTCAGGTCGGGGCAACATCCGGCCTGCCTACTACCCCCCCATTCCTGGAGAGAAAGTCAGCCACAACCATCTGTGGCCTTTTACCTTAAGGAAGGCCTGTTGGCATGACTCTGTCCACTGGACCGGATCGGGAGCCCCCTTTTTAGTAAGGTCAGTCAGTGGGCTGGTGACATCAGAATAACTAGGCACAAACCTTCGGTAGTAGCCAACCAGCCCCAAAAACTGCCTTACCCCCTTTTTGGTCTTGGGCGCTGGACAGGCTGCGATCACTGCGGTTTTGTCAACCTGTGGACGCACCTGGCTGTGACCCAAGTGGAACCCCAGATACCTAAACTCCACCCGCCCAATTGCACACTTCTTCGGGTTGGCCGTGAGTTCCGCCTGTCTCAGCGTTCTCAGGACAGCCCTCAGATGTTGCATATGCCGCTGCCAATCATTACTGCAAATGATGATGTCGTCCCCTCCGCTATCACTATAATGAGAAACAGGATGAGAAACAGGTGTTAGAAATAATTATGAGCCAGGTGACGAGCCTTACCACTCTCCCTCTCCAGCAGACATACACATGACCACGCCCCCCATGCCACAGATACATTAAAGTGGCAACTATATGATTTCCTTTTCTCCATATGTGGCAACACCTCTAAATTCACCAGGGCATGATCTGAGACTAAAATGTTTCCAATTGAGCAATCACCAACAGATGAAATGAGGGACTTAGATATCTATTCTAGAATAAATCTTATGGACTGATGAAAAAAATGTGTAGTCCATTCCAGATGGGTTCAAAAGTCTCCAAATATCTGTAAGACCAAGATTTTTACACATCCTGAGAAGCGTCAGTGTTGCACTAGGGGGCTTACACACTTTTGCTTCACTACGATCAAGGACTGAGTCCATCAAAAGATTAAAGTCTCCTCCCAATATTATATCATGAGGGGTGCAAGCGGCTTGCAACATCCCTTCAAGATCTATAAAAAAGCCCTGATCATCAGCGTTAGGTGCGTAAATATTAGCAAACAAATAAGACTTTGTCCCTGAATTTCTGCTAAAACAATAATGACTCTTCCTAATTTATCTTTTATCTGTTTGAGACATTTGAATTGTAGATGTTTACTTATCAATGTAATGACTCCCCTGCTCTTACTCGACCCAGCACTAAAGAAAACATGTCCACCCCATATCTTCCCAAATTTTTCACATCCTGCAGGGAAAAATGCGTTTCTTGAAGAAACACTATATCATATTTCTTACGTTTAAGAAAAGAAATAACTTTCCTTCTTTTTATGGGGTGCCCCAACCCATTCACATTCCACGTGGAGAGAGACAATCCACTCATATTAACATTTTACATTTTGACATATTAGAAAAAATAGATTGTGAGTCAAAAATAAAATTATAAAGACCACATCCCAACATTAGTGCAACAATCAAACCCCAAACTTTTCCGCAAAGCAAACAAACAGAAAAAAGAAAAACATGCACATTAACCCCATGCACGACAGCACCAACAGGCATCCATCCATCTAAACTCAAACAGTCCATGTACGCCTATGAGAGCCCCCGCGACAGCTTTGCTGTCGGACTGCTCAAGTCTGGTGTTTCTATACAAATTTTGTAAGACAGAATAAGCTACAGAAGATAATCTATGAAACAAACTCCAGCCAATAGGCGGGATAAACACAAAGAACGTGTAGATTCATCCACATATGTAACTGTCCTGAAGGTGTGTTCCTCCACAAAACAAACTCCAGCCACTAGGCGGAACCAGCACAAAAAGAAACAAAAAAGGTGCTCAGTTAACTCAGACAGTCAAGTAAATGTTCAGTGAGTCAGGCTCACTTGGCTTCAACGTGAGTATCACAAAATGACTGACTCAGTCCATTAACTTTATGAAGGACAACACTTGTTGGAGACATGCAAATACTTTACAGCCATCCTTAGCATCTATTCTCAATTTGGCTGGGAATATCAGTGCAAAAGTGACTTTCCATTGATGTAAGAGTTTCTTGCATTCCTTGAATCGATCACATTTCTCTCGTCGAATTCGCAAAGTCTGGGAACAAGAAAATGCTGTGGTTCTTCCAAGAAATCCTTCCTTTACTCCTCGCCTCGAGCAAAACGAGATCTTTATCAGATGATCTCAGAAATTTGGCCAGAATTTATCGGGGCATGTTTCCCTCAGCGGATCGCTGAGCCGGGACCCTGTGAGCTCGCTTGACTTCAGCTTATGGCCTGTTATGTCAAGCAGACTTATGTCAAGCAGAGCCATCTAGGAATTCCACTATATTCTGACCCTCTGCTCCCTCAGGAATTCCAACATTTCAGACGTTGTTCCGCCGACTATGATTTTCCATATCCTCCAACTTTTACCAGACATGTTCCAAGTCCGTTTTGGTCGCTAGCAGATTAGCAGCTAATTCCCTCTCTGATGACTCCAGATAATCAATCTGTTTCTAGACATCCCCCACTCTTGTAACCATCTCAGTGAATTTCGTCTCCATGGCAGTGATCGATTGATGTATTGCAGCAAGATCCTCCAAGTCAGCAACGACCTTCATCACCATTGCCAACACGTTCAGCAATTTATGAATCTCTTTCACCTCTCTGGCCAAATTGACTCCCTGGTCCGAGGCCTCCGGGGGGGCGTCAGCTTGAGCACGTAAGTGTCTTTTTTATATATATATATATATATATATATATATATATATATATATATATATATATATATATATATATATATAATTTATTTTTTTCCCAATATGGACTGCCCAATTCCCACTACTTAGTAGGTCCTCAAGGTGGTGCGGTTACTCACCTCAATCCGGGTGGCGGAGGACAAGTCTCGGTTGCCTCCGCTTCTGAGACCGTCAATTCGCGCATCTTATCACGTGGCTCATTGTGCATGACACCGCGGAAACTCTGCATGTAGAGACTCATGCTATTCTCCGCGATCCATGCACAACTTACCGTGCGCCCCATTGAGAGTGAGAACCACTAATCGCGACCACAAGGAGGTTACCCCATGTGACTCTATCCTCCCTAGCAACTGGGCCAATTTGGTTGCTTAGGAGACCTGACTGGAGTCACTCAGCACAACCTGAATTTGAACTCAGGACTCTAGGGGTGGTAGTCAGCATCAGTACTCACTGAGCTACCCAGGCCCCCTGCACGTAAGTGTCTTTTAATGGCTCCAGAGCATGAGGATTTTGAATTCTTTGACATGTTGTCTTCCTAGAAGATTTATGGATCAGGGTATATCAAATCTCACCGGTTTATATCATTAAAAGTACCAAAACTAGCAAAATGCGCAGACCTCACCGTTCACACGTCCGAATCTTGCATGGCCCCCTAAATTTACACCCTTAATCCATCATGATAAGCTTGTGCAGTAGCTCACCTCATTGATTGTTGGACTTTGAACTCGGAAGACCGTGTTCCAGCACAGCCAAACATGCTAGCAGAGACTATTTAGCAGAGACGGCCACTTTTATTAAAATGAATAGGAGAAAGTGGAACGCTCAATGGTCAACAGATGTAGAAAGGAAGCCCTGCCTTACAGGTAAAAGAGACAATCAGTTTTTAGATAAAGACCACCTATCTATCAACTTGTTAACGCGCATGCGCATTAGCTACACAATCTTGGAAAATTTTGTTTTTTTAGTGTAATATGAGGTAAAGAAGCACAATTTATGATACCAGTATTGTCATATTTTATTTCTGATTTGAAATATGTTCTTTGATCCTTTTCAACCATTGCACTGTTATTTTCTTATGTCTCCAAAACTGCATGTCAAATATCTTTGACAAAAATAAGTGCTAAATCCTTGGATTAAAATTTTTCCCCCATACAATTAAGAGTTTAGTATTACATTCTCTCACTAACATGTATTCATTTTTGGTAAAAGTGTAATTTTAACACTGATAGTGGTTTCTTTGTGTGTCCCTTGACTTATTGTCCACCCTGTTATGTTATGATACCATGAACTTTCATTGAAGATATATGTTATGAAATGACATCACACACTGGAGGTGGACATCAGCCGTTCTGCAGAATTATTTTGAGTTATTTTAAGTTTGTAACTCTTTTGTTTTATTTATGTTTTGTGGTGTTAGTCATATGTTATCAAGCATAACATGTCCACACTGTAATAGGAAGATATATGAGAAAATAATGTAATTTTAAAATTTAAATATATTTATGTTAACAGAAATAAATTCATCAATATAAGTTTACAAATATTTTTGCTATATATCAATCACAGTCCATGTAGTGGCTAATTTATTGACTGAACGTCTACCCTGTTATTGTCCACCCTGACGCTGCCCCTTTAACTTGATGGACATCTGCATTTTTGTCATTTAGCTTGACCAGTATGACTAATACAATCTTTAACATATCCCAGTAATGATGAAACATGATGATACTTGTAAAAGTATGTTTTATTTTTTAAGTTTCAAAGCTGAAATACCACCAAATTGTAGGAATGACCCGGACACAAGCTGACAAGTGAGATGAAAGTGTCATAGAAGTGACACAAAATTTGCTTCAGAAAATGTCCTTTTTAATTCACAATTTGTTTTTGGAAACTATTTGCAGTACATTTTAAAAATATATCCCAAAAAACAACAACATGCATCTCTGTCACTATAACTCACGTCTGCAATTTCAAAACAGCCCAACTGGTTGTGAAAACCAGACTGAATCTCACAGTGAAATCTAAAACAATAGGTTGACATTTCTATAGCTATTCTCGGTGTGTGCTTACTGAAATTCGAAACAATGCACCCAGTGGCCAAAGCGGTAAGTGTTATTGGGTGTATGGGCACATGTGAGCTCCATTTTCAGTGTGTAATGTCCACAGAGGGGTGCCAAAAGCTTCAGCAAGTTGTTTTCAGCTGTACAGACAGCACCCAACCCAAAACCCAAACCTAACCCTAACCATCAGTGGAGTAAAAATGTTATGTTAGAGGGAAAAACCTCCAAATCACACTCATTGCTGATTATGCAAATGTGATAACTTCCTGATTTCAGTGCAGCATCTGAACCTGGGTCTCCCATGCTGCCAAAGCAAAGCACTTCCTGTCACACCACAAGAGAAGCCAATGCAAAAATTTGAGTTGCCGCTTGTCAGTGATTTGGCATAATGTGACCTATCCTAGGGTACTGGAACTCTTGAAAACAACATGTCAACTTGTGATCACGTTGCGAAAACTGTGAACCTGACAACGCTGTGTCTGGTTCATGTGTAGCTCTCCACATGTGTGTCAAGCACGAGTAAGTGTTTGAACAAGCTTCTCTCATAAACGCGCCAAAGAGACTGCAGGTGGCAATAAGGACTGAAATTTTGATCTGTTTCTCACCCAAAGCAATTTTATCACTTCAGAAAACATGAATTAAACCACTCGAGTCATGTGGAGACTTGCTGAAAGTTTTGGACCCCAATGTTTTATATTGTGTGGACTAAAACACATCCACATACAGTGGTATGCAAAAGTTTGGGCACCCCTGGTCAAAATTTCTGTTGCTGTGAATAGTTAAGTGAGTAGAAGATGAACTGATCTCCAAAAGGCTTAAAGTTAAAGATGAAACATTCTTTTCAACATTTTAAGCAATATTAGTGTATTATATTTATTTTGTACAATTTTAGAGTGAAAAAAGGAAAGGAGCACCATGCAAAAGTTTGGGCACCCCAAGAGATTTGAGCTCTCAGATAACTTTTACCAAAGTCTCAGACCTTAATTAGCTTGTTAGGGCTATGGCTTGTTCACAATAATCGTTTGGAATGGCCAGGTGATGCAAATTTCAAAGCTTTATACATACTCTGGCTACTCAAATCTTGTCCCAACAATCAGCAGCCATGGGCTCCTTTAAGCAGCTGCCTAGCACTCTGAAAATTAATTAAAATAATTGATGCCCACAAAGTAGGAGAAGGCTATAAGAAGATAAAAAAGCGTTTTCAGGTAGCCGTTTCCTCAGTTCGTTATGTAATTAAGAAATGGCAGTTAACAGGAATGGTGGAGTTCAAGTTGAGGTCTGGAAGACCAAGAAAACTTTCAGAGAGAACTCCTCGTAGGATTGCTAGAAAGGCAAATCAAAACCCCTGTTTAACTGCAATAGACTTTAAGGAAGATTTAGCAGACTCTGGAGTAGTGGTGCACTGTTCTACTGTGCAGTGACATCTGCACAAATATGACCTTCATGGAAGAGTCATGAGAAGAAAACCTTTCCTGCATCCTCACCACAAATTTCAGAATCAGAAGTTTGCAGATGAACATCTAAACAAGCCTGATGCATTTTGGAAACAAGTCCTGCGGACTGATGAAGTTAAAATATAACTTTTTGTCTGCAATGAGCAAAGGTATGTTTGGAGAAAAAAGGTGCAGAATTTCATGAAAAGAACTGTTAAGCATGGGGGTGGATCGATCATGCTTTGGGCTTGTGTTGATGCCAGTGGCACGGGGGAACATTTCACTGGCAGAGGAAAGAATGGATTAAATTAAATACCAGCAAATTCTGGAAGCAAACATCACACCATCTGTAAAAAAGCTGAAGATGAAAAGAGGATTGCTTTTACAGCAGGATAATGATCCTAAACACACCTCAAATTCCACAATGGACTACCTCAAGAGGTGCAAGCTGAAGGTTTTGCCATGGCCCTCACAGTCCCCTGACCTAAACATCTGTGGATAGACCTCAAAAGAGCAGTGCATGCAAGACAGCCCAAGAATCACAGAACTAGAAGCCTTTAGCAAGGAAGAATGGGTGAAAATCCCCCAAACAAAAATTGAAAGACACTTAGCTTGCTACAAAAAGCATTTACAAGCTGTGATACTTGCCAGGGGGTGTTACTAAGTACTGACCATGAAGGGGGCCCAAACTTTTGCTTCTGGCCCTTTTCCTTGTTTAGTTATTTTGAAACTGTAAAAGATTAATATAAAATATTAAAGAAATGTGTCGTCTTTAACTTTAAGCCTTTTGGAAATCAGGCCATCTTCTGCTCGCTTAGCTATTCACAGCAACAGAAATTTTGATCAGGGGTACCCAAATTTTGCATGCCACTGTACCTACTTAAAAAAAATCTTTGTTTGTGTTCAGCAGAAGAAAGAAAGGCATATAAGTTTGAGATGGCACAAGGGTTATTAAATGATGAGAGAGTTTTTGTGTGAATGATTCCTTTAAGTTTCAGTCTGTACCTCACACAAAGCTATCAGATTGTTTCAGAAGACTTTGGAATATAAAGTAATGTGGACAACATTTATGATACTTTTATGGTGGTGAATGGGCACCAGTCCATATTCACTTTCATTACACGGAAAAGAGCGGCCAGGACATTCTTTAAAAATTTGACCCCTGATCACATTAGCGTGTCTACAAAACATTTCTGTTACAGTGAATTCATAAAACAACAGAGAACAACTAAAACAACTTTTGAAAAACCCAAACTGTTTATGCATTCACAGATTATGTCATATGTATTTACACACATTTCTTATGAAAACTGTTAAATTGTATGCACAAGAGCCAAGATCGATAACAACTACGTCTACCAAGATTTTTTTTATTTTTTTTATTTAAAGGGGATACAGAGACAGAGAGGCACGATTGTCTGATTAATGCTTATTATACCGTACAGTATTTGCATGGATGATCATTTGCTCCTAATATAGACTGTATGTGAATGTGTTTGGGGAGGAATTGTTTGGGAATGTACAACCTTTCTTGCAGTTTTTTTTTTATTATTTTTTTATTATTAGCCTATTATTTATTCACATAATGTAATGGTCTAAAAACAAACCAAATGTTGATTCATTTCTCACAGAATTGCAAAATGTGATTACTTTTCAAAAAAAAAAAAAAAGAAAAGAAAAAGAAAAAAAAAACTTCACAAACACAAAAACCTCCCTGCAACGTTCTGGGAAAGTTAGTTTATGGTTACAAAAATAAAACCTAAAAATAACCATTAGAGAATGTTCTGTATAAGTTATTTTTAGGCTGTCACACAAAAACCTTCCTGCAACGTTTAGAGAACCTTAGTTGATGGTTATAAAAAAAATTGAACCTATAAAGAACATTTCTAGAGTGATAGGAATTAATTGCCCCAAAAAACCTGTATGTTAACGTTAGGGGAACGTTCTGTGTTTTTGTGCAAAAACAAGAATGCAATGAGAAGTGTTACAATTTTAGATTTGTTTAATTTGACTGTGATTATTATTATTATTATTATTATTATTATTATTATTATTATTATTATTATTTTACTCTCTTTTAATTTTTTTTTTTTTTTTTTTTTTTTTTTTTTTTTACATTATCAGTGTCATTACACTTACATATTTACATCATTTTGCACATCTTGTCGTTTTTAAAAAAGAAATATTTTCTTTGATATAAACAAAATAAATGCCTAGGAAATTTATGCTAATAGGACCAAATACACCACGTTCACTGTGTTTATTGCATCGCTTGATTTTGTCAATGCAGTGTCTCTAACTAGATATGTGAGTGAGTGTGTGTGTGTGTTCTGCAATCTCTGAAAGACCCCGGAAACGCGCCGCTACTCTCGACGGAGCGCTGCAGCTTCCAGGAAGCGGAACGAATGAAGTTCATCGTTCACAGCTGGTGATGGCGGATGCGGTCGAAATAGACACCATGAAGAATTATAACATTGCGTTTGAGAGGATAGACCCGAGCATAAGCCGCTATCCCTACTGTATCGTATGGACGCCAATCCCCGTGTTATCGTGAGTGATCCTCGCATCTAGTGTTGCTTTTGCTTTGTGTTAATGTTGTGAAAGCGGTACAGTCCCGTACAAAAGCTGGTTGTGTCTATGCGATACAGTGCAAGAGAGAGATGCGTTGCGTCACCCAGCGCTTGAAGTGTAGAGCACTTTGTTTATTTGGGATCATTTTAGACAGTCGCGTCTCGTTTTACAGCGGTGCAGATGAAGGCTTAAACTTTGACCGTTTGGCTGTAAGAAAAGCACAACCGCTGTGTTTAAAGTGATAATTCACCCAAAAATGAATATGCTGACATCATTTTCTCACCCTCATGTCATTGCAAACCCATATGACTTTCCTTCTCCTGTGAAACACAAAAGACGTTTAGCAGAATGTTGCTGCTCTTTTCCCAGAATGAAAGTAAATGGGGACTGGGATTGTCGAGCTTTAAAAGCACCATAAAAGTATAATAAAATTAGTCAGAATGACTCATACACTATATTCCATTTCTTATAAAGCTACTTGATAGGTAGCCTATGTGTGAACAATTGACAGAAATTTAATTATATTTGCTGAAAATCCTTCCCCTCATCTGTAGATCTCAAATTGTGCACGTGCAGCATCATTGACTTCTTGCCTAACACAACGCATCCTGGCAGATGGTCTAGATGGTAAACCTAAAATATGATGAATTTTCACTGCTAACTTTTCTGCTATCAAGTTTAGGGTTAGGTTTGCTCTGGGACTCCAAAGAAACTAAATGTATATATGTCATATGAATGCGAATCTTGTAAAACTTTTCAGAGAACATGGGTTACCATCTAGCCGTGACCGACTTGGAATGTACTTGAGAATGTACCACTTTTTATTGTCATAATAGAGTGATTACAGTGTTTTCTCCGCCCCTTGCAAAAAAAAAAAAAACAACAAAAAAAATTGTGTACAAAAAGTTTTGACTCGTTCCTCCTTTTCTTTAAAAAAAAAAAAACATAAATCTGGGTTCCAGTGAGGCACTTACAATGAATGAATATTTTTGGTAATCAGCATTATGCCAAAAATGCTGTCGATTGAGCTCAACTTGTATTAAACCCGGAACATTCCTTTAAGGTCGTCAATTTAATGCATTAATTTAGTGCGATTAATTATATACAAAATAACACGTTTTAACGCAATTAATCATGCCTCCTGGCCTGTAAGTAAATTATATAATAAAAGTTTTTTCCTACCAATGGAACAATTCAAGCTTGAAGTACATGTAACTTTGTGTTTTTAGAAGCTGTGTCAGCAGGGGGCAGTCAGCACCTCAACAAACCTCACAAGCAGCACAGCCACAGAATGAGAGCCGCTCACACAGGATGCATTTTTGACAGCTGGATGAAGCACAACAAAATGCAGGGATCTTGAGATGTGATTTTCAAAGTTTTAAATACTTTTAACTTGACACAGTATTCTAAAAGCTCGCCGTTTATGACGCTGAAAATAAGTGAGATGCTTCAAAAGCATCTGTCTCATGAATATGTCCGTCCATAGAAATTCAGTTAAAAGTAGTGCAGACAGAACACAAGAATGAGTCCTGTGAGAATAGGACATGTTAACGAACTCAATTACAAAATGGACTGCTGTCCACTGTAGGCTTATGTTCAATGATATGGGAATAAAACAAACAATATATTGACTTTTAAAGCCACTTTTTGTATTGTCTAATAAATGCTTTACTTGTCTGCCATAATAATGCAATATATATCAATCTGAATATTATATATATATATATATATACACATATATATATATACACACACACACTACCGGTCAAAAGTTTTGAAACACTTATTCTTTATTATAATTTTTTTTCTTCACATTTTAGAATAATAGTAAAGTCATCAAAACTATGGAATAACATAAATGGAACTATGGGAATTATGTTGTGACTAAACAAAATCCAAATAAATCAAAACTGTGTTATATTTTAGCATCTTCAAAGTAGTCACCCTTTGCCTAGATTTTGCAGACATGTACTCTTGACATTTTCTCAACCAACTTCTTGAGGTATCACCCTGGGATGCTTTTTAAACAGTATTGAAGGAGTTCCCATCTATGTTGGGCACTTATTGGCTGCTTTTCTTTATTATTTGGTCCAAGTCAATTTCAAAAACTTTTTTTTTTAAATAAAATTTTAGTTTTATAATGAAATAAATGAATATGGTGGCACAATTATATTTTTGTCTACAAAACTAATTTCAAACATTTAAGCATACGCCTTCAGATCAAAAGATTTTTAAGATCATGAGAAACATTTCTGTCAAGTGTTTCAAAACTTTTGACCAGTAGTGTATGTATATATATATATATATATATATATATATATATATATATATATATATATATATATATATATATATATCCATTCTGAGTAAAATCTAGAAATTGTGTGTGAAAATCCCAGGAGATCAGCAGTTACAGAAATACTCAAACCAGCCCATCTGGCACAAACAATCATCCATGCAATTATCTAATCAGCCAATCGTGTGGCAGCAGTGCAGTTCATAAAATCAAGCAGATATGGGTCAGGAACTTCAGTTAATGTTCACATCAACCATCAGAATGGGGAAAAATGTGATCTCAGTGATTTGGACCGTGGCATGATTGTTGGTGCCAGATGGGCTGGTTTGAGTATTTTTGTAACTGCTGATCTCCTGGGATTTTCACACACAGCAGTCTCTAGAATTTACTCTGAATGGTGCCAAAAACAAAAAACATCCAGTGATCAGCAGTTCTGTGGACGGAAATGCCTTGTTGATGAGAGAGGTCAACAGAAAATGGCCAGACTGGTTAGAACTGACAAAGTCTACGGTAACTCAGATAACCGCTCTTTACAATTGTGGTGAGAAGAATAGCAT
Source organism: Myxocyprinus asiaticus (assembly GCF_019703515.2). NCBI lineage: Eukaryota > Metazoa > Chordata > Actinopteri > Cypriniformes > Catostomidae > Myxocyprinus > Myxocyprinus asiaticus. Next base: position 38,245,999 of record NC_059373.1, read on the forward strand.
CTCGGGTTGCATCTCGGGAGATGCGGGTTGGCGCTGTTTTGGCAGCACGAGGGGGACCTACACAATATTAGGCAGGTGGTTTTAATGTTGTGGCTGATCAGTGTATACTGTGTGTGTGTATGTGTATATATATATATATATATATCAGTTGAAGTCAGAGGTTTACATACACTTAGGTTAAAGTCATTAAAACTAATTTTATAACCACTCCACAGATTTAATATCAGCAAACTATAGTTTTGGCAAGTCATTTAGGACATCTACTTTGTGCATGACACGAGTAATTTTTCCAACAATTGTTTAAAGACAGATTGTTTAACTTTTAATTGACTCTATCACAATTCCAGTGGGTCTGAAGTTTACATACACTAAGTTAACTGTTCCTTTAAGCAGCTTGGAAAATTCTAGAAAATGATGCCAAGCCTTTAGGCAATTAGCCAATTAGCTTCTGATAGGCTAATTGGTGTCAGTTGGAGGTGTACCTGTGGATGTATTTTAAGGCCTACCTTCAAACACAGTGCCTCTTTGCTTGACATCATGGGAAAATAAAAATAAATCAGACAAGACCTCAGAAAACAAATTGTGGACCTCCACAAGTCTGGTTCATCCTTGGGAGCAATTTCCAAACACCTGAAGGTACCACATTCATCTGTACAACAATAATACGCAAGTATAAACACCACAGGACCACGCAGCCATCATACCACTCAGGAAGGAGACACATTCTGTCTCCTAGAGATGAATGTAGTTTGGTGTAAAAAGTGCAAATCAATCCCGGAACAGCAGCAAAGGAACTTGTGAAGATGCTGGAGGAAACAGGTAGACAAGTATCTATATCCACAGTAAAACAAGTTTATATCGACATAACATGAAAGGCTGCTTAGTAAGGAAGAACCCACTTCTCCAAAACCGCCATAAAAGAGCCAGACTACAGTTTGCACATGCACATGGGGACAAAGATCTTTTTGGAGAACTGTCCTCTGGTCTAATGAAACAAAAATTTAACTGTTTGGCCAAAATGACCATCGTTATGTTTGGAGGAAAAAGGGTGAGGCTTGAAAGCCGGAGGACACCATCCCAACCGTGAAGCATGGGGGTGGCAGCATCATGTTGTGGGGGTGCTTTGCTGCAGGAGGGACTGGTGCACTTCACAAAATAGGTGACATCATGAGGAAGAAAATGTATGTGGATATATTGAAGCAACATCTCAAGACTTCAGCCCGGAAGCTGTCGCAAATGGGTCTTCCAAATGGACAAAGACCCTAAGCATACCTCCAGAGCTGTGGCAAAATGGCTTAAGGGCAACAAAATCAAGGTATTGGAGCGGCCATCACAAGCACTGACCTCAATCCGATAGAAAATTTGTGGGAAGAACTGAAAAAGCTTGTGTGAGCAAGGAGGCCTACAAACCTGACTCAGTTACACCAGTTCTGTCTGGAGGAATGGGCCAAAATTCCAGCAACTTATTGTGAGAAACTTGTGGAAGGCTACTCAAAAAGTTTGACCCAAGTTAAACAATTTAAAGGCTACCAAATACTAACAAAGTGTATGTAAACTTCTGACCCACTGGGAATGTGATGAAAGAAATAAAAGCTGAAATAAATAATTATGTTGGCTTGACAAAGCCATCATACTGATCTACTATTTAAGCTTATTCTTCTTCTTCTGAGCCAAAATTTAAACAGCATCTCCTCCTAGAGCTTTCAAGCTACAAACACCAAACTCGCCACAGACCTTCAGACTGGTCTGACTCGGGTTTGTCCCTCTTTTCTAACTGATCAGACTTCCAGTATTCCCGTATCAGACTTCTGAACAGGACTGATGTTAAATTGACTCCCATTCAAGGTGTGAAAACTTTTTCCTGTAATAACTCCTTTAGAGGATTCAATCTACTTCCTATCATTCCATCACTCCCTCTTCTATCTTTCCATCACTCCACTCTTTTTATTCTTTTTTTCACTCCATCACTTTAACACCCTAGCAACTGCATACAACCTAGCAACCATTTAGTGCACCCTAGCAACCAAAACCCATTGACTGCCATTCAAAATGGCTTAGATGGATATCTCCTGATCAGAATGTCATAGAGTCTTCAGGTTTGACTCAATACACTCAGTCCAGTAAGCAGCCTTTTTAGGATCATGCTGACAATTTCCTAGCAACCAGATGGACTTACCATAGCAACCATATAGCAAAAAGCATATCTCTGCACCACAACATCGTAGAGACTTTAACTTTGGCTTATTTGATTCAGACCAGTAAGGAGCCTTTAAATATCATTCTGGACAATACTTAGCCACACCCTAGCAACCATTTAGTGCACCATAGCAAACAAAACCCATTGACTTCCATTAAAATTAGCTTAGATGGATATCTCCGGATCAGAATATCATAGAGATGACATTGTTGGCTCGAATGACTCAGGCCAGCAAGCAGCCTTGTTAGTATCACCCTGGAAACTGTCTAGCAACCAAATGAGCTCACCGTAGCAACTAAGTAACAAATCACATATCTCTGCACTAGAACATCGTACAGACTTCTGTTTTTTTCATTTGACTCATGCTAGCAAGGAGCCTTTTGAGTATCACCTTGGTAACTGCCTAGCAACCAGATGGGGTTACCCTAGCAACCAAGTAACAAAACACATATCTCTGCACCAGAACATCATAGAGACTTCTGGTTTCATTCATTTGACTCAGGGTAGCAAGGAGCATTTTCAGTGTCACCTTGGTAACTGCCTAGCAACCAAATGGGATTACCCTAACAACCAATTTGCCATTCAGAAAAACAAGCAAGGGGTAGGTTTGCATAGGACTTCTTGCAGCTGGCTGTCTATCTGTATGATGTTCTTTCTGTCTGTCTGACTGTAAGACCTTCAAACTTCAAACTCTTCAAATGATTTTAAACTTTCAGACAAGGCTTTGTCAAGCCAACATAAAGTTTGTCATCAAACTTTACTGTCTAGTTCTCTCTACTATTATTCTGATATTTCACACTCTTTTTCAGATTAACACTTTTTTATAGATTCTTATACAGAATGCAGAATAAAACAATATAAATGAACAGAATCAATTATTATCCCTTTTACACCCCCCTTAATTTCCTATCCTCCTCCCCCCAATCCCCAACTCCATCCTAACCCTTAACAAATGTCACTGTGGTCAAAGCTACACATAAAATATAAACACAATTTTTTTTTTTTTTTTTTTTTGGAGAAAATACAAATATAACAAATAAAGAAAGAAAAGGAGAAAATAAAAAAGCATACAATTGACAATTTCAACAAAATTCATGTTCACATTTAAAACTATAAAACTCTCTCCACTGCCCCTCCCCGAGAGCCTTCTAAAAAAGGCTAAATAGCTGCCCATTTTTTATTAAATAACTCCAGGTTGCCTAGCCTTCTATCTGACATATCTTCAAATACCGCTACCCTGCCCATCTCTGTGTGCCACTTTTGAAATGAGAGTGCTCCAGCCGACTTCAAACCCCTAAGAATGACCTGTCTGCTGATCATAACACTGGCTAGCACCCAATTTTGCCCAATACGTTACACATAAAACTCTGAACCCTCAACCAAAATTCTTGGATCTTAACACATCACCGAAAAACATGGGTTGTGCCCCCATCTTCTGATTGGCATCGCTAGCAGGTGGGTGTGCCTTTAAGCCTATACAATCTAGAGGGGGTCCAATAGAATCGATGTAGAATCTTAAATTGCATAGACATTTCACATTCTTAAAATAAATTAGCGATCCTAACTGTCCTAAGACAGGGAATGTTTTCTATGATTAAATGTCAGGAACTGTTTAAATGTATTTGGTTAAGGTGTATGTAAACTTCTGACTTCAACTGTATCATGGTACTAAATTATTACCATATTCATGTACAATGATATTTATATTGTACTGCAAAGTACTCAGTACCATGTTTGTTTTTGGGACTTTTCGGTTCATGTCAAGTCAGTTATATTTATTAAAAGTAAAGTTGTTGATTGGACTGGACACCATTTTGAAATGCAGTATTTCTATAACTTGCATGATAATTGTATGACCAGCAATTGCAAACACAACACCTTTACTGAATTTTTTATGTCTTTGTCTTGGACATTGAGTCACGTGTTCTCATCTGGGGATCAGAAACCAAACCCCTTCTGATAATCACATTTCACACAGATTGAAACTGATTAGAGCTGATCTTAAAACAGCTTTCTGGTGTCTTCTACTGTAGATTATCACAGTGTGAGAGATTTTACCCTTATCCCTGCTGTGTCTGGTCCCTTGCCCCACGTTTTGTTCTTCTACTGTATTTGGGTCAATAGCTTGCTCTCTAGGACATTCAGTGATAAATATGCACATGGACTGGAGCATCTCTGGGGTGCCGGCTTGTGCCCTACTCCACTTCAGCTGGTGCTTTTTTATTCTGGATATTTATACAGTTGACAGTGCTATACAACAATAAGGATTTTATGCTCGCCCATTTGGGTTAGGTGGTTAGATTTTTATTGCCAACATTTCACTGGCCCCACCTAGCACCTAGCACACCTAGGTCACTATATATAATATATATATTTATTTAAAACAATGTTTTTTAACTCAACTGGCCTGAAACTCTCTCACACTGGTGCCAGACCAACAGGCCATTCTTATTGTTGAGTCCTGCTGTTAGTCATATTACATACCGTTCTCTTGATAATACTTTTTTAATCACTTTGACAAGAGTTTTCGTCTCGTGTCTAATCCGCTTCCATATCTGGTTGTCCTTAGGATTGCTGTTGCTGGAATTCCAAAGGCAAAATAGCATGAATATGAATTGGCAGGGAAGTTGGATTTTGTCCAGGTGTATGATATTGAAAAGGGCACTCTCCAGGATAAAGCCTCATGCTCATTAGCTGTCCTTCCACAAAAAGTGTGTGCGCATTTATTTATTATTCTGTCAGCTGGTCATTTTCACAAAATTTTCCTCAATGAAATATGAAGGGTATTTCGACAGGTCATGTCCCAACTTCCTGTTTCAATAGGAACTACTTCAAAAGAGGAAAGGAAAATGCATTTATCAAACAAAATGTCACCTTTTTATGTCATCTTTAATTTTAGTTTTTCTGTTTCTCTTTCAGATGGTTGTTTCCATTCATTGGCCACATGGGCATCTGTACGTCCACTGGAGTGATCCGTGATTTTGCAGGTCCATACTTTGTCTCAGTGAGTATCTAACCACCAAAAAAGGTCTTTGTTGTTTGCTGAAATTAAGCAATAGCACTATAGTTCATGTCACTATGGTTGCTCAGAATAATTTGTTTTGCTTTGAATGGTTCTTGTATCTTCTTCGCCCAGAAATAGTTCTGCATTATCATATCTTTTCCTGTTAAAACAAACTGCTTTTGTGTGTATTTTCACAACCACAGCCTGATCTCATAAACACTACATGACTGTGGAAGGGCCAGGCAATATGGCCAAAAATATGTTCACAATAATTTTCTCACATTGTTCGATATTGATATTTATCACAATATGCATTTCATGCTATTAATGGGAAAGGAAATGGATTCCACATGTTTGTTAGACCTCAAGAATGAATTAAACATAACTTTTTAATTCATATCGCCAATAAACATCACAAGAAGAAGAAATACTGTTTTGCCTGTGTCAACAAGTTAGCAGATGTGACATCGCTTTTGATCATGAAAAAGCATTTAACTAAATAGTATATAAATAAACAGAAATGGTGTTGATGTCAGAGTTGTTGTTGTGTTCAGTCAGTAGCTGAATGTTGCATTTTCAGTGCTGTCTTGTTCGGTACAAAACGGTATCATTTTAGCCGGATAGCTTGCGGCTACCTAGCCTCATTACTGGTTTACGTGACAAAAGGACTATGTAGCCGCTAGCCAGCTAATACTTCCTAACCGGCTGATTTAGTGCCTGTTATTCAGTTAACTAGTTGTGTGCATAACTTTGCCGAACTGCTCGCGTTTTTAGTGACACGCACCTAATCCGATCATCTAGATGTAGAATATAGGCTAAATATGAAAATTACTCAAAAGGATTACATCGATATCAAATTATAAATTTCCCGATAAATATCTATATAATTTTATCGCCCAGCCCTAGACTGTGGCAACATTTTTGCAAAATAACATTACGTGGCTCCTTGCACGTATAGCGGCAGTTCTGAGGTGAAATGTCCACATTGTGGCGCTAAAATTGAGTTAAATGTTTACCCAAGCTAGATTATGTTTTGAAGGTTAATGCGCTATTGAGTTTGAAATTAACAAAATCTACCTCCCGAACTTAAACCTTAAACCTATACCTAACAGATAGTGACTGAAAAAGCAGATGTGAGATGTAAAACACAATTACTTTAGCAACCATGTCATTTTGTGGTGCTTCTATGGCATTTTTGTCTCTTGTGTTGACCAGCGTGCTCTTCAGGACTCGTACCCCAGTCCTTTGCATTGCAAGTGCAACACTGTATCAGTTGAGCTACAGCACAATTTGAGTATTAACTTTTCTTTGAACAAAATATCACACTGGAAATCGATAAGCTCCAACATACATCTACATTAGAATTGCCACGGTGTACATTGTTACTGGTTTTAATCGGTACAAGGGACAACACAAGTGTGAAATTTTATACCAGTGGAAACATTATGAATGGAACTTCCAATATCAATCCAATAGCCTAACGAATAGAATAGCCTTAAATAAAGAACAGTTGCCTAATGAAGAGTTTGCGGCCCATGATAAATGAACCTAAATTATGCAGTGAAAGCCAGATGTTCTTAACCAACGTATCAAATTACACGGGCAGCAAAGTACGCGCACTGACAGAAGACGTTTAATTGCAGGAAGCGAATATAATGTGCATGGTGGTTAACTGTAAGATGTCTCAGATTCGGAATGACACAAGAAATGCTGTTAGACACACAGACACGTGCTTGAAAAATCACACTTTATTATATTTTTAAGAACAGATGACAGAAAAGCCGTCAATGCACGTGTATGACGCACTGTTTGTTCGGAGGCGTGCAGTCTCGTGGAACACGTGTATGTAAAGGGTTCTCACTCTTTCTTTGTTTCAGTCTTATGAAATTTGTTTGCATGAACAGTATCGTCTATGAGTGCTGCAAATGACCTCAGGAGGTGCACTGAGTTCAGTTCGCTTTATTTCCACAGAGCAGTTTATTGTGAACGCAACTCTGCAGCCTATACATCTGTGATTAAAACATAAAATAATACAAAAACACATTATCATCATTATAATTATGTTTACATTTGTAATTGTTTTTAGATTTTAATTTGTATTAGTAATTTTCCATCTGTTGCCATAGACAGATACTTGTTGACGGATACTTGCATGATGGTAAATGGAATGGTGTAAATGGTGGTAATATATGGGTTTTGCCCGGACAACGAAATACCTAACCAGTAGAGAATGCATGGATGAAGTAGGTTAATTGCCAAAGAGATGTTGCCCTTCACAACTGTTGAAAAGCCATCTTTCAAAAAGTTGAACACACATTTTAATTGCAATTCATTTTTTTTTTTTCAGTTTCATTTGAATTTTAAGTTAAAATAAATACAAAATAAAGTTCAAAGTATGAAATCAAGCTGCCTTGCGTTATTGTGTAGGCTATTGCTTAACGAAAACCCATAGTACCACTTAGTGTCCAACCAGTGGTAATACCGGTGTTACTCGGTTTGAACGTGACCCGCACCAGTGTGAAAATTATGATATTGTGGCAAGTCTAATCTACATCAACATAAATCACGTTTATCGGCGCCTGGAAAGAGCAAATGTATGCTTAAGGTTGCTAGATTGGACAAACTGAGTTTTACATTTTGTGCAAGTTTAAACCACTGATTTGATATTTTGAATCTCATGAAATCTGGCAACACTGAGCTTGTTAACAGCTTGAAGAAGCTTGTTACTGCATGATGACAGAGACATGTTATAAATGACCTACGGGCTGGATTGCACCATGTGGAAGGGCACAGGCCATAGTTTGAATTCAAGACGACCTTATGTTGACATCTAAAAGCCTATCAAAATGTGTCTGATTTCAAAGAAGAACGTGCCACTGGATAAAGGTCTCTATAACTATTCCTATAAATTCCGTTCATAAGCATCGTTTGAGGTCCCACTGGAAACCACTAGAAAGTTCAATACTTGCCACCACCATCCTTGGTGTCCCTGTACAAACACATCCTGTTATTTACAAAAGGAAAATCGATAGCTGTGCACAAAGTTGCTGAGCAGAGGAGGAATCCTGTCTGTAATAGGACATGTGATGAAAGATACAGCTCCATGTTTCTCCTGTGTGGGATGCTAATTGTCATGTCCTCAGCCGATTCCAGAGTTCTGGAGGCTTCTTGTTAAAAATACCCAGCAGTATCCCAGAGTTCACTTTCAGGGCAACTTTCTCTCATAATGCACAAACTAACGCTTTTCCCAGAGCTGAAGATCGAAAATCCTGCAGACTTTCATGTAAATTATTTGACTGTAATACCTCTTAAAGCTTTAAAGCAGTGTCCACCAAACTCAACACAGACCTTCTGACTTAGTAGGCTTTATTATGACATACAAAGCCTTAGCAACAGCCCAGAACACCTTAGCAACGACCAAGAACACCCTAGTAACCATATGGCATTCAACCTTGAAATCTCTCTCCTTAAACTCCCAAAGTATTAAAACTATAAGGTCTAAACAATCAATAATTTTTTTCAACCTTCATACAAGACTTTGTCAAGCCAACATTAAGAGTTTGCCACATTGCTTATATAACTGCTTTTTCATAATTTAGAAAAGGTGTGCAAACAAAAGATATTATAATATGGATTGGGGTTAGGATATTACCCTGCTAAACAGATCCCTGTCTGACAGGAGCAAAAGTGAAGAGTTTTGGGTAGAGCAGGGCAGGTAATTTGAGCGGATGTGGTTATTTGACCTGCTGTGACACGGGCCAGCACACTGTTAAGTGCACCACAATATACTGCACGTAACTCCACTCAGGGATGAAAACACGTCATCTCGCATGTGCAATTATATTATTTCAAGTCATGAAAACAGGCAGTTTTATTTTAAGGGATACAGGTTTCTAAAAATCCTTGAATTCCTTGACAAAAGATCTGAATTACTACATCCTTATGTCAATATGTCCTGTTGAGATCATACACTGTAAACCCTAATGTTGTCATTACTGGAAAAATCAAGTCATCTTAATTAAACATTACTTGAAATGTCAAGTTTTGGGCTCATACCTTAAATATCTAAGTTCCTTGAACTTATTTTTCTTAAAAAAATCCATAGACTTAAGATTTTAAGTGTTAATATCTCAAACTACTGAGTACAAAATTGAGGCTATGGGGATACCTTCAATTAAATAATGTGCTTTAGACGTTATTTAATTGTTTCTTTGTTCAAAGGGAACATATGGGGGCATTTGAATAGTTGTTATTAAGAGTTCATAGAGGTTTTAACTCTTGAAGTTTTATTTATGTTGTTTTGTTGTAAATAGTTGTTTGTCACCATTAGGGTAATCTGTGTCTCCTTTGGTCATGTTGGACCTTGTTAACATGATCTCAGTTCTTCTTTTGCATGTGCATCTAAAGTACAAGTATGCATTTCTGTGGAGAAATACATTTAATGGTTTAAAGAAATAAGTTCTAATGTTAATGATTTACCTGCAATCGGTTATAATCTTCATTATTTAAGATGTTATTGTATGACCTAAATTTGATTCAGTTCAATTAAAATTATGAAGTTGAAACAATATTTAAATAGCAAATCTGAGTTTGCATCTAGTTAGCTTAACTTAAATAGTTAAAGTTATTATACTGTATATGAACATTAAGTAAAGTTAACTTAATTACACAAGTTTTGGAGACGACATTACTCAATTCAATTGAGGGAACGAGTTTACTTAATTAAATACAGTCAACTTATTATGGTTTTCAGTGTATAACCAGCCGTATATTACTAGCTTTATCTCAATAATCCCCTGTAATCAGACCTTTTCACTCACGGAATAAATGAATCATGACTGACTGCAAATAGTGCATTTTTACAATGACATTGGTTACTGAGAATTTCTTTTTTTACATGATGCTGCATCTCTCAGATATATTCTATCTCTATATCTTATATAAACTATTAATTATATCCTGTATGTAAGCTCTCTGGGGCAGACTGATCTTGAGGGAAAACCAATAGGTCAAATTTTTTGTCAGCTAAAATCTGCATTCTCAATTTCCAAACTGCCCCAGTGGCCAAAGCTGGAACTTCAGTTGTATGCAGAAGTATATTTGTCACTCAGCACAAGCACAAGACACAGGCAAACATACGAATGAAACATTTGAGTATTTGCGTAGTAATTACATGAATGCACTCCTAAACTTATCTCTAACCATAACTTTAATTAGACAAAAACAGTGTTCTTTTTCGTCTTTGAATGAATCCGACATGAAAGGCACAACGCTGCCAGTTTTTGGAAACATTTAAGTAGTAATTACATTTCTAACCTAATCCCTAACAATAACAGTATTGAGACCAAAACCTTTGTTAACATATTTGATGAACTATCCCTTTAAGAGCCCACCATTCAAGTCATAAAAAGTGTGCCAATTGATGGAAGCATCCGGATCAATATGAACAGACTTCCTCTTGTTTTATTTACAAAAAAGGAACTTGTCACACTGTACAAACACAGAGACAGAGTTTAATTGTCTCTTTCTGCTGTTCTTACAGGAGGATAACATGGCGTTTGGAAGACCAACAAAGTGAGCTAAAAAAGCTCTTAAAGGAATAGTTCACCCAAAAATAAAAATTCTCTCATCATTTACTCACCCTCATGCCATCCCAGATGTGTATGACTTTCTTTCTTCTGCAGAATGCAAATGAAGATTTTCAAAAGAATATTTCAGCTCTGTAGGTTCATACAATGCGAGTGAATGGTGACCAGAACTTTGTACCACAAAAAAGCACATAAAAGAAACATAAAAGTTATCCATATGACTCCAGTGGTTTAATGTATGTCTTCAGAAGCGATTAATTTGGTTTTGGGTGAGAACAGACCAAATCATAGCTCCTTTTTTTTCACTTTACATCTTGCCAGTTCTCAACCAAAACTGATTGGATCACTTCTGAAGACATGGATTAAACCACTGGAGTTGTATTGATTACTTTTATGCTGCATTCATGTGGTTTTTGGAGTTTCAAAGTTTGGTCACCATTTTCTTGCATTGTGAGGACCATCTGAGCTGATATATTCTTCTAAAAATCTTCGTTTGTGTTTTGCAGAAGAAAGAGAGTCATACACATCTGGGATGGCATGAGGGTGAGTAAATGATGAGAGAATTTTAATTTTTTGGGTGAACTATCCCTTTAAGAGCATTTCTTTTCAGAACGTTTACTAAGTCAGCTCTGAATTAACAATCCAATGAGGTTAAAAAATAAATTATTAGGCATACTGAATTGAACTGTAGGGTTTAGACTTTTCATGATTTCCATTTATTTCTCAGGTACTGGATGTTAGATGTGAGTAAAGTATATGCCAGCGGGTCTAACGTTTGGGACACAGCAGTACACAATGCATCAGAAGAGTATAAACAGAGAATGGTAATGAGTGCGTGTGTTTCTTCATTGTTTCTTTTTCCAAAAAAAGTGTTATAATTTATGTTGTATGGTTATTAAATACATTTAAAAGGTCAAAAACTGTAAATTCTCCCATACAGTTTTCTCATTTGATGTGTTTGCTGAGTGACTGTAGAACAGACTTTTTTATTTTTTATCCCCTTTTCTCCCAATTTGGAATGCCCAATTCCCACTACTTCCTCATGGTGGCGCGGTTACTCACCTCAATCTGGGTGGTGGAGCACAAGTCCCAGTTGCCTCCGCTTCTGAGACAGTCAGTCTGCGCTTCTTATCACGTGGCTCGATGTGCATGACACCGCGGAGACTCCCAGAACGGGAGGCTCATGCTACTCTCTTCAATCCACGCACAACTTGCCACGCGCCCCACTGAGAGTGAGAACCCCTTATCGCAACCACGAGGAGGTTACCCCATGTGACTCTATCCTCCCTAGCAACCGGGCCAATTTGGTTGCTTAGGAGACCTGGCTGGAGTCACTCAGCACACCCTGGATTCCAACTCGCGACTCCAGGGGTGGTAGTCCGCGTCAATGCTCGCTGAGCTACCCAGGCCCCCAGACATTTTTGTTCTTGAAAGAAATTGATTCATCTGTTCACCTTGGATGCATTCAATTGATTAGGAATTAGGCAGCAAATTATTTTTACCGGTAGTTTAAAATAACAGTTTTATATTTTGAAATTAATTTTTACCTGTAATGTTAAAGCCCCATTTTCAGCAGTCATTACTCCAGTATACTAAGAAAATAATGTGTCACATAATCCTTAAGAAATTTTTCTAATGAGCTAATTTGGTACTCAAGAAACTTATTAGAAACTAGAAAAATTTTTAGAAGTTGAAAATGTTTTGCTTCTTAATGAAGTGTGAAAATCGCAATACAGTGTCTTTTTTTCAGTTGCTGAATTATTGGGTTTCAAGTCACTTGACACTTGCAAGTCAAATTTTAGTTTGAAAAATGACCAAAAAGAAGCAAGTCTTTCTTTACAAATTCATCAGTTTATTGTTCTTTTGAGAGATAAAGGCTATTCCATGCTCTAGTCTAGTGTCTTTAAACTGGATCTAACCAGGATAGAGAGGGAAGTGGACGGCCCAGATGCACAACAACAAGAAGACAAGTACATCAGAGTCTCTAGTTTGGGAAACAGACCCCTCACAGGTCCTAAAATAGCAGCTTCAATGACAAAAACATGCCAAACACCAGTTTCATCTGCAACAGTGAAGAGAAGACTCTGGGATTTTAGGCAGACTTTCAAAGAAAAAAATCACATCTGAAACTGCAAATAAGAAGAAAATAATTGAATGTGAAAAAGAGCTTAAAAGATCGAGTGATGAATGATCAGAAATTAGTATTACGGATGGATGAATCAAAATTTGAGGTCTTGAGCTGTTGTTTGAAAAGCTTTTTGGGAAAGCTGATGAGAAGTGCCCTACATACAAATGGACATATTTGGAAAGTGCTGCAGAACGCATTAGATGAAAATTTACCTGCAGAATGCCAAAGCTGTCATTGGAAAAAAAAATGTTTCCCAGTTCTCCCCAGTTTGGAATGCCCAATTCCCAATGTGCTCTTAAGTCCACATAGTGGCGTAGTGACTCGCCTCAATCTGGGTGGCGGAGGACGAATCTCATTTGCCTCCGCGTCTGAGACCGTCAGTCTGAACATCTTATCACGTGGCTTGTTGAGCACGTTAGCACGGAGACGTAGCGCGTGTGGAGGCTTCACACTATTCTCGTGGCATCCACACACAACTCACTATGAGTCCCACTGAGAGCGAGAACCACATTATGGCGACCACAAGGAGATTACCCCATGTAACTCTACCCTCCCTAGCAACCGGGCCAATTTGGATGCTTAGGAGACCTGGCTGGAGTCACTCAGCACGCCCTGGATTCGAACTTGTGACTCCAGGGTTAGTAGTCAGAGTCTTTACTCGCTGAGCTACCCAGGCCTCCAAAGCTGTCATTGTTGCAAGTAGAGGATTTGTGGATGAGCAGAAACTTTGAAGAATACAGCATGTATTTAAATAGAAGTAGTTATTTTGAACATTGTAACTGTATTTACTGTAATTCTGGATCAATTTAAAGCATCCTCAATGAATAAAATGATCTTTTTCTTTCACAAACATAAAAACTTCATAGTATTTCCAAACTTTTGAAAGGTTGTTTTGTACATTTATTTTCATGAGCGTTTGTGAGAATAAAGTGCTGTTTAATTTTTTGACAATTATCTCTATTATTCTTCCTCCAGCACAATCTTTGTTGTGACAATTGTCACTCGCACGTTGCTATGGCACTGAACTTGATGCACTATGACAACAGCACCTCGTGGAATATGGTGAATCTCTGCCTGCTCGCACTCATTCATGGCAAACATATCAGGTGAGATTAATGTGTACACTCATACTGTTGCACCTAATTAAACTTGTGCATGTGTTTGTAAGGGCTCTTTCCATAAAAATGATTGGGTGTTGGGTGAATACGCATCAAATTTCCTTGAAAGCAAGTTAGATCATTCATAATGCCTCTGGGCAGCTACTTTCAGTCCTACAAGTGCAGCTACTATTCACTTGAATAGGGAAAGACGAAATCTCCAAAACTGTTGGTCAAAATTACAATCAAATAACATTTTCCAATCATCAATAAAATCTGTTGTAAAAAAAAACACAAATTTTTCAGGCTGGTCTAGCTCATTCACTCACCCTCATGTTGTTCCAAACCTCTATGACTTTCTTCAATGGAACACAGTTGTTGGAAAAAGGGTGGAAAATAAGCTTGATCTGTAAACCAGTAAATCTTAAGTGGAGCACCACTTCTAAGTTTAGATGCAGTCTGTTTTTATAGAATAGAGGTGCACCTCATAGGAACTTTGAACATGGACAGATTTTACAAATATTTTAATTCCATGTGTGAAAGAGACAAATTCTTGTGTGAACAAGAAAAATCTAGACTTCTAGAGTTGGTTGTCCACAGGACACTGTGTCAACAAATTTTTGTGGCAGTGTGGTCTTGGCCTAAATGAGCTGCTGTTTTAGATCCAAGTTTCGACATCACTGATACTTTGATTTGAACAAATACTTAACCCTAAGTATTAAACCTCAGATGTGAGTGATACATCTTTATTGAGCTTGAAGTGCAGAGAACATTTACATGAAATCAAATCCATTTCTTTGGGTGTCAGCGTGGACACATTACAATTTTGAAATCCTCTCTACTGTAGCTCTGGACATACTGTAATATAGAAATGAGAAATCGGGCCCAGTGCACTGTTTTTGGTGTCAGCTAAAAATATTACGACACCTGAAGTTGTCCCCTCAAAGTCTAATAAGGGATTGCTTCAGACACAATTTCTGGTAGCTGTCTGAAAATATAGTGCATGTGCATTGACCCTCAGGGACTTACACAGTGGTAGCATTTCGCTGGTATCTCCCAATGGCACCCAGGTGTAATTGAAAGTGATGTTTGAGTGCATGTTTCTCCTAGCACAATGTGTTCAGTGTGCATCTATCAGTGTTTATTGTGTGAATGGGATTGTCAGTCATTGGGAAAGGATCTGCAGGTATGAACTGATGATTAGGGCTGCATTAACGCACAGGCGTTTTAACTACTTTTGCGTTTTACGCAAGCATGAGCGAAACAGAAGATTATGTCTTTGGTGATCCTTGCGCTGTCACAGATTTTGTAAAAAGTTTTGATGCCAATATATTTTACCATTACATCTGTGAGGAGAGCAGCTCTGGCAACACTGGTGTACGTATCTCTCATACTGTACGACTCTTTGATCGGTGGTGTTGTAATGGTGAATCAAATTGAAATCTTTAATGACGATTTTGTATCCGGGCAAACAAAAGGCATGGGTTTACCCTGCGTACATTAACATTTGTGCGCACTAGCTCGCTGACTAGCTGAGGTAAAATGTTGCTCAATTTACCTTACAAATGATGAAGAAGTGTAAGATGTTGCATGCTAGAACCCTACAGTGATCAGCAAGTCTGCTAAGAACCACTCTTCAGGTGGAAAATGTTAATAACATTGTAGCCTGAATGCAATCTTTACATAATCCCTTTTTCAATTAACTAAAATCAATCCTCAGTGTTGTCTGACGGTCCACATTCAATGACCCGCGGGCCGCCAGTTGCCCATCCCTGGTGTAGAGCATGTTGATTGAGTGTGAACACAGAACTTGTGAGTATCAGCATAAAGTCTGCTCCAATTTACAGCTTATTCTGGCAAAGAAACAGCCACTTAGACAGGGAGAGACCTTATAAACATGTGAAATGAACAAACCCCTAACCCTAAGAATTAAACTTAGATGCTAATTCGTCCCATACCATTTGGGCTATGGACATGAATGGTACCTTAAAATCATACATTTAGTTGAACGCAGAGGTGTGACATCACTTTCAACCACAGGCCTACCAATAACTCAACAACACCTTTGCAGTGCTAGGCAACAACCCAGAACACCCTAGCAACGCCCTTACAACTGCATAGCAGAACACTAACAACCACTTAGATCACCATAGCAACAGCATAGCAACAACACTGGCAACCAGCCAGAACATCCCAGCAACCGCTTAGAAATGCCCTAACAACCATGCAGAACATCATAGCAACCACATACAAATGTGCTAACAACCATTTAGAACACCCTAGCAATGCCTTAACAACTGCATAGCAATGCACTAACAACCACAGAGATCACCTCAGCAACACCCTGGCAACCACCCAGAGCATCATAGGAACCACATACCAATGTGCTAATCGTAATATCCAAAATCTCATCTAAATCTTGCAGGGGACTACTAATTACCTAAATTCTAACCTCTAGTTTCATTCAGATGGAAGGATTTTTTTTAGGGTACAACCTGCATTATGGCCCTTCTCTTCAGTCACTTGTTTTCCAGCAAGACATGCAGTCATGTGCTGACTTACATCTATATTGTTATTCTTGGCAAAAATATTATCATGATTAATCAACCACATGTTGTTCCAAGCCCATAGTAATTTCTTTCTTTGTGGAACACAAAAGGAGATGTTTGACTGAATGGTGACTGAGACTAACATTTGCCCAACTTGAGTTACACGGACGAAAGAAAGCCAAATGGGTTTGCAAAAACTTGAAGGGATGACAGAATATTCATTTTGTGGTAAACTGTTCCTTTAAAAGTTCAGTGGTATCCCTTCAATAAGTCATTGCTCTACAGTTTAAAGTTGACAATGCACAGAAAATTAACAGCTGAAATCCTGAAAATGTGGACCATGCTGCTAATTAGTTATGATGTCTATATAAAATAGATAATATGTATAATAAAGATAGATAAGATTATATTTTTCATACATTTGTACACTTTTGCCTTTATCAAAGAAGCTGTAATCTGAGTGAGCATGACGATGTGACTAGGCAAAACTAGATCACTTCAATGTTGTGCACTTGCAATGTGGACAACTTCGTTGATTATAAACAGGAGCAATTGTTTTATTGCGTTGCTCGCTTGCACTTCCTTGGCTCACTGCGCGCTTGTCAAGCGTCCAGTGAGCTGTGGAATGTCGCTAACAACCACAGAGATCACCTTAGCAACACCATAGCAACACCCTGTCAACCACTCAGACTATCATAGCAACCAATTAGCAACACCCCAACAACCATCCAGAACATCATAGCAACCACATACGAACATGCTAACAACCAATTAGAAAACCTTAGCAATACTTAGACAACCACCCATAACACCCAAGCAATGCCCTAACAGCTGCATAGCAATGCACTAACAACCACAAAAATCAACTTATCAACACCCTGGCAACCACCCAGGCCATCCTTGCAACCCCTTAGCAACAAATTATGAATTTCACTTTTACCTGTATTTCCTGATACCAGTCCATGTTTACATTATTGCCATAAACGACTCGAAAATAACTTTAAAGTTGAAAAGATTGTGTTTTTTTGGGTCGGTTGTGTCACTCAGATCCAGTTTAATCTGAAAAGCGTGAATTTGCGCATATGCGAGTTTCTGCGCCACCGCACATATGTTTTATCACTTGTAGAGGCATGTTTGATGACTTGTTTAAAGTAAATAAAGGTAATTAGAACTGAATTTTTTTTTTGTGTTTTTTTAAAAAAAATGTTATGCCATTGTTTGAAGATGTTCAACGACATATGTGCTAACAGAGAAATATTTGACTGATTACAAGTGATAACGAAGGTCTGGTAGACCCGATTATCTAGCAGCCATTGTAAAACAGTACAAAATAAACAGCGAGATTTTATATACTAAAACACAACAATACAATCACATAATTTCAGATGTGTACGTTACCAAGCATTTGATAATTTCATAAATGTAGGCCTATAGCCTAGCCTATATTTCATCCAGAGGGGCACCTCAGCCCATGTGGGCAAAGGGGCAGTTGCTCGGGCGTGTGTACATGACAGGAAACATATATACTACAGAGTAATTTCATGTTGGAGCAGGATTTGAGCAAACATTTTTTTTTTTATCAGTGAGCGTGAGTGGTACTTGAGCGGAGCATTCGCATGGGCCATGAGAGTTTGAGCTTAGCACACGTGCATGGAGCGGATTATTGAGCGTCACACCGCTCCACTTTGCTTACATGCTCTGATAGCAACCACATACCAACATGCTAACAACCCCCCAGAACACCACAGCAACCGCATAACTATGCACTACAACCACTGAGATCACCATAGCAACAGCATAACAACCTGACAAATACGCAGAACATCATAGCTCCCACTTAGCAATGCCCTATTAACCATGCAGAACATCATAGCAACCACATAGCAATGTTCTAACAACCACTTAGAACACCTTTGCAATAGACCAATCACTCAGACCACAACACCTTTGCATTGCTTAGGCAACAACCCAGAACACCAAATCAACCGCATAGCAATGTGCTACATGCGCAGAGATCACTTTAGCAATACTATAGTAACATCCAGGAAACCACCCATACCATCCTAGCAACCACATTCCAATGCGCTAACAACCACCCAGAACACCTTAGCAACAGCATAGCAACCACTCATAAAACCTGAATATCGTGGTGGCAAGTCTTGCACTGGCAGGCACCACTCACATTTTCTTCAGAAAATGTCAAAATGTAATTTCTTTTAACTTTTTTTAATTGAACTTTTCCTAATTTTTCTCTAACATACATCTTTGCCTCATTATTTTTTCTTTCTACAGTTGTGTGGGCTTTCTGAAGACTTGGCTTCCGTTCTTCATCTTAACCATTGTCATCTTAGTAGTAGCCCTGTGTCTAAACCTGAGATGACCAGACTTGGATCAAGCAGAGGTGGGCGGTTCAGGGTGGGTAGGTTATTGAGCCCAGCACCCTGCTGGAGACCAGCTTACAGTGGGACTCCAATACATGTCAGCTGGACCAGAGGGGGTCAACACAGTCTAGTTCAACTCTTCCAAACGTAGAGGAGCTCAACATCGAAACTCTAAGTGCAGGCCTCTTTGTTGTGGGGTAGAGACCACAAATACACCATGGCTTTAATGTCTTGTGGTGATGTAAGATGCTATTCTCAAAAACTTGTCTTCCAAAGACATGATTTTGCTGTCACTTTTAAAGGTTATGGTGCTCATTTATTGTTTGGTTAGATATTGATCTCCAAACTAGAACTTCTGTGTACAAAAAATAACACTATAACTTGGAATATAAATGTCTTATATTTTAAATATTACTTGAATATACATTTCTAATCATTATTGTCGAAATACATTGAGATATATCTGAAGATGGATTTCCATTTAAAATGAGTGCTCATCTACATTCACACTTTTAAAATGTTGTTTTGTTTAAAGATGACCACATTGGCTTTCTTACTGGCAAGGCTTAACAGCATCATGGCTTCACAAAAATTGTATAGCTGTTCTTTTAAATGGTGTAGCTTGGCGTGCTTTTAAGAGTAATTTGTTCCATATAATTACATATGAAAAAAATGATAAAGCGGTTGATGATGCAGTCCGGTTTGTATTATTTATATTTAAAAGCATCCTTTACATCAAACTATATGGCCAGCTAATATTATATTGCATGATATACTGTTATAAAATCAACATCGATCAGCAATTACGACTTATTTTACTTCCATAATGTGATGTATTTTGGAGTGAAACACAATATTCAACAAGAACAAAATGGTTTGATAAAAAATATAAACAAAGGAACGAATTGACTGGAACGTGTTCCATACTAGAATGTAGCCAGGTGATTGGAGTAGAACGTGACATCAGCCAAAAACAAAAGTCATTTTGGATGCAAATTAACGTTTTGTTTTATTTGTTTTGTGTTTGTTTATTTTGTATTTGTAAATATTCTCGCAAGAAGCGGGGTGGCAGTCCAGGTAAATCAGCTTTTATTCGAGCATTTCAGCTTCACAAACTAAGAACAGGCTTTTCAGCTTCACGCAACTCTCTCCCCCGGTCCGTGGCTCTGGTGTCCTTTTATAGCCTGTCTCTGTCGTCACTGAAACAAGACACATTTGTTTAGTATTAACAATCACCAGGTGATGGCCCCACAATATTGTTTTTTGTTTAGTTTTTTGTTTCATTTTTTTTTATTTTTTTTTTATTATTGTTTTGTTCTGTTTTTTGCTTTGCTCTTGTTGTTGTTTTGTATTTTGTGTCCAAAAACTTATGACATGTAGTAAAGCTCCCAAATTATTGTTTGACATTAAATATCAAAGGATACACTATCAAATTGACTGTTAATTACAACTGGCACAGTTTCCTTAGTGTAATGACAACATTAATGATAACATACTTTGTGTTCCATAAACCCAAGGATTTGGGTAATGTTTATGAAGAGACTCATGAATTACAGTCAACATGACACATCACTCGCAACCCATTTTACATCTGCAATGTGCCACATTTCGGAGTGAAACAGGATAATTTTGATGAGAAACATGTAGGACGGTGCTTAATTTTATCCATCAGGAATTGATTGGATTATGAAAAGACATCTCTATATGACAAGTGGTTGGAGAGGAGGGATTGAAAAATAAGGGACTTGATGTCAACCAAAAAATTTGTCAATTTGGAAGCGGAGCAAGTTATTATATTAGGATTTAATTTTGATAATGATCATTGCAAAGACTAACATTTTGTTTCTTTGGAATAATGTGCACCACTCAATAAGACCATGAATGTGTACTAAGAAAGTAAATAGGGTTAGTTTTCATGTTGACTTTAAGCAGGTACATAGCTGAAAGTGTTTGTACATTAAATGGGTCCAATTGGTTCATCCCCTAGATTACAGGCAAACTCCATCACTGTAATCCAGAACACAGTTCTCCCTTTTGTCCCTGTTAGAGATCTGTTTGCTTTTCTCTAAGTTTGTATTAAGTTTCAAACACCAATTGAATCACTCTGTAATCCAAGAATATGCTCTGTACACCAAATCCGTTACCATGGCTACCGTTTCAGAATTAAATCCACCCATTGTTTGACTCAGAACATTCACAGAGTCCCCCTCTTCCTCCCTTACTCTATTACTCCCATCTCACATCCCGTCTTTTTCCTCTCCCTCTTTCACACTCCTTCACTCTCTGGAAGTATTGCCAAGAGCAGCAAGTAGCCAAGTGTCTTAAGCTCTTTGAAGACTCTTAATAAAGATTTTCAGATTGGCTGGTGTGTTTGAGGATTGTGGCCCCTGCTGGTACCAGCTAGAGTTGATCAAATTAGAAAGACGCTGTGAAATATCATTGGCTCGCTGACGCACTTACCTATGGGTTTCCTGTCTTCAAAGATGTGAACTGATGGATCAGAAGACACTTTTAAAGTCACTACAGCCCTGAAGTTCCCATTTCCTGTTTGTAATCCCTGAAAGCTAATGGTATTCCACAGGGTAAATACTTTTATAAAATATAAAAATTCATTCACTGATAGTTTTCTATGGTTAAGATATATAAAATGTAAAAATTTACTTGGCACTTTCCATGAATAGGATACAAAATAGGACCTGAAACCAAACACTTAATGTCTTTTTTGTGTGGTGAAAATTGAAACAGTGAACATCAGAATCAGAATGAGCTTTATTGCCAAGTGTTCTCACGTACACATGGAATTTTTCTTGGTGATAGGAGAAACAAGTGCACACAAAACATTACAGTGAGACGGAGAATATAAAACAAGGTAAGAGTATAAATAGACATACAAAATAATAGGACATATAACATAGAATGCCACATGTACATGCGCAAGTGGTAATACATGTGCAAGGTAGGGGTATGTACAGTTATTTAATTAAATATGTTAATTTACATATATACATGAGATATATAATTTACATTATTGCACTATGGGGTAGTCCTGAGGCAGTTTAATTGTTCATAATGAAAATGGCCTGAGGGTAAAAGCTGTCCTTGTGCCTGGATGTCCTGGTGCTGAGTGCTCTGTAGTGCCGGCCAGAGGGCAACAGTTCAAAGAGGGAGTGGGCAGGGTATGTGGGGTCCAGAGTGATTATACCTGCACATTTCCTCACTCTGGAGATGTACAGGTCTTGTAGGGTGGGCAGGGGTACCAGTAATCCCCTCAGCAGTCCTGACTGTCTGTTATTGTTTCCTTCTGTCTGATTTAGTGGCTGAACCAAACCAGACAGTTATAGATGTACACAGGACAGACTAGTGTGAAATAAACTCGGTGACAAGCTCACAATTGCAGCCTGATCTCATGAAATCTGCGTGACCATGGCAACATTTTTGCATTACGTGCCTTATTACACATTTGGCTGCAGTTTCCCAATAAAATGTCCAGGGGGGGCAAAAGTGAGTGAAATGATGTTGTAAGCAACTGAGGTTTGTAAGGTGAATTTTAGATGGACGTTTTAATGAGTAAATGGTACTTCCCTAACATAAAACTTTAACTTAAACCTAAACAATAGAGTTCTAAAAGATAAATGGGAGGTGAACAAAACAGACATCGAAAACAGACTCGAACCGCGGTTTTCTGCGTTCAAAGTCCAACACTATCACGTGAGCCACCATTGAAGCTAATCATTCTGGAATAAGTTTGTAAATGTAGGTGGGTCTGTACAAGCTGTAAAATGTATTGTTTTTCAAATGATGCATTATAGTAAAAATGTTTTGATAACATCAGTGTGTGAGTAATAGTGTGAAAAATAAGTGTTTATAAAGTCAAAATCAGCCATTGTACCCGTGATTTGTGTGAAAGTGTATAAAACACAATTGTTGTAGCGCCTCTAGTGTTAATTTCACAAAGCAACTGCAGCGAAATGTAGAAAGCGGCACGTAAAAGTCAGTTTGCTAAAATTTTATTATAGTAACATTGTATGAGACTAGGTTGCACAGTTGCGTTACAAACTGAATTGCGAGTTTATTTCATGCAATTATGTTGTTGACTTGTTATTATTTTAAATCTCACAATTAAGTTTGTCATGCAATTACGAGTTTGTTACTAAGTTTACGCCACTAACTTATGTTACGACTTTATATTTCGTGATTGCGAGAAATAAAGTTGCAATAGTGAGGTTTAATTAAATTTCTCTCGCAATTGCGAGTTTATACGACTTTAATTGTGAGAAATAGTCACAATTGTGAGGAATAAAGTCAAAATTACTTTTTAAATGACTTATTTTAATATTTTATTCTATGGTGGGATCTGGCTTCTGCAGAAAGATGTTTTACCTTCAGAGAATTAACATCAACTATATAGGTCAAACTATATATATTTTATATGAGGCTTATAATTGTTACCCTGTTTAAATTCAGTTTACATCCCAGGTTTGTGTTGTTTTATATATTAGCAATAAACATTAAATTAAATTAAACGTTAATTGTTAAAATTTGTAAAAATAAATAAATAAAAAGGTAAATAAATAAATAAAATCCCCCTAAATGGGCTACAGGGTCACAAGTTTAGCCTACATAACCTACTACTCAGAAAGGACGATAGGTGGGGCCAAATGTTGCAGTAGTAATTAACTTATATTTTCTATAAATATATATATATGTATATTTTTTCCTCACAATAACGAGACACCAAAAAGAGTATCCTAATCATGAAAAAGTGCCACTTAAGTTTCTTGATTAATTTTAGCATTAGAAAATTTGATCACAGATTCTTAATTTTTGGGTTTGGCTAATTTAATACTTGTCTGTGTTCACATTGAGCTTCTAATGGGTTTCTTTCATGCACTACCAGTTACACGTGTTATTATGTTTATTTAATACAATTACTAACAAAGACACTTTTAATATTTATGAAATTGTCATTCATACCATCTGTGCCTGCATTTTTGTGTATGAACCAGTGATGGTGTGTGATGCATGCATATGTTTGCTTGTTAGCATGTTCCCCCCTGTAAGCCTGTGCGCATGCATCTCTAAGTTATTGAGAAAGTATAATGTTGGTGGTTGGTATTTAACAGTTGACATTTTTAGTCCTGGTTCAGTTCTCAGTTATTGCTAATAATCACATTTACATAAATGCATGTTTTAGTAACAGGTTATTGAAATAATCTTTGTAATGGTGTATTTTGCCTTCTAGAGAACTGACTGCAGCACGTGGTATGTCTGCTTGAATAGATGCATTGTTTACTCAGTTTCTTTTTACAAATGGTTGTTGAGTGCTAGATATGACTTTTAAATGTTTTATCATGCTCTTCCCTGAATAATGTCAACTCAAAATGAGTTACCACTAACTTAGTTTTATATTCACAAGGTAATAACCTTCCATGCAAATTACTTGTCTGCAATATAAGAATGTAAAGATGACTATGTGGTTTTTACAATTATGCTTTTTCTTCATGTAACCAAAAAATGTACAGTGTAAATTAGTGTTAGACCTTCCTTGCCTTTCTTTTGCTTCAGCTAATTGTCTGGTAGGTGGATGCCCATGATCACCACATACATCACTGGCAAAAGTCAATACAAAGTCAAAGACCAATGGAAACATAAATCATCGTCTAAGCCATTTACAAACCTCCATGGTGCATAATTTACCCATCAATTCTGCCAGAATCGGTTTCATTTATTAATGTATTTATATTTCAAGCATGATTGATATCAATAAAATATGTATTATTATTTATATAATGGGTTTTACTTTTTGTAATGTTTTACAGTACTGTGCAAAAGTTTTAGGCACTTGTGAAAAATGTTGCATAGTGAGGATTTCTTCAAAATTATGCCATAATTAGTTTTCATTTTTCAATTAACATCATACAAAGTCCAGTAAACATAAAAAAAGCTAAATCAATATTTGATGTGACCAATTTTGCCTTTAAAACAGCCCCAATTCTCCTACTGTACACCTGGACACAGTTTTTCTTGGTTGTTGGCAGATAGGATGTTCCAAGCTTCTTGGAGAATTCACCACAGTTCTTTTACATATTTAGTCTCAATTGCTTCGGTCTATTTATGTAATCTCAGACTGACACGATGTTCAGTGGGGGGCTTTATGGTGCCATGACATCTGTTGCAGGGCTACATGCTTTTCTATTCTAATCTTTTCTATTTGCAGAAGGAATGTTTGGGAGTCTAAAATGTATATTACCTATTGACACACTAAAGCTGAAGATATAAATAACCATCTTAAGACAAATACTTTTGTGAAACATCTTATGTGCCTAAGCCTTTTGCACAGTACTGTAAGTTCACCCAATATTGCTATTTCTCTCATCATTTACATACCCTTATATCTCAAATATGACTTTCTTCCACAGGACACAAAGATATTTCGAAGAACGTATGATGTGTTTTTGTACACAAAAGTCAGTCAATGGGGGTCCAAAACTTTAAAGCCCTGAAAAGGACATAAAGGCAGCATAAAAGTAATCCAGACAATTCAAGTGGTTTAAACTATGTCTTCTGAAGAAATACGATCAGTTTGGGTGGGAAAAAGACACAAATTTAAGTCCTTATTCACTATAAATCTTGACATCCGCAGTTTCCTTGGCACAAGACAGTGTTGCTAGGTTCGTGTTTTTTCACCAAAAAGTTGATGATAAACCCTAGAAAATAATGTCAAGATTTGTAGTGAATAAGGACTTAAAATTTGGTCTGAAGACATGGATTAAACCAGGGTTTTTCAAACTTTTTGATGTCTAGGACCCCCAAATGTGATGATCCACTTGTGAGGTACCCCTGTTATTAAATTATTTTTATTATAAAAATAAAATAAAATAAAAAATATTTAAAAAAAGCATAAATACATTTTTTATAAAAACATACTACAAAAAATATTTATTTTCTATTAAGTTTATAGTAGGTCTGGGAATCACTTTTTTTTTTTTTTTTTACTAATTAATCGCACAATTTTCTGTAATTAATCGCAGTTAACTTATGATACGTGATACATTACAACAAACTTAAAAAACAAATACATTTAATTTATACTTTGTCTTAAAGATCTCACTAGAAATCAGTTAGTCATAATTTATTTTAAATAAAATAAAAATGTACATGTTCAAATGTTCAGTTTTTTTTTTTTTTTTTTTTTTTTTTTTTTTTTTGCAGATAGTTAAGTAGACAATTTTACAGGTATTAATCTTTGATACAAGTATATGTATACATGCCATAAAATCAGTGAACATGCTGACAGCTTAGGGTTATTGTTACAGTGAGATTGCTCCTCACTGTTAGGAAAGCATGATGCTGTTATTAAAACGCATTTAAGAGCAAAATCCTCTGACGTTTTCCAGTGGACTTTGTTTAATAATAGGATAAAATGGGCAGATTCAATTCATATCAAACTTTATTGGCAAGATAAACTTAAGTGTACTGTACATTGCCAGTGCATTATTAGACACCATATATGCAGATATTAAACACATTGAAGTTTAATTTGCTGAAGTTTAAAATCTAAAAATTATTATTTTCTCTGGATGCTGTTCAGTCTAGTATACCTGTCTGCAGCTTGCTGAACGGCCACACTATCAAGCCTCGTTTATTCCACCTTGTTTTTCAGCGAAACCAGGGCACCGCCATTATTAACCTTGAATGTGGACCACTTCTGTATCAGCCACTTTCAGCTATTTTAGCGATACAAAAATACTACATTATGCTGCTTTATATCACAGGCTGGCAATATATGTCATCATATTATTATCATTAATTATGATTTTCATACACTCATCGGTTTCAGAGGCATATAGTTTTACCGTATATCGCATTTTGCCATCGTTTAATCACACTGTTGCACAGGCAGAATGAATGAGAGATCAGGCGCTGACAGGACAGTCCTCCGTGCTGTCTGACACACCTCCACAAACTTTACACAACATGCAGAGAGAAGAAAGTCACCGGGCAAATGCTGCTTTAACTTTCTTTGCATTAAAACTGCATCTTGTTTCATCTTAGCAAAATAATAAACGCATTTTACTTTTCTTGTCAGAGAGCATTCTCTCTTTCTTAGCGCTGTATAGTAAACAGACACGCAGATTGCCATTCAGCATGGCTTATGAAACATCGCCTTTGGAAATAAATAAAGGCAAATAAAGGCATAAAAGGAGGTTATGCAGGTACATATAAATGGAAGTTTACATGAAGACAAGAAACACTGCATCGTCACGATCTCATTAAAGAAACACATTTTATTACCGTCTCTTCAATACAACACACAGCAACAAGTGAATGATCTACTTACTCTTTTACTATAAATGCTGAAGTTAGAAAATGATCTGACATTAGGCCATCATTCTGCTGTACATACTGTGGTTGTGTGATAGTTTATAAACTTATATCACTAAATTCTGGTCTTATTATCCTTCTGTTTATTTACATTGCGATCAATAACAGTGGAACTTTGTCACATTTGCCAGAAATGCAGCTGCTGCTTGCTTCCGCATTGCAAAATAAGGTGGATACTTTCTCCTGGCACCGCAGACTGCGTGCGCACTTCCTTAATTCTAGAGCTGTTTATACTTGACGCGCCCGCCGTTGTACTAATCTGTGAAACGACAGGGGGCAGCACAGAGAAAATAGCATCTGAATCAGCAGAAAGTAGTAGTGAGAAGTAGTAGTTTGCCAGTCAGACACAACTACTTAAAACATTTACAAGAATCTTTGTAATAAAAGCATCAAACTTCAGTCTGGTTTTGTTTTTTTCGATATTATGGCACCGGACAAATACATGTATCATGCCTTAAAAATGCTAATAGAATATTTATTGACCTTAATCCTATACATTTATACATGAATATGCTACAGTATTAAACATTTCACACAAACTATTCAAAACAATTTAAATCTAAAGAGCAATGCTACAGTCTCTGTGTCATTCAGTGTGTAGTAGGCACCTCTACTATATTTTATGCTTATAAAATGTACATTGAAATGCTTACATTCACATAAACTCTTGTAGAAATGTTAACATGCAGTGTAGTGACTGAGCAGTAAATTTGCCTAATTCATGAAACATGAGCAAAACAAATGTGTGTGTAAATGCATGCTTATGTAAATTGTCTCATTTAAATAAATGCCACATTTTACACAATTGTTTTACTAACAATTTGCACACAATTTTGTTCTGCTCATGTTTCAGGAATAAGGCAAATTTACTTTATTTTCATTAACCTGTTATTTTTTTTTTTTTATGTCCTCAATGGTTTTTGGCAAAGTCTTAAAAACCTTTGTAATAAAAAGCAACAAACTTCTATTTCTATTAATGGAAAAACTTTAATCCAATCCTAATTTTAATGTATTTCTGATAGAACGGAAATGTTATTATAAGATGGTAAAGCTTTGTAAAAATAATAAAAGCAAAAAGATTTGTTAAAATATTTGATTTACCTAACAGATTAATTATCTTTTTCTTTTGAAACCCCTCTTTTATATATTTTATTATTATTATTAACCTACTTTTGTGTTTTTGTTTTTGTTATTGTTGGTTTGTTTTTGTATGTTTGCATTGTATCTGAACATATTTAACACTGTTCGCTCAGTTACAAAAAAATGGAATGAGCACGCCGCACGAATTGGGGTCTAGCGAAGTCAAAGCGCACTTCCGCCAACGTCATGATGTCATTTTTGTCGCATGCAACTTCTGAATGCAGTGAGTATACACCAGGCTTCACGCGCACATGCGGTGTCTTTCTTTCGCGATTCCACTTTTGAAACTTGTCAGAGGGCAGTAATTGCACATTTACAGGTGATGTGAAGAGATCAGCAGCTTGCCCGTTATGCCCGGTTCACGTGAAGTTTCCATTCTCCGTGCAGTAAATCTGCTCCCGTGTTTATTATGCCCAGGACATGCGTCGCATGTGACAAAACATGCACTGCTCCACACAGTCAGTTTCTGTGCTAGGATGTGCAGTTGAGTCGAGCATGTACCTCCTGAAAATGTATATATGCCAGTTAGCCACAGAAAGTGGGGAAAATCATTAGTGAATTTTCGCCCATTGTACAAAGGTGCCTGGGTTTGTTCCTGTAAGGCTGCACATGCCCTAACCTCGCTCCCACCATAATCCTAACCAAATGGAGCCAGTAAGGCTGAGTAGCCTGCCAGGAACAACTCGAGACACCTTTCTCCCATCTTGCGAATGCTCAGGAAGGGGAAAAAAACGGACACTTCATTAATTACAATTTTTTTTTTTTTTTTAACAAACAAAAACGAAGTTAATTAATAGTTAAACAAACTATTAATAATCGCAGAAATTAACACATTCCATTTCCCAGCATTAGTTTATAGTGTTTTTTTCTTACCATCCTATTTTCACTATTAATGTTTGTATATAAACCTTAAGAGAAACATTTTCAATTCAATTTAAATGTACGCTTTCACAAAAATTGTTTTAAAGCAACTTGGTGCCAAAAACAAAAAAAACATCCAGTGATCAGCAGTTCTGAGGATAGAAATGCCTTGTTGATGAGAGAGGTCAACAGAAAATGGCCAGACTGGTTCGAACTGACAAAGTCTACAGTAACTCTGATAACCGCTCTGTACAATTGTGATGAAAAGAAAATCATCTCAGAATGCTATTCTAGCCAACCAGTCTTTAGAAAACAGTTGGCGTTGTTTTGGTGGCACGAGGGGGAACTACACAATATTAGGCAGCTGGTTTTAATGTTGTGGCTGATCGGTTTGTGTATATATATGATTTATCTCATGATTTCCAACCAGTCTTTAGAAATCAGAACAAAACAGTAATAATGTAATTTTCCCCCTTGCGGCCCCCTGGATTAAACCACTCGAGTTGTACCTTTATGCTGCCTTTAGGGGTGGTAAACAATTGTTTTAAATGTGTTTGATAAGGCAATAAAAGGAGAAGCAGTGCATTTCAGTGATTTTACCAAGGGGTGAAAAAGGCACGGTGAAAAAGGCACGGTGCAAAGCGGCGTAACTTCACTGTTATACACAGGCTTTATTAACCCTAAAAAGGGCAAGCATTTAAAAGGTACCTCTGAAAATTAATCCATTGCTATTTTTCCAACAACTTAGGGCCCAAACTATACATTTCCATTTATTTATTTTTAAATATTGCTTTTATTTATTAATTTTAGAGCTTGTAGAAATCATGAAAATAACACTGAAAAGAGCGTTTGCCTCCAGGTCAGCTGCGTTTTCAAAAAATGCTGCCTTTTTACTTTGATGAAGATTGTACAGGTGCATCTCAATAAATTAGAATGTCGTGGAAAAGTTCATTTATTTCAGTAATTCAACTCAAATTGTGAAACTCGTGTATTAAATAAATTCAATGCGCACAGACTGAAGTAGTTTAAGTCTTTGGTTCTTTTAATTGTGATGATTTTGGCTCACATTTAACAAAAACCCACCAATTCACTATCTCAAAAAATTAGAATATGGTGACATGCCAATCAGCTAATCAACTCAAAACACCTGCAAAGGTTTCCTGAGCCTTCAAAATGGTCTCTCAGTTTGGTTCACTAGGCTACACAATCATGGGGAAGACTGCTGATCTGACAGTTGTCCAGAAGACAATCATTGACACCCTTCACAAGGAGGGTAAGCCACAAACATTCATTGCCAAAGAGGCTGGCTGTTCACAGAGTGCTGTATCCAAGCATGTTAACAGAAAGTTGAGTGGAAGGAAAAAGTGTGGAAGAAAAAGATGCACAACCAGCCGAGAGAACCGCAGCCTTATGAGGATTGTCAAGCAAAATCAATTCAAGAATTTGGGTGAACTTCACAAGGAATGGACTGAGGCTGGTGTCGAGGCATCAAGAGCCACCACACAGAGACGTGTCAAGGAATTTGGCTACAGTTGTCGTATTCCTCTTGTTAAGCCACTCCTGAACCACAGACAACATCAGAGGTGTCTTACCTGGGCTAAGGAGAAGAAGAACTGGACTGCTGCCCAGTGGTCCAAAGTCCTCTTTTCAGATGAGAGCAAGTTTTGTATTTCATTTGGAAACCAAGGTCCTAGAGTCTGGAGGAAGGGTGGAGAAGCTCATAGCCCAAGTTGCTTGAAGTCCAGTGTTAAGTTTCCACAGTCTGTGATGATTTGGGGTGCAATGTCATCTGCTGGTGTTGGTCCATTGTGTTTTTTGAAAACCAAAGTCACTGCACCCGTTTACCAAGTAATATTGGAGCACTTCATGCTTCCTTCTGCTGACCAGCTTTTTAAAGATGCTGATTTCATTTTCCAGCAGGATTTGGCACCTGCCCACACTGCAAAAAGCACCAAAAGTTGGTTAAATGACCATGGTGTTGGTGTGCTTGACTGGCCAGCAAACTCACCAGACCTGAACCCCTGAGAATCCAGAGAGAATCTATGGGGTATTGTCAAGAGGAAAATGAGAAACAAGAGACCAAAAAATGCAGATGAGCTGAAGGCCACTGTCAAAGAAACCTGGGCTTCCATACCACCTCAGCAGTGCCACAAACTGATCACCTCCATGCCACGCCGAATTGAGGCAGTAATTAAAGCAAAAGGAGCCCCTACCAAGTATTGAGTACATATACAGTAAATGAACATACTTTCCAGAAGGCCAACAATTCACTAAAAATGTTTTTTTTATTGGTCTTATGATGTATTCTAATTTTTTGAGATAGTGAATTGGTGGGTTTTTGTTAAATGTGAGCCAAAATCATCACAATTAAAAGAACCAAAGACTTAAACTACTTCAGTCTGTGCGCATTGAATTTATTTAATACACGAGTTTCACAATTTGAGTTGAATTACTGAAATAAATGAACTTTTCCACGACATTCTAATTTATTGAGATGCACCTGTATATAAAGTCTGGCATCAACTCACGAAGTTGCATGTCCTCAGTATTGGCAGGGACCCCCTTTTTAATATTTCTCACAAAAATTTGACACTCACTCATTGCTTCTCTCCCCAACCTCTTAAATATTTGAATCCCCATGATACCAAAACATTTTAGAGTTAATATGGTGTCAACAGCAAAATTACCAATTTGTCAATTAGGTCTCATATATATATATATATATATATATATATATATATATATATATATATATATATATACCTTTTAATAAATATTATACAGAATTAGCCTTCATAGAATAGCATAGGCCTATTTCTGAAGTTTTTTTAAGCGAACCCTAGGCTACTGTGTTTACTGTGCATATGTTGGCCATTTTACAACGGGTATGCATGGTGCTCATCCGATCAGAAGCCAAGTATGACTTGGTCAAAACGTATGCATGCCATTTTAGAATGTCTTTATATTTTGGCGCGCTCGTTTGAATGGTTACCCTGGAAACATCTAATTGCGCTGGAGGACAAATGACGCACGGCAGGCAAAAGAACGACGTGTTGAATTCGTCGCTTCATTTCAGCAGAACCCCGCCGAGTTCAAAGGAGGAGGAGTCCTGTGGAGTGGGTTTTATGAGAAATGTCTCCAACGTCTACATACAAAACAGTACTCGTTTATTAATCACTCTTCCAGGGAGCAGTAGCCAAATAAGAATTTGTGCATTTAGATCAGACGATAGAAATTGATGTTATTACTCTTTTACGCTCTACAGGTTCCAATTAGATCCAAATGGGGGTTGATATCATTGAAGAACCTTTTCTTAAACTTCCACAAAATATTTTTATCTTCTTGTTCATTTTTAAGCTACGGAAGCTCTGAACCGCAAGGTGAATAAATAAATAAATAAATAAAATAAAATAAAATAAAAAATAGTATCTCAGTTCCTTCCTGACCCTAAGTCTTAAATTTTGAAGAGAGAAAAAAAAATTTTTGAAGAGAGAAAATAATAAGAAATTATTATTATTTTTTTTAACCTTGCGGTTCAGAGCTTCCGTATTAAGCCATCTATATACTGGTGCTTTTAAGAACCCAGACGCCAACACACTGATCTAAAGAAACTACAGGCCATAATGAAACATCAAGAACCTTTTCAATCTCCACAGAACCATATAGCTATCTCTAGTGTTAAAAAAAAGATTAACCTTTTATTGTAAGAGTCTATAGAAATAACAGATTCAAATCCAATAACTAGTAGGCTATATAAGTTAAACAAAATTGAAAGTTTTTGTGAATACATTTGGATTATCTTAATCGTTTGATGAGCTTTTGTCACTTTAATTAAGCCGATTAATCACTACGATGAGTGTAAGATCTGCATGATCCTGAGATCAGTTCATAGGCTTCTGGAGGGGGAGAGGTGTGAGCCCAAAGTTCCTCCCTGCCGATTGTAAGAGCAGAGGTGATTCAGTTGCATTGTTCGTGAGGAGCGGATCAAACGCCCAACTCTGAAAACCTCCTTTTCTCATGGAAATAAAGTGTCTGCCTCTCACTCACACGTGGAGTTTCAGTAATGCATGAAGTCCAGCGCGCAACGGCACTACACATCACTGAGTGAAGTTTAGATTGAGGAGCACACTGGATTGGAGAGAACGCGGACCTCTGGACGCGCACAACAGCTGAATGAAGGAAATCGACATTACTTCGGCAGACCCTTGCAGCATTTCTGGGTTTCCAGAGCTTTAAACCATGTTTGAGTGTGGACGGTGTGCCGTTGTCTTCGGGCTGCTGTGCGCTGCTCTCTCCGCGGGCGCATCGGTGTGTCCGCCCGGCTGCGAGTGTTCGGAAGCCGCGCTCACGGTCAAATGTGTTTCTAAAGATCTGAGGAACATTCCGAGCGGCATCCCGGGCTACACCAGAAACCTCTTCATCACCGGGAACCACATCAGTCAGATTGGACCCGAATCTTTCCAGGGACTGGACAATGTGACAAATTTGTCACTGTCTAACAACAGGTAGCCTTAAATGTAACGTTGCGTGATGTATATATAGCCTATACATGCTGCACTCACATTTGACTGAAGATGCGTATGCATATTTTACGAACATTCTCCATGGTACCCGTATCGTTCCCTCCAGCATACCATATCATTCATCTCAATGACTAAAAGTGGCGCAATTTAGGCTTCCTCAATTCACCTTAATGTAAAAACATGCTAAACAGTGTAAGAAACTTCCAAAATCGTCCAATTCCACATTATTTCCTTAATGACAGCAGAAGCTATAATACCAAAATTGTATGTCATGTTGCAAATGTATGTAACCTATTAAAAAAAGATGGTTTTAAGGTGAAATGAAGTAAAATTCAATTTACCATGGTAATTTATTTGTAATTTTTTATGAGGGGAAGCTCAAGAAGAAGCTTGAAAGTGTTAAACGGATGTATTTTCCAAACCAATACAGATTTGATTGAACCCAAGTACATTTTCTGATATTATAGCTTGTATTTTATTTTAAATTAAACAGTCATATATACATATATATGGCCAGTGTTGGAAGTAATCTAATTAGAAAGTAATTAATTACTGCAATGAAATTACTTTTAGTACAAGCGTAGCACATTACATTTTAAATTCTTGTAATCAGGCTAGTTACTGACTTTCAATTAAGTTAGTTACATTTATGTACATTACTTGGGTTAGAGATATTTCTAAAGTAATATTTTTGTAGAATACATTTAAAATATGAATTCCATTAATATGCAAATCCGGTTCTGTGAAAGCTGAAGATTGTGCATCCCCTGACAAGTCAATAAACAAGGTGGAAATATAGACATTATTTTGAATTCATTGAGTGATTTCAAAACAAAAAGCTTTTATGTGAAGTGTTATAGAAAGCAACTTAAATGTAATTAGTAATGTGATTACTTTTTCAATGAAATAATCAGTAAATTCAGTATTCTAATTAAAATGACAGAAGTAATTAGTAATTTGTAGTGAACTACTTTGAGGAACTTACCAAACACTGTACATGGTGCAGTGCGTCACCTAGTAAAGAGCAGATTTTGTTGCAAAATCAAGAATTAAGAAGTATTCAAGATTGGAGTTTAAAATCGATCGTTTGAATATTGGGTGGGGTAGTTGGCCCTGAGAGAAATGAAATAAACTTATCCTATTAATGTAAATTACACTGAACAAAAATATAAACGCAACATGTAAAGTGTTGGTCCCATGTTTCATGAGCTGAAATAAAAGATCCCAGAAATGTTCCATATGCATTGATTAGAATAGGGCCTAATACATTTATTTCAATTGACTGATTTCCTTAAATGAACTGTAACTAAGTAAAATCTTTGAAATTGTTGCATGTTGCATTTATATTTTTGTTCAGTATAGTTCCTTTTTTTTATCCAGGATCTATGAGGTGAAGTCTCACACATTTTCTAACCTGCGAAGCCTCAGATCGCTGGATCTAAGCAACAACCAGCTGGCCCTCATCCATCCTGAGGCATTCACTGTCCAGAGCCGCATGCTGAGGGAGCTCAACCTCAGTCGGGCTCTTTACAACCACTCGTCTGTCAATGATCTCGCCACCTCTCTTCGCTGGAGCAGTTTGAGTGACCTGCTGGGGCTGGACCTGTCCAGTAATGGCCTTGTCTACTTGCCCCCTGGCATCTTTTGCCATCTTGTTGGCTTGCGGCGCCTTCATCTTGGCAACAACTCTATAGTGGCCATCCATAACGGGACATTCGCGAGTTTGGACCATCTACAGGAGCTCGATCTCACCCACAATGCTCTTAGGACCTTGCGAGAAGAGGCTTTGAAAGAGTTGGAGCACTTGCATTCGGTAAGGCTCCACTTGGCGGAGAACCCTTATACGTGCACTTGCGACATTGAAACGTTTGCTGTCTGGCTGAACAACTCACAGGAGCGTGTGGTGGATGTTGAGCGGCTGGCTTGCGTGTTCCCTGCAGAACTGCAGAACATGTCATTATTGATGGTGGCCGAACTTGAATTGGGTTGCCACAAAGCGGGAGAGGCCGACAACCTTGCGTTGCAAACCTCCTACGTGTTTTTGGGTATCGTGCTGGGTTTTGTTGGTCTCATGTTCCTTTTTGTGCTCTACCTGAATCGCAAAGGCATCAAGAAGCGAATCTACGAAATGCGTGATGCCTGCCGGGAAGTTTGGGAAGGGTATCACTACCAATACGAGATTGACCATGATCCCAGACTATCGCAGGTCTCTACAATGGCTGACATGTGATCCAGCTCTTCCAAAACCAAGCTCCTTATATGAACTAGTTTTCTATTGCATTTATACTTGGGAAAATTTACATTTTGTGTCGCAAACATGTAGACATTTAAGTAGGTGCATAGGTTTTCTCTCATTTGTGAAAGCATGTACTGCTTGTCAAGTCTTTTCAAGAGTGTTTTGAACCTTTATAAGCACACCTCCCCCTCAAACTCTGCACAGAATTGGCCTCCATAAGCATTCGCTTCTTAATCATCGTGGGATGCTTGAGGATTAGCCCAATAAAGGGGCAGAAGCCATAAAGCAACTCTGACGACCACCTCCAAAACCCCCACCACTCTCCATTGTCCTATACTGGAATATTGCCCACAACCGTTCTGGTTCAACTTAAGTGCCTTGTTTATTGGATTTTAGGGGCTGACCAGCTTTAAAGAAGGTAAACTCTCACATGTATGTGTACTATGCGGTTTATGAAGTTGTGGGAACTCTTATAGCCTATTGCATGATTGTGCAGCCTTGTCTTTATGCAGTTCAAGAGTTGGACCCTGTGCAACAGAATTAGCAGCCTTCTATGGTCCTCTGTCCCTCTATCCACAGGGAGTCTGGGAAGAATGTGCTGGATTTTCTCTCCAAAAGCATGCCGGCATGAGGATAACCTCCTCTAAGCTGCAGAAGGAGCATCTTTTGAAGAAAGGGACCCAGTTTCACAGAAATCTCTGGATCTTTTTTTCATTCAAAAGAGACGTTTGCTTTGTTTTTTTTCCACTCATTTTTATTGTCAGGATGAGAACCAGCCCTTCCGAAGGCCGCCGAGCAAAACCCCTCCTCCTCCAGGACTGCTCACTCTTTGAAGACTCAGTCTGGCTCAGTTTCTCATATGTTCCCCATCTTTTTCTGTTTAAGGAACTTTTACTGTGATAAGATACAGATGAAGACAGGGTTGTTGTGTTGAAGGGTCCCCTGCTCTATTTCTGAGTACAGAGTACCGTTTCCAAATGTATGAGACTGAGTTGGGATAGAGAATGTCCTTGATGTGTTGTCGATCAGTGTGCTGGATTTAACTTGTATCTGGATAAAATGGTTTAATTAAACATTTGGCAAAAGATGCAATGGCTATTTAGTGTTTGGGTGAATCTCATGAAAACAGTCACAAAATGTACAAGATGTCTTTCACCCCAAAATCAAAAGACAAAAATAAATTGTATTTTGCACAAAGAAAATGAAGCCTATTTTAAAGACTAGATTTTTTAAAAAGATTTTTAATTTTTTTTAATTGACATTTTCATGATATTTAAGCACATTTAAACCTCCTCCCCCAATCATGTGTGAATTTACCTACTGTGAATGTTTAAAAAAAAAAAATCGAATTAGCATAATGTGAAATTTTTTTTATTTAAATATGAATTTAATTTATGCTGATTTTAATGTAAAATTATTGTGTCTGGATAGGATATAATACAGTAATGAGAAATTTAGGAGGGAGTGCTAAATTAACATGACAATGTCACAATGAAGAAAAAAAATGTATGATCCTAAAATATGATCCATTTTCTTGATGCAAAATATTTTTTAAATAATAATTTATAAAATTATTATTATATATTCAAGTAAAATATGATCTGGGCATTTCTTCATGAGGTTCACCCATTTGGCAGCCATTTGAATTATTATCTATTAAAAACTACCATAACTTTGCTTGTAATAATGAAATGTATCATTGTGCCTGATAAATTACTTGATATTTGGTATGCAAGACTTCCCAGAATTTTGACTGTCTTCCATTGTGCTTTTCTAGCTTTGTACCTGTGCATTATTCATTAAAGTCAAATAAACCTTTCCAATAGAAGAGCTGAGGAAAACCAGTGGGATGCCATAAGCAAAATGTTTACTCTTGTGAAAATATCAGGTATCCAGTGCAAAATAACACACTTATGGAACTGTAATGCATTAAATGAACAAATACATGGTCTTTATTCAGGGCAGAGTTTATTTTGCATGCTAAAACAATAAAAAAATATTTTGAAGTCGAAATTAGTATGTTTTGCTTCAGAGGAAAAGATTTGTGGTTTCTTTTAATCATTTATTCGGAGGAGGATTCTGTTAGTTCCATGTTAATAGGACAGCTCATGGATATTTCTTTTAGTTTATAATAGGGATTATTCACCACATGCAAACCTAGTTTCAGTTGAACTGACATGGTTTTCCATAGTATTTACCCTCATTGTGTTTTAAAGAATAGTTCACCCAAAATGTTCCAAAATCACACAAAAAACAGTACCATAAAAGTGGTCCAAATGAGGACTGCTAGGGTGGATGTCAAGAGGAGTTCAGTAAATAATAACTTACATTGATAATTTCATGGTGGTCTCCTGTCATTTTGAAGCTTGAAAGGCCTAGTCTGTTACTTTCATTATGAAAAAGACTGGCCTGGGTGAACTATTCACTTAAAATATATTATCCTTCAAACGAAATAAAATTCCATCTTTACAGAGAAAACAAGTGTCAGCACAAAACTCAGACTCATTGAAATATGTATGGTCTTGCCAATGTCGTGTAATGCTTATTCTCTTGTTCTCTTTCATAGAGGCGTTGTAATGACACTTTATATCTCTGTAAGAAGAGGCCAGAAACAGTTTCACAGAGGGTTTGGAGGATATCTGAAGTGTTTCATATCCGATAACAAATGTGGGTGAGCTTGAAGAGAAATGTTTACGGCTGCAAATATCCACATGCAACAAGCTATTGGAAACACATGAGATTAGCATATGTATATTAATGGGTTACATTGTAAAGTTAAATGTAATGCTCCATTGAAAATCATCTGTGGTTCAGAGCAAAAGTCTGTGTGAAGTTTAATCTATTTAAACTGAATGGGGGATTTTTTATTAAGCTGACCTTCTACCTTAAAATTTAACGGAACATGCCTGGTTCAAAACAAGTTAAGATCAATCGACAGCATTTGTGGCATAATGTTGATCACCACAAAACATAATTTTGACTTTTTCCTCCATTTCCTTAAAAAGGCAAAAATCTGGCTAACAGTGAGGCACTTACAATGGAAGTGAATGTGGCCAATCCGTAAACATTAAAAAATACTCACGGTTTCAAAAGTATAGCCACAAGACATAAACATTGTGTGTAAACATGATTTTAGTGTGATAAAATCACTTACAAACCTTTGTGTAAAGTTATAGCCAATTTTACAACTTTGTTGCCAAGACGATGTAATGTTAAATTTAAACAACTTCACAGCTCAAATAATACATCAGTTTTAACAGAAGAATTAATGCAAGTGCTTTTATAAAATTATAAATTTCACATTTCTGCCTTTAAACCCTCCATTATTTTATTCCACTAGATGGCAGCAAGCACTAGAAAAAATAATTATTTCTTCCCCACCTTCTATCACAATATTCAGATCTGAAATGTAGGTGGAGCTATAACGTATTTTAGCCCTCACAGATGCGCTCATCCATAGACATTCAGTCTAATTTTCAGTTTATGCACCACCTTCATTGTTTTAATGGAATATCTTGTTCTCTGAGTGGACTAGAACCTCAGTCTAGGTGACATTAGAAAGCTGAGATATTCATCTTTGCAACGTTATGTAACATTTTATCATCCATAGTCAAAGACATATTTTTTATGATGATTTGTTTAGCATGCTTTTCCCATTGGATGGCATATTTTGTTCTGGACATCTAAGATATAACATTGGATTATTCAGCCAAGCAAGCTCACAGACAAGTAAAAATTGCATTTTTTTTTAGACAACTAACTAAGGTAAAAGCAGATATAAAGTTTGTACCTATTTGGGGCTTAAAGCAGCAATGATCAGTGCGTAAAAGAAACGTATGTATTTGATGACTTACAAAAATCATATTGTTTTGTGATTCTTTGTGGTATTAGGGCAACAAAATAAACCATTCAGTCACATTCCTGAGAATGAGAGCTTTCATTCGATACATGAATTGTTCATTTAAGTGCCATGTGAGAGACTTTTGTATTCACATGAATGTTTCTACCCCATTACCTCTAGGGGGCACTAATTTGCAATGCAAATGTTTTCAGGCCTTTTGTTATTTTGTGTAACATAAATGGAAAAGTATGGTATTCTCTGAAAGTTTCAGATTCTAAGCTTTCAAATGATACCACATATGCCTGACCGGGGATGTATGTGGGGACTTTAACGTTTTAAGTGTAAACTTTTTTCTCGATACAGCGCCGGTGGGTCCATAGAGTTTAAGTTTAACTCAAAAAATGAAAATTCTGCCATTATTTACTCACTCTCATGTCATTCTTTTATAGAGCACAAAAGAAAAGTGTATGGGAACAAAATTCATTGAGGTCAAAAAATGAAGAAAAAAAAAAGAACCATAAAAAGTAGTCCATTCACTTATGCGCTATAGTCCAAGTCTTTGTATGAGAAACAGACTGAAATGTTGTAATGTAATTATTCACTGATAATCTTTTAATCTCCATAAATCACCATATCTCACAAATCTCATTCACACTTCTGAATATTCGCTGTACATTTATGAAAAAAAAAATGGCGT
The DNA here is from genome assembly GCF_019703515.2 of Myxocyprinus asiaticus. Lineage (NCBI taxonomy): Eukaryota > Metazoa > Chordata > Actinopteri > Cypriniformes > Catostomidae > Myxocyprinus > Myxocyprinus asiaticus. Next base: position 38,286,626 of record NC_059373.1, read on the forward strand.
TTGGCATTGTTGTCAAAACTGTGCTTTTTGTCATTTTTGGAACTCAACAGCACCAATCCTCATTAACTTTCATTGTATGGAAAGAGCAATGCCATCATTCTAACTACTGTATCCTCTTTTGTGTTCCACGGAATAAAGTCATGCAGGTTTGAAACGACATGAGGATGAGTAAATTATAACAGATTTTTCAAATGAACTTTGAATAGCTATTTAAAAAATAAAAGGTAGTATTGATGGTCACGGTAAAAAGTGGAACTGAAAGCTTTATAAAGTACCTTTCTCTTTCAACAGCTCACTGTGCAGTGGAGCATGGTGGACTTGATAAAAACAAAGAACAAATTTACCCAATTGGTTATGAATTTATGGTCGTCCTAAGGGCTCAGACCCACAAAACAAATTATATTTACATGGCATCATCTAGCCGGACACCGCTGTGCCAAAGAACAGCATTGAAGATTAATGTAATTTTCTCCCATCCTCACAGCCAGCCTGCCGGAATAACAAAATATCACACAGTTCTAAATTTCATCTGGTTTGCCTCAAACTGGCCCTTTAACAAGACCAAAGACAATCAAGTTCATATGACTGCTGTGCTGTTCATGAGGACCACTTGCTTTAATAGTTTTATTCTATCTTGATGGCCCTGTAGTGTGGTTTTACTGTTAAAAAAAATAAAAATAACAGTGCTCTAGGGATGGAGAAATGAGAAATGTGTCTCTTTTGCAATTAGTCATTTATTTGCAGACTGGCTTCTAATGTTTTTTTGGTATATGAACATCCTGGTACCATTAAGGGGTGTTTCATGGTAACATATGGATTCAGAAATAAATCTAAACTCTGTGAGGGATTGAATACATAAAAGACAAACCCACAACAGTCATCAACATGACAACAGTGATTAAGCGACAGCTGACTGTCTGTAGAGGCATTTTTCTCTCTAAACCTCAATTCCTGCCTCCAAATTCTTTATCCTTTCATCTTCATTTGTATAGCAAACATCTTTGTCAGACTTTTTGATTCTTGCATTCTTTTTGTCATTTAGTAAAGATGTGTACTGTACATCCTGTTTTATCAACAAAAATCCTTTTTTAGTGATACTTGATAAGGCAAACCCCGAACAAACACCTAACTCTATTAAACCTTTCCGTGTAACTCATTACACACTATTTGTGCAACAGATATGAATGATACCACAAATCTAACAGCTAGTTGAGGAGATGTGTGCTAATATGTTTGTAGGCGATCAAACTTAGATTTGGTGGTTGATTAAACAACCAAACAAATCCTATGGACTTACAAGCCATATCCAGAGACTTTGGGGTGGGCTCTTAACCCTAAACCTAACCCTCTTGCAACCACCCAGAACACCCTAAAAACCGCATAGAAATTTGCTAAAATCCATCCAGAACACCCTAGCAACTGCTTCGCAATGTACACTCAGAACACTTTAACAAAATCACATAGCAACACCCTGGAAACCACCCAGAACATTCTAAAAACAGCATAGCAATGCACTAAAAACACAGAGAACACCTTAGCAACCAGATAGCAACACCTTAGCAACCACACAGCAACACCCTAGCAACCGCATAGCAACGTGCTACAAACCACACAGAACATCTTAGTAAACACATAGAAACACCCTAGCAACCGCATAGCAATGTGTAAAAAAACCACTCAGAACAGCATAACAAATCACATAGAAATGCACTAAAAAAACATTAGCATCTGCAAAGCAACTCCCTGGAAATTACCCAGAACATCCTGGCAACAGCATAGCAATGCATTAAAAACCACTCACAACACCTTAAAGGGTTAGTTTACCCAAAAATGAAAATTCTCTCATTATTTACTCACCCTCATGATATCCCAGGTGTGGATGACTTTCTTTCTTTAGCAGATTACATTTGAAGAAAATAGAAAAATATCTTGGCTCAGTAGGTCCTTAAAATGCAAGTGGATGTTGATCCGACTTTTGAAGATCCAAAATATCACAGACAGTCAGCATAAACGTCACTGATACGACTCCAGTGGTTAAATTAATGTCTTCTAAAGCGACACGACCGCTATTGGTACGAAAAATATCAATATTAAAGTACTTTTTAACTATAAACAAATGTTTCCGGTCAGCAGCAGTATTCATATGTGATGTAATTGCTTTGTGATGCACTGAAAGAAATGAAAAGTTTTCCACAATGAAAGAGTTAAGAAAGAACTGCTGCACGTGTGACACAGCCGGAAGAGCAGTGCTGTTTGCAAGTGAGAAGGAAGAATGCTGAACAGAGGCTTAGTTGGTTTTGGTTTATATCTATATCTGAATCTATTTCTTTACTCACAATGGTGCATTTGTGTGCTTATTCTAGATGTCCCAACCGAGAGATGAACGTGAGATTACGTCTGTATCATGGCAACGCAAATACATCACACGAGACCGCGTGATCTCTCGTGAAGCTTACCGGAAGCATTTGATTATAGTTAAAAAAGTACTTAAATATTATGTGCTTTTTCCCCAGCAAAAGGGATCTTGTCACTTTAAAAGACATTCATTTAACCGCTACAATCATATGGATGACGTTTATGTTGACTGTCTGTGATTTTTGGAGCGTTAAAAGGTTAGATCACCATCTACTTGCATTTTAAGGACCCACTGAGCTGAGATATTTTTCTGTTTTTCTTCAAATGTGTTCAGTAGAAGAAAGAAAGTCATACACACCTGTGATATCATGAGGGTAAGTAAATGAGAATTTTCATTTTTGGGTGAACTATTTCTTTAAAAACTGCATAGCAGCATCCTAGATAACCACACAGAACACCCTAAAAACAGCATAGCAATGCATAAAAAACACATGAAATGCCTTAGCAACCACATACTGTACTAACACCCTAACAAAAACCTTAACAAGACACATAGCAACGCCTTGGAAATCACCCAAAACACCATAACAACAGCATAGCAATGAGCTAAAACACTTGACACACCTTAGTAACCACACAGCAACACCCTAGCAACCTTTTGGCAACGTGCTAAGCAGCTTAACAGAAAATCATTTTTGGCTTTTCTCTTCAATAATGGTTTGCTAAGATGTCGGAAATCACATTATTTCCTTTTGGTTGCAGCAAGACTAATGTACTTTTTTTAATGACGGTTTATATAAATGAAAGGCTATTTGAATAGATAAGAAACTTTTTTTTAAGCCTTTTGCTTTAAACATACACACAGATATGCATAAAGGATCTCATTCTTTCCCAAAGCACTATTTATTAGCTCATAGTATTTATTCAGGTAGATCTGTTTGGTTCTGTCCAGTTGTCAACCAGTCCAATGACAATAGGCAGCTATAAAAGTCCTGCTCTCATTGTCCAACTGTTGGCTTTAGCTTGGGCAAATGATTGTATTTTGAGAGCTTAAATAGAATGGGGGCAGCTACAGCTGGAAAAGCCATTAATGTATTGTCCACCCCATTTATCACATTCAATTAGGGGTAACAATAAACACTCATTCACACACCTGTATGCACCTGCTTACACAAACACACACTCCCATTAAAGCTCATACACAATGATGGATGTGCTGCCAAATGCTACATTCTAATTGAGCTTTCCCCTCATATGGCCTTTCCATATATATTCCTTTAATCTTAAAAACATTATATTAGCATTCCACGTTGTTTAATGTGATTGAGTTTTTCGTGGTGAATTTCTATTTATTGCAGTGACTTAGCTAATGCCTAATATACATTCTTATTTTATTATTTTATTTTGAAATGTGACCTGGACAAGTTCTTGACAGGTTTCATGAGATTCTCATATGTATTATGTGCTGTGCTGAAAAACACTCTTGGATTTAATATGAATGAAAGTTAATAAATCATAATTGCTTACTAACATAAAGGAGGATTCATGATGGGTTTGAGAAACTCTCTAAAATGCAAAGTCTGATTTTTTCATGGCCTTTCACACAAACAAAGGCACACAAATGGGGTTTAAATTAAAAACAAATGCACAAGGAACCCAATGACCCCCACATCCAACAATAGGACAATGTTTCTGACATCCCAAACAACAAAAAACCCATCAAAGCACTTTGATCTGTGAATGTATCCATACAGTGTTCACTTAATGCGGTACAGTCAAAAATTATATCATCCCTCAGGGTTTTCCCCTGTCCTTCTCCTGTGGGTGCTGTTATGTGGGTTTGTTTCTTGTGCTGCCTCCCCGTCTGTTGGTGTATCCAAACATTAGGGCTTGGAACGACTTCTCGTTGCTTAGTTCTAGTCATGGTCTCTTGGATAACAATGGCATTGGTTGGCTTATGACAATGTGCATGAATGAATAACAGGTGATGGCAAATGCTTTTATCACCATGTCAGGATATAAAAGGTTTATCTTAGTCTAAATTATTACAGCATGGTATCTTTTGACAATTGTGTTTGCAGTATGTAATTGCTTTTGTCAAGACTTGGAGTAAACCACATTAATGCAGAACAAGCGTTTAAGTCATACAACGAACAAGTCATATGGACTACTTTTATGGTGAACCTTCCCTTTAATTCATGCATAAACAGCCCATGTAAGCACCAACATGATCACATGGGAAATCGACACGCTGCTTTCTAAAGTTCATGTACCCTGAAATCAAGCCCATTTGGCCAAATTACTGACAATCAGCATCTCCCATCAGACATCTTTGCATCAAACCAAATGTGCTTACCTTTTCCTGTAGTGTTACTGATAACATGTTGTTCGAGCAGCCTCAGAGACAAAGTTTTTAAACATCTGTAATGACCTGCTGAATTTTTAGTTCAAATGGGCCTCATTCATGAAACTGTCGTAAATATATGAGTAAATTGGGAATAATTTAGGCTTAAAATGGACCTTCCCAAAAACTTTCCTCTGGATTCACAAAAACTGTGTACACCCAGATTTGTTCATCAAATGTGTGAATGTTAGTGAATCCAAATGTTCCTAAATGTGGCACGTGTGCACGTTCATTCACATTTATTATGGTCCACGCCCATGAAAATGCCTTATAAAGAAGGCACCAGACTCTCCAGTAAATTTGAACAAGGGCTGGGAAATTTAACATTAATTTCTGTGATTATTAGTTACACAATTATACAATTATATTAACACAATTATATATATATATTTTTTTATTATTGAATATTGATGGAGCAACATCATTTGTGTGAAAAGAAATAACGGAAGGTTGTTTTGATTAAAATTGTAAAAAAAAAAAAAGAAGTTTACCCCACGCTTGGGGTAAAAGGCCCCTAGGGGGTTTAAAGTGATAGCGTGTAGATACCGGGGCAATAGTTATAGGGCACAATTTATCGACTAATGCAAATAATTTTGAGACACCAAGATGCTTTTTTGAGTTACAAATTAAGATGCTTACTCAAAATAACTACTTCAGAAAAAAGTCAACCATTTCCTGTTAATTTCAAACACATTTGGCATTTTATTACATCAAGTATTCTATAAACAAACTAATCTCTATTATGATTGGATGAGTCAATGTGAGCCCACATTGAACATTTTTTTAATAACAAATCTATTCACCCCACTTAAAAAAACAATGTGTTTAATAGGGGCCTTTAGCCCTTGAAACAGGGGGGCTTTTTACCCCCAAATATTATCCTTTGACTTATTGGACCGTTATTGAAAAATGTTTGATTTAATGACCTTAAACAAAACTGAAAATGATAAAAGAATTGTCTCAAAAGAAATATTAATTTCAGGGATTTTCATGAGTTACATAAATTTGCAACGTTTTAAAAAATAATAAAAATGAGATCAAATTGCCTCAAAATCAACCTTTAGACACCACACGCAAAGATCTCATGGATCAGGAAAATTTTGCAGTTTACAGTGTCAAACAGGTGTTTAGGAAAGTCCTGTGGTAGTTTTTGATGTTATTTAGTGTTTTGGGAGAAAATAAAATCTACCCCGTGGAGCCTTTAGCCCCATTGTACCCTAACACTTAAGTTTCTCTTAACAATAAAGTTTAATATAAATTCAATCTGCCAAATTGATCATATTATTAAACAAATTCCACTGGAATACGACAGAAGATTTTGCCCAAATTGAAATTACAGCATGTCCACCGATTTTATGGCATGAATACATATACTTGTAACAAAGATTAATACATGTAAAAATATGTCTAATTAACTCTATCCGGCAAAAAAAGGAACATTTTAACATGTACATGTTTAAATAATTAAAATAAATGATGACTAACTAATTTCTTGCAAGTTCTTTGAGACAAAAGTATAAATGTAATTTTTGTTGTATATAGTAATGTTTTAATGTTTGTTGTTAGAAAACTGTGTGATTAATTCCTTTTAAGAATGTCATCGATTCACTGCCCTACTTCTAACATCTATGCGAAAGAGTAATGAAATACATTTTATGAATGAAGTGCATTAACATAGTAAAATTTAGATTTAGCAAACACAATAGCATCTCAAAGAAAGGGAGGAACTTACTGTTACCGGAGGCTCTTTTGTGAATTAAACAGTCTAAGAAGTCAATAAAAAAATGGTTTGACATGAAGCTTTAGAGTAAAAATTGTTCAGATTACACCGGCAGGAGGAGGTCCAACACCATTAATCTTCTCTGGTTCGGTTCTTTGGCCAAAATACTGTAAATTAATGATTTGCAAGCTACGACAGTTTGGCTTTTTCTATTGTTTCCGCTGTATTGCGTACACACCAGTGCATACATTTAACAACACTGGCCTTGACCATACGTTATCAACTGAACACGATTTACCAATGCCTATACTGAATTATAAAAATACCTAAATTATACAGCTCAAAACAAATGAAGAAACTGTCCAACCAGTCACGATAGAGGAAATAATTTTTTTTTGAGAAAATGAAACACATACTGCATCATCTCACGACCTTTTCGCCCCATAAAAAGTAGTTCTGCTAAAAAAAAAAAAAAAAAAAAAAAAAAAAAGATATAAAATGTATAAAGCAGAGTTGGGAATAAACTATACTTTAAAGAGATAAGTGCAAGCATCAACGAAACATTTTCAAATATTAATATATATATATACACACACACACACACGTTTTAAAAAGAAAACAAACTTTTTAACTACTTTAAGTTATTTATTAAGGTTAATTTCACTCATTCAGTAATTAGTAAAAAATTTTAGTTACTCATTTCATTTCACTTTTAGCAAAATTTAGTGATGGCAGTTTGCCTGAAAGGAAACAAAAATGTTCGGATGTCTCACACACGATTTACACATGGTCAGGAGCAGGTGTAAATTTAGTTCGTTCCAATTAACAGTTCGAAAATACGAAAACTTTTTCAAAACAGCTTTACGAATGATATACACAAATCTGTTCTGCTAGTGTTTCTTGAACAAGGCCCATTGTACGGAGAGTGTTAGTCAAAGTGAAAACAAGGGTGAGAGATAACTGTTTAGTGCTGTTATAAAGATTTTTTGACAGAAGAGTGTCGTGAGAGGTGGGCGTGTCTTCCTCGAGGTAATCTGACCTTTTGTTCCCATGACTCCAGTTATTGTTATTACTTACATTGTTCACGAGGACCAGATGCCTGAGCAGGAGGGGTTCTAAGTGCCAAGCCAGGGATGGCTGCATATGATTGGCTGGGATGTGGAGAACGTTCTAGAGGTCAAAGGGCAGATACCTCCAAAGGGAAGATGCCATCTGGCTCACTGCTGACTCACAGTCTCTCATTTTATTCTAAGAGCTCCTTCCTGTCAATGAGATGAAAAACAGATTGATAAAGATCAATATATAGCTGTATCATAACAGTGCACAAACACACACACACACACACACACGGTTAACGTAACAAGTGTTAGAAATCACATGACCCTAGAGCAACTGTGTACAACAGCAATGTTATTCTGCTTAGTAATGGGCACTTTCATGAGCTTTAATTGATTCTATTTAGATCCTGTTTTATTTACTTTTGTTTTCATACATTAGAATTTCGGCACGTAATATGCTATTTAGTTCCTAACACTAAGATTTTCATTCTCATGTCTGACACGGTGTCCCAACATGCTTCACGTAATAAATCTACAAATGATAAAAGCTCTCTACAATCTCTTCCATGTATATCTGAGTTTTTGTCCTTACCAGATGTGACTGTGACAAGTGACAGGATATTTTGCTGCTCACTTGTTTTCTGTTTCTATGGCATCATGCTGGGTAGTTCCGCCTCCATCCGTGTTAAAATCGTATTGGTCCGAAACTCACCTCCCCATAACTGTATACTACACATTCTGTATGAGTTCTTATTGGATGTGATTGTGTTGCATCACACAACATTTTCACTTTTAGAGTGGACAGGCATTATTTTTCCACTGCAAACAGAGTGCAAAAGTCAGGTTCCAGAAGTAAAAATCCCAGTAATTTTTTCCATAGGTGAACTAATTATTAACAAAAAGATGCAGTCACATCTACCTTTGCACAGCTAAATTCCACAGGCGAAGAAGGCGTGGGCGGACATTGTGCGTGTGTGAAACCAGCAAAAAACTAAGGAAATCCTTCGCCACTGGAAGTCCATTGCGGCAATGTTCGCGCGATTCATGATCATTGAGATAACTGCATTTCGACCGAGGAATTTCAAGGTGGAATTTCTCCGAAGAATTTCAACAGGAGAAGGTAAATGTCACCGCACACTTAGAAACCTTCCATGACAGACCTACCATGAGCTTTGAGATTATTAAACAATGGTACGCTACTGTTAAAGCCATCAGTACGTTATTTAAACTTAATTATGAAAAAAAATCACGTTTAATTGTGGAATTCCTGGTGAAGAACTACATTACCCATGATCCAATCAGAGAATTGCAGCGAAAAAACTGTGAATGACTCAGTCAACTCGAATTCCCTACACTCTCTAACTATTACTATAATTGTATATCTGAATATTTTCCAGTGTACCTTAAATGTATTGTTTCTTTACTTACAATCAACAACTTAAAATAAATAGTTTTACATATTTCCATAGATTATAATCTGATTATGTCATTCACAATGCTTTATAGTTCATTCCCTTTCTAAAGACTTTTCATACGCAGTCTGTCCTTGTCCTTTGTCATTTTGTTTGATTTTCAAATCCTTTTTGTGCTTCAAATTAAAGTTTGCAATGTTGTGATTCACCTCTGAGCTGATTGGTTTGGTTCATTGCTTAAAGGGATAGTTCATCCAAAAATTAAAATTCTCTTATTATTTACTCACCCTCATGCCACCTCAGATGTGTATGACATTCTTTTTTTTGCGGAGACAAAACCACAACTCGTCAGTGAAGGGCACTTTTTGCCAGTCCTGTCTGGTCCAGTGAAGGTGTGTTTGTGCCCATAGGCGACATTGTTGCCGGTGATGTCTGGTAAGGACCTGCCTTACAACAGGCCTACAAACCTTCAGTCCAGCCTCTCTCAGCCTATTGCGGACAGTCTGAGCACTGATGGAGGGATTGTGCGCTCCTGGTGTAACTCGAGCAGTTGTTGTTGTCATCCTATACCTGTCCCGCAAGTGTGATATTCGGATGTACCGATCCTGTCCAGGTGTTGTTACACATGATCTGCCACTGCGAGGATGATCAGCTGTCCTTCCTGTCTCCCTGTAGCACTGTCTTATGCGTCTCACAGTACAGACATTGCAATTTATTGCCCTGGACACATCTGCAGTCCTCATGCCTCCATGCAGCATGCCTAAGGCACGTTAACACAGATGAGCAGGGACCCTGGGCATCTTTCTTTTGGTGTTTTTCAGAGTCAGTAGAAAGGTCTCTTTAGTGTCCTAAGTTTTTATAACTGTGACCTTAATTGCCTACCGTCTGTAAGCTGTTAGTGTCTTTAAGATCGTTCCACAGGTGCATGTTCATTAATTGTTTATGGTTCACTGAACAAGCATGGAAAACATTGTTTAAACCCTTTACAATAAAGATCTGTAAAGTTATTTGGATTTTTACAAAATTATCTTTAAAATACAGTGTCCTGAAAAAGGGAACATTTTATATAAAACAAGGACAGACGCATGAATGGGGATACAATTCACCCCCTTTGCAGCATTGGGGGGGGGGCATCTATAACCCACACCCCAATTCTACGCCAGTGGTGAAAAGTCAAGTGATGTAGAAAACATGCTAAATATGCAGTTTATGAAATAGCAAATAGGTAGCAAATAGCAACCTTTGAAAAAAAAAAAAAGAGGCTTATCCAGAATAAGGACCTTAATCAGAACATGCATGTAAACATGGTCAGTAAAGCTTCACAAGACCTTGCTCTGTTTAGCCACCTTATTGGAAAGAGTGGTGTTTGGTAAAGTATAATGTATCTTTGAATCTTTAGCTTTTATTTTAGTTGCAGATAGGATATAATTTGTGGTGCAGGAGGCAAGATTTATTGATGGGGAAAAAACAAAATACAGTCCATGTGTTATAATGAGTATGCTTGAGTGTCCAGTGATGAATAGATTCACACTGCACCTCACAATGGGACATTCTCTCCTGTACGCTCCTGCATGCTGGCTGAGCAGATTCTGCTGACGGTGGACTTTGCCATGTGTGGCTTAGTAGTACTGACTATTCTTGAAAATTCCCTCAAAAATGCCATCTAAAACAAAGGATGCAGAGTTCCACAAGGCTGATCGAGTGTGTTGCAAGTTTCTCTGATTAATGAGACTCATTGTGATTGAAAAAGCCTCCATTTCTTTTCTTCGTTTCCATACTGAGTTTGTTTTCTCCTAACTTGTGTTGCTGATGGTAACTTTTGTTTCTCTATTACTTTTTCTCTGTTTCGTCTTTTCGTATCCACTCCTTTGGCGATGTTCAAAATTTAATTCTAACTTACTGTTTGGTAAATACTACACTGTATACACTGTACACGGCCTGCCATTTGTTCGAAAATACTAAAGCAGTAGACATTATTAAAGGCCCATTACGGCAAATCGTGGTGGCCACCTTGGAACAGACAAGCTCCTATATTCTACTTGAATGGGAAAAGATGGAAATCTCTGTGTCAAGGTTACATATTGAAACTCTGTGAAAAAACACAGTACCACATATTAATTGCCACCAAGTGAACTTCATTCACTTTAATGCTAACCTGACCCTAACACAAAATATCACATATCACTATCCATAATGACACATGAAGTTCATATATGACATATGTGGGATCCTGCTAATTTCTAAGAAATTACTCCATTCCAACATTATGACCTCACCCCTGGATGGAGGAATAAATGACATGCCAAGGAAAAGTAGGGCGGTGTGACAGATCTTCGCAGCATTTGGCGTAGCTGGCATCAGGAGACAGACTGCTGACTGCAGGAGAATGACACTAATGATCCCTATCTATCAAGTGCACACTGGTGGGGATGGCAAATTGAGGATTGTGTGTGTGCGCATTTGAGTGTGAGGGAGGGCATACATTAGACTGCATTAATGGCTTTCATACCTGCTTAAGGTATATGTCTCTGAGCTTGATGCATTAGAAGCCTCTTCTTAAAAACCACTGTCTTAAAAATATATATTTGATATGGATTCTGACCATTCCTGCACACATATTGAGTAGGCCTATGTTCCAAAACTTAGTGAGCTGCCTCCTGCCTACATAGAAAGCGTCTTCTATTACTGCATCCTAACCGACATGGAAGCTCATAAGTGAGAAATTTGTAATAATCTACATAGGCAAAACTCAAAGCACACAAATAACACTCCTCACTTGAAGCACTTAGGAGACTCAAATTGACTTGATATAAATGAGCATAAATATACATAGCAGACACACATTTAGGGTAAAACTGTCAGCTTTCTATTATTTTAAAGTGTTTTTGTCAATCTTTTAAGTATTGAAATCAAAATTTCTCTCTCTTCGTCTGCCATGTTTATTTTTTCACCATGCTCATCAAAGTGCATTCTGGAATTACCTTCTCCGTGAAGGATATAGGCAATACTGCCTAAAACTTTGACCAACACAAGGTATCTTAGGAGGTAGCATTATGTTAACTTTTTGAACAGCCTTTTGCTAAAACAGAAAGCATTATGAACAATATACATTTCAAACAGTAGTAGGCCTAAGCTACATTGCTGTCACATGGCCTTATTACGTTGCATGTGAGTGACTTGGAAATAAAACAAAAACTTTTTTTTAACAATTTTGTGTAAAAATGTCTGAACATTCGGCAGTCAAATAAAATGAGAAATAGATATTTAAAAATTGTGGTTGGTAGTAGTTCTGGAGTTCATCAGATTGTAAATGTAAGAGCATTTTGCATTGTGGGATAAAATATCCAGTGCAGCATACTCTGTTGTATATTGCACATTTTGACAAACATAGTAGTCATCTGGGTCATCTGAGTATTCAGAAAATATGCATACAATGCACAGTATACATACTTTATACTGCAGAAATTGTAGGAGTAATATGGTAGTATGCTATTCCAAACATAGCCAAAGCAATGATCGTAAACAGCTGCAGCCAACAGGTTTCCTGCTCACTGACTGGCTAAAGGTAACGAGTGCAGTTTATAAGGGTTCCTGTTGCAGTTTGCCTCAGAAATGATCAAGTGAGGGTGTTAACAGCATTTGCTAAATTAGTTTCTGGGGTCTTTGTGGGTGCCTTATCTAAAATGTGTTCTGTGTTTTGTTTAAGGTGAGTGCAATGGTAACCTTTGATTTGAAGTTATATTTTTGATTGTATATGCTATGAAGGTCTTAAATGCTATACTCAATTTTTGTTTTTAGAATTCTATTTGCCTTGTGCCCTGCTTATGTAGCCTGCTTGGGGAAATATGAAAGTAAGCCTAAGGCACTGCTGATCTTCTAGCATTATTATTCTAAGTAATTGTAGCTTGTGTACAAAAGTAAATGCTAGTTAAGTGATTACGTTTTTGGTCTGTTTCTAACAGGGAACATGCCAACCACCAATGTGCAAAGAGTTTCCACACATACTTTCCCAGAGATTGGACCGGAGGTTAAACAAGTGAAGAATTTGAATGACCCTGCCCACGGCTTTGTTTATAAACCCAGCAATCAGGGCAACCAAGAACATTATGATGGTTATGTTAAAGAGAGACTGTTTGAAGGGTCAAATTTAAAATCTGATTCAAAAGACTGTCAGACTTCTGCTGAACATGCTGACAGTTATGAGTCCTCTGCTTCTGTTCCAAATTTGTCAGATTTTGGTCAGTCCTCTGCTCTGTATGAGTCTCGTACTGGTGTTTTCAACAATGCCCAGCCGGCTAGCCAGCTGGATTATACTTCATCTCGGAGTGGGTCTACCTTGATGAGAACCCCACACGTACCTGACTCAAAGCCCTCAAAACCCTATGGAAGTAAATCTAGTTACAAGGTGCCTAAATCCTCAACTGCTGGGTCTAGCAAGATCTTTGTAGTACAGGCTCCTGAAAATGCATATGGGCATATAGAGTTTAAACCTCAAGTTGCTAGAGAGCCAACTCCTGTCTCTCATCTGATTTCACATCAGCATGGTTCTTCCCAAGGTACTAGGGAACTCCACATAGCCAGTAGCACTTTTCTGAGGAAAACACCTGTGCATTCAAGTACCAATCCAATAAAACCTCCTCATGGTGGACACCAATTCCCAGGGGTCAAACCTTCAATTGTCAGTTCAGGGCCAGTCTTTGTATTACATGGTGGTGTAAGTGCACAAGATCATGTGGACCACATTAAGCATCCCAATTCTGTAGAACCTCTTGGAGTTTCCCATCATGTTGATCCCTATGTGTCCACTCAAGCAAGTCAGACCTCTAGAGATGCCCTGACTGATGGCAGTCAGTCTAGTATTTCAAGGAATGAACTTCGCTACTCCATGAGGGGAAGTCAATACAGTTCCAGCCCTGAGCCAAGAAAAGCTTCTGGAAGTGACTGTAGAGACAACAATGGTAAATTTTCAATTGCTAGCTCTAATGAGATTCTTTTGAGGGCCCCAGAAGGTGCTCAAGGTAGCAAGTTGCCCTCTCACGAAGAATCTCATGAAGCCACTCGGCATCCCAGACAATTCCAGCAAACCTACAATGTTCATGGCTCATCCCAAAGTAGGTCTCCCATCTATTCTTCTGTGCGTGGAAGCCAACCCAAACAAATATTGGAGCCTCTGCACCCCTCTGGAAGTGGGACTCAACATAATGTTACAAAATCGTCAATTGTGAGTTCTGGAGCAATCCTAATAATGCAGGCTCCTGCAAATGTTCAAAGTAGAACAGCATCCAACAAACCCCAAGTTCCTGTAAAACCCCACACTAGCATGCCAGAGCGTAGGGCAACTTCTGCTTCTGGTCAGACTGCTCCTCCGTACCAGCCTGTTGAAGCCAGCCAGAATTCGAGAACTGTCCAGGGATTCACTAGCACTTATCCCAGCTTAAAGCCTTTAAGTGAATCAAGTTTCAGTTCCACTAAATCCTTTATGGCTGGTTCTAATGAGATCAATACAGCCCGTGTGATGTTTCATAAACAGCCCACAAGCAGCTTTGGTAATATTCAGAACCAATGGGCTTATGGTGACAATGTTGGTGCTTCCTGCACTTACAGTGGTGCTTCCAAAAGTTACCATAGCCAGAGGCCAGGTGAAAATGTACAGACACTCATTAGTTCTTCAGTTCCACAATATCAAGGTTCCAAAGTAGGAGGAAATGCAGATCCCACTATGGTTGAAGTCACCACAATTCCAAGTGATATTGGCCAAGCTGTCATCCGAAGGCTTTCTCCCACATTTTCCAGCAGTAACAGACGAGGTTTGGCCCAAAATGCATCATATGTTAGATTCAATTGCATGTTTAAATCCTTTTTTTTTTTTTTTTTTTTTTTTTTTTGGGAAGAAGATAACTAGTTATTGTTCCTCCATTTACAGCCCTACAAAATGAAGCTCAAGTTCAGAGAGTGGATTCTTCTGCCCCTAGATATGACAAGTCCCAAAATAGCCCCTCGGGTCTCGGTCAACAGAGCCCAGCCACATTCCATGGATTGAAGCTCTCTTCATCTGAAAGCAGTGCCCAACGCCTGCTATAGAGGGTACAACTGCTTCACATAAGCCAAGATTCTACACTGAGAATCTCAAATTTTATGGTGTTTATCAAGACTTGCCCTACGCAAGTAATACAATTAAATCCAGGTTGAGGAGTGGGATAGTTCCACCATTTACAGAATCCCAGAAGTCTCTCCTCCAAACAGTGTTTCCCATGTGTAATTCAGGATGTGTTTGGAATGGAACATTAGCATCCCATTTACTGCATAGTGTATGCTTATTTTGCATATTTAATCAAGCTTTTAAAAAAAAAAATTCATTGGAATGTGTTTAATCCGAGCCGATAGTCACTTCTGGTTCATTTGTTACGATGTAAACTGAATCAAGCATATTGCATTGTAAAAGTTTCCACGTGGTGTTTTCTGTATTTGCAAATTAGTAATTTGGTTATTCTATGCATATGGGAAATTTGCATACAGAATACATAATGCAGATATATAGTATGCTTGTATGCCAAACGCTGCCTACAGTTATTAAAAGCTGAAAAGGTAGCTTTTAATAATTGCATCCATACATGACTCCAGCATTTTTTTTTTTTTTTTTTAATGGTTTCTTTTCAAATTCTTGCAGTCATGATTAGGTTTGCGTTGGGGAGGCTGTCTGTCATCCAGCTCCAGTCTCCATGAGGACTCTTGGAGGCTTTGACTGATCCAGTGTTTTGCTGCTCAAAAACTAGCTGTCCTGGCAATTTTTGTCTTGAGATCCACCATCTTCTCTCTGAAAGACTATGTTTAAAACCAATAAAAACCTGTCTTAAAAGACTACCAGTTATTGTCTTTCTTGAATGATCAGCTCCTGTTATGTTAAACATGTTATTACCTACTCTTAAAAATGAATGCATTTTGTATACAACAGACATGGTGTGCTTTGTCACAGGACCTCAAGTGTGTGTTTAATGTTGTGACCAGTTATCTCATTTCTGAATGGCCAATTTTGTGTAAATGATTCTGGCGGTACAAGTCCTTGCTAGCACGTCCGCCTCCCACTCGAGGTGGGTCGAGAAGGACCAGTGACATTAGCTGTTTTTGAACATAACCATTGTGACTTCTGACATTTCTGAGCACATGCACACTTTAGAATAGAATACTAGCCTACTGCATACTGTGCAGTACGCTCAAACAATTATATGCTATATTATCATGATTCCAGTGTTTAATTCAGTGTGGTGTCAAGTAGGGCTTGGTGATTAAATCTCGATTTAAAAAAAAAAAAAAAAAAAAAAACTTTTAATAGACTCTTTAGTAATTTTCTATATTTAGCCTATGTTCTGCATCTAGATGATCAGGTGCGTGTTGCTAAAACTGAAAGAAGTTTGGCAAGGTTATACCCAACTAGCTTACTGAATGTAACATCTGCTTCCTCCAACCACCAGAAGGAGCCCTCACCTGAATACTGATCACATTCCATTTTCTTCTACAGTCATTTCCTGTTTGCTATCTATAAAGAGCCATGCTTTCCAACAACACATTGCAAAGTATTGCCAGTCTTAGTGTTTTCTCCATTGCCATTGTGACTGCTTCATGTTATGACCTTTTACCTGTTTAGTGGACTTCACGTTTATTAGATTACTGTTTTTGTCTTGTTTGCCCATTTGGACTGTCTATTTTGATCCTCGACCGTTGCCTGTATTTTTGACCATCCCTTTGCCTGTTGATTTGGATTTATTATACTTCTGCAAATGGATTCAAACCCACCACCAAGCCTGAGTTCATTACACTGAATCACGGTCATGAAATCGGTTGGTTGGGAATTATTAGCTGGCTAGCAGCTATCTAGCCTCATTACTGGTTTGCATGACTGCAGGCTAGCTGGCTATCAAGCTAATATGATACAGTTGTGTATCGAACAAGACAGCACTGACAGGTAGCTGACATTTCTGGGCCAAAACCCGGAAGAAGAACATTGTCGGAAATTTAAATATGAATGACTACAAGGAGTCAAATGTCCGCTGAAGACCATGAAATTGTGGGGAAAAGAGGTCACACATCTTATGTAGGATTAAATCCTAAACTGAGTATACTTCTTGAATTTAAAATTAAAAGGTATCTTACCCTGTGAAGTTTACTTGTAAACAAACAAGTTGTTTACATTCATTCTTGAGGTCTAACAAACATGTGGAATACATTTCCTTCCCCTTAATTGTATGCAATGTATATCGTGATAAATATCGATATCAAACTATGTGAAAGGAAATGTTGTGATCATATTTTTGGCCATATTGCCCAGCAAAGGCGATTCTAGGATTTCGATCTTAGGGGGGCTGGTTTGAGTATTTCTGTAACTGCTGATCACCTGGGACATTCACACACAACAGTCTCTAGAATTTACTCAGAATGGTGCCAAATACACAAAAAATCCAGTGAGCAGCAGTTCTGTGGATGGAAATGCCTTTTTTATGAGAGAGGTCAACAGAGAATGGCCAGACTGGTTTGAACTGACAAAGTCTACAGTAACTCAGATAACCGCTCTGTACAACTGTGGTGAGAATATCATCTCAGAATGCTATTCTGGGATGCAGGTTGCTGCTGTTTTGTTGGCACGAGGGGGACCTACACAATATTAGGCAGGTGGTTTTAATGTTGTGGCTGATCGGTATATATATACTTTCAGATTTGTTCACTTATTCGTTTAGTAATCATTTTTGTAAATCACCAAAATTATTGATAATGCACAGAGATATTCACGACCGAAGTCTAATTATATTAAAATCAGCTTGCCTACTAAAACACTTTATCAGTGTTTTAATATCATAAGCATTTTCCCTGCAAATGACAACAAAGCACATAATTTTGTGCATTGCTGTGCATGACCATCAAGGTATACAAAAAGACAACATAGCTTAAAAATTATGACAGGTTTTATTTAAGTCCTGATATCATTGTAATGTCATTAATCACTTTTACTCTTAATTAATTCAGCCCCTTTCTCTTCTTGTTAAACGAGATTACTGACCTAAACGAGCAACATACCTCCTCTCCTCCAATTGGTCATAATGGCCCTGTCCCAAATGGCACACTTTATGTGAACTTGTGGTCTCGTGGCATTCATTTGTGTGTTCCAGAAGTCCACAAAAAGGTGTCCCATTTGACATTTTATAGCTCTGAGGGGTGCTAGCGAGCCTTATTGCGACCTTTGGCTGAGCCCACATCAGTGCGGGCTTTTCATGAGACTGTCCTCACTGCGGACTGTAGCGCGATGACGTAGTGGATGTGCATGCGCACAGCTACATATTATATTAAATTCTCGTAACAATATTATATTATTTAGTGTTGTCAATGTGGCATATAGCCTAAACATAATTTTGTTTGACAGGTTATATTAGCTTAGTGGCTACTAAAAGTTAGTAGTTTATGTACTGCCGGGTAGACAGCTGTGTAAACTTTAATGTTTAAATTCATCCATATAACAAATGTTATTTTCTCTCTGGAAGCTTCAGAGTTGGGTGTTTATTTGAAATACTGGATATATGCATTGTTTTGTATTTTATCTCCACAAAACTACTTGTGCTGTATTGTAATATAAGATAAATGTTTTCTTTTTATTCTTGTCATCTTAAGTATATAAAACAGGTTATACTAAAATAAGATGTTAATCCCAATTCAAATGAAAGAAGATATGTATGTTCTCGAAACACAATCAAAGAAAAAAAAAAAAAACATATAATAGTTATCATCCATACCAAATAAATTCACTCCAAGTAGTCAGCAACCTCTCATTTTCTGTAGAAGACTGAAATCCTCGACGGCTCAAAAGTTATTAATATGGCCTACTATTGACATAAAATAGTATTTTTTTAGTATTTTCTTAAAAAAAAAAAAAAAAAAAAAAGGAAATACAGTCATTATTGAACTCTCTCACTTTTTATTTATTCATAATGCTACACTCTGTACACAGTGAATAAAATGTTTGTATTAAAAACATGCAGTATATCATGGCTCTGAACGTTTTAAATCCATTAAAACATGGATTTAATCCACTACGTAATGACGTAGTACATGATATCCACTACGTCATTGCGCTACAGTCCGCAGTGGTTGCTTCTCATTTCCTAAATTGTGCATCCTTGTTTCCTCGCTCCTCTGTCCTTGAGCCTGTGACCCCAAAACTGATTGAAGTCACTGATCATAATCAAGGATGTATCAATTCTCTAAATGCACTGTGAGGAGGCAAGGACAGAGGAAGCTTGAGCAAGGAAGCACAGGAGCATCCTATTCAGAAGGCTTTTTGGTCAAAGCACCTAATGCACATATAATTTACATTTTGCTGATGCTTTTATCCAAAGTGACTTACAGTGCCCTGATTACAGGGACAATCCCCCTGGAGCAACCTAGAGTTAAGTGCCTTGCTCAAGGACACAATGGTGGTGGCTGTGGTGATTGAACCAGCAACCTTCTGATTACCAGTTCAGTGCTTTAGTCCACTACACCACCACCACCTATTCTCCTCCATCTTCACATCTCACTTACCAGTTTTAATCATGTCTCACCTTTGTGGTTTAAATAAACCATAATTGTCACATACTTCAACAGTGCATCTTGAATTATTTGGATTTATTATTAATATATTAATTTTAAAAAAAAGTTTAGATAACATAAAGGCAAGCTGCGCAAAAACGTGCTCTGAAGTGACGCGTGTGAGCAAGAACATTTCATTTTACAAACATGTCTTGCTTCGATTCCTCTGTCCTCGTTTCCTTGTTTCCTAAGAGGGTGGAGTTAGGAAACGAGGAAAGGAAGCAAGGAAAGGAAATGAGGACGCACAATTTCAGAAATGAGAAGCACCCAGTAATGACCTTCTGGCTCCACCAGAGATCTTATAATACTGTAATACAACCGTCGCTGTTCTATCATTGGGAAGAGCGTAACGGCTGTAACGGTCAACTAGCATTTTACGACAGTTTGCTGATGCTATACAAATGAATGGAGAAAGCCGTAAACTGACACCTTCCAGTCATAAAATCATCCATGACTTCTCTTATAAAACAGCAATTTTATCATACTAAACTCCACACATAGTTCACTCCAAAAGGATTGTTTAGTGTAAAACATGTTGAAGATTAGCGGATAGGCAGTTAATTTATTAAGTGATTAGCTGTTTCTTCACAAAAGTGATTTATTCAGCATTGCGAAGCATCTCCTCCATAGACATCCTTTCAAAAAGAATGGCCTCTTGTCTCCTAGCCAGTGTACCGCCATAGAATGTCGGCCACATTACGCTAATTTTGTAATGCTTCCCTATCAGAAGGGTTCTGGTTCCACTGCGGATTACTACCCAACAGTCCCCACTGGCACTGCTGATTCTCTCGACCAATCACAGCAGACAGGAGTTTCTGAGCAGGAGAACAGAAACATGGCAGAGGAGATGATGTCAATCGTGGATTAAAAATGTATATTAAGAATAATTTTTTAATGATTGTAATCAACCGATCACATGTGATTATCGTAACAATAGCATTGCAGCGTCGTATATCAGTTTGGTTGCTATGAGACGTCTCGGACAATCAATGTACTCCTCAAAACCACAGCGTAATCAATCTCAAAATTAAAAATAAGCTCCCTCTTTGACACGTTTGTGTTTAGTTGTCAGGTAATTGTCACTGAATTTCGAATTAATGAAAAGTCACATCATGCGTGATCACCATCGATCATCGTTTTCATGATCGATCACTGCTGCCACGTTCGAGTACCCGAGTACTCGTGCCCATCCCTACTCAGAGGAAAACCACAAGGGTGGAGTGTGTCATTTGGGACAGGGCCAATAAGACGCTGATCCTCGCTCGTTCATGAATCGAATGAGTAAATGGGGTGTATTCGATCAGTGGGTCAAACCAATGACATTCTCCTTCACAGCCCACACTCCAATTCATTTGGCTCACGCTACAGTCAGTCTTTACAGGCAAGAAATGCCACCTCAAGTGCCTCGTGCTTCAAACAAGTGAAGGGTTGCGGCTGCTACTGTTTAAAACTCTTACGTGCTGATTGCAAAATCACAGATTTTTAGGGAGGCTGAGGTGAATTTTAGGGGGCCTGAAGCCCCCCTAAATAGGTTACCCTATGTTGCCTAGCCCTGTTCAAGAAATAAAAACATTTATTTTGCATTTTTAATCTAAGTTTGTGTAAAAGTGTCTTAACCTTTGGCAGTCTGGTAAAACAAAACAAAAAACAAAACAAAACAAAAAAAAAGTCAAAAGATAGCTAAAAATCACTGTTGATATTCCGATTCATTCATCACATTGGAAAAGCAACAGCTGCCTCTCAATGTGTACACTATCCTTATAAATAGTATGAGATAAGAATAATATGTCTCAAATGGTAGTATGTTTAGAAACGGGTTCCAAAGTAGCCGGATGGTCTACTATTTCCGGCAGATTTGCGAAGTGTGGATCCATGCATGCTTTTTTTTTTTTTTTAGGAGTTTGATGCTTCGCCTCAGAACTACAACTGTGAAATGAGAAAAACTACAAACATGGCGGTGACTTCATCAGTTCTTAAATGTTTTCACATCTTAAGCATCACGTAAGTTTAATTGTTAAACACTGTGAAAAGAAACTTCATTGACACTGTAGGACGACGATGCTCCTCATTAAATTGCAAACGATCGGCTGCTCCATTTACACAATTAACAAAAAAGAGTTCGAGTGATTAATAATCATTATAATCTTACCTGCAAGCTTTTATGTCCATCTACTGTATTTGTATTGCTTATGGATACACATTGTGCTTTTAAGAGCTTTCTTTCTTGAAAATAACCGTTAAGTAAAAGTGTCAGCACTATGTGGATTAAAAATGGAAAAATCTTAAACAGAAACATTAATAAAATTAACACAATTGTATGTTCTCATTTTTGCCATTTATTGTAGCCTATCACACTGAAATAGCGGAGATCAGATTCCCTTTCAATGTGCTGTTGAATTATGTCTGTGACGCTTCAAAAGACAAAAACAATAAATAAAGTGATCCAGCACAGTGTCATGCAATTGTTCTGACTTTCTGAATTGGTTATAACATTCAAGATATGATAGATAAAACTACTTTTTTTTTTTTTTTTACTTTAGTTGATTATGAATAAGATCACATTAACTTGTTCAAAAACATTTATTTCATGTTTTACTTATTAGGTTTCATCTGTAACACATTGTGAACTTCACACATTCAATGGAGACAATGATAACAAAATATATAATTTTGGCTTACATTAAATACACATTACTACATATGCATCAACTGTAAAACATCAGTGGATCTCCATACGAAAGACTGTTTTCAACGCCATACTGCTTCTTCTCTCCAATACAGTAGGAATCATTGTGGGGTAGCGTAAATTAAATTAAATAATGAATAATAGTAAAAATGAAATGAGGAACGTGTTTGTCTTGACAACTGAAACAGGATGATTGACAGGTCGGTGTGGTCACAGGATGCATGTGACAATGGCTGCGTCCGAAACCAAATGTAGCTGTCTTGTAATCTCGCTGCCCTATCAGTCAGTGACTCAACAGACAGCATGCGTGTACAAAGGTACTTCCAGAAACTGGTTTTGGACAGGCTACTGAAGCAGCATAAGGTCACATCGTTGCTAGGATACCAGCAACTGATTATCGCCATCTGGTGTCCACTAAAGTTAACATGTCTGCTTCATTCATCCAACTGAACCACAATGGTCTAATAATCTAGAACAAAATCAAGAGAGTTTTGGTGATTACCAAGTATTTATTTCATAACTATAATACTAATTTCTTGCTAGAAATGGAATGAAAAGTTTGAAAAAGTGAATAAAAGCGAACATTTATACACAAATTGTCTATCAGCCTTCTCTTCAGCCGCCTTTTTTTTTCAGCTTAACCGCTGTGGATACTCGCGCACAGGATTGTGGGATTTCATAGACAGCGAAGGATACACCTATGTTGCCTTCAAAAATCGATAAGATGAAGGTATCTCAGTAGACAGGATGTGACACGAACACTGGATTCGGATGTGCCTTGATCCCTTCCTACCTCTGTATCCACCTTTTTCCTGGGGGTCTTACTGGGAAAAACGAATGTGGGTGGGACTTCTGCCGAAAGTTGTTCTACAGCATTACCTAGCTCTAGCTGCAGTCTTTTTAAGACCCTGTCTACAGCTGGTAATAAAATGCTTTTCGGATGACCCGATCACAAAGGTCAGCTATAGTTGTAAACGGGGTGCAAAAATGTTTTGTGATTGGATCACAAAAAACACATACAGAGGTAGTCAAAAACTACATCAAAGCACCACCTCTCACCAGTCAACCAACAAAAGTTTAAACTTTTGTGCGGATTTAAAAGGAAATAACTGTCCGATAAGAGCAATTACATACCCAAGTAAGAACATCACAGCTCTTCCTCAGTGTGTCTGTCTGATTTTAACATGCAGGGTGACAAGATAACAAGCACACACATCTGAAGCTGAACTAACGATTGTACTCCACTGAAACAGCCAATAATTTTGCTGGAAATGTTGCGTTTGTGCTTAGATTAAATCTCAAATGCATCTGGGAGAAACAGCACGCCGGTTTTGTTCACACTTTCTTTGTCTTTCTGACTGTTTTTGCAGTTTATAATCGTTCAGTAACACACTGATATAGTGTTTGATGTATGTCCATACGAAATCATACACGCTCTCTTCAAAGTCCCAACACCACAACAAAAGAATGAATGGAAGTACACCGCAACAACAGCTGTGTTAAACTGACAACGGAAGTAACGCCCAGTGTTGTATGAAGTATCCATCTGTCAAACTTGAGTAAAAGTAAAGATACCTTCATGGAAATTGACTCAAGTAAAATTTAAAGTAGCTCATGAGAAAACGACTTAAGTAAAAAGTATTAAAGTAACTGATATTAAATTTACTTAAGTATCAAAAGTACAAGTAAAACTGCATAAATTACGGAACAGTTCATTAAACCCATGGTAGCTTATTTGATTGGTGGTGCTCACCATTTACTCACCCTCATGCCATCCCAGATGTGTATAACTTTCTTTCATCTGCAGGACACATACAAAGATTTTTAGAAGAATATTTCAGCTCTATATGTCAATTCAATGCAAGTGAATGGTGGCCAGACATTTCAAGCTACAAAAAGTACATTAAGGGAGCATAAAGTTATCCATACTACTACAGTTGTTAAATCCATGTCCTCTGAAGCGATTCAGTTGGTTTTGGGTGAGAACAAGCCACATTTTCACTGTATACCTTGCCATTGCAATCTCTAGGCACGATCATGATTTCAAGCTTGATTTCACTTTCTAGTGCTTGACGTATGCGCAGAGCCCTAGATGGCGCTATCGGAAGTATAATCGAATTTGAAATCCTAATCGCCAAGGAGACGGCTAATGTCAAGGTTTATAGTTGAAAAAGGAGTTATATTTTGGTCTATTTTCACCCAAAACCAATTGGATCCATTCAGAAGACATTGATGGAGTCTTATGGATTACTCTTATGCTGCATTTATGTGTTTTTTGGAGCTTCAAATGTCTGGCCACCATTCACTTACATCGAATTGTCCTACATAACAGCGATATTCTTCTGAAAATCGATCAATATTCTTTTTTTGTTTGTGTTCTGCAGAAAAAAAGAAAAAAAAATGAAAATCATACACATCTTTGATCGAATGAGGGTGAGAAAATAATAAGAGAATTTTCATTTTTAAATGAACCATCCCTTTAATGGTGCATTCAAGTCACATTACAATGATCATATTTATGGGATAAGTGTAAATGAACACCACAGTCCATTAAAATTGGAACATTGAAGAAGGGAGTTGAGTCATATTAGTGACCAGAACAGAGACTTGTGGGGGTGGGCTCTTTTCATTTGGGCCAATAAGCAACCACCCAGCAACCACCCAGAACACACTGACAACTGCATAGCAATGCGCTGAAACAGTTAAAACAACTTAACAGCATAGCAACAACCTGACAACCATCTAGAACACCCTGTCAACTGCAGAGCAATGTGCTAAAAACACAGAAAACAACTTAGCAACAGAACAGTAACAACTTGTCAACCACATACTGTAGCAATGTCCAAAACACACAGCAGAGATCACCTTGACAACTGCATAGCATGCCCTAGTAACCATCCAGAAAACCCACATACTGTAGCATAAATATGCTACAAAGCAAATATAACACTTTAGCAACCAACAGAAAACTAGTTTTACTTAGGCAAAGACCATTCACGTCTTCATAAAATATAAAAATAAATATTGTTGGACATTTTCATGAGCGCTGGTAATTATTCATACACATCATATCTTGTTTAAATGTAAAATGTAAACGCATGTGATTGACTTTTATATGAACAGGTCTCCTGGAAAGGTGGGAGACTGATTACACATGAGTTCATTATTTAACAGTTTTCATAATGTTTAAGCCTAAACTTATCAAATTAATTAGTCAAAAAAAATAATTACAAAAAATAAAATAAAAATGAAAGAAACTCACATGAGCAGTTTCTTGTCTTCCCAGTGGCAACAGACGACGGAACATGTAATCTGGCTGCGAATCATTCAGATTGCTTTTTTAATCATTTTGTTCAGGTCAAAGGAATCAAATTTAAAAGATTTGACTAAAATTATTCTTTCAATGAATCACACATCACTATCGCCGATCTGCATGCATTTTTGCACATACAGCTGTTATTGTTTTGTGGTGTTCAGTCGCAAAAGTAACAAAAGTGTCTGGAGAAATTGATCAGAGTAAAAGTAAAAATTTTCTCTTCAAAATGTAGTAAAGTGAAAGTAAATGTCCAAAGAAATATTTATATTCAAGTAAAGTACAAATATTAAAAAGCTGTACTTAAGTACAGTAACGAAATATTTGTACTTTGTTACTATACACCTCTGGTAACGCCCATATTTCTTGCTAAACATCAGGAAATGTAGGAAAAAGGTGGATACAGCCTCTGGAGGCAGCATTTTCCAGGTTTCAGACGCAGCCAATGCGACCAAGGTCTGTGGTTTCAAGACGCAATTTTATAAGGTGATCGTATGTCTCAATACTTGCACACTCTTTAGCTACACACTCAAAAGTGTGCACTTTTCCATAACAAAAAAGGGCGTAGTATAAATAGGCCAATGGAGACGCAGGGAAGGTCAAGTTGAGAGCATTGCATTGTGGGATACATTATTCAGTGCAGCGTGCGCTGTTGCATACTGCACATTTTGGTAAATGTGGTAAGTCATTCGGGCGCTCCATGCACTTACTGTGGACTGTATACATACTGCATACTACTTCAGTAGTATGCTAGTACGAACATAGTCATACTCTCGAAAAGGGGAGAAGGGGGAAAACACATGACATCCACTTTGAAGAACTGAGGAACACTGGCGCCATCTGTTGGTTAAAACAACACAAAGGCTGCGAGCACTGACCATGTATCATATTAAACTTTCTACAGCAGGTATTTTTCAGTCTGATTTATTATTCAAGCTGACTTCTTTCCCACAAGTGCACCCTTGTTTGCAGACGTCTTCTGATCTGACTGAAGATCAAAGAGGTAGTTAGACTTTGTCAATGACGTCATCGATGTCCATGTCCTCAGGCTACCTGCTGAATCAGGTACATTTACCTGCGTGTTCAGACTGAAGAGCAAACCGCCGTCGAGTTACTTTTCCGTAGCCTTTTGCTCTTTTTAATAAAAAATTAACCCGACTGGTCGAGAGCTACCGAAGGATTTATGAAATAATTGTGAAATCCAGGTCAAACAACCTTTGTGAGCGTCCCGGACTTCCGGAAGAACCGTAAAAAACGTCAAACTGCGACATTTCCTCCATATGTTGTGAGTAAAGTCCAACAATAACAAAGATTGTTAATTTTCATTAATATTCCCCGGTAAAATGTTTAGAACTTGTTAAAGAGTTTTTCTAAGTGGTAAACTCGATCAGTTTCCCCCCCAAATGCCTCATATCTGACTGGATTTGTAAAGGAAAATGTAAACTGACGTGTTTGGAGACGGTGTAAACTTTTCAGTTTTTTTTTTTTTTTTGAATGTGTAAGTAATGTTTGAAGTTTTTATTTTATTTATTTTTTATATTTATAGATATTAAAGTACAAACATTCATTTTAGTCTGCATGTATTTGCAGGCCTATTTAACACGAAGTCGAACAATATTTGGGGCTTATCGTTTAGTTGGAAATATTAAAATATATAAATATTTTAGATAATTGCGTCTCTAAGGGATTTTTAATGCAATTTTTTGCATAACAATCGAAAATTGACGGTTAATATTTATTTTTTCTTTTTAAAGCAAAAGTTTATATTCACTTGTGCTTCCTCGACGATGTTGTTTCTCAAACTATATATATATATATATATACACACACACACACACACACGTTGTAAAGATCATGTATATGCACAATTTTATCTGTTAAAAATAATTTCACGCTTTTAAGCAATCGACTTCAGATCAAAAGCTTTTTAAGAAACATAAATTCAATCAGCTTTTGACTGATTTAAAATCAGTTTATGATTGGAGGTAAACATCTTGCTTAAATGACATCTGTTTTTGGACTCCACAAATCAATGCTAAATAATAGGGCTTGGTATTGATGCAGATTTGCCGATTCGATTCCGATTCACAAACTCTTGATTCGATTCTGAATTCGATACTGTATCAATTCATATGGGCATATTTTAGACCTCTTTTCTTACATATGAAAAAAAATTCTCTCCCAGTTTATGGTGTTAATTATACTGGGGACCCTCTAACTAGGTATCTTACAAAAATATAAGTTTTACTATTAAATTTGATTAGTTTTTCATCATTTTGGTCACATTTTAGCTTTTTAAAAATGAATAAATGCATGTATTCCAACAATACATTTTTATATTACATTGAAAATATTACATTTATTACATGTTTATTGTTTACATTCATAATTTGTAGGGCATTGAATCGATAGCATTTTTTAAAACTAATTAATCGTACAGTTTCTGTAGTTAATCGTGGTACATGGTATATTTAAACAAACACGTTAATATAATCATCAGACACTATACATACAGATATAAAACTTATTGAATGCTGAATTTCAGCTAATTTGCTGAAGTTTAAAATCTGAAAACTATTGTTTTCTCTGGTGAGCGAAGCTGAGAGGGCATTTTCAGCTGACTCACACTCGAGAGGTTGATTTTCATTGGAATGAATTTTTTTATTTTCTCCCCAGTTTGGAATACCCAATTCCCAATGCGCTCTAAGTCCTCGTGGAGGACTGGCGGAGGACGAATCTCAGTTGCCTCCGTGTCTGAGACCGTCAATCCGTGCATTTTATCATGTGGCTTGTTGAGCGCATTACTGCGGAGACATAGTGTGTGGAGGCTTCACGCCATCCACCGCGGCATCCACGCACAACTCACCATGTGCCCCACCGAGAGCGAACCACATTATAGCGACCACGAGGAGTTTACTTTACCCTCCCTAGCAACCGGGCCAATTTAGTTGCTTAGGAGACCTGGCCAGAGTCACTCAACACACCCTTGTGATTCCAGGGGTGGTAATCAGCGTCAGTACTCGCTGAGCTACCCAGGCCCCCACATTGGAATGAATTATTAATTAAAATCAATATTTTTACCCAGTCCTACTAAATAAGCAAATCTGCTTAAAATAGCTTGTCTGCTCAGTATCATATGCTTTTACATACCAAAGGCATCTGACAAGTTCTTTCACTCCCATAAGACTGTTTTGTTTTAGGTCCCTTTTTATCGAGCGAAAGTGCAGATGGTATCTAGGTGAAGTTTTGCTTTCACTTTTTTCCACAACTTATTAACACTGACAGCAGCCAAGAAAAACAACGCACAAAGCTCTGAAACTGGTTGGTTTACATTTCTTGGAGGAAATATTGGGGTTAGGAAGGTGTATTGCATCTGCACAACAAAGTAGTTTTGTTGTAAAAATCTCCATCCCCTCCGTTTGTCCCTGCTCACTATAATGTTTCTTTCTCTTTAACAGACCCTGAGGTTTCGGCCCAGTGACAGGTAACCATAAAATCATCCACCCGAGGTCGGTCTGGGCTGAGGGTTGTCAAGTCATTTTTATTTGTATAGCACTTTTCACAATGCATATTGTTTGGAAGAAACTTTACAGAGAATCATGCTGTAATGTCTAATGTTTTAAATTTCTTAAAGTCCCCATTGAGTGGTTGTCCCAATGGAGAGCTCCCCGTCCTTCCTCACTGGTCCCATTGAGGAAGGGCCTTACCAAGAACGTTGTGTTGACCCAGAGGAGATTGAGGTCCAGCACCTTGGAGGATGCCACAGAGTCAATCACAAAGATGCCAATGGCAACACCACGGGGCCGGAGACTGTAAAATTTCTTCCCGCCAAAGAAGAGCCCGTGTCGGGGACATGTATGTGTGGACCTTGCACTTCTGTGGCAGGTTGCAGGAAGCTCTTTTGTAGCGTGTTGACTTGTGGATTGTACCGCGTATGCCAGCGTTTGCCCTGTCTGATTTCCAGTGACAGCTCACCTGTCAACGTACAAGTGGAGAAGCCTTTGAGCTCTCCAAACAATGAGAATGGATTCTATTCTGACATCCGTATTGGTGGTGTCAAGGTGGATACATCAGTCATTGAAGACGACGAAGAGCATCTCTCATTTTCCACCTCTAAAATGGAGATAGACAGTCCGACCTACTTCAGTAGCTTAACAGAAGACCACCTTGTCGATGGCGACCTGACTGAAGACGTGGACAAACTCATCACACGGAAGCTTATGGAGGTCTTCTCGGAGTTTGAGATCAACGAGTTGGCCAAGTGCACCTCAGACTCCATGTTCCTGCGGCGTTCGCGGGAGATCAGTCAGCTAATCTCGGACATCGTGCAGGAGCACAATTTGGAGGAGCAGGAGGCCGAGTGCAGGCTGGTGCGCGAGATTATTCGCATCAGCACGCGCAAGAGTAAGAAGAAGCTGCAGATCAGGCCACAGGAGCTGCAGCGAGACAGCGGTAATGACACGTGGAACAGCAAGAAGAACAGCCAGAAGAGCAGCTTCAATTCCGTTAGCGATGGGAGTGAGTGAAAACTGCATTTTCCTTTTTTAACCATGGCCTAGTTGTGAACCTTTTGACAGATGCCCTGTCTGGTTCTCTTTGGCCTTTGTAAAAATGTTAAAGGAGTCTTACAGTCTAAAATTCTCACCCTCATGTCCTTTTCAAACTTGCTTGGCATTCTTTCTTCAGTGGAACACAAAAGGAGATGTTTAGCAGAATGTTCAAGCAGCTTTTTTCCATATAATGAAAGTGAATAGGGATATAATCCTGACGAGTTCCAAAAAAGCACAATAAAAGTATCATAAATGTAGTCCATACACTATATGACTATAAGTCTTTTGAAGCCGTGATATAGCTTGGTGTGAGGAATGCACTGAAATCGGAGACTATTTAGCCCAAGACGAAGCACTTCTTTATTAAACTGACTGGGAGAAATTGGAACACTCAATATGGTGGATGTAAAAAAGCAAGTCCCGCTTTACAGGTAAAAGAGCCAATTACCTTTTAGACACAGACATCACCTGTCAGTAAACTCGAGAATGCACACATGCAATAGCTGAACCAGTCTGACAAAATTGCATTTTTAGCGTGATCTGAGCTATCGAAGCACAATTTATGATACCAGTGTTGTCAGATTTTACTACTGATCTGAAATATGTTCTTTGGTTCTTTGATCGTAATCTTGACTAAAGTTTGATTTTGTTTGTTTTTTTGAGATTTTGGTCTTTCCCCTGCTCGGGAGCGTTCCAAAGATGTTAGCCGATTGGACTGACGTGCCTTTAAAGGGACTTTGCCAAAATTTAAGTCATCATTTGCTGAAAATCTTCCCCTCCACTGAAGCTCTCAAATCTCATTCAGACTTATGCATATTAAAAGGATAGTTCACCCCAAAATGAAAATTCTCTCATTATTTACATCCCAGATGTGTATGACTTACTTTCTTCTGCAGAACACAAATGAAGATTTTTAGAAGAATATTTCTGCTCTGTAGGTTCATACAATGCAAGTGAATGGTGACCAAAACTCAAGTGGTTTAATCCATGTCTTGTGAAGCGAAGTGATAGGTGTGGGTGAGAAACAGATCAAAATGTAAGTCCTTTTTTAATATAAATCTCCACTTTCACTTCCGCATTCTTTTTTTGTTTTTTGGCGATTCACATTCTTTATGCATACTGACACCTACTGGTTAGAGCTGGTCAAAGGTAGAGATTTATATTTAAAAAAAAAGACAAATATTTATCTGTTTCTCACCCACACTTATATCACTTCAGAAGACATGGATTTAACCTGGATTACCTTAATGCTGACTTTTTGTGCTTTTTGGAGCTTCAAAGTTTTGGTGACCATTCACTTGCATTGTATGGGCCTGCAGTGCTGAAATATTCTTCTAAATATCTTCATTTGCGTTCTGCAGAAGAAAGGATAGCACTTTATTTTACAGTACTGTTCTACCTTTACGTACTATATAATTATAACAACTGTAGTAATTACTAGGTACTAACCCTAAACCTAACACTAATCTTACCCCATATTAAGTAAATGTATTTACCTAATATAACTCGGTACTTTCTTGGGTAAGTACACTGTAAGAATACTGAAAGTACATGTACTGTAAAATAAAGTGTAGCCACTATCCCTTTAAAACATGCCAGAACCAATGCCGTTGATCGCAAGCTCTTTCAACATTTAAGCACGTGCAGGATATGTATTATAGATATCTGAAATTCAATTTTCACTAGTTAAAATGCTAATTCTTAATATCAGGAATGGAATTACTACTATTGAAAATAATTCTTGATATTAATAATTTGCACTAATAAATGTTAATTTCAACAAGTAAAAAACTACTGATATCTGTAACTGCATTTTCACTTTCACAATGATCACTCCTGTTCAAAACATAATTACAGATATCCATAATTAATTTCCTACTACTTGAAGTTCCAAGTACACATATCAGCTATGTACTTCTACTTACTAGTAAAAACAATTACTTTTAATATCAAGAATTACGTTGTTGCTAATGCAAATGTCCATTCCAGAAATCAGCAATTGATTTACAACTAGTAAAAATGCAAATGGTACTTTAATAGTGTTGTTTTTTTGTTTTTTTGTTTTTGTCCATTTTGGAGATTGATAGCATCTGGTCAAAATATGCTTTCATTGTATGGAAAAGAGTAGTGTGAACATTCATACATGTCTGGAATGTCATGGGGGTGAGTAAATGATGATAGAATTTTATTTGGAGGTGAACTAACCCTAAAAAGTGTTTTTGCATATGTACTAGAGTTACTGAATATATGTGAGAATTCTCCCTGTTGGTTGCCGTTGTTGCTTTAATTCAAGCCCCATATCTCTATGTGTCAAATATGCCTTGTTAATTACAACAAACATTAGTTACAGTGTACAAATGGCATGATGTGTGTTGTCATGTCCATCCAAAAGTCTCATGCACAGATTCTAGTATAATCAATCAATAACAGTCTTTATGTCTTTGCTAGCATTCTAATTGAACCCCTGAATCACTGCAAGTCTGAATAAGTAATTGAAACTACTTTATTCTCTTTTTAGAGCTGCAGATTTCAATGGAGAGGTCAGATGACATAGAAGCCAGAAAGTTACGCAACAACAGTAACCAGTGTAAGTTGTACATTTGGTTTTATGAACTGTTTACAAAAGTGCAGGCAAACAGAGGCTGCAAATGGTGATGGCAAGATGTACACTGGTGGCCAAAAGTTTGGAATAATGTACATATTTTGCTGTTTTGGAAGGAAATTGGTACTTTAATTCACCAAAGTGGCATTCAGCTGGTCACAAAGTATAGTCAGGACATTACTGATGTAAAAAACAGCACCATCACCATTTGAAAAAGTCATTTTTTATCAAATCTAGACAGGCCGCATTTCCAGCAGCCATCACTCCAACACCTTATCCTTGAGTAATCATGCTAAATTGATCATTTGGTACTAGAAAATTACTTGCCATTATATCAAACACAGTTGAAAGCTGTTTGGTTCATTAAATGAAGCTTAACATTGTCTTTGTGTTTGTTTTTGAGTTGCCACAGTATGCAATAGACTGCCATGTCTTAAGGTCAATATTAGGTCAAAAATGGCAACAACAAAAAAAGAAACAGCTTTCTCTAGAAACTCAACGGTCAATCATTGTTTTGAGGAATGAAGGCTATACAATGCTTGAAATTGTCAAAAAAACTGAAGATTTAATTCAAAGGTGTACACTACAGTCTTCAAAGACAAAGGACAACTGGCTCTAACAAGGACAGAAAGAGATGTGGAAGGCCAGATGTACAGCTAAACAAGAGGATAAGTACATCAGAGTCTCTAGTTTGAGAAATAGACGCCTCACATGTCCTCAGCTGACAGCTTCATTGAATTCTACCCGCTCAACACCAGTTTCATGTACAACAGTAAAGAGAAGACTCAGGGGTGCAGGCCTTATGGGAAGAATTGCAAAGAAAAAGCCACTTTTAAAACAGAAAAACAAAAAGAAAAGGTTAGAGTGGGCAAAGAAACACAGACATTGGACAACAGATAATTGGAAAAGAGCGTTATGGATCTTAACCCCATTGAGCTTTTGTGGGATCAGCTAGACTGTAAGGTGTGTGAGAAGTGCCCATCAAGACAGTTACATCTATGGCAAGTGCTACAGGAAGTTTGGGGTGAAATGTCACCTGAGTATCTGGACAAACTGACAGCTAGAATGTCAAGGATCTGCAAAGCTGTCATCGCTGCACATGATGAGAACTCTTTGAAGTAGTTTAAAAGTAATAGTAATTTTTCACGTTATTAATGTCCTGACTATACATTGTAACCAGTTGAATGCCACTTTGGTGAATAAAAGTACCAATTTCTTTCCATAAGAGCAAAATCTGTACATTATTCCAAACTTTTGGCCGCCAGTGTAGATGACATGTCCAGTAACAGGGTGTCTTACACAGCTTTACTTTTGCAGTACAAGTATATGGGTGAGTCTCACGAAAACATCTCCAAGTCGCATTTCACCCCAAAAGCAAAAACAAATATACAAAATTATAGGAGTTTAAAACAAAAGCCTGCTTTAAGCACCATTAAGATTTTTTGCATTGGGACATTATGGTTATGACAATTAAGCACATTTTCCAACCAAATTCCCATTATCGTAATGCATCAAGATGTTATACTTCTGAGTTTTTTTGTGTTTCCTGTTATTCTCAGTGGTGATTCTCATGAGATTCTAGTACTACAAAAATTACTTTAATACAAAATTCAAGTCAATTGTAACAAATACTACCATTATTTATAAAAGCATTACAATTTAATAATTATTCAGGGTTCCCACGTGTCCTGGAAAACCTTGAAAACCTGGAATTTTGCAGTGCAGTTTTCCAGTCATAGAAAAGTCATGGAAAATTATTAAAAAAAAAAATACCTAAATGCCCTGGAAAATAATTATTTGTCCTGGAAAATATTTTAATAATTAAAAAAAAAATTTCACTGCCGGCTGGTTCATGTTGTGAAACAACATCAGCGGTTGACTGTCAAGTCAACAAGCAAAGCCCTGTCACGTACATTCTCTGCTCATCTGCTGTCATCTCTGCTTTGCTCTGTGGATATAGTTTAAGGAAGTGTTGATAGAATGCAAAATCTGATTTGTTTGTTTCATCATTGTTGTAATGTTAACTACAAAAACATTTGAGTTGTAAATTTAAGACAATGACAGTGGTTGGATTGCAGATTTTTTAAATGAATTCACACCCTGCGGTGATAGCGTGGTGAATTGGCCTTTACACCTCAGGATGTGAATTAATTGTTAATAATGCAACAATCGGAGTGTGCTTATACCGCAGTTACCACATGTAGGACCCAATGATTTCTAAGATGCAGAAATCACGGATGGGAATCAAGGAATCCAGTCATAAAAATGGCAATAGCCATCCTGTATTTAGGATGAAAATTAATGTTTGAATGCACAATCAAATTAAAATCACAATATTTCCTAGTCTGATTATTAAACCACAAAAGGCTGCGATTAAATGAAATAATCTGCAGGTGCTGCATGCTTCAAAATGAATGTGTGAATCCATCCACTCATACACTGAAAACACTGCATCATGATCATAACGTGCTCTGTGTTTTGTAGATGAGAGAGAGCAGAGCGCTCTAAAGTGTACAGACTATATATGTATTTAATTAAATCACAGCTTTTTGCATTTTAATAATCACACTGGGCCATGTAGCGAACTGCTTATCCGGAGGTGAGAAACTTAAAATGCTGAGGGAAAATAAAAGCTTGATTTTAATTTGAATAAATTCATTTGAATACACACCATTTTGACAAAAACAAATTTAACTGTTGTATACGTAATTCTGAAAAAAGAACCATCTAATAACCACAGTATACAGCATGATCGCTTGTGTGTTTTTGCTTAAATATTACACCGGTTAGGCTCATAAAATGTCCTGGAAAATTGTGCCTTAAAAAGAGTGGGAACCCTGTTATTTAATTAATTATTTGCATTACGGTAAAGAGACTTTTGGTGGAAAATGTCTTTAATTGTCATGATAATAAAGTCTCAATGCAGTGGTCCTAAAATAGGCATAGTTTTTACTTCTTTATTTTGATGTTTCTTAACAGGTTTTGTAAGATTCACCCACAGATAGTTTTGCATAAACTAAGCAAAGGCCTTGGCTAAAGCTTGCGCTATCTTTGCTAGCAGCTCAAGCTCATTGTGTAAGTTAGTGTAGCCATGCTGCTGGCAGCTCCATGCTTATATTAAAGACTGTTCAGCTCTCTGCTGTAGAAGTATGAGAGGGGTGTGCGGCGAGTTTGAGGGGTTTGTGATGTACCAGCTCATTGTCATAAACAATGCTCTCTTGTGTGAGGACATCTGATCGGTTACACTCCTCTGAATTTAAATGTCTCTCTTTTCCTCATCAGTGCTGGTTTACCCCTCCCTTTCTGTTTGCTTGATGTTTTTTCATGCTGTTCAATGTTGGCAAGCAACAGTTGTATATTTCCGCCATAGCCTATGCCATTAAAAACATTTGTGAGGATACTTAACACATTTATAACTTAAGCACTGTATGCTTTTTTAAAGGGGAAATACATTTTTTAAGCATTTTAATTTCCTGTGCCAACCCTCTACGGACATGTTGGAGAATGAATCGGCATTGGCTAGTAAATTTTTGTTTTTTACTCACCTGACTTTTGACAACATGTAAGCGTCATGCAACTGAAAACTAAAAAAGATATTAATAAGAATGGGGAATCATCATATAATATATGATGATTGGTAAAAATGTTGGTAAAACATTTTTACCAACCCTTGCATAGATGCAGCACAAGCTTATTTGTTAAATTCTGTAATAATTACAGTGTTTTCTGAA
The DNA here is from genome assembly GCF_019703515.2 of Myxocyprinus asiaticus. Lineage (NCBI taxonomy): Eukaryota > Metazoa > Chordata > Actinopteri > Cypriniformes > Catostomidae > Myxocyprinus > Myxocyprinus asiaticus. Next base: position 38,323,068 of record NC_059373.1, read on the forward strand.
GTTAAAATATTTCACAATGTATAACAAGTTTCACAAGTGCCCTTTAGATATTTATGTATTTACACACTACTACATTTTGTAACATGTTTGTTTAGATGCACTTGTGCGATTTACATTGAGTTTACATTGATATGTATAACAAGCGCTAAATTGGTATTGTCTCTTTAAAAGACAAGCTCCATGGGCAAGTGTTTACGGTTGAATAAGCGCAGCACACATTAACGACAGAGAAGTTGCACGGTGGTTTTTTATAGATATACATACGTAGATGCCTCATTCGGCTGGTTCGGATACATTTTCAGTATATTTGCCATGATACATTCATTTGAAGAGGACTTTATTTGCAGATTGCTTCGGGAAAAAAAACCCGTTTTAGAAGTGAAGACAAATTTTTATATCATCTAAAATATTGCGCAATGTTTGTTTATGGAAAATCAGATAATGTGAAAGTTGGCTGGAAAAGACTCCAGACTGTTGTAGACCGTATCTGTCATGTGTTGATGGATGGCTCTTGACCGTTCCAATATGGCGGACGCGCCGACGTATTGCTATACATAGGAACAGCTGCTAATAAAGTATCTACGTATTATCTGTATTTCTTAATATTGCACAAATGTGAACCTGCAGCACTTAGCTTTTATAATCTACACGATCTGCTCTGAGATCACTGAAAACAGCATATCATGAGCCCCACACACAGCCAGGAACATCACAAAGATTGGATTACTTCACCACATTGTACTCTTTAGTGGTGGTGGTTTTGATTCATCCCACTGAATCAAGTATTTTGAATCCAATCACCAAAAAGATTTGTTCCTATTCGTTCACTGATTTGTTCAGTTAACATTTCTGTAAATTACACCTTTACATCAGTAGGTGGTGACATTTCGAGTCATTAAACCATTGATAAAGTTCACGACTGAAACATGTCTAATTATCCTTTATTAAGATTTGGATGTTTAAGAGAAATCTGAGACACTTCAGTAGAGTGATTAAGCATCATAAGCATTTCTACTACAAATGACAACAAAACGTGTTTTCTGAACTGCAGAGCATGACTTTGTTGCCGTTATTGCTTTAATTCCCCCTTTCCATTTCCCTCAGCATTAATTTCATAGTCTACAATAAAAGAAGTCAAACTTTTGTCTGCGAGGTTCTACTTTGTCCGAAAGTGTCATAGATGTAAGCAAAATCGTAATGTGGCTAAATAGCAGAGTCTGTGAAATTGTATGCATATTCTGTGTTTCAATACATCTTTATTCTATTTTTCTCTCTGTCCCTGCAGCATACTCTCCAAGTTTCCAGGAAACAGGTGTGCTGGTCACATCTGACACTCCCTTACTACCCAACAACATACGCGCGTGAGTGTCCCCTCAAACCAGACACAGTTTACATTTCCAAACCGTCCTTAAACCATCTCTATGAAGAATATATGTACTTGTCTTGGGGTCAATGGATCATTTTGAAGTAACCCTTAGAAGTTGAGACTCCATGCTCCATTATTTGGCTTTTTGAAATACAACTGAAGACGGGATTGTAGTTATGCTTCTTTTTTTACCCCTGTTGTTGTGGACCCCTGTGCTATTTGCATCTCAAGACTGCCCAGCAGAAGGTATTAAGCAACCGACTTTGCTTGAGTTGTTGAGAATGAAGAATGAAAAAGTCTTTATAGATAGCAGATATATAGAACCATGATAGTCATAAAAGACCAGATTATTTTCCTTTAACTCTCTTGTCTCAGTTCTCCTTTGCCTGTAAATGCTAAAATGATGAATGTATTAGGCAAATGTTGGAGCTCCAGTCAAAGTCTGACTGTGTAGAAGGAAGTTATGTTGGACCAAAAGAAATGCTTTGAGCCAGAATGAATGTTGATGCATGCTAAATGCATAAAAAATGTTAGTTGTTTAGATAAGTGCCTGTCTCTATGCTTATTTAAATGTACATAAAAAGCTACATAAGCACTTCACTTGCCATATGCAAAGTCTAGAGGAGTAATTGATTATTTGTGTAATTTATGAATTCAATGAACACTTCAATGTAAATTTCACTTTTTGCCAGATTTTTTAGTACAAGCTTAATGTAAAAGTCTGAGGGTTGCTTAAAAAAAAATGTCTGTAAAAAGTCTGTTTGTCTGTTTAGAAATAGATTTCTTGTGACATAGGATGTTTTGCTCAGACATGTAGTAAATACTGTAAGCTATCTATGTGTGAGATAGAAATTAAAATGTATGCATTTGCATCTTCAGTGAAGCAGAACTGTTTACATCATTTGAGTCAAGTAATGCACTCAGTTCAACACAAAATCCTTAAGCTTTTAGATTGTAACAAATAAGTTATGGTATTAACACTATATTTTCATGAAAAAATGTTAAGCTAAAAAAGAGGAAAGAAATGTATCCTTCATGCAAGGCTGTGGTGAGGCCATTTTAATTCATAGAACAGAACAAGGTCACATTCAGTTTGAATTAAATAGCCCTGTGGGCCGCTCCACATATTGAAACCTTAAAAATCCCCAGATAATACCAGCAAATTGTAATGCTTAAACTATTTCAAGCAGAGAGAGATATTTGATTGGCGAGAAAGGGAACAGAAGCTTGTTGTTCACCAAAGGCATCACACTGAATACTTAAAACTGATCCTTTGTATCTCAGTTGACATCATGTTTAGGTACTGTAACAACTTAATGACTCATTCTAGTCAAGAAGTTTCTGCCTGGAGGGGAAAAAGTGAATAAAAGTGTCTTGTTTGAACACAAAGGAAATCCGTCTATGGATTAGTATTCTTGATCCTTCAGGCATTTATTTTTGGAGAAAAAACACCTGTTGTTCTCCTTTATATTTTTTCTGTATTATATGGCATGAGAAGATGGTACAAGAAGTGTAGTTGACAATGTAAGGAGACTCGCATGCTACAAGTGCTCATTACAAATGCATCACAATTCTATCCTTGTGTTTATATTTATTTCTTTAAAACTCTCACAAAATGAATCCAATTAAGAAATCTTCCAGGTTATATTAAATGGAATGTTCTGTTTAGGGTGATTTTAAAAAAAAAAAAAAAAAAAAAAAAAAACCTTCCAAGAAAATATCCTAGTCCTATTTTACTTCAAAATCAAAAGTATCAAATGTAATAATATATTTTGCATGTAGAAATGTAAGCATATTTCCAGGGCCATTTAAGATTATTTACATTGTGACATTATTTTCATGACAGTTACGCACATTTTAACCCCAATTCTCATTGCTGCAATGTGAAAAAAGATGCTAATTATGATATTCTCATTACTTCTATGTAAATTTTATTTTTTTAGTTGAAAATTATTTAAAAAAATCATAGTAGTATTCTATTGGTACTGGATTTCATTTGTACAGATTTTATTTAAATCATTGTATAACAACATCTTTTTTGCTGTCCTACGGTAATGAGAAAAATAATTGAAAACAATGGTGATAGTAAAAGAAGATGTCCTGTTGCGTTATGGTAATGAGAATCATCATTAAAAACAATGCAAATAATAAAAGTAAAACGTACAGATGTGTTATGGTAATGAGAACCATCATTTAAGTCAACGCGAATAATAAAAGTAAAATGTCTGGATGCATTACGGTAATAAGAACCATCATTTAAAACAATATGAATAATAAAAGTAAAACGTTTGGACGCGTTATTGTATTGAGAACCAGCATTTATACAATGTGAAAAAAAAAAAAAGTAAAACATCCGGATGCGTTACGGTTATAAAAATCATTATTGAAAACAATGGGAATAGTAAAAGTAAAACATCCAGATGAATTACAGAAATGAGAACCATCATTGAAAACAATGGTAATAATTAAAGTAAAACGTCCAGACATATTACAGTTATAAGAATCATCATTAAAAATGATGAGAATAATAAAAGTTAAATGTCCAGACACATTAAGGTTATAAGAACCATAATTGAAAATGATAGGAATGGTAAAAGTAAAATGTCCTGGCACATTTTGGTTATGTGAATCATCATTGAAAACAATGTGAATAATAAAAGTAAAACATCCGGGCACATTGCGGTTATAAGAACCATCATTGAAAATGATAGGAATAGTAAAAGTAAAACGTACAGACACATTACAGTTATAAAAATCATTATTGAAAACAATAGGAATAGTAAAAGTAAAATGTCCTGGCACGTTTTGGTTATGAGAATCATTGTTGAAAACAAAGTGAATATTTAAAGTAAAACATCATCCAGACACATGACATTTATAAGAACCATCGTTGAATATGATAGGAACAGTAAAAGTAAAGTGTCGTCCAGACACATTACGTTATACGAATCATTATTGAAAACGATAGGAATAGTAAAAGTAAAACGTCATCCAGACACATTACTTTATATGAATCATTATTGAAAATGATAGGAATAGTAAAAGTAAAACGTCATCCAGACACATTACTTTATATGAATCATTATTGAAAACGATAGGAATAGTAAAAGTAAAACGTCATCCAGACACATTACTTTATATGAATCATTATTGAAAACGATAGGAATAGTAAAAGTAAAACGTCATCCAGACACATTACTTTATATGAATCATTATTGAAAATGATAGGAATAGTAAAAGTAAAACGTCCTGGCATGTTTGGTTATGAGAATCATCATTGAAAACAATGTGAATAATTAAAGTAAAATGTCGTCCAGACACATTACGTTATATGAATCATTATTGAAAACGATAGGAATAGTAAAAGTAAAACGTCATCCAGACACATTACTTTATATGAATCATTATTGAAAATGATAGGAATAGTAAAAGTAAAACGTCCTGGCATGTTTGGTTATGAGAATCATCATTGAAAACAATGTGAATAATTAAAGTAAAATGTCGTCCAGACACATTACGTTATATGAATCATTATTGAAAACGATAGGAATGGTAAAAGTAAAACGTTGTCCAGACACATTAGGGTTATAAGAATCATTATTGAAAACGATAGGAATAGTAAAAGTAAAACATCCTGGCACGTTTTGGTTATTAGAATCATTATTGAAAATGATAGGAATAGTAAAAATCAAACATCCTGGCACTTTACGTTACAAGAAACATTACTGAAAATGATAGGAATAGTAAAAGTAAAATGTCCTGGCACGTAATGTCATCCAGACACATTACGGTTATAAAAACCGTAGTTGAAAACGATAGGAATGGTAAAAGTAAAACGTTGTCCAGACATATTAGGGTTATAAGAATCATTATTGAAAACAATATTAATAGTAAAAGTAAAACGTCAAGACACATTACGGTTAAAAGAGTCATTATTGAAAACGATAGGAATAGTACAAGTAAAATGTCCTGACACATTACGGTTATAAGAATAATCATTGAAAATGATAGAAATAGTAAAAGTAAAACATTCAGACACATTAGGGTTATAAGAATCATCACTGAAAACAATGTTAATAGTAAAAGTATAACGTCCAGATGAGTTGCAGTAATGAGAATTGAGGTGTAAAATGTGCTTAAGTGTCCTGAAATAATGTCGCAATGCAAAATAAATTAATAGTCCTAAATGTAGGCTTAATTTCCTTTAGGTAAAATATTATTTATTATCCTTTGTATAATCTGGGGATAATTATGACCAGGACAGGTTTCATGAGAATCACCCTACAACATTGCCCCTTTTAGTCTTCCATTTAACTGCATATCTGTCAAAAAAAAAAACACAAAAAAAAAAAAACCCGGTTTTTGTTATGTTTGGCTATTTTTAAAACAGATAATGAGCCAAAATGAATTTCTGTTGATATCGACAGCATTCCACAGATTCTTTTGATAGAGCTTAACTTATATTGAACCTGGAATATTTTCTCTCTTTTTCCATAATTAAATCTTATTCCACAAGGAGAGTGCTTCTGTATTTACTTATTTGGTATTTTTGTATAATACCCTCATACTTCGAGATCTACATCACCTGAAGCTGTGAAAGTTTAGAGTGCATCTGGACTGTGAACTGTGTTTTCTTCCTCTTCTCAGTCAGGCGCGAGCTGCAGTGCTGCTCTCGTGCGCCATCATTAGAGTTTCATATGATCTCATGTTATGTTGACAACAAAATAATTTGTCGACAATTTTTTATTGTCGACTAATCGTTTCAGCCCTACTGGCCATCAGGAGCACCTGCCTGCGCGGACCTCATAACAGAGAGAAAATTTAATAAACTCTGCAAGACAAGCCAATACAATGACGTTTATTTGAAATAATGTAATGGCTTTTATTTTTAAATTACTTCGGAGCGCATATCCGTATGATCACCTCGACTCATACCTTGTGTGGACCTCATTATTTGATATACAAAACACAATAATGGTGACAACCAAAAACAACATATTAAGAATAAGATGAGCTCTGAATAATCACTAAATGACAAATAACTGGAAGTTACAACAAATACAATAACAGCAGCGTAAATAAAATCGGCAAACAGTAAAGCTATGAGCAGTACATACCGCAAAGCATTTCTACGAGCTGAAGCGCGGCTTGCTGAATAATGCTCACACCTGATAAACATGCAGAAAAGAAGTCGTGAAAAATATTACTTTGTAGCTATTTGAGTTTTTACTTAGTTTAAAGGATATCAGAAACAGCACTTGTCATAGCATAGGGCTTTTCACTTTTTCTCAAGAATAATCTGGGGAAGGAATTAAAACACTGCAGATATAAAGATTCAACAAACATAGTCAGAGTGAAATTATTAGCAATTCATCTGCAAAATATCTGCAAAGATCTACACTAAGAGGTATGCTTATTTTATTTTATTTTTTTACATATATTTATATATGTACATATTCTGGCCAATTTTTTTTTTTTTTTAAATAAAATGTACACAGTTATGTTAGCAATTGACATCAAATTTTAAGCATTGTCATTAGTGTCCTGCTGTGTGACGCTGTCTTCATCTAACTATTTTAAACAACATTTTCTGATCTTGTATAGCTATATATACATATATAATATATTATTATCATACTTGTTGTTTCCACAACCTCATATTAACTAAGAAACATTTATTTGCACTTACAAATACAGAACAGAGAACAGAGAGTTGGTTTAATTTAGTCCGGAGAATAGCTGGGAATAGCTGTGTTGAAAGCTGAACTGAAGTCCACAAAAAGTGGTCTGTCCAGATGTTGTAGGATATAATGCAGTTCCATGTTGACAGCATCATCCACAGACCTGTTTTCTCGGTAAGCAAACTGAAGGGGGTCTAGCAGGGGTCCAGTGATGTCCTTCAGGTAGTCTCTCAAATGACTTCATGACCACAGAAGCAGTTCATCCGTTTTGTTGGCGAGGGAGCGGACATTCACAAGATGAATACTCGGCAGCAGAGTCCTAAAGCTGCGTTGACGAAGCTTCAAAAGCGCGCCAGCACGCTTCCCTCGCTTGCATCTCTTGGAGCACTTGTAGAACACCGCTGTGCCTCTAAGATGTCTATTAAAACATCCGAATAATCAAACACTGGCAAAAAATGATCAATGAACATTACACTTTTCTGACACTACACTCAAAGCACTTTACACAGTGAACAGGGGACTCTCCTCAACCACCACCAGTGTGCAGCATCCGCCCGTTTGATGCAACAGCAGCCATAGTGCACCAGTACACTCACCACATACCAGTTATTGGTGGAGAGGACAGAGTAGAGTTATAGAGCCAATTAATGGATGGGGATTATTAGGAAGCCATGATTGAGAAGGGCCAATGGGGGGAATTTAGCCCCACCACTAAACTGGGGCATTAGGACCCACACAGAGCACAGGGTGAGCACCCCCTGCTGGCCTCCCTAATACCTCTTCCAGCAGCAACCTTAGTTTTCCCCAAGAGGTCTCCCATCAAGGTACTGACCAGGCTCAACCCTGCTTAACTTCAGTGGGCAACCAGTCTTGAGCTACAGGGTGATATGGCTGCTGACATCAGGTATGCTGTGCCGAATATTCAGCAGTTCATCCCTGGTGAAACTGATTGGGAAATAGTGACAAAAACATGAGAAACAAACAAAAGTATCAAAAACGCTAGAGAGCTCCACACCGAAGCAGGCATCCACGGCGCCATCATGTATCAACTGACATCCATTGATATGCAGTTGCAAATTTGCTTGGTTTATTAAAAAGCTAAATTAACCAGCAAATGGAGGGGTTTTGAAACCAGGAGCACTAACAGCATCAATAGCAAAGATCATACAAACTACACCAACACACTGAAAATGCTTCACTGTTATTTGTATATGTATATCTACTATGTGCATAATCCATTTTTGATTGTTTATTTGATTTTGTGTTTTTTCTATTGAAAATGTTTATTATCTAGCAAATATACAGTGGGGTTAATTAGTGAAAATTACTGTATTTTGCACTGCTTTTAAATTTAATACAAATACTTCATTACAAATTATATTATCCATAAAACAATTTGAGAAAAAGGCTGAAAAATGTACATGCACTTCAGGATTTCCATATACAATTTACATTTATTCAAATGTTTAGCAGATGCTTTTATCCAAAACGTTTTACAAATGAGAGACTGTGACAGAATGACACACCCCTCCCGAGGATTATCGTCACCTCGCCTCTTCAGAGGGCCGTTCTTCAGCCAGGCTCACAACTGGAGTGGGCAGAGGAGAGAGGAGGGGTGCAATGACTTTACGTCAATTGGCAATGCATGATGGGTGCAACTGTAATTAATGAAGAGCCTCATCACCGCTGCCTTTAAAAATCAAGCACGCCTCTCCTCGAGGTCCAGGAACGTCGCTGGACCTGCACCCTGGACTCCCCACGTGAATTAGATGCAACACCGGGGATTGGAGCACAGATGGCGGCTGACGGGCAGGATGCTGGGGCGCTATTCCCCTCGGACGCCGTGGCCCAGGGAAGCCGAGCCACTGGGTAGAAGCCGCCGTACCAAGGAGGGGAGCATGTTGCGGTCGCCGGACTCCCTTCTAAGATGCCAGGTTCCCCTTTGTTTTGGACACTTTCTCCTTTGGACACTTTATTCCCTCTTTTCTATTTATTATTATTTTCTATAAATGCCTCTCCGAGGCCTGAGTCACACCCACTGTGTCTGTCTCTTGCTCAACCTGCCACAGAGACATAAGCAATTGGTCATCCAAAGCCAACAATACCTACAGTATTGCACAAGTTCCCATGCACCAAATATTGTGTATATTGAGCATTTAAGAATCCTGTGAATCCTAAGTACTGTGGATTTGTGAGGAATGGGTGGTTCATATTTTGCCTAGAGCACAATTTTAAGGTCATCTTTAATTTTTAATCACATAGTTAGTATAGCTTATGGCTATTTGAAGATCTGTGTCATAATTAGAACATGACGTGTGTACTAATGTATGTCACTGTGGCAGAAAACAACCAATAGGGGGAGACAAATTATAGTTTATGACATAAGTCTACAAATACAAAAATATGTATAATCCATTTTAGATTTGAATGATACGAGACAAACAAGACCTAGTAATTAAGTTGCTTAAAGTGCATTAAGCATAGTGCTTTTATTATATATATATATATATATATATATATATATATATAATGTAGATACGTAGATATATGTATATACGGTGGTGGCCACAAATATTGGGGTCAGAAAGTCTCAAAAAAATCACCTACACCACCAAGTTGTTTGGGAGGGTTTAAAAAAAAAAACCTCCAACAACAAACTCAAGCGTCTTCAGTTTGCCAGACACTATTGGAATGTCAAATGCGACCGGGTTCTATGGTCAGATGAAACAAAAACAAAAAACGTTTTTTTGGCAGCAAACACCAGAGATGGGTTTACCGTGGACTCTATCAAATACCAACAGATAAAAAATCTAAATCTGGCTGCCTCTGCCAGAAAGCTTACAATGGGCCCTGGTTGGATCTTCCAGCAGGACAATGATCCAAAACAAACATCAAAATCAACACAAAAATGTTTCACTGACCACAAAATCAAGGTTCTGCCATCCCAGTCCCCTGACCTGAACCCCACTGAAAATTTGTGGGGTGAACTGAAGAGGAGAGTCCACCAACATGGACCTCTGAATTTGAAGGATCTGAAGAGATTCTGTAAGGAGGAATGGTCGCAGATCCCTTGCCATGTGCTCTCCAACCTCATTAGGCATTATAATAGAAGACTCAGAGCTGTTATCTTGGCAATGGGAGGTTGCAAATATTATTGAATAAAAGGGTGCCAATAATTATGGCTAATGCGTTTTGAAGAAAAGATTTTATTTAATAATTAGATATTTCCCCAATAGTTTTACTTCAATTAAAGGTTAGATTTTTGTGATTTTTTTGAATGAAAGACCAAAAGGATAAACAAAGCAGATTTTTTTGCTCATATACCAAGGGTGCCAATATTTTTGGCCACCACTGTATATATATATATATATAATATTTATAAAAAGTCTTTACAGAAATTTACTGCTTAATAAAGAATATCGAACAAAAGTGTTGTTGAGTCCCTTTTTAGTCTTACAATGTAGTATAAATTGGATCAAATGATTTGAAGATTTACAGTTCTGCCTTGCGGTTGTAAATAATCTCACAGTGGTGCTCCGTGAGATCTGTTTGGCCAGTGATGGATCTGAAAAACAGTTGAATCACCAGGCCTTGGGCCATCATCTGTAGAGAGCCAGCTGTGAGCAGGACATCCTTGAATCTGCCGTGATCTGTGGGGTAATGTGTGAGAATAACCTTGCACAGAAGTCTGTGTGCCTCCTCTTGCAGTTCTGCAATCACTGATAAACTCTCCAGTCCAGGAAGATCTGAAACAGAGGAGAAAAAAGTGGAGTGACACAGAATTCACTTATTATAACAGAATTCTCAAACATTAAATAGAACCTTCCATGATCACTTAAAATTTCAAATATAAAGAAATCATATAATTATGTTTATTAGATTTTAAATATTATCTAACATGAGTAGAACGTGGAAAACTTTACAGTGTCCATGCTACATATTGCTAGATGTTACTAGACTAATTACTAGTATTAGAAACTAGATTTTTTTAAAGAAAATGTGAGTGGTGTTAGCTTATGCAAAAGTCATCGCCACAATGCACGGGTGCCCTGGGTGTCCACACTGAGGAAACATTTGCTTTTAAATCCTCTGCTGCTAAAAATAAAAGACTCTTCTTTAGAGACATGTTCAGAGTGCAGACCTTGTCTTATTTTTCATGATAGTTCTTTGGCCTGAGCACCTGAACGTGCTGGGGAAGCGCTTGATTTGTTTGTCCTGTGAGTTTGCCTAGGTGTTGCTATGTGTTTGCTAGGTGTTCTGAATGGTGGTTACCACAGTGATATGCAGTTGCTACAGTGTTGTGGGTAGTTTCCAGGTTGTTACTACACTTTAAAAAGAGGTAACCTGTAGTTGTTAACTTAAGTAGCTTTTTCTACCTGATCTAAACCTTAAAATTTATTTTGTTTGAGTAATCAAATATATTCAGGTTGAATCAGTGACGTAAATAATTTTTGGTATTATTTATGTGGTATTGAATGCCAAAATTCCATCTGTTTTTTTTTTTGTTGTTGTTTTTTTATCTCACCTGGATTGAACTGTATTGCACCCTTGACATATGCATAATCTTTCAGACTCAGGTCTAAACTCTTTGTTTAGGAAGGACATGAGCTTGTGCACTTCCGCCAGGGTGGGTGGACAGTGGTCTTCTATCTGCTGCCCATTCAGCAGTATGTTTCTAAGGATGATGGAGGCAGGCATGTCCCTCACCTCAAAAGAGATGCGCTCTCATGCGAGACCCAGGAGAAACAGCAGTACCCAGCAGTTCTGGAGAAAAATGAGCTGGTCGTTGCGTGGCAGATGCTGGAAGGAAGGTAATCTCTTCATAAAACAAATGGTTTTCACTAGGACCCCTGAGGCAGTCGGACAGGTGACTTATGGGTTTCTCAAGCATATTAAACACTCACAGTGAGAGATGAGCATCCTTGGATCCTTCCAGTGTGCAAAGTCACACTTATGTTCTCAAGTTAAGATGCTTAAGAGAATTCCATGAGGTTCCCAGAATTCTGAACAGTAACAGGCTGTCTTCATTTCCTCTGATGTAATGCCTGTTTCAATATGAAGGAAAAAGTCCAGTTTCCACTCCAGATAGGATCCAGTTTAGCTACGTTCACACATAATTGTGTGACTCTCGAATAACCAAGGTCAAGCCCTTTTGTATTCATGTTATAGCTATGAAAAACACCTGCAACCACAGTGACTGAAGTAAATATCAAAGATGGTGACTTCCATAATACCGTAAAGTTTAATCTCAATTGACATGATGTTATTTACTAAAGTCTAATCTAGACGCAAGTTCATCCATCAACTCTTAATTAACTGACAGCCATTTTAAATGCTTTTTTGTTAATAATTTTAACTGATTTTTGAGTGCTCCATTTGCATTGTGTTGCAAGGCTTCAAAATGTATGGCAGCCCCTTCAGTTAAAAAAGCGGTGGTCACTCTTGTTTAAAACCGTATGTGAACATAGCCATATTTAGCATCTACTGTACAACATAACTGACATCCCTATTCTACTCTTGTGTGAATGTAGTCTTCATGTCCCCAGAGTCTTAATAATAGTAGCTCCCTCAGTATGTAACTTAACTTCAACCTTGACCTCTCTGAGCTCTTGACCTGTCCTTCAAGGAAAAGGTTTCTTCCACGTGGAGACGGTGCAGTTCACATAGTCAGAGCTGAATCAGGGTTAGCACAAGAAAAGTAGGGGTGAATGACATTTATCATGTTTAACTTTCTTTAACTCAGCCTGTACCAAGCCACCAAGGACTAGTGGTGTTATAGTGGTGTTATCTTGGCTAAAGGCTTGGGCTTGGGTCCAACAATCAGTATGCTACTGGATAAGCACAGATAATATAGTCATAATATGTAAAGGTGTTTTGATGTCCTTTTCTGGGAAGTTTTTAGTGCACTGTAAACACTACTGTTGTCATTACTGGAAAAATCAAGTTGTCCTAATTAAGCATTTCTTGGAATGTCAAATTTTAGTCATCCACTTGCATTGTATGGACCTACAGAGCTGAGATATTCTTCTAAAAATCTTCGTTTGTGTTCTGCTGAAGAAAGAAAGTCAAACACATCTAGGATGGCATGAGTGTGAGTAAATGATAAAAGAATTTCCATTTTTAGGTGAACTATTCCTTTAATGTCGCAAGTCCTTGTACTACTGCTGTCGATCTAATGTTGGTGGACTGCGCACCTGGCCATAGCTTTTGAAATCTGAACACAGATGAGATGTGCTGCCACTAAAACTAAGATATCCTTCTAATTTGATAAGGAGTCAGATTTCTTGTGGCTAAAATATATACTTCTTGCAGGGGAGAGTGTTTTCATATAAACTGCAGCAGTGCTCATTAACAAGATGTGATTCTATCAAGGTATGAATCAAACTCATTCACAATGCAGACAATTTCTTACATCTTTTTTTATTATAAAAATGTGTGTTTACAGACAAATCATTTAAAACAGTGAAATTGCACACAGTAACTCTGCACTCAACTCCAGCATCTCACAGGAGACAGATGACATTTGCTCCACTGACTTCACTCTCATTGGTAGTCGCTTCCAAATGCCAGTCATCATTTGCATAAAGTTAAACTTTTCTTAGCTTTGATGTGTCACTCTCCACGCCTGCATCTTGTTGGCTGCGGTTGCTGTTGCTCATGTTTCCGGAAGTCGCTCTGCTCTGTCTCTTTGTCGCTGCATGTCGCTGGCTTTATAGATGTGGAGCTGGACAAACCAGAGTACGCCTGGAAGCCCAGCTTGAAGAAGAGTAAGGCCGGTGAGAATCCAGAGGACCAGGAAGTGAGGTGTGCTCCTTCACTCTGGCTTGTGGCAAAAACACATTTCAAACAGCCCTTTTTTAGCTGGCTTTATGTGCAATGAACAGAGAAATCATGTTTTTTTTTGTTTGTTTGTTTTTTCAGATGACTGATGGTTTAACAGTGAAGAGTGTCTTGAAGAGCATTGTCATGCCTATGTGTGTTTTTCTTCTTCTTTTTCTTTGAGGTTTTATGGCAGTTGGCATCCACAATGTTGCATTACTGCCACCTTCAGTTTCATTCTCCCTCAGTGTCCATTCATTTTAAAGCTGTCTTTCCAGTCCAGTCATCCTTAAAAAACTAAATAAACATTTCCTCCCTTGAACACTGTCTTCACATTCTAACATAATTTTAATATTGTCCTCTACCCGGGAGTCGCGTGGTGCCATACGAGGTTCGGACGGGTGAACGGCGAGCTCTGCGCACTTTACTAGTTTTAATACTTGTTGTGTCATAATCCGGTGATATTCAATACACTCGGTTTCATAACTGTTCTATGAAGACAATAGGTCAAAGAATTCAAAATCCTCGGGCTCTGGAGACATTAAAAGACACTTACAGTACGTGCTTAAGCTGAAGCCCCTGAACAACAGGCTGAAAGCCCGGGACTCAATTTGGCCGGTGCAGTGGAAGAGATCCAGTATCAACTGTCGAACATGACGGCAATGCTGATGAAGGTCGTTGCTGCCATGGAGACGAAATTCACTGAGTTGGTTACAAGAGTGGGGGACGTCGAGAAATGGATCGATTATCTGGAGTCATCGGAGAGGGAATTAGCTGCTAACCTGCTAGCGACCAAGGCGGACTTGGAGTGCATTTGGGAAAAGTTGGAAGACCTTGAGAATCGTAATCGGTGAAACAACGTCCGAATTGTTGGAATTCCTGAGAACGAAGAAGGCCGAGATATGGTGAAATTCCTAGACAAGCTCTTCCCGAGTCTGCCTGACATAACAGGCCATAAGCTGGAAATTAAGCGAGCTCACAGAGTTCCGGCTCGGAGATCCACTGAGGGAGACAGGCCCCGATCAATTCTGGTCAAATTTCTGAGATCATCCGATAAAGATCCCATGTTACGTGAGGCGAGGAGTAAAGGAAGGCTTTCTTGGAAGAACCACAGCATTTTCTTGTTCCCAGACTTTGCGAATTCGACAAGAGAGAAACGTGATCGATTCAAGGAATGTAAGAAACTCTTACATCAACAGAAGGTTGCTTTGAACTGATGTTCCCGGCCAAATTGAAAATAGATACTAAGGATGGCCGCAAAATATTTACATGCCCACGGCAAACGATGCCCTTTATAAAGTCAACGGAGTAAGTCATTGTGTGATGCTCTCGATGCAGCCGAGTGAGCCTGACTCACTGAACATTCTCTTGACTGTCCAAGGAAACTGAGCGCCTATTTTGTTTCTCTTTTTGTTGGTTCCGCCTAGCGGCTGGAGTTTGTTTTGTGGAATAACACTCCTTTGGGACAGTTTGTGGATGAATCTGCACGTTCTTTTTGCTTATGCCTCCTATTGGATGGAGTTTGTTTTTTGGAATATTTCTTGCAAACATTGGAGTGATTAGGGCATTTGTTGCACTTGTGTAACAGCTAAGTGGGCCTAACTCACTGAACATTCTCTTGACTGTCTGAGGAAACTGAGTGCCTATTTTGTTTCTTTTTGTGTTGGTTCCGCCTAGCGGCCGAAGTTTGTTTTGTGGAATAACACTCCTTCAGGACAGTTTGTGGATGAATCTGCATGTTCTTTGTGATTATGCCTCCTATTGGATGGAGTTTGTTTTGTGGAATATTTCTTGCAAATCATTTGCAAGGCATTTGTTACACTCACGTAACAGTCGAATGGGCCGGCTGACTGAACATTAATTTGACTGCCCGAGGAAACTGAACATTCTTTTTCTTTTCTTTTTTTTTTTTTTTGTGCTGATTCCACTAGCAGCTGGAGTTTGTTTTGTGGAGCACACCTTTGGGACAGTTATGTGGATGAATCTACATGTTCTTTGTGCTTATTCCGCCTTTTGACTGGAGTTTGTTTTATAGATTATTTTCTGTTGTGTAATTCTGTCTCACAAAATTTTTATAGAAGCACTGGACTTGAGCAGTTCGATGGCAAAGTTGTCCCGGGGACTCTCATAGGTGTACATGGACTGATTGAGTTTGGAGGGATAGACACCGGTTGGTGCTGTCGTGCGTGGGGTTAATGCGAAGGTTTTTTTTTCTGTTTGTTTGGTTCTGGGGGATGTTCGGGGTTTGATTGTTACACTAATGTTGGTATGTGGTCTTTCTAATTTTATTTTTGACACACAGTCTATTTTTTCTAATATGTCAAAATGTCAGATGTTAGTATGAGTGGACTGTCTCTCTCCACGTGAAATGTGAATAGGTTGGGGCACCCCATAAAAAGAAGGAAGGTTATTTATTTTCTGAAATATATGAAATATGACAGAAACGCATCTTTCCCCGCAGGAAGCTGAAAAATTTGGGAAGATATGGGGTGGACATGTTTTCTTTAGTGCTGGCTCAAGAGCAGGGGAGTCATTACATTGATAAGTAAACATCTACAATTCAAATGTCTCAAACAGATTAAAGATAAATTAGGAAGAGACATTATTGTTTAAGCAGAAATTCAGGGGCAAAGGTTGATTTTGGCTAATATTTATTAGCCTAACGCTGATGATCAGGGCTTTTTTGTAGATCTTGAAGGGATGTTGCAAGCCGCTGGCACCCCTCATGATATAATACTGGGAGGAGACTTTAATCTTTTGATGGACTCAGTCCTTGATCATAGTGAAGCAAAAGTGTGTAAGCCCCCTAGAGCAACATTGACACTTCACAGGATGGGTAAAAATCTTGGTCATACAGATATTTGGAGACTTTTGAACCCATCTGGTAGGGGCTATACATTTTATTCATCAGTCCATAAGATTTATTCTAGAATAGATTTTTTATATATACAGTTGTGCTCAAACGTTTGCATACCCTTGGAGAATTGGTAATATACACTATATTGCCAAAAGTATCCGCTCACCCATCCAAACAATTTAATTCAGGAGTTCCAATCACTTCCATGGCCACAGGTGTATAAAATGAAGCACCTAGGCATGCAGACTGCTTCTAGAAACATTTGTGAAAGAATGGGCCACTCTCAGGAGCTCAGTGAATTCCAGCGTGGTACTGTGATAGGATGCCACCTGTGCAACAAGTCCAGTCATGAAATGTCCTCGCTACTAAATATTCCACAGTCAATTATCAGTGGTATTATAACAAATTGGAAGCAATTGGGAATGACAGCAACTCAGCCACGAAGTGGTAGGCCACGTAAAATGACAGAGCGGGGTCAGCGGATGCTGAGGCGCATAGTGCGCAGAGGTCGCCAACTTTCTGCAGAGTCGATCGCTACAGACCTCCAAAGTTCATGTGGCCTTCAGATTAGCTCAAGAACAGTGCGTAGAGAGCTTCATGGAATGGGTTTCCATGGCCGAGCAGCTGCATCCAAGCCATACATCACCAAGTGCAATACAAAGCGTTGGATGCGGTGGTGTAAAGCACGCCGCCACTGGACTCTAGAGCAGTGGAGACGCGTTCTCTGGAGTGACGAATCACGCTTCTACATCTGGCAATCTGATGGACGAGTCTGGGTTTGGCGGTTGCCAGGAGAATGGTACTTGTCTGACTGCATTGTGCCAACTGTGAAGTTTGGTGGAGGGGGGATTATGGTGTGGGGTTGTTTTTCAGGAGCTGGGCTTGGCCCCTTAGTTCCAGTGAAAGGAACTCTGAATGCTTCAGCATACCAAGAGATTTTGGACAATTCTATGCTCCCAACTTTGTGGGAACAATTTGGGGATGGCCTCTTCCTGTTCCAACATGACTGCGCACCAGTGCACAAAGCAAGGTCCATAAAGACATGGATGAGCGAGTTTGGTGTGGAAGAACTTGACTGGTCTGCACAGAGTCCTGACCTCAACCCGATAGAGCACCTTTGGGATGAATTAGAGCGAAGACTGCGAGCCAGGCCTTCTCGTCCAACATCAGTGTCTGACCTCACAAATGCGCTTCTGGAAGAATGGTCAAAAATTCCCATAAACACACTCCTAAACCTTGTGGAAAGCCTTCCCAGAAGAGTTGAAGCTGTTATAGATGCAAAGGGTGGGCTGACGTCATATTAAACCCTATGGATTAAGAATGGGATGTCACTTAAGTTCATATGCGTCTAAAGGCAGATGAGCGAATACTTTTGGCAATATAGTGTATGTACCATTTTTAAAGAAAACATTCTTTTATTTCTTATGGGATTCATATTCAACGGTAGGTTATAACAGAATGGCACAATCATAAAACAAAACATGGCAACAAAGAAAAAAATGAAATGACCCTTATTCAAAAGTCTGCATACCCTTAGTTCTTAATACTGTGTATTGCCCCCTTTAGCATCAATGACAGCATGCAGTCTTTTGTAATAGTTGTCTATGAGGCCCCAAATTCTTGCAGGTGGTATAGCTGCCCAATCGTCTTGGCAAAATGCCTCCAGGTCATGCAAATCTTTGGTCGTCTTGCATGAACCGCACGTTTGAGATCTCCCCAGAGTGGCTCGATGATATTAAGGTCAGGAGACTGTGATGGCCACTCCAGAACCGTCACCTTTTTCTGCTGTAACCACTGGAGGGTCAACTTGGCCTTGTGCTTAGGGTCATTGTCGTGCTGGAAAGTCCAAGAGCGTCCCATGCGCAGCTTTCATGCAGAAGAATGCAAATTGTCTGCCAGTATTTTGTGATAATATGCTGCATTCATCTTGCCATCAATTTTCACAAGATTTCCTGTGCCTTTAGAGCTCACACACCCCCAAAACATCAGTGAGCCACCACCATGCTTCACAGTGGGGATGGTATTCTTTTCACTATAGGCCTTGTTGATCCCTCTCCAAACATAGCGCTTATGGTTGTGACCATTAAGCTCTATTTTGGTCTTGTCACTCCAAATTACAGTGTGCCAGAAGCTGTGAGGCGTGTCAAGGTATTGTTGGGCATATTGTAACCGGGCTTTTTTGTGGCATTGGCGCAGTAAAGGCGTCTTTCTGGCAACTCGACCATGCAGCTCATTTTTGTTCAAGTATCGTCTTATTGTGCTCCTTGAAACAATCACGCCTGTGGGTTTTTCTTTGTATCCTGAACAATTCTTCTGGCAGTTGTGGCTGAAATCTGTCTTGGTCTACTTGACCTTGGCTTGGTATCAAGAGATCCCCGAATTTTCCACTTCTTAATAAGTGATTGAACAGTACTGACTGGCATTTTCAAGGCTTTGGATATCTTTTTATATCCTTTTCCATCTTTATAAAGTTCCATTACCTTGTTACGCAGGTCTTTTGACCGTTCTTTTCTGCTCCCCATGGCTCAGTATCTAGCCTGCTCAGTGCATCCACGTGAGAGCTAACAAACTCATTGACTATTTATACACAGGCACTAATTGCAATTTAAAAAGCCACAGGTGTGGGAAATTAATCTTTAATTGCCATTTAAACCTGTGTGTGTCACCTTGTGTGTCTGTAACAAGGCCAAACATTCAAGGGTATGTAAACATTTGATCAGGGCCATTTGGGTGATTTCTGTTATCATTATGATTTAAAAAGGAGCCAAACAACTATATGATAATAAATGGCTTCATATGATCACTATCCTTAAATAAAAGATATGATTTGCATGATCAGTCATATTTTCAAAATCAATGCCAAAATTTCACAATTTCTGCCAGGGTATGCAAACTTTTGAGCACAACTGTATCTAAGTCCCTCATTTCATCTGTTGTGGATTGCTCATTTGGAAACATCTTAGTCTCAGATCACGCCCTGGTGAGTTTAGAGGTGTTGCCACATACGGAGAAAAAGAAATCATATAGTTGGCGCTTTAATGTATCCCTTTTGCAAAATCCTGAATTCCAACAAATGTTAAAGGCTGAAATCAATGTTTATATGGAGACCAACTGGTTCTCAGTATCCTCTGTGGGCGTGGCTTGGGAGGCACCTAAAGCAGTTCTTAGGGGTCGGATTATACAGTATGAATCATTCATCAAAAAGTCCAGAGCACGAGAACTTGTGGAGTTGAAAGGGAATATTAAAAGCACAGAGGCAGAGCTGAAGGGCTGAATGTTGTCTGATGGCCTCAGAGAATTGACCCGATTGAAATACTATTTTGTCACGGAAGGTGGAGTTTTGGCTATTCAGGGCAAGACACTCATACTTTGAGTTGGGGGACAAAGAAGGGAAGCATTTGGCTAGATATATAAAGCAGAGAGAGTCTTTTTCTACTATTCCTTCAGTGAAATCTGCTGGTGGTGATATTTTTACGTTGGCCATTGATATTAATAATGCTTTTAAAGAATTCTATCTTGATATTTATAGTTCCACATCTTCGTCTACTGATGAAGATATTAGCAATTTTGTGGAACAATTAGAACTCCCTAAACTGATGACTGAGCAAAAAATTCTTTATTCTGAGATAACTTGGAGGAGCTTGGCAAGGTAATTAAGGCCTTGCCTACAGGCAAGGCTCCGGGGCCAGATGGCTTTGCTGCTGAATTTTTTAGATCTTATGCTACAGAACTGGCTCCACTTTTGCTAGAAGTTTATACGGAATCATTAAAGAATGGAAAGCTTCCGCCAACCATGACACAAGCCTGGATCAGTCTGATACTTAAAAAGGACAAAGATCCAAGTGAGTGTAAGAGTTACCGTCCAATTTCCCTGATCCAGCTAGACGTAAAAATATTGTCAAAAATTCTGGCTAACTGATTAAGTAAAGTTATGACATCTCTTATACATATAGATCAGGTGGGATTTATTCAGGGCCGCAGCTCTTCTGATAACATTAGGCGTTTCATCAATATCATGTGGTCAGTGGCGAATGATCAGACTCCAGTCACATTTGATATGTTAGAATGGGATTCTTTTTTTAAGATTTTGGAAATATATGGGTTCGGGAATACTTTTATTGGATGGATTAAGTTACTTTATAGACAACCGGTAGCGGTGGTACAAACAAATGGATTAATTTCAGATTATTTTACTCTGGATAGGGGCGCCCGACGGGGTTGCCCTCTTTCCCCATTATTGTTCTGTCTTGCCCTGGAACCATTAGCAGCCGCGATAAGAAAGGAAGATGATTTTCCAGGGGTGATGGCGTGAGGTATGGCACATAAACTTTTGCTTTACGCAGATTATATTTTATTATTCGTCTCCAACCCCACTAGATCTGTGCCTTGCCTCTACAGAATTATTAATTCCTTTTCTAGTTCTCAGGATACAGAGCCAATTGGTCTAAATCTGATGCTTTGGCTCTGACAGCGTACTGCCCAGTAACGGCTTTTCAGCCGGGTGCCTTCCAGTGGCCCAAACAGGGCATTAAGTAGTTGGCCATTTTATTCCCAGCAAATTTGTCTGATTTAGTTAGTTAATTTTGACCCCTTAATAAAAAGGTTTTCAAGCGATGTGGGCAGGTGGGCTTCATTACATTTATCTATGATTGGGAAGGTTAATGTTATTAAAATGAACTGTATTCCAAAATTTAACTACCTGCTACAGTCTCTCCCTGTAGATGTCCCCCTCTCTTATTTCAAGCAATTTGATAGTATAGCAAAGTCCTTCATTTAGAATGGTAAGCATCCCAGATTACATTTCAATAAATTACATAGGCCCAGTGTTTCCCATTAATTGACTAGACTCTGGCGGCCCGCCACAGTCTAATTTGCCCCACCACAGTCTCATAATGAACCGAAAACATTACACTTATAATATTTTTGCACTTCTCAGTCTCATAATAACAAAATAAAAGGTTGTGTTTTGCACTCTCTCTCACACGGCAGTCAGCTCCAGTCAGTTCAGTCAGCTCCTCACCCGCTGCTGTAAACTCATGCGCTCACACACACTTGCAGATATATGCACTGGAGTATTCCTGGATCCGTCTAATGTTATTTGGTTGAGGAGGACGACAAATCTTTGAGGTAAGTAACATTAACTAACATTAAATGTATCCACTGCATTTATACACTACTCCACACACAATTTATCATCATTAGTGTACAAGAGCAAACAGATAATATTACTGCCGAAGTTAGAATCATGATTAGGGTGACCATACATCCTCTTTTTCGGACCTTAAAAAAGCGTCCGGCCGGGATTTCTAAATTTGCAAAAATGTCCGGGATTCGGCTTTAGTTGCATTATGATGTGCATCTGGTCTAATACTTCAATGTGTTTGCGTGCATATTTGCATTGCTTTAACCCCTCTTTGCAAGTCCCGCCTTCTCGCACACCAATTGGTCAATTATAAGAGGCTTGCAGCAACTATTGGCCAAAGTCCTGCCTGTCAATCTCTCTGTTGTGTTTGGCATCAAACAGTTGCTTGACAGTAGCAGCAAATGACAGCTGAGTGGAAATAATGCCCAAACGAAAGTGCAAATTTACAGAAGATTTGCACAAAAAAATTCCCATGCTTTCGTCCAGGTCGAGATCTGTGGGAAGCAGAATGTATGCAGAATGTATGACGTGTAAAGCTGGCACTAATGTGTCAATTGCTAATAAAGGTGCAAGTGATTTAGAAGCACACATTAGCTCTGCGAAGCATAAAGGGTCAGCAAAAGGTGAAAGTTCATCAGGTAAATTAATGGACTACTTTTTGTGACCAGGTAAAATTGTTATCACATTGCTTCATCTTCCATGGCCATTCAAAATAATAATAATAGTAAATGAAGGTACACTCATGGCATCAAATATTTTATTTTAGTACATGGACATTCAAAAGAATGTTGGAAATTTGTAGTTATATATATATATACGTATATTTATGTGATGCTAATAGAATGTCTTTTTCACTTTATTAAAGTTTGCATTCATAGTAACACTGTTTTGAACCCTATTATTCAAGATTTTACATAGATTCTGTTGGACCCCCTCTAGATTGTATTGGCTTGGTCTTAAAGACACACCCACCTGCTGGCGATGTCAATCAGAAGATGGAGACACAACCCATGTCTTTTGGGGATGTGTTAAAGGTGTCATGAATTGGATTTTTATTTTATTTTATAATGTTCCTTGACGTCCACTTATAATGTTAGTGTGGTTTTTTCATTGAAAGTAGTCATAATTTAGGAATAATTGGTCATTTTCTAACCAGTTTTTGTGCCTCTGATTCAAACGCTCCATTTTTTGGGGCGTGTGTTCTTGAAGACTTCAGTGTAAACGCACACTGCTGTGACTGGGTAACATCTTTGCATGTGGATAAGTGTAAACGCCCCTGCCATTACGTGCATGTGGGGTTGTTTTGAAAACTTTGGATGGTTAAAATAATGACAACTGGAGGAATTCATCCATACATGTTTGAGCCAGAGTCTGATCCCAAATGTGAAGAAAATGTACCCCCTCCACAAACACCACGGATACTGCAGTCTTTGACAGCGTGGTAAGTAATCACTGTAATTTACTTGTCTATTTGTGTAATATGTATTACTTTTATTGTTGTTTAAACCAAGAAGCGACACAATGATGTGTATCTTGTTACATAGTTGGGGCATTTTCCAACGGTGAAACATTTCCGTGTTTTACAAATGCTGAGTAACGCATGACAGTACCAAATAAAGAGTAAATATATGGTGCTATCACATTTATAACTGTGAAAGTATACACTTACCGTGCAACATGTAAACGTATACAGGATACATTCACCAGTGTTTGTCGCACTGTCGTTCATCATATAATCATCTCTCATCATATATTCAGTGTAGTGACAAACGCATGTGTTGTTCATTACAATGAGTCATGTTTTCATTAAAAAGGAAAGAGATTGTCTAAATATATTGATATCAATACTCTTTAGGTGCATCTATGGCAATTGTGCCATCATGCCAACAGAACAAGAAAATATATGCTGCTTAGAGATCCCTGTGCATTAAAACTAATACACGAGCATCTAAAATCACTAGGATCAAATCAAATACTCAGTACACATCTAACAGTCTGTAACATATGAAGCAAAACAATGAACATGGATACTCACACTTGTTTGTTGCGACATCCCTGTCGGGACCAATATAGTTGGCACTGCATCAACTTTTAATTTCAAGTCTCTCTGCAAAGCCTGCTTCAAACTGTGTCTTGTTTGTGAAAGAATCATCGGTAAAACGAAGTGAGCAAACAAACATGTTCTTACGAATGACTTCATTAAAAATAAACGTCAGCCACTCTTTCTTAATGTTGGGATCCTTGCGATGCAAATGCAAGAAATCTAGTTTCCCAAAACCTGGCACTGCAACATCTTGACATCTTCGTGGCCATCCTGACACCTCCTGTTGCTCCAGAAATAATCTCACCGCTCTACTCTAACCGCAAGACCGGTGGGTGGGCCTAAGCAGTGTTGACGATAAAGTAGCCGTTGATCTGTTTATGCAGAGGCTGGCCTGTGCTGATGTAATACCACACTATGATGTATTAGTGAGGAGGAAGTAGAGAACAAGTCATTTTGGTACCTTGGTTTCAATAAAGCCTTTTTTGGACTAACGAAGAAGTTATCAGTTCTGAAATTTACAGTATGTTTTTATAGTGCTATGAAATTTTATATGTCAAGATATCATGGTAAGTTTGATTTTCCGATTCATGACCCCTATAAGATCCAAGAATTTTAGTTGAAGATTCAGAGTTTTATGTGTGAGGTATTGAGCACTCAGATTTTATTTTGCCCCAGACTATGTATTTTAGGCGATGGGGCGGTCATCAATATAGAGAATAAGCACATAAAAAATTGGTTCCTAACCAGCGTTATGATTGCCAGACAGAAAGTTTTAAGGGGATGGAAGTTGGCTGGAGCACCCCCATTTCAGGAGTGGTGCTCGGAGATGAGCAGGGTGGCAGCTTTTGAAGAGGGGTCATCCAGAAGACTGGGGAATAGTGGGGGTGAAGTATTGATTTTGTTTGTATATGTTTTGCTTTTCTTTGTTTAATAGATGAATGAAAAAATATATATATATATATTGTCCTCTACCCGCCCTATTTCCCGTAATTGTGTCATCATTTCTTGCCTTTCATGTGTAAATTTCCTGCATAACATAAGGATATGCTCAACTGTCTCATCCTCATGGCATTGATCGCAAAGACCCATTGGATGTTTTCCTATGATGTCAAGTGTACTGTTAAGGTTACTGTGCCCAATTCTCAGCCTGCTTATTATTACTTGCTCATTCCATTTTGTTCCCCGACTTCTTAACATACTTACTCTGTTTTGGATTGAGTGTAAATGTCTCCCTTTTATTGCGTTATCCCAATGCTGCTGCCATTTTTGATTTACCTTACTCCACACTATGCCTTTCCCCTCTGATTTTTATAATTTAATGTTGATTTCAGCAATTCTTTTTTTGACTGCTTCTTTTGCAAATTTGTCTGCTCACTCATTTCCCAGGATACCTGAATATGCTGGGACCCACATGAATGTGATATTTTTTCCTTGCCTGACTATAATTTATTTGTGTTTTTGTTCATGTTTTGTTTTTATGTCTTTTACTTTGAAATTAGTTTACTTCCTGGTCTGGTCATGTGTCTTAGTCATGTGGTTTCCTATTTCCCTCATGTTTTATGTGTCTTGTCTTTTCATTGGTTCATGTGTATTAGTCTTGTTATCTTGTTATCAGTTCTAGTTTGTCATTGGTTCTTGGTTTATTAGTCTTGACATCTTGTTTATCAGTTCTGTCTTGTCATTGGTTACCTTGTTATTGTTTTACCCAATGTCTGTATATTTAAACCCTCATGTTTGCCATTGTTCTTTGTCAGGTATTGTTTGTGTAATGTTGTCAAGTCAAGTCAAGTCAAGTCAAGTCAAGTCTTTTGTATTCATGTACTGGAATACATTCACTTAATTAAACTGCACTTGGGTTCTCGCCTCATCTTCATATGCTCCTGTTCTGCCTCAATGTTACAAGCATTCAGTAATACAGTAATTGATTTTTATGTAGGAACTCTTCCAAAGTATCCTCAATAAATAAACTGCAGAAGTTCGACCAGCTGATGAAGCAAGTGGCTGTCCTCTGCCTAGACATAGAGGAGCAACTCGAGCTTCACTGATTTGGGTTTTGAGAAAGTCATCAACGTGGTTGACCTGAGGTGGACTTCTCTGTGACCTGGGTTCATGTACTAGAATTAATTCACTTAAACTGCACTTGGGTTCTCACCGCATCTTCATCTGCTCCTGCTCTGTCTCAACGTAACAAGCATTCAGTAATACGGTAATTGATTTTTATGTAGGAACTCTTCCAAAGTATCCTCAATAAATAAACTGCACAAGTCCGACCAGCTGATGAAGCAAGTGGCTGTCCTCTGCCTAGACATAGAGGAGCAACTCAAGATCTTCATTGATTTGGTTTTTGAGAAAGCCATCAATGTGGTTGACCTGAGGTGGACTTGTCTGTGACCTATGCCAGAGAAGTCTGGCCAAGGTGAGTCATATGTTACGTAACATTGAGTCTGTCTTCAAATGCATATCTACGGTATATAATTACAGTGTGTTGGTGATTTATGAAAGAAAAGTTTTTATTTCCAAAGTTGATCTTTGGAAATTAATTTTGATCTTGGAATCATATGGAGCTTCAGACTGAATCTGTTTTGCTCAGAACACAGAATGAATATTCCACATCGCAATTGGCCTTGCCTTTGAGGTACCAGCCAAATCTTAAGGCCAACTTTGGGTCACTGCTTCTGCAAAGGTGTTGGAAAGAGTTCCAAAAGGATCAGGTGAAAGACAACACCTTTCTGAAGCAGAGAGATGGAGACAGCTCCATCAGTAAGTTATTTTAGTACTCAAAGTACCTTTAATCATTCTATGCAGATGTCTTACATATGAGACAAGCTATATTTTGCAGCATTTGTTAATTAATTGTCCCAAATTAATCAAAAAACAGTGTGGGTATGTCAATGATGCATTAATTGGAAGTTTGTCCACAATGGGCTCATTAAGATCACTTTTGAGTGCTCTTTCTTTCCAAACAGGAGAGGCTGTAACTCAAGCTGGATCAGGGAAAGAAGGCAGCAATTCAAGCAGCAATTTCTGACAGGGGTCACCATCCATGAGATCATGGAGAAACTGCTCAGAAACAACAACAATGATGAGCAGTGTCTAGAGTGATTCTGCTAGCTGCTCACCACTGTTAGAAAAGACCTGGGGCCTGATGTATAAACGTTGCGTACGCACAAAATTGGCATTAAAATGTGCGTATGCAATTTTCCACACACATATCGGGATTTATAAAAAATAAACTTGCTGTAAATATGTGCGCACCGTCCGGACACTCTTGACTGTGCGTGCACACTGTTTAACTGGTGTGTGTGAAGTGGCAACTCCAGCTGGACAAATAATGAACTGAACAGACTGATTATAAACACTGATTTTCATTTAATTCACATTTAGATTAAAAAAGTATGTAGTTAAGCACTTGAAACTGAAGTAATCGTTATCAAGCCAATAGTAGGCTATATTATTTTTATGTAACTAACTGAAAAAGCATTCCAATATAAGCTGTAAAGGGAAATATTGGTTTGGGATGCACTGCGTTTGGAGAACTTTCCCATGTCATCATAGAGAAGGAACATACAGTAACTAAAAATGACATCGAAGATTTCTTAGTTTGAGATATTTTCTGTTCTATTACAATCATGTACTGAGATAATTACAGCATTTGAGTAAAGATGATCTGTAATGCGATGCACACTTGACGACTGACGTGAAATTGCTCAGTAAAATGGACAGTAGCTATAAGACAGGCACTGCTGGCCATATTCAGTAGTCGAACAGATCATTGGAGAGACATGTCTCATCAGAAATAGTATTGTACAGCTGCAAACAGGTACAGCAATGCACATAAAATGCGCATCAAATGTGCTGCCTGCTCCACTTCATCCCGACCCTCATCGCAATGAAACCCTCATCGCTTACGCACACTTTTAGGAAGGCATCTAAGCAGAGTTTTATTCATGAAGCCCCTGGGCTGTGTTTCTCAAATGCATCGTAAGCCTAGGTAGATCCTAGAAACCATTGGTTGCAATAGTCTCTACGATCAACTTAAGCTTGCAATGCTTTTGGGAAACGCAGTCCTGCTGTATATTACGATAGCAAAGTTGAGCCCAGGATTAGACCAGTATGTTTGTGGGTTAAACGTGACTCTATATTTGCTGTGTAGTGTCAGGCAGGAATCAATACTTGTGGTTTCTCAGCAGAAAAATGGCACAGTACATGTTGACAAGCTTATGAATCAGTTCTGTGGTCTTTTAACTTCCAGTCAAAAATGGATTGGTACATAAGCCAGCTGGTGAGGTTGGTCATGGAGCGAAATATGTCCTCTTGAATTCGTTGCTGCAGGACGTCATGGACTTGCGACTGGTGAGTTGTTTGTGTTTTTGATTGGGGTATGTGGGTTTTGCTGGTGAAAAGCATGGCTATGCTGGTCCAACAGCTAGACCAGCACCAAACCAGCATTAACCAGCTTACACCAGCATGGGAATTGCATGCTGGTTAAGATGGATTTTTTTTAGCAGGGGAGTATGTTTTATCATGTACGTTTTGTCTTAATGTTGTTCTCTCCTCCTATCAGTTCAGTTGGGTCTTTCAAAGGGCTGATCTGTGTCCAAAGACCATTAAGGAGATACACAAGGAGGCCAAGATGGAGGAGCAGAGGTCTGTCCTAAACTACTGTTCAAAGAAAATAGAGTAGACCTGGTCAGATTAAATCTGCCCAGTCTGACAAATTTGAAGCAGTGGGGAAAGCAGAATCTTCAAGCTCCTCAACTCAGCCCATCAAAGTCAAACCAGAGAGCTCAGTTAAGTCCACACCTCGGAGCCTCTCCACTTCCCCTGTCCAGCAAAGGCAGCCGTAGAGGCAGCAGAACCATCAAGCCCAGCAGCTGAGCCCATTGTACCAGCACCACAGAGCTCAGAAGAGTTCTCACCTCTGAGCGCCTCCACATCCTCTTTCCTGCATGAAGATGGCAGCACTGGAGGCAGGACCTTCAAGGCCAGCTACTGAGGCCATCACACTAGGGAGCCATGTTGAGTCCTAAGGAGCTGAGGTTATCGTACAGGAGAGCTCAGAGGGGCCCTTTTCTTCAGAACCTGTCCCTGGTATTGGGCCTCGTGCACAGAGAGGAGACAAATACAGGCCTACACATAGTAATAAAGCCTGACTGAGGCCTGTAGGAACACTGAAAGCCAAACAGTGCCAAAATCAAACAAAGGGAGTCCAAACAGACTACATATCCCATCAAGGCTTGCTCACTTTACACCTTGAGTGAAATTCTGAAGGATAGAATTCAACTCCTATTGGATGAAATGCACGACAGAACGCATCCTTCAACCATGATGTCATTGAGAGTATAAAACCCTGGAGATTCCTCCTAAGCCTTGCTCCCAGGTGTAGCCTCGCTGCCCAAGGAAGTAACGTACGTGCCTGAACTTTGGCAATACAATCTCCATCTCACTGGACAAGCCGAGATTCTCTGTGTTCCACCGAGCATGCTAACGGATCTGAAGGAGACCGCTGAGCAATCCGCGTCTCACTCTTTTGCCTACAGAAGTGAAGAAAGAAGATTTCTCTTCTTCAACAGAGTCGACTTCGCTGATATCTCCACCAACCCGCCGAGAATCAGCCGCCATACCGCCCGCTGACAGAGCGAGGAAATGGCCTCCCATCATCACCCGAGCTTCGAGGAATCGAGTCAGAGTCAAACGACGGATGAACACACATTCTACCTGCATCCTCATGCGACTCGAGGTTTACGTCTGGGCAGAGATAGATTATTATAGTGTGTTATTCTTGTGTATCAAGATAATTGCTTGTACAGTTTACGGATCGCCGAGTCCGCTCTTTGCTGCTAATAATACTCAAGGTATTACTGTAACATGTCCAACCACGTTGGGCTGTTTGTGCATTTCCGACATCGCGGGTGAGACAGACACACTGAGTTTATCCATTAAAGAACCAACGACCACAGCGGACGGATTACGAGCCGTTCACTGCGTCTCTGAGTGATAAAACTAACGTTTGCCACCTCTCCCATGATCGCTAAACCGGCTTCGGTGCCATCACCCTGTTCGCGATCTCTCGTACTAACTGCACATACACACGACCCCTCACAAACATACCCGCACACACATTTGGTGAATAGATAACTTGGCGATAGAGCTCAGCTCTTCAATGTGTAGACAAGTGTAGACACGTGTTAAACGGGCAGATGCCATTAACCAGCCTCTCCGCCCACATTCGGGCCACATTCTCTGGCATGACACACACTCCACCAGAGCAATGCCTGCCATTTTGTGCACTCCTCTCCTTACACACACACACAAACATATACCCTCCTCTCATGTATTATAGGCTTATCTGTTACCATATCTAATCATGTTACTGTTTAGTTTGTAGTTGGAAGTCGAAAGTTTATCGACTGCATAGTATTGATTATTAATTAATATTACTGCATCAATAAACTTATACTTTAAAGAGAAGTGATTTGGTATTGTTCTGCATGCACCTGTGCCAAGGGCTGGCAGGGGATGTCAGTGCTCGGATTCAAGCCTTCATTGTTCCATTTTTGAAAGTTGATTTTCTCCGGATGTCGAATTTTCTAAGAGAACAATCCAATATTGAGACTGCTATACTGTCTGGTTATTAGTCCCTTATTCCAGGGTGGTGCCCTGGAAATATTATGTCTTATTAATATTCTACTGATTTTGATATTTGATAGTTATATTTGATTGTTGATTTGAAGGATTAATAAGCTAATGTTAATTCTAATCAAAGTTCTATTGATTTTGTTCTATTGTTCTATTAATTATCTTTGATAATTATTAATTATTGCTAATAACCAAACCCGCTCCCAGTGTTGGGAAGTAATGGAATACATGTAACGGGATTACGTATTTAAAATACAAAATAAAAGTAACTGTATTCCACTACAGTTACAATTTAAATAATTGGTCATTAGAATACAGTTACATTCAAAAAGTATTTTGATTACTGAAGAGATTACTTTGCATTTTATTGTCATTTGTTTCATTTAAACTTTAGTCCTTTCAGATGGAAAACATTTACACATATAAATGATGCGATCCAAAGTGCATTTGAACAGCAGTGAAACACTTTCTTATGATGTGTTACATTCAAGTTTGGAGCAGAAGAAATATAAATAATTCTTGTGTAAATTGTCAGCTTTACGCTAAGCTAAAATGCTAATTCTAGCTATTTTACGTGCGCATGTTACCAGGCACGATCATATTTTTGTTATCAAGAAAATTCACATTGGATCATCATTTCTTTTTTTCTAGTTAGACCTTTTGAAATTAGGGCAAAAATCATATTCTTGATAATTTTTGTATTGTTTTCCTGTAAAAATATCTAAAAATCCTTAAAACAAGGTCTATTAGATTTATCTTGTTTTAGAAACAACACTGCATGAGATTTTTAGGTTTTTCTGTGTTTTGTATTTTGTGTATTTTGTCTTACTGTTCTGGCAGAGTTTTTATAGTCAAAACAGTGAAAAAATCTACCAGTGCTGAAGAAGTAATCCAAAGTATTTAGAATACGTTACTGACCTTGAGTAATCTAACGGAATACATTACAAATGACATTTTACAGCATGTATTCTGTAATCTGTAGTGGAATACATTTCAAAAGTAACCCTCCCAACCCTGCCCACTCCTGAACAAAGCCCCAACACTGGTCCAGCCTGAAAAGGCAGTGGCAGCAGTAGAGGAAGGACCCTAAATCCCAGCCTCTAAACCCATTGCACCAGCACTTGAGAGTTCAAAAGATCTTTTTTTCCAGAGCCTCTCCACACCCCCATGGTGCAAAATAAAAACAAAGTGTATTAGTTTATTTAGATACGTTTGTGCCAAACTTAAAATCTGAGGCCATGGTTTTCTGTTGGAAAAGGGTGGACTGTCCCCTCTGGGTAGGAAGTAAGCTGCTTCCCCAAGTGGAGGAGTTTAAATATCTTGGGGTCTTGTTCACGAGTGAGGGTAAACTGGAGCATGAAATTGATAGGCGGATTGGTGCAGCGGCTGCAGTTATGCGGTCGTTGTACCGGACCGTGGTGGTGAAGAGGGAGCTGAGTCTGTGGGCGAAGCTTTCAATTTACCACTCGATCTATGTTCCAGCCCTCACATGTGCTCATGAGCTTTGGGTAGTAACCAAAAGAATAAGATCACGGATATAAACAGCTGAACTGAGCTTTCTTCGCAGGGCGGCTGGACTCACTCTAAGAGACAGCTGGGAGAGGCTTGAAATAGAGCCGTTACCCCTCCATGTTGAAAGGAGCCAGTTGAGGTGGTTCGGGCATCTGGTCAGGATGCCTCCTTGACACCTTCCTAGGGTGGTGTTTCAGGCATGTCCAACTGGGAAGAGACCTTGTGGCAGACCCAGAACACGCTGGAGAGATTATGTGTCTTGGCTGGTCTGGGAACACCTTTGGATCCCCCAGGAAGAGCTGGAGGATGTGGCCAAGGAAAAAGACGTATGGGCTGTCCTGCTTAGTCCGCTGCCGCTGTGATCTGGACCCGGATGAGTAGAAGAAAATGGATGGATGGTTGGATGGATGTGCCAGACTTAGCCAAAATGGCAAATTACCTTTTATGAAATATTCCAAATGTTCCTTTTTAAAAGACAAGCCCCCCCCCCCAAAGTAAAATCATTCTATACACAAATTCTAATACATTCTTAAAAAGATGTCATTGTAAAAAAAATTCAAAACAAAACACATCACAAATTCCAAAAACATATTTAATCAAATACAAAGACTGCCAATATGGTGGACCCGAACAACGAGTGTAGAGCTATAACCAGTGCTCGAATTTGGGGGGGCTGGTGAGTTGTGGGACCCCATAAGGCATGAGGGACAGCCCATAATTAATAAAAAATAGACTTTGGGGGGTCTTTTTATATAGTATAAAAAGTACTATTTAATAAAAATTTAAACGCCCCTACATCACGACCACTAAGCGCACCCCTTACCACCCCCATGCCAAAAAAAAAGACTGGAAATTGAAAGTGGAGCTGTGGCAGATGTCACAGGGTATTCTTCATGAGCCAAGCTAAAAAGATTTATAATGTATTTTTAAATTGTATATTCATTCATTATTGAACCTGGGTCCAAATCCTAAATTGTGAATGGGCATAAATACAAACACAGAGGTGGATGAGCCTGAATTAAATTTAAATATGATTGGGCCGGATGTAGGCATGGGCAAGGGTGGGCTGGCCACACCCAAACATGAGTCTTGTCCACCCAGTCAAACATTTGTGAAACACTGTTTTAATGAAAATATTTTTTCTGATCTGTGCATTGGTTAAACGCAATATGGGGGCGGGCTGTGTGTTGCAAACATTGAGGGTGGGCTGTTGACCGCCCAACCAATCACAAAACAGCACCAGAAAGGTGTAGAGTTTTTCCATTTTTGTCATTGGCCGAAAGCAAACCAGAGAGCCAGAGACATCATGCGAGCGGACTGTAATAAGAGATGTTTTTGTGCAATGCATAGGGTTTGTAATGCCCATAAAGAGGCCTGGTGGTGTCTCTAGCAGTGACCATGTGGCTGTTGTTAATTTACCACAGGCTCTCTCTTATCAAATATCTCCCTCGCCAGCTTTGTTGTTTATTGTTTGTCAATTGTAGTAAACTACTCTGTTTTTGCCATGAAAATAACCTTTGGTGATGATATGACATTACTTTCTTTCCATCCATCCATCCATCTATCCATCCATCTATCTTTCTGTTTCTGTACACCATCAATCCATCCATCTATCTTACTGTTTCTGTACACCGTCCATCCATCCATCCATCTTTCAGTTTCGGTACACCATCCATCCATCCATCCATCCATCTTACTGTTTCTGTACACCATCCATCCTCTGTCTTACTGTTTCTGTACACCATCCATCCATCCATCTTTCTGTTTCTGTACACCATCCATCCATCCATCCATCTCACTCTTTCTGTACACCATGCATCCATTCATCCATCCATTCATCTTTCTGTTTCTGTACACCATCCATCCATCCATACATCAATCCAGCTTCCTGTTACTGTACACCATCCATCCTTCTGTTTCTGTACACCATCCTTCCATCCTTCTGTTTCTGTATATCATCCATCCTCTGTCTTACTGTTTCTGTACACCATCCATCCATCCATCTTTCTGTTTCTGTACACCATCCATCCGTCCATCCATCCGTCCCTCCGTCCATCCTTCCATCTTTCTGTTTCTGTACTCCGTCCGTCCATCTTTCTGTTTCTGTACATCATCCATACATCTTTCTGTTTCTGTACACCATCCATCCATCCATCTATCTTACTGTTTCTGTACACCATCCATCCATCCTTCTGTTTCTGTACTCCATCCATCCATCTTTCTGTTTCTGTACACCATCCATCCGTCCATATTTCTGTTTCTGTACACCATCCATCCATTCATATTTCTGTTTCTGTACACCATCCATCCATCCTTCTGTTTCTGTACACCATTCATCCATCTTTCTGTTTCTGTACACTGTCCGTCCATCCATCTTTCTGTTTCTGTACACCATCCATCCATCTTTGTTTCTGTACACCATCTGTCCATCTTTGTTTCTGTACACCATCCATCCATCTTTCTGTTTCTGTACACCATCCATCCATCCATCCATCTTTCTGTTTCTGTACTCCGTCTGTCCGTCCGTCCATCCGTCCATCCGTCCATCCATCCATCCATCCATTCATCCAAATTCCTGTACATTTCCCTAAATGACTTTACACATGTTTAGTTGGTAAAAATATCAATACCCTTTACTACCCTACAAAAGCCAAACTCTTTAACTAACATTACAACTAAGAAAATGGCTTGAATTATTTTTATGTGGATTTTTTAGTAACTGCATTTTCACAAAGTTTTCTCTGAATTTCAGCATATGCGAGTGTGACGAGGAGGAGGGTGTGGCCGGGCTGTGATGGAGCATGATACACCATCCATCCATCCATCTTTCTGTTTCTGTACACCATCCATCCATCCATCCTTCTGTTTCTGTACACCATTCATCCATCCATCCATCCTTCTGTTTCTGTACACCATCCATCTTTCTGTTTCTGTACATCATCCATCCATCTTTCTGTTTCTGTACACCATCCATCCATCCATCTTTCTGTTTCTGTACACCATCCATCCATCTTTGTTTCTGTACACCATCTGTCCATCTTTGTTTCTGTACACCATCCATCCATCTTTCTGTTTCTGTACACCATCCATCCATCCATCCATCCATCTTTCTGTTTCTGTACTCCGTCTGTCCGTCCGTCCATCTGTCCATCCATCCATCCATCCATTCATCCAAATTCCTGTACATTTCCCTAAATGACTTTACACATGTTTAGTTGGTAAAAATATCAATACCCTTTACTACCCTACAAAAGCCAAACTCTTTAACTAACATTACAACTAAGAAAATGGCTGAATTATTTTTATGTGGATTTTTTAGTAACTGCATTTTCACAAAGTTTTCTCTGAATTTCAGCATATACGAGTGTGACGAGGAGGAGGGTGTGGCTGGGCTGTGATGGAGCATGGCCGGCACTGAATCAGCTGATCAGCGGGAGAGCGAGATAAAGGGCAGCAGGAGACGCCAGTTCGGGAGTGAGAGAGATGCATACGGCCGCACTGCATATGTGTCTGTTTGTTTACATTTCTCTGCCAGTTCCTGCATCCTCCTCGCCCATCCTTATACTGTTACAGTGGTACCAAAACCCAGGAAGGAGGAGAGATGTGCTGTTGCGGAGTCCTTGCCGCTGCCATCCACCAGGGGAGCAGCCGCCTGCCTGGGGACGGAGGGGTCGCTGCTGGCCGCCGAGAGCCGGAGGAACCGTGACATTCTGCTGAGAAGGGGAGGAGCTGTTCAGTCCGCCAGGGGGCAGAGGACTCGCTGCCATCCGCTGGGGGGGGGAGCAAGCTGGCGTCCGCCAGAGGGCGGAGGAACGGTTGAGGTCCGGGCGACAGCACGTCCGGAGCCAGCGAGAAAGTTCCTCTCTCTCTCCTCTCTCTCAATCTCTCTCTGTGTGTCTCTGCTCGCCCTTTCCTTCTACCTACGCCTTCTCTTGTCTCTCCCCCAGGTTCGCAGGAGGCGGGGTGGACCACCGGCTGACAGAACAGCCAGAGGGGCAGCGTCTCCCCTCCAGAGATGGGGGGGGGGGGGGTCCAGTTAGTCAGATCGGTGGCACCCCGGCCTGAATCAGGCGGGGGAGAAGTGTGATGAGGAGGAGGGTGTGGCCGGGCCGTGATGGAGCATGGCCAGTGCTGAATCAGCTGATCAGCGGGAGAGCGAGATAAAGGGCAGCTGGAGACGCTGGTTCGGGAGAGAGAGAGACGCATGCGGCCGCGCTGCAGGTGTGTCTGTTCATTTATGTTTTATGTTGTTTTAAGTTCATTTATATCATTAAACCTTTATGTTGACTGTTCAGCCAGTTCCTGCCTCCAACTTGCCCATCCCTATACTGTTACAGAGACAATCTCGTCTGTCACAGGACAGATCATAAGAGACCTGTTTCAGTCATAACTTAATTTTGTGTTTTGCCTTTGTAGGGCAGTATAATTGCTTATTACATTTCTGTCAAAAAGAAAGAATTGTAATTTAGTATTATATAATTATATAATCGCTATATATAGTCAAATTTAAGGTTTTTAATGTTGTATGTTATTGATCTAATATATTTCCTTTCACTCCATCCTTGTTTTCCTCCTTGATATTATTTCTCTCCTCTCCATCCTTGTTTTCCACCTTGGTATCATTTCTCTCCACTTCATCCTTGCATTTGTGGGTACTCTGATTTGAAATTTGCTTTAAGGCTGTAATTCTAATTACTCTTAAAGGTGCTATATGTAATATTTTTACTGTACTAAATCATAAAATGACCATAATATGTCATTAGAGAATTAGGAAACATGCTAAGTTGAAATACTGGCTTCTCCAATAACAATGCTACAGCCAGTATATTCTAGTTTGTAGTTTCCATTTCGGGACGGAATTTCTGTTTATGTTTTGGCCTGTGTGATCCTGCCCACTGCCCACTCACCAATAGTATTTCGACACCGCCGGGTTGCCAGATTTTATCAAGTTTTCAGGCAAACAGTGTGCTGCAGCCATGGAAGCCAGCAAATGAACTGGATCAGAGATAACAGATTCCACCTGACCTAAAAAGCCTCGCCATCTGTCTAAAAACCACCATGACCAGAGGTGTAGTAAAGCAAGGATAAATATTGGGGATGACTTTGGAAGATGGAGACAGCTTAAAGCCCAGAATTTCTTTAAAACGGATACTGAGTTGGCTAAATTGCATGTCAACATTCTGGCAACCCACATGAGCTTCGAGTCTGTGGCGGAGCAGACAACTCTCCAGTATTTTGAAGTTGGACTGCAGTACCCATTTCAAACGCTTGTTGTCAATCTTACATATAGCACCTTTAAAGGAGACCTATTATGCCCCTTTTTACAAGATGTAATATGTCTCAGGTGTCCCCAGAATGTGTTTGTGAAGTTTCAGCTCAAAATACCCCACGGATCATTTATTATACCATGTTGTAAATGCCTCTTTTTTGGGTGGAATCAAAAACATGCTGTTTTCGTGTGTCTCTTTAAATGCAAATGAGCTGCTGCCCCCTGCCCTCTTTCCGGAACAGGGCTGTGCCTTTACAGCTCCTGCTTCGGATACTATAGCAACAACAAATCAGAACCAATATGACTGACACCGTAAATACCAGAGTGTTTTTCAGCCATTTAGCAACGATAGATGAGCAACACAAAAATATACTGTAATGGCGTTAGCTATTCGCTATAACGAGACATGACATTTTAGGGGATTGACTTGCATCATGCGATTTGCAAACATTCACAAAATATAAAGTGCGATACTTACATCTTCAGGATATAAAGCTGGAACACGAACAGTTGGTACTGATCCATGCTTGAGAATCAATTATTTAGAAAATCCTGCTTTATATTGACCCTCATTCACAAAGCAGTCCAGTGTAAAATGATTTGCTCAAACATACACAAATTTTGGTATGTTTTGGGGAACATTTTCTTCAAAAACAAAACTTGTCCACTGCATCTCCAGTGGCTCTGATGCCGGGAGTACATGAAGACTCTTATGTTCACTTTTACAACCAACAACAGAACACTTATGACGCTTACGAAGCTGAGACATTATTCTTCTCACTGTAGCTGCTCCAGCGCGGAAATAAATGGTGGACTGTGTGTCAATCACTCAGGGGAGGATCTATGATAATAGGGTGCAGTCCGTCACCAGTCGTGGGCGTGGCCTGCTCTAAAGTGACGTCACTTTAGAGTGGATATGAAAACCAGTCATTTTGAGACACTGTTTTTTATTAATAGAAATATAAGAAAGAGGAGTGGGTGGACTTTTAACATTGTAGGGTGGTTGTGTACACACACTGCCGACTCACATTTATGTTCAAACACCATGTAAAAGTGAATTTTGCATAATAGGTCCCCTTTAAAGTGTATTGCTGTATTTCTTAGTAATGGAGGTAGTATACCAAGAATAAAGATTGTCAGGGCCCAATTCAATCTTATATACTGTATATGTACAATGTTTATCAATTTGATTTCAATATATTTTTAATATGGGGAATAAGTGTAAAATATAGTTATATTGGGCCTTATGCTCTTAACAATTATCTCATTTTACGCCAATTAAATACATTAAATTAGTAGTTTAAGTGGAGCCGTGGCAGACTGGAATGTGACTGTGGAGCTGTAGTGGACCCTGGCTGTGGGACCATGGCGGACCCAGAGGGTGATGGGGTAACTGTGACAGGACTGTGATGCAGTGGTGAACCTGAAGTGGATATAGCTGTGGTGGACCATGACTTCAATTATATAAATATGAATAATAAGTAATTATTAATATTATTATTATTATTATTATTACTGTGGTAGTTGTTTTTGTTAATAATAAACAATATTTCCAATTCAAATATATATTATTATGATTATTGTATGTTATTATATAATATATATTTTTCTATGCACTTTATTACATATAACAGAAAATATGTTAATTTAAAATAACAAATGAACATTTTATGTATAATTTATAAGAGGCAAAATCATATAAAATATTCTGTCAGTCATTCAGTGGTCTCTAGAAAGTTCTGCCCTCTTCTTGCCCCCATCTTTACACGGTAAGAACCGCCTTTTCAATGTCGTTCAAATTCGTCTGATCTGATTGGTCGAAAGGAAGATGTGGGCGGCTCTTGTAGCTAGGAAACGGTAGGGGCAACTCACCGGTGATAGCGTGACTTCTAGCATAACGTTTCATTTATATTTTTCTATCTTAGTTTGATCTGTAATAGCTAGTGATATGGGTGATGATGAGGAGAAATTCGACGGGATGTTGCTCGCTATGGCTCAGCAGCATGAAGGCGGAGTGCAGGAGGTAAATATGACTGCATCAACACATGTTAGCAGTCTTGCTAACTCATGCACGTTAGCACATTCCAGTAGAAAACAGGGTTTATATTTACATTCATTACTGGATGATTGGGTCTTTAGTAGTATTTGTCTTGATAGGACAGCACATCACTATATTATTATTGTTTACTGCTAATATGTACTATGGGGCGCTGGAATGTTCCAGTGTGGAGGCCATGACTCAGAACTTGGCAGCATTTTCCGGCGTTACAGGCAATAGCATATAATTTGGCTCACAAATGCTGTCTAGGTAGGCATCTTAGTAGGTTTTGTTTCACAGCTCATGTGTATTTGTTAATGTGCCATGAATTTGTTCATTAAGAGTGAATTAAATTGGCCATCCAATTCTGTTATACATGATTCCAGTGCAAATTATGTGATCATTATTGTTTGCAGTTGGTGAACACCTTCTTCAGCTTTCTCCGCAGAAAAACAGATTTCTTCACGGGAGGAGAGCCAGGAGCTCCAGAAAAGGTGCAGTGAGAGCAGATTATCTGTAAAGCTGTCACTCTTCCATGCCAGATGTACTTTTGCAAACGTCCTGTCTACTGTACCGACACTTGGAGATTTTATTGACTAAAGTGATGTAATCTTTACAATAGAAACATTTGAGTGTTAGAACTGAAAAGAACAGTTCACTTAGAAATACTCACGTCATTCAACCCCATTTGACTTTTATTTTTCCATGGAACACAACAGGAGATGTTTTCAAGAATGCTAATGCTGCTCTTTTCATGTCATAAAAATAATCCATAAATCTTGTGCGCTATATGTACAAAAACTCTACAGGCTCATCTATTTGACTGATTCTGTTTGCCAGTAATTCAGTTTTTTACTTGCCTTGTCACAATTTGCACTGGCCACAAAGATGATAAAATATTTATGATATGTTAAATGTTTATAGCAACCTTAGCCACAGTCATGTCGCTATCGTTATTTTGCAAAGAACTTTTCATCTGCTTATGATCTTTTGGACTACATCCCATTTAATTACTGACGTGCTTTCTTTTGCCGTTTTCTTCAAGCTGGTTAAAGAAGCGTTTGCCCATCACAATCAGCTCGCGCTCAAAGTCCACAAGGAGAAACAGTCCAGACAGGAGAAGGAGAAGAAAGAGAAGGCTGAGAGAGCTGCCAAACTGAAGGAAGAGGAGAAGAAGAAGAGGAAACATGAAGCGGAGGAGCCCAGAATCAAAGAACTCACAGATGAAGAGGCTGAGAGACTGCAATCACAGTTAAATCAAGTGAGAGCATATATTAACCATCACTCTCATGTTTAGAGGTTTTCTTAATTTGTAGCCTGTTTTTGCTGGGCGTATGTACCATGCGATCATCGCGATGTAAATGTATCCTCTGGTAGAGTTTTTGTTATACCATTTAGAGGTGTTGTTAGGCACAATGTAAATTCACCTTTTTACAGTTGCATTATTAAAGAATTTAATGAATGTACTGTCACAGGCGTGTTTATATCTGCTGCCAATTCACACTGCCCCAACAAACTGTCAGTGTGTTCACCCTGTTGGTGTTTGTTGGCACAGTTTGACAATGACAATCAAGTTTCCCAACAATTTAAAACCAACTGCTTTCAACTGGCAACTTTAGAATGTTGGAGTTTGTTGGGTGGAGAGTATGGCTGCGTCCGAAACCAGGAAAATGCTGCCTCCGGAGGCTATATAAGGAGGTAGGAAGGGATCAAGGCAAGTCCGAATCCAGTGTTCATGTCACATCCTGTCAACTGAGATACCTTCATCTGATCAATTTTTGAAGGCAACATAGATGTATCCTTCGCTGCCTATGAAATCCCATAATCCTGTGCGCGAGGATCCACGGCGTTTGAGCTGCAGAAATAAATGGCGGCCGAAGAGGCGGTTAATAGCTAGTTTGTGAATAACATTATTTTGTTATGAATGATCTTCCAAGTTTGTGTGTCCAAGTTTAAAATAACAAGAGAAAATTACGAAGGAGATGAAGAACTTTTCATTTAAGGATTGAAATCACTGGATTATTAAAAAAAAAAAAAAAGAAGAATAATCTTTTGAATTTCCAGGAAAATAACTATTGTGATACATACTGTTACTGTATGTGATTCAAGAGGGTCATGCCACTACCGCCCTCCCCTTCCTTATTTATAATCAAATATCTACATATTAAACCACATTTGATAGTCTGAAGAAAATCATAAATTTTTTTGCAATTTTTTTGTCCTCAAAGCCTGCTTTTTTCTCCATTTCTCAACAGACACAAAAAGAGAAAATGAAAGATTCAGAAGCAGCTGAGACTGAGAAGGCAGATAAAAAGGGGGTAAGTGAGGTTATCTTCAGCATTAAAGACACTAGTTAGGACTGAAATTATGCGTTTCTGAGCTGCTCTAGATAATTAACCGTTGCTCACTGATGTGTCCATCTCAGTCTGACTCTGAGGGAGAGGAGGATGAAAAGGACAAAGACAAGATTAAACCTAATGCTGGAAATGGAGCAGACCTGCAAAACTACAGGTGGACTCAGACCCTGTCTGAAGTAGATGTGAGTGTTGTTTTCACTCTCTGCATCCACTATTAATAATTGTACATTGACAATGGATTAAGGAAGAAAACCATTCTTTTTTTTAAATGTGTATATACAGTAATGAAGTAAATATAAAAGTATATCTTGGCCTGTTAACACTATTTAAAAATGCTGCCCACAATAAGATCACAAAACTATGCATCCCTATATACCCCCACTCACTGAGACCAAAATTTCCTATAGATAAAATAACTGTCAACAAACAACAAATGCATGACAGTGACACTTCAAGGTTCTTAAGGCACACATGACCATCTGTCTCGCCAGCACCATGGCACATACTGGATCTTTGTGAAAGGATATGCAAATATAAATTTATTTTGAATACGGTATCACATACAAACTTCAACCAGCGTTTATTAAGTTTAGTATATATAAAATACGTAAGGAGTAATCCACGGCTAGGTGTGTGTTGAACAATTTTAAATGCACTATGTGGAGGCGAAAAACCACCGGTAAAATCGTTTAACTTGCCAGAACTGATTAGTTACAGCTGTCATTGATTCTTCTGCATTGCAAATTTTGCCGGAAAGAATTTAAAAAAGCACAAATTTTGACTGAAAGAATAAAAAATAATGGTTAATTTTATCTAAGGGTCATTAGATCTACAGCTCTGCCTGAAAAAGTAGAACGACCACACACTTGGTCAAAACTGTGAATTTTAATGCACAATCCAGAAATAATAATATCCACTGAATGTAGAGGGATTGGCACTCCAGAGAAAATGTATTATTTTATTTTTATTCATTGTCATTTTCACATTAATGTGGAAAAACCAATGTTACAAACATGGCAGTGACAGTATAAGTAGCACTTACTGTATAAAAATGGGAAAACCATTGAAAACATTGGAACCTGCAGATTTTGACCCGAAACATCGGTAGGGTATCCATCAAGGCTGCATGATTGACTGAATTAAGAGTGAAATCGTAATTTGTCCTTGCATGGTAGCGCTTCACTGCAAACAAACAGCGCTTCTCCTTCAGTGTTTGAGTCAGAGATATGTGAGCAGGGGAGGGGCTCT
Source organism: Myxocyprinus asiaticus (assembly GCF_019703515.2). NCBI lineage: Eukaryota > Metazoa > Chordata > Actinopteri > Cypriniformes > Catostomidae > Myxocyprinus > Myxocyprinus asiaticus. The sequence goes on from NC_059373.1 coordinate 38,366,041, forward strand.
AGGGGCGGCACTTCAGTACAGCAACATAACATACACAACACATTACAGTTTAAATCGTCTTGTGTCACCTTGCTGGATAGCGAAAGACGCATTTAATAGGTCCTGATTTCCTTCTCACCCTCCGTGCAAAACAAGCTGAATTCAATTATATTAGCTATGCTGATGAAAGTGGTTGGGAAATGTTTTCAGTTGCTATAGCTCACACTGCTTGCTCTGTCTGTTATGTTGCTATGGTTTCAAACAGCGCATTAATATCGAACAGTGATTAAAACTGACCGGAACCACCTGTGCATTCAACAGATTGAACTGCACGCATTCCAGCTAATCAGAACTGAGTCTAGGAACAGACCATGGTATAATATTACTTAAAGGTGCTGTAAGCTATTTTAGCGTTCTGAAGCTTTCAAGTGACTGAACTGTTGAATTAGCTCTGCCACCTCATTCCAAAATCCTGCCTTCCAAAGATCATTCTGAGCAAAAACCAAGCAAAAGAGCAGCATTGTTTGTTCCTGTGGCTGCTAAATTCAACAGTAGCACAATAGCGCCCTCAACAGACAAACATTATGAATCATAGCCTCAATCATCCACTTCAAATGAGAACAAGCAAAATGATTGACGAGTGAAAAGCGTCAGTGTCCGCGGACACATTTTTGTTTGCTGTTTACAAAGTCTACAGCTGTCACAGAGACCGGTGAGAGATCTCAGGACACTTATTTCATTAACATCTTTAAGGGAGTAGGACATTTTTTTGCATACTTTTACATGAAAAAATCACTTTCAGTACCTTTAAATGTGTGTTTAAGCAGTAAAGACACATATTGCATGTCTGCTGGATTACATTTTTTTCCTTTATATGCCAAATTTCATAGACTTTAAAAGTATTCAACAACCTTCTTACATGTCTGACAAATTCAAATACTAAAAGTTTAAACTGATTTACTCTGTTGTTCAAAAATACCTACATACTGTATGTTACTTGACTATAAACCTTAGGTATAACTTTATCCTTCATTTACACAAACAAATATTATTAAATTACAATGCTTGACAGATAATTAAAACCACAGCATTGCTCATTGTCATCATAAACTCTGATTGTCTTGTCTGCTTGTGTGACAAAACCTACTGTGAAGATCTGACCATTGTGAATCTGGAATCGCCATTCCAGGTAGGCATGCACTGTGCCTGTTTTTTTCTGTTGGTCTCTTTGAGTACAAGTGACTGTATGATAAAGAGCATAGCAGCAAGAAAGTACACTGTTTTTCTTCTAAGTCAGTTGTTTGAATGACTAGTCGGTGTAAAGGATAATAATGTATAAATATATCTTCAAGCAGCAATTACGGGGCCAAGCACCAGCATGGCAACCACTGCATAACACTAAGCACAATCAAAAGAGTGCCTTTGCTATACAGAGCAAGCACACACCACATGGCAAGTTGCCCCAGGAAGGATTTGAACCTTGGATTCTTGTTTCACAGTTCATAGAACAAGCCACTGGCACAATCCACTGGACCACAGAGCTACAACATTGACAGTCACCAAAGGGACATACCACGCAGATAATAAATCACAGCCAAACACAAAAGTCACTGGGGTCAACTTTGTATTAATGTAACTTTTCAACAGAGATCAAATTCAGAATTTGATTGTGGAAATGCCCAGCAACCATTCAAGAAGCACAATAAAAAAATCACCAGAATTTCAGAACTTTCTACCACATGACTTTTAGAGTTGGGGATTTGAACCCAGGAACTTTTGCACTATAAACCAATGCTTGACCTACTGCGCCACTAAGTTGACATGGCTCAGACATAGCAAAGAGACATCCAGAGCTTAGAGCCAGCACACAAATGTGGGTTAATCGTTTGAACTATAGGTGGCGCTGTCTCCAAACTGTTAAATTATCATTGTTTAAGTATTATCATTAAGTATTATGCCCCTGTATCAAGAGGTCTGCCACCCACCCAAATTGGAGTGCATGGTAAGAGTGGTATTCTCATTTTCCATCCTAATGAGAGTTCAGTGACCCCACATCATAATAAATAGACCAAACAAATTATATTTAAACAAAACATTAATGCATTATGACTGCATAATAATATTTAGCGGGGTAACGTTTAATTTAAGTTAAATATTTATTAATATGAATTTATGGGCGATCGTCTAAAAAGTCCACACACTGTGCTAAAACATCACTGGTGTCCAAGTGTTCAATGCAGCTACCTTGGATGTTCTGTCTTAAACACTTATTTAAAAAAAGAAATTACACATTCTAAAGATTGTAAATTGTATGTATAACTTACTCTTTAATTGGATTAATGAATGAATATATATTTGGACATCTCCAACGTTTTAGAGCTGTGGGTGGTAAAGATGGGCAAGGAGGAGGCGGGAACCGGCAGAACAGTCAACATCATTTTAATTACATAAATGAATTTAAACAAACATAAACGCACACAGCGGCTACGTGTGTCTCTCTCTCTCTCTCTCTCCTGAACTGGCATCTCTGGCTCCCCTTTATCTCTCTCTCCCGCTGATTAGTTGACTCTGCGCTAGCCGTGCACCCTCACGGCTTGGCCACGCCCTCCTCCTCGTCACAGTGGAATTTTCAGACAGTCCCTTACAAGCGCTAGTTAATGAAAGCCTATAGGAGCATTTTTAGGCATAATTCTCCAGCTACAACAAGCGTTGACCATTTGAGTGCAATGTTTTATGCCTGTATGATATTTTCTCCCCTTTTCCCCTCAGTTTGGAATGCCCAATTCCCAATGCGCTCTAAGTCCACGTGGTGGCATAGTGACTTGCCTCAATCCGGGTGGTGGAGGACGAATCTCAGTTGCCTCTGTGTCTGAGACAGTCAATCCGCACATCTTATCATGTGGCTTGTTGAGCATGTTACCGCGGAGACATAGCTTGTGTGGAGGCTTCACGCTATTCTCCATGGCATTCATGCACAACTCGCCACGCGCCCCAACAAGAGCAAGAACCACACATTATAGCGACCACGAGGAGGTTACCCCATGTGACTGTACCCTCCCTAGCAACCGGGCCAATTTGGTTGCATAGGAGACCTGGCTGGAGTCACTCAGCATGCCCTGGATTCGAACTCGCGACTCTAGGGGTGGTAGTTGGCGTCTTTACTCGCTGAGCTACCCAGGCCCCCCAGTCATATATTCTTTAACCTAATTGTGCTAATGATATCACTGTAAAATTGTTGGCTCCAGAGAGTGCGGGTAGGAGAAACCAAATGTCAAACGAATAACGAGACAACAATTTCTGGAGATAAGGTAGAAGTTCAGCGGTTTTGCATCTTTGGACCTGTCAGCTCCTGTTTCAGGTTTACTTAATGTGGATTATATGTGCTGGTGTAAATGTAAGTGTCAGTTAAGTTAATTTTATAGCACAATATTATCACAAAACCCGATCTGGATCTAATTTTATGCCTTATTGAATGCACCTGAGCCCAACTCGTTAGAGATCACACTTATTTGGCAAGCATTCATTATAAAATATTTTTTTGTGTGTGTATCTGTTGGGTTTTCATTTCTGAAACAACATACAGTACACGCTTATGTTATTTATAATTATGTATTTCTTTCCACTGTCTTTAATGTTTTGCACTGTACAATGCAGAAACAAGACAAATGTAGTGCAACAAGTTTGACAGAACAAACAGTGAAGCGACTTTGATGAAACATTATGCAGGAACAGATGTATGGAAACAAGTATGAAGAAACAGCAGCTAGCATTATACAGGGCCACACCGCACCTGCAAGGGCAAAAATATTATGAATACACTTGAAAACACAAAATTGGAACCCTTATAAACCACCCCACTAAAGCCCAAATAAAAGCCTTACCTTCAGTGAGAGGCTCTTATACACTAAGCTCACCACTTCAACCTAATATTATATACAGATTAATATTGGTACTGTTGGATACAGGTGCAAGAATAAAAAGCAAACGTGCAACTAATCGGGAGAGAGAGAGAACAAAGCTGCTTTGAGTTGATCATGCTGCTTCTCTTGCAAACGAATTGCAAGAGAAGCACTAAATAATTTACAGGGAAGATAACAAACACTACGTCCACTTTATGAACACCATTTATCAATCAAACACATGGCACACCAATCACAAGGGAGAGGCACACATGTACCCAAGAGATACGGAGAATTGAGCTTAATATTAGCTTAATTGAGCTTAATATTAGCAATAGCATTATTTTATAAGAGGAGCACACCAAGCGCACTCAATAAGAAATGCGCATAGACACTGACAGACATAATAATGATGATAAAAAAAAAACATATTAAAGCCATCTTAATGGTCACTTATTACGATGCATGCAACTTTTTTTAAACTCATAGTAATTGAGATAGATACATGCATTTAAAAATTCACTTGTTACACTGGACCACTACTGAATTTAAAAATGTCCTTAATTCTTAGAAGAATCTTAAAGGAAATGGTGACCATTTACAAGACCTGTACATGCTGATTATAGCCTACTGATTAAATTCTAACCTAAAATCTTAACATAGCCTGTTATTCATTTTATCCAAGAATTTTACTGCATTACTCATTTTAAAGAACAGCATGGCAGCATGGCTTAAAGTTTGTGGGTAAAACCAGTATGTTAGGATGTATTGACTAATTGAAACATTTGTCATTAGGCTCCGTTATGTTCCTTTGACCCTGATAAGATGTTTTTCAGAGGGATATACGGATGCTAAGCTCAGCACTTCAACATGGTAACCAACAGATATTCAATAAATAAATAGGCTAAATAACTAATCTTATTGCACAAAACTATCAAAGTAAGAGAAGTGGGGGCCTAGGTAGCTCAGCGAGTATTGACACTGACTACCACCACTGGAGTCGCAAGTTCAAATCCAGAGCATGCTGAGTGACTCCAGCCAGGTCTCTTAAGCAACCTAATTGGCCTGGTTGTTAGGGAGGGTAGAGTCACATGGGGTAACCTCCTCGTGGTCGCGATTAGTGGTTCGTGTGGTAAATTGTGCGTGGAATGCGGAGAGTAGCATGAGCCTCCATGTGCTGCGAGTCTCCGCGGTGTAATGCACATCGAGCCACGTGATAAGATGCGTGGATTGACTGTCTCAGAAGCCACCCGGATTGAGGTGAGTAACCGCGCCACCATGAGGACCTACTAAAAAGTGGGAATTGAGCATTCCAAATTGGGGAGAAAAACGGGATTAAAAAAAAATTAAAAAAGTAAGAGAAGTAATTAGAAAGACTCCAATATAGAGCGGCACAAACCTGCTTCTGCACATCCTGAATGACGTGCTTCAATGTAACCAGAGCACTTGGGAGTATTAGGGTGATCCTCGCTGCACATTCAAAAGTACAGAACTGCACCATAACTATGCGGGCACACATCCAGTTCATGACATCAAGCAGTTTGGACCTTTTACTGCGACTGTTTATTTAAGCAGTGTCAGACAGAATCAGCAAAAGACTCTAATCTCTCCATAACACCTCACAAAAACGAGAACTAACATCTGACATTGATCGTCTTGAAATGTATTGTTGTTGATGTGGCGCTTTGATGGTTGAAACAGCAGTGGTGCTTAAATGGAGTAACCTTTTAGCATTAAAGAACTTTGCAGACGAAACTTGCAGAATGTTTTACTGTGCTGATTATTATTAACCATATTAAAGCACTCATCACGCAAAAACGTTCTCCAAGAAGTTGTGTCTCTCAATTAATTCGAGAATTGCACCTCCCATTAAAACCCCCATCACTAAAAATATGAATGTTAGTAGTTAACCCCACTAATCGACTAGACATTCGTTGGACCACTAGTCAATTAGTTGAATACCCTGGCACATGACAAATGGTCATCAAGGCGTTTTTAACACCCAACACCTCATCGTGTCCCATTATTTCCTCTCGCAGCTCATTGTGCCTATCGATGTGAACTTTCGTCTGAAGGGGAAGGATGTGGTTGTGGACGTACAACGGCGTTCGCTGAAGGTTGGATTGAAGGGCCACCCACCCGTGATTGACGGACAGCTGTACAATGAAGTGAAGGTAGAGGAGAGCTCGTGGCTCATTGAGGATGGCAAATTAGTCACAATCCATTTTGAGAAGGTAAGGCTGAGAACACTGATAGATGTCATTGTTCGAATTTGGGAGTTAAACCTGATGACTATCAATGATATGCATGTTTATTCCAGATAAACAAAATGGAGTGGTGGAGCAGGTTAGTGACCACAGACCCTGAAATCAACACCAAGAAAATCTGCCCAGAGAACTCCAAGGTGTGCAACCAATATCCAAATCAGGATTGGGCACTCTTATGTTACAGTTGATTTTTAAGAAACCTTTTCAAGCTTATAATATTTTTAGTCTAATAGCATCTTATTAGTATTAGATGAAATGTTTAATCACACCCTTCCCTCTCTTGTCATGGTTTTAAAGCTGTCAGATTTGGATGGAGAGACGCGCAGCATGGTCGAGAAGATGATGTTTGATCAGAGGCAGAAGTCCATGGGTCTGCCCACCTCTGAAGAGCAGAAGAAACAGGATATCCTGAAGAAGTAAGAATAATAAATAACCCCACTCACCTTACTGTTACAATCTGCTTTTATGCCATAGTAAATGTCTTGAAAGAGCAGTCAGACTTGATTGACTGCAAAGCAAGTTGCTCAAGTTGAGCAAAGATTCAAATAAATCCAGTTACATTACACTTAAAATAATAATCATATGTTTTGAAATTTTATTGGTTTGATCTTTTGAAATCATAAAAATATTTTTTGGCTGAACTTGATTCAATCATGGACAGTGGTTCCACATGTTTAAAATGAGTTTTATTAAATAGAATTATCATGTAATTTCAATTTAAATACTTAAAGTAGAGGGAACCTAATTGAAACAAGTAAACTCAACAAAAATTTACATGTCAAAATAACTAAAAATGAATGTCTTTTAGTGATATGCTAGGTAGTGACAGGAAATGTTAGCTTGCTAAACACATGCCTGTGGGAAGCACTACAGAGTGCAACTTGGTCACTGTGGTTACCACAGCAATTGCTCAATAAATAAAGCACTATGTAGAATACTCAAAATGTATTGGTCCTCAACTCAGGCTCAAGCTCCACTCTTCACCATGATAGTAACCCCTAAAACTACAACATAACAGAAATTGTTCTAAATGTCAACAGGACAAAACATTACACACTAACAAGTCTCCCCCTTTAAATTTGTCTTGCACAAAGACACCGAAAATAGCATGTAGCCTGAACTAGTAATCCTCTGCCCTGTTTCATTTAACCAAACACAAAATATTCATGTTGTCCCAACAAAATGGATTAAGTAAAGCAGACAAGGCGTTTTTTTTTTAATCTACTTAGTTAATTTAAGTTTCCTTGGTTACATGAATTTAATGAGTAATATGAACATTAGATGATTGAGTAAAACTGACAATAGCTAAGTTTATTATTTTATTGTACTTTATATTTATAGAGTTTATTTAAAATATTTTATTCTTATTCCAGAGGAGATGTTTATTTCAAGAAAACCTTGAAAACATCTTCACCGGCTTTATTTGTTGTGGAATGAAATGAAATTGAACAGTGTCCCCGGTCTGTCGAGCTCCAAAATGGACAAATAAAATTTCACCATAAACCACAGTGAAAGTAATCAACTCTATATGCGCTGTTGTTTGTCAAACAAAGTGAAGCCATACAATCACTCTGTAAATAAAACATGGCGGCTTCATAGACGACATCACACCATATTGGTTCTTGCGTCATGACGTTTGGTGATATGACGCAATAAAAACAAATGATGTTTAGTGTTATTGATGTAGACATCGTATTTGCAGATTTATAGATTTTACAAATGATTTGAATTGATTTTAGAATGAATAACAATGTACATTTCATGTTAATCAATATATATATATATATATATATTAAATTATAATAAAAATTGTATTTAGCCATTATTTTTCTTTTGAACATGGAAAGGACACTTATTGCTGATCTAATAATAGATCAGCAATTGCTAGAGAAAGTTAATTGATGGTTAAATTATTGGTCAATACTGTCATTTGCAGTCATATGTTGGAATTTAATTATCATCCAGGAAAAACGACATTACATAAATTATTTCAGATTTCCACTGACTTGCATTCATGTTGATACTGTTTGAGAAATATAAAAACTGATTTCTTCGCGAGTGATATGAGCAAAGATCCGTGTTACATAAAATCTACCTCTGGATCTTCATGCACACATCTTACTACATGTAATCCAAATGAATCGTTGAAACCAACTGTTAAGGCCTATTCATTTATTGTTTCTTTTTATTCGTTAGCTAGAAAAGATATGACTCGCAATTAAAAGTTCTAAACCATAACAGTACACTGTTAATCAAGCTCGTAAATAACGAGTGTTGAGTAGATTGATGTAAAAAGCACATTAAATTCACCCCGGCTGTTCACACTGAAGGCACTTTGGAAAAAAATGGCATACGTATCCCAGATCGAAAGTGTCTGTACCAGTCGGTGAGAGCTCCTGAACTTGTATCCTGTTGACACATCCATGATTGAAAAATTACATCATTGGTGTAACATGTTTGAAGGCAAAACCAGTGATGTGTGCATTGTGCATTTCTTAAGACTGAAAGCATCATACTCATTACAGTTCAGATCAATGTGTGATTAGTCTTTTATATTTTATAATTATTTGTGGGGATTGCAAAGGCTTGTCCCACACCGTTTGTCCTATGGGAATAAATGATGAGGTGGGTCTTTTGACTTGAACCAGTAAGCAACCACCTAGAAATGCACTAAAAACATTCAGAACCCTAGCTAGCTACTACTGATTTTCCCATAATAATATTTAAAAGAAAGTAAGGACAACACACCCTGGTTGAAATTATATTGGGCTCAGTCTATATTAAACTTGTCAGTCTTTCAAGTTTATAGTGTTAATGTGATTATTGTTTGATGTGTTGCAGGTTCATGGCTCAGCATCCTGAGATGGATTTCTCTAAAGCTAAGTTCAGCTGAGAGCTGTATGATTGCTCATACAGTGATTGTACATGTGATCCAGAGCTCCTCTTACACTCCTGTATGTCTCATGTCATCCGTTCTGTTCAGTTGATCAGTTTGTTTCCAGTTAGATGACTGTATGACTTACAGTTTCACTGTTGTGATGTTGAAAGTGTCACAATGCTTCAAGCACCATGTCTTTTTTTTTTTTTTTTACTTTTGTTTTGTTTTTTTAATAAATCATTTCAAACCCTAAATATGTGCAAACTTTTCAATCAAATCAAATCAAAATCAGCATCAAGCTTTTAACTGTTAATTCAGATTGAATGATTCTGCCCAGTTAGTCTGAAGATTATTATGATTAATGTTTGAAATATACAGTGAAATTAATAATAATTATTATTATGTAATCTATAAAAATGAAGTAATGACACCAGTAACAATATGCCACTGAGGGTCTTGTTTTCCAATTTTTAAGGACCTCTTCCCTTCAAATATTGTGGACCGTACAAATCAAAATTAAATTCACAAATCCCTCATTAACAAAAACCGTGTAATATCGAACATAATTAAATTCACATCACTTTTATCCAATAAAAACCTCAAAACTGTTAAGATGGAATGAATTTCACAAAAGTTGATATGCAGACGAAATGTCAAAAGTAATAAGAGCATAGCCATTCAGTAAATGTGTTGAGTCCCCTATGTGATATCAGTAAGTGTATTCCCACACCTTGTTATCTAACTGAGGTAAAGCTTCTGCAACACCAGGTTACAGTGTTGTCAGTGTCTGGCAGATCAAGTTGTTATTCCTCTGTTGGCCGTCAGGTGGCGGTACTGGACTAATTAGAGTTAAACAGGATACCTTAGTTATTGCAGTTATTGCTGCTGCTATAAAATCACAATAAAATAGTATGGGATCTCATTCAGCTCTGTGTAATAAGCGTTCAAAGTCTTTCATTTACTTTAGTTTCTTTATTTGATGACTGTGTAATCAAATAGGTGAATACTACCAAGTTACCAGTTCTGTTGTTGTAACAGTAACTGTAGTCATAATGATGTTTACCAAAGTTACAAGGGTAAATATTTGTAAGAGCCTTCCTGAGAGTTCCTGAGCTGTACATGAAAAATTAATAACAGTAATTTCCAAAGTAACATGTTCTTTTTTTTCTCTCTCTCTCTCATTAAACCCAATTAATGTTGTTCCATAAAGTTGTTGTACACTTTTTAGAAAGGTGGCCGTTATCCAGGATAATTACATTCTGTCTGTTTAGGTGAATTAGACCCCAGTACAAACACATTGTAGAGCAATGCATGCAATTTTAGCATGTTATATAGTTATACCTGGAGTCTCTGAGAACCCAGACATGTTATTAAAAAATGTTGTTTATAATCATGTGCCAGATTCATGAAAATATTCTCATTTTTATTAAAAGTAAAGTTTCAATAAAACAAAATATTCATAACATTTTTCTTCCGTTAGGAAACAAAAAGAAAAAATGATTAAAAGTCCTTCAAATCATCAGTTGAAAACTACTGAAATATCAGTTAATGAGCTTTTAAAAGGAGCTTGGGGTCTCTCAGACTGAACATGTGTTAAACATAGTTTTATAATTAAAAACAATTATAATTTATATAATGCAAAATGACAATGGACTTTTAAAGGGGTAGTTCACCCAAAAATAAAAATTCTGTCATAATTACCTCACCCTCATGTCGTTTCAAACCCAAAAAAACTTTCGGTAACACTTTACAATAAGGTTCCATTAGTTATCAACATTAGTTACCATGGACTAACATAGAAACAATACTTTTTCAACACTTAATAATCTTTGTTAATGTTAATTTCAACATATATTAATATATTTTTAAATCAAAAGTTGTTTGTTAACATTAGTTTATGCACATGTACTAACAATGAACGATTGTATTGGTAGCAGTTTATTTTACACTGCTGTTCTACATGTACCTACTATATAATTATAAAAACTAGAGTAATTACTATGTACTAATCCTAATCTTACCCCATATTTAGTAAATGTAGTTACCTAATATAACTCAGTACTTTCTTGGGTAAGAACACAGTAAGTATACTGAAAGTACATGTACTGTAAAATAAAGTGCAACCATTGTATTTTTATTAACATTAAGATTAAATAATGCTGTAAATATATATATATATATATATATATATATATATATTTGAAATTAGAAATTTGCCTATTTCCATGTTCATAAACAATTGTTATCAGCTGTAACCATTTAAGACATTCAGCTTTCAGTGTCACGTTAATGCGTCATCAAGCCTGCTTGTGGATAACGCAACAGGTGAACAAATTTGCCAAAAATATCGATGGAATAAAATTGGCAATTTAAAACGCATGAGAGACTGACTGCTCATCTGCGTGAACGTGCCTTAGGCATGCTGCATGGAGGCATGAGGACTGCAGATGTTTCCAGGACAATAAATTGCAATGTCTGTACTGTGAGACGCCTAAGACAGCGCTATAGGGAGACAGGAAGGACAGCTGATCGTCCTCGCAGTGGCAGACCACGTGTAACAACACCTGCACAGGATCGGTACATTCGAATATCACACTTGCGGGACAGGTAAAGGATAGCAACAACAACTGCCTGATTTACACCAGGAGCGCACAATCCCTCCATCAGTGCTCAGACTGTCCGCAATAGGCTGAGAGAGGCTGGACTGAGGGCTTGTAGGCCTGTTGTAAGGTAGGTCCTTACCAGACATCACCGGCAACAACATCGCCTATGGACACAAACCCACCTTCGCTGGACCAGACAGGACTGGCAAAAAGTGCTCTTCACTGACGAGTTGTGGTTTTGTCTGACCAGGAGTGATGGTTGGACTCACGTTTATCATCGAAGGAATGAGCGTTACACCGAGGCCTGTACTCTGGAATGGGATCGATTTGGAGGTGGAGGGTCCGTCGTGGTCTGGGGCGGTGTGTCACAGCATCATCGGACTGAGCTTGTTGTCATTGCAGGCAATCTCAACGCTGTGCGTTACAGGGAAGACATCCTCCTCCCTCATGTGGTACCCTTCCTGCAGGCTCATCCTGACATGACCCTCCAGCATGACAATGCCACCAGCCATACTGCTCGTTCTGTGCGTGATTTCCTGCAAGACAGGAATGTCAGTGTTCTGCCATGGCCAGCGAAGAGCCCGGATCTCAATCCCATTGAGCACATCTGGGACCTACTGGATCGGAGGGTGAGTGCTAGGGCCATTCCCCACAGAAATGTTCTGGAACTTGCAAGTGCCTTGGAGGAAGAGTGGGGTAACATCTCACAGCAAGAACTGGCAAATCTGGTGCAGTCCATGACGAGGAGATGCACTGCAGTACTTAATGCAGCTGGTGGCCACACCAGATACTGACTGTTACTTTTGATTTTGACCCCCCCTTTGTTCAGGGACACATTATTCCATTTCTGTTAGTCACATGTCTGTGAAACTTGTTCAGTTTATGTCTTAGTTGTTGAATCTTTTTACATTCATACAAATATTTACACATGTTAAGTTTGCTGAAAATAAAAGCAGTTGAAAGTGAGAGGACGTTTCTTTTTTTTGCTGAGTTTATATGAGGTGATTACTGTACATGGAATGGGACCCTCCATCCATTTCTAAATGTGTTTATTAATCGTAGTCTGTAGATGACACTGCATGATTTCTTCCACTTGTTTACTATAATGACAAGTGTTGGGTTGGTGATATGAAAGATTATTACACATCGGTAATTATCAAGACTATTTTAAGATATCAAGGGGAGAAGATTATCTGTGTAAAGGAGCATAACCAGCAAAGAAACATAATAAAACATGATATTTAAAATCCACTGTAATATTTTATTGGTTTGATCTTTCAATACTGATTTACAGTATCACTGATTTACAATAATTAGGCCTGGATTTGTTTTGCAAATGTATTTCAAATGCAGATTCCAGTAAAATAATGAAGTCTCTTCAGACTTTTCCACCGACATCCTCTCTATCACATTTGTAGCACTTGTTACTCCCCCAGGCTTGGTTGTATATTGTGTATCACTGCTAATGGTTTAGAGCCGAGTGTGCAGTTTGTTAACAACTCTCTTGGACATTATGCAAGTGTCTATAGCTTTACTCATCATGACACTGAGACTGTCAGCTAGCATCTGCACTCGTGCCTGTCAGTGGCATTAGCTCATGCGAACTAGCAAGTGTTTGTTGTATGTGAAATGGCACATATGTTTCCTAAAGCTTCATTGTAACTTTGCTGCTTGTAGGCAGTTTCACAACGCAGTCGCCAAAATAGCAAGACAAACATTTGAGAGGACGTTTAGAAAAACCACAACATTTTGAAATTTGGTACAGAATTAGGACTGCAAACAATGATTTAGTTAACTACTAAGTTTGTCACTTTGGGTAGCCTACAACAGGCCTAAAACTTCCGCTGGTTATTTTCACTGGTGTTTTTCTAGACACAGTTGTGAGATCTAAACCAGATCATTTTAAATACCCATTTAGTGCATGATTTAGTTGTAATCTTGTATTTCAGAATTATCCAGCTATTTCTGCATTACCCCAGCAGCTGTTGTTGGCTGTAGTGGGTGTAGCTCTGGCTGCTTTCTGGTTGAGCTGGCCCGGGGTGAACAGTTGGGACAGAGACCTCGAGCTTGCTCAGCTGACAGCTATGTCTCACCCAGGTACGAGAATTTCTTCATTAACGAAGGTACACAGACATCAGAGGGTGAAGTGGGTTTGTGTGGGGGTGAAAGGCAAGAGAGATGATGGGCAAACACAGAACCACGATGGGCCGCTCCAGACTGGAATACTTGTTTTTGGCAGCGGGGTCCCATAACTCCTAAGGCCTCAGACTCACCATTATAACTGCAGTGTTTACTCAGTCATGCACTTTGTACTGAGTGGACTGATACCGAGAAATGGAAGATATATTGGTATTGTTGATGGAAAACAAGGCATCTTCCCCTTCCATATGGATTTATTACTTTGGCCATTAGTTCTGGGATGCACATACATATATTGTCATATAGCCGATCTCATATTAGTAGATGTGCTGAAGTTTCTTCAAAAAAGAATTATGTACGTTTAGACATAGTGGCCCCAAAAAGTATTTGGACGCTTAAGCCACTCTTTAAAATGCATGAAAGGCTTTGCATTATAACAAAATATCAAAACAAGTGCATTTCTATAAAGAAAGACGAATGATAAGCAAACCATTTCACAAAAAGAAGTTTGCAAGGTTTGAAATGAAAACATTATTCTGTTCAAAATGAAAGAAATTCCAGGTTCAATACTCAATCGACAGCATTTGTAGCATAATGTTGATTACCACAGAAAGTATCCACCTAGTCTCAAAGAATGAACGTAACTGTAACTACATTTGCGTGCCTCATTCTACATTTCACTGCAGTTTCCTGGTGAAATGAACTCAACAACAACTGTGCGTTTTATTCACTTTCACACAAATCATGACTACAACGGCTGATTATGACATTATAAATTCTTATTTTTCACACTGTCACTCACACACTGATATTTTATGATATCGAAACACTTTTATTGTAATGATATATTTTAATGCTTGTATTACAGACCCACCTACATTTACACACTTATTCCAGAATGATTAGCTTCTGTGGTAGCAGATAGAGTGTTGGGATTTGAACTCAGAAGTCCGAGGCTCAAAACCAGTCGAGCATGCAAGCCGACATGTGAGACGAGAGCGTCATAGAAACGACACAATATGACAATTACTTCAGAAAATGTGTTTATCATTTCATTTTTGAACTCTATCAGTTAGGTTTAGGTTAAAGTTTTAGGCTAGGGAGGTCCGTTTCACACATTAAAACCTCCATCTAACATTTAGCTTAAAAACCTCATCTGATTACGACACCATTTCACTCACTTTTGGCGCCCCCCGCTGGACATTTCACAGTGAAATGTGTAATAGAGCACAACAGTCTGGTTCCGGAAGTAAAAATCCCATTCAGTTTTTCCCACAGACTAATTGATTTTTAACAATGACTTCTTATTAACATTTTAAGACAGACCTACCTTGATCTCCAAGGTTGTTCATTGATGGTATATGCTTCTGCTGAAGCTATTCGTCTGCATTATTTCAACTTCATTGTTTAAATAGCATGACTGATAGCGGAATTCTGCTATCAGCTACATTATCCATGGAAGAGCGGTGAATGGTTCACCAATCAGAGAACCGTGACCAACAAAGACTGCAAAATTTGCCACAGGACGACCGCCCACTCATGACGCACTGTGAGTGACGTAATCGAGCCGGTCTCCCTTCACCCTTGAACTACTCATCTATTTGTACATATCTGAATATTTTGTAATAAACAACAACCTAAAATTAACAGTTTTATATTACCATGTTTTTTTTTTTCAATTACATAATTCGCAATGCTTCATGGGATTGTAGTTTTTACCCTCATGAAAGACGGTAAGTACACAGACTTGTATCCTTTGTCTTCCGATTTTCAAATAATTTTTGCCTCAAAGTTTTTTGTGATGTTTTCTTGTGGATTTACCACAGAGCTGGTTGGTTTGGTTCATGGCTTACAACTCTTTTGTGGAGGATTTTCTGAAAAACCTATGGAAAAAAGAATTGGAAAAATACTTCCGGAACCCAGACGCTGAATAAGAGGGAGGGCACTGCTTTGTTTAAGGCATGTAATTTCGTTTAGCAAAAAGGTTGCCACGGCAACCTAATGTTCATGAAATCAGGCTGAAAAATATTTTCGACTTCCTGGTTTATATACAGTATATATATATATAAAACTACACAATAGTTAATGTATTTTTAAAGCAATTTAGAGCAATTTTGGTGTTTAACCCTGTTAGCTTTAGCTTTTCTGAGCCAAAAACATATCCTTCTACTGATGTATTATTAGATATCTGATCCAAGCAAATCTGGTTTTGCAACATGTCATGAGGTCAAGAAAGCTCAATAGAATGAGCCACATACAGTATACATACTGAGCACATCAACAGTCTCAGAGAATAACTACTCCCTAATGTATGATAAACACATAATTCTCAATTCCCACCTTCTCAGTAACATGCAATGTTAGCAGTGTTAACAAACAAACTCAACACTGCTGAGGTCCATATGGGTATCGTGGGCACCAATGGTAAATAACAAATAGCACACTTCAGAACACAATTATCTCATTTGTCCTCCCAGCGAGGGGTCTTCTAGGCCTTCCTTTCCTCACCTGTGTGCCGAGCACACTTCGTAGAGCGTATTTAGAAGACACACTGGCCAGGAAACAAGGGAAAACAGTAATGCTATTCCTTAACGGAGATCAACAGAGGTGGGCTGCCATGTGTGTGTGTGTGTTTAGGATGTTATGAGGACCGACCCTCTCTGGCTGTGTGTACAGACCCTCTGCATAGACAAAGAGCTCAGTCATTGACCCAAACACTTGTCTAGCCCCATTCTCAGGAAACAGTGCCATTTGTGTCTGATTTTATTCATTTATTTTTCGTTTTAAACGGTTACTGCTGATCTTTCAAGAAATCATATTTTCTCACATAAGGGCTGTTACCGCCATGGACATTGGGGGATGCCACTGGGAGATGCACCTTCCAAAAAGTCAGATTAGTGGTCAACAGATACATAAAGGTGCAATATGTAACAATTTACATGTAATATTCGCCTTTTTTTTTTTTACCAATGTGTGAACGGCTTGTAACGCAACTTAAAAAATGTGCCCTTCCCGGACTTCCTAGGTTGCCTATTCAAGCCTGTAGACTGATTTTCATGTGAAGGGAGCGGGTCGCTTTTGCCGGGAAAATCCAAAGGATGTTACGTTTATGCGCGCTCCCGGGAACCTTGCCTCAGTGTGTCTCTTCCGCTATTCAACAGCGGCAACAAACTGCAACACTAGGTAACGTTATCTTAGAGATGGAATCCAGCAAACGTCCGGCTCCCAGCACAACACCTACACAAACCAAAAAAAAAATAAAACATTTATCTACTGAATCCCATCTGGCTAAGTGGGAACGTGATTGTGGTCGAGCGAAAACTAGAGTGAACATCGGCAGGGCATTTGATTCCTGGAGGGAACTTCGTTCGGTTTTGGGGATCAAAACCGACCCTGAATTGGCGTTCTTCTTATTGGACAGGTAAGCTTACATAACTGCAAAGCATGTGATATATAGTGCCAAAACGATTGATCTGTGTAATTTTAGCTAAACTACAATAACACATGAAATGAATGCTAGACAATGTTCAAGATAATGCAAAAAGCTCCATTCATTAGTGTAACGTAACTTGGTTATACAGAAAATATATACAATCTATTATTATAAAACAATAGCGCATCAATATATCAAAATGACAGTTGTGATGGAATCACATCAATACTGAATTGTGTCAACATATTTATAATGTACAGTCTATTTTATAAACAGCTACTGTCATCATCCACCAAATTAGCTAACAGCAAATAGCTAACAGCTATTGATAAAGCTGACATAAGCTATCGTATAAATGCAGTCAATGTATCATGCAGAGAAAAGTGATTTCTTCAAACTACAGTCTCACATAGTCAGACCTATATCCACACTTTGTTTTAGCCCTGTTCCAGCACTGGAGAGTCAAATATAATATGCAGTCTCAAAGTTTGTAGTAAAACAATCATAAAAGTGTACTTTTAGTTTTGCTACCTCATTTGTCAGCATGATGCCGGTGAATCACGCTCAGTCTCTTTGTACGTTACGTCATTGTTTTGGTCGATGCTCGCATCCCTATGGAGTGTGTGCACGAGCACGAGCAACAGGTAGCTGGCTGCAGTTCACTTAACGGCCACAGGTGTCATTAATAACAAGGGTTTCTGAATCTTACATACTGCACCTTTAAGGGAGGATGTAATGTCAGCCAGTTGTTATCACTCAATAAACCCGGACAGGGTGATCAGGATCCTGACGCAAAGTGGAGGGGTCTTGTATCACCCTGAAGGGGTTTAATTAGCAATAACAACTGGCTAATTGTACATTATCCCTCTTATTACATGGCAACTAACCAAATAAATAAATACATGGATATAAAATATTGATTTGTGTTGAAATTATGCAATTTTGTGAAAATAAATAAATTGCTGAACAGCTGAAATCAACCTCCGGTTTGAGTCGGAGTTCTGTTGGTGTTTATTTAGTAATTAATGACTGTCTAACAACTCATTATGCATCTTATTACAAGACTAATTGCCAAATAAACAAATAAATGGACATAAAATATTGATTTAAGTGTAATTATTTTATTAGTTTACTTGTAGAGATCGCACAGTAATTCGAGGAGTAGGAAAGATGGCTCGCAAATACCCAGATGAGTGGTCTGATTTGTAGATGTGTGGTTGTTACTCAGATATATCACACTTCTAGATGGTGCCATTGATCAATCCAGAATTAAGTATTCCAGTGAGCCATGTAATAAGGGTTTTTAATGGTCAATTCTTTAACCATTACTCCCAATCATAAATATGTGATTACAGTCTTGGAAATAGTTATTTATTGTTACTAACAATATTTCAGACTGATCTCACAGTGAATTTCTTGAGTTAATCTCAGTCCGTGCTTACCAAAATTCCAACCGGTAAAGTATAAAATATTTTTTTAACATAAGGACATGTGTGAACTCAAGATTCTGGGTGAAATTCCTGCAGATGGGCACCAAAAGCAAGTTTGGTTTTAGTTGTAAAGGATGTAATTCAGTGGAGGATACAGTGAAAGCATATTTTAATCTTACTCAAAGCAAAATTTAGGTAGAGTTCTATTTGTTATTCTATATAACCCATTATAATGTAATGGTGATAAATGGGTTCGTGGAAAACATTTTTCAATGGAAATCAAACATTGTGCTCAAAAGTTTGCATACCCTGGCAGAAATTTTGAAATTTTGGCATTGATTTTGAAAATATGACTATGTCTTTTATTTAAGGATAGTGATCATATGAAGCCATTTATTATCACATAGTTGTTTGGCTCCTTTTTAAATCATAATGATAACAGAAATCACCCAAATGGCCCTGATCAAAAGTTTACATACCCTTGAATGTTTGGCCTTGTTACAGACACACAAGGTGACACACACAGGTTTAAATGGCAATTAAAGGTTAATTTCCCACACCTGTGGCTTTTTAAATTGCAATTAGTGCCTGTGTATAAATAGTCAATGAGTTTGTTAGCTCTCACGTGGATGCACTGTGCAGGCTAGATACTGAGCCATGGGGAGCAGAAAAGAACTGTCAAAAGACCTGCGTAACAAGGTAATGGAACATTATAAAGATGGAAAAGGATATAAAAAGATATCCAAAGCCTTGAAAATGCCAGTCAGTACTGTTCAATCACTTATTAAGAAATGGACAATTCAGGGATCTCTTGATACCAAGCCAAGGTCAGGTAGACCAAGAAAGATTTCAGCCACAACTGCCAGAAACATTGTCTGGGATACAAAGAAAAACCCACAGGTAACCTCAGGAGAAATACAGGCTGCTCTGGAAAAAGATGGTGTGGTTGTTTCAAGGAGCACAATACGACGATACTTGAACAAAAATGAGCTGCATGGTCGAGTTGCCAGAAAGAAGCCTTTACTGCGCCAATGCCACAAAAAAGCCCGGTTACAATATGCCCGACAACACCTTGACACGCCTCACAGCTTCTGGCACACTGTAATTTGGAGTGACGAGACCAAAATAGAGCTTTATGTTCACAACCATAAGCGCTATGTTTGGAAAGGGGTCAACAAGGCCTATAGTGAAAAGAATACCATCCCCACTGTGAAGCATGGTGGTGGCTCACTGATGTTTTTGGGGGGGGGGGTGAGCTCTAAAGGTATGGGGAATCTTGTGAAAATTGATGGCAAGAAGAATGCAGCATGTTATCAGAAAATACTGGCAGACAATTTGCATTCATGGGATTGTAGTTTTTACCCTCATGAAAGACGGTAAGTACACAGACTTGTACCTTTGTCTTTTTTTCCGATTTTCAAATAATTTTTGCCTCAAAACAAATTTTATGATGTTGTGATTTACCACAGAGCTGGTTGGTTTGGTTCATGGCTTACAACTCTTTTGTGGATGAAAGCTGCGCATGGGATGCTCTTGGACTTTCCAGCACGACAATGACCCAAGCACAAGGCCAGGTTGACCCTTCAGTGGTTACAGCAGAAAAAGGTGACGGTTCTGGAGTGGTCATCACAGTCTCCTGACCTTAATATCATCGAGCCACTCTGGGGAGATCTCAAACGTGCGGTTCATGCAAGAGGACTAAAGACTTTGCATGACCTGGAGGCATTTTGCCAAGACGAATGGGCAGCTATACCACCTGCAAGAATTTGGGGTCTCATAGACAACTATTACAAAAGACTGCACGCTGTCATTGATGCTAAAGGGGGCAATACACAGTATTAAGAACTAAGGGTATGCAGACTTTTGAACAGGGGTTATTTCCTTTTATTCTTTGTTTCCATGTTTTGTTTAATGATTGTGCCATTCTGTTATAACCTACCGTTGAATATGAATCCCATAAGAAATAAAAGAAATGTGTTTTGCCTGCTCACTCATATTTTCTTTAGAAATGGTACATATATTACCAATTCTCCAAGGGTGTGCAAACTTTTGAGCACAACTGTATTTATTTATTTTAATAGTTAAATGTAATCTCATGTGTATTTGTAGGCTATTCCATCATAAAGTTTTGTTCTAGCACATGTACATTTGCTTATTGACACTGAAACATTTAATAGTGACATATTCACAGCATCTAAAACAAACTACGTATGAACAACTTTAGAGGCATACAAATGTTTACAAATTGTATGGAGTTCTTGGAACTAATCGGTTGAATTTATTGTATTTATAATCAATGAGATTGATTAAATGTTCAGTGCAATCGCATTTATTTAACATTGTCGACATATTTAACTAATTTGACATTAGAACGGTTTCATTCAGTTCTGTGTGATTTTTGGTACCATATTCAACTAGTTTCAAAGGACTATATCACTTTAAGCAGTATTTTATGCATTTTAACATTTGAGATTAGCTGTCAATACGTCCATATGTATGTTTCAGTGTCTATCCTAATGTACAGAAATGTATCTGTAAATGATGCATATTATGTACAAAGAGCTATGAATAACAATGAGATGAAATCTTGGATAATTCATTTTAAATACATCACAGGAAAATAAATGTCTCTATTTTCTGAGAATGAGCCAGCTCTGTTTAGCCAATGTCATGCATTACATCATGTTTACAATGACTTGGTATTTATCAGTGATACTGTAGTTGTTAACAGATTAAGGTTATCTCCGTATCTTTTAAAAACCCTTTATATTTTGTACAAATGCTTGTGCAGCAAAGTACATTCACTGATGTGCTTTTCACAAAGGGCTTTTCAGAAGAAGACAGAGGTATTTAGAAACGCTAACTTTCATAGGTAATTCTCTTTACTCTGGGAATCTGAACACACACACAATCAAAGAGCCCTACCAGCTGGCGGTCACATTGCTGTTTCATTATTGTTTGCCCGTGGCCCTGTGACCCTCCAGGGTTCATTTGCATCCTAGTGTTGAGTGCTCACCCACCGGCCCAGACCGTTATTGTCCAGTGCTGTCAAAGACCACCGACATCATCAGCTATCTGTCACACCACAGCTCATGCACTGAAGTTTTAAGACATGTTCAGTTAAAGGCACAGTGCAGGGAGAGGAGCATCATAAAAACATGCTGATGTACTGCAGGGTGGTATCTTAAAGGAATAGTTCGCCCAAAACTGAAAATTCTCTCATCATCTACTTACCCTCATGCCATCCCAGATGTGTATGACTTAATTTCATCTGCAGAATACAAATGAAGATCTCAGCAGCTTCAATGCAAGTGAATGGTGACCAAAATGTTGTAGCTTCAAACATCACATAAAGGCAGCATAAAAGTAATCCATAAGACTCCGGTGGTTTAATCCATATCTTCAGAAGCGATATGATAGGTGTGGGTGAGAAACACTCTTCTGCTTTTGTTTCTGGCAATTCACATTCTTTTTGCATATCGCCACCAACTGGGAGGGAGGAGAATTTATAGTAAAAAAGGACTTAAATATTGATCTGTTTTTCACCCACATCTATCACATCGCTTCTAAAGATATATATTTAACCACTGGGGTCTGGATTGCTTTTATGCTGCTTTTATGTGCTTTTTTGAGCTTCAAAGTTTTGGTCACCATTCACTTGCATTGTATGTTCCAACAGAGCTGAAATATCTTCTAAAAATCCTTGATTGTGTTCAGCAGAAGAAAGAAAGGGGTTGGATAGCTCATCTGGAAAGGCATGAGGATGAGTAAATGATGAGGGGAGGGAATTTTTATTTTTGAGTGAACTCTCCCAAAAATATCCTACACTTACTAAGTATTTTAATGAAATTAAGTGTGCATGTTATTTGACAAGGCACAACTAAATACACTAAAGAGAGAGAGAGAGAGAGAGAGAAAATACACACCTGTTGACTGTAGTATGTGTAGTTTGTGCAGTTTTGGTAAGTAGCTCAAAAGAGTTATCCACTTCAAATTACAAATTAGTTCTCAAAATTTATTAGAATATTTTACAGATTGCCTCTGTCTATTTCCTTCTTGCTCATTGGCTCGTTAGGGGGTGAAAGCCTTTCAGCTGTCACAGAAATGCAAACAGACATATAATATATTACATCTGTAAGAAGGTCTGTGATTTTAAATTTCCCACTGGTGCTACTTAGTCTGTATGTTCAATTGAATTTAATATTTTTATGTTCTTTCTTTTTTGTGAGTGTCGTGGATTGTTGACCTGGTGTCACACAGATCTGCAGATTCTAACAATGCGCTGTGAGAGACTGTGAAGCCCATCACATGCTCTGAACTCTATATTACAGCCTTCACTAAACCCACATTTTACTTAACACAAACCTGCTGCTGTAATATCATCAGCACACTCCTCAAAAGTCTGGATGCTTTTATGAAAGTAAGGATTTAGATCATCTTGATGCTGAATTAGCTCTAACTACCTGTTCTGATCGGACTTCAGAGCAATGAACATTTGATCATGGTGAACATGAAATAATAGAGCTGTATTAAAAAGCACTTTGAGTTTTGATGTTACTAAACAATAAGTCATAGCAAAACACATTTTGTCTAGTTTCATATACAGCTTTGGAAAGTTTAACATATCTGTGGTAAAGATGTGGGAATAAAAGATTAATCTATGTTACATAATTTAGAAAGAATGTATGCTAAAATATATATTTTCTGAAAAAGCAAGTGTTTAAAATCTGCCACCAATATTGAATTGGAAGGAAATAACAACTGAAAGCAAGGCAACAGTTACTTAATCATTTCACTGGACTATTTATTATTATTATTATTATTAATATTATTTTGTAAGCTTAAATTACAAACAATATATTTATTTTATTTATAATTAGAAGTATTACATTTTAATTCATTTTATAAATGTAGCTTTAGTCCACATCCTTAAAGGGTGAATTGATATTCATACAACCACTTCAAGTGTGCATTATTGTTTGCTCCTTGCAATGTTAAGATTTGTACATAACATCATTTAAACAAAGCAAACGTAAACATGATGACTTAGGAAAAGCACATGAAAAGTACAGTAAAGACTAATGACAAATGTTTTGACAGAACAAAATGCAATTTAATTTATTATTAAAATGACATAAATAAAACTCACAATGAGCCAACAAATACAACTAAGATAGATAGCCTATGTACAATTGATTTCAGGACAGATTGCATACATAACTACAGAGTCACCTTTCATTTCAAACTGTGTTTACCATAATATACTAAACATGTTTCAGTTGTAGCAGTAGAGTACAAAGTCCATCTCTCTTTTTATAGAAAGCACATAAGACTCTGCCGTTATATACTGTACTATGACAATGAAAATGGACATTAATTTTTATTTATTTACACACATATACATTTTAGTCAGTCAACAGCACGATTTGGTCTTATTAATCTTTTAGATAACGTTAAGAATAAACACCATCATTGGCCCTGTACTTCATTTGTTATGGCTGATGGCAAAATCTCAAAGACTCGCATGATGGAATTAGCAAATGTAGGAACTCTATAACTAAGTGATTGTCCCTCACCAGGTTTTGATTGTCTACGGCCACAAGATCATCTACAGATATGAATATCAGAGAAAATCTAGCCATTTTCCATTGCATCGATATTTTGATGGTCTTTTAGTCAATCTCTTCCATTTCCTCTGAAAACAGCTGTCAAAATGGCCATTGTAGGATCTTCACTTAAGATCAAGTCTCTTCAGCCACTTGAATCTCTTTGCCAGCACAGAGTAGACTCTCAGTTTGAAGATAGGAAGGATTGAACAAATTTGGAATGTTGTTCATCTGGATCTCAGTAGCTTTGTGCAACAGGAGCCCAGGAAGCTGTAAGTCTGGCGATGGAGCTCTCAAACTGGGCATCTCCAATTCCAACCTCGCTCAAGCTTGGATCGTACATGGAGGAGGGAGAGGACACGGGCAGAGAGGAGGTCAGCCCAGAGTAGGACACAGAGGAACCACGCAGGAACTGAGACGTCAGGCCACCTGTGATGGACCCTGATGCTGAACCAGAAGGGGCGAGGGTCGTACCGGCCACAGACCACAAACTTGGGTACTGGCTGTGGAGACAAAGGGAATGCAGGGTTAGTCAATTAATCAGAATCACTTATTCAAAAAGAGGGATCTTTTCAAGAAAGTACGGACCTGGTGTTGGAGGTAGTGTTGGTGGTGTGGGCCAGGGTGCCTATCCCACTAGAGTTGGGTATCTGCAAAGCTGACCAGCTATCATGTGAAGCAAGACTTCCTGAAGAGTTGTCCATGTAGTTATCTGAAAATAAAGACATACTTTAAATACCCAAAGCAATTCCAGCAATTTATCTAGGGGAAAACAAAAAGGGATAGGGATAAATTGGAAAGCCCCAGCAATAAGACTACATTCTTTATCCAGCATAAATTTAAATTAGACTGCTTTTTATGTGCTGTAATATACCGGCAAGCTGTCTATATCAGAGTTTTTAGTTATAAAGCAAGGTCTAATGATGTAATTGCTCTTACTGGTTGTAGTGCTGCGGTGTGGGTAATGGCCTGGGTAGGGAGCAGCTCTGTGATTCCTTAGGCTGGAGTATCGCTCGCAGTAGGACCCAGAGGTGTGCACAGGGGCCCCACTGAACTGAGGAGGGCTGCTGCTGGGGCCCATAGGGCCATTACTGGGTAAAAACCAGCCACCAACTGTTGAAGGAGAAAAACAGTTAAATATGCAATAGTCAAGAAAGTCACCGAAAATGAATGCTGGTTGGTTCACTTACGTTGTGAGTATCCAGATTGCTGATTGTCAGTGCTGTGGTCTGGGATGTCCTTGTGGTCACTTCTGTTGATATGACAACACAATAATGTAAGGTTTAGTGAATGAGTTTTCAGAGCATGACAAATTATGTTAAGTAATTGTTTTTCTGTACCTCTCTTTGGCATCCAGGAAAGCTTTGGCAAAGGGGTTGTGCTTGATCTTCAGAGCTGTGATCTGAGAGAGTAAAAATGAATTAGAGCAAATCTACGGAAAGAAACAGGTTTCATGTGCGCAGTGAGAAGACAACGGCTTGTAATGCAAACTGACAAACACTCACCTCTTCATTCTGATAAGCTGTGACTGCAATAAATTGGGTCTCAGGAAAAGACTGACTGCTGATCATTTTCTGAATCCCTCCGACTTTCACGATGTGAATCCTGGGTTCATATTTGTGCAAAGAGTTCAGCATAATCTGGAGAGAAAAAAAGAAAGTTATGCAATTGTCATAAATAAATCCACTAAATACATTTTTACGTTGATGTCAACTTATTCTACATATTATTCTACAATAGTCAAATAAATTGAAATCAAGTAATTAATTCCAAGGAAAAAGTCATTAGAGTAGGCTAATTTTCCAAGCAAAAAGACTGCATTTACACATGATTAAAGTCCACCATTGAGAGCAACTGAGAAAAGCAGGAATGCGTCTTTACCTGTCCTCCCCCATTGAGTTTGTTGGAGAGTTTGACTTTGCTGAAGGAGACGGGCGCTTTCATCCAGTGCGCGCCGAAGTTGGGTGAGTCTGGGTGAATGTAGACGCAGCTCGGGCTCTGAGGTTCGGGTTTCCCGCCCGGAACCCATTCGCCGTTCACGTATTTCCACCGGTTATTATCTGCGGCCACAAAGTCCAGCAGGACCGAGTACATTGCGTTCGGGTCCAGACCGGTGACACTGGCTCTGAGCACGGGGAACATTCGTCTAAAACGAAAGAGAAAGATTTGCCAAAAAAATTCATACAAATGTAACAATATTCCCAGTCAATGGATTGATCTGGAATAATGAACACTTTCTAAACTAGTTGCGACAGACCAAAAGAACGCTTTCTGTTCAAATCACCCACGCTGCTGAATAGCGATAAAGCCTAGCACGATTACACTGACTGTTTGATGGATTCTAAACTTAGATTACGTCTAATTCATTTCTGTTGAGTTATTCATGTCACTCCAAACCACGCAAAAATATTTTGTGTTCTTTTAGTGAATAGTTTTGAAGTGTAAAATGAACACTGACATTTGTTGACACACTTTAACGTACCTTCCAGTTTTGGTGACAATCATTTCATTGGTGAGCTCTTTAAATTTGGTCCACAATTCCGCATCCTCCAGGGAAAGTTTAATATCCCGCTCGGACGCGTCGCCTTTCTCGCTGCCCTTTTGAAATTCGCTCTCCACGGCGCTCAGGAGATGATCCAGCCGCTGGTCGGGACTGGAAGAAGTCATATTTCCAAGGAAATCAATCTTCAGTTAAGTCCAGTGTTATGTTATGCTTTGACAGCGCGTCACGAACTGCTCTCTCAACGCGTTCGGAGCGTTTTTAAAGGCCCGATATACGGACCGCACGCTGTTGCGGGGCGTGACCCCCGAGCACTTGACCAGGCCCACCGCGCTCTAATAGCGCACGATAATTTATCGCCACAAAACGGAAAGTATTCTTGACTTCCATAGCGGCCCATTACAACGTGTTAAACTGTTTTGACCATCTTAGAGTCATGGAAAAACATTACATACAAGACTTTTGGTGAAGAATGTATGCCTAAATAAAATGAATAATAATTAAAAAAAATAAAAAATAAAATAAAAAAATAGAAAAACAAACCACAAATTTAAATTCCATATTGGCCTTTTATATGCCTAATCATTTATTAATTTAGATTTTATAATATAAATGTATTATTGTTATATTGTTATTGTGCGCTAGTATTTAATTTGCATTGGGCATATTATTTAATAACTTTATTTTTCACACATTTTATTATTATTAAAGAACATGAAACATACTGGTTAAAAAAACAAGCTTTAACGCAAGCATCAGGGTTTACACCTGAATAGATTAGTAGCACGATAGTAGCCTAAATCCAAACTTATTTTTTTCTATTTGCAAACTCGTCTTTTAAACAAAAGAAGGAAGAGAGACGCTGTCTGCTCCCTCGGTGCCTTTGAACTCAGTTGTATATTTGCGAATAATGCTAATCTTTTGTTGTCCCAGATACACATGTGAGAAAGCTCGTGTTTACTGTGGACGGGCCATTAGGATACGACCATTGACGCGTCCTGTGTGCCAGTGCTCGACTGAAGTGTGGATGGCCCAGAGGTGATATGTGAATTTCCTTAATCCAACATGACTCCAGAGAGATAACAATATCTGTGTGTTATAGCTCAACCCAATGATAAAACGAGAGCGTTTTTGTTCAAACTATTATTTCAAAAGTTTTCAATTAATTTCAATTAATATATATAAAAAGACTATTGAAGGAGTTAGTGGGGAGTTACAGTCGAGCTGGGATTGCAGTGTCCTAAGGTGTGGCATTTTTCTAGTTTATTTAGAATTATTATGTATGCCGTTTTTATGACCTCATAATACAACACAACATGACAATTTAAACAAACAAGTGAGTCCAACAAGGAGATCTTTCAGAATGATGAAAAAATATATATTTTTTTAAGTTTGATGGGAAATGAGTCTCTTTCTGGTGCACTTGGAGAAGAGTGCACTATGTAGTCTGCACTGCTCAAGGGCCATAAATGTGAAGGGCCCTCACACCTTTCCACAGATCCAGCTGATTACAGAGAGCCACAATCAGCCTGTCCTCACTCACATCAAACTCTCTCTCTCCTATCCTGAGCCTCTGTGTCATTCCCTTTCACACCCACACACAGACACACACACACACAAACACACACAAACACACACATGTTGGTGCGGCTACATTATGAGGATTCTCCATAGACATAATGATTTTTATACTGTACGAACTATAGATTCTATCCCCTAACCCTAACCCTACCCCTAAACCTAACCCTCACAGAAAACTTTCTGCATTTTTACATTTTTAATAAACCATCTGTAGTATGTTTAATATATTTAAATTATGGGGACACTAGAAATGTCCTCATAAACTACATTTATAGCATAATACCCTTGTAATTACCAGTTTGTAACCTAAAAAAAGTCCTCGTAAACCACTTAAACCTGCACGCACACACACACACACACACAACACACACACACACACACACACACACACACACACACACTATACTTTTATGGACACACATGAGGAAACGTCCAGCTCAATCAACTCAATATTTATGACTATCAAGCCTGTGCATTGGCTGAAATTATCTACTATACCAAAAATATTGCCCAGAGTAGTAAAGATCTAAAAACATGAATTATTAATGTATAATCTGTAAGAATGCTAACTTCTTTTAAAAACATATTACAGGCTGTTTTTACCTGATTCGACCATAAAAAAATGACTTTCACTGGTGGAACCCAATGTATTGAGGTTTATTCAGTCGTATTACTGTATGTAAATAATATGGTTTATTTTTAAATTATTAGAACAAATAGTTTGATTCAAATAAATGTGACTACTTTATTTAGACATTACCTCTTGTAATAAGTCAGGTGAAAGTGTTATAGCTAATACAAAAGTTTAATATCACTGGCACATTCAGTTTCTGCTGGTACTTTGCAGTTATCCAGCTTTCTGTTGTTTTGCATGTTGCTGTGAGCCATACTTTGTGTTGACCAGGCCGCCGGTGCATCCCTACATACTGTTCCATTGTGTGGATCAAGGTGTGTGTGAGTGAGTGAGCGCTTCTGTTTGGTGATGAAGGGGTTAAGAGATGCTTCTTCTCTCTGGCACAAGCACAGTCTCACCTGAGTGAGAAATATTACAGAGGGCTGGTGCTCCACAAAAGGACAGTTATAAGTGAGGATGCATATTTTCCACACTTCTCCTCTCCAGCCTAAATCAGTAAACAGGAGAGTCGGATGAGTCAGACCTTGGAAAATAAAAAGACACACACACACACACACACACACACACACACACACACACACACACACACAAACACACTATAAATTAGCTTTTACACTCATTTATGTCTGCACCAGCATCAGTATTTAATTACTTTCTTAAATTGTAGAGATACAAACAAGGTCCAGAATTGCTTTTCTACATTATTACTAATATTTATGTTGATTTATCCTAATTAATTATTCATTGTACAATGTAGTAAATGTATGACACTGTTATCATGGTTCACCCTCCTATTTTCTTAAGAAACAGCACCCTCCTTTTATCCTTCGGGTCATTTTTGATTAGTCAATTTGACTAAATTATTGATTAGTGTACAACGGCACTAAAGACCACCCCATTACAGTTGATTGTGGTCCCAAAGTATGTAATGGTAGGGGGACAAATTATATTTACTGAATATTAATGGAGTCACATCATTTTTAAAGAATAAGTTAAAAACTTGTCAAATATTGGCCAAGGATTTCAATCACTTTTGGCATTTTATAATATCTCAACTATATTACAACAATTTATGAATTATTCTGCTATTAGAAAATCAACAGTTTACATTTTAGAGTTACAATTTTAGTACATGCCTATGCACTAATATCAAACAATTTGTTAGTGCAACAGGGGTTTAGGAAGGTGCCGTATTAGTAATTTCTGTCATCTAATGCTTTAGGAGAAAATAACATCAGTACATGTTTTACCACTGGGGAGCCTTTAGCCCCATTGTGCCCTATCAAATAAAATAATTTTAGTAAACTTCTGTTTAACATATTACTTATTTAAAAGTGTAAAAATACTCTGTGTGTGTGTGTGTGTTTTATGTGTGTGGATATGTGTATGTGTGCACAAATCCTGTTTGAGAGGAAAGTCTGCCATTTGTTTAGTAAGAAATACAGCTCTTTACTGACAGCTCCATTATCTCACTTAATAAATGTATCAATTAGAGAAAGTGAATTCCCAAAAATGTGGGAAAAAACTGTAATTTCTACTATTTTTAAATCAGCAGACTCCAGTTTGGTCTCTAATTATCACCCGATATTGATTTTACCCATTATGTCAAAGGTTTTAGAGAAGTGGCAGAACATCTAATTAAATACTTAGAGAGTAATAATCTCCTACATCCACAGCAGTTTGGTTTTAGGCCTCAACATTCAACGGAAACTTTTTGGAACATACTTTTTGGAAAATATGAGGCATTCTTTAGATCAGAGGTGTGTCGTGGGAGCTGTGTTAATTGACCCGAGAAAGGCTTTTTACACTGTTATCCATGATATGCTCCTGTCTAATTTAACTGCATTTAATTTGAGTAAACAAACATCTGAGTGTTTTGCTTCTTACCTACAACAAAGAGTGCAATGTGTCAAAACTGAGCAGGAAAAGTCATCTTTAATTAACAATAACACAGGTATACCTCAAGGTTCAGTTTTAGGTCCATTGCTTTTTAGTTTGTTTATACATGATCTGCCATGTTGTTGTCCAGATAATAAATGTCAACTTTATGCTGACGACACTGTTTTTTTTATACATCAGCTAAGTGACCTGTCAAGTAGCAGAGATCTTAAATGCTCAACTGGAGGGAATATCCCAGTGGCTCCAAAAAACCCACCTCACTTTCAAGAGTTTCTATGTGTTTCTCTAATAGAAAGCAAAAAGGAAAATTGAAAGACACAGAAGAGGTAAATGAGTTCAAGCTTTTAGGTATTATTTTAGATTCACAACTTACATTTGACAAACATAAAAAGAAACTTTCAAAGAAGATAAAGATCAACTTAAATAGTTTCAAAATGATCAGACAACACATTTCAAAGCAGGCGGCTCAGCTTTTTATGTATGCAATGGTTTTGTCCCACATTTCATATTGTATCAAAGTTTGGACTCAAACAAGTAAATCCACAATTAGTCATATAATGTCACTAAATAATCAGGCTTTAAAAATGATGGAAAACAAACCAAATCGATGGCATCATTGTGATATTTAAAAAAAGAATAATTTTATTAGTTTTAAAAATGTTATACATTTGTCATACATAAAATTATTGTTTAAAAGTTTGCATAATAAAATCCCCACAGGTGTTATCTATATGTATAAACAGACAGGATGGTACAGTGAATGGTAACTGTAGGATTGACTACAGTAGAACGACACAGGGGCAAAGGGTTTTCTGTGAAGGGTTCTCAATTTTGGAATATGTTACCAAGTGAAATAAAACTAATACAAGATACAAAGTCTTTTAAAGTAATGGTAAAGCACTGGTTTAAATGAAACCAGAGCTGTACTCATTTTTATTAACCAGAAACCAGACCTGTGCTCTTACTTTTGTTCTAATGCTTTTTATTGGGCTATATGTTACCAGGGTTGGGAGAAACCTTATTATTTTATAATCCAATATTTTCTTTTTTATTTCTCAGATGTCTAGTTTCTTTTGTTTTCTTTTCTTTTTTTTTCTTTCTTTTTTTTTAGGGAAAAGGGACCTGAGATGCAAATTAGCA
Organism: Myxocyprinus asiaticus; assembly: GCF_019703515.2. Classification (NCBI taxonomy): domain Eukaryota; kingdom Metazoa; phylum Chordata; class Actinopteri; order Cypriniformes; family Catostomidae; genus Myxocyprinus; species Myxocyprinus asiaticus. The sequence goes on from NC_059373.1 coordinate 38,398,029, forward strand.
TGTGCTATAATCTCTATGCACAATGCATTTTTTTTAGTTGTTGTCATGTTTTTGTAATGTCCCTATATATATAAATAAATAAATAAAAATATGCAGTACCCAGTAAAATAGGTGATGGGGCTAGGGGAAAAATTTGAGAAAATGTGAAATATTTTTAGGTCAGATTTGATTCATAGATGTATAAACAATTATTTAAAGCTGCAGAAAGTCCAAAGGTGAAAGGTCACAACTAGTTCTTCCCATTAAAGGTCAATATGGACCCGTTACAACAATGGAAGAAACAATTTGTTTTAAATTGCTATTTCTCTTAAACAGTTAACTAAATTATTATTATTATTATTATTATTATTATTATTTATTCATTTATTTTGATGGTCTTGACAAAGTCACAACATTTGGTTCCAGTAACAAAAATTATGCTGTATTTATAACATATTCTTTACCTGTCCCGGGTCAAAAATGACCCTAAGACAACAGGAGGGTTAAAAATCAACAGTTGCTTTTAAATATTTCCTAGCCTTATATATCAATATTAGATTTTCCATGAGCTGATTTCCTCAACATGCCAGTAATTATTTCCACCTTATTCATTTACATTTTTTAGTACTTTGTTGACTTGATGGGCAATACTTCCAAATCATTCAGACACAAAAAAAAAAACCGTAAGGCACCAGTTTTGTAAAAACTGAAAAAATATAAATAAAATAAAATAAAAACTGCTCTGTTTGTTTATTTGATACGTTTATTACTTGCCAGTTTGGTTTCTATTGCACTGTTGGCATTGTATTTTAATGTCCCTTTATAACAGAAGGAAGGTGTTGCCTTGGGCCAGTCTGAAACAGAGGAGGCCAGTGGATGTGGAAGCACACCAGATTGAGTGAGTTTACAGTAGTGCAGTCCACACAGACACACTCCCCCCGCTCTCAGCAGATGTGGATTGAGTCTTCAGATGCGTCTGTCACTGCTGCGTTTCCACTTCAAGTTCAGGAAATCTAAACTTTCCTCTCCTAATCACCCTGCCCTTTGATAAAAAAGACTGGAGGGACAGTAATTGTTCCCCCCTCCTTCCTCTATCTCTCCCTCTCTCTCTGCCCCCTTCCCCACAATAGACATCAAACCTTTTGGATGTTAATGAGACTTGCTTCTGATGAACTTTATCCTGTAGGGACAGAGAGTGAGGTGAGAGCTGAGGAAACAGACAGACAGACAGTCAGCAGTCAGTATACAGAAAGTTGTGAGAGAAATGGAGATGGGTTTTTCAAACACATGAGCATTGTCTCATGAAATTATGTTGTATTTCAATGCATCATTAGAAAATAAATAATAATAATAAAAAACCTACACTGAAAATGCATAATTCCAATTAACAAAAAACATAGCTTGTAAGGTGATTGCAGATGATGCACACATGTGATTCTCGAAATGAATGTTTTTTTCCAGGGGCACCCAAAGAGAATTTAGACTTTATCGGCTTTAGAATTACAATCAAAATGGTTTGTTGGCCAGGTAAAACCTTGATTTGATGGGTTGCTCAAAAATCACAATTAACGCCCCATTTCAAGTTATTGATGATTTAATATTACAATATGCGACACAGAATATACATACAGTCACCACTATTTAATACAAAATTTTTTTATTTAATGTAACGTGCAAAGTACAAGGAATCTGGCGTTACAATAAAAAAATAGTTTTTGAAAGTAAAAATTTCAACTACAAATAAATAAAAAAACATAATTTCACATGACATTTTAACAACTTGAAAAATACATTAATTTATTATGTTTTGATTATATATTTATTTTATTAAAAAAATGATTATTTCTGATGTATCCATAATTTCATATAATGCAATGTATGAAATAAAATCTAATAATAATAATAATAATAATAATAATAAAGCTAAATATGAGTAACAGTATTCAGGTTGTCTTAATCTGTGGTAATACAGAATGACAGCCTCTTCCACATTGTCTGAGGAAGACACACATCATATGTTCACATATTATTCAAGCTTTTTATTAAAATAGCTTTTTCCAGAACACATCACTGTAATATTTATGTTTCCATTTTTTTATCATGTTGCCTTTGGTATTCTTTAACTCTCAAAGACAGAAAACTGTTGTTGTTATTATTAATAATATTATAGTTGCTTTTGTTAATAATAATAATAATAATAATAATAATAATAATAATAATCAATCTACTATTTTCTTATTGTTTTTATTAAAACATTTGAGTTGTTCATGTGTCATTAGTGTAATGAAGCAACAATCACTGAATGGTTCCCTAGATTTGAGTGAAGAATTTGTCTAATATTAGAGTAAAGTGTGTTGGCATGGATGCAGCTCTCTCCTCTCACTTCAGTGTTAAGGTTGGTTAAAGCACAAAGGTCAGGCTGAGAGAGTGACAACACACTGATTTACAGCGTTCCAAGGTCAGGTTGCCCAGCAACAAAGACACAGTGATAACAACTCATTAGACCTTTTTACCCCTTTTTAAAGTTTTGCATGCTGATGTTTGTTGTTTTAAATAACTTTCTTAAGTGTTTTGATGCATGCATCAGTGGCGTAGCCAGAAACAAGACTTTGGGTGTGCCAAGAGAAAACTGGGTGTGCAAAAACTAAAGCACAATTAAGTGAAATATAATAAAATGACCATTAACAACCATTGCATCCATTTCTTTTTGGCTATGATTTTTTTAAGCTCTGTGTAGTTTAAATAACTAAAAAAAAAAAAAAAAAAAAAAAACAATGGCGTAAGTTGCCCTGTTAATATATAAAAATATGAGGCTTAATAATTTGTAAAAAAAAAAAAAAAATACATGTATTTGGAATGATTCATCATTATTTTCCAGAATATGCTAAAGACACAAATATAAATGATGTTACAATTTGCACAAAACATAAAAATATATAAAAATACACCAGGTTTTAGTTATTTATTAATTGGTTTAAAAACTTAATTGTTGAAAATAAATAAATCAGTAATGCATTGGGTTGAACAGAAGAATGCACAACTGTAAGAAGATTTAAATTTTTTTTTGAGCATTCTTTGTATTTATGGAATAATGGAGGTTTTGTTCATAATAAAAAAGAAAATAGTACTGTTGTTACATTAATTATGAAGACAATATAAATAAAGGATAATACCATGTCTGGCATGATGCAAACAGTAAAGAGTAAAAAAAAAAACAAACAAAAAAAAAAAAACCTGCCATTTCATTTCGGTGTGCAAGCTTACATTTTGGGTGGCAGTTGCACACCCTGGCACACCCATGGCTACACCTCTGGCATGCATAACCCATATTACCTCTAATGATCTACATTGATCAGCAAGGCAGAGCTCAATTTAGATCATGATCTGTATCACAAACCTCTAAAATGGGAATAAGATATGTCATAATGTAAATGCTGTCATCCTCTAACATTTCTAAAACATTTAGCGTAACGTATCCAAAACATTAAACCAGGTTAATTATGGTTAATTATAGTTAAAATAGTCAGGTTTTACTTTTAGTTTGCATAAATATATATATAGTGAGTGGATGCTTCCTTCAGCAGATTTCTCATGTTTTGTAGTGTACATTTGTGTCACTGCAATGAGCACTCACTAGTGTGTGAAAAAACATAATTAAAATATTCGCTGCAGTCACCAGATATACCAGAGTCCACACACACACACACACACACAGGACATTTTCAATTACATAGAATTGTAAACAAGTTTCATGTTAATTTTTATGCTTAATTCTGCTTTAGATTGGTTTTGAATGTAGATTTGAACTGTAATGTAAGTGTAAACAAAGTCATTATGAATACAGTGCATATAGAAACACTTAAAACAGAATATGCATGCAGAGTAATGGTGTAGGTGTAAACGGATGCTTAGTTTCCTCTTCGCCTCTGGGAACAATGTTATCCGAATGAAGCAACAGCTACAGGTTAAATACATGCAAATCTTCCTGTTACATCATAGCTGTGATGGGGGTTCAGTTAGCTGGACATGTTATCAGTTAGTATATCTGAAAAGTTGTGTGATGACCCAAAGTATTGATTCTTTGATAAACTGAATGATTGCCAATTTCACTTGATCAATCATTTTCAATTGTTGAGAAAAAAAAAGTGTTGAACAAACAATATCAACAGACTTAGTAGTTTATTTAGCAGCTATTCAGTTGCCACTATATGTTTAACATAATTAAACAACATAAGTAATCTACATGTAGCCACAATAGCATCATACTTCAAAATGTAGAGTACCAAAAACTGAGAGACATGAAAAACATTGTCTGGCACTAATACAATACATACATCATCAAAAACTCATAGATATAACGTAAAAGACAGCCAGCACTGTTTGAGGGCACAGTTACAGTTACAGTAGTTCGTCCTGCTATAGTTTATGGAAGTCGTGATGTGTCTGCTGTGTAGTCTGGAGCTCCATATAGGAGCTGGGGGCCAGCAGACCATAAAACCAGGGCAAACAAAGGGGGCAGGGCCCATAGCAGGGCTTCTTTTACTGCATTCCCACGCCAGCAACAGTGGCTCACTGGGAAGTGTTACCTGCACGGTGCTAGTTATCCCCCTATAATCCCCTATCCGCATCATCCACAGCCCCCACACAGCAGCAGCAGCTCTCCTCATGCAGCCCACAGCCCCACTCAAGTGACCCAGGTGTACAAACAGTAAACGCTGAGCCCAGATCAAAGCCACTCATTAAAGGACAATAGATACAGCCCTCTAATCCCAGATCCTTTACCAAAGCCATGGGCCGGAGTGTTCCGCCTCCCTGTGGACACCTGAGTCATCGCCACCTACAGGTCAGTTTGGATTTTTACTGTCTGGTGAGGTTAAAAAGCAAGTTGTGCTGGAATTCTGACACCGGTGGTTTGTCATGAAACCCAGACTACTATAAATAATAGAGGAAGACTATGGCATAGATCCAAAGGGCTGTTTCATTTGCTTTCAATTGTTGTTTCAGAATTAACCTTATTTCAACCTTATATAGTCACTACAACTGAAGAAGCTTAGAGAGTTAACCACCACTGTCAAATAAAAACAACAACAACAACAACAAAAACACATTTTTGAAAGGTCACTATCAATTAAACAAATTAAAATTAAACAAAACAAAAACACATTTTTAAAGGTCACTGTCAATTAAACAAAACAAAACAACAAAAACAACAACAACAGCAGCAAACACTATTGGAAAATCACTGTCAATGAAAAAACTTTTGAAAGGTCATTGTCAAAAAAAACAAAACACACATTTAGAATGGTCACTGTTGATTAAACTTAACTAAATGAAATAAAACAAAACAAGTACATTACATCACTGTCAATTATACAAAACAAAACAAAATCATTTTTTGGAAGGTTGGTCAATTGAACAAAAAAAACAAAACAAACAACTTTTTGAAATGTCACTGTATATTAAACTAAACAAAACACTTTCAGAAAGTCAGGGTCACTGTCAGAAAAACGTAACAAAAAGCAACAAAAGAAAACAACAGAACAACAAAGCACATTTTTGAAAGGTCACTGTCAATTAAATTTAATAAAACAACCTAAAAAACACACTTTGGAAATTCACTGTTAATTAAAGAAAAAAAAAACTTTCGAAAGGGCATTGTCAAATAAACAAAACAACAAAACAAAAATACATTTTGAAGGGCCGCTTAAAGTTAAGGGTCCTAAATGTCAATTTAACTTTAAAAATGAAATAAAACAAAACAACAAAAAATGCTTTTGAAAAGTCAAAATAAATTTTTTAAAGGTCACTGTCAATTAAACAAAACAAAAAACAAACCGCATTTTTATAAGGTTATTGCTGTAAAGGCCAACGAAAATAAAAACAAATAAAAAGGTAAGCATAGCTTGCTCTTTTCAGTAGCTCAAACAGAATAAAGTGATGTGAATTCTGACTCATTTAACTTTTATCTATGAAGAATCTCTCACTTGTCATGCTGGAAAATATAATGAAAATCTCATTGTGCTAGCAGTTGTGATTGCTAACAAAATTTATCTCCAGTGTATATTCACACTCAAGTGTCTAATATGAAAATGTATTCAGTTTCAACAGCACAGGGGAGCAGATGGATATATCTGATAATAGATGGATTGTCAGTGTGACTCAGATGACTGGATGTGCTCAAGAGCTTTATTACATATAAGTGTGACTGTGTATGTGAGTTTGTTGAGAATGCAAAATGTCTCGAGTCAATTCAGTTACACCAAAAAAACATGCACATATTAACGAATCATTCTGATTTACTCTCTGAAAATGTTTCCATCATAATACATCTGGATGTTTTACAGTCAAGTTTATTTGTATTTATTTATTGTAATTTGCATTGATCTCAATGATGATTCTCGTTCGATTCTTATTACTGATTCATTCATCTGTTATTTTATAGCTTTTTTCGTATTAAAGTAATAAGAATATTATACATTTTTGCATTAGGGAAATACGAATTTGGGAAGAAAACAGGCTTTATTGTCTCAACTAACATTATCAGAATGCAAACAAATCTTAATGTCTAAAAATAGGCCTAATTTTCTTCATGCAAAATATAATTTAATATTTCCTTCTTTTGAATTTTGGGTGAAATTTGGGAAGACCTGGACATGTTCTTGACTACATATATATAAATATATATATATATATATTCACCCTTCTACAGTAGAAGTATACAACCAGAAAATGTTTGTTGGAAGAACTTGAGTTTATAAAGTAAAAAATATATACCTGCACAACTCAAAATGCGAGCTTATTTATTGACCTACATTACCAGCCTTTTTCAAGATACAGAGTACATGTGTTTATGTCATTGCTAAAGAAGCTAAAGCAAAAGAGGTTTGAAGTCTGTCATTAGTAAGAACACAGGACACCAAAATTAATTCCCTGCCCTGACTCTTGGACTTCACCTCTGATTTGGACATTTAGCATTTCCTTTCCTTTCCATCTCCTTTTCAGGACACATAATAAACTGACGGATGAAAGATGACAAAATGTGAGCATCTTAGACTCATCATGCTCTGCCATCGTCCCGTCCTCTGATGTGATTTCCTGGGAACGCTGTACTGTAGCCTGGCCGAGGTGCTCTGGTGGTGCTGTGGCTGTCTTTGATGAACACTGCCTCTTTGTAGTTGGCGTGGAGATGTCTTGTTAGTCAGTAAAAGTGAGGGCTAAATGGCTCCATGACAGGAAGCTGTTTGCATGGGGACGCTCGAGTCACTTGCAGCCCCCATTGTCTGCTGGCCTCTCTCCTACTTCATTAGCATTTCCATAAGAAAGGGCCAGTAATTACCCCTTTTCTTCTGACGTCCCTTCATCTTTGGAAGCCTCCCTCGATCCCTCTGACCTCTGTTTTTACTTCTACTCACTATCTTTCTGGCTGTTCATCCTGTTCTGCTGTGACAACATTAATATAGTCAGAGGGCAGTTTTTGATGGAAGCACATTGTAAATGTTCTCAGTGAAGTAATGAAAAAAAAATATATTCAATGAATTATTCATGCCATCACTTTCAAATCTTAGAACAAACTCTAAAATATGGTTGTGTAGTTATAAGGTACTTATTTTGTACCCCAGTGGACCCCACTGTGTATTATCATCATCCGTTACTGTATATTTTAACTAAACCATTTTCTAAACATTTTCTATAATGGATTATATAAATGCAGCATGTTCTGTACAGTTGAGCTCAGGTTTATTAACCCAGAGTCAGAGAGAGCGATGTGATTGTCTACTCGACCTTCGCTCTTTTTGAAAGTTTTCTCTTTTGTGAAATGTGGCGCAATCAGCCCGGCTGTCTTGGTAGAGAGTTGGATGACCTGTCTTGAAAAACAGCCTGCTTTAACATATACAGCACTAAAGCAGAAGTATTTGTTTCAGCCTATGTAAAATAATTATATTTATATTTACTAGTAGTGAGGTTAATTTCTCCAAAATGTATACAGATATGAAATGGTTGTAGCACAACTCAGTTCAAGTGAAACTCAGTTCAACCAGGTGAGGAAAGAACTATAAAATAAAAATGCAGTCAAATGTAATTTGTCTTTTATACAGTAAGTATTAAATACTCATTTAGGGATAATTGTAGACCTCCACATCACTTGTTCCTCTAAAAGTCAAAAAGATTATTTCCTAGGACTGAATCAGTCTGACTACATCAAGTAACACCAACCAGAGTACATTTTAAAGGGTCATATCAGGAAGAAAAATTTCCTTAAAGTAACAACTTTATATACTGTATATTATGTGTTTGAAATTAACAGGAAATGGTTGACTTTTTTCTGAAGTTGCTATTTTGAGTAAGCATCATCTTATCAAGTGAAGGAGCCTTTTACCCAAGTGTGGGAGCCTTTTACCCCAAGTGAGGGAGCCTTTTACCCCAAGTGAGGGAGAATTTTACCCTAAGTGAGGGAGCCTTTTACCCCAAGTGTGGGAGCCTTTTACCCCAAGTGAGGGAGCCTTTTACCCCAAGTGAGGGAGCCTTTTACCCCAAGTGTAGTAGACTTTTACCTCAAGTGAGGGAGCCTTTTACCACAAGTGAGGGAGCCTTTTACCCCAAGTGTAGGAGACTTTTACCCCAAGTGAGGGAGACTTTTACCCCAAGTGTGGGAGCCTTTTACCCCAAGTGAGGGAGCCTTTTACCCCAAGTGTAGGAGACTTTTACCTCAAGTGAGGGAGCCTTTTACCCCAAGTGAGGGAGCCTTTTACCCCAAGTGAGGGAGCCTTTTACCCCAAGTGTAGGAGACTTTTACCTCAAGTGAGGGAGCCTTTTACCCCAAGTGAGGGAGCCTTTTACCCCAAGTGTAGGAGACTTTTACCTCAAGTGAGGGAGCCTTTTACCCCAAGTGAGGGAGCCTTTTACCCCAAGTGAGGGAGCCTTTTACCCCAAGTGAGGAAGCCTTTTACCCCAAGTGTGGGAGCCTTTTATCCCAAGTGAGGGAGCCTTTTACCCTTTTTTTATGTACTTAGTCATGTACTACATGACATATGGAAAAGGCACAGAGGACCTTTACGCATGCTACATCGGACAACAGCACCTTGCTTTAACGACTAAGGAAACAAGATCTAGAGCTGCGCACGCAGACCTGAACGCTTGGTGCAAAAAAACATGACAACTGTAACAATCAACAGATATATATATATATATATATATATATATATATATATATATATATATATATATATATATATATTATCATGAATGGGTAATTTTGAGAAGAAAATGAACTTCAGACTTCACACAAAACAAGAAGCTACCAAACATAACAACAAAATCAACAATAAAAATTATTTAAGGAAACTGGGAACACCAGCTTCGAAAAGTTAAGTAAAATGTACTTCTTTTATTTATGTTTGAAATGTACTCAAATAGGCAAATAAATTTGACAAGGTTTTCTATTTTAGAATAAATACATGATGACGCATTGTAAAGATAACAAATAATCAAAATTAATATTTACTTAGAGCATTCGATTACCCCTTGTTTGAATTGAGTACAAATGCGGAATTTACTTTTTCAGTGTAGAAAGTACTTAATATTTTCTGCTATATTTACTTCACAACAAAATAATTTTTTCAGATGCTAGAGAATTTGTAATTATACAAATCTTATAAAGAAACTTGTTGAATTACAGCATAGTTGCTTTTCCTTAACCAGAGGACATGCAATAAATCAAGCTGATCAATCTGATCATCTGATCAATCGTACATTGAACATGTCATCTTAGAGTCTAAAAGAACCATTTGTAACCAATTGTAAACCTTGATTTTTGCGGTAACATCTAAATAAACTGGTAATATGAACCTGACGACATTAGGTTCCATCAATGAGCAGTTCACTGAGTCTGTCCTCTGCACTTCAATAACTGTCTGGTTTGGTTCAGCAACCAAGTTAGACATCAGAAGACTACAAATGATAGTTAGGACTGCTGAGAGGATTATTGGCGCTCCCCTACCCACCCTGCTAGAACTGACGAAAAGGGCTGGTAAAATCACTCTTGACCCCATTCACCCAACACACTTACTTGTCGAACTGTTGCCCTCTGGCCGGCGCTACAGAGCTCTGAGCACCAGAACCCGTCAGGCACAGGAACAGTTTTTTTCCCCTCAGGCCATCCACCTCATGAACAGTTAAAACTGCCCCCAAATACTTTCCTTTGGTCAGTACAACCATGTGCAATTTTCAATCCATCCATTCCTACTTAATTTGTATTCTTTAACATATCCTACCTCTTCAATACATTACATCACCTGCACATAACTGTATATCTGTATATAAAATATTCCAACAACTTTTTTGCTCTATTGTATATTTCTCTTTTTTTATCTGTTATATCTTTATATATATTTTTTTATTTTTATGTCACTATATGTATATATGTTTAAATGTACATGTTTGTATGTATGTACAGTATATAGGGTTGCATTCTCTTTGCGCTGGAAGCTTCTGTTACCAAGATAGATATATTTTCCTGATATGTGTAGGCATACTTGGCAATAAAGCTCCTTCTGATCTGATCTGAAAGTCATTTTTATGGGTTAGATCAGGTAGAAATAGCTCTTTAAGGTAATAACCACCCAATTTGTACAGTGTAAACAAGATGTTCTTTAATTTGGGTTCATCTCTTAACTAAATCTGTAGATTAACCCTTTAACCTGTAAAACTGAGAGTAGTTATGTAGGAGTGAATTCTGCTTCTTATGAGATAAGGCATGTTAAGATCAGTAGATAACACTACTAGGAAGAGAGCAGGAAGCTCAGGATCACTTCCCCTCCCCTCCAACGCCTGCTCTCTTTCTCTTTGAACTGTGAGCGTGAAAGGGCCGAGTGGAGGGGATGTTGGCTTGACACTATGCGGAGAGAACGATCAGCCACCTCTTAATCTCATCAGGTTCACCGCATGCACACATGCAAACACACCGAGCGAAACACGTTGGCTATCGTGCTCTGTAGGGTACCTGCCACCCGGCCTGATGGGCAAATACATCCCCATCACACCCTGATCAGGCTCCTTTCCTGTTAGAAGGATATGCTGTATCAGTCCTAAACCAAACAATTCATGTATGTATGTGTGGATTTCAAACCATCTTACACAGTAAAAAGTGAAAACATGCAATTGTTTCCTTAAGGGTCTACTTCTGCATGATCTGACCCTTAAAAATGACTTACATTGGTGTTAATTGTCAGGTTGATTTTGTCTTATTAAATAATATTTTTGACTTGAATAAAACCAGTTAATTTAGATGTTACCACATGAAGCACAGTTTTTAGGTTACCCAACTAAGCATGTTTTAAGTGTACAACAGAATTTTGAATTAATGTCAAATATTAATTTTCCATTTTCAGAAAGGAATTCTGATATCTCACATTAATCTCATATTGGATGGCTTTATAGAATGTATTTTACACTATTCTGTACTATTGGTTGAACACAAAGAAACCTGTCATACTTCACTCCAAAATAAAAATAAAAAATATGGGAAAAACAACTATTTTATCTTGCATATTGGCACTAACTGGGCTGTAGTAAAAAAAAAAAAAAAAAAAAAAAGCACTTATAGTATGATTTATACTAAAAAAGTACTTAAATGTTGAACTGTTTCTCACCCAAACCTATCATATCACTTCTGAAGACATGGATTAAACCACTGGAGTCTTATGGATTACTTATATGCTACATCTTATGTGATTTTTGGAGCTTCAAAGTTTCAGCCACCATTCACTAGCATCACATGGACCTACAGAGCTGAAATATTCTTCTAAAAATCTTAATTTGTCTACAGCAGAAGAAAGAAAGTCATACACATATGTGATGGCATGAGGGTGAGTAAATGATGAGAGAAATCTCATTTTTTGGGTGAACTATCCCTTTAAGTACACATTTGTTGTGCTGCCTTGATTTATGCTGAGTAAAGTAATGAGAATCATCATTGAAAATAATTGGGAATAGTAGAAAAGTAAAAGGAGGATGCAGTATGGTAATGACAATTTGGGGAGTAAAATGTGCTATTGTCATGAAAAGTGTCCTGTTCTTTAGCAAAATATTATTAATTTTCTTTTGATTTTAAAGTGAAACATGACTCAGACATTGTGAGACATCTTAATGGGCTTTGTGAGATTAACAATAGTACTGTGTATGTAATTATTCAAAGGATTAATGGCATGTCGCTGCTTTAAAATAAAAATCAGTAAAGATTTAAAAGTGAGATGCAGCAATTCTCAGTTGGCTTTATGGATTAAGACCCTGCGGTGATGCAAGCTAGTGTAGATTTACACTACCATTTTTCATCAGCTTTTAATTTCCTGTTTGTCTCTCTGCCCATGCTGATGTTTCCTGTGTGCATGTGTGTGCATGTGTGCGTGTGTTTGTGTCTGTGTGTATGTGTGGTGTGTGTGTGTGTGTGTGTGTGTGTGTGTGTGTACATATGTGTGTGTGCGCGTGTGCACGTGTGTGTTTGTGTGTGTGTGTGTGTGCGTAGGACCCCCCAGAGTGAGTTTAGCTGTCTCACCTATTACCCTTGGCCCAATGTGAATGGGTTGAATAGCTGCAGGCCAGAGGCTGCGTCTGCTCTATTGTTGCAGGGGGAGCCAGAGGTACTGCGGCTGACTGGAGCTGACTGCTCTCCTCCCATCATCATCATCATCGCTCTATTTGCTCTACTGATGGGATCCTGTTATATGACACTTCAGCTGAGGATATGGCCACCATGTAGTGTCAGGACTAATGCTGATCTTGTATCTGTGTTATTGAATAGAGAGACCTATTTGTGTGCTGGTATTACCTGTGATTGAAGAAAATTTATAGAGTCAAAATAACAGAAATTGAATGTATAGTCAATGAGTTATATAACTTATAATTCTGGTCAGTACATTATAAAACTTGGAATTATAGAGTCAATGTGTTGTAGAACTTGGAATTATAGGGTCAGTGTGTTATAGAACTTGGGATTATAGGGTTAGTGTGTTATAGAACTTGGAATCATAGAGTAAATGCATTATAAAACTTGGAATTTTAGAGGAAATATATTGTAGACTTGGAATCATAGAGTCAATGAGCCAAAGCGTTAATTCTGGTCAATGCATAATAAAACTAGGAATTCCAGAGTCAATGTATGATAGTACTTGGAATAGTAGAGTCAGTGCGTTATAGAACTTGGAATTGTAGAGTCAATGCATTATAGAACTTGGAATTATAGGGTCAGTGTGTTATAGGACTTGGAATTGTAGAGTCACCGTCACCGTGTTATAGAACTTGGAATTATGGAGTCAATGTGTTATTAAATTTGGAATTATAGAGGAAATATATTGTAGACTTGGGATCATAGAGTCAGTGAGCCAAAGCGTTATAGAACTTGGAATTGTAGAGTCAAAGTATTATAGAACATGGAATCGTAGAGTCAATGAGCTATAGTACTTGAAATTGCAGAGTCAATTCATTATGGAACTTGGAATCATAGAGTCAAAGTGTTATCAACTTGTAATTGTAGAGTCAATATGTTATAAAACTTGGAATTGTAAAGCCAGTGCATTATAGAACTTGGAACTGTGGAGTCAATGCGCTATAGAACTTGGAATTGTAGAGTCAATGTGCTATAGAACTTGGAATTGTAGAGTCAATGCGTAATAAAACTTGGAATTGTGGAGTCAAAGCATTATAGAACTTGGAATTGTAGAATCAATGTGTTACAGAATTTGGAACTGTAGAGTCAGTGCACTATAGAACTTTGGAATCGTAGAGTCAATGCATAATAAAACTTGGAATCGTAGAGTCAATGCATAATAAAACTTGGAATTGTGGAGTCAAAGCATTATAGAACTTGGAATTGTAGAATCAATGTGTTATAGAACTTGGAATTGTAGAATAAATGTATTATAAAACTTGGAAATGTTGAGTCAATGTGCAATAGAACTAGGAATTGTTGAGTCAATGCATAGTAAAACTTGAAATCGTGGAGTCAAAGCATTATAGAACTTGGAATCGTAGAGCAAACGTATTACGTGTTTTAGAACTTGGAATTGTAGAATCATTGTGTTATAGAACTTGGAATTGTAGAATCAATACGTGATAGAACTTGGAATTGTAGTGTCAACGTTTTATAGAACTTAGAATTGTAGAGTTAATGTTATAGAACTTAGAATTGTAGAGTCAATGCATTATAAATCTTGGAATAGTAGAGTCAATGTGTGATAGAACTTGGAATAGTAGAGTCAATGCATTATAGAACTTGGAATTGTAGAGTTAAAGCATTATAGAACCTGGAATTATAGTGTCAGTGTGTTATAGAACTTGGAGCTATGGAGTCAAAGTGTTATTAAACTTAGAAGCATAGAGTCAATGAGCTAAAGTACTTGAAATTGCAGAGTCAATTCATTATGGAACTTGGAATCATAGAGTCAAAGTGTTACCAAACTTGTAATTGTTGGGTCAATGCAATATAGAACTTGGAATATCAGAGTCAATGCATAATAAAGCGAGGAATTGTAGAGTCAATGTGTTATAGAACTTGGAATCATAGAGTCAATGAGTTGTAGAACTTGGAATAATAGTCAACAAGTTAAAGAACATGTAATTGTAGAGTCAACGTATTATACAATTTGTAACTGCAGAGTCAGTGCACAATGAAACTTGGAATTGTGGAGTCAAAGCATTATAGAACTTGGAATCATAGATTCAAAGTGTTATAGAACTTGGAATTGTAGAGTCAAATCATTATAGAACTTGGAATTGTGGAGTCAAAGCATTATAGAACATGGAATCATAGAGTCAAAGTCTTTTAGAACTTGTAATTGTAGAATCAATGTGTTATAGAACTTGGAATTGTAGAATCAATGTGTAATAAAACTTGGAATTGTTGAGTCAAAGCATTATAGAACTTGGAACTGTAGAGTCAATGTGCTATAGGACTTGGAATCGTAGAGTCAATGCATAATCCAACTTGAAATTGTGGAGTCAAAGTGTTATAGAACTTGGAATTGTAGAGTCAATGTGTTATAGAACTTGGATTTGTAGAATCAATGTATTATAAAACTTGGAACTGTAGAGTAAATGTGCAATAGAACTTGGAATTGTGGAGTCAATGCATAGTAAAACTTGAAATCGTGGAGTCAAAGCGTTATAGAACTTGGAATCATAGAGTCAAAGTGTTATAGAACATGGAATTGTAGAATCAATGTATTATAAAACTTGGAACTGTAGAGTCAATGTGCAATAGAACTTGGAATTGTAGAGTCAATGCATAGTAAAACTTGAAATCGTGGAGTCAAAGCGTTATAGAACTTGGAATCGTGGAGCAAACGTATTACGTATTATAGAACTTGGAATTGTAGAATCAATGTGTTATAGAACTTGGAATTGTAGAATCAATACGTGATAGAACTTGGAATTGTAGAGTCAATGTGTTATAGAACTTAGAATTGTAGAGTTAGTGTTATAGAACTTATAATTATAGAGTCAATGCATTATAAATCTTGGAATAGTAGAGTTAATGTGTGATAGAACTTGGAATAGTAGAGTCAATCCATTATAGAACTTGGAATTGTAGAGTCAATGCATTATAGAACCTGGAATTATAGGGTCAGTGTGTTATAGAACTTGGAATTATAGTCACCATCACCGTGTTATAGAACTTGGAGCTATGGAGTCAAAGTGTTATTAAACTTGGAATTATAGTGGAAATATATGGTAGACTTGGAATCACCAAGTCAATGAGCCAAAGCTTTATAGAACTTGGAATTGTAGAGTCAATGAGCTAAAGTACTTGAAACTGCAGAGTCAATTCATTATGGAACTTGGAATCATAGAGTCAAAGTGATATCAAACTTGTAATTGTAGAATCAATGCATTATAGAACTTGGAATATCAGAGTCAATGCATAATAAAGCGAGGAATTGTAGAGTCAATGCATGATAGAACTTGGAATTGTAGAGTCAATGTGTTATAGAACTTGGAATCATAGAGTCAATGAGTTGTAGAACATGGAATAATATTCAACAAGTTGAAGAACTTGTAATTGTAGAGTCAACGTATTATACAATTTGTAACTGCAGAGTCAGTGCATAATGAATCTTGGAATTGTGGAGTCAAAGCATTATAGAACTTGAAATCATAGATTCAAAGTGTTATAGAACTTGGAATTGTAGAGTCAAATCATTATAGAACTTGGAATCGTGGAGTCAAAGCGTTATAGAACATGGAATCATAGAGTCAGAGTCTTATAGAACTTGTAATTGTAGAATCAATGCGTAATAAAACTTGGAATTGTTGAGTCAAAGCATTATAGAACTTGGAACTGTAGAGTCATTGTGCTATAGGACTTGGAATCGTAGAGTCAACATATTATAGGACTTGTAATTGTAGAGTTGATGTGTTATAAAACTTGGAATTGTAGAGTAAATGCATTACAGAACTTGGAATGGTAGAGTCAATGCGTTATAGAGCTTGAAATTTTAGAGTCAAAGCATTATAAAACTTGGAATCTGTTATGCTGTTGCTGGCACTGGCAATGACAAAGACGATGAATTTAAGAACCCAAGTGCAATTTTATTAACTAAAGTGAGAACCAATAAACCCTAACTATAAACATGAATGAAACATAAACTTGACTTGACCAAAACCAATGACTATGTTACTAAACACAACCAAAGTTACATTCAACAATACCTGACAATGGACAAAGGAAAACATGAGGGTTAAACACTTGGACATGGGAGAACACATGACAAAGATAACCAATAAACACTGAGAACTCTAAACAAGATAACGAGACAATAAACCAATGAAAACATGACACATGAACATGGAGGGAAAATATGAAATCACATGACTAGGGACACATGACATGAAACAGGAAATAACTTTCAAAATAAAAGACATGAAAAACATGAATCAACAAAATACACATGTCAGAATCGTAGAGTCAACATGTTACAGGACTTGGAACTGTAAAGTCAATGCATTATAGAACTTGGAATTATAGAGTCAACGTGTTATAGAACTTATAATTGTAGAGTCAATGCGTTATAAAACTTGGAATTATAGAGTCAATGTGTTATAGAACTTGGAATTATAGAGTCAATGCGTTGTAGAACTTTGAATTATAAGGTCAGTGTGTTTTAGAACTTGTAATCACAGAGTCAATGCATTACAGAACTATGAATTATAGGGTCAGTGTGTTATAGAACTTGGAATCATAAAGTCAATCCATTATAGAACTTGGAATCATAGGGTCAACTTATTATAGAACTTGGAATTGTAGAATCAATGTGTTATAGAACCTGGAGTTGTAGAGCCAATGCATTATAGAACTTGGAATTGTACAATCAATATGTTATAGAACTTGGAACTGTAGAGTCACTGTATTATATAATTTAAAATGATAGAGTCCACATATTATAAAACTTGAATGATAGAGATAGAGAATTGTGGAGTCAGTGTATGATGAAACTTGGAATTACAAAGTCAATATGTTATAGAACTAAAAATTATAGGGTCATTATTTATAAATATTAGAAAGAAACAGACCAATTATTGTCAACTGCTTTTGACAAAAGAGTATTTACAGATCCACACACAGTATGTTCAAACCCCTCATTGACACCTTCTATCTTGATGAAGAATGGCAAAAAACTAACACTTAACACTGCCTTTATGATCACTCATTCATAGATTTGTACTAACCATATTCTGCCACAACAAAGTAACTGAACACTCACCTAGAGGTGTATGTGGAAATTGGTAAGCCGGGCAGAGACACCCCACCCCTCTTCTTCTACAACTGTGGATCTGTTCATGGTTGGGTGACACCTCTACAGATCCCTGCTGCTCACCCTGTTTAAACTCTCCCCCCAGTGTTTATTACAGAAAAAAGCATGCCGTGCACATCTGTACAAATGGGAGCGAGATTAAAGGATTTAATGGGCTTGGCCTTCCATGAATCTGGACTAAATCTGAGGAGTAATGTGTGTACACACTCCTGGAGACAAATACAATTGAAATGACTTGTGTTAGTGCTTTGAAGCCTTTGTTGCTCATCCAAAGCAGGTTTATAAACTTTCTCTTTGAAGGCTTTATGGTGTTAGGAGAGATACAGCCCTATGTTTTATTGATTTATATGTGTTTGTTCTGTTTACATACCTTTATTTTCATTTGTTTTGGAACTTAATAAGGCATACATGATTGTATTGTAACTAATACTGCAGTTAATAGTGTTTTGTCTTTATTGATGTATTTTTTTTAGATTATACTGATCCTGTGCAGTTTCCTTGGCAAATCATTATTTTGTTACACTTACTGCTGCATACCTGTATTACATCATGGTGCCCCAGCAATTAGTATGGTGAACATCACACTAAATTGTGAAAAGTGCTAAATGACAAGTATTTGGGTTAAACCTGACTTATCTTTGAAATGATGATAGCATTATGAAGAAACACAACTGAACACCAGCACATTTTGTAAGTTATCTCATTCACTCATGAGATATGCACAATTAGTCAGAAATGATGCTCTGGACTCCTCTGCTGGACAAACAGTAATATTACAGGTGCTGGGATAGCAAGAGTAGATATACAGGTGCATCTCAATAAATTAGAATGTCGTGGAAAAGTTCATTTCAGTAATTCAACTCAAATTGTGAAACTCGTGTATTAAATAAATTCAATGCACACAGACTGAAGTAGTTTAAGTCTTTGGTTCTTTTAATTGTGATGATTTTGGCTCACATTTAACAAAAACCCACCAATTCACTATCTCAACAAATTAGAATACATCATAAGACCAATAAAAAAAACATTTTTAGTGAATTGTTGGCCTTCTGGAAAGTATGTTCATTTGCTGTATATGTACTCAATACTTGGTAGGGGCTCCTTTTGCTTTAATTACTGCCTCAATTCAGCGTGGCATGGAGGTGATCAGTTTGTGGCACTGCTGAGGTGGTATGGAAGCCCAGGTTTCTTTGACAGTGGCCTTCAGCTCATCTGCATTTTTTGGTCTCTTGTTTCTCATTTTCCTCTTGACAATACCCCATAGATTCTCTATGGGGTTCAGGTCTGGTGAGTTTACTGGCCAGTCAAGCACACCAACACCATGGTCATTTAACCAACTTTTAGTGCTTTTGGCAGTGTGGGCAGGTGCCAAATCCTGCTGGAAAATGAAATCAGCATCTTTAAAAAGCTGGTCAGCAGAAGGAAGCATGAAGTGCTCCAAAATTTCTTGGTAAACGGGTGCAGTGACTTTGGTTTTCAAAAAACACAATGGACCAACACCAGCAGATGACATTGCACCCCAAATCATCACAGACTGTGGAAACTTAACACTGGACTTCAAGCAACTTGGGCTATGAGCTTCTCCACCCTTCCTCCAGACTCTAGGAACTTGGTTTCCAAATGAAATACAAAACTTGCTTTCATCTGAAAAGAGGACTTTGGAACACTGGGCAACAGTCCAGTTCTTCTTCTCCTTAGCCCAGGTAAGGCGCCTCTGACGTTGTCTGTGGTTCAGGAGTGGCTTAACAAGAGGAATACGACAACTGTAGCCAAATTCCTTGACATGTCTGTGTGTGGTGGCTCTTGATGCCTTGACCCCAGCCTCAGTCCATTCCTGGTGAAGTTCACCCAAATTCTTGAATCGATTTTGCTTGACAATCATAAGGCTGCGGTTATCTTGGTTGGTTGTGCATCTTTTTTCTTCCACACTTTTTCCTTCCACTCAACTTTCTGTTAACATGCTTGGATACAGCACTCTGTGCACAGCCAGCTTCTTTGGCAATGAATGTTTGTGGCTTACCCTCCTTGTGAAGGGTGTCAATGATTGTCTTCTGGACAACTGTCAGATCAGCAGTCTTCCCCATGATTGTGTAGCCTAGTGAACCAAACTGAGAGACCATTTTGAAGGCTCAGGAAACCTTTGCAGGTGTTTTGAGTTGATTAGCTGATTGGCATGTCACCATATTCAAATTTTTTGAGAATTGGTGGGTTTTTGTTAAATGTGAGCCAAAATCATCACAATTAAAAGAACCAAAGACTTAAACTACTTCAGTCTGTGTGCATTGAATTTATTTAATACATGAGTTTCACAATTTGAGTTGAATTACTGAAATAAATGAACTTTTCCACGACATTCTAATTTATTGAGATGCACCTGTAATAGCAATGTCAATCGATTACATGATATGCCATATGCATGATAATATCTAGATATACTAAAAAAGGTCACCAGATTAAGATAATTATATATAAGCATTCAAACAATTACAGCCTACATAATATGATAGGTGAACATAGGAAAATTGGGACAAAAGGTAAATTGGGGCAGTTAGCAAAGTCAAATTTGACTTAATGTTTGTAAATGTTATATATAATCATTTCTGATGTGAAAACGCATCAGAAAATTAAGAACGTAATTACAAATCATTTGTAGATATTTTCTATAAAATAATGTTTCCTCTGTCTATCCCACTTGAGGCATATTGACAAAGTGGGAAAGGGTGATACTGTTAAAGTGGGACAGCATATCAAGCTGTTTAAAGAGAATTTATGATTTTATTATTAAATTACATAGCTAGAATAATAATTAAATGGCAGGGCAGTGCAGTTCAGTGTATAATGTTTTGTATATGAATGTGTGCTGTATATAGTGCAGTGTATTTACATGCAACGAGAGGAAAATGAATGATTTTCATTTGTTCTCTTGATCATATTCTAATCATTATATAGCATAAATATGAAATGCAATGAATAGCTTATTTTTCCCTTTTTTGATGTTTTGTTTTAGTTGAGCAGCTTCACCCTTGTGTTGTGAATGTGGATGTTTTCTGATGTTTTATACACTGTAAAAATGTCTGTAATTTTAATGGTAAATCAATGTTCATGGAACAGGAACAGTTTTTTCCCTCAGGCTATCCATCTCATGAACAGTTAAAACTGCCCCATTGAGCAATAACTATGTGCAATACACAGCTTAGTCTATTTATATTTATCTAACATACCACACCTCTTCTGCTATTACATTCACTTGCACTATCTGTATATAACAGATTTGTATTTGTATATTGAACATACGTATATATATATATATATAGTCTTATTGTATATTTCTAAATATACTTATATTTTCTATTCACTTTTTATTTTAATTTGTTTTTATTATCTCTGTCTTGTTGTTGTATTGTTTGTGCACTGGAAGCTTCTGTCACCAAGACAAATTCCTTGTATGTGTTAGTATACTTGGCAATAAAGCTCATTCTGAATCTGATATCAAGTTTATATAATTTAATAACATAAACAGTAATGAACCATAAAATATACAGGCATCAAAATACATCCTGAAAACCTGAAACTTGCTCGCCATATTTTTTTACAGTAAATGTCTTGTACATTTAACCATTTTTTCTTCTTCTTTGAGCCAATACACTGTTGCGAGTAAAATTAAAATATGTTCAAATACTTTTTTTTTTTTCTAGAGGGAATTTTTTTCCTTTGTTTACTAAATGTTTTACTCTAATATTTAAAAACATTTCAATGGTTAATCTTAATGTACATTTTATGGAGAATTTGTTCATTTAAATTGATTTAACAAGTGTATATCTGAAATAAATCGTACAATAAACTATATTTACAGTTTTTTACAATCACTTTCACACATTTCTTAATACTGAGAATGCATTTTCAAAACTCTTCATGCAGTCATCTCCAACATTTATACTAGCACAACAGTTAGTCTTTCATCCAAAATGCCCTACGACCATCACAACACTTCATACATCTCTCAAAATCAATTCATTTCACCAGAACACTGGCAGACTGTTTCTCCCAATAGAAATACTTTGTCACTCAAAAACACATGACCTAATAAACACAAACAATAGTAATCATTACAAGACGTTTCATTTTGACTTAAGCTATGCTTGATTTTTTACATGTAAACCAATATTCTATTACAAAGCAAGAGAGGCACTTCACTGTAGAATGTACTCTATTCTACACTAACAATATGGAATGAATCTCAAATGCTGCCGTTTTCTTCAGTGTGCATTACTATATTTTCACATATGTGTGCATGTGGCACAATAATTCCAAAACAACAAAAAAGCTCAAAATGAAAAAAAAAAAGTTACAAAGTTACAGTCAGAAAAATACATGTAAGTAGTTCTGCAATCTCAATTGACAGTTCATAATATTGTCCACTGTAATGGATATCGGTTACGTTTACTTGCAGAATGCATTGTGTGTTGAAATATTTGCACAATGGATGCCACTGTTGAGCGTGGGAGATTTGGCTGCTGTCTCAGGATAGATTATGGTTTATCACATGATCCATAATA
Organism: Myxocyprinus asiaticus; assembly: GCF_019703515.2. NCBI lineage: Eukaryota > Metazoa > Chordata > Actinopteri > Cypriniformes > Catostomidae > Myxocyprinus > Myxocyprinus asiaticus. The sequence goes on from NC_059373.1 coordinate 38,420,368, forward strand.
GTAGCCCTTACAGCATCTCATCAGAGACTACAGTTCTTGGTCTTCTCCTCATTGTCTTCTACTACACATTTGCACTCCTTTCCGTCTCCTGCCAATTCCTCTTTCTCTTTTACCTTCTTGTTGATCCATGAATGCAAAAGAAACCATTTCAAAAATAATATTTTATAAAGATGGTAATGGCATAGAAGACAAAACACTAGGGAAGGTCTTCAGCTAAAACGGGAATCAGCTGTTTTTACAGTTTTTTCAACTGCTTACACACATTTTCAAAACTTTGCCTCTTTTTTTTTTTCAAAACTTTACACACAAATCCAAGAATTGCACACACACAATGCAAAATGCCTCACATCTCTTGCAAAATGAAGCACTGCATTCAAAATATCACAAACACATCACAAAAGCAAACATTTGTCTTATGTTGCAAACACCTTTACCCTAATATTTTTGGATATATCATATACACACAGTTATTCAAAACCTAAAGCTCTTCTTTCATGAGCTCCTATGTACATTTCTGTACAAGATTGAAAATAATTGGCAGAGAGATGTTGAAAAATTCACAGTAAACATGAAAGCAAGATTGAAACCAAACTATTTATTTTTTTACTGTAAGCATTTGTGGTTGTGAATACAGTATTACACAGTACGAAAGAAATACATCAACCATGTGTAGTTGGACAGAAACCAAACATAATTTTGAAAAGGTGATTATTCCAAAGGAATTGTGTGTGTGTGTGTGTGTGTGTGTGTGTGTGTTTGTTTGTTGGTGGGCGAGATGGTTGGGTGTATCTAGGCTCCATCTCTCCTCCGGGCTGGGTCCAGCCACAATAGTTCATCCACGTCACATGCTATGTTCTTTCTTGCTAGACACCGTGGAAAGAACCTCCTTGTATGGCGTATCCAACCTTGGATGGAGGTAGCGTCAATGTCTCCACATGCCTCCTCCATTGCCTGGAGAAGTGTCATGTGGACATAGGGACGAAGATCATACACTTTCCAGCGCCATGTGGAGAAAAATTCCTCAATAGGGTTTAGAAATGGTGAATATGGAGGCAGGTAGACAACAGAAAAATGGGGATGAGTAACAAACCAGTTTTGGACCTGATGGGCACGATGAAAGCTGACATTAACCCAGATGATGACAAATCTTGCCTGGTCTTCATTCTGCAGACCTTGAACAAGCATATCATGAACAGCATCCAGAAAACGTATGATGTGATCAGTGTTATAGGGGCCAAGTGTGGCATGATGGTGCATGACATCATTCTGTGTAATTGCAGCACACATTGTAATGTTTCCGCCACGTTGTCCAGGGACATTGACAATGGCCCATTGTCCAATGACATTTCTCCCCCTTCTTCTGGTTTTGCTGAGATTGAAGCCCACCTCATCCACATAAATGTATTCATGGACGATGGCATGGGCATCCATCTCCAAAATTCTCTGTAAAAGACAAAAGAATATGTAGATCAGTATATGCACAACCCAATAGCCTGACTTGGTAGGTGCAAGTCTGATATATTGGAGAAAGTGTGCATACATCCACAAAGTCATGTCGAAGGTTCTTGACTCTGTCACAGTTCCTTTCAAATGGGACCCTGTACAGCTGTTTCATTCTCAATTGATTTTTCTGGAGGACACATTGTATTGTTGAGGGGCTCACAGCATTTATGTTAGCAAAAGTTGTGGAATCATTAAGGATATGATTGCGTATTTGGTGAATTGTTATAGCATTATTGGCCAAAACCAAATTCACGATAGCCGTCTCTTGCTCTTCAGTGAACATGTGACCTCGCCCACCATGAAACCTTCGCCTTTCCACTCTGTAGAAGATTCAAGAACAGTGTGAGTGTGTGCCATAAACTGTAACATAATATACACTATTTATACAATATAGTCAGAATGTCTTCTTACAGTCAGCTGTACTGTTGTACAGTATGATAACCCACCAGACTGTGACCAATCATGCAGTGCACTGCAGCAAGGTTGGTGTTAAGTAAAGCAATGAGTGTTTGCACCTGTGAGGAGTTAGTGTGAGGCACTGATGAATTAGTGTGGCATTTTGATTGGTTGTGTTTGAAAAAGGAAATCAAGATACTACCTGTTAGATTTTTGTGTGTTACATAGTGAATTGTGTGTTGTGTTTTGCAAAAAGTGTTTTATGAAATCGAAAACTGAGTCGAAGGCCGAGAATTAGTGTATGGTTTTGCAGATTTGGTGTGTGGTTCTGATGTTTGAGTGTCAGGTTTGAGAAATTGTGTGACAATTAAGGATTTTGTGTGTAAGCAGTTGAAAAAAAAAACTGTATTATTATTATTATTATTTAATTATTTATTTATTTATTTATTTATTTATTTATCTTGATTGGGGATAGATTTAAGTATACTATTATTATAGAAATAAAGCAAATTCTGTCAAATTTAGTTTTGTTTAAGATTTTGAACTGAAGATAAACAGTATTGACAATAGTATGCAAACAAGTGCAAAAAAAGCTGCTTTTGCATAAAATGTCGCTGGTTGTTGAGAGTGCGTGTCAAAAGATTTTATGATTTTAGATAGATGTGGTCACAAAACTGATTTTGCGTTAAATCAATAAAAACTGATCCACAGTTTAGTCCTCATAGACTGATGTTGTGCTAATTGTATGTAGAGCTTTGAAAATGTGTTTGCAGTATTGAGAAATGTGTGAAAATGATTGTAAAAAAAAAACTGTGAGTAAACAGGCCCCTGTCTAGCTTGTTTAAGAGGGAAAATTGTCCCACTTTGACAATTTGAGTGTCCCACTTTAACAAGATTGACTGAATACATTTAGGATTTGGTCAAAAGAGGGTCTTCAACATTCTTTTCCCCAGTATTTAGTATTTCTTCATTTTTGCGTTTGACTAAAGATAGGAAACATCCAAACATTTCTATACAGGTATAATGTCAGATTATATGCCATTTGGATCATTAAAAGTGCCAGGAAAAGTACAATTTCCAAAGGTGTCACTCTCGCCCACATTCATCCACATGTGAGTGTGTCTGTGTGTGTGTGTGTGGGGGGGGGGGGGGCAGGTTTAACGAGGACTTTTTTTAGGTTACAAACTGGTAATTACAAGGGTATTATGCTATAAATGTGGTTTATGCCCCCTTAATTCAAATCACTTAAAAAAACATACTAAACAATGTTTTTTTGTTTTGTTTTTTTATGTAAAAAAGCATAACGTTTTTTCTGAGGGTTAGGTTTAGGTTTAGGGTTAGGGGATAGAATCTATAGTTCGTACAGTATAAAAATTATTATGTCTATGGAGAGTCCTCATAATGATAGCTGCACCAACATGTGTGTGTTTGTGTGTGTGTGTGTGTGTGTGTGTGTGTGTGTGTGAGTGTGTGTGTGTATATAGTAACACTCTTCCCCCCCGTCCCGGTTTAACACTCAAAAAATGTGCTCATCTTAACTATAACGCGATGGGTGAATGACATGAGAAGATGGTCAGAGGTGTCGTATAGAGATATTTTTAATGACTTTGCATTGTCTCTTGGAGTTACATGAGCACAGAAGAAAATCAGTACGTGCACAGTGTGAAGGAAGGATTTTGTGAATTTATGAATGAAATACTCTTGTTTTAAAATCTCCCTACTCTGCTTTCCATTGCTATGACATCCCCTGAACACTTTAAAATACTCATGATTTACTTTTGACAACACAATAACCTGTAAATCCATTTCACTAGCTAATTTTTCTTTTACATCAGCACCATAGATATATATATACTGTAGAACCACTAAAACGGAAGTTCTGAGACAACATTTTCAAGATGTCTGTGCGCTAGTTTCTCTGGCGCATAAGGTGAATATAAGGCCTGTGGTGGTCCAAGTTTGATTGTCTTCGGACGAGGACTTGCTCGAGACCACTTTGGGGAGAAAATTTTGCGAGCTGAATTAGGTCGAGGTCGTGCCTTTTACATGCTGGTATGGGGTGATATTTAATCATTTTATAATTTGATTTAAAAATGCATTTTTATTGAAAATTTGTGCATCATGTAGGCTAATGTGATGTAAAGTAAACGCTACAAATGTTTTGGGAAACCAATCCTCGGCATCGCTATACGAGGTGCTTGCCATTTGATTTGGATGTATTCCTAGCACCGCGTGCAGCATTCTGGGCAGGACAACCAGGTACCTGGCCCCAGTTTAGGAAATCCAGTCCCCTATTGAATTGGGGCGGGGCTGCTAGTTCACCCCAGGGAATCACTTGGAGCTAGGGGTGCATTCTATTCAGAAGTGATCATCCATATGCCCTATTCCCTTCTAAGACTTTACCACCCACTTATAGTTCTGAAAAGAGAGGGGCTAAAATTAATGGTCATTTGGAACTCACTTTTAAAAAATTATTATTATTTTTTTTTTTTTAGAATTCTGTTTGGAATAACCTTAAAGCATGGCGATAGTGATTGTAATCCCTTAGAAGTGCCCACCGAAGGCATAATATAGACCAGGGATCGGCAACTTATGGCACATGTGCCAGCATTGGCACGCAAAGGGGTAATTACTGTATATTTATTATTTCTAAAAAGATGCATTTTTGCTTTCCATCTGCATTATTTTTGTTGATCTATGTACACAGACGGACACTTTTGTAGCATCTTACTTTGGTTGTGTCAGTATTTGAACGCAAGAACGCGTCCTGCTGTAGTGAGGGTCATTTTGTGCTCCTGTCCACAGTAAATGCAGCTGGAGTTGCATTTATTGCCCCCTGTTGACTGTGTCTCACAAACACATGAAGGTGGTAGTTCAAGCTTTTGTAGCTCCGTTAGCTGGAAAATTCCTTAATAATAACAGAATTAACATACGATCGGGTGACATGATTGTGTTATTTATTTATTTATTTATTTTATTCTTTTGTGCATTATTTTTTAAATAATTAATTGCATTAAATTAACAGACATAGCAAAATGTAAAAAGAGAATATACTATAGGATACAATTTTCCCCAAGATTCATAGCAGTACTAAAAACTAAAGCTACCAGTGTGTTTGATGCCTTTTCAGTCATTCAACACTATCAGTACACCACACCTTCTGTAGGCCTACTCAAAATACCAACACACTGAATCAGTTTATGTGTCAGTGATATATATATATAAATACAATCTAGTTTAAACTCATGTGCAAAATTAATATAAATGTAATATTTATTATTTGTATTTATCTGTATTCAGGTTGGTTTGATACAATTTGACACAGTTATGAGACTCTACTGGGTTCCTCTTTATGGCATAATTTCCAGTTTTCTGTCACATGACAACAAAATGGCTTCCTGCAGTACTTAATGGCAACCTTGGTTAAACCACACTAACATTTGAGCAAAATTGCTTGGCCTAAATATGACAATCCAATTAATTTAACTTCTGTCTGACAGTGATAAATATAAACAGGGAGATTTAGATGAACAGAAGTGGTTATGTATGAAAGAACCCAATTGTTATATTTTATTCATGATCATTACAGTCCCTCCATACACCTCTTACATCATCATGGAAACACACTCATGAAATCACAGCATGTGCTGGTAAATATCCTACTGAGAGAATTGTGAAAATGTTTGCACAAAGACAAACATAATTGCTTGAGTTCCTGCTTGTATTCTTGATGCTAGAGAGAGCTATCAGGCCTGAGGTTTTTGCATAGGGACAATAAATTGAAGTCCCATAGCACTCTAGCAACCACCTAACAACCCTTTAGTAACCACCTAGAACACCCAAGCAACTAAATAGCAACATTCTAATAACCACACAGAATACCTCAGCAGCCACATAGCAATGCAGTAACAACCACTCAAAACACCTTAGCAACCATATAACAATGTGCTATCAACCCCCCAGAACACCTTAGCAACTGCAAAGCAATGTGCTAACAATCATCTAGAACAGCTTAACAACTGCATAGCAACACACACACAAAAAACGCAAAGCAACACATTAACAACCACCCAGAATAACCCATCATTCGCATATAGCAATGCTCTAACAACCACCCAGAACACCATAGCAACTGTACTGCAATGCGCTTAAAACTAGGGTTGCCACCCTTCCCATAAATCGTCCCGTATTTAAAGATCAAATGATGCATCACGTATCGAAAACAATACGGGATGCGATTTGTCCCGTATTTAAGAAGGTCAGATGGCGTCATAGCAAAATCATTAAAGATCGTTAATTTAACCTTGATATTCATTGGAAATTAGTAACCGCATAGCAATGTTCTAGTAATCTTTGGGAGAAACACCAACAAAACTGCATCTGGTAAAAAACCTCATTAAGTTATTACATTGAAACCTGTTTGAGACAAAATATTAGAGTCTCTAGATTCATCTATTTTTTAAATTTGAGCGATTTATCACGAAACGGCACGCTGTTCAACACAATGACCACTATAGTGGACAATGCCGCTAGTTTTTCATTAGAAATCCTATATTTACTGTGCATTTTCACATTGAGGAGAAAAATTTTGCTTTCAGTGATTTTATATGGAGTTAGGATGGAAATAAGGTGCATTTCGAACTGTTCTGAGACCACTGCAGACAGACAGCATACTGGAGGTTAATCATTCACTAAATAGGGAGCAAGGGAGCAAGGGTCCATCCTATAGCTTTCTATGCATCTAAGTGCATTCACTCCTAAAATCTAACCAAAAGTTCAGTTTCAGGCTGCAGATGATGCTTGGACCACTCAACATGTTTGGCAGACATGATACAATGATAATCAGTACATATAATTTTATTTAAACATGGTTGGATGTGATTGGATGATGCCACAGCACCATGGAGTGAATAGTGTTTTTAAAAAAAAACTTGTTTATTAATATTATTTTAAAAAGTGTACAGAGATTCTCTCTAAATGTGCATGGAGCAGCGGGAGGTGTGAGCTCAACTGATGGCACAGACAAGACAGACAGTTCGACAAAGCTGATCCACCAATCAGAACGTTCATTTCAGACACAACTGGATATTTGCTAATGAATCATATTTTCCGTTTCAGTAAGGGGCGGGACATTTCCAGCATCTGATGCACAAGCATCCCTGGAGTAACCATCATTTGTGCTGTAAAATTATTTTCTTGCTAAACATAAATATATACATTTAAATTTAACTTATGCAATTAAACTTTGGAAAATACTGCATGTTATTGCACCCCTGCTAGTTTTTGATGCTCTTTTTTGTTTTTGCCTTTTATGCTGTCGGTGGTGTCTTTTTCTCGTGATATCAAATCATTTCAATTTATATTTCTAAGTAGGAAAACAATTTCACTATACACAGAAAAGCACATTATAGCACACAAATAAAACAAATAACCATTATTGTAGGCAATATATGGTAATACAAGATAACGTGTTAACATTACTACACTCATATTATGCTTAACAGTTTATTACGTATTATGTTTGTTTTAGTTATTAATTAGAGTAATTTTCATATTAGCCTAATGAAAGGAACATTAATGAGAACTATTAATTTAAATACATATTTAACATCAAGTTACCATAACATGGTTCTTAGTATGCCCACCTCTTCAGACACTGCAACACAACTGTCCAGAACCACATTGCAACAACATAGCAGTGCACTAGCAACCACTCAGAACACCTTAGCAACCCCGTAGCAATGCCATGGATACCACCCAGAACACTCTTGGAATGCATAGCAACCCCTTGGCAAACACCCACAACTCCCTTCATGACAGCAAGTTATGCCAGGGCAAACAACCCTCAGATTTCCTTCAGAAAATGTATAAATACAGTTTTATATCTCTCCCTTTTATGTCCGTTTACACATTCATATACAGAGGAAGTTTGATGCTCAACTATTGATACATGCGTTAAAACCCATTTTCTCAGTCATTACATTTTCTGCATTATTGTCTGGGGGTCTGTGCTATTTTTGTCCGTCTACCCTGCCCCCCATTCCCCCTCCTTTGTGTCTTGTCATCTTCCCTTCATCAGAAGTGCCTCCATTCTTCGTGCTGTTTCACAGGCATGACAAACGGGCACATTAGCAGGCTAATTAGGGAGATCTGGGAGTGAGAAAGTCTTATGAGGCGCCCAGGCGTGGCTTTCCAAATGAAAGCGCCCGTAATTTGCATGAGAGGTAATTGAATTGCCTGCAGTGAGAGGTGAAGTGAGTGGGACGGAGAATTCTGGCTCTGTGCAATTATGTTCCACAGAGCCCCTCTCCAGCTCTAAATGCCACGGGTTTTACTGCAACTGTATGATTGGCACCTGAGTTTTACTAGAGATACTGAGCTTCAGAATTAGCTTGTTTTGTGTGTGTGGTTTAGTGGTTTTTGATTAAGGGGCAATATCTCCCCTCAAAACATTTATTTTCTGGGAAATTATTAACCTTTGTCTGCATTTTTTTTTTTACCATATAAAATACACAACACATCATCCATTTGTGTCAAATACTTTCACTGAATTAAGTACAATAATTGAAATAAATTCTTAATAAATTCTAACCCTGCCCCTACATTTTACATATGCTTTGGCATCTTGGTGTGTGTCTGTGTGTGTCTTTACTCACCAATTTGTCAGTATGGTTGACTCCATGTCAAGATATCTCTTTGTTATGTTCTGAATGGAATACAAGTGTACTGCTGTTTGCAAACTGTGACATATATACTTTATTAAAAATAGCAGTATACTGTGAAGTACAGTATACTGCTATTTTTTGTGAAACAGTTTGAATTACGCAACAATAAACATTTAAAACGGTAGTATTCATTATCATTCGCCTTACAAAAAAATCTAAACTAGCCGCAGACTTGCTGCAAATTTGCCACTTGTTATTTTCACACGCAAATGAGCTTGTGATTTGCCGCAAATGTTTGGCAGAAGTTTGCAGCTCTTCGCTGGTAGTGGTGAACCTCCGGCAAACTTTTGGCAACTATGGACAATTTGCCTCAAGTTTTCTGCAAAGCTCATTTGCATGTTAAAATTATCAGTGGCGAATTTGCGGCAAGTTTGTGGCAAATTTGCGATAAACTCTCAATTTTTGTGAGGGTTGACCACATTGCATTGCATGTTTTATTCAGCCAATGGTGTCCAGTTATCATCTTGGATAAAAAAACAAAAAAACCATTCTTTTGCATTTTAATCCAATTTTGTGCAAAGAAAATCAAATAAATTTGGCAGTTAAATCACTAATGAGTCAAAAAAGAAATGTTAAATATCATGGCTGACATTGCAGTGTCATGAAGAATTGGGTAGTTGTTTGTACTGCCTGATCAGTAGTGTCTGTTACTCATTCCTGTTGTTACTGATCACTTAAAAATGGTAAGTAAATACAGTTTTAAAACATCCATTTACCAGCACTAAATGCAACGTTTAGCTATAATTAAATTAAGTACTTGCACTGAATAAGATTAGTAGATATCTAAATCAGAGAAAATGCAGTGTTAGCATAGCAGGTTAATCAGTTAGCAGTTAGCAAAAGAGATTGTTGCTTTGGTTATAGCATGTGATATGTCATATAGCTTACACAACATTAACTGATGCATTTTCATGATTAACACAATGTAAGTCTTTAAGCGATATTGTAGGATATATATTACTATCAGGCCCAAATAGCGTAATCAAATCAACTTCTTTCAGCTTCTTTCGTTTTGGGGCCTTGGGGGGCAGGATCTCATGGGAGGGATTAAATTCTTCAGTACACCAATTCATACATACAATATACTACAAAAGTAGTATGAATATTATGGTTTGCTTTCCAAACGTAGCCTTGGAGTCTAAGCAAATTGAAGCATAACGCACAAAATGACAGATAGTTTGATGATGGCACGTCAAAATGGAGAAAGCTAATCAGTATGCATAAAATGGAAACTGAATGTGAGTTACTGGAAATAAATTATGAATATTATGAAATCTTAATTGGCTGTCAGTTATTGCACATTTACTGAACATATGAATATGCCTCCAGCGGATTTGCATTTGTTGACTTTTAAGGAAACTGCAGGAGAAGGTTATTAGCCCAAAATATCCTTCCCTGACCTGCACACTTGAGGACCGGAATGAAAATAATGGCGATTACACTTGCAGGATTGACAATTATATGGTGGCAAATTAAAAAGAATCTCCTGAATTAGCCGTATAATTGTTCACAGTCTATTTTAATGGGCTTGTCAGTGATTACGGCACACCTCAACCAGTCAGATCGCACCGCCACAGGAGGGCTTGGGGAGGGAGGGGCCAGCGCACAGCGTGATAAAATGAACATGTCAATCATGTTAATTTCAATGAGTAAATTAGAGAGAGTAGCTCATTGTCAGCATGAATAAATCTTGATGTGTTTGCCGTGACCTGCACTCGTGATGGGTTGATGAAAGATGGATGCACATATTCAAATGAGAGCGAGAGTATAATGGGAATGTGGAACTACTTGATCAGTAAACTAGTTCATTCACTTTTTCGTTGATTTTGTTTAATGCCGTTGGTAATAAAACCTTCCCACTTACTACACAATAGAATCAGGTCAACCTGTTATATACAATATAGCAGAATAGATTCAATAATTTTAAAGGGATAGTTCACTCAAAAATGACAATTCATAATCATGTCATTCCAAACCTTGATTTGATTGATTTGATTTCTTCCAGAGAACACAAAAGAAGTACAGCAGAAATTTTGCACTGCTTTTTTCTGTACTAATGTGCTTTTGAAGTCTAAAAAGAAAAAAAAAAGTATGAGAAGTAGTCCATACAGCTCATGGAATATTTTCCTTAAGTCTTTTGAAGTCATATTATAATTTTGCATGATGAAAAGACTAAAGATCTCATTCACATTCGCAGGTATTCAAATATGCCAATTCACACCAGGTTTGACATCTTTGACATCAAACTGGTTCACATGTCATATCCTTCATATCAAATTTCACACAACACATTTTCACGCAGCATGTTTGTTTTCATTGAATAACTTCTTTTAAATTCGGTCTCTTCCGCACTCAAAACTATCGCATGGCTCAAAAAGACTTGCATTACACTGTAGCATGTAGTTGCACTACTTTTGTAGTACTTTTTGGTCAAGTGATTTTTGGTGAAGTATGCACTTCTGTTATAGTGCTTTTTGGTCAAGTTTGTAGTAGTGGTATAGTGCTTTTTGTCAGGTTTGCACTACTTTTATAGTGCTTTTTGGTCAAGTATGCACAACTTTTATAATGCTTTTTAGTGAAGTATGCACTACTGTTATAGTGCTTTTTGGTCAATTATCCACTGTGTTTATAGTGCTTTTTGGACAAGTCCACAAAACTTTTATAGTAATTTTTGTTTAAGTGTCCACTACTTTTATAGTGCTTTTTGGTCAAGTATCTACTATGTTTATAGTACTTTTTGATCAAGTTTGTAGTAGTGGAATAGTGCTTTTTGTCAGGTTTGCACTACTTTAACAGTGCTTTTTGGTCAAGTATGCACTACTGTTATAGTGCTTTTTGTCATGTTTGCGCTACTTTTATAGTGCTTTTTGGTCAAGTATGCACAACTTTTATAATGCTATTTGGTGAAGTACACACTACTGTTATAGTGCTTTTTGTCAGGTTTGCACTACTTTTATAGTGCTTTTTGGTCAAGTATGCACAGCTTTTATAGTACATTTTGTTCAAGTGTCCACTACTTTCACAGTGCTTTTTGGTCAAGAATGCACTGCTTTTATAGTATGTTTTGTTCAAGTGTCCACTACTTTTAAAATACTTTTTGATCAAGTACGCACTACTGTTATGGAGCTTGACATCGCCTTGTTTAGAAAAGACCTGCTTGAACAGTTTGTTAAACTTCTCCTTTAATGTTCCACTGAAGAATGAATGTCATACTGGTTTGGAACAAAATGAAGATGAGTAAATGATTTTTGGGTGAACTATACCTTTAAACACAATTTATGTGTATGTAAAAGCAACACAATAGGCATTGCTTTTTCACACAATACAATTAATGCTCATATTGTGAAGTGAATGCCATGTTGTCAATATACTTTACATTTACACATACTTGGCATACAAACATTTACACACTCAGCCATCTCAAATCTCATACAGTATCTTTCCCAAATAGCTGCTCATTTACAATGAACATACATTTAACAGCCCATTTCTGTAGTTTCCTCTGAGCCATGGAAAAACACTGTAAATCAAGAAGGAATTTCGATAGTGAGACTTCAGTGTCTACAGGAAGAAGGTAGAGTGAGAGAGTCCATAAATCAGCAGTCAGGTGGCTGTTCGTGTGCTGTGGTGGTATTAACAAGCAAAGTGGCCCTACAGGTCCTTCAGTAAGTGGTTCTTTCCTTCAGAGCCGTTGAGGAACACAAGAGGGCCACACCACTAATAGAGGATGTGGAAGGAAGCAACCATGTCTGTGATTGCTTTGGTTTCAAGTGTGTTGAGAAGATTTGACATTTTTGGGAAAATTGTTCAGCATCCATTATGTATGTATGTAGAGACAACATGAAATGGCTTTCGCAACTCTTATTTTACTTCTGTAATGTGTATATGTAATTTCTGAGTGAAGGTGAATATTCAATCATGAGAAAAGAGGAAGGTTTTAATGCAGTATTTTATCCTTTAGGAATTGATTGGATGGGAGGGGTTGAAAAATAAGATGGCTTGGTGATGTCAGTCGTTTCAGTGGCAGAGCAAGTTATTACATTTCGATGAAAGATTACATAGACAAATATCATTTTCTTTGGAATAATGTGCACCAATGAATTGCACATAATGAGAACAGGAATGTGTATTAAGTACACATTCCTTAAGTAATTAGGTAAGAAGTAAAAAGTCAGTTCTGATTTTAAGGTTGTTTGCTACTCATCATCAATATTTAAGATTTTATATTGACAAAGGTAAAAAAATCAGACATTTACCACATCAGATATTAAAAAGAAATCAGAAAACAATTGAATTCGTCTTGATGAAAGATGAATTGTTATCCAAGTCTCAGTGTTATTGTAAAATGCAATATGTTTTCCCCAAGGATTTAGCTACATCCAGTTTTCCTATTGTGTCTTTATGAGTTTTCCAGTTCCTGCCACAGAGGAGATTCCCAAAGCCCCGGCAGCACGCTTCACTGCCGAGATGGAGTGTGTTAGGATTACGCCAAGCAGGGCTGTTTGCAATGAGATCCCAAATTTCAGTTTTGTTTTGCTGAGACTATTAAATCTCAGGTCTTCATCAATGGACATCTTGAAATGTGAAATATGCTTATTTTAAACAAATATTCATATTAATGAAGTGTGTGCTATTGTTGTGTTATGCACAATTAATTCTATCAGGTTTTAAACTTGCTGTTTGTGTCATGTTGCTGTCCATTAGTTCTTCATGTCTGGCCATAGTTTTCCAGAATGGCTAGCTCTGGGGAAATTCACTGTTATTCTAAAAATTGTCAGGGTGAACTTAGTCATTCTTTTTTTCCTCATTTAACCCTTATGTTGTGTTCCAGTCATTTTGAACTATTTTATTTTATTTATTTTTTTTTTTACTTAATCTAATAGGAACATTTTCTTTACATTTTATAGGTTTTATTTCACTTTGTTACACCTGTTGTGTTCCTGGTAAAAAATGACCGGCCACTGGAAATGAATGAGCCGGGCTACAAAAAAATAAAAAAATAAATAAAAATAAGAGAGAGAGAGAAAAAAAAAGAGTGTTCAGGAGCCTGTCCAACCATCTAATGAACATGTACACTCGCAGGCCACTTTATTAGGTACACCTGTACATCTTTTTATTCATGCAATTATCTCATCAGTCAATCATGTGGCAGCAGTGTAATGTATAAAATCATGCAGATATGGGTCAGGAGCTTCTGTTAATGTTCACTTCAACCATCAGAATGGTGAAAAAATTTGATCTCAGAGATTTGGACCGTGGCATGATTGTTGGTGCCAGACAGGCTGGTTTGAGTATTTCTGTAACTGCTGATCTTCTGGGATTTTCACATGTAACAGTCTCTAGAGTTTAAAGAAAATGGTGTGAAAAACAACCAGTGAGTGGCAGTTCAGTGGGCAAAAAAGGCTTGTTAATGACAGAGGTCAGAGGAGAATAGCCAGACTGGTTTGAGCTGACAGAAAGGCTACGGTAACCTAGATAAACCCTCTGTACAACTGTGGTGAGAAGAATATCATCTCAGAATGCACAACATGTTGAACCTTGAGGCGGATGGGCTACGACAGCAGAAGACCACGTCAGGTTCCACTTCTGTCAGCCATGAACAAAAAACTGAGGCTGCAGTGGGCCTACCATTTGTGTACCTCAGCAGAAATCCAGATTTGTCAGATCAGGTGATGTTTTTCCAATCGTCTACTGTCCAGTTTTGGTGAGCCTGTGCCCACTTCAGACTAAGTTTCCTGTTCTTAGCTGACAGTAGTGGTACCCGGAGGGATCTTCTGCTGCTGTAGCCCATCCGCCTCAATGTTCAACATGTTGTACATTCAGAAATGCTTTTCTGCATAGAACTGTTGTAACACGTGTTTATTTGGGTTACTGTCACCTTCCTGTCAGCTTGGATCAGTCTGGCCATTCTCCTCTGACCTCTGTCATTAACAAGCCGTTTTCATCCACAGAACTGCCACTCGCTGGATGTTTTTTGTTTTTCACACCATTCTCTATACCAGTGGTTCTCAAACTTTTTTGTCCCAAGGCACACCATTTTTTTTTTTCTCAAAATACAATGATGCGTGCATCCTCATAAATGGGAAATAAATTGTATTAAACCCTTTGCTGCCTCTGAAACACAAATCAAAAAATTAAAATGAACTTGAAACCTTGTTTTAGCAAAACAAAAACAGATTTTATTGTTAATTATATAATAACAAATTTAAGTGCTTTTAAATGATAAATTGAACAATACAGCATGTTCCATTAACTTTCATTAAGAGCACTAACCCAAGGCCAACAAGGCAATCACACACACACACACACACATTTCAAAGCTCTGCTCATTTTAACTCATTAGCAATGAAACTAAATATTTAGGCTGAAGTGAAAGAAAACGTGTCCTCGGTCTTTCAGGATTTGGTTAGTGACTGATATGAGCATGTCTGTGTGAACAGAGTTTCTTGATACGTGCAGGAACAGCTGCCAGTGCCACTCGCATGTCCTCCTCCACTGACAAGAGTTCTCATCTTTTGTTTTTTATGTACATCATTGATGAAAAGGCCAGCTTGCACAAATAAGTTGTTGGGAACAGTTACAGAATAGCAATGGCATGGTCTGAAAGATTTGGGTATTGCTGCACTATCCGCAACCAGAATGTGTCAAGGGGTAACTGGGCCATTTTAAATGTGCTATCTTCCTTCAGTTCCGCAAATTCCTCTTGTTGTCTCAGTGACAGTTTCTGTGCAGATGCGGAAGAGAGTGAATGGAATGGTGTGCGGACCCAATCGTGGTCTTCCACAGTTGCAGAAGGGAAGTAGGTGATGAACCTCTCTTCCAGCGTGTCCTGGTGTTTGCATGTGAGATTGCGCAATCCCGTTTTACCCGAGGTGTGCGCCGATGTTAAGGGGAACATTTCAATGGACCCACTGACCACACTCTCTCGCCAGAGAGCCAGTTTTGACCGAAATCCTTGCAGTTTATCTGTTGCAGTCAGAATGGTCTCGTTTTTCCCCTGCATTTTAATGTTCAGCTCATTCAGGTGGCTGAACATGTCAGCGAGATATGCCATCTTTGCCCACCACGAGTCATCTCCAATTAGATTCTTGTGAGGCAGTACGTGTTCCATTGCAAAAGATTTCAATTCATCGCACAGCTCATATAAACGGAACAGCACTTTGCCCCGCGAGAGCCACCTCACCTCTGTGTGCAGTAACAAGGTCTGGTGCTCCGCTCTCATCTCTGCACATAGAATGGAAAAGAGTCAGATTTTCAGTGGAACGTGATTTAATGAAGTTCACGATCTTCAAGCTCTGTTCCAGTACCTCAATTAATTCAGGTGGCATTGTTTTGGCTAAAAGAGCTTCTCGATGCAAGAGGCAGTGAATGGCTTTGATGGCAGGATTCTGTTCCTTCACCTTACTCACAAAGCCTTTGACTTTCCTCGTCATCATAGCTGCCCCGTCTGTGCAGAGGCTATCACACATAGCCCAAGTGTTTTTCTGTCAGGTAGGCATCTGTCACATGAAATATCTCATCCCCTGTTGCGTGACTGGGCAGCTGCTTACAGAAGAGGAAATTCTCCAAGATTGAATCCCCATCCACATACCTAACGTTTGCGATCAGTTGGCAGGATCCACTGATATCAGTTGACTCGTCGATCTGCAGGGAAAACCCGCTACTAGTAATAAGTTTATCACATACAACCTCCTCTATGTCAGCCAACATATCGTCAATCCTGCGTTTGACGGTGAAGTTTTAGAGAGGGATTTTCTCAATCTGAGAACACTGACTATTTTCTTGCATGCAGGTAGGATAAGTGTTTCAGCAATGGTGTGTGTGTTTTTTTTTTGTTGTTTTTTTTTCACGATGAGCTCAGCTACGATGGTAGCTAGCCTCTTGGGCTTTATCTGAAACTCGCAGGCAGTCCATCATTCTAATATTGTTTCCCATCAATCAGTGTCTTTCTTTAAAAATGAAGGGAGCTTTGTAGTCAGGTGGCGTTTTAACCTACTGGGTACCATTGAATTGTTTGCCAGCTTCTCTCTACAAATGAGACATTCGGGTTGTGGAGAAGTGGCGTCACCTGTCCACGTTAAGCCCAAGGCGATGTAGCTGTCATGGTATTGTCTGTTGAATGTTTTCGATATTTTTACTTTTGGTTCACTCTCGAGTGAAGTTGAAGAGGATGTTTCGGGGTCGCTTCTTTTTCCTGCTGTTAAACTTAGGTACCTATACATGGTGCTGGACTTATTAGCAAAGCCTTGTTAGTTTGCTCGCTAGCTGCTACCAATATTGTTTACTTGAAAAGCACGCGGTAAGCAATGTCGCATTGCCATGGGAGTAAGGAGAGAGCGAGAGGGAGGAAGTTACAGCTTTTTCATTTTAGGGTATTTAGGTAGTTAGATTAGGACTACTTCGTTTTCTTTGCCTAATTTCATTTTAAAAGTTACATCTGCTATATATATAAAATTGTACAACACACAACTGTACAACTCACATTTCATGGAATAATTGAAAAAGGTTATTTAGTTTGTAAGGACAAATTCCACGGCACACCGTTTGAGAACCACTGTTCTATACACTCTAGAGACTGTTGTGTGTGAAAATCCCAGGAGATCAGCAGTTACAGAAATACTCAAACCAGCCCGTCTGGCACCAAAACTCATGCCGCGGTCCAAATCACTGAGATCACACTGAGATTTTCCCCATTCTGATGGTTGATGTGAACATTAACTGAAGCTCCTGACCCATATCTGAATGATTTTATACATTACACTGCTGCCACGATTGGCTGATGAGATAATCGCATGAATAAGTAGATGTACAGGTGTACCTAATAAAGTGGCCTGCGAGTGTATCGGATATGAGTACAAACACACACCTGTGGTGTTCCTGGTCAGAAAGGACCAGCCATTATGAATGAATGGATGAGGTTTCAAAAAAGAAACAAATGAGTGTTCAGGAGCCCGTCCAACCATCTGATGAGCACATATGTCTTCGAACACAAACCCACACACACACACACACACACACACACACACATATACACCATTTGATTCTTTGACATCCCAGGCAAACTCTGAACCTTTCTTGACTCCACAAGAACAAAAGGACATTGGAAAAATATTATGACAGCGTGTTTTGGGAACTTTCACATTCATTCACTTACACACACACGCACACACATGTTGGTAAGGCTATCCTTATGAGGACTCTCCATAGACATAATGATTTTTATACTATACGAACTATAGATTTTATCCCCTAACCCTAACCCTACCCCTAAACCTAACCCTCACAAAAACCTTCTGTATTCTTACATAAAAAAAATAAAACATCGTTTAGTATGTTTGTTTTTTTTAAGCGATTTGAATTATGGGGACACTAGAAATGTCCTCATAAACCACATTTATAGCATAATACTCTTGTAATTACCAGTTTGTAACCTAAAAAAATGTCCTCATAAACCACCCAAACCCGCCCACACACACAAACGCACACACACACACACACACACACACACACACACACACACACACATTTTGTATCCCAGACAACCTCTGAACTATTCTTGACCCCACAGGAACAAAGGAAAAATATTATAACAATGTGTTTTGGGAACTTTCACATTCTCACAAAGATTAAGAACAATGTTTACTAAAATAATCATTGTGTGATAATAATAATTGTGTTTATAATGCTATTTTAGTTCCAAAGTTCCAAAAAGAACTAAAAAGTACAAAACCTGTTCTAATTACTAGAAATCAAGTTAACAAAAACATCTCATGCAATGTCTAGTGAAAATATATTCATAATGAGATTTTAATGGGCCGGTCATTTTTGACCGGGAACACCACAAGTGTGACTTTCTGCCATTTATTTTTTTATTTTTTTCTCCCTTTCCTCCCCAATTCGGAATGCCCAATTCCCAATGCGCTCTAGGTCCTCATGGTGGCGTAGTTACTCACCTCAATCCGGGTGGCGGAGGACGAATCTCAGTTGCCTCCGCGTCTGAGACAGTCAATCCGCGCATCTTATCACGTGGCTTGTTGAGCGCAGAGACCTAGCGTGTGTGGAGGCTTCACGCTATTCTCCATGGCATCCACACACAACTCAAAAAGAGTGAGAACCACATTATAGCGACCACGAGGAGGTTAACCCAACGTGACCCTACCCACCCTAGCAACCGGGCCAATTGGTTGCTTAGGAAGCCTGACTGGAGTCACTCAGCACACCCTGGATTCGAACTTGCGACTTCCCACACGACCCAGCTGAAACCTCTCCACAACAATGCCAACACTCCAACACCAGCCATGGTGTCCAAGCCTCGCCCGTCCCGGCGCGAAACTGCCCACCACAAAAACAGGTGCACAAACACCATTTCCCCAGAATTTCTGACTGAGAACAAGGAGTGCATCGCTCGTGCCTCAAGAATTCTGAGTCTTGTAGTTTGGCTAGCGCTCACAATGTCTTGTTCCCTTCGTCTGAGGGAACCGAGGTTATTATTTAAATTAAATAATAGAATCTAACTCATTAAAACCTCATAAGGGGCTCCAGTAAATGTAGTGCGCTACGTTCAGGAGCGGGTTTGGTTATTAGCAATAATTAATAATTATCAAAGATAATGATCAGTTATTAAAATCAATAGAACATTGATTTGAATCAATGTTAGCTCTTTTAATCCTTCACATCAACAATCAAAGATAACCATCAAATTCGAATAGAATATCAATTATTATCAAAGACAATCATTCATTATTATAATCAATGGAAAACTGATTAGAATTAACACTAGCTTATTGATCCTTCAAATTCAACAATCATCAAAGATATTTATCAATTATCAAAATCAATAGAATATTAATAAGGATTAATATCACCAGGGCACCACCCTGGATTCAGGGACTAATAACCAGATAGTATAACAGTCTCAATATTAGATTGTTCTCTTAAGAAAATCGACATTCAAAAGGAAACAATGAGGGCCTGAATCCGAGCACTGACATCCCCTGCCAGCATTTGACACAGGTGTATGCAAAACAAACCAAAACACTTCTCTTTGAAATATAACATCAAATTTATTTATGCAGTAATATCAATTAATAATCAATACAATGCAGTCAATAAACTTCTGACTTACAACTACAAACTAAACGGTGATATGATTAGATATGGTAAACAAAGTAAGCCTATAACACATGAGAGGAAGGTAGGTGTGTGTGTGTGTGTGTGTGTGTGTGTGAATGGGTGTGTGTGAATGGGTGGGTGTGTGTGTGTAAGGTGTGATGCGCACAAAATGGCGGACATGACTCTCGTGGAGAGTTACGTCATGCAAGATTTCTGGCCAGAGAATATGGCCGTGGATGTGGGCGGAGAGAAGCCGGTTAATGGCGTCTGCCCGTTTACCGCGTGTCTCCGCTTGTACGATAACTTAGGGACAAAGCTGAGCTTTATCACAAAGTTATCTACCAGCCAAAAGTGTAAGCGAGAATGTTTGTGAGGGGTCGCGTGTGTGTGGTTAGTACGAGAGAGAGAGAGAGAGAGAGAGAGAGAGAGAGAGAATAAAGTGGCGGCACCAAAGCTGGTTTCGCGATCATGGGAGAGAAAGCAGCAGTTAGTTTATCACTCAGAGATGCGGTGGACGGCTCGTAAACCATCCCGCGGTCTTTGGTTCTTTAATGGATAAACTCAGTGTGCCGGTCTCACCCGCGATTGCGGAAATACACAACAGTCCAATGTGGTCGGACTACAACACAGCAGATCTCATTCGTGATAACAGTACATTACAGTAATACCTTGAGTATTATTAGCAGCAATGAGCGGACTCAGCGGTCCGTAAACTGTACAAGCAATAACCTTGATACACAAGAATAACACACTATAATATTCTATCTCTGCCCAGACGTAAACCTCTTACTTGAATCGTATGAGGACGCAGGTAGAATGTGTGTTCATCCGTCCTTTAACTCCGACTCGGTTCCTCGAGTCTCAGGTGATGACGGGAGGCCGTTTCCTCGCTCTGTCAGTGGGCGGTACGGCTGCTGATTCTTGGCGGGTTGGCGGAGAAATCAGCGACGTCGACTTGATTGAAGAGGGAAGAGAAATCTTTTCTCTTCACTTCTGCAGGCAAACGGATGAAGATGCGGATTGCTCAGCAGTCTCCTTTAGAGTGTTCGGTGGAACACAGAGTAATCTCAACTCGTCCAGCAAGATGGAGATTGTATGGCCACAGTTTCAAGTCGGATGTTACCTCCTTGTGCCACGAGGCTACACCTGAAAGCAGCGATGAGCTGCGTCTACACACAGCGAGCAAAGATGCTGGAAGCAATGCCCGGAAGCATCTCAGAGGTATTTCTACTCCTGATGACGTCATGGTTGAGGGGCGTTCTGTCGTGTGCCTCATCCAATAGGAGTTGAGAGTTTGATCCTTTAGTGAGCAAGGCTTCATGGGATTTGTAGTCTGTTTTGGACTCCCTTTGTTTGATTTTGGTGCGGTTTTTATCAGTAAGATTTATGACTTTGTGTGTGGGCCTCAGTTAGGTTTTACAACTGCGTTAGGCCTGCCTTTGTCTTCTATCTGAATACATGAGGTCCAACTCTTCCCAGAGAGAAAACATGGCTCCGCAGTCTTGTGGGACGGCGACCATCATGAGTATGCCGCAGTGAGTGATCCTCGTGTTAGCCAGGAGGAGAGCACTCATAATAAATATATGAACTACAGTCATATAGTATGAATTAACTCCTTATGAACCCAGTCGGGAAGGGAGTTTATTTATAATGGAAGTGCTTGTGACTTTATGGTAAATTATAACGGCAGGTGGTAGTGCAAATGATGGGGAGCCCGTACTTAAAGGAAAGGGCATAAGTATATATATATATATTTGGCCAATGAATAGTAAGTGCTCTAAAGAGAGAGGGCTTGTGAAGAAACAGACATTACGTCTAGGATGTAAAATATTGCGAATGTGTTTTGAGAGGACCATCCTGCTGCAAAACATATGTCTTGTAAAGACACACCATTCGTCCATGCCCATGAGGAGGCCATGACTCTAGTTGAGTGTGCTTTAACACCAAATGGGCAAGTCTTACCCTGCGACTCATAAGCCAGGGTAATTTCATCGACAATCCAGTGAGAGAGCCTTTGCTTGGAGAGTTGCCTCCGTGCCTGAGACAGTCAATCCGTGCATCTTATCATGTGGCTTGTTGAGCGCGGATACCTAGGATGTGTGGAGGCTTCACGCTATTCTCTGCGGCATCCACACACGACTCACCACGCGTCCCACCGAGAGCGAACCACATTATAGCGACCATGAGGAGGTAAACCCAATGTGACTGTACCCACCCTAGCAACCGGGCCAATTGGTTGACTGACTGGAGTCACTCAGCACACCCTGGATTCGAACTTGCGACTCCAGGTGTGGTAGTCAGCGTCTTTACTTGCTGAGCTATCCAGGCCCCCCTTGACTTTCTGCCATTTAAAAAAAAAAAAAAAACATTTCTGGTTAAACATTAAAACAAAGTAGTGTGATAAATAGGACAGAAATTATATGTATGGTATTAAATATAGTAAAAATATACATAGAAAATGCATTTTTTCTATGCAAAACTTGAGTTGCATTAGCTCATATACACTATATGGCCAAAAGTTTGTGGACACCATCATTACCCCCTTTGCTGTAATAACAGCTTCCACTCTTTTGGGAAGGCTTTCCACTATACTGTATGTAGTAACATGGCTGCAGGGATTCGTTCTCATTCAGACACAAGGCTATCAGTGAGGTCAGGAACTGATGTTGGTCGATGGGGCCTGACTTACAGTTGCTGTTCCAGTTCACCCCAAAAGTGATCAGTGGGGTTCAGGTCTGGGCTTTGCGCAGGCCAGTCAATTTCTTCCATGCCAGACACAGTAAACTATTTCTTTATGGACCTCACTTTGTTCACAGTGGCATTGTCATGCTGAAACAGAAAAGGGCTATCCCCAAACAGTTGCCAAAAATTTGGAAGCACACAAAGCCCAGGCTATTACATAAAGAAATATTAAGATTTTTCTTTACTGGATTTAATGGAGTAACCAAATTCATAAATTAGAAGGGGGTGTCCACAACCTTTTGGCCATACAGTGTAATTTAGGCCTGTTTTCAATCAATTCCAAAAAGAGGTACAAAACCTGTTCTTGTTACTAGAAGTTAAAAAAAAAAATAAAAAAAAAAAAAGATCTAATGCAATATTTAATGATAATATATGGATTACGTGAGATTCATAAACCATTTAAATGGGTCAGATATTTTGACCCAGGAGTGGTAGCTAATGAGGAACACAGCTATCCTTTTTAACCCTGTAAGGGTTTCAATTTTGAAACATAAAATCATGAGCACTCACATGAGATGAAGATGCCAGTCCTATCAGTTACCTTATAAAAACTGTTTTATTTCACATAAAGAGGGTCCCCTCATGGGCACTGCCCGTGGTCATAACATCACATGACCAGCCGAATACTACTCACTTAATCTCAATAACTGCCCTGTTATTGGACATATTTACTCATATTAGATTAAATTAGTCATGGCTGGCAGTAATTAATGAATGTCTACAATGGCATCAGTAACTGAAAACTATTGATTTTGAATGATGCTGCATCCAGGCCCCTAGGTGTCAGTGTAAGTCCAAGGCAACATGAACAAAACTTACTGAGTGCTGTATTTTTCTGTACTTAATCTTCAGCCTATTTTGTAGAATTTTGAAATTCTAAAATTCTTTTGTCTTGATTTTTTCTTTTCATTCAAACACTTTTTAAACATTCTATATTGATTCAGTTGTTTTGAATCTACAGTATATGGAATGTTTATTGGGTTATAGTAAAAGTTAGATCAAAGCTGTATGCTGTATACTCTATGACTCCCCGTGTGACACATGAGCCAGAAGTAATATCAGTTGTGTTGTTTTTCTTGATTCATTTTATACTGGACTGCTAAAACATTTGTCATTTATACACAAACTTGGATTCAAAATGCAAAACAGCCATATTCTTCCCTGAGAAGATAACTTAGCATCACTTGCTGAATTTAACATGCGACATAAAGAGTTAACATGCATGTTTGAAACGTTTATCGATGCACAGTGTGTACTGTTTTAGATACTTTTTCTAAACAGCAGGCAGTTTACAGAAAAGCTGTCAATTTAGTGGTAATTCATTGTCTCAAACTAAGGGATGCAACACTTACACCGTTTTTCAGGTATTTTAAATTTATGTTAAATTTGTTTAGCAAAACGACTGAATTTATTTCACATTGGCATGATAGATTATTGGTTGATTAGTCACAAAAATCTGGCACGGTAAAGGTTTAACAGGTAATGTTTATATCATGGCCAGGTCTATGTGGGGGCTGGAGGGGTGCCAAGATTTCAATTTTAAATGCGTTTTGGATTTTTATATTAATAAATGAAGTAGGGACTATAGATGGATTTTTTGTGGTACTCAACATTATGCAACAAATGCAAATGCTGTTGATTGAGCTTAATTCGTATTGAACCCGGAACACTTGTTCATTATAAAAGTTTGCAGCAGAGCTTTAAACACTAGATGGCAGTGGTGAGTAGCTTATGTGCCATTGTAATTATTGCTTTGACATGCTCAGACACTTAATTACACCCTTGAAAGATACTGCTGCTGTTTAAAAACCTTTATGGACCTCATCACTGCTGTGTTGTCTGATAGAGGTTTCTTTTATGCTGTCAATGCATTTCTAAATTGGAGAACCACCACTTAATTAATTGAAAAGAGAGCATTATGAACCATCGCTCAAAATAGCACACCCTCGCTCCTTAAAACACTTCATCAACCCAGACATCCTTAAAGGACTTAAATATTGATCTGTTTCTCACCCACACTTCTGAAGACATGCATTTAACCACTGGAGTCGTATGGATTACTTTTATGCTGCCTTTATGTGCTTTTTGGACCTTAACATTCTGGTCACCATTCACTTGCATTGTATGGACCAACAGAGCTGATATATTCTTCTAAAAATCTTCATTTGTGTTCAACAGAAAAAAGAAAGTCATACACATATGGGATGGCATGAGGGTGAGTAAATGATTAGAGAGTTTTCATTTTTGGGTGAACTGTACCTTTAAGTCAAATCTGGTCTCATTGGTGTCTCGTTGCTGGATAAATGACATGGGTCTGGCTGCGTCAGTCTGGCCCAACGTTGAGCCTTGTAAGACTTTGACCTCTTCTATTCATTTACTCATTGTATTTGGTTGTCTCAGACACATCACGGCTAATCAAGCCTCACATTTCATTAAGTTAAACATCCATGTCCTGCATATAAAGAGCTTCAGGTTGCTATGACATAATTTAGCTGACCTCTGTCCTGGGAGTAGAGCAAGAGAAGAAGAGCAGGTGAGATGCATGCTGGCAGAATAGAACGGAAAGTTACGCTTTAAATGATAAAACAATAGATACAGTGCTAAAAAGGAAGACAAAAAGTATTGTAACACTTTGTGGTTGTCAAATGTTAGTGGAACACATTGATAGTTAATGTGATGAACTCCACCTCGGTTACTCTGCCTGGACACCTGTGTAAACCTGAGGGGAAAATCACAGTGACACCTGTTGCATAAAGGGATATTTCACCCAAAAATGAGAATTCTCTCATCATTTACTCACCCTCGTGCCATCCCAGATGTGTATGACTTTCTTTCTTCTGCCGAACACAAATGAAGATTTTTAGAAGAATATTTTTTTTAGCTCTATAGGTCCATACAATGCAAGTGAATGGTGAACTTCCAAAAAGCACATAAAGGCAGCATAAAGGTAATCCATAAGACTCCAGTGGTTTAATCCATGTCTTCTGAAGTGATATGATAGGTGTAGGTGACAAACAGATCAATATTTTCGACCAGCCCATTGCGCATTCAGGAGAGGACCGAGTTCTTCTTCTGTTTTTTGCCAATTCGCATTCGTCGTGCATATCGCCACCTAATGGGCAGGCAGGAGAAAGAAAAAAGGGGAGTGATAAAGGAAAGGAAAAAAATAAATAAGTCATATTTGCACAACAGCCCAGTAGGTGGCGATATGCACAAATAATGCGAATCACCAAAAAACAAAATAAGAATAACTCTTGTGAATGTGTGGAGGGCTAGTCGAAGTGCAGATTTATAGCAAAAAAAGAATGAAATATTGTTCTGTTTCTCACCCACAGCTATCATATCACTTCAGAAGACCACTGGAGTTGTATGGATTACATTTATGCTGCCTTTATGTGCTTTTAGAAGCTTCAAAGTTCTGGCCACTATTTACTTGCATTGTAATGACCTACAGAATCTTCTTTTGGTCTGTAGAAGAAAGAAAGTCATACACATCTTGGACGGCATGAGTGTGAGTAAATCATGAGAGAATTTTAATTTATGGATGAACTATCCCTTTAAAAGTTATGAAGCAAACATGGCTCAGAAAAGTAAAATTAGTTCTGAGAAAAGGTTTAGCATCATATGTTTGTACAGTAGATGCCACTTGGTTTGATATTTAGTTATGTGTTATTTTCTACTTTTTACTGTAGGAATCTCAAATCTACAAAAGAACCAATCCTCAAAATCTGTCGTCTTTGGTTTTTTGGATTGCAAGGCAAACCCTCACAACATGACAGATACACAAAGGGATTAGTCTTGTATGACCTGATTTACACCGCAGATGAACAGACCCTCTCTCCTTTTGTCTGGTTAGGGTTTATGGTGAGAGTGAAAAAGAGAGATGTTCAGGTCACAATATGACAGAGGACATGTAATGCCATATGCCATAATTCTTTTTACAATATGCTACACACAAAAACGTGTGTTAAAGGACAAAAATATGAGGCCAAGATATAAGATCACATTTACCATAGATGGGCTCTAGAATCAATACCGTTTTATTCCCCATGACATCAATCTAGCTCTGAATTCCAGGATTATGTGAAATTAATTCAGATTCAGCAGTCTGCGGAACAGATGGCTGCTTCATTCAGGACTCAGGCTGGTTTTGTTGCCTGGCAATCTCTTCCCAAACCAAATCAGAGACAGTAAACTGTCACTTAGGGCTGCTGGAATCTCATTTCCCACACGACTCTAGCCATGAAATCGCCACTGTCTCGTTGCGAGGAGCCACCACTGCTGCCCCCTGTTACGATCGCTATGCAAAACAGCACAGGCTTTTCCATTAATTGACATTTCATGATATTATACTGAGCAAACCCCTTTTAAGCTATAGAGAAACAGAAGGGGAGATTTCACCATGTGTTCTGGATCTTTAAAAACCAAGGCAAGTTTTAAAGGTGCACTCAGTAACTTTTGTATTTGTGTCATATTGGACTTAAACTGACACCTAGTGGCTTGGATTCAGCATCATATAAAATCACTAGTTTTCAGTTTCAGATGCCATTGTAGAGATGTAGTATTCACAGTCAGCCATGATTATTTTAATCAGTGAGTGAAAGTATCCGACAGCAGGACGGTTACTGAGATTAAGCAAGTATTATTCGGCTTGTCGTGTGATTCTAACATGACAGCCTCCATGTGCGGACCTATGTAGAATAAAACAGCTTTTATTAGGTGACTGATATGACTGGAGTCTTCATTTTAATGTGAATGCTCATGATTTCCTACCTACTGTATAGATCGTATTTACACTAGCACCATCTTTGATTTTTAATGGGAATGACAACGAGGCTGTGAGGGATAGACTTACAGTCTCTTCAATGGCACGGACGGTATAAAGCTGGATAAAGCACCTAGATCACATCTGATTTTCCACATCTCATGCTGTCTGGAGTCATTTGTATACTGAATGTTCTTGGACAGATGTTTTATCAATGTTTTGTCTGCAGAAAGATCCAAAAACACTTTAAGCTGCAGTACAGCCCATTGAAGAGACTGTACGTCTACCCCTCACAGCCTCGTTGATGGTGCTAGCGTGAATAAGGACTATATTGCAAAATTACAATTCATGTCTTCAGGAGTTAAACTTTTTTAATAAGGAAAAAATTACTGAGTGCACCTTTAACAAATGTGGAAAGTTGTAAAAGTGTTTTGAAGATGTGATTAAGGTCAATGAGAGGATAACTGATCTTTCCATTTACAAATGCATGTGAGTATTCTCTATTGCATATAAAAGTAAATAAAAAAAGGTTTTTGTTGCTCAAAGACAGAAATAAGGTTTATTACAGTAAACGTAAAGAAATTCTGTCATCATTTACACCTGTCAAGCTCCAAAAAATAAAGCACCATATAAGTAGTCCACATGACTCGAACACTTTATTCCATTTCTTCTGAAGCCATATGATAGCTTTGTGTGAAGAGCAGACTGAAATTTATATTGTTATTCACTGATAATCTTCCCCAAAACGCTGATATCTTATTTGCGTCTGTGTTTAGAAAAAACAAATGGTGTATCAATGAGTTGTGCCAGGTTTGATGTCATTATCACCGAACGGCATGGGTTTTGCATGCGTTGTAACCAAACGCGGCACACAAATTTGAATATGCCGAATGGATATTGACCTGAGATTATCAATGAATAAAGACTTACATTTAATTCAGCTACGCACACAAAACTATCATATGACTTAAGAGGACTTAGAATAAAGCCCATAAATTGTGGACTGAATTTATATTACTTTTATGGTGTTTTTTTGTCCTTTCGCTGTTGCAAAAAGAGCTGTGTGAAGAATTCTCAAACAATATTTAAAAAAATGACAGCGTAAAGGTTTGGAACGGCATGAAGGTGAGTAATTAATAATCTTCTAGAATCTTTATATTTGGGTGAACTGTAGTTTGATTACGTAGGTAAAATTAGCTGAGATATTTCTTCAATATTAAAATAGTATCAGACAGTAATACTATGGTAGGGCCTACTTTGATAAAGGCCTGAGCCATGGTACTGAATGATTGCCATATTCATGATGTACCATAGTATTTACATTGTACTTCAGGGTTCATTGAATACCATAGTACTACCATGGTAAATGGTATTATTTTAATAAAAATAGCATTATGGGAAAGTGTTTAAAAAGTGTTTTATATATATATATATATATATATATATATATATATATATATATATATATATATATATATTATCCATAACAATGTTCTTAATAAATATTAACTAGTCTAACTCTCAGTGTACTGTGGATAGTCAGGCACACACTTTCTATCACATAATATATCTACTTGAACAGCATTTCTGTGTGCTTCAGCCTGCTTTAGTAAAGGCGGGAGTTTACAGGAACAGCAGGCAGGCCCGGCCACATCACGCGCGGAGCGACACAGGAATGCATTGTATGTGTAAGAGACAGGGCAGATAAGCGAAATAGTGCCTAAGTTAATTAAAATCTACCTTTGTTGGATGTGGTAAAAGTACACAACCGTCCATTAAAAAAACAAGCGGAATAATATTTTATAGAAGGATAGTTTCAAATGTTCCAACTGGACGTCAAGTTGCTTTACTGCATTAAAAAACGCTCACTGTCACACATACACGCAAGTGAGCCGCGGAGGAATCCCGACGGTTGTCAGTGCGTGCTCTGGTGCTGAAGGCGCACACAGTAAAATTGAAGCGGGAATCACCCTGAAAACCCGGAGTGGAGTATAATGTACTCAAGTGAGAAAATACATTGATAAAGACAACTAAGGCCATATTTTAAATGCTATTTGCGTTCTGGAAGTAGGGACGCAGTATATTTGGAGAAATAAATTGTTGTTTGTGTTATTAAGGTCGACTAAAGCCATGTAAATCGTCTTTAAACTGTCCTGATCCGAACCGTAGACTGTCGTCTCTGGGGAGCCAGATCCTCTGACCTCTAGATACATTGATAGTTCGGGCATATGCGTGAACGCGCACCGCGCTCTCATGCGTTAGCCAAGTTTAGAACTTTTTTTTTTTTTTTTAAATCAGTCGTACAATTCCAAGATGGTTTATTGGAAACAGGTATAAAAATAAATAAATAAATAAAAATAAACCGTTTTAGAGAGCACTTTTTCATCATGTTAAAATGGTTGATTTAAACACACTATTGATTTATGCAACACAGTAATGTGATTTAATTCTATCTATCTATCTATCTATCTATCTATCTATCTATCTATCTATCTATCTATGTATCTATCTATCTATCTATCTATATATATATATAGAAATCAGATAGGAAAATGTATGGGTGAATGTTCTGGTCATATTTAACCCCAAAATCAGATAAATAGTATAACTCTTATTTATTTATTTATTTATTATTCTATTAAAAATCTTCA
Source organism: Myxocyprinus asiaticus (assembly GCF_019703515.2). NCBI lineage: Eukaryota > Metazoa > Chordata > Actinopteri > Cypriniformes > Catostomidae > Myxocyprinus > Myxocyprinus asiaticus. The sequence goes on from NC_059373.1 coordinate 38,450,262, forward strand.
ATTGTGTTCAGCAGAAGAAAGAAAGTCACACACATCTGGGATGGCATGATAGTGAGTAAATGAAGAGAAAATTTAAATTTTTGGGTGAACTATCCCTTTAACTGTAATGGTCCGGATTTTTAAATTTTACTATTTCCATTGTTTCTGTCCGCAGAACTGCCGCTCACTGAATGTTTTTTTGTTTTTGGCACCATTCTGAGTAAATTCTAGAAACTGTTGTGAGTGAAAATCCCAGGAGATCAGCAGTTACAGAAATACTCAAACCAGCCCGTCTGGCACCAACAATCATCCATGCGATTATCTAATCAGCCAATCGTGTGGCAGCAGTGCAGTGCATAAAATCATGCAGATAAGGGTCAGGAACTTCAGTTAATGTTCACATCAACCATCAGAATGGGGAAAAATTTGATCTCACATGATTTGGACCATGGCATGATTGTTGGTGCCAGATGGGCTGGTTTGAGTATTTCTGTAACTGCTGATCTCCTGGGATTTTCACACACAACAGTCTCTAGAATTTACTCCAAATGGTACCAAAAACAAAACATCCTGTGAGCAGCAGTTCTGTGGACAGAAACGCCTTGTTTTTGAGAGAGGTCAACAGAGAATGGCCAGACTGGTTAGAACTGACAAAGTCTATGGTAACTCAGATAACCGCTCTGTACAATTGTGGTGAGAAGAAAATCATCTCAGAATGCTATTCTGAGATGCGGGTTGGCGCTGTTTTGGTGGCACGAGGGGGACCTACAAAATATTAGGCAGGTGGTTTTAATGTTGTGGCTGATCGGTGTATATATGGACATTTTCTTGACAGCACAACTTTTTGATAAGTTCACCCATATATCAACATGACCACACTTACAAATAAAGACCGAACAACCCTATACCCATTAACCCATTTTATTATAGCCGTATTACAGATTATTAATTAATTCTATTGAGATATGATTTCTATAAATGCCTTTGTCTCTCTGATAGACCAGCATTAGTGTACAAACCTGTGAGGAATCCCTGTCTAGTTTTGGCATCTGAGCCCACTAGACAGGGGTTCCTCACATTAATTTCTGTCATGTAATTCAAGTATTTGGGATTCCCAGCCAAATCTTTTTGCTTCCTGTTGATTAGCTCCTGCTATTCTGGCTCCAGGAGTGTCTGCCAATAACATGCCTTTCTGGCACTGGAGGACTGTGTGTCACGCTGCTAAGAAATGCCTGATCATGTGGAATGCAACGGGAATTCAATCAAACATTTGGGTGCCTCTGAGCACTGTGGCACAAAGACACCTTTTACTTTGTACTACAAATTAAAGAATAGTCAGTTCTCTTTGTATGGTGTGTATTTAAGCATTTGTACCTTTCCTGGTAAGTTTCATGCTGACATAAATGACTATGTAATTGTTCACTGTATTCCGTGGACGCTCTGAAAGAATAGTATAGCCTGTAGTTCTCAACTGTTGGGTCATGACTCAAAAATCTGTTGCAGGGCTGTTCTGATAGGGTTGTGGACAGCACAAAACAAAACAAAATGCAAAAAGTAAAATGCAGCTATTTAAAGTGCATAGTTAGAATAGCAGAATAAATAGGCATATAAAACTTGTCTTTTTTTAATACAACTTTTTCTATATTTTCAGGTCATGCGTACAATCAAATATAAAGGCTTCGATAGATGCAAGGCGAAATTCTTCGTTCTACGCTCAGGGATTGAAACAGCTGAGCAATGACATTTTTTGTGCGAACATTCAGACATTCATTACACTCTGTTATTGTAATTTATGATGTCACTGATACTACTGCAAATATAGGTGTATAAAAGAGTGTTAATGGGTAGAATACAGACAAAAGAATGATGATAAGAGGCATATCATACTTTGGGCAGATGTGTGAATGGATGCGGCTGCAGACGGCACATGAGTGAAACAGCATATCAAACAACAAAGTGAATGGGCACTTAAAAGTATTTGAGTAGATTTGATTCCTTTTGTAGACTAATTAAATATGATGACATCCCTTACAAAAAAAAAAAAAAAAAATTAAGTTCTGGCAAACTAGCCGCTAACTTGCCACAAATATGCTACTCATTATTTTCACATGCAAATTAGCTTGTGATTCGCCGCAAATGTTTGCCAGAAGTTTGCAGCTCTTCATCGGTCGTGGTGAACCTTTAACTAACCTTTGATAACAATGGACAATTTATCGCAAGGTTGCCACAAAGCTCATCTGCATATGAAAATGATCAGTGGCAAATTTTGTTCGAAATTATGCCACATTTGTTCGTTCTTCAATTTCCCTAGAAGTATATCAGGGCCTGTAAGGCATTTTACTGCAATTTGTTTCAACAAACTTCATTTGTTACTTGGTAGAAGCTAGCCAGATTAGACTGATGCCAACATGGACCGGTTGCGTGACATGCCGTCATTCTAGAAAACCACAAGTTAAAATAAAATTCAACTCAGACTATATGGTTAAGGGTATTGGCTGCCAAGAGCATGAAACCATAAAAACTCAAGAGACCTACTGTATGTCATGAACAATTTTCATATTGCTGGGACTATGCAGCTCATGGTAATATGGACATTTTTGATAACCTTTGTATGATAAGCAATATTGGTACTATGTTGGTACCAGTGTAAAATCTGGGTCCTAATGCAAAACCAGTTGACAACCACTAATAAAGCCTATGTGTTGGGCATCCAGTGGGTGAACTCTAAGGCATGTGGAAAAAAAGCTTCAAAGAGAGGGCAGACTGATCACACAAATCCAAACCATCCTATGTCAATGAACTCTCTTATCAAGCTACTCAAATGTCGCACTGTAACACCCAAGGCCTGGTCGCTTTTGTGTGATCACCCACCAAGAAAAGGTCAACATCCGCGTCTCTGGCATTGGTTCTGTTTTTATTCCGCCTGTATTAAAATAAGCCACATCTACCCTACCTTATCCTCAACATATTCCTCCCTCCATTCGACGTCCTTGGCATCTTCTTGATTGTCACGTCTGGGTGACACAAAGTGCTGCCACGGCGACTTGGTTACCCCCTCCCCTTGTTGTTTGAGATGTGTCGCTTGTTGTAGTGTCTGAAAGTCTTGGCCACATTAAAAGCCCCTTTAGCACTCCAAGAGCGTATCAAGCTATTTTGATTGTTTTTGACCTTTGTTTCCATTCAATCTTAGGAAATAATGCAATCCAATGTGATGTTGTGGGGAGCTATGTTGTCTTGTATCTTTTTGTTGAGGTTTTAATGTGGCATTGACTTTTGAGCCATATACACGATGCTGCTAAATACAGTTGTCACAGCACTTCTAAATGCTTAATCCCTTTTTTACTGTTTTGTTAGTCCCCAAATTTACCATCCTAACACCCCTTAGAAAAAAAATTACAAAAAATGTACCTGTTTTGTGTCAGTTATGTAACCCTTGCTTGGTCTTACGGGTCAATTTGACCCTTTTGAATTTTTAACACTGATTTACATCAACTTAACTTTAAGTTTTCGGCCTGAAACTTCATGACATCCTCCACAGAGGTGATCTGAACCTGGTAATGTCATTTTTAAATTTCATGTATTTATACACAAAGCTACACAAAAAGTCCCTGTGTTGTCCTTAAGGGTCAAATTGACCCTTTTTTAGGTTCAAATTCCAAAGCTTATAATACAGGCTCTGTTTACTCTATCTCTCTACTTTTGGCCTTAAATTGTTCATCTAGGTGACAGCTAACACTAGAAAAAGTATTTTCTCTCTATCACCTTCTATTACAATATACACCCAAATGCAGCTTCAAAAATCTTGATAAAAATAGTTTCAAAAGTTTGTAATAAATGCTCTGTTTGCTCAATCTCTCTACTTTTAGTCTTAGATCATTCCACTAGATGGTAGCAAACACTTAATAATTTTTTCTATCACTTTCTTTCTCAACATGCAGATCTGAAAAGCAGGGGGCACCCCAATGTGGTTTGTAGACATCCAGTCTTTTTTGGGAAGCCCCACCCTTTCCCCATGTTTTGTGGAATACCTGTATCTCGGCCTCTGAATGGACTATTGTGGACTAAATTTGATCTTGGTGTCATTTGAAAGCTAAAAACCTCAGGTTTGCAATGACATTAAACATTTTATCATCAATATTCAAGAACATATTCAAACAATGATTTGTTTATAATACTTTTTCTTTTTTTTTTTTTGGACATTTGAGACATAACAGTGGATTATTTACCCAGACGAGCTGAGAGACAAGATAGAAAAAATAGACTCATTTGTAGAAAACAACCTAAGGTAAGAGCTGATATAGAGTTTGTGGCTATTTGGGGTTTACAGAAGCATTGATTGGAGCAGACATGAGGGTTTTTTATTCACTATTTTATTCACAATTTCACTTTGAAACTCTTTTGATGATTATTTGAACAAAATAATCCAATAACAAATAACTTTAATTTGCATTTATTCTCCTTTTTTTAAAAAGGTGTTTATTTGTTTACTTAATTATATCTTATTTGAACACGTCGAACATTTAATAAACTTATAATGAACTGAATTAACAGTAAAATAACTTTTGAACAAATGAATATATATTAAAAAAAATGTTGTGTTTGCATTTGTGTCTGTTGTCAATGAGTGTGTGTGTGGTGTGTGTGTGTGTGTGTGTGTGTGTGTGTGTGTGTGTGTGTGTAATTATGAGTATGAGTGTTCCTATAATAACATTTTGACCTTTTCTACAATTTTATCGTGAGGCTTCTCAAAAAAGACTGCCTTTCAGATCTGTATATATGTGATAGAAGTTAAAAAAAAAAATTCCTAGTGTTAGCTGGCACCTAGACGACTGATTTAAGACCAAAAGTAGAGAGACAGAGCAAACAGAGCCTTTATTACAAGATTCACAACCAGAGGTCTATTAACAGAAATTTTTAGTAAAGTGGATAACACTACATTAATGTCTCCATTGTTTCGGGTTTATAAAGGGGTTCATTAATAACGAATAAATCATTTACAAATACATTGTATATTATTGATATTTTTTTCATAACACCATAAAAATGACGACTCTCTAAATAGTGAGCCATATTAGCTCACATGTTATAAATGATTAATAACACTTAGTAGTAACCTGTGAAAATGTGTCTTAAGGTAAAGTGGACACATATGAAGCATTTATTAATGTACATGAAGTTCCGTATGGTTTAATGGTCATGAGGCTTTATTATATGATATCTGCTGTGAATGAACATGAAGATCTGAAAAGGGTTTTTGCAGAGGACTTTAGGTAACTAGGACAGCACTCAGAGTATCACCATTCTTTTGACATCAACATGACAAGGAAAGTGACAACACAAGTGAGTCAAGATATTACAGTCATGAATATAAACACAAAATGACATAATCCCTCCTTTTAATCTCATAATAATCTATTTTTGCAGCATAAATCATGAATTATGGCATTTTATGTTTTTGATTCATATAAGTATGAATAAGTGTATTTATTAAGCATTTATAACATGTTTTAACATTAGTTAAAATCCTCACTACTTGGCAAGTGTTGAATGAAAGTCATCCCCTTTATTCGTGTTGTTATAACTGCATATCAATAATTTATAATGCATTTGTAAATTACTTATTAGTCATTAATGAACTGCTTTATAAACCCTTAACAAAGAGAATATTACTATAAAGTACACAACTAATGGACTTGACAACAGGGCTGGTGGGAGCAAATCAGTTCTGTGCACACTACATAAACGCAGTTATCAGAATCTGATTTTTCGGCAGAGAATTTGGTTGTAGAATGCGGATCTGACACCTGTAAATAACTGAATTCTGTGTCCAGAACAGGATTAAACACTCATAAGAGGAGCGACAACCCTGTTTAGCTGCAGTGTGTACGTGCCCAAAAATTCAGGTAATCACACCAGAATTTCCGTAAAATCTGTGTCGTTTGTAAAGAACCAAACTGAACAACTAGTTGTTACTGCAGTAATTAGAAGTGCGAAAAGTCCATGGGGAACATGCTGTTTAATAGCAACAAATTAATGAGAGTAAACAAATCACATCGCATCTGTTGACGGAGGTTTACTAACAACCGCAAATAAGAACGCTTAAACGTTAACATTAGTCAAAAACAACTAACACCAAATGGGTTTTCTTGTTTGCCTAGATGCACATTGTGTGATTTTGGTAGTAGGAGTGACTCCTGTATTTCATATACACACAGAACTGCAACTTAATGCATTCACTCTTGCAAATAAATGGGGTTGTCATGCACTCCCAAAACTTTACAGATTGTACGGTTCTTTTATACCTTGCTCTTGTGTGCTGTTATAGTGTCCTGTATTACAGGAGAATTGCTGTAGAGATTAGTACCTGACAGGTGAGGATATTATGCAAAATGAGCATGTTGAGCTCAATGCGGTCTCATGACAGGTTGTAATAATAATACGAGATGATGAAGTTTTTCTCATACAAAAAAACATTCACTCCCATTGAGAAACTTAAACAAACCAACAATAAAATGCTACAGCGATTTTTCCAAAGTTTCACTCCTAACCCAAACCCTAAACCTAACTGTGATTTTAATTGGTTAGGTTTCATGGAAGAAAGAAAACATCAGAGTTTGGAACAAGTTGAAGGAAGTGTATTATGTTTATTTCCTTACTTAAAATAAAGTGTTGGATAGGACCTAGCCAAAATTTAATGCTTGTATTGTGTCGATTTGAAATTTTATTTTGTTGATTGGTTGGTCTCTATGGGAATAAAAGTCGTTCCTTTTCTTATGAGCCAAGTGTAACCTAGTCTCATCGAATGAACGTTACTTTAACTACATTTTTTTACAAACTGACTTTTACGTGCTGCGTTCAATGTTTTGCTGCAGACCAGCCAAGCACGCAAGCTGACTCATGAGACAAATGTTTCATAGAATCGACACTACATGACGTGGTTGCTTCAGAAAATGTGCTTTTCATATCGCATTCCCTTTTAGAACACTTTCAGTTAGGTTTAGGTGTAGGTTTAGTGTAAGGATGTCTGTTTTGTTCACCTCTCATTTGACTTTAGATCACTATCAGTTAGGTTTAGGTTAGAGAAGGTATATTTTACTCAATATAACCTCCATTAAACATTCAACTTAAAAACCTTGTCTGATTACGACACCATTTCACTCGCTTTTGGCGCCCCCGCTGGACATTTAACTGGCAAACTGCAGTCAAATGTGTAATGAAGCACGTAATTTCATTTTGGACAAATGTTGCCATGGTAATGTTTTTTATTTTATTTGAGCGAGACCATGCTAGCCAAGTTGTACTATCGTACAAATTATTAAGTTGTCATGAGACTACCCTGAAAGGGCTGAGTGTGTTCGCTGTTCACCAGAAGGAAGTAATAGGCTGTTGTCTGTGGTCTGAATTCTCAACATTGCAACAAGCATGTTATTTGTTACAGTGTGCTTTTTCCTATTCAGGATCAAGTGGAAAATAAAAATGTGCCTTGGCATTCACAAACTAAATCTTAATGCATTTTAGGTTGTTGCTCACTTTTGATTCTCACTTTTACTAAAGAGCCGGCTGAAGTATGTACTTTATTGAAAAGACCAGCATTGGAAGTTCATGCTGGTCTGACCTGGTCTTTTAATCTGGGTTGTTTCAACGTTTCACCTTTTTGTTAAATTGATGTTTATCACCGTGGCAGATGGCAACTTTTCTACATTATACATCTAATTCAGAGCTGTGTGTGAGCTTCTTGTAGACCTGCTTTAATAACACGGTTATTGAGCTTGAAACTATAAATATGGGAGTGGAAGGGTGCGGGCATTGCCAATTTATAGCAAGTTTCCCTGATTTCCCCTGGGCGCGGGTTGTTAATTTAATGCAGTGTGGCATTGTGTACCGACATGCCGAAGTTCAAAGACAACAGGGGAATCAAAATGCCTTTTCAAAAGTAGTCCACCACTACTGCCTTTGAAATGCAACTCATAAGTGACCACATTTTACAGTACTGAAAAAAAAAAAAAAAAGTGTTCTTGTTGAGTATTTTTGTCTTGTGTTCCCAATAAAAATATCCAAATGTCCTTATAACAAGATACATTTACTTGAGAAGAAAAACGACATAATATATTAAGTTGTGTTTTCAGAGAAATCTAACAAAACTAAAAAAAATTGGCCAAAAAAAAAAAAAAAAAACCCGTAATTTAAGATATATTTTTCGAAAACAAGTTGTCTAGGAATTTTCCGGGTTCAATATTGCATTTTTGGCACAAAATTACCACAAAAAATAACTTCAACTCATCCCTCATTTATTAAAAAAAGAAGCAAAACTCACAGTTACAGTAAGACACTTACAACGGAAGTGAATGGGGCCAGTCCATAAACATTAAAATATACACTGTTTCAAAAGTATAGCCACAAGACATAAACATTTTGTGTGTTAAAGTGATAGTTCACCCAAAAATGAGAATTCTCTGATCATTTACTCACCCTCATGCCATCCCATATGTGTATGACTTTCTTTTTTCTGTTGAACACAAATGAAGATTTTTAGAAGAATATTTCAGCTCTGTACGTCCATACAATGCAAGTGAATGGTGACCAGAACTTTGAAGCTCAAAAAAGCACATAAAGGCAGCATAAAAGTAATACATACGACTCCAGGGTTTTAATCCATATCTTCAGAAGTGATATGATAGGTGTATAAAATCTCCTCCCTGCCCAGTAGGGGGCGATATGCAAAAAGAAATCAAATCACCAAAAACAAAAGAAGAAGTTTCTCACCCACACTCATCATATCACTTCAGAAGACATGGATTTAACCACTAGAGTCTTATGGATTACTTTTATGCTGTGTTTATGTGCATTTTGGAGCTTCAAAATTTTGGCACCCATTTATTTGCATTGTAAGGACCTACAGAGCTGAAATATTCTTCTAAAAATCTTAATTTGTGTTCTGCAGAAGAAAGACAGTCATACACATCTGGGATGGCATGAGGATGAGTAAATGATGAGAGAATTTTCATTTTTGGGTGAACTATACCTTTAACATAATTTTAGTTGATAAAATCAGGGCTTTACCAGTGTTACAACGTTTACCAGTTTACAGGTTTTACCGGCATTACATTGTCATGAAAATGAAGTTGTAATATTCATTATAACTTTACACAGAATAAGGTTAGTAGGTGATTTTATCACATTTAAATCATGTTGACACATATAATGTTTACGTCCTGTGGCAATACTTTTGAAACAGTGAGTATTATAATGTTAATGGACTGGCCCCATGCACTTCCATACAAAGTTGACATATTTTACTATAAAACAAGGCAAAATTATAGATCAAGTAAATTATGTTTTGCCGTGAGCACACCTGCATGTCAAGGACTGTCAGAAAAGTTGTGCAGAATTCACAGTGTACAAACCCAGAATACTGCTTTTTTCCCCATGCCTCTCTCCTTCTCCATCAAATCCAGACCAGCTTTTCCCTCTCTCTAACCATAACAGGGAGCCAAGCCTTACATTAAATCTGTGTTTCTGCAAAACGGGGCCTCTAGTGTTTTTTTCTGGGCTGCTGGGCCTCTCTGTCTCTCTCTTTCGCTCCTCTTGCAGAGCAAGTGCGTTATTGCCTTATACAGGCAAATTCAGCCATTCTCTCTCTTATTCTCTGTGTGTGTGCATATATATAAAACACTAAGTGCTGAATTAATACAGATCAGAAGTCTAAAAGAATGGATTGTAATTCTGCGGAAAATTCACAGTCATTGATCAACAATTATGCTGGTGTTTGCAAGGGCAAGCATCACTATTACTATTGCTCATACATAGAGTTAATGGTTTAAACAAACCCCTAAGAATGGATATTGAACTTTGATGCCAAACTAGTCCCGCACCGTTTATGGTACGGACATGAATAATACATCAAATCATGCAGTTTGTTAAGGAAAGGTGTGCTCTTACGTTTCTAAACTATTAGTCTAATGTTGACGATTTTACTTGCGATTTTACATGCAATATTTGCCTGGAAAACAATGAAGTGGGCTTAAAAGCAAATTCCATAGACTTACACCGAAGCCAAATAAAGGGATCAGAATATCAGAATATTGTCCCTGACTGTCTCTTTAAACTTACAATATTACAGCTTCTGTTGCATTTGTGACACCTGCTACTATCAAAAGAAATCAAACCCCTTATGTTGTTTTTTTCTTCCACTTTTTAACCAAATACAATTCCACTACTTTTTTCTCTGCCTTTGAAGATGTTGACTTCATTTTGAAAGTCAGTCATTCTTCATTAGAGCACAAGCACTGACACCAGGAGCTGTATTTGTTTGTTTGCGTGTTGACGCACACCTCCGCAGTCCTGTGCAATGACCCGCTCAAAACAATAAAGATGGCAATGGCAATCATCTGAACATCAGCAGTCATGTTTTTGTTTTCATAAACGGGCAAACAAGACAGACAGTGGCACTTGCCAAGCAACCCCAGAGTTGGCATCATGCCCTCTGCCAAGCAAAATGTTCAAGGGTTGGGTGCCAGCATTGAGCTAATGCCTGATTAGCAAAGAGGCAATCCTAGTTTTCTTTCCAAATGAGCACGGATGTTGTCCAAAGCTTGGGGATTCCAGATATTTCCAATTACACATGTCAGAGGTCAAAACCATCTGGCCATGATGATCCATGAACAGGCACTGATGGAATCTGCAGACTTGTTTTACATGTTCTGCGCTGATTTGGGGCGAATTCTGTGGAATACTAATGCTAATGAAATTAGCCAACATTTTAAATTAACCAGTATTTTTTATTATGTGGCGGGATTCGTCTTCCATAGATAAGCCTAATTATTTTGCTATACTAACTATACACAATTATATGGCTGGCAGTGGCAGTCTTAAAGGAGTGACCAGGGTTGGGTGTAATCTGATTACAAAGTAATTTGTTACTGTAATCTAATTACTTTTAAAGTCAAACAGAATGAAACTCATTACATTTTAAATTGTGTAATCGGATTACAGTTTCTGACTTTCAGTTAAGTTAATTACTTGTAATTACATTACTTGGGTTACTCATATTAATAAAACAAGATTATTTATGTAGAATACATGAAAAAAATTAATTATTTCAGTATTTAATTTATTACAGATGTAATATGTAATATGTTTGTGTGTGTTTCTGTCACAGCTGAAGGGTGTGTGCCCCTTACAATGAGAAAATAGAAATTATTTTGAATTTGTTAAGCAAAAACAAAAAAAACAAAAAACATTTTTTTTTGGTAAAGTGTTTTAAAAAGTAACTAATAAGTAAAGTAATTAGTAATGTGATTATTTTTCCTGTTAAGTGATCAGTACAGTAACCTGTTTAAAATTTTAGAAAACAAATTAGTTAGTTGTTGTAGATTACTTTTTTGAGTAATTTACCCAGCACTGTAATTGACACTTAATACGTTTAAAATGAATGATTAGATTGAGCAAAACATTCTACAAGTAATCCAAAAGTAATCCAATTACTTATAAGTGTAATTTAAAACATTACTGATTTGAATTTATGTTGTGCAATTTGCTATCAATACCAGATTACATTTCAGAAGTAATCTACCCAACACTGAGTTTGGTTGCATTCGATTATTTGCATTAGCATAGTTTGTTGTCCACAACCATATCAGAACAGACTTGCAACCCAACAGTTCAGAACCACTGTAATAAAGTAACAGGCGGAAATCTGTGGTGCGTTCGGCAAAGTTTTCCCATACAAAAAGTTCTGTCAAACTTGCTGCAAATTTGCCACAAATTCACTGCTAATTATTTTCAAATGCCAATGAGCTTTGCAGCAAACTCTTCATTGTTGCCAAAAGCAGCTCACCAATAACTTCTGGCGATCATTTGCAGTGAATCGCAAGCTCATTTGCGAATGGCAAGTTTGCAGAAGGTTTGTGGCAAGTTTGTCAGATTTTTTGTAAGGGTTGCGGATGCAGAATTTGTGTGGGCCTACAGAGAATGAAGAAAAACCCTCAGCAGGTCAGGATAATTGAGCTGCAATGGTTTACATTAAACAACCACTATAAAAACTCAGAACTTGGAGGTGTGCCTGGTAAAAGCACAATCACAGTGCAGTGCTTTCATCAGCATTTCAATAAGGTGTATTAGAAACCCTACTCCTGCTCAACTATAACTCCCACCACATACCTTTTCCAGTCTTGCCCCTGGGGCAAAAATCCACACCAACCCCCCAAACCTAAGAGCCCTAAAAAATGTGCTGGCCTCCCTGCATGGCTGCAGCAGGTTTTGTTTTCACAGTTGACTGGTGGGTGGTATACAGAGTTCAGAATGCGAGTTTAGGGTCATATTTAAAGTGTGCCGTTCCACACAGAGATATCCCAGCTGTCCCTGTTGCAGGCCACACAGTCAACCATTAAAGACTAGGAGGAAATGAGAGGAGAACATGAGAGAGGTATTAAAGATATGTGATCAAACCAACTATCCCAAATTTAGAAGCCGTTGACTAATAAAATATGATGACAAACTCTATCTTCTTAAAGGAATGATCCGGGTTCAATACAAGTTAATCTCAATCGACAGTGTTTGTGGCATAATGTTGATTACAACAAAAAATAATTTTGACTCGCCCCTGTTTATTTAAAAAAAAAGCAAAACTTGTGGTTACAGTAAGGCACTTGGAAGTAAAAGGAGCCAGTACATAAACATTACATGCTATGTAGCTATGTGGTTGCTAGGCTGTTCTGGGTGGTTACTAGGGTGTTGCTATGCAGTTACCAGGGTGGTTTCTATGTGTTTAGAGGTTGCTAGGGTGTCCTGGTGGTTGCTATTGCGTTGCTGTGCAGCTTCTAGGGTTTTGTTATGAAGATGCTTAAATGTTATAAATGGTTGTTATTGTGTTGCTATTCGGTTGCTAGTGTGTTCTGGGTGGTTACTAGGGAGTTGCTATGTAGTTTTCAGGGTGGTTGCTTTGTTGCTGCTAGGGTTTTGGTAAATGGTTGCTAAGGTGTTCAGAGTGGTTCTTGATGTGTTGCTATGTGGTTGCTAGGGTGTTCTGGTGGTAGCTATGCAGCTGCTAGGGTTTTGTTATGTAGTTACTAAGGTGTTTTTAGTGGTTGTAAGCATGTTGCATTGCGGCAGCTAGGGAGTCCTGTTGGTTGCTGTTCCGTTGCTATTTGGCGTGTAGGGTTTTGTTATGTAGGCCTAGTTGCAAAGGTGTTCTGAGTGGTTGTTAGTGTGCTGCTATGCAGTTGCTAGGGTGTTCTGGATGGCTGCTAGGGCTTTGCTATGTAGTTGCCAGTGTGGTTGCTATGTGGCTGCTAGGGTTTTGTTAAATGGTTGCTAAGGTGTTCTGAGTGGTTTCTAGGGTGTTGCTATTCGATTGGTGGGATTCTGAGTGGTTACTTACTGGCCCAGGTCAAAAAGGGCCTTTGGTACATTTCCTTTATTGTAAGTCAGTAGGATTTATGCACATTTGAAGTGAAAGTCTGATAGTTTAGAAAACTAAATAAAGTAGCTCAAATGGCATGGGATGAGTTATGCACCAAAGTTTAATACTTAAGGGGTTTGTTCAAATCCTTAACCATAAGTATGAGCAATAGGAAAAGTGACGCTTACAACAGCAACACCACCAATTACACGTGTTTTACACTATAAATACAAAGAGACAGTTTTCTTTATTGCCACATAATTTATTACTTTTCTAGATATTTTTTCTCTGTATCTCAGTACTTCTGTATTACGCTGCTCAAGTTCATAGCACACTGCCTCCCCTCCCCCTTCCTCTCGCAGATCAAACTGCGCAGTTAATATATTCCCTGTATTTGAATTTTAGGCCCTGGGTGCACAGCACTGCTTACACTGCAAACAAGATAAAGTCTAATGCAGAACCCTACATGAGCCGAGGAGCACAGAGGCTCTTCTGCACACTACCAGACTCTTCAGGGACAATGCTTGAGTTTACAACATAAATGCAGGGAAAACTCTTAGGCTCACAAATTCACAATGAAGTCACACAATTACCAATACTAGATTGATCTGTACCTTGGCTGCACGATTACTTTCTTCTGCGGAACAAAACAAGGAGATATTTCAATGAATATCCCAGTCCATCTTTTCAATAGCAGCTGATAATGACTCACTTACTGTAAGTATCATAAAAGTAGTCCATTCGACTCGGGCGTCATATTCCAAGTCACCTGAAGGCTTAAAATTTACAGGGGTCATGACATGATGAATCAAAATTTCCTTGATCTTTTGACATATAAGAGGTCATTGTACTATAAAAGCATACTGTAAGTTTCAGAACTCAAAATTTTCCCCTCACAGCAAAAAGAGCATTTGTTAAAACCAAGTTGCCAAAATGACTAGTTCTCTACTTCCTCCGCATTGTGATGTCACATTTGCATCTGACCGCCTCTACAACAACACATCAATGGCTACTTTATCTTATTACTTCTGTAGCCCCGCCCAGTAACGGTGAGCAGTGAGACGGCAAGAAGAGAGAGCAGGTCAGTCAAGAGCAGAGAGCCAATCAGAACAGTGGGTGTTTACTGTCAAGTCTTAAAGGAGAAGTAGCACCAAAACTGAGTGTTTCTGACAGAGGGTCAGAATGAGGATGGAAAATGATCATGTTTTGCAAATATATGACTGTTTATCATGCAAAAAAAACATTACTAATATCATAAATAAACCTCAAGGAACATATTCAAGTAATTCAAATAAAAAGGTATGTCATGACCCCTTTAAATAATTTTTCAGTGAAACTTGCAGCCTGATCTCATGAAAGTTACATGACTGTGGTGACATTTTTGTCTGATATTACGTGGTTCATTACGAGATGAAATGTCCTTAGTGTGCCGCTAAAAGTGAGTTTAATGTTCAGTCAAACAGATGATGTTTTTAAGGTTAATGCTCAATCAAATTTTAAATCAATAAAACCGACCTCCCTGCCCTAAACCTTAAACCTAAAACTAACCAATAGTGTCATAAAAGCAAATGTGGAAAATACAATTGCTAAAGCAATCATGTAATTTTGTGGTGCTTGTATGACACTGTCGGCTTACAAAATACTTTCATAGTATGGTTCTTGGTTCTATTTTTGCGACGTCACGCTGGGTAGCTTCGTTTGAGAACTCTCATTTGTCCAGAATCCAACTTCTTCGAATAGCACATTAAACATCAGAAGTGTTTTGATTGACTCTGATGGTTTTGTTAGGTTCAGGGGGTTATGTCTTGTCTCCTCTTTCTCTCTCCCTGAGGTACGGATGATATCTTTCAATGCATTTTTGACTGTTGATTTTGAGAATTGAGGGAATTCCTAAGTGTTCTAGAGAGAAAATGCCTTGGGTGAGGTGAGTTTCAAGATAAAACAAGGAGTCCCTCTCAAAGGAAGAGCATTCAGAGAGGACCTGCTTATATTCAACCTTAAAATGTACTTTTAGCTTTGTGTGATTGCATGCCAGAGTGACAGTTACAGATTTTCCTGCTCTATTTTCACCTTTTGAGTGAGGGGGATCTCAGCAACATGGGTGACATGGAGATATGACGTGCTGCAGCCAAACTGTCTCTATGAAAAGGGATTAAATGGGCACTTAGCATTTGGCGATAAAGCTGTCACAGTGGTATACGAAAGCTTGCATGATCTAATTCTGGTTTTATGGATGCTGAATAGTACTCACCTGTAGAGGGAAAAATTACTTTACTCTCTGTATTCTCTCAATTGTTTCTCCGTGACAGCAGACATGACCCATGTTAACAGATTCTATTTTTTTTTTATTATTATTATTTTAATAACAAACATTTCTCATTATATTCGTCCAAGACCAAATTATCTGAACAATGCTATCCACATTCATTTTATAGCTCTATACTCACTGTGTGTCACCTTTTGACTTATTAGTGCCTTATTTTAATTTCTTCTTGGGAATTTTAGAAGCAACATCTTAGCAATAAAGTTAATAATAATATGAAATGGTGCAAATATGGAAAGCATTTAAGCAACTTATAGATACTTCCAGCTGCAATGAAAGTCATGTGGGAAAATTCCAGATATGGCAATATTCAAAATTTAATACAGCACATTTGGAAGAATGGGCTACACAGACTTTAATATATTACATTAAGGCCAGCTAAGAATCCAATATTCATACTTCACTGTAACTTTAATTAATTTTCTGTACACGACCACTAAGACTGTACTGTTTGATCTTAAGTAACAAGTTTGTGTCTCACCAAATAGCAATTTTCAGCTCTTAAAGTTTGGCTTAGTGTAGTGTTTTGATAGCGTACAATATTGCAAAGGAGCAGCCAGTAGCGGATTTAGGCATGGGCGACATGTGCCGTTGCCCAGGGCGGCATTTTGCGGAGCGGCACGAGGCACCCCCACGTCAACAACATTGGGGGCGTGTTGAAGCGGGTTTCGCCCAGGGCGCCATACAAGCTAGAACTGCCACTGGGAGCAGCTGCTGGCCGCTACCATAGCAGTAAGTCAGTTATGTAAATTTCAGGTATCAACCAAATGCTAAAACGGTGCTGTTTCACTACAAAATGACATCACCAAAAACGGCCACTGAAAATTAGATTTCATTATATTTATCACCGGACTGTTTGGATTAAACAATAAGGTAGCAAACATGTTTTTGTGTAAGTATGTGTGTGAAAGATCAGTCTGGGAATGAGCTCAAATTCAATTGCTCCACTCAAAGTGCCACTTCCTTCCTCTGCACACTCCAGACGATGTGTTTCACAGCTGCCTGACGATTCACTGGAAGGGCCCAGTCGTGCTGCTAGTTGTGTATCATTTTGATGTGGATGTGGTTCCGTGTGTAGTAAATCACTCTTCTTATAGGTTTATACATTGTTGTTCTTGTTCGCATGAAAATAAATAAATAAATAAATACAAATTACAGTTGCACAAAAAGATGAAGAAACAAGACATCTTTTAATGAGGGAATTAACTACAATCCCATGTAGCATTGCAAATGACATAATCAGACTAAAAACTATGGAAATATACAAAACTATTGATTTTAAGTTGTTAATTTTACAAATAGAAACACTATATTTTAAGTTTATTCCAAAATATTAAGAGAAATATGCAAATAGTTTGAGAGTGTAGTGAGACTGACTCGATTGCATCATTCGCAGTGCGTCATGGAAGTGGGAGGTCGCTGCAGAGCTCTTTTGGCACGCTTTGTTGGCCATGATTTATTAATTGATGGATCGTTTTCCATCAGGATTACAGGTAGTATAGTTCTTCATCAGAAAATTCCTCTATTAAACATGATTTTTTTTTTCCAAAATGAATTTAAAATAAAATAACGCAGACTTATGGCTTCAACAAACGCATACCATCGAATAACAATCTCGGAGCTGATGAAATTTCTGTCTTTAAAGATTTCTAATTTATTATTAATAATCAATTCCCCTATGGAAACATTAATGGAACCAGACTTTTGTGAACTCACAAAGAATAAATTGCAACAAAATAGGTAGGTTTAGCACTTAGTTTAGCTAAAGTAATTATGCAGAACAGGTAACAGCGTAAACATGGCCAAAATTTTGTGTTTGCATGGAGTAATTCCTGATTCTGCGGTTTGTTTGTGAGTGCTAGGATGTGCAACAGTGTACTGCAATCTGCTGTACTTTACTGGGACTGTACAGCATCACTCCACCACTTTGATCCAGACACCTGAATCAGCTCTTTGAAATGGCGAAAGTGCGCTTGACTACATAACGTATCCAGTTATAACACTCCAGTTATAACACACAAACATCTCTTTCATCTTACCACTTGCTTTTCATGAGCGGTTATAGCACGAAGCTATTGTATATGCGGCAGACAAATAGTGCTGAGTTTTGTGAATAAGGCACAATCTATAATAAGCCAAGTTAACATAGAAAGGGGGCGTGTTTGCACTGAAAAAAATGACAATGATTTTATTTAAATATTCACAGCACAGCACTATATACCAGTGATAGTTAAATTAGCTATACTAGCTCCTGGTTAAACTGGAATACCAGGTGGTTGTTGAATAAGACGCAAGTTTGTGTATGTGTTCCTTTTGTGCCAAACCCGACTCCACTCTTGTTAGAAAATTCCACTCTGGATTATTGAGTTGTCTTGGCAATCCAGTGGCTCCATTCCCAGACTGGATTCCACGGGATTTACACACACATAAAAAAAATAATAAAACCTGCCATCAGTAATTTTTTTCTTATGCCTGACAGTTTTGCTCTCTTTTAACTGGGTCATAATTAATTTATAGCACACTTGCTTTATCTATTCATACAGTTAAACATTTGTTGCAGACCAGAAAACCCAAGTGTGGTCACAAGCCCTCTCTGTGAACTGTATCAATGTACAGTTTGAGGGAAACTTCAAATGCAGCAAGCATGCAAAGTTGTGCGGTTGACTCCCAATATGAAGACAAGCCTAAAGCCTCACATGTCCTTACTTTGGTTAAGGAACAAACCCTGTGGCTTTCACCTCAGAGCACTATAAAGACATTGTGGTTTAGAAGTTCTCAGCAGTTTTGAGAATCAAATAAAAAGTACTATATTGAAACTAAGAGAGTGCATGTACTGTAAAGAGCCATACTCCAGAAAGCCACTGTTATCTGAGTCAATTGCCACAGTGTAAATGAATACACAAGATCTACAGTGAGACTGGGACAGTTATTTTAGACTTTATGACATCGCTCAAGCATCATTTCACACCTTTTAGGAAGACGCTGGTCTAATTAATGGTGGTTATCTTAGTAACTTTGGTTGATGCACATAATTCTTTACCCTCAATTTCTGTTAGACTGTGAACTCAGTATATACAATGACCCTAAAATTTATTTGGACAATTAATAAACATAAAGGCAGCATAAAGGTAACCATATGACTAGAGAGTTTTAATCCATGTCTTCTGAAGTGATATGATTGTTTTGGGTGAAAACAGATTAAAATGTAACTACTTTTTCACTCAAAATCTTGACAGCTGCAGTCTCTTTGGCGGTAATGATGTGAAGCTCCATTACAGTTCCTTGTGCTTGACGCATGCGTAGAGTGAGTGTACATGCACAGAATCACAAGAACTTTTTGTCAGGAGCATCTCTAGATGATACATACTAAATTTACTAAAATTAAATGTCCAATCAGTATTTTAAGAATATGTAAGCACTTGAATCAAAGAAGATGCCTACTAAATTCCAACTTCCTTGATGAAACTGATTTTTAGTTATAGCACACCATATGGCCAGAAGTGGACCAAATTTGGTGTGCATCCTCACAATGGCTTTGTGTTGAAGTTTACCAAGTTTGATTATGTTTGAACTTTGCATTGAGAAGATATAGGCCGATAAACGAAAATGGGCCACATGCAAACATTTTATTGGCTTGTAACTCCAAAGCACTTTGACGAATCAAACATTTTTTGACACATTTTTCTCAGGAGAATCTGTAGCTGATATATGCCAAATTTCAGTTTGTAAATGCTAAAACAATAGATATACTGTTCCTAATGAAGACAAGATATTTTGGACTCACTTACAGTAATATCTTTAATCAGCAGATGCTCACTGATTCTCAACAGGTTGTTATAATAAATAGCTTCCACTTACTATTCCAGTGAGTGTTTCTGCCTAATATCTAAATAAGGGTGTAAATCTTGCGATTACAATGTATTTTTGGCCAGGTTTCTCTTGGATGTGTTCCAAACCTTGTCATTGCTGAGACTGGGGAGAGCCCTCGTAGCGGTCTGCAGGTGGTGCATCACGCTCAGACTCGTGGGTAGGTGGTGGTGGTGCTGGTGGGGGTAAACAGTTGTAGATCAGCGTCCCATCAAAGATGGGCTGTGTCACGGTGCATATGTGGGCAACTCACAGACAGGGGCCAGACACTATCTGACTTTGAGAGAGCTTTCTATTTGAGTTCATTAACAGGGTTTTACAGCATTTTTTGAGTTTCAGAATGGGTTGAAGGTCTGTTCTGATGCTAAATGCAAAGTATAAAATGCAACTCACTTTATTATTGTGAACAGTTAAGATAAATAGGCTTATCAACTTTAAAAAGGGTGGAGAAAACACTTCCAATATCTTTTGTTGTTGATACAATAATTTGGCACACATAATACTATTCAACCTTTTCAAACTTTACGATTTTGTGCGAACAAATCTAGATAGCAACATGGACAGGCTGCATGACACGCCCTCATCCTCAGAAACCATTGGCAAAACTGTGCAAGGTAAAAGCAAATATGAGCCAGACTACATTAAATATAAATTAACTTGCAACAAGAATAAACATGGTTTGTGCCAACAACAAGGTGTTTTGTGCAGTAAATTATTGGTTACCAATTTACCATTGAAATTTATGAGACATTTAGAAACCAAAATAGCCAATTTTCCTTTCCAGCCTATGTCATGTTAATAATTTGGCATATTTTTGTGGCTGTGCCATTTATGGTCATATTAATACATTTCCATGTTTGATTTTAAGAAAATTTTTCTTTACTTTTGTTCACTAAACATTCCATATCGTTTGTTGTTGATGCCAAAGGCCTTGCGTCCAATCAAACTCGACAATAATTTGGCACAAATTAATTGAATTCATACTTTAACTCATATGGTATTCACACTTGGTAAGGAGCAATAATAACTGGAAACATACTTTGAAATAATACAATTCAAACTCTACAAATTTCAAACTCTGCAAATTTATGAAGATACCAACATAGACAGGTTGCATAAAATGAACTCATCGTTGAAAACCGTCAACAAAACTATCAACTATCATTTGAAAAATACAAACCAGACTACATTAAATAAAGGTTCATTTGTAGCGATGATAAACATGGTTTAAGCCAACCTAATGTGTTTTACACAGTAAATTACTGGCTGCTGAAACCACTGAAATTAAATAGACGTTTTGGCCATGTCCACACCAATACGTTTTTGTTTGAAAACACATTAGTTTCGTCATGACTTTCATCCACACTAGAATGCCGTTTTTTTTCTCCACCGAAAATGGAGCGTTTTGAAAATGAATACATTTTAATAATAAATATATTATATAAATATTTGAAGTTTTATTAATTAATTTTTTTAAACATTACACAATTTAATTTAATGTAATTTTGTTATGAAATTAAAATGTGTAAATCTTATAAGCTAAATATTTTTTTGAGTGTGGTTAACTATGACTAAGAGCATGAATGTGAAAATGCATGTAGGTGTAAAGATCTGATTCATCCGTTTCAAGTGGAGCGAGCTGGTGGCCAAGCATTTCTGTTGCTATACAACCTGGTCCCTCAGTCTGAAAGCCCAGGAGTTTAGTCGGAGCCAAAAGTTTCAAAAGAGAGTGGCCCCTAAAGTCAATGACATTCAATGAGCTCGGCTTCTAAAGGCCTTTGTGTTGGATTCTTAGTATTCAACTTAAATATTTCCTTTACAACTGGCAATCTGCTTAACCTCAGATAAAATGTTACCTTCCTTAAAGGCCTTTTGAATAGCCTGGCCTCAATTTCTTCATTTATTTTGTGTTTTTTTCTTTTACTTAGGGGTAGTTGAAATATGTCCATAATCTTTATTTTAAGCAACATCAAGATTTTAGCTTAAAATGTATAAAAATGAATAAGGGTGCTGTATATCTCACCTGCCTGTCTGAAAATCTGTGCTGACCAGCTGGCCCCCATCTTCACACAGATCTTCAATAGATCACTGGAGCAGTGTGAAGTTCCCAACTGCTTCAAACGCTCCACCTTCATTCCGGTATATTAAAGGTGCTGTAATTAGTCACCTTTTTTTTTTGTTCTAGTTCATTTTAAATGGCTCTTCATTGTGACAAATTGATTTTTAAATACAAATATTCATGTATTCTTTCAATCAATAAGAGGTCATAAAAGTGCATACAAAGCAATTATGAAAGAAATACCAAAATGCTATTGAAAGTAGTTTTAGATGGAATTTAGCATGTCAAACTGCTGGACACAACAACATCCCAAAAAGTATTTCATCATGCCTACTACCTTATGTCACAAGCCCTTTCAACATTTCATCATATGCAGGATATGAGTTAGATATCTGTGATTACATTTTCACTACTTAAAATGCTAATTTTTGATATCAGCAATGGAATTACTACTAGTGAAAGTGCCAATTTTCGATATCAGTCTTTACATTTGCACTAATTAAAACGTTAATTCCTGGTAGTAAAAATTATGTCATTACTCGTAGAAATACCCTACTTGATATGAAAAATTACATTTCAACTAGTAAAAAACTGGCAGAATTTCACAATGATCTATCATTCACTCCTATTCAAAAAGCAATTACAGATATCCAAAATTCATTTCTTATTAATTCCAATTTCACATATCAGCTTTGCACTACCTACTAGTTTAAATGTCCATTCCTGATATCAACAATTGCATTACAACTAGTAAAAATGCTAATGTTTGATATATGTTATTTGATTTTCATAAGTGGCAATGCTAATTTGAGATATCTGGAAATTGATTTCAAAAATAAATAAATTAAAGCATAATTAAAAATATCATAAAAGGCTTTCTTACAAGGTACAATCATATAACATTTGAAATTAGTATCTGTAGAAAGTATCTGTAATTGCATTTTGAACAGGAGTGAATGACAGATCATTGTAAAATTCTGCTGGTGAAAAAAATGCAGTTACAGGTATCAATAATTTTGTTTTTTATTAGTTGAAATTCCATTTTTGATATAATAAATTCGCATTTTCACTAGTGGTATCTCAATAGTTAGTATTTTAACCTAATTTTAAATATCTATAATTCATATCCTGTACACGATTAAATGTCAAAAGGGTGATACTTTATGTAAATTGTTGAATGATTCACTGCATAGTT
This sequence comes from Myxocyprinus asiaticus, assembly GCF_019703515.2. Classification (NCBI taxonomy): domain Eukaryota; kingdom Metazoa; phylum Chordata; class Actinopteri; order Cypriniformes; family Catostomidae; genus Myxocyprinus; species Myxocyprinus asiaticus. The sequence goes on from NC_059373.1 coordinate 38,473,084, forward strand.
AAAGTAGAATATTGCAATCAGGGATCACTAGTAAAAAAAATAACTTGCTAGAGTAACTGGTCAAAATGCTTTGGAAATAATAAAATGTAGACGTTTAGTTGATTTTTATTTTATTTGCATAGAGTGCGAGAGAGTTCCCAATTACGCCCCCCCCCCCCCCGTTGCCCGCCTGTCTACATTCTACCCGCACTACACTCAGTTTTGCTGATATAGTCAGCGACTGACCGCCCCTCCTCCTATACACACACCTATTCACACTGAACACGCACACTTGCAGACACACATTTCTAAAGACATTTTGAGTCTGTTTTACTTTATAGCGGTAACAACTTGTTTCTAAGCACTGACTCGGGACATGTTGGTTGGTGCCGTTGGCAGGCGCATGTTTTGCATTGTAGAGAGAAAGAGAGCCTGCGCTGTGCATGGCCATCCCCCATAGACAGATAGCAAAGTTCTACTGCTTTTGCAAGCTCATAGCCAGCCACTGCTGCGAGAGAGAGAGAGAGAGAGAGAGAGAGAGAGAGAGAGAGAGAGAGAGAGAGAGAGAGAGAGAGAGAGAGAGAGAGAGAGAGAGAGGTGGGGGGAAGAGAAGCACTGTTAGAGTGGGGGAAAGAGCATGGCTGTTTCCATTTGGTTATTGACTTTGAGCACTCTCTAAGCTCACCAGTATCTCTTTACCAAACCAAATACACATTGTGCTATTGAATTTGAGCTTGGATTTTGGTGCGACAGATTTGATTGCTGCAGCCTACGCAGTTTTTTTTCCTTCTATCTGGCTTGCGCTGCATTTCACTTTTTTCATTTTCACTTCCTGCTCTCGGTCCATCCCCCATCCTCCTTCCCTTTCCATCCCTCTCTCTCTCTCTCTCTGAAACACATGCGCACATACACATTAGCACACAGGCTGTAATTTCATGCTGTCCTCAAACATTATGCTGCTGCAATAAACCCTCTCATTTGCTGACTGAAATATGCAAGGATGCATTTTCTCTTAAACGTTTGGATACTAATTGTTATGTACAGTATATCAATGATGCTATGCTATAGTTCATGCATGTATGTAGTATCATTGTATTTACTGCATTATTAGAAGTGATTTGAACAAATCCCTAACAAAAAGCAATATACTTTGATATTAAGATACACCAATTCATGTGGCTTGTTGAGTACAGATCTACTACTACTTCAATAAGTGATCAGACCCGTGATTTTCGCATGCTGGATGCAAAAAAATAAATAAATAAATAAATAAAAAATAAATAAATCCATAGACCTACACTGAAAAGGGGCCACACACATATCTGGGTTTCAAAATATCATAAAGACTTCAGGGTAGGCTCTTTTGACTTGGTCTAGTAACTACTCTGAACACCTTAGCAACTGCCTAGCAACACCCTAACAACGTCATAGAGAACACCCTAGCAAGTACTGGGAAAACGGTCAGGCCAACTGTAACCACACAGCGAACACACAAAACACCCTAGCAACCCACTAAGTTCCACTCGGAATCTATCAATTGCATAAAATCACCCTGGCAAACACTTTGAACGTGCCTATCAACACCCTAAAAATGGCATGGAAAGTACTAGGAAAATTGTCAGGCCAAATCCAACCACCTGGTTAACACTCAGAACACCCTAGCAACACACAAAGAACCACTCTGAACACCTTAGCAACCGCTAGCAACACCCTAACACGCCATAGACACAACTCAGAACACCCTAGCAAAAACTGGAAAAATTGTCAGGCCAACTCCAACCATCATGTAAACACCCAGAACACCTTAGCAACTACATAGCAATCCACTAGGAACCACTCAGAACATCTTATCAACCACAACACAATGCCCTAGCAACCACTCTGAACACCTTAGCAGCCGCCTAGCAACACAATAAGAATGCAGTATAAACCACTCAGAACACCTTAGCAAGTACTGTGAAAATTTTCAGGCCAACTAGCACCTAGCAAACACACAGAACATCCTAGCAACACACTAAGAACCACTCAGAACACCTTATCAACCGAAACACAATGCCCTAGTAAGCACTCTGAACACCTTAGCAACCGCCTAGCTACACACTAAGAACCTCTCAGAACACTTTATCAACTGCATTACATTGCCCTGGCAACCACCCACAACACCCAGGCAACTATCTAGCAACACACTAAGAACCACTCAGAACACCTTATCAACTGTAAAACAATGTCCTAGCAACCCTTCTGAACACCTTAGCAACTGTCCTAGAAACACTTCTGAACACCTTAGCAACCGCCTGGCAACACAATAAGAATGCCGTTGAAATCACCCAGAACACTTTAGCAAGGACTGGGAAAATTGTCAGGCCAACTCCAACCACCTAGCAAACAACCAAAACACCATAGCAACTACCAAGCAACACACTAAGAACCACTCAGAACACCATATCAATGCAAAGCAATGCCCTAGCAACCACTCTGAACACCTTAGCAACCACCTAGCAACACAATAAGACTGCAGTAGAAACCACCGACAACAACTTAGCAAGTTCTGGGAAAATTCTCAGGCCAACTCCAACCACCTAGCAAACACCCAGAAAACCATAGCAACTACCAAGCAACACACTAAAAATCTCTCAGAACACTGTATCAACTGCATTACATTGTCCTGGCAATCCCTGAGCAACTACCCAGCTAGCAACACACTACAAACACTCAGAACACCATATCAACGCAAAACAATGCCTTAGCAACCGCCTAGCAACACACAAAGAACCTCTCAGAACACCTTATCAACTGCATTACATTGTCCTGGCAACCCATGAGCAACTACCCAGCTAGCAACACACTACAAACACTCAGAACACCATATCAACGCAAAACAATTCCCTAGCAACCACTCTGTACACCTTAGCAACTGCCTAGCAACACACTAAAAATCCTGGCGGTGAGTTTTGCCAGGTCAAGTACCGCTCATGTTCTCTTCAGAAAATGTAAAAATCTATTTATCTTCTCAACCGCTAAAATTCTTAGCTGTATTTAATGGTAAAATCCATAATTCAATTTGATTTTCACTGACTGTTTCACAATAAAATACAAGGTTCACTGACAGTTTTATGCCGATTACACTAACTGGAAGACAAACTAAGCCGAAGTGCCTTGACATACTTCTCTCTGAGTCCGGATCCGCACCGCGGCTGTACTCCATGCCGCGTTTTGCACGTGACCGCGCGCTTCAGTAAAAATGGCTCGCGGAGCCTCGTGCTGGTTTGTTCGGTTTCTCTCTCGCGCTCTCGCTCTGTAAGAGTTCCCCCCCCCCTCCTCCTCCTCCACACAAACACATTTGTGTCGGTTAAATTAATTCCCGGGACCTTTATTTATATTCACCAAGAAACTTTTTGTACTTTAAAGAGCCGTATTCGGGAGACAAGACCGAATTCGGTCTGAAAAGTCGAGGGAATGATACGGGACACGGGCACGTCTTTATAAGAGCGTTGTATTTATATTCAAAGTGACTTGCAGTGAAAGCGAGCGAGAGAGAGGGAGATCATGGCCGCTCAGGTCGCCACTCTCAACACTAGCCCGCCTGCCGAACTCAAAAAGCCGGAGCGGGAGCCGCACGACGACTCGGTGCTCGGAGAGAAGCAGCCGGAAAACAAGGAGCCCCGCGCCGACGGCGGATCCCCGGGCCAGAAGGATTTGCAAGACGGGGCTGATGTGGGAAATGCTGCTGCTGGGGGAGGAGGAGGAGACCCTGACATGAAGAACGGCAACGGTAACCCGTCCATGGTGAACAATAACAATAACCAGAACGATTCCGAAGGGAACAACCACCCCGGCATTGCGCACCACCACCCGGGCGCCTTCCCTCCACCTCCTTACGGCTACAACCAGCACTACAACCGGGCCCCTTTTCATCAACATGGCGGACAACAAAGCCCTGGCATGGCAGGGCCGGCTGTGATGGACCCATACCCGCCCAATTCGCACGAGCACGGCTACCCCAACCACTTCAACAACTACAGCCCCTTCCCGAACCGGACTCCGTACAACCAGGGCCAAGGCTACGGCATGAATTCCCCGCGGAACAGCCAGGCGCCAGCGGCCGGGGGACAGCCAGGCAAGCAGCCGACGCCAGGAGGAACCGCTCCGATGGTCGCTTCCTACAACAACCAGAGGTTTAACATGGGAACCCCTCAGCCCACCTCCACCCCGACTTTAAACCAGCTCCTGACCTCTCCCAGCTCCACCAGGAGCTACCAAAACTACCCAACCAGTGAGTACAGCAGCCAGGAAGGAGCTGCAAAGGGACCAGGGGACATGGGCAGCAGTGGTCCTTATGGAGGGGGCCATCCTGGCTGGCAACAAAGAAGCCATCACCCTTCTCCCATGAGCCCGGGAAACACTGGACAATCCCTCAGCAGAAACCAGGTAAACTTTGCTTCACTCAGCGGTGTGTTTCGCTGCGAGAGAGTTTGCCATTGTTTCTCAGTCTGCTCTAAAATGGCTGCCTGTGTTTTTCACGATAACATTAGCGATTTAAACAGCTCTCCGGGGCCATAGACGGCTACATTTCTGTCCCATGAGTCGCACTTTGGGGTAGTGGTGCAAAACTCAATGTCCAGTGCTTGGGCAGGGGTGATGGGGGCATGAGTTTGCATGAGGAAATTGAGAAGCAATGCTAATTTCGAGGCAGGACTCGCTGCATGCATGCAGCTAAAATACCAACTCAAACGCTCTATCAGAAAGCTCAGCTTTATTGTTTATGGCATTTGCTGTGTGGAGAGTGATTTTGTGTGTTTGCAGGTCAATTCGCGGGTTAAACCGCCTGAATGGAGCTTGTTGGTGGGTTCATTTCGTTAATATACTCGATGCTAGCGCGAATCGTTTTTAACAGGCTAGTGTATTCGCATCCTCGCCGAGGCGACCAGAACTCTCAAACCGATGCTAAAAAATCACTTCAGCTTGAGTAGATTACGACCCGAGAGGTAAAACTGAACATTAACGCCGCATTAGTACTAATTAATATCTGTTTGACTGGAAAATGTCGTATTTGGGAGTGTTTCGAGGCGTTTTTCGGCCGTGTGTGTGTGTGTAAACAGGCTGAGTGATGCGAGTTAGTGCAGCGGGCTGCTTTGCTTTGGTATTTGAATTATGGAGGTAAAATCCTTCTGTCAAAGGCAGGAGACAGTTGGTCTTGGGTTGACACGCGAGCTCAAATCTGATTGGCTGCCTCATCTCCTGCGCTTGGCCATTTATTATTGCATCGAATGCAGCAAAGAGACTCGCCGACGAGCTGATTCACTTGCACTCACTCTGTGCATGGATGTTTAACCCTTGTGCGACCTAAGGGATATTTTTGTTTTTTTCCGTCATTTCGGCTGTTTTAATGCCAGCGGCATAGGTGTGTATTTGTTGGGGAATTTTGATATTTCAACCTCAGTTCCTAAAATATATCTATAATACACTGTGTACACAAAATAGTTACACTCAGGACCTTCAGGACAACAATGTCCCCATTGAAACCCATTAAAACTGCAATATTTGATCCCAGAGCCATTAAAGCATAAAATCATGAATTCTGTGATATTATGCTTTCATTCCGGAGCCCTGGCTTCAAAATGTAATTTTTTAAATATTTTCCACCAGATGGTGCCATTTTTAGCCTATGGAGCAAATACATGCTTTTTTCCTATTTTCTGTTTGCTGTATTATAGAGCACTTCAGGCCAATTGAATAAATGATGCTGCTGAAATTGTGTGGGTGTGTGTGTTGGTATGGATGTCAGAGTGTGTATTGAGAAATGTGTGTGTGTGTGTGTGTGTGTGTAAAACAACAGTGGCATTATGTAAACAAACTGGCATTTAAAGGGTTAAAATCCTGAAAATGAATGAATATTTGGTAGTTATGATCAGGACTGATCTTGGTTAAAAAAATAAAATAATTGAAAGTGGAAAATAATATTAATATATAATATAATTATGGCAGTTTTTTGATGTGGGCATTTTTGTCCTCTAAGGACCTCTGAGTAACTTTTTTTTAAATTGATGCACAAGGGTTAAGAGTTGTAGTTAAGAGTTTCCTTCGCTTAGGATGGTTGCTTAATGTATGCAAATAGATTCTCAAAAATCATGTTAATTAATAAGATAATGAGCTTTCATTTTGATGTAAATGAAGCACAATGTTTGCCGTAAGATAGGTGAATGAATTTGCATTGTCCAATATAGTCTTTGTTGTATGGAAATATTTAGATTTTTATTCTTTTTAATAAGGCTTCTGTACAATAGAGTCTGAGTTACATAGGCCTATATTATGAATGTTTTTTTGATAATGCAACTTTACATTGAAATGCATGCCATTTAGAGGGCTTTACGTGTCAGTGGTGCATATTTTTTTTTTTCTTTGCATGACCTCAAATATCTAATAATTTGAGTCTTAAGTATTAATCATAATATGTGATGCTAAAATAAGGAATTATACTAATTTGAATTCAATTTACTTGGTTAAATGGATGTTTATTTCTCACTTATCTGTGTTCCAGATATCTACATTCAGTTTTTCTATTTTTTTTTTTAAAGCTGCTCTATGCAGCCGCATACATAATAGATGCTCAATATTTGCCATACTAAACATTAATAGAGCAATGTTTGTTTGAGAATACTTGATTTAAGTTTTTTTTTTTATTCAAGTCATTTGCCTAATTAAGAGTTTTGATTGCGTATCTTATATGTTTTGTTGATAATGCAACTTTGCATGAAATGCATGCCATTTAGTGGAGTTTACATGTCAATGGTTCACGTTTTTTCATTGCATGGCCTGAAATATCTAATTATATAGGGCTGCACGGTTATGACTAAAATGATAATTGCCAATTCCTTTGATATTGTAATTGCGATTATTCATTTTGATTAATAGAATTTACATTAAAATACTTATTTTGTGTGGGGCAGTTGCATGCCATATTGTTTATGTAGGGTAAAACAACCTGAGAACTGTATGTTCCTGATTTGCTTTTATATTTTAATTGCAAGTAAAACTTGGTGTTATTCACATTTTTTATAAATTGTACACAGTATAATTTAGATAGTGAGCATTACTGATATGCCTTTAGACTAATTTAGTGAGCCCATATTATGCTAATTTACAGGTTCATGATTTTATTTCGGGGGTCTACTAGAATAGGTTTACATGCGTTAATGTTCAAAAAACATTATTTTTCTCATACTGTACATTTCTGCTAAACCTATTTTCATCATCTGACTCAAACGCTCTGATTTAGGTCCTGTCTCTTTAAAGCCCCCCTTACTGAAAAGCCCAGTCTGCTCTGATTGCTCAGCCGCCTAGAGCCTGTGTTGGAAAGTAACCGCCCTTACCATAGCTGAGTTTCAGGCTTCCTTAACAGCTGTAAACATGATTGTAACTACGGTAACAGTGGCGTCGGGTTTTGCCGTACCAGTTCGAGTCCGAGTCCTATAATGACAGTTTGGAAGAACAAGCTGATCGACCCGAACCACCTTCACAAGCACGACTTGAGCAGGATGTTTCACAGTGGTAAGTTTTAATTTTGTAGCTTTCTTACAAGTACACTGTTGATTATTGTGAACCTAACAAAGCTTCAAGTAAAAGACAACATAGTGCATCTAAGTTAATCATCATTTGCTGGAATGGGTGTAACTGAACTTTTGTCACCAGAGCTATGAACGGAGACAGAGGCTTACTCCCGGTTAATGAGCAAGTTAGCCGTGGATTACTGATAGCGGCCGTAACATTACAGCTTGTAATTATATAAAACTCTTGAGATTGACCATTTTGTTACACAGTTTTAGGTAAAAGCCAGCCCACAGCGGAGTAGTAAACCCTTACCAAAACAATAACATTACATAGCAAGTTTGCCAAGCACTACCGTGGATTGCAGACGTAAAATTACTGTTTGTAAAAATAAATCCATCACTACTCATGATAGTAAGAACGACAAACAATCTGCATAATTCTACACAATTGTAGGTAAAAGTGGGCCTGCAGCTGATTAGCAAAACTATTTCAACACAATAACATTAGCTAGCAGGTTAGCAGAGGCCTACAGCTGTGCACTGGGTGTACACCGTAGCTACAACACAAAACTCCGCATTTGAACTCTCGGTAGAAGATAAATCCACAAATAATCAAGCATATTTACAGGTTGTGATCCTGAAGTGCCAGATTGTCCCAACAAAGTGGGAACTGCACCATCTTTCAGGAGTAACCGTCTTGAAAATCTGGCATTTGTTGTGGTTGTACTGCTAAATAATTCAAATAAATCTGAACCACTGATTCTTCAATTCGTCTGCCTTTGGAAGTCCAAACAAAGAGGTTTTGCTTTTGCAGTGAAGAAAACAGCATCTTCTCGACATGGCTGTACGTGACACTTTTCACGATTATATAATTGCGACAGCTGTAATTGTAATCTCGATTATTTTTTCAATTAATTGTGCAGCCCAACAAAAATATGAGTATCAGTTATAATATATGTGATAGGACAAGGAATTATGAAATCCAATTACAAGGTTACATTGATGTTTATATCTATTTGCTTATCTGAATTCAAGCTATTTACATCCACGTTTCTTAATATTTGAATTGCTCTGTGCAGCATACTAACTTATTAGATGCCACTTGTTTGCTATACTAAAAACAAAAAATATGGAGGTATTTGAGAATATTTGATTGCAATAGGTTTTTATTTTCTTTATTGCATATTTTATGAATCTGTTTTGTCGATAGGTAACTTTGCAGGAAATGCATGCCATTTAGACAATTTAACATTTCAGTGATGCCCAGTGTTTTATTTGAATGGCTTGAAATTTCCAATAAAATCTGTTTATTATTAATAGAAATGAGTATTGGTGATAACATAGGCCTATATGATAAATAAGTAATTGTTTTTAGGCTATTGTTTGAATACCATTTGCTAGGTTATATGAAGGTTTAGTTTTCTTATTTGAATCAAAGCTATCTGCATCCAGGTTTCTTAGTATTTTAACTGCTCTTTGCAGCTTTTAACTTATTAGGTGTGACTATTTCTATTATACACAGTATCTCAGAACACTGATCCCTGTACAGGTAATATTGAAAGTAGCACGCACTGAGTTCATGCCCACTGAGTGTATGTTTACAAGCTGTGCAGATGTCAGCCAAGTGTCACTGCTGTTTCACTATCATCCTGTTCTCATTCTGAACTTGTGACAGTTAACACTAATAATCTGTCTCTCCCAGGCTCACTTTAGAAATACTCACCTTTCTTGAGCCCTCAGGCATTCCTGCTGTTGGGGATTCCTGGTTTTGAATGAGATTGCAGTTGCTGTTTTCTCATTTTGGAAAATTGTTTTTAAATGATGCTCATTTCCAGTGCAACTAAGATCTGTCCCTGTTGAGTCTATGCCATAAAGTGTACGGTAAACATTTATATAGACATGAATGCTATTTCTAGGAAAACAAATATGCAAGTCTTGAATCGCAGGACTTTAAAATTTTTTGCATTTGAGGCGATTCTGTTAATAAGAGCATGTTCTGGTCACAGTAACGTTACCTACTCAGGTTACACATATGCTTCATGTTGTTTTGGGCTGAAACGATTTGTCGACGTTAGACAAAAATGTTCGTTGTCATAGTCATTTGATATCATTTAATGTAACATAAGATCATATGAAAGTCTAATGATGACGCGCGAGAGCAGCACTGCAGCTCACACCTGACTGAAGAGAGGAAGAATTACACTGCTTATAGTCCAGACGCAGTCTAAACTTTCACAGCTTCAGGTGATGTAGATCACAAAATATGAGGGAATTATACAAAAATACAAAATAAGTAAATACAGAAGCACTCTCGTTGTGGAATAAGTGGAGCTGCCGCTCCGCTGAAGTAAAACTTGCGTTTTTGGTCGAGCATCTTTAAAGGAAACACCCCAGCGTTACATCTTTAATTCAGTTACATTTAATGCGTTATAGCTTTATTAAAGTTCTAATAATAAGGAAGCAGATCATGTAAACAACTCTGAAACTGGCATTTCTCCGTGCGGTCAGCGCCTCTTCTATGAGTTGCGTGAAGTGTCCTGATCTAAGGGGGAGAGACTGAAACTGCATCCGGCTGATGCACACACTGTCACGGGGACGCTCATCCCTCGAGTGTGCACGCTTAATGCAGCTAGATTATAACGTGATGACTCGTGACTTATTGAATCATAATATATGTGTCACTGTTCATTTCTTATCGTGAAGAAAACTGGCAATACACAGCTTTATTTATAAGAGAGAGATTTTTTTTTTTTTTTTTTCTGAATTAAAGATGGATTGAAGTGAACAGAAAGGTGAGAGAGGGTAGTCTTCACCCCATTATACACGGCAACAAAATACGTTTTTTTTTTGTTTTTGTTTTGGCTTGTTTTCCAATATAAATATCTAAAACTCCTTTAAAACAACGCACATTTACTTTAGCAGCTATACTGCAGAATAATTTTTTTTTTTTTAATCTGAGAATGATGAATATAATATTAAAAATACAAATATTTTAAAATATCTAAAAATCCTTTAAAAAAAGATGCATTCACCTGAGAAGATATTTAGACTTGCTTTTAGAGAATAGATCTTGAATAGAAGTATATTTTGTCTTTACTGCTCTCACAGAAATATAACCAAGTGAAAAATACACTTGTATACAAAATACACTTACATTCTCTTAGAGCAAATCTAAATGTCTTATATGTTGCTTCACAAATAAATGTATCTTGTTTTAAGGATTCAGACAATTGTAAAATGGAAAACAAGACAAAAACACTTGATAACCATAGCATTATTTGCAGTGAATTTCTTTACTGAAATAAAAAGTATTTTTTCCTTTAATCTGTTGATGTGCATGCCCCCCCCCCCCCAAGAACTGATGTCAGTTTGCTTAATTTAGTTCACATATACTATATAGTCTAGTCAAAAAAGAGTTAGTAATGTTGACATATTATTAAGATGTATAATTTGCCAACATTATGAACAATTTTGAACAGCACACTATATGGTAAATGTGAACTAATTTAAGCAAAGTAAACCAAACCCATGGGTGGGATCAATGAGCATCAACAGGTTAATTGAGTGAATGTCATTTAAAGGTATTTTTTAAAAGATGATTTTGTCCACTTTATTGTTAGCAAGCACGTTTAAGACATCCTTTTAAGTCGGGGCACAAGCTGAATAGTCGGTTTAGAGCTAGTGATTAATCGTTGCAATAATCGCCCGAATAGTCGAATAATCGTTCTAATAATCATTAGTCGATTATCAAAATAATCGTTAGTTGCAACCCTGATGTTGTTTGTATGCTTTCCCCTTTTCTTGCCATGTAGACAGAATATAGATATGTATTTTCTCTGAATATTGTCTTATTGTTTTCTTTGTCACAAACATCATACAATGTACCTTAAGACAAGTGCTGACTCTACCAGTTGACATTTGTATTGTTTCTCAAAATTGGGTTTGCCATGATCTTCAAAGAAGCTGTTCTTGCTAGATTTACTGTTGTTTTTTGCTGTTTTTTTTTATTTTATTTTATTTTTTATATCAATAGGCTTATGGTATTAAATTGTACTATTCATGCTCCCAGACACTTTATCTCTCTAAAGATTGTTTGATCTGTCCAGTTTTCATAATAATGTTTAGGCCTGTCGCGATTATTAAATAATCATCTGATCACGGTCATTTGATCTAACCACGGTTATTTGATCTATAACCACGATTATTGGAGATATCCATGATTATTGTGCACTTCACATTTTAAAACCCATATAAGGGATAAGGGTGTTTTTAATGAATATGTAAATGCCATCAAGGGCACGTTTGTGTTTTATTTTGTTTAACTCCGAGCGTCACTGAGCTGCACCACAGATGTCAACTATCAACAAATATTGTTGATGTCCATGAATACTGTTGACAAAATTCAACGGTGACGGAGGAGGAAACGCACGGTTACTCTGTTTCTGTGGAGTGATGATGAAACGAAATCTTAAAAGGTTTTTCATAATGACAAATAAGGGCTTGTGGGTTTAATCAAGGAGCATTAAAATAACGCGTGAGAAATTAGGACAGAAATATTTTACTATTGCATAATATCATATATAATAATATTATATAAATTTAGAATAATATATATATATATATATATATATATATATATATATATATATATATATATATATATATATATATATATATATATATATATATATGAATATTATTTATATTTTTTCTTATATAAAAATATAATATATTTATGTTCCAAAAACAACAGTGTAAATGTAACATTGACAAACTAATGTTGAATATATTTAAAGTAATTAGAAATGTTTCGATATTTAAAACATAATTTTTCTTGTCATTAATAAGTTTAAATCCTTAAAAGGAAATCATATATTCCTATTTTAATATTTGATTTACATTATATTTGAAGTTAAAAAATTTAAAATGTTTTAAGGTGTATGAAGCAAACGTGCACCTTAAGAAATATGACAATATATACCACAATTAATCATGAAAGCCCTAAAACAAACAATTAATCATCATAATTGCAATTATTTGATTGACAATTTATTGTCAGCCAAATTTCGTAATTGTGACAGTCCTAAAAATGTGTAAGATTATGAAGTGGATGGTGTTGTAACGTCTGTGTAGATGAAACAGTTAAGCCCAAAGTATACTTTGGTTTTGATGTGAACGCTTAGTGTCTTTGTACAGTCGAACGTTCAGCCTTTCAAAGCATGCTCTTTGACTGCGAGCCCATACAGACATGTTTGACGCAAACACACTACAACTTCTTTGTGTTGGCAAAAGGCTACACTGTCGTGTGTTTAGATAAACTAGGCTGCATGCAGTCTGTGTTACTGTGCTGATGATGAAATTTGCAAGGCGTAGGTAGCAGCACGCTTTTGGTGCATACCTGAGTTAGAATGATGTCAAAGTCTGGTTCGTTTGGATGGTGTGAATGCTGTTTTCCCAACTTAGGTGCGCACCTGCGAACTGCACCCGAGTCTGCTTGAAATGATGGTCTGGGGTACTGTTCATGTGACCTCCGGTGCAGTTCGCTTCTGATTTGAAGGTAATTGTAACAAATCATGGAAGTGAACCGCTATTGATGACGTAAAATTCATGTCTTTGCAGCCTCCCGATCGTGATTATTATAATGTAATGCATTTCTCATACCTGCTTTTGTCCAAATAAATCACTTTCAGAGAGCAGCTCACATTCTTTACATCTCTTGCAACTCATCTGTGGGCTCGTGGCAGACAAACGCTAATAATCTTCACATCATTGCACATTCAGTGCATCTGTGGGAGATAAACACAAGTGTCATTTTTGTGCATGTAAAGTTTTGGTGGTAAATCCAAAGAGATGAATACTTTAACACAGCGAAGCTGATGTGTTCTTGAGTTGTTGTCTTATTACTAGGAATGGGCATGGGTACGTGGCAGCAATGATCGATCATGAAAACGATAATCGATGGTGATCATCGAAATTCAGTGACAATTTCCTGACAACTAAATACAAACATGTCAAAGAGGGAGCTTATTTTTAATTTTGAGATTGATTACGTTGTGATTTTGAAGGGTACATTGATTGTCAGAGATGTCTTATAGCAACCAAACTGATATACGACGCTGCAGTGCTATCGTTACGATAATCATAAGAGTGTAATTAACCGTGTTTTGAACACCTGTCTCTGCAAACGTTTGCTAAACACGTTTTATTATCATTTAATGTAAGAAATTTGACTGTTTGTCACTGACTGTAAACCTCCCTGCCCTGGGTGAAGTAACACACCTGCATCTCGATGAAATGGGAGTTGAAGATTTCCGCGAGAGTTTCCAAGTTAGAAGTCCGACATAGTGTCATTCCGTTGCACTTTCCCCAGTTGAAAGGTGGAAATTCAGATTCTCCGAGTTGAATGGAATGCTTCATGAATCATCATAGCAACAACAATACGGAGCATCACGGCTTTCCCCACAGGTGCAAACACTTGGGGAGACATATACACACACATACACACAAACACCAGGTGTGTGGCAGTGGACTCAACGTGCTGAAGCAGTGTATATACAGCAGGCGAGTGTTTCAAACAGATAGACAGAGCGCAGCTAAATGGAGCAGAATGCAGCATCTTAAAAACTGAACTTCAACTTAACACTCATATTAAAAATGCGATGTTATGGTGTCTACTGTTATTTGATAATAGACGGTTCAGACAGTCACTAAAAAAAACTGTTGCACGCTTACTAAGATTACTACTGTAACCTGAAGGAAGAACAGACAGACCCGTGTTGTGCACATTCATTGAGTTGGGCAAGAATCTTCACATAATGACAAAATATGATGAGTTATATTTTGATTATGAAATCTTTTGTGCATTTTGTAACAGATAATTTTATAACCGCTTATAATAACGAATAGATGCTACACTGGAACAAGACGCAATTCAGCAGCCAAAGATGTTTGTCAGACATGTTATTATATATACAGTTATGTACATGTCATTGCCCCTCGAGTACTCGACGAGTACTTAGTAATTAGTCAGAGTGCTCGAGTAGACAAAATGACCAAAATGCCCATCCCTACTTGTTACAGTGGTAAACAGCTGCTGCTTGTACTTGCGTTGAAGTAATCAGACTGCGGTTCGGACCCAAAAAATATAATGTGAACAGAGACCAGTGGGGGCAGGGGGAGGAAATGAACTCTGGTTCGGTTCAAGCAATCGAACCAAGTGTGTAAGCACCTTGAGATTGGTACTTTCTTTTGTGGGCATGTAAGTTTACCTCCTAAAAATGACATAGAATATCAGATATATCCAGGCCCAGATGGAATTTAATGAGATGTATTTCTACATTATCCAGGGCTCCAGACTGCGACTAAAATGATTGCAAATGTGACCAAATATAATTGATTGTGACAATAATTTAAAATCTAGTCGCCATTGGCGACAGTTGGGTTGTGTGCATTCATTTGCGGTTTTGTCAGGTATCTTGTGATTTATTGAATACATCTTTAGAGCACTCACCATCAGTGTGTCTCGAGCTGCTTTTCACCTGTTCTGTTGTGATGAGCTCGCTGCACCACATGTAACAACAACAAATCCAGTGCGAGAGAATCGTGACCAAATGACTCTTTTGAACCGGATCTTTTTCATGAATCATCTGAAAAGAACTGAGGGTTTGAACTCAGGAGCTCAGGTTAGCAGTTTGAATCAGATTCACTTTCTCAGTGAATCAGCCATCAGTGAGACTGTTGTATGTGAAAATCCCAGGAGATCAGCAGTTACAGAAATACTCAAACAAGCCCATCTAGCACCAACAATCATCCATGCAATTATCTAATAATTTGTGGCAGCAGTGCATAAAACCATGCAGATATGGGTCAGGAACTTCAGTTAATGTTCACATCAACCATCAGAATGGGGAAAAAATGTGATCTCAGTGATTTCGACTGTGGCATGATTGTTGGTGCCAGATGGGCTTACAGTATTTCTGTAACTGCTGATCTCCTGGGATTTTCACACACAACAGTCTCTAGAATTTACTCTGAATGGTTAAACCTTCATTGAATGGGTTATCAGCTGTCTTCCTTTTCTTTGGCTTTCTATCTTGTTTCTGAACATCAATCTAAATTGAGCAATTTTGTAATTTGGTGACAAAAAAACAGCCATTTGGCTCCTTAATGTTTCAGTTTAGGAGCCATTGACCTTTAAGTCATTTGTTTTAGTCTGGCGCCCTGTTCGTGCTTATTTTGGGGAATGTATTTAAACCTTGTAAAATATGTTAAACAGAGTCAGGAGTCCAGCACTCTTAATGGGAGCTGAAAGCATGTTCACATTAGCAAAAATATTCAAAGAAAAAACAAACATGCCGGGTACTTCGGTTGTAGGGGATTTTTATTAATTCTGCGGAAATTTGCGAGTGCAATTTCTTATTTGGCCTGGTTACATCTTTATATAGCCTACATGAGTGTGGATGCATTTGTATTTACTAAACCAATTGGGCTGTTGCATTATAGCACATGCGGTTACATTATGTGTACTGCATTTTCAGGAATATAAGTCAGGTTTTTTTCCATCATTTGAAAGATCCTGCGACTTATAGTCTGAAGCGACTTACTTACATAATTTGGCCTACTTGATGTCAGTTGATCAAACACACACATACCAAAACAAATACGCTGACACACAAACAGATAAAAAAACATCAAGGCAGAGTGCATTTTAATGTTTTGAGCAGCTGAAGGGAAGTCAGACGGCTGCTGTCGGGTGCTAATGCCAACACAATTTTGACCAAGTGCAACTTGTATTCATGTGTGACTTTATGTCTGGAAAATACTGTAACAATCCTTTAAATCTCAAACATAACAGAACAGTACATTTCTGCATGTATTTGTGTATTAGAGGCAGTCATTTGTGGGCTGGTTGTAAATTGTGCAGAGTTAAAGGTTTTGCGACCACAGATTTGCATGAATGTTCAAATGGATGGCTCGGACTTGAGTTGATGGAGATGTGTAATTTTCAAAAGCATCCAGCCATGTCCATATCCATGCTAATATTGAAGTGGGCCATTTTTGTGTACAAATACCAGAACTTTATGAAAGTTTTAAGTGCAAAGTGGACTAGTTGATGTACTGCCAGTCTGCCACAGTAATGCTTTCTATTTTTTCATTTACAAGCAAATGAACTTCTTTTCAGTGAGCTTAATTAGCATAGAGTTATAAATGCATCCCGTGGGTGAAATGAGTAAAACCTTGAGAAAAGGCCAGGAATTATTTTTAGTTATTTTATTCATAAACTAGAGTGTAAATATCTCTGCTTCGTACATGGTACTATATAATGCAAAAATAAATAGAATGAAACCCATGTAGATATGCAGTATCAACCTTTTAATGATAACAAAAGTACTAGATCTTCCTGTGGGCTTATGAAATAATGGAGATATGTATTTCACAGTGTTTCACTAAATGTTGAACTGGCAAATATGGCTCTTCATTCTGGGAATCGATTGATATATTTTGATGTTTCTTCAACTCTGGGTAGGCCTACTTTTAGCACTGTGGACTTCTAGAAATAAAGTCAGCTAAACATTTTTCACACACTATTTTTACATTTGTATTCTAACAATGTCCAACATTGCATGTACATGCATCACAGAAGTTTTTTGTTATTTTTCCTCAGTCATTCCCAGCATTCAATTCCCAGTATAATTTCCAGCACATCTCAAATGCTGTGTTGAGTTTAAAAAAAATTCTGTGCTGGAAATGATGCTGATGCTGATACATTTTACATTGTTAAAATAAAATGACAGACTCCTTTGTCTTGCTAAGGCTAATGTCATAGCTTACATTTTATCTGTCCTAAATACACACAGTAAAAGAATATTTGTACACTTTTTTTTTTTTTTTGTGCGTAATTTGGCAAAATTGGAAATGACACAAAATTTACCTAGAATATTATGTTTTCTTCACACGTCACTTCTCATATTTCATGCTCTTCACTCACACTTTTGTTGACTTGGTTAACAAGTACACTAACTTTTGTAAAAAGCTTTATTAGGGTGAAATTGTTTGGTGTGGTGGAACTGATGCCACAACTGTGAGAGTCATATTTTCTTTAAAAACAATTATGGAAATCATTTTCAAACAATCGTTTTTTTTTTTTTTGCACTTTTAGATTATCACAAGAGTTTTGTGTTTTTATGATGGAGTTTCATCGTTAAGTAGCATAATTTAAAGGCGAAAACTGTCAAATCTGTACATAAAAGCCATTTGAAAAGTACAAAAAATAAAAGCGAATGGTCTAGTAAAAAGTTTCCTAGTCAGTTTTAATGAGACTCTTGTATAACAAATTTTTTTTTTATTTAATTAAAAAGCAATACCTGGGATATGAAAGTGGTTGAAGAAATATACACCCATATCTGATAAATGAAGACAGCATGAAATGTAAAAACAAAATGTCACCAATATAATACATTGTAATAAGCAGCAGTATTTGTCATATCAAATATGAATCGAATTTGCCAACTCTAACACCATTTTGTTATTGATATTTAAATCAGAGGTGGTGTTTTAATGCTTGCATACCCAAGTGAACGCAAAATAAGTCTAACACAATCTTTAGAGTACTAATGACCTAATAAAAACTGCATTAACATCTTCACAATAATCACAATGTTCTGTTTCATTTTATATAGCTAGCAAAATCATTGGGAATATATTGTCAATTTTTTACATATTGTCCAGCTGTTGTATAGCGATGAATCAGATGGTAATACTACGGTACTCTGATATAGTCCATGGCACTGAATTTATGTTTACATGGTGCTCCAAGATGTTTCCGATTAATTAAGCATACTGTGGGTCCAAAATTGTTTTGCTACGTTTGAAGTAGTTTTTTTGTTTAGACCACACAAGTCTATTTCAATGCATTTAGCCTATGACTGGCATATGCTTGGAAATGATCTAAGACTTCTTTCTGACCCGGACCTTGGCATTGGTTTTGGAGATGCAGCATGAAACTGCTCTGAGATCAGTGTTTGTTTTGATGATGCAGGGAGAATCCTGGCAGTGAAGGGCACTATCCTGTTGCCTGCGGGGTGATGAGTGAACTGTTGCTGCCACAGCACACTGTCTGCACTGCTGAGTAATGAATCTCCACATGCTGCCTCACTCTTTGTATGTGTGTGTGTGTCACAGATACTTTGGGAAACAGTGCCGGCAGGGGGGTGTTTTTGTGAATGATCTTTGCTGGCTGCCGGGGACAGCTGTGCGCTTGTGAATGTGAGCATGTGCGTGCACATGCTCTGTCTGTGAACGCCAGGGGAAACACTATGACCTGCTCATGCTTCATGTGCCACCAGCAGTCCGTCAGTCTTTACAGGAGGGAGCCGTTTAGCTTGGGTTACAGCACCAATTGACCTCTTGCACACTCACTTTACTCATCACATAGGCCTCGAACCATTCAGTGCACCACATCCATTCCTTAGAAAGCTCTCTTTCTCTTTCTTCATCCCTTTTTCTTTACATCTCTCACTTTCTCTGACTGCATCCCAATTTGCATTCTTCTACCAAGCACAAATATGTACAAGTATATTCTTTGCCGGTGACTCAAACATACTTTGGAGTGTGTAGTAGTACTAGTTAGGCAGTTTACCAGTATTTAAGCATACTGTTAGTGTCACCATAAAATTGTGCCTTGAAATCATAGAGCCTCTTTGTCACATACTGTTAGCATTTTCTTGCAAGTGTTAACATCTAGCCAGATTCTTAAAATTCTTTATTTTTTAACTTTTTGGTTAATGCATTTAAAAACAGCTTTGGCTTAGCATTCCTTGTCATTTTTCTACAACTGAAAGTGAGTGGTCACAATAGGGCTTCACATTTAATCGGATAAATAATCAATATTATGATTATGGCTACCAATAGAGGTGGGCCATATAAGCAAAAAATTATATACTTGAAATTATTTGTCAGTAACAATATGTCTCACGATTTACAATTTTCTATGGAAAGTGATTTAAAACTTTCAAAAGCTTCTCTCGTTAGTTGAACATTATAAGTGATTGCTTTGATTCTGAAACCCCTCCATCTTGTAGGCTATTTGTTTTGGATTTTTGGCCGTGATTAAAATTATTTGAATGCAAAAATGATGCAAAAGAAACTGAAAACGGATAAGAAAAATAATATAAGGATTATAAAATGATTACTTGTATTGCAACCACTGAATAGAATGCATTTTGCACACACCATAGAAACGATACTGGCAATTCCACGAAAATGTCAACCATACCATGGAATAATAAAGTTTTAAGAAAAGGAACAAAACCCCCTCATTTAGGTCTACACTCACTGATCACATTAATAGGAACACCTGTACACCTACTTATTCATGCGATTATCAAGATGCATGAACATGGTCAAAGCCGTTCATCTAGTGTAGAAAAACATTTCAATCCAGATGGGCACTTGAAGGTGTCCCGTGTAAATCCACTTTGCTGTAGATGAATCTCCCATGACAGGCCCATCTCACTCCTCTTCACCTGTGACTGACTGTGTGTCCATTTTTAGAGTCTGGTTTAAATAAATGTTGTTTTTCTATTGAGGAAGGTTTCAGTTCTGAAACTTACAGTATGTTTTTATAGTACAATGACTTCATATGTCAAAAGATCAAGGAAAATTTGATTCCTCATGTCATCACCCCTTTAAAACACTGGAGGCGTATGGATTACTTTTATGCTGCCTTTATGTGCCTTTGTGGAGCTTCAAAGTTTTGACCACCACTTGCATTGTATGGACCTACAGAGCTGAAATGTTCTTCTAAAAATCTTCATTTGTGTTCTGCAGAAGAAAGTAAGTCATACACATCTGGGATGTAAATGATGAGAGAATTTTCATTTTTTGGGTGAACTATCCCTTTAAAGAGCTAGTGTGAAATAATCTGATCCACGGACAGATGCTTGTTTTGTTTCACTTCTGTTGGATCCACTAGATCCACTTTGACTGAGTACACCCAATAGTGAGCAATGTGACAAAAGGAGAGTACTCCCATTGTTATTGTTAAGACTGTCATCATTTCTTGAAGTGTAGATATCACAGAGTGTAGACACTGTGTAAATAAGAGATTTATTCTGCAGTCTAGACAGCTTTGATGATTATAATCGAAGTGTTTGCGAGCATCCAGTGCCTAGTAGCAACACACTACTAAACTTAAGAAGACCAATAGTAAAAATGAGGGTATTATAACCAAGCGTATCCTGGTCCATAGTTGTCCTCCTTTGTTTTTACTTTTGCTGCTTTTCCTCTTGGTAGGAGGGAGTTCTGTATGCTGTACAGTGAGGAGCAACTCAGATGTGAGGGTAATGTATTTTCTTTTGACATTTACTTTTAAAATGTAGCAGATTAGCATAGTAATTTCCTTCTTCAAACTTGTGGGCCCAGAGTCTGTAGTCTTCATTTACGTTACACGTGTGTGTGTGTGTATGTGTGTTGTGTGAAGAAGGTCATTAACCTTTTACTGGCTACTGAGTCATCAAAATAAATCATGAATATGGTCGGTAAACCCAAGATATATGAGGCCACAGCTTAAGAATCAGTGGGAAAGGTAGTTTCATACTTTAGTTTGTCTGTCAGCCTGCTTTTTAGGTAATGACATCAAAATATGAATGGGTCATATCAAAAAAATGCCCTGGTCATATTGGTTTAAAAATCAAAAGAACCAAGTAAGAAATTATCTTTTGGATACAGACAATGAACAATTTTTTAAGATGTTTTAAATTTTTTACATTATTTGTAGGAATTATTTGGGCAAAAAAAAACAATCCACAGAACTGCCGCTCACTGGATGTTTTTTGTTTTTGGCACCATTCAGAGTAAATTCTAGAGACTGTTGTGTGTGAAAATCCCAGGAGATCAGCAGTTACAGAAATACTCAAACCAGCCCGTCTGGCACCAACAATCATGCCACGGTCCAAATCACATTTTTCCCCATTCTGATGGTTGATGTGAACATTAACTGAAGTTCCTGACCCGTATCTGCATGATTTTATGAACTGCATTGCTGACACACGATTGGCTGATTAGATAATTGCATGGATGATTGTTGGTGCCAGATGGGCTGGTTTGAGTATTTCTGTAACTGCTGATCTCCTGGGATTTTCACACACAACAGTCTATAGAATTTACTCAGAATGGTGCCAAAAACAAAAAACATCCGGTGATCAGCAGTTCTGTGGATGGAAATGCCTTGTTGATGAGAGAGGTCAACAGAAAATGGCCAGACTGGTTCGAATTGACAAAGTCTACAGTAACTCAGATAACCGCTCTGTACAATTGTGGTGAGAAGAATATCATCTCAGAATGCTATTCTGAGATGCGGGTTGGCGCTGTTTTGGCGGCATGAGGGGGACCTACACAATATTATGCTGGTGGTTTTAATGTTGTGGCTGATCGGTGTGTATGTATGTGTGTGTGTGTGTGTGTGTGTGTGTGTATATATATATATAAGTCAGAAGTTTATATACACCTTAGCCAAATACATTTAAACTCAGTTTTTCACAATTCCTGACATTTAATCATAGAAAACATTCCCTGTCTTAGGTCAGTTAGGATCACTATTTTTAGAATGTGAAATGTCAGAATAATAGCAGAGAGAAGGATTTAAGCTTTTATTTCTTTCATCACATTCCCAGTGGGTCAGAAGTTTACATACACTTTGTTAGTATTTGGTAGCATTGCCTTTAAATTGTTTAACTTGGGTCAAACTTTTTGAGTAGTCTTCCACAAGCTTCTCACTATAAGTTGCTGGAATTTTGGCCCATTCCTCCAGACAGAACTGGTGTAACTGAGTCAGGTTTGTAGGCCTCCTTGCTCGCACACGCTTTTTCAGTTCTTCCCACAAATCTTCTATCGGATTGAGGTCAGGGCTTTGTGATGGCCACTCCAATACCTTGATTTTGTTGTCCTTAAGCCATTTTGCCACAAATTTGGAGGTATGCTTGGGGTCACTGTCCATTTGGAAGTCCCATTTGTGACAAGCTTTAACTTCCTGGCTGATGTCTTGAGATGTTGCTTCAATATATCCACATAATTTTCCTTCCTCATGATGCCATCTATTTTGTGAAGTGCACCAGTCCCTCCTGCAGCAAAGCACCCCCAAAACATGATGCTGACACCCCCATGATTCACGGTTGGGATGGTGTTCTTCGGCTTTCAAGCCTTACCCTCTTTCCTGTGTGTGTGTGTGTGTGTGTGTGTGTGTGTGTGTGTGTGTGTGTGTGTGTGTGTGTGTGTGTATATATTCATACATACATACAGTATACATATAATTTTAACAATATTATTTTAGAATATAAATGTAACATAATACTTGGCTATTATTATTATCATAATAATGTTATTATAATAACATTCAGATGAAGGCTAAAAGTAGACAAGCACAGAAGAGAAACTTCTTGTTCAGGAACTATTTCTGAGGCTGTACTGAATTATAACAGGGATGACAATTCACCTGTAGTCCCAATGAATGACGTTGCATCCTCAGATGTTCTGAGATCTTATTGAGCATTCTCATACAATTTGCACTATTCTTGCAAATTGTTCTCAGATGACTGACAGAGAAAAAATAGTGAGAACTCGTCATATGTGTTCCGCGCTTGCGCTGTGCGAGTGAACACATAACAAATCGCACACACTCATCGACGGCTTTTCTTTTGTCTGTTCTTCAAAATATAATAATGTGTGTTTCTTCAATCGTGCATCCTTGTCTGTAACGGCATCTCTTGTCATTTGTCACACCCGAGACATCTTACAGGTTGCCCGCTACAGTGGCGGGTAGATGAGCAAAATTTCCCACCACTGCACATGAAATACCTGCATTTAGCAGGTGGCCAGTGCTAATTTTATACCGCAATCACAACGCCAAAAAATCTTAATGGCCCTAAAACAGACTTTATTTGCTACAACCAAAAGAATTTCTTATTTGTTTCTTTTGATTTTGGAGTAAAATAGGACCAGGACATTTTCTTGACCGGTTTTGTGAAAAGAAATGCGTTCCTGTATGGCCTGTAGATGTTCAAACTATGTGGGAAATTGTTTATGTGCTGGTACTGCTTTCAAAAAATAAGCCATGCTGCAAAAGTTGCTTTTTGCTATGTGACATCTTTTTTTGTCATCTCTCAGCATTGAACATCATTGACTCTGCTCATTCACCTGGCAGTTGGAAAACATGCTTTAGAGTGGCACGGCCTTGTCTCCAAATGTCACAGATGTTTAACCTTATGGGAAACACACTTGAGTGCAAGCATGTGGAGGTTTGCAATACCTGGATGCAAGAGAAAACTCGGTGGCAAAAACAGTTCGATATGTGGAAGTCAATTTTGGCATGTTTTCAAGTTTAGGATGCTTGCGTGGGAAATGCAAGACACTTGTGCTCATTATGGACAATGGTGCCAATGTTGTAATGCAAATGAATGCTGTAGTGTTGGAAGGCAACTTTGGCAGTGAGAATTGGAAATTGTGGTTTGGTTTTGTGGTGATTTCTGGACTATTACTCATGGCTAAGCCAGAACGAATGTGATTTAGGCATGCCACATCTTGCAAACTTGATAAATGCAAATTGTGTGTAACATGTTATTGTATTCATTGATCTTACATGTGTGTATGTGTGTGTGAAATCTTTCCATCAACATAAACAGTAAACACTGGTCTGTAGATTTGCATGCAACAGTATCTGAGCAATATGCAAAGGACTGGTGCCGCTAAACAAACCTGTTGATGATACAGTATGTTTGTTTTTGCAGTTTAACATAATTCACCTGTTGTTGTATTAGTCTAAATGATTTTTAATATATACTGTAGTTCTATGTTCTTGATGTAACAGCTGGCTTGTTGTCAAGGTTGTTAGTAGAAAAAGGATCTATATTATGTCAATGAAAGCCATGGTTAACTAGTTAGGTACTGTGACAGCAGTTGTAGCAGTTGACACATTTTTGTGGCATATTTGATACTAGATAGCAGTGTGGTGATGACTGATAATGGCTATATACTGTGTGTGTGTGTGTGGTAGGGATGGGCACGAGTACTCGGGTACTCGGACGTGGCAGCAGTGATTGATCATGAAAACGATAATCGACGGTGATCATACATGATGTGACTTAATTTGAAATTCAGTGACAGTAACCTGACAACTATATACAAATGTGTCAAAGAGGGAGCTTATTTTTAATTTTGAGATTACGTTGTGATTTTGAGGGGTACATTGATTGTCAGAGACGTCTCATAGCAACCAAACTGATATGATGCGTTACGATAATCGTAAGAGTGTAATTAACCGTGTTTTGAACACCTGTCTCTGCAGACGTTTGCTAAACACGTTTTATTATAATTTAATGTAAGAACTTTGACTGTTTGTCACTGACTGTAAACCTCCCTGCCCTGGGTGACTTAACACACCTGCATCTCGACGAAATGGGAGTTGAAGATTTCCGCACGAGTTTCCAAGTTAGAAGTCCGACATAAAGTGTCATTCCGTTGCACTTTCCCCAGTTGAAAGGTGGAAATTCCGACTCTCTGCGTTGAATGGAACGCTTCATGAATCATCATAGCAACAACAATACGGAGCATCACAGCTTTCCCCACATGAGCGAACACTTAGGGACACACACACACACACACACACACCAGGTGCGTGGCAGTGGACTCAACGTGCTGAAGCAGTGTATATACAGCAGGAGAGTACTTCAAACAGATAGACAGAGCGCAGCTAAATGGAGCAGAATGCAGCATCTTAAAAACTGAACTTCAACTTAACACTCATATTAAAAATGCGATGGTTATGGCGTCTCCTGTTAGCAGACCACGATTTGAAAATAGACGGTTCAGACAGTCATTAAAAAAAACTGTTGCACACTTACTAAGATTACTACTGTAACCTGAAGGAAGAACAGACAGACCCGTGTTGTGCACATTCATTGAGTTGGGCAAGAATCTTCACATAATGACAAAATATGATGCGTTTAGGGATGTGCGCTACGACTAATTTGACTGTCGTTTAAATGGAAGTTTTGTAACCGACTAGTCTAAAGAGAAACCAACCTTCAGAAAACAGTAAAAAAAAAAAAAAAAAAAGTTTATGCGTCCCATTTAAAATACTTAATCTATTCCAAATCCAATGCTAAATTCCACTGAAAAGGGGCATTTATCTGCGACGTGCTCGCCTTGAATTATGATCATTGTACATTAAATATAGAACATGACACACATTCACTGAATCAACATTAGTGAAGATTTATTTTTTATATTATATAATTTAATAATATTAATCAGAATATTTAATAGACATATTTATTGAAAACAATTGAATGAATAGTGCAGGATCAATGGAACAACCATTAAAAGCCTGTTCTGAACGGAAATCACCAAGTAAAAGTTACTTAACATATTAAAACAGTCAGGACATTGTTGAAAATAATTAACAGGTAGACTAAGCCAAATCTACGAGAGAGGAAAAAAATGCGCTGAAAAGTTGCACATATTTCATGCCATGCAGTCGTGCATTAACCATTGATCTAATATGACAGCTGCTCGGTAAAGAACGTTAACCAATAACAGTTACGATGTAAAAAAAAAAAAATAGTAGCTATAGGATAGAAAAAATATGCCTGTGATGTAGCCTACAATAAACCTAATGTATTCTATACATGATGTGCACGCAGAATAAAAAATAGTTTAACCCATTCAGCAGTCAGCACCTCGTTGAAAATAGCCTTCTTAATCAGCAGATTAAAAAAATGGCATACCTAGTCTAAATCAGTTATTTTCTTGGCTACTTACTCAAAAGCATAAATGTTTTGATGAGTAAAATTAACCCGTCGTCATGGTCCGGTGAACGACTGGACTTGACTCACCTGAGGCGTCTATCCCGCGCTTGAAAAATCCTGCTCAGCGGAAAAATAACGTACAAGCATGCACAGATGTAAAGAACACTCAAATGTGAAAACATCCACAGGGACTTTCCAACGTTTGGAAAGCCGATTCCCGCACCACCGAAGTGTTTTCATAACTACTTTGCTGAGTTTGCTCTCACTGGAGAGGACATTTTCCTGCGCGCGCCGCGAGTGAGAGAGGGAAGAAGCACGCGCAGCCTGAGGTGAAATTAAACTCTGTATCTGCTCCAGAAATCCTCTTTTTTATAATATTTGGATTATTAATTCTATTTAAAATATGTAACATTTAATATGACAGTAATTTAAAATATAAAGTAAAAAGCCAAACGTAAATGTGTAAAAATTATGATCAGTTTAATGGGGGAAATATTAACTGACTAGTAATTCCAGTGTCGACTAGCAGCATCAGAACCGTTTAGTCGACTAGTCTCACAGATCCCTAGATGCGTTATATTTTGATTATGAAATCTTTTGTGCATTTTGTAACAGATTATTGTATAACAGCCTATAATAATGGATAGACGATACACTGGAATGACAAGACGTTTGTCAGACATGTTATTATATAGTTATGTACATGTCATTGCCCCTCGAGTACTCAAGTACCACTCCCTAGTGTGTGGTCAGACCTTCTCTGCATGAAGTCCTAAAGACTGTGTTCTCCTAACTTCTCTTTTTGTGTTAGCTCTACTGAGGGGGTCTGAATGGGCACACTATTGTTATCATCATCCTTAACTTGCATCCGTAACCACAAAACAATGAAAGTTAACTTTGGGATTTCAAAAGCACAACTTTGATCATGGGTTTGGCTGATGGATTGAAATCAGTTGAGCGCCAAGGATTTGTCCTATTAGTTTGATGTCCTCAGTCCTCTTTCATTGTAGTCATTCCAAGCAAAAAAGCTTCTTTAAATGCTATTGGAATGATATGGAACAGATGTGCCATTTCATCACAGTATGGTCCCATATAGGAATTTTAAGATTAAAGATCAGTTAAACATCTGTGCATCTCCCACTTTCCCAGCTTGTTTATTAGATTCCCAAAACATGTGGGTGTGTACTGCACCAAGCCTTTTTCCTTTGCTCCAAATCTTTAGAATTTAAACATTTGGATAAACATCTTGAGTGGTGTATTTATGTGTAACTGTCATGCAGTCCTGCTTGGGTGAGTAGAGTGTGTGAAGGTTTTCGAATTCCTCAACCCAGCAAGGTGTAACTGAGAATTAAGGGAGTACCCCTTTCTCCTTCAGTGATTCCTATACCCCACAAATAAAGAAAGTTTGCTGTTTAAATGGCAGTTGAGAAGGTGAGACTTGAGGATGGAATCTCATTTAGAGAACCTTTAATTTCAGGGAAAATCAGGGAACAGACTAGTTGAAATCATTGCTGGTTTATAATCAAAATGGCATGCTTTAGCCTCATTTAGCTAATTTAATCCCAATTTACTCCAGATTGTCATAGTCTTCTCCTGCTTCTTGCATGTCCATTTATGTTCCTAAAAATAAGCTTCGGTGTCTTTATGCAGAATATAATCTTATTTTTTTCTTTTCATTTTGAAGTGAAATTAAATTTGACCTGGACATTCCTTCATGAGATTCCCCTACAGGGATGCACTCTCAGCTCCATTTAACACATTTTACCGTATTTAAAGGGTTAGTTCACCCAAAAATGAACATTTTCATCATTTACTCACCCTCATAATATCACAGGTGTGTATGACTTTCTTTCTTCATCAGAACACATTTGAAGAAAATTAGAAAAATATCTCAGCTCATTAGGTGGATGGCGATTTCTCTTTTGAAGCTCCAAAAATCACAGATCGTCAGCATAAACATCATCCATATGACACCAGCTGTTAAATTAATGTCTTCTAAAGTGACACAATCACTTTTGGTGTGAAAAAGATAAATATTTAAGTACTTTTTTAAAACTCTAAAACATGCTTCCGTTCTGCAGCGGTACGCACGCTTGACATAATCGCATTGGCATTTGAAATGCGAGAACTGACGCATGTGCATCACAGCCGGAAGAGCAGCACTGCTTACAAGTGAGGAGGAGGAATGCTGTACAGTAGCTTGGTTGGTTTTGGTTTAGATCTGTATTGATCTGTTTCTTTACTCACAATGGTGCATTTGTGTGCTTATCCTGGATGTCTCAACCGAGTGGAGAACGTGAGATTACATCTGTATCATGGCAATGTGAATACGTCACACGAGAGACCGCTTGAACTCTACCATCTCCTGAAGCTTATCGGAAGCGATGATTGATTTAGAATTAATAAAAAAGTACTTAAATATTTATCTTTTTTGCACCAAAAGCGATCATGTCACACAGAATTCCATAGGGTTTTCTCCTCAGATTCGTATGGGCAGCTATAGTGTAAAGACTAGGATAGAAATATCTAGTTGTTTCAGATTAATCTCCATTTGAACAATCTTGTTTTCGATAAAAAAAAGATAATAATAAAAAAATTTTTTTAAACCCATTTCTCCCCAATTTGGAATGCCCAATTCCCACTACTCAGTAGGTCCTCGTGGTGGCATGGTTACTCACCTCAATCCGGGTGGCGGAGGACAAGTCTCAGTTGCCTCTGCTTCTGAGACCATCAATCCACGCATCTTATCATGTGGCTCAATGTGCATGACACGGCGGAGACTCACAGCATGTGGAGGCTCATGCTACTCTCCGCGATCCACACACAACTTACCACGCGCCCCATTGAGAGTGAGAACCACTAATCATGACCATGAGGAGGTTACCCCATGTGACTCTATCCTCCCTAGCTACCGGGCCAATTTGGTTGCTTAGGAGACCTGGCTGGAGTCACTCAGGGTGCCCTGGATTCGAACTCACGACTCCAGGGGTGGTAGTCAGCGTCAATGCTCGCTGAGCTACCTAGGCCCCTTGCTTTCGACTCTTAAAATCACAAGAGCGATATTTTCCACATGCTGCTCTTGTCTAAATAACTAGGTGAATAGCTTTAAAAAGAGCATTAATATACTACAATGATACTGTGAAGAGCAGTAATTTAAGTAGTTTTATGTTACATTATTACTTTTTCAATTTTTACTTGAATACTTGATACTGCTGTTAAATGCTTTCCTTCCCATTTTATTTTCCCTAAATTCTGTGTTTTCTTTATAGTTTAAATTTCATGATTTAAAAGATGAGATTTCAGAAATTTGGAATTTGGAAACCACAGGGCCCTACTTTCTTAATGTTTGTATCTTTGCTTAATTTTTCTATTTTATTACTGACTGTTTCCTTGTTTTTGAAAGATTGAGCACATTGACATTTTAGTTTAGTTAGTCTTTGGTTTAGGTGTTGGAATCACAAGGTAACTGCTTATCCGATATTATATCGATATGTATGTCAAGAAATGATACTATTGCAATTTCTGAGAGTTGAACAATGTTTTTTGAAGTTCACTTAACACTGTATATATCAGTGTTGTCACGATACTAAAATTTTAGTAGTCTGTACCAATACCAGTAGGGCTGCCCCCGACCAAAGATTTTCCTAGTCGACTAGTAGTCGTTAATTTAAGCCATTAGTCGACTAGTTGCACGTTTATGATATTAATTTAATTACTTATATATATTTTGGGGGCATCAGAAAATGGTTTGAGTTCCAGGGCTGAGAAAGAATGTTATAAGTAACACTGCTAACACTGTTCTACATTAGAGAAATACTAAACCGTAATAATGAGCCTTTAAAATATACATTTTACAAGTGCTCGAAGTGATCCACAGCGACACCAGTAAAAATGGTAATGATTCTGAATATGTCGGAAAAACCAGCAAGGAGACTGTTTGAACATTTTGTTAATTTATAGAGAGAAATGCACTTTAGGGTTGTGCCGACAGATGATGATCTCGGGGATCGATGATGGTCAGAGTGATCGCCAATAGCTGATGCCTTTGACCATGTCAAGACGATATTTGGCTTGTTTTCCCATGTATTAAATTATTATTATTATTATTATTATTATTATTATTATTGTTATTATTATTATTAGGCTATTATTATCAAATTAATATTACAAATAATTTGCCCGTAGACACACAGACACGTGCTTGAAGAAACATACTTTATTATATTTTTAAGAACAGATGACAGAAAAGCGTCTATGCGCATTTATGATGCGCTGTTTGTACGGAGGCATGCAGTCTCGTGGAACACGCGCATCTAAAAGGCTCTCACTCTTTCTTTGTTTCTGTCTTCTGAATTTTTTTTTTATTTTTTGCATGAACAGTATCGTCTATGAGTGCTGCAAATGACCTCAGGAGGTGCTCTGAGTTCAGTTCACTTTATTTCCACAGAACAGTTTATTGTGAATGCAACTCTGCAGCCTATACATCTGTGATTAAAACATAAAATAATACAAAAACATCTTCACCTCAAAACATGATTTGTGATAGAAGTGATTATTATCATCATTATAATTATTATTTTTACATTTATAATTGTTTTTATGTCTTCATTTGTGTAATTTTTCCACCTGCACGTTTAGACGGATACTTGCCTGACGGTAAATGGAAAGGTGTATATATTTATTATTCTTTTATCACTTCATTATTTTAATTGCTTTTTCATTTGGAGTGCAATTTGATTTTAGAAATGTGTTTTGATTTAAGTTTTTCATTTTTTAAATAAATTAATTTTCAATGCAAAATCACTAAAGCAAGAATATTCACCGATCCCTCAGCCCGGGGGTTGCCGATATACAGGTGCATCTCAATAAATTAGAATGTCGTGGAAAAGTTCATTTATTTCAGTAATTCAACTCAAATTGTGAAACTCGTGTATTAAATAAATTCAGTGCACACAGACTGAAGTAGTTTAAGTCTTTGGTTCTTTTAATTGTGATGATTTTGGCTCACATTTAAAAAACCCACCAATTCACTATCTCAAAAAATTAGAATACATCATAAGACCAATAAAAAAAACATTTTTAGTGAATTGTTGGCCTTCTGGAAAGTATGTTCATTTACTGTGTATGTACTCAATACTTGGTAGGGGCTTCTTTTGCTTTAATTACTGCCTCAATTCGGCGTGGCATAGAGGTGATCAGTTTGTGGCACTGCTGAGGTGGTATGGAAGCCCAGGTTTCTTTGACAGTGGCCTTCAGCTCATCTGCATTTTTTGGTCTCTTGTTTCTCATTTTCCTCTTGACAATACCCCATAGATTCTCTATGGGGTTCAGGTCTGGTGAGTTTGCTGGCCAGTCAAGCACACCAACACCATGGTCATTTAACCAACTTTTGGTGCTTTTGGCAGTGTGGGCAGGTGCCAAATCCTGCTGGAAAATGAAATCAGCATCTTTAAAAAGCTGGTCAGCAGGAGGAGGCATGAAGTGCTCCAAAATTTCTTGGTAAACGGGTGCAGTGACTTTGGTTTTCAAAAAACACAATGGACCAACACCAGCAGATGACATTGCACCCCAAATCATCACAGACTGTGGAAACTTAACACTGGACTTCAAGCAACTTGGGCTATGAGCTTCTCCACCCTTCCTCCAGACTCTAGGACCTTGGTTTCCAAATGAAATACAAAACTTGCTCTCATCTGAAAAGAGGACTTTGGACCACTGGGCAACAGTCCAGTTCTTCTTCTCCTTAGCCCAGGTAAGACGCCTCTGACGTTGTCTGTGGTTCAGGAGTGGCTTAACAAGAGGAATACGACAACTGTAGCCAAATTCCTTGACATGTTTGTGTGTGGTGGCTCTTGATGCCTTGACCCCAGCCTCAGTCCATTCCTTGTGAAGTTCACCCAAATTCTTGAATCGATTTTGCTTGACAATCCTCATAAGACTGCGGTTCTCTCGGTTGGTTGTGCATCTTTTTCTTCCACACTTTTTCCTTCCACTCAACTTTCTGTTAACATGCTTGGATACAGCACTCAGTGAACAGCCAGTTTCTTTGGCAATGAATGTTTGTGGCTTACTCTCCTTGTGAAGGGTGTCAATGATTGTCTTCTGGACAACTGTCAGATCAGCAGTCTTCCCCATGATTGTGTAGCCTAGTGAACCAAACTGAGAGACCATTTTGAAGGCTCAGGAAACCTTTGCAGGTGTTTTGAGTTGATTAGCTGACTGGCATGTCACCATATTCTAATTTTTTGAGATAGTGAATTGGTGGGTTTTTGTTCAATGTGCGCCAAAATCATCACAATTAAAAGAACCAAAGACTTAAACTACTTCAGTCTGTGTGCACTGAATTTATTTAATACACGAGTTTCACAATTTGAGTTGAATTACTGAAATAAATGAACTTTTCCACGACATTCTAATTTATTGAGATGCACCTGTAAATGGATATTGCGATTTTTATATATATATATATCGTGAAGGAGGGAACAAAACAAATGTATTCACACACGATGTATTTACCCGGACAATGAAATACCTGACCGGTAGAGAATGCACAGATGAAGCAGGTTCTTTCCAGAAAATGTTGACATCTGTTGTAAAACCATCTTTCAAAAAGTTGAACAACACACCTTTTAATTGCACTTATTTTTTTTTTCCAGTTTCATTTGAATTTTTAGTTAAAATAAATAAAAAAATTAGTTCTAAGTTTGAAATCAAGGTGTCTTGCTTTATTGTGTAGGCTTAACCCTGCTTAATGAAAATTACCCCATAGTTCCACCTAGCGTCCAACCAGCAGTAATAATGTTTGTCATTTTTATGTGGAGTCTCTTTTTTTTTTCTGCGACAAACCGAACAATCAAAACTTGGTCGACCAAGACTGTTCTCATCGACTAACGTTTGGTCGACTATCAGGAGGCAGCCCTAGATACCAGTGAAATTTCATGGTTCTCGATACCAGTTTCGGTACCACATCAAAAATATGCTAATATCACAATGTGCTATTGAACACACCCGTTTAGCCTATTTAAAAAGATACATTTCATTTTAAATAATAAAAAGAAATGCATGTCTCCTACTTAATTGTTTAAGTAGCGCCCTACTGAAATCTGTTTTACTCTTTACCAAATCATGTTTACCTTTTTGTTATTATTATTATTTTCCAGAACACCATGTTTTAAAGTTTAATTTAATTTCATCATCAAAATAGTGTTTAATCAATTCATTCTTAACTTGAAGTGAAAATAAAACTTTTCAACATTGCATTTTTTTTTTGCCAAACTTTCATTCAACAGCTTAAAGTCTTGCTTGTGATATATTGCTTTATTATTATTATTATTATTATTATTTATTATCTATACAGTGAATATTACATTTAACTATACAGTTGTAATATATTTCTGTCACAATGTCTTCAATTTCAGGGCTCTAGCTTATATTTTGAATTGTGCTTTAATTATGATGCGTTTTATTTTTTTTTTTTAAATTTGCCTGAATTTTCACTTTTTGGATAAACCGTTTGCGATACTTATGTCACGTCTGAAAACGCATCTCTTTACACTGGCCTTTGAGTCTGACAAATTAAAATATAGGACACAGTTTTGGAGTGTTTGTATTTTAGATTACTGGTATTTGTGTATGTGGTCATTTTAAAATGTTATGTTTTAAATTGTATTACTGTGAAGCACTTTGGACAACTCTGTTGTTTTAAATGCTATATAAATAAAGTTGAGTTGAGATTAAAGTGCAAATGCTGTGATTTTAATTATATAAATATATATTTTACATGTGCTGCATGGTTCACAGTAGATCAGTGCTCTGCTCTGTCATCTGATACAATGTGAATGATTCTCAATATGTATGAGCGGTCAGATTTATACATTCAAAGCACGCAACACTTCCACACTAAGACTGCAGCCTTTAGCGGTTTAATAAATCACACTAGGACATGTCACGATTTTAATTTGATTAATTGTCCATTTCAGTGTAAGGAGTAACAGAGCACGTGCTCAAAATGAGCATTTTAAAGCTGTCGTGTGTCAGTCATATTGCGCGCTGGTACTGGATTGAGTCTGTGCTCGGTACTACCGGTACTGCAGAAACACTGGTATCGTTACTGTAACGGGTAAAGGATGGGCAAGGAGGAGGCGGGAACCAGCTAAACAATCAACAAACTTTTAATGCATAAATTAACTTTAACATAAACAGACACACATGCAACGCGGCCGCGTGCGTCTCTCTCCTGAGCCGGCGTCTCTGGCTACCCCTTATTTCGCTCTCCCGCTGATCAGCTGATTCGGTGCCAGCCTGGCTACTGCCACCTCCTCGTCACCGTTACATCTTTGTTATTATAGTATCGACTTGGTACCGAAGTACCGGTACTTTTGACAACACAAGTGTATAGTATACATTTACATTGTGTGTGTGTGTGTGTGTGTGTGTATACACACACACACACGCACACTGCCGGTCAAAAGTTTTGAAACACTTATTCATTATTATAATTTTTTTTCTTCACATTTTAGAATAATAGTAAAGTCATCAAAACTATGGAATAACATAAATGGAACTATGGGAATTATGTTGTGACTAAACAAAATCCCAAATAAATCAAAACTGTGTTATATTTTTGCATCTTCAAAGTAGTCACCCTTTGCCTAGAATTTGCAGACATGTACTCTTGACATTTTCTCAACCAACTTCTTGAGGTATCACCCTGGGATGCTTTTTAAACAGTATTGAAGGAGTTCCCATCTATGTTGGGCACTTATTGGCTGCTTTTCTTTATTATTTGGTCCAAGTCATCAATTTCAAAAACTTTTTTTTTTTTTTTATTAAATTTTAGTTTTATAATGAAATAAATGAATATGGTGGCACAATTATATTTTTCTCTACAAAACTAATTTCAGACATTTAAGCATACGCCTTCAGATCAAAAGATTTTTAAGATCATGAGAAACATTTCGGTCAAGTGTTTCAAAAATGTTGACCGGGGGTGGGTGGGTGTGTGTGTGTGTGTGTGTGTGTGTGTGTGTGTGTGTGTGTGTGTGTATGTGTATATATATATATATATATATATATATAATATGTGTATTCCATCTTCCTCTTGATCACATTCCAGAGGTTTTCAATGGGTTTCAGGTCTGGAGATTGGGTTGGCCATGACAGGGTCTTGATCTGGTTATCCTCCATCCACACCTTGATTGACCTGTGTGGTATGGAGCATTGTCCTGCTGGAAAAACCAATACCCAGAGTTGGGGAACATGGTCAGAGCACAAGGAAGCAAATTTTCTTCCAAGATAACCTTGCACATGGCTTGATTCATGTGTCCTTCACAAAGACAAATCTGCCTGATTCCAGCCTTGCTGAAGCACCCCCAGATCATCTTTGCATTATTCGAAGTCTGAAAACACTGCATCTTTTTTTGTCATCAGTTGTCATTTTCTGCAAATAAATGCTCTAAATGACAATGTTTTTATTTGTAATTTGGGAGAAATGTTGTCAGTACTATAGAATAAAACAGAAATGTTCATTTTACTCAAACACATACCTATAAATAGTAAATCCAGAGAAACTGTGTAATTTTGCAGTGATCTCTTAAATTTTTCCAGAGCTTATATTTGTGAAATCAAACAAAACATACTTTTTTTTTTCATTTAGTTGATTTGCTTCCTACTCTATAAATGACATAGTTTTCCTTTCATCAGGCTCTTATGTTTTAAGGAATCTAATATGAAAATTTTAAGCAAACAAGTCCAGTTTATATCTAACACCATTCTAACAGAGCATATGGGACACATTATTTTACCGCATGTCAAAATAATTCAGCAGACTAGATTCCTCATGCTAGTGGATGTTTATTTAGGAAAAATCCTGTACAGGTCAAAATGCTCCCAAACCCTGGATTTGAAAGAGGAAGGCGGATTTTGAATAGTCTCCGATGCATTCATGCTGTCAACAACTTTTCCACGATTTGGATTATGTCTGAAGAGTTCTGTTTTGTATCAGCGGTGAACATGATAACTGCACCATCTAATGGACTGTTGTTAAAGTATTGGTTCAATTTGGTTAAAAGAACTTTTTTTTTTTTTTCATGAAAATGTATTTGTAAAAATTTAAATAACTATCCATTTTTGGTACACTAATATCGATACAATATCGTTAGGAAAATGTTGCAATTCTTTAATGATCCCCCCCCCCCACAATTTGGTTGTGGAATCAAGATTGTTATTGAGAATTGTCAAATTGCTTTCTTATGTAAGCATAATGGACATTTGAACTGAAATACACCCAAATTAATGGTAATCGAAATTGCAATCGAATCGGGAGCTTGTGAATGGGAATCAGATTGGGAAATCTATATGGATCCCCAGCCTTACAAACTAGCACATCAGCCCTCTTGATGTGGATGATTGCTTAAATATATTTTTATTCGTTTTGAGACCTCTTTCGTTCCACATGCCTGTTCAGAGCAGGAAAGTGAATTGTTCTGCTTCTATGTTACTGGATCAACCTCCACATCAGTGACATGACTTTGTATTAGTGTGTGTTGGTGTTTTGGCAGAACAGGAGTTCTGTGGTGTGGGCCTGGACCGTGTTTCCGTGTGGAGGATTAAATTAGCAGCAGTTGTTTATCGTCTGTACCCAATCCATCTGTCTAACTCAGAGCCGGCTCTATCTGTGCTATCATAATTCAGTCCAATGGCCGACCCCCCCCCCCCCCCCCACACTAACACTCACATCTGGATGGTCCACACACCCTTCCCACTTCCCCAACAGACAGTGAGACATTTCACCCAGTGTAACCTCTCTGCCAAGAGCGCTTGGCTTTCCTCCTATGCAGATTAGCCATGTGCTAATTGCAGTTATTTGTTTTTTTTCCCTTTTTTGGAGAGCGAGTTAGAGAGGAAGGAAAAAAAGCCATGGACAATTTCCTCGAGTGATTGATTGTTAGATGAGGAAGAGGAGGGGTTGAGAGAGGTGATC
This sequence comes from Myxocyprinus asiaticus, assembly GCF_019703515.2. Classification (NCBI taxonomy): domain Eukaryota; kingdom Metazoa; phylum Chordata; class Actinopteri; order Cypriniformes; family Catostomidae; genus Myxocyprinus; species Myxocyprinus asiaticus. The sequence goes on from NC_059373.1 coordinate 38,510,391, forward strand.
CAGATAGCATGAGTGTATTTGGACCTGAACATTTGATCAAACATTGTTTAAAGGTCATTAATGTTAATTAATAGAATACAACAAGCAAATTGTTTCACTCACAGACTAAAATTTGTTCATTTGTATTTGCAAAAACACAGTTATGAACATTGTAATCAAATGTTTATTATTTGTCATGTTTTAAGATTACTTAAAGCAGATGCTCCTGATTAAAATGCGCCAAAATCCATTATACAATTCATATTTCTGAGGTAATCTTCTTGGAGCGACTTAACATGTTGAGCAGCGGAAAGGAAGTTGCCTTCCTAATGCACCTATGTCAGGCTATCAGTGTGATTTATACATGGGTGCGATTGGTCTGATTTTTTTCCCTCACTCAATAACGCAATTTACGGGACAGCGTAAATCCAAATCTTTGTCCAGTCAGATGTTCTCTTGAATGATGTTTTCTAGAATGAGAATATCCATTACACCAATACCATATGTAACAAATCATATTACATATTACAGTTGTCTGTGAATGAAAGCGAAACGTAAACAAAAGGCTACTAGCTATTTAAAAAAAGAGACATCCCGTCAAGTCTTCCTGTTTCAATAGGAAATGTATCGACACTGGAAAGAAAACTGCACCCCTCAAACAATATCATGTGCATTAGCTATAAAAACATTTTTTTTATAGCATAATCTGAAAGAAGCACCTTTTATGATACCAGTGTTGTGATCACCTGCTTGGATTTTCACGGACTGACCGTCATGATTTGTGAATCAGAGGAACTTTTGATCCTGATCCTCAAGTTTTGATTTTGACTGATGAAATACGCGCTCAACGGGAAGAAAACGCAGGATATTCATGAGCTTCGTGAATTACATCTGTTCAAACGAGATATTTGCATAATTGCAGATGATATATAAAAGAAACGTGCCTTTTATCATTAGAAAAGAAAGTTAAGTTACAGGGAACTGTTGCTGTTGCATCCACAGGATGCTGGATCTGCTGAAGTTGTGTGAGGTTGGTTTATTACATCTGTTTAAACGAGATATGTGCATATTAGCAGACGTTATATATGATATTAGTTTGATTGATATTTGCCTTTGTCATTAGACAAGACAGTTAAGTTACAGGGAACTGTTGAGGAGAGAGAGGGAGAATGAAACGGGCGAACACTTTTACATTATGAACTGAAACATGTCTGCCGCGTCTCTGATATGAGGACCGTTTAAATGAGACTGTGTTGCACACCCGTCTATTTCTGTAGTAACACAATGGCATGTAACAACAAAACAAACCGTGACTGGTCATTTACATGTCTCAGTTGCTTCACATGCAAACAGGTGATTCTCAGCACCCTCAAGAAACAAATCGGCCAGACGGGAAAATGTATCGGCCAGTGCAATAATTAAAAAAAGTCAGAATATCGGCCGATTTATTGGCCTCGGTGATATATCGGTCGACCACTATTTGGAACATCCACTTTTACTGTCTAATTAATTCCCGATGGACAAAATCAAGCCCTGCTGTATTTATTTCTTGTTAAATATCCTGTTTCACATGTTTCACTTTTCATATGTCACATTTCAGAAGCAACATGTGTTTTGAATGCCATTTTCATGTTGACTTTTACTTCTTCAAGGTCTTGTTTTCAGGGACTGTCAATGGTGATTTCAGGAGAAAATACCCTGACTGGTCATTGTTATTGTTGCCGTTAACTAGTACCATTCATTAAAAAATGAAAGGAAAACACTTGCCCTCAGTGAATAATTTTGTAGTGGGAAATCCTTGAATTCCCCTCAGGGATCAATAAAATATGTCTGTGTATTTAAAAGTGAGAGACAGCGAGATATGGTGCTGCTTATTTTTGAATTTGCCTGAGGATAAATTAAAAGCACCTCATTTCTGAACAACTGTCATTCTCTCTCGCCGTCACTTCCAGTCCTCTTTCTCACACTTAAGGGAGCCCTGAGGTAATTCATGCACATTATACTGCGTAAACGCAACCTCAACGTTTTTCAGACTGAATGCAGGTACATGGATACGACTGCATGTTTACCACTGTCGCTGGAAGAATGAGGATATAGCTGTGTGTTGGCCTGCTATCTTGATTTGTGGGCCAATCACTCAAGGCATGAATGTTGGTAATAGTCTTCACCGAATGTATGCTTTTATGCTTAAAATGAATGAATGCATTTGATGCATGCGCACCATGACTGCTTTGTGGTACTCTTTAGTTCAAGTCAAAGGAAGGCATATATACGTAGATGATGCGCATGGAGGAGGATTATCCGATTTTCACACTGGTGCTGTTCATGTTCAAACCGAGTAACACCGGTATTACCACTGGTTGGACACTAAGTGGTACTATGGGTTTTCGTTAAGCAATAGCCTACACAATATCACAAGGCAGCTTGATTTCAAACTTTGAACTTTTATTTTTTATTTATTTTAACTAAAATTTCAAATGAAACTGGAACAAAATGAATTGCAATTAAAATGTGTGTTCAACTTTTTGAAAGATGGCTTTTCAACAGTTGTGAAGGGCAACATCTCTTTGGCAATTAACCTACTTCATCCATGCATTCTCTACTGGTCAGGTATTTCGTTGTCCGGGCAAAACCCATATATTACCACCATTTACACCATTCCATTTACCATCATGCAAGTATCCGTCAACAAGTATCTGTCTATGGCAACAGATGGAAAATTACTAATACAAATTAAAATCTAAAAACAATTACAAATGTAAACATAATTATAATGATGATAATGTGTTTTTGTATTATTTTATGTTTTAATCACAGATGTATAGGCTGCAGAGTTGCGTTCACAATAAACTGCTCTGTGGAAATAAAGCGAACTGAACTCAGTGCACCTCCTGAGGTCATTTGCAGCACTCATAGACGATACTGTTCATGCAAACAAATTTCATAAGACTGAAACAAAGAAAGAGTGAGAACCCTTTACATACACGTGTTCCACGAGACTGCACGCCTCCGAACAAACAGTGCGTCATACACGTGCATTGACGGCTTTTCTGTCATCTGTTCTTAAAAATATAATAAAGTGTGTTTTTTCAAGCACGTGTCTGTGTGTCTAACAGCATTTCTTGTGTCATTCCGAATCTGAGACATCTTACAGTTAACCACCATGCACATTATATTCGCTTCCTGCAATTAAACGTCTTCTGTCAGTGCGCGTACTTTGCTGCCCGTGTAATTTGATACGTTGGTTAAGAACATCTGGCTTTCACTGCATAATTTAGGTTCATTTATCATGGGCCGCAAACTCTTCATTAGGCAACTGTTCTTTATTTAAGGCTATTCTATTCGTTAGGCTATTGGATTGATATTGGAAGTTCCATTCATAATGTTTCCACTGGTATAAAATTTCACACTTGTGTTGTCCCTTGTACCGAGTAAAACCGGTAACACTGTACCGATGTGGCAACCCTACTGCACGTGGCAGTCCGCTCAGACTGTGCTGATGACGAAATTTGCATCACGCATACTGTGCACAGAGCAATCAGTAATGCGGACAACTGAAGTATACTTTGGCCTTAAAAGAATATTCTAGGTTCAATACAAGTTGAGCTCAATCAAACGCATTTGTGGCAAAATGTTGACCATCTCCATCCTTAGATCAGTGGAGAATAAGCTTTGTGTCCAGATTCGGCTCAGTAGTCTCAGGCATGTCCAGTCTTCCAGCTCTGCTCTACTATCCAGAATGCCTTATTAATGCAGCAAGAGCAGCAGCACTGGTTCACAATGGGCTGCGGTCACAGCTGGGACCTGTTACACCACTTCAAACATGCTGCCCTATGTCTCTGTGCCAGTACCCTAGTGATCCTCAACTGAGTGGAGTGTGAACATGTGTGTTTGCTGATCACAGAAGGACGCAGGAAGTAATCAAGCAATTGAACGGTTTAGTCAAGCCCGAGTGTTACTCCAGTGAAGAAGTGATGAGCTGCTTAGGGATGGGAATCGTCATAAGAAATTTAACATTAACAGTTCTTTAGTACATTTGAGGAAGAATTATTTAGACATATGAAATGCAGTTCTTTTTTTAATTGTATTTTTTATTTCCCCACAGCAGCCTGTTCACGTATGATATAATAAATGTATATATTTTTTTTTTAACAAAACTCAATGTATCTTTAACTACACAGTTATATTGTGGCCAAGCAGTGGCCTGATTGAAGCCTTAAAGGGTCATGAAACACTAAACTACATTTTCTGAGATGTTACCAGATATGTAGGTGTTACACATGATAGAAGACAAAGTATCCATTATTTTTTGCGCTATTTTCGTCTTCTGGCTTTAAAATCAACATCGAGTCGACATCACACGATGTGACGTGTCCCTGTACTATAGTGTACTATAAAGCTGTCTACATTTCAAATGCAGAATGTGATTTAAAATGTCTGTTACTTCAAATGTGAACAATTTAGTTGTTACGCATCATTTTATGCTTTTTGGACGCTTTTAATCACCAAAGCTGTCTACACTGCAAAATGCGTGATGTTGCTTGCTCTTTTGCAGCGTAGACAGCTTCTTTCATTATAGTAGGAGCGGTTTTGTTTTGCTGTGTCACACCGCCTGCTTACAGTGTCACTTACATGTTACATTACTGCTTTTCTGTTTAAGCCTATTAGGACAAACTTGAAAGTGATTCCAAAATCATTTTCTCTCCACTAGCTGATGTTTGGGTCACACTCAGTCACCATACACATTTGTTTCCTCTTGTCTGTTTTCAAAGGGAAGTTCTCTGATCATCCAGTCTCCAGCCGCTGGCACTCAGGACGGCCTGGCAGATTGAACCGCTGCTTTCATCCTCTCATTCATTCAGTGCCAACTTTCCCTCCCTTTACTCCCTTTGGTTTTGAAGGATATGGTTCTATTTTGGAATTTGGGTTGTGTTTCTCAGCCCTCCTCTGGCTAATACTGTGCCATGGCAAGGTGTTTGTTTCGTTCATAACAATGGAAACAAGCCTCTATCACTGTGATAACCGAAAACTTATTCAAAGATGGTTAAGTGAATGCTTTCAGAAAATTGATCCAGATGGTTTGTGTGAAGCTGGCTGAATGTTGTTGGATGCCAAAGCATACTCATTAATGGCACCAAGTTTGTAGAACCTGATTTTGACTTTTGCAGCTGATTTCTTTTCTTTTTTTTTTTTTTTTTTTTTTTTTTTTTTTAAGTCAACATATCAAAATTGACCCCATTTAATTTCTTGACACATGTTTCTGGTCTTATTGGTCCTTATTGGTGAAAGCCGTTAGAAGTCGCCTTATTTAAAACTTGCTCTACCTCTGAAACAGCTTTATTTTTCGAATGATGTCCCCAATCCGTCATCAAGCCCTCCCTTCCATTTTGTTATGTAACACCCACTTCTTATGATTCAATCAATTCCCTACGGATAAAATACAGCCCCTCGAAAAAACAATTTCTTCCTTGTTTGATGTCCTGTTTCACTCAGAAATACTTGAGATTACAGTTGACAGAGGGGTTACAAATGCGGTTTGATGTGGACTTGAATTCACACAAGTACTTACCTTCACTTTTTTTTTTTTTTTTTTTTTTCAGCCCCCTGTCCCCATGGACCAGGTGGGAAAGATTCGAGGGCAGCACTACGGTCCAGGAAACCCCTATACTCAGCAGCAGGTGCCTCCCCCAGGCTCCCAGCAGGGACCTTCCTACCCAGCACAGGGTTATGGACCTCCGGGACCTCAGAGGTACCCAATAGGCATGCAGGGACGAACTTCTGGAGGCATGAGTGGAATGCAGTACGGACAACAGGTCAGCCTAAAGTCGTCATGTAGTAGTGCTGATTTGAATGAATTGCACTTTATCATGATTTTCCACTGAAAATACATACACTTGTGGCCAAAAGTTTGGAATAATGAACAGATCTTGCTGTTTTAGAAAGAAATTGGTACTTTAATTCACCAAAGTGGCATTCAGCTGATCACAAAGTATAGTCAGGACATTACTGATGTAAAAAACAGCACCATCACTATTTGAAAGTCATTTTTGATCAAATCTATACAGGTCCCATTTCCAGCAGCCATCACTCCAACACCTTATCCTTGAGTAATCATGCTAAATTAATCATTTGGTACTAGAAAAATCACTTGCCATTATATCAAACACAGTTGAAAGCTATTTGGTTCATTAAATGAAGCTTAACATTGTCTTTGTGTTTGTTTTTGAGTTGCCACAGTATGCAATAGACTGCCATGTCTTAAGGTCAATATTGGACAAAAATGGCAAAAAAATAAACTGCTTTCTCTAGAAACTCATCAGTGAATCATTGTTTTGAGGAACGAAGGCTATACAATGCTTGAAAAAGATTTCATACAAAGGTGTACACTACAGTCTTCAAAGACAAAGGACAACTGGCTCTAACAAGAACAGAAAGAGATGTGGAAGGCCAGATGTACAACTAAACAAGAGGATAAGTACATCAGAGTCTCTAGTTTGAGAAATAGACACCTCACATGTCCTCAGCTGACAGCTTCATTGAATTCTACCCGCTCAACATCAGTTTCATGTACAACAGTAAAGAGAAGACTCAGGGGTGCAGGCCTTATGGAAAGAATTGCAAAGAAAAAGCCACTTTTGAAACAGAAAAACAAAAAGAAAAGGTCAGAGTGGGCAAAGAAACACAGACATTGGACAACAGATAATTGGAAAAGAGTGTTATGGATCTTAACCCCATTGAGCTTTTGTGGGATCAGCTAGACTGTAAGGTGTGTGAGAAGTGTCCAACAAGACAGCCACATCTATGGCAAGTGCTACAGGAAGTTTGGGGTGAAATGTCACCTGAGTATCTGGACAAACTGACAGCTAGAATGTCAAGGATCTGTAAAGCTGTCATTGCTGCACGTGGAGGATTTTTTGATGAGAACTCTTTGAAGTAGTTTAAGAAGTTCTGAAAATTTTTTTCAAATTGTAATAGTAATTCTTCACATTATTAATGTCCTGACTATACATGGTTGAATGCCACTTTGGTGAATAAAAGTACTTTGTAAGTAAATAAATGTATTTCTTTCCATAAGATCAAAATCTGTACATTTATTCCAAATTTTTGACCGCCAGTGTAATTCAAAGTTTTCATTTGAATATGGCAGAATGACTACAAATAACATTTTAATTTGAAACAATAGAAGGTTTTATTCTAACACTTTTCAGATCAATTTGTCATGTCAGCATGTTTTTGATTTGACATTTTGAGTGTTGAAAATGTCAGCTTTACCAATTCACTCTTGGAAAGATGCAAAAGGTTGGATTGATCAGTAGAATATACAGTGTTTCAGAAAATGTGCATAATTTATTCAGGATCATCAGCACTTGCAACATATTTATTGTGGAAATTTTGCCTCAGTTCACATAGTAATTGCGATTCACATGTCTTGTGATGAATGTTACAATGAATTTTGATGATAAATGCTGGAGAATCTCAGTATTTTATATAATGTGATGTAATGGAGTTTTACGTATATACTCTTTATTTGCTATTGCTAGGACTGACTTTTCATTGTATGTATGTGTGTGTGTCTCTCTCTCTCTATATATATATATTAAGAAATGACAATTTATATGACAATCATGAAAGCCCTAAAACAGACAATTAATCGTCATAATTGCAATTATTTGTTTGACAATTAATCGTCAGCCAAATTTCATAATCGTGACAGCCATAACATACATATGTGTGTGTGTGTGTGTGTGTGTGTGTGTGTTTATAGTGTTCTCATTTTTCATTTTTAATAATGCTACCTTTAGCCAACACCAACCCTCATTACAAGTTTTAGTCTAAGGGTCAATGACATGATGCTCAAAAAAACATAGAAAATGCTATTTTCGCAGAACAATTATTATCATAAAGAACATGTTTTTGAGTTTAAAATCATTCAAAATGTGTACGGTTTCAGTTTTATAGTGTCATTAAAAGCTGAAGTTCTTGAATAAAGAAATGTTGGCAGGAGTAGTTATGAACAATCTTTTGTTATTATTTTTTAAATAGAGTAAGCAATTAAACCATTTTAAAAAAATTATTCATATTTGCAAATCTTTTGACCACCAGATCAAAGTCAGGTGGTGTAACAGAGATGTTGGAAAACATTCTGTTGATATTCGTGACTCAAAAATTCATGATTATTTTTACCTAGAGAAATGTTTTAAAAAAACTTTTTTAAATTACTGATTAATGTGTATTCTGCGTGCAAGGAAATTTGCATTCTTCAAAATTTGCATTTTTCATTCATTCCTTTTACTTTATAGTTGCACTATTCAATATTTAGACATTATTACATTTTCTATTAGAAATTGGTGTTTTTCACAAATGTATGAAACCAATGTGGACACAAAGATTATATTTCAGTGAACTTGAGACATGTTTTAAACTAGATTTTTTTAAAGATTCCTCATTTTTATCACATTAGTCAATGACCCATAAATAAATATTAGTATTTGCTTTGGCCAGCCATTTATTTCTAGTTCTTTGTCACTATTGATCAGGTTGATGATGTATTCCACCTTTTTATTTTCTGTTGTCCCACATTGTGGGAAGATCTTTACTGTAATACCTGATTGGGTTTTTCAGGGTCTTTGTTTGAATTTGAACTTGAAGGCTTCAGACGTTTTAAAGACATTCTTGAGCTCATGCCTTCATCTCTGCTTTCAAAGAAGGTTGTGATGAGGTCACGGTGAAGCTCAGTCACTTGGGAATTTCCATGCACAAACTTGTGTTTTTGTGTGTGCCGGCTTTTGAGTGTCTACCTTTCTTGATCCTGGTGTCTGTTCACATGTGGAGCGCCGGGTGCCCTATTGTGCTTGTGATGAGTTAGTGTGCACTAGAGTGCCATCCATTTGTGAGACTAGCAATGCACATCCACTTCAGTTTGTTTTTATAAAACCTCCCTGTCAGATGCATTTTCTTTTTTTCCATTTTTATTTCCTTTTCCCTCGAAAGGGAAAGTGCCCTGCTTGTTACCATCAGGCTTTTGTGTCACACAGTACTCTCTTCAGCAAGGTCAGTTTATTTTGTATGCTGCCTGCAAGTAATAAAAATTCAAGCGTTTCCCTGAAAGCCCATGTGCTTCCAGGTTGGTTCAAGTGGATAAGAGCTCTGAAGAAAACATTGACCTCAGCCCAGGTGAAACCTAAAATATGTCCTTTTGCTGCCACTGTCAGCCTGATCAAAGTGTGCTGAATGGGAAAGCAGTATGTGTTAAGTCACTTTAAACATATTTATCGCAACAATAAACACATTTTACACCTGTATTTGCCAAGTTTATTCTATTAATTGTAGTTTATAGTAGGGAAGCGCTGATGGCCAATATGCTAATTATTTTTATGTTTGGTTAAAGCTAAGTCCAGATGGAAGCTGCAGACTTTAATAGCATTGGGTTTTTGTGTAACCATCCAGAGACAGTTAAAAAAAAGTCATTTAAAGCTGAAATTCCTGAATAAGTGCATTATTCTCATCTTTCATTATTTAAAAAAAAAAAAAAAGTGAAACAAGTTTAGTTTTAAATAGCCTATTATTTTAAAATGTTTTGTCCCAAATAAAAGTCAACGTGCAAGTAGCCATTTTCTTGTCATGTGACAAAAAAAGATATTTAAAATAGAGGACGCTTTTAGACCCTTATGACTGTGTGAATTTAATAAATAAATAATTTAAAAAACATTTAAAGCATTTTATAAAAGTAAAAAAAAAAATGTGATCAAGACCACATGGACATTTAGATATGATTTCTATTAACTTAACACATTCTAAACTAAATTTTCAAAATATTTATAATTTTTATCACTTCGGACAACCTTATTTGTCAAAGACCCTGACACTCAATATGGTCACTGATATGTTGGGTGTCCTTAGTTCCTAGTTGCAACTGGCCAATTGATGGCATACTTGGGTCTTGTGTTTTTTCTTTATAGATGGGCTACGGACAGCATGGCCCAGGGGGTTATGGCCAGAACCAGGGTGGCTACTATGGACAACAGGGCCCTTCCCCCCTAGGAGGCCCCCAACAGTCTCCATACCCTCAGCAGCCCCCTACTGGACCAGGCACCCAGCCTCCATACTCTCTTCAACCCACTGGCCCTCCCCATGGCCAGAGTGGACCCCCTTACAGTCAGCCTCCGGGCCCCCACGGTCCCCCTCAGGTCCAGCCTCCATACTCCCAGACTCCTCAGTCACAGTCAGGCCAGCCTCCTTACACCCAGTCCCAGGGACCCCCACAGTCCCAGGGTCCCTCTCAGGGCCAGCAAGGGCCTCAGTCGCAGCCTGCATACCCTCAGCCATCTCCCGGTACAGGGCAGGGTCCCTCTCCACAGCAGCAGGGTCCACCGCAGTCACAGCCGCCCAACTCGGCACCCCCACAGTCGTCCCAGCAGCCTTCAGGACAGGGTCAGCCCTCGCCCTACTCACAGACTCCTCCTCTGCAGTCTCAGCAACAACAACAGCAGTCACCCTTCCAACGTTTTCCACCGCCACCACAGGTAAAACCAAATGGTCACACTGTACAACCTGATCCCACCCCAACGTCTGGTTCAAAAGGAAATGTGTCAACATAGTAAATATTTCCATTCGTCAAACTTTCACGGGGTCTTTAAAAGTAAGGGTTCTTAGATAAACACCATCCTTTCACAACTGCAGGGTTTGTTGCTCTTTCATCAGTTGTTCCTTATTTTGTTGTTGCCTTTTTATTCCTCAGGAGCTATCTCAAGACTCTTTCAGCTCCCAGTCATCAGCTCCATCTTCCAATCAGCCCATGGTGTCCAGTAAGAGTGGACCAGAGGAGAACATGCAGGGACGACCTTCCAGCCTACCTGTGAGTCCCATCAATGTTCTCAACCAGACTAATGCTAACACCATGCTAGCTTTCGAAAAGACGCTGAAGTACTTCAGATGGGACAAGTTCACTTGACATGACAATCAGTTTTGTAGTGGTAACACGTTCTTGGTTGAAGTGTTAATGTAAACTGTTATCCAAGTGCTTTGGTTACTCGATGCAGTTTATTTTTAGTTTGTTAATTCACCAAGGCTAGCTAATGCTTTTGTGCAAATCTTGGCCATAAACAAAGACTTTTTGTCCCAGATCACTGAGTGAACCAGCTAACATGGCCTTGGTGTGTGTTTGCGTCTGTTTGGCATATTATTTGGCAGGAGGACACTAGGCTTAGCCAATGCTGTATGAAGATGTAAAAAGTATAACGGTTTAGCTAGAATCTCAATATCAATTTTCAGACATCTGGTATAAAATCTAGCTCTGTTGAGAGAGGTGGTGAGTTAGGATAATTGCAGGTTTAGATTAGGGCTGCAACTAACGATTATTTTGATAATTGATTAATCTAATGATTATTAGAATGATTATTGCAACGATTAATCATTAGCTCTTAACTGATTATTCAGCTTGTGCCCCAACTTAAAAGGATGTCTTAAACGTGCTTGCTAACAATAAAGAGGATAAAATCCTCTTTTAAAAATACCTCTAAATGACATTCACTCAAAGGAAAAAATACTTTTTATTTCAGTAAAGAAATTCACTGCAAATAATGCTATGGTTATCAAGTGTTTTTGTCTTGTTTTCCATTTTAAAATTGTCTGAATCCTTAAAACAAGATACATTTATTTGTGAAGCAACATATAAGACATTTAGATTTGCTCTAAGAGAATGTATCTTGAATATAAGTGTATTTTGTATACAAGTGTATTTTTCACTTGGTTATATTTCTGTGAGAGCAGTAAAGACAAAATATACTTCTATTCAAGATCTATTCTCTAAAAGCAAGTCTAAATATCTTCTCAGGTGAATGCATCTTTTTTAAAGGATTTTTAGATATTTTAAAATATTTGTATTTTTAATATTATATTCATCATTCTCAGATTAAAAAAAAAAAAAATTTTTCTGCAGTATAGCTGCTAAAGTAAATGTGCGTTGTTTTAAAGGAGTTTTAGATATTTATATTGGAAAACAAGCCAAAACAAAAACAAAAAAAAAACGTATTTTGTTGCCGTGTATAATGGGGTGAAGACTACCCTCTCTCACCTTTCTGTTCACTTCAATCCATCTTTAATTCAGAAAAAAAAAAAAAAAAAATCTCTCTCTTATAAATAAAGCTGTGTATTGCCAGTTTTCTTCACGATAAGAAATGAACAGTGACACATATATTATGATTCAATAAGTCACGAGTCATCACGTTATAATCTAGCTGCATTAAGCGTGCACACTCGAGGGATGAGCGTCCCCGTGACAGTGTGTGCATCAGCCGGATGCAGTTTCAGTCTCTCCCCCTTAGATCAGGACACTTCACGCAACTCATAGATGAGGCGCTGACCGCACGGAGAAATGCCAGTTTCAGAGTTGTTTACATGATCTGCTTCCTTATTATTAGAACTTTAATAAAGCTATAACGCATTAAATGTAACTGAATTAAAGATGTAACGCTGGGGTGTTTCCTTTAAAGATGCTCGACCAAAAACGCAAGTTTTACTTCAGCGGAGCGGCAGCTCCACTTATTCCACAACGAGAGTGCTTCTGTATTTACTTATTTTGTATTTTTGTATAATTCCCTCATATTTTGTGATCTACATCACCTGAAGCTGTGAAAGTTTAGACTGCGTCTGGACTATAAGCAGTGTAATTCTTCCTCTCTTCAGTCAGGTGTGAGCTGCAGTGCTGCTCTCGCGCGTCATCATTAGACTTTCATATGATCTTATGTTACATTAAATGATATCAAACGACTATGACAATGAAAATTTTGTCTAGACTAATCGTTTCAGCCCTAGTTTTGATTAATCTTAGCTTCAGACAGCACGCCTACAGACCGTCTGATGCGTATTGTACACAAAAATGGCAAACTAAGTGGGTGAAAATCACGTTCAAGATTGTTTGGTTTTATACAACTTCTGGTAGTCGGAGTTTCTTTCTCAAAGTTTGTTTTATGATCATTTGAAAGGAAGAACTAGATCCTGGATTTGCTAAAGTTTGCACATTTTTGAAGATATTCAAGTGTTTTGTTGAATATTCTGTCTATTCTGCTTTGTCAATCAAAATAGAAGATGCTTTCAGAAACTTTGCATATTAAGCTATTCATATTAACACTACAGAGTCAACTTTAAGTAAGCCTTTTGTTGGTAGATTTTTTTTGAGCAACCTATCACCGACCCATTGGTTGGAAGTTTTCTGGAATCTGTTTGAAAACAGCTATTTTTTTTGCATTTTAGTTTTGTGACATTAGTGTCACTGAAACTACACACTTCAACTTTGATTTATTACCAACTAAATTAGCATTGTTTTATGTCAGTAAAACAATGAGATACTATGTCAGACTGTCTCTTCCTGTCTTAATGGTCAGAATGAGATACTATGGGTATCAGACACCATGCTGATCAGAATCAGAATGAGCTTTATTGCCAAGTGTTCTCATGTACACAAGGAATTTTTTTAGTGATAGGAGAAACAAGTGCACACAGAACATTACAGTGAGACAGAATATAAAACAAGGTAAGAGTAAGGGTACGTGAGACTTGTGGAGATTGAAAACCAGGTCAGTGAAAACTCGAAGGTTTGAACATCTGGCACTGTCGCTGTGAAAAGGAAAAAAAAACCACTCAGGATTGGTGTTTGTCTAGAAGGTGATCGGGAACAGAAAGCTCATTCAGAGAGGCCAAATGATGAGAATTAAAGAGAGAATGGAAGAAACCGAGGTGCCCAGTAGAAAGCAGGTGAATAACTGGAGATTGAAGAGCAGCTGAGGGATGATGGTGAAAGTGGGATGCTTGAGAAAACTGCAAGATCCTGCCGTTCGTGCCAGTGAGGGATGCCCTCAGGCGAGATTTCCTTTTTAGTTCTTTTTTTGTTTATATCTTTCTCTCTTACGTAGCCAATAACTGAGATTGGCTGAGTTTTTTTTTTTTTTCAAACTAAGGAATACCCAGAGTTTGCTTCGAGGCAAACTTAGCCCTCGCTTGAACTTCCGCCACATCTCTCTCATAATCTGTTCCCATGGTAGATTAGCCCCTACTGTTAACTTTAATCTGGCCACAGGTAAAAAACATCTAAATCACCTACTGACCTGCATGCGTGTTTCCAACTGCGTTTCAAAAGCTGCTATGAGAAACAATATAGTAAAACATAAAGCACACACAACACTTCCTTGAACATAATAGCACATCATTTATTTGTTTTTAGGGTAAACATTTAAGAAAGTTGGTATATGTTGCGTAAAATAAAAAATTCAACTTTTAAAAACTGGACAGCTGCGTACCGTTCCGTTCTCCATCCAGTGTTTTTGAACACTAGAACAGCCGTTAAAAGTCTGATTGACATGACCTTAAACCAACATCACTATACAGGAGGGATGGAACGATATGGTTATCTCATGATTCGGTTCGATATACAATATGAGGTTCACGATTTGATAAGATAACACTTAAATGAATCGAACAGAATTGTTTTTTTGTTTTAAATGTTTGCAATAACGTCAAAATAAAGTTCTTTAATACACAATATAAATGCTCAAAGAGTTTCTCATATACCTTTCACTATAAGATCACAAACAAATGAGCCTTCAGAAATATTGGGCTGCATTCAGGCTGATCAGATGCTGAACAAGCAATAGAACTGAACAGAACCTGTCCTATAAAAGTATGTGAGTTTTTTTTATCATTTGTCTTATTATAATCACATTTTAACTTTTTAAAAATACAAAAATTCTACTTTCTATCAATTAATATTATTTCTTGAAATTGTATATATAATAATGAAATGAGCTGTCAATGTTAGAAATAATGTTCAATTTACAAGTAATAACATTGTTTACATTAATTTATATAACAAGCACTATAATGGTACTGTCACTTTAAGAGTTTAACGCGCATCTCACGCAAGTGTTGCGGTTTATCAACGAGAGAGAAGTCTTGTTTTTTTTTTTTTGCGCATCTGTGTCATTAGCGCATGTCATTAAATTTAATAATTTTTTAAAAACTTTTTTATCTGACTGTAAAGAACAGAGAGGACATTAAAAGACACATTATTCAATGAATGTGGAGTGAAAGATCTCATCTTTGGTGGACACATTACATGGAAAAAATTGTCTGTTTTAATCAAGCACTTTTCAACACAAGGCGATTTTCCAGGTATTCCAGTACTTAAATTTCTAAGAGCTAAATTCAAGCACTTGTGTGAACTGTAAACAGTGTAGGAAAAAGTACAGTAAGTGTAAAATCAAGCGATAGAGAGATTATGATGTTTGACGTTCATTTCATTTATGATCACACGCACTGAAAACAATGTTTCAAATTTTGAAAATAATTGGTTTGGCAGTGACCTCTGAGTGGGCGGTGCTTTTGTACACATCTACACTGAATATTTTCAGTGGACAAGGATATCAGTTTAGCGGTGAGTTTTAACTTTTCTCTTCCAAATTATATAGTGCAGCATTAAAAAGAGGCTTTTTGGCAATTCGTTTTTTGCTGGTTTCAAACGTGCTCAACATCCACCCCAGCTTCTTCGGCCAATGAATTTTGCTGTGCTAAGGTAAATGCGACTGTGCCTTCAGACTGACTGGTCATTCTGACAAGCCACCGAATAGTCGATTATGAAAATACTTAGTTCTGAACATCACTATTCAGTCAAGTTGCATTTGAAATACATTCAATAAAACTGTCAGTACGTTTACACGTGCATTTGAATATGTTTGGAATTGAGCTACAGTCTTCATCTGTCAGACCAATTATACACGACTCAGTGCCTAATCAAATATTTGAAGGACGGACGGCAAATATCAGGGCTCCAGACTAAAAAAAATGACTTTCGCGGTAGCCGGTGCGCAAGAGTCATTCACTATAGAAACCACAATGTCCTCCACCATTTTAAACAGTGTGTATCCAATGTGGACACTCCAGTAAGAGGTAAGTGCCTTGAGTTCTGTAATCAATCAGTCTGTTGTGTCTCAGCTGTGATGAGCCATAATGCTGAAGTTGTTTGTTTAAAGCTATTTCCTAGCTTTAGTAGTGTGATACCTCAAGAAGTTGGTTGAGAAAATGTCAAGAGTACATGTCTGCAAATTCTAGGCAAAGGGTGACTACTTTGAAGATGTTAAAATATAACACAGTTTTGATTTATTTTGGATTTTGTTTAGTCACAACATAATTCCCATAGTTCCATTTATGTTATTCCATAGTTTTGATGACTTTACTATTATTCTAAAATGTGAAGAAAAAAAAAGTATAATAAAGAATGAGTAAGTGTTTCAAAACTTTTGACTAGATGGCCCAGACACAGAGACTACAAGAGCGCAAATTGAATGAAATACCAGATGCAGTTTATTGTGCTAATCCAATCCCAATCAATAATAACCAGGATAAAAAAAAAGATTTGGTACATGGGGCACATTATAAACAAGCCCGAAATACACATGGGACTGCTATTTTGAAATGTCTGCTCTCCCAGTTGTGAACTCACTGACTGCTGTTTTACTGAGAAAGTGACTCGAATTCAAACTGCTAACCTGAGCTCCTGAGATCAAAAAAGCTCTTATCGGGTGATTGATTATAAAGACCTGGTTCAAAAGAATCATTTGTTCACGAATTGGACATCATTTTTTGTTTGTTGTTGCATGCAGCCAGCGAGCTCATATCAACAGAGAGGGTGAAAATTGGCGTGAGACACACTGGCTCTCTAAAGATGTATTCAGTAACTCACAAGATGCTACCTGACAAAACGGCATATGAAAGCACACATCCAGTGGCGACTAGATTTTAAATGATTGTTACAATCATTTATTTTTGGTCGCGTTTGTGACCATTTTAGTTGTTGTCTGGAGCCCTGCAAATATGCAGAGTTAAGTACATATCGTGTATCAACTGCCTTTCAGAGCACGCACACAATGGCAAGGCCAATTTTGGCCTGAATAACATATAAGTGCTGGATGAGTCAAGCTATGATTGCTTTATGTTGGTCTGTTAGACTGACTTTGCAAAAATCGGACTGGTACGACTAAAGCATTTACGTGAAGTTTAAAAAATACAAATGATTGTTTAAGTCTGACTGAAACTGAACTTTTAAAGTGTATATAAACATACAGTGTAACTGTAGCACTTCCAAACACTGAAATAATCCGTATGGGACTTCTCATGATGTTGAGTTTTGATTCGTTGGTTGAGGACAGACTTCATGCACAATAACGTGAATAAAAGCTGCCAGCTACAGAAACTTCAGTCAGTGAATAGGAACAAGCCTGACTGGTTCATCTGGTTTCTGGATAATTATTGCTTTATGCCGCAACGAAAGAACATGTCTAGAAACTGCAAACCTTTTCTGCTCTCCATTAACCATTTGCTCTCATGAGTGAGGTTTTCTTCACCAAAGGATGTCTAGAACGCTCCATACTGTTTGATCTGTTAGAGGTTGTGGTAGTCTAATTAGCAAAAGACAGCAGTTTGTTTAGCCTATATTAGGAATGAAGCCTGAAAATACTTATCATTGTGCATCACTGTAGTGAATGATACATAGATTACAGCTAATTTTGCATGAAGCAACTGTCAACACAATAATTGAATTCCACTTATTGTAATAACTGCAAATGTCTCTTTCAGAGTGCTCTTCAGGGTGAACTTAACCTTTAAAATACTCAGTTTTAGTTTCTAAACTGTCTTTACACCAAGTCCTAACCAGTTTTTGTCCTAACCGGCTATTATGATGAGCATCAAGACAGTTTGTCGGTCACTTGGCTTCACTTCTGTGGCGTCACGCTGAGCAGATCTGCGCACAGTGAAATCTCATTAGTCTTTTCCACACATAGCTTTAATATACATATTTAATGTTCTGATTGTCTGTCAAGTAGCGTTTTCGCTACCGGTATGGACAGACAAAATGCTTTTTGCAGGAAATTTGCATCATGCCAAGTCTCCACCTCAAGGCTAGGGTATACTTCCTTTTTTCTCATGCCGTTCCATCATGTGCTCTGTCAGAGACTATTTAGCAGAGATGGGCCACTGATGCATGCACATCAGTGAGTTACAAGATGGGAGAATTGCGTGTTTTAGCATAATGTGAGGTAAAGAAGCACAATTTATTATTCCAGTGTTATCAAATTTTATTGCTGATTTGAAATATGATCTTTGATTGTAATCTTGACCAACCGTTTTGGAGATTTCGGTCTTTCCCCATTCAAGTAGATAGGAGCTGCACTTTCATGACTGGAAATAGCCTCCCAAGAGCATTCAAAAGATGGCCAACAGTGAACTGACTTGCTAGATAGACTTTGGTTTGGTCCAGCACTCAGCTATTCAAAGAATACCATATTGACCTCAAGCCCATAGGGTTTCATTCAGTGCATGCACACTACGATTGCTGTGTGATACTTCTTTAGTACAGTCAATGACAGACGCATGCTCAATGACACGCAAAATCACACAGCATGGAATGACTGCGTGTTTAGAAAAACTAGGCTGCGCACGGACAGTCTGCACATCTGACATTTTAAGCGCACCGTGCACGAGACGTACCGGCACACAAAAAACTGAAGTACACTTCGGCCTTTAGATGGTATGCCCATTGACTGCCCGCAGTCTAAGATACCATTAAAGATGTTTGAAAGCTATATATATGTATAATTTTTTTTTTTCTTTGAGGCACTTGATAGTAAGTAAACTAGCTATCCATGAGCAGAACTGTAAATTCTATTATTTCTATTTTAGTTATATTTGTGAAATAGTCTGCACTTATTATCTGCATTGTACTGTGCTTAGAAAACACAAAGAAATAGCGAAAAATGTGTAAGGAATGTGCAATTGTTTGCGGAGACTGCCGTGCCATTATTTTTAACCCCCTTAGCGGTAATAAATTGTAGTGTAATATATCTCACATTAATTGCACAATCAATACAAACTCTGATTGATCATTTTACATATATGACAACTGTTCCTGTCTAAGTAGGCAGTTCTTGATCAGAATAAGTTTCAAAAAGCCCCAGGCCATTTAGTATGTTTCGCCTGGTTAGCACATAATATCAGTTATATTTCCCTTAATTCAGTTTTGGTGGGTTAAGAACTGGTATGATTGCAGCTCTGTTCATTTGGTATCAGTACCTTAGGCAACAAATAAACTAGTGCATTTTCGATAATAAAAATAATCGTCTAATCAGTCAAATTCATTATCTTTATTTGTAGATGTGCGCTGTGCATGGAGAAGCTCAATCAGTGATGTCACTTTACAATAGGGGATAAATACGTTTGCCTGCATTAACTCATTTGAAGTGACTGAGACAAATTTGAAAAAAAAAAAAAAAAGCATGAGCCAAGTTTTTTTAAAGCACGGAAGCACTTATGTTAAACACTTCTTTGAAGATCGTAAGCATATAGTTTAATGTGGGCTAGCTACAGCATCAGGTGCGTCGACAGAGTGATGAGATTAGTTTTTGTTTCTGTATAAATGTTAATGTCAGTCAATTTTGCAAAAGCATTTGTCTTTTCCGCAAGTAAGACTTATTTACAGATCGCAATAGAGAAAGGGAACACAGTCATTGTGATTAAATTATGCAGTTTGATAAATATTTGTTGCTGGACATCAAATTTAGGTTTGAGGGTAACCGTCATTTAAATCCTTGATATAATGCAAGAAACAGTATTTTATTAGAACAGGAAATGTATGTTGCTTATATTTATAGAATAAAGACATTAAAGTAACATGTTATGTTCAGAGGGAATGTTTGTGTCCTTACAAAACAGTCTGTCTCACCAGGACTTTATTTATTTATTGTTGGAAAAACGATGTGCAATTTATGTAATAACATTTGTATTTTTAACATACAATCATTTTTATTTTTAAATAGTACATTTTAATAAAATACAGTAAATCATTTTTGAAATGTTTTTTAAATCGTATTAATGGCAGAAATAACTGAAGATTAATCTTTTATCAAAATAATTGTTAATTGCAGCTCTGGGTGTAATGGTATGAAATGTTCACTGTATGATAACCTTCACAAAAAATACTGCAGTATTGTGGTAGCAAGGCACCTTACTACCATGATAAAATGATTAGCAGTTTAATATTTAGTTCTGAAATACATCTGATTAACACACTGTGACATATTTCAGTTGTAACCAATTCTTCAACTTTATTTTATATTTCTTTATATTTCTTTATTATCTTAGTCTAGATTTATAAAGTTGGACAATCAGGACACTCTTGATCAGACGAGGCAAAAAAGATATGAATGTAAAAACACACGAGTACATAACCGGTAAAACAATTAATAGGATAAATGTTTGCAGCATGTAGTCAAATGGTTAACTAAAGAAAGATTTAAAAGAAAAGTCTTCATGTTAGGCCCAGGATGGGATGTTGGGGCATTTTTCGGGATGGATAAATAAATGCTTTGGAAATCTTTTAGATATTTTAAGATTTATGAAAATGTATAAAAAAATATTTATTTTATAGCAAAAAAGAAAAAAAAAATGAAATGATTTCTACCCAGGTTAACAGATTAGATATGCATTTAAGTAGTTGGTTGCTTTTGTAATTTAGTTTGTATAACACTAATGCCTACTGAAGAATAAAGAAAACTTTAACTAAATGGACAAGTTGAGTACTTTTTAAAAACTATGCTTTCTTCATAAGTTATTTATTACTATATATATATTAAAAAAAAGTTTCATTGATTTGTTTGATGTTTTTCCCAGTACTTTGTACAATCACTGTCCATTTCCTGCATGCCTAAAGTGCTTCATAAAATCTTTTAGGGTTAGGGTTATCTGTAAAATCTTTAGGGTTTTAAATAGTACTTAACAAATAAAACACATTATTATTATTATTAGTATTAAACGCATTGTAGGCCTACTGTTTTGCTGCACTTAAGGAAATATGCACGAAGAAACAATTGGCCTATTACAACGTTGCATACTGTATATGTGCTTAAATCCGTTTGCTGGACAGAAAGCACATAGCATTAGCCTACCTATAAACCTAATCAATCATACAAATCTTGTTTATCTGGGAGTCTTATGAAGGGGGGGGTCGATAATTTATTAGCCCATATACTGTATTTTCACTTACATCTCCGTTTACTCTTTGGGGTGATTGTCACAGAAATGGCTTGTGTTCCCTGCCTGAGCTGACACTTTTTTCGCCAAAGTTTACAAATTGGGTAACCATCAACATTGATGGCGCCTTGTGGGTCTTTTAAATAACCAAAATATTTCCACACACAGACTTCAGCCACTTGACGGGGGGACAAAGTTTCAGGCCTTGACATTTCAGTGCCCAGCTCTCTCTCTGCCGTGAGGTTCACGTGTGTGACTTTTTTTTTTTTAAATGAAGTGACGGTGAAAGTTAAGGCGTAAGTCTAAAGACGTACATCGCAATTTAGAGATTTATTTGATCAAATTTATATGAAACTATGTAAATGTAGCCGATTCTCTCTTAATTTAACCGATATTTACAATGGAAACTTTCATTCCTTGGATTTTAGAAAAAAATAAATTTTATACTGTGAATGCAATACCGTGAATTATAAATGTCAACAGTGTAAGTACTGGGTGGATAAAAATATTGATTTTCCGATGCATCGTGATCTTCATTTGAACGATATCGATTCTTGCATCCCACGATTTACTCTATGCGCAGTAGAGCTTGTGAATCGGAATTGAATCGGGAAATCTGCATCAATACCCAGCCCTAATTATAACCGTTCCTTTTTTTAAAACCGTTACGCAGTTACATGCCTAATTGCAGCCTCAAAGTAGTTTTAACATCATGTCTGACTTGCAAAGCTAACACAAACAGATGGTATAGTGTTGAATTTGCATAAGATTTACGTGTCATGTAACGGGAACATTTACTAAACCAATAATTCAAATATACATCGCGATTCATCGATGCCCCTAAACGTTACCTTTGTTTTATGCAAAATAATGATTTTATACTATTTAAAACTTTCGTTGTATTGGAATACCGCGCAACCCACGTGCACTTGTGCCCTATATAACGTGGAGCCTTGATGCTAGTGCATAGAGACTTACTGCTGTAAGTACATGTACGGCCACTAGGGCTGGGCGATACAGCTTCAGAAATGATATCTCGATATTTTTCAGCAAATTGACGATATTTGATATCTCTAATTATGTTTTTGCTCTGAAATAGCATAAGTGTTTTTTTTCAATCAGAGGAACCATCATTTCATCTAAACAGCCATTGTAGCCAAGTAGAATTAATATTTCAGATGTATTAAATAAAAATGTATTTAAAAATGGCATGTTTCTCAGAGTTTTTCACTAAATTTACAAAAGGGAGAGTAAAATGTAATCATTTTCATTAATTTGCATGTTTATACTTCTATAAGTATAACTTCTAATAAAAATCTTATTTACTAGGGGGCCTGGGTAGCTCAGTGGTTAAAGACGCTGGCTACCACCCCTGGAGTTCACTAGTTCGAATCTCAAGGTGTGCTGAGTGACTCCAGCCAGGTCTCCTAAGCAACCAAATTGGCCCAGTTGCTAGGGAGGGTAGAGTCACATGGGGTAACCTCCTCATGGTCGCTATAATGTGGTTTGTTCTCGGTGGGGCGCATGGTGAGTTGAGCGCGGATGCCGTGATGGATGGTGTGAAGCCTCCACACGCGCTATGTCTCCGTGGCAACGCGCTCAACAAGCCATGTGATAAGATCCGCGGGTTGACTGTCTCAGACGCGGAGGCAGCTGGGATTCGTCCTCCGCCACCCGGATTGAGGCGAATCACTACGCGACCATGAGGACTTAAAAGCACACTGGGAATTGGGCATTCCAAATTGGGGAACATTTTTTTATTTTTATTTACCTTCATATATTTTGACTACAACATTTTTCTTTGTGAATGAAGGTGTGCAAAAACGACTTCACTTAGCCTATTTTTTGGAAACCAGATAAATATGGCATCATACTAAATTATTACTTTGGAACCCAGTCAAGTTTATTATTATAATATAAAACTGAATTATTATTATTATTTTCAGGACAAGGTTATATATTTCTGTCCTATTTACTACACCCTAAACTAGGGTTTTTATTTTGACACTGCAAGTGCAGTGGTATTTATTTCACCTTCACCAGGAGCTTTTATAATGAAACGGGAAGTGCAACGTTTGATTGACATTTCTGAGTTTCGCAACGTGTGAACCGCTGTCAAACTCTCCTTTACTGTTCCGTGTTTGTAGATTTGTATAATTACTTTATAGCGGTTACTAATGTTTGGAATTGCGTAAATGCTTGAACCTGCAGTACTTCGCAATGCAGGTGAACTGCGCTAAAAGCACGTGCACCCAGATCAGCGTGTCGCTGGTTCATGTTTATCTGTCTTTAATCTCAGCCTTTGGCAGTTAAATAATCACATATGATCATATCTCCATTTTGATGTTATTTTGATTAATTATACAGCCCTTAAGGATTGTGAAATTAGTCAACTGATGCTCTCTATGAAACTTAATGGCCAAATAAAAGGCTGATTAAAATCATCGCAATATTAACGATATTGTTGTATTTTATATTGTCAGCAAAATCATCGCGATTATATCATAAGTATTCGATGAATCGCCGAGCCCTAACGGCCACATTGGCAATTATGTTGACAACAAAAATAATTGGACTTGTGGGTTTTTGTTGGCATGCTTTTAGCTTCACCTAAGGGCAGCTTTTCCATGAATGCCCACCATGAGCCAGCATTTGCCTTATTTAATACCCATTTGGCATATCCCTCCGTAGACACGCTTTGGTTTACCCTAATGTCTGTCATATGCATGCCAATATGCACCAAGATGGAGAAAACCTGGACCCAATTGGATTGTGAGAAGTGTCAGAATCCATTAAACTGATTCCCCAGATTGCAGACTGCACAAGCTGAAAGACTGGGCATCTTTTTCTCTGATCCTGATTAATTAAATTTGAATTATGTTTTTCCCTTTTTCATTTCCCAAATTAATCTCAACGCAGTGTGGTTCATATCAGTCGAGGATCAAATCAAATCCTCTTCCATTTGGTTGATGATAATAGTGTTTATGTCCGCGTGTATGAGCGAGAGAGATCTGGCACTGGGAGGTTTCCATTAGCCTGGGATTTCAATGTGGGACGCCCTGGAAGTGAGATATCCTCTCTCTGTGTGTGAGAACATGAACGCTCCTTCCAGTCTTTCTTAATCTCCTCCAGTTCTTTTCCAACAGGCTTTTGTGCACTTTTACTCAAAGTGCTGCTAATCTCGAGCAGTATCCGCCTCCCCTCTGTATTACTTAATGCTGCTTTGACTTCAGGGGTCGCTGTTTTGTCACGCTTGCCCTCTCAGTTTCTTTATATCTCTCTTGCGAGTCCAGTATCTTCTGTGTTTCATTTCAATCGTCACTTAAACTTTTTTTGCGCGTCTTGTTCTGTTATGCATAATAAATGAACAAGCCTCAGGACTGGAGGGGATGGTCACATGTTGGTCATACGCTCGCTGTTTTCTTTTTTTCCTCCAAGTGGAAAGGTGTCATATGGAGCGGTTTTAAGGAATAGTTCACCCTATTAAAAACTTCTGTCATTGTTTATTCCTCATGTTGTTCCGAACTTCTGTGGAATACATACAATGAAAGTGGAGAGGGACTAATGCTTTTAAGCTCCAAAAAAGACAAAAACGCACCAAAAGTAGTCGATACGACTCGTGCCCTGTTCCAAATCTCTGCAGTTATACGATAGCTTTCCCAGATAATCTTCCCCTCCGCTTTAACTCTCATTTGCTCTGTAGCATATTCAAATTTGGCACACATCATTCAACGATCCAGTAATGGCAAATGCTATTTGTCGTTGTGGGTTCATAGTCTGTGTTAATGACACATAGCGACATAGAGGAGCCCTGTGCCATGCCCACTTACTCTATATCTAAGGACAAGTTAGAATGAAGAAACACAGAATCTCAAAAGGTCTTTCTTCATGTGAAATAAGGGCTCATGGGTGTAATTGGATTCTGAGCCTTAAAAGTAACGTATGAAAGTGAAGAATGTTGGACAGAAATATTTTACTATTGCATAATGTAATATAATATACTGTAATATAATTAATGTAATATAATATGTTATAATGTAATGTAATATGATTTAATGATATAATATGTATAATAAAATTAGAGCTGTCGTTCGATTAAAAATAAATCAAATTAATAGCAATTAATTGCATACATGAATATTTGCTGTGAAAGCCCCTCAAATAACAATATTTCAATATATATATAATGGTTAAATCATTTTATTTGAATAATTATAAATATAATATACACAGTATATATTCTAAAAAATAATACAGAATTAAAATGCGATTAATTTCTTGGCACGCAAGCATTAAAAAAGACAATTCAAAGAGTGGCTTTAGAATGCGATGTATTGTTTATTTCCATATTATTGAACATAAGCCCATCATCGTCCTACATTTCATAGCAATTGAATTCGTCAATCCAGTCCGAGATTTATTATAAGTGCTTGGAGGTAGAAAATCTTGGAGAAGGTAGAGAAGAGAGGACACCGGCGGCAGATTATGCAAGTATAACATGCTGTATAACTGCTGTAAAACTTGCTGATTTCTTCTTCCCAAAAAACTTTCCAAAAATTCTGAAATATTATGTTTTATTTTGTACTTTGTAATTGTGGTGAAAATAACTGTAGCGAATTTGAAATCTTCATTTTTAATCAACTCAAGTAAAAGTACTACTATTATTGATTTATACTTAAAAAAAAATAAATAAAATAAATAAAAAATTGAAAAAATGTACTCAAGTACTGTAACAAGAGTAGTTGTAATTTGTTACTTTCCACATGTGGTCCAAAGATATGATTAATTGCGTTAATTTTTAACTTTATTTTTTATATAATTAATTGCACAGAACACGTTAAATAGAATATAATATAATAAACTAATATATTATAATATGATATAATATAGTATTTTATAATATAATGTAATATGTTATGTTGTAATATAATATAATGTGATGTGATATGATATATGATGTAATATGTTAGAATATTCTATAATATTCTGTAATGTGATGTAAAATGATATTATATAATATGTTAGAATATACTGTAATGTAATGTAATAGCTGTTTTGGTTGGCTGGGTTTTAACAACAACAGTGTAAATGCAAAATGGACCAAGACTAAAGTTGTCCAAATAGAGAGACAGATATTTTAAGTATTTTGAAATAATAAACATTTTTAAAATAGTATTTTTAATGTCATTCATAAGTTTAAGCCTTAAAGGAAATCAAGTACAAATTAAATAGCAATATATTACTTCTTAAGGTTTATAAAGCACACATACACCTATGACAAAAGTATGACAATTTGTCATAATCTTGAGATCCATACTATTGGACATACTATTCTTTTAATTCAGACTTGGATGGGCACAGCCAGTCTAGAGAAAAAGAGAGGCTGGGACTAAAAAAATGGTCTAATTATTGTACGTAAATATGCACACCAGAGCAAAAGGGAAAATGCTCTTACCGTTTATCAACTGCTGTAACTATGGAATCATGTTTGATGGTGTGACAGTCACATGAAGTCCTCTTTGCAGCCTGAACTTCAGAATGAAATACAACAAATGAAACAACGCAGGTGTTTCGAGATGCGTATATAAAAGGTTCTTTGTTAACTTTGCTTGGTATCTAAAAATGAGGCGATTCTCTGTGAGACGCTGAAAGAAAACAAACAGCGAGATTCAGAGCAACAGTCAAAGACGTCCATCCAGTGCATGTTAACAGTATAGAAAAACAGCGCAGATGCACTCAAAAGCATGTTTGAACAGCCGCTAACTCGCCCTATTCTTGAAAACCTACCCAAACCCGGCCGGAAAACCCTACGGTTTGTCAGAACTCGTCCAGTTCGGGTCGGGTTGAAGACCTTTGTTGCACGTGTAGAATAACCGAATAGTGATTTTGGTATTCGAATAGTGGCACATCGAACGGTTAACCGAATTTCGACTATCCGTGCACATCCCTAATTTGAATGCCCCCAAAGTTTAATAATCCCCATGCTCCTTGCGTGTGCGTTAATTAAACATTTTGGCTAATTAGATTGTTTTAGGCAATCAATGAAACTGTACTCTAATGTCAACTTAATGCATTTTACAATGTTTAAATGCATTCCCCAGAATTCTGCAGAAATACCAAAAATCAGCGTATAAAACAAAATTGACAACGGGAGAAAACCGCATTTACACGAGACTTGAAATCATCTGATTATTCTCTGCTTTTGACATCAAAACATAAACAGGCATGCGCACAACACTTGTGCACATTGGATAAGCCGGTAGAAATGCTGGTAAAGGTGTTTACATGCAACGGGAAAACTGCAAACATATGCAGACCGGTTTATGCTCAGTACTTTGACCTTAATGCAATGAAAGAACAACATTTAAGCTGTTTACATGATCACGCACACATTGTCGGCTTATTAAATCTAATAGGTGTAAGGATGTGTATGTAAACACGCTCGCTGTTAACCATCACAGTTTAGGGAGTTATGCGTTCCGTGCACATGGAACAATAATGTAGGGGATTCGCGACCATATTTGACTCAAAACCCCTTAGCAACCACATAGCAAACGCCCTGGAGTTTTGCACGAATCATCACTCAGATTTTCTACAGTCTTTTAGTATCACACTGTAGTGTTTTACTCGAAATTGAGCGTGTTTTTTTCCATCTCTGTTTGATGAGAGCAGCATTTGTGAAGGCAGTGCTTCAGCGCAGCTCTAGGCCTGTTTTTCAGTATTCAGAGTCTGGGGCGTGTTTCCTGTTGCTATTCTGGGTCTTCCTGTGTGTGTGTGACTTATTCAGGTTCAGGGGCCGTTACTCTTTCTCATTTGCTCTCTCACACTCCCACAATCTTGTTTTTCCCTCATCCTGTGCATTAGCTTAATTAACAGAATTGAGACATGTTGCAAAATTGGTTAGTGACTTGAACATTTTTAGCCTTTGAAAGTGAGATTTCAAAAGGATTCATGCATCAAATGTGCATCACTCCTCCTATTTTTCATCTTTTTTTTATTTTGTCCCTCTGCTTGTCCTTCCCTCCCTTCGTTTTCTGTCTCTCGTGCTCTGGTTCACACACCCACTCTCATTCTCTCTCTCTCGCTGTCTCTCTCTCGCAGTGCTCGGCTGACGGCAGCACAAAGGCTGTGCCTCACTGCAGCACTCTCTCTCCACCGCCTCTCCCTTTATTCATCCTCTTCCTCATCTTTCCTCTTTTCCCTCTTCCACACTTCTGTGAATTGTATTAGTTCAGTGTTTTGGGGAATAATAAATCTGTTCTTATTACTGGAACCGGATGATTGTCATGACATTTGGTTCTTTGGCAATGGGGACAGATCAGCGTTCCAAAGTGCTCATTTAGGGCGGCACGATAATTGTCAGATTATTTCCCTTGACATTTGTAATGACAATTGTTAATTTCTATTTATAGAAATTAACATATATATTTTGTGCAGGGCGACTGCATACCATATCTTTTATGCAGGTTACACATCCAAAACAAGCTGTGAACTGTTTACTGTATTGCTTTTATTTATGAGTTATTCATTTTATACAAATTAAGTGCTTAAAGGCAGTCGCACACCAGACGAGAAGCGCCACGCTGCATTGCTTCACGGCTTGGACAAGGAAAAGGTTTCAAACACAGTGCACGTCGATGTGGTGGCAGACAGTACACACAAGTTACCAAGATTTTTCCCTTCTTCAAGAATGAACAATGCTAGAGTAAATAATGTATGTCCTTTGATAATGATTTGGTCGAATTTGATGGAAAATATGCGAGTTGCACTCCGTGGTGAGGCAGAAATTGAGCAGTCTCCGGAGTCGTAGCTGGTCACCACCGACAGATGGCGAGTGGTGCCGGCGGTGTGCGTACCTTCATTGAAAACAGTCGTTTCGAATTTTAGAATGCGCCATGTCGTCCGTCAGACGCGTCCGGTGTTCGACCCCCTTAAACGTCACACTGGCTCTCTTAACAGAAAAAAAGGAACTGTTTTTCCAATTTAAATAAATTAGGGCATGTCCACACTAGGGATGGGCTCGAGTACTCGGGCACTCAGACGTGGCAGCAATGATCGATCATGAAAACGATAATCGATGGTGGTCATACATGATGCGACTTAATTCGAAATTCAGTGACAGTTACCTGACAACTAAATACAAACTTGTCAGAGGGAGCTTATTTTTAATTTTGAGATTACGTTGCGAGTTTGAGGGGCAAATTGATTTTCAGAGATGTCTCATAGCAACCAAACTGATATACGATGCGTTACGATAATCAAAAGAGAGTGTAATTAACAGTGTTTTGAACACCTGTCTCTGCAGACGTTTGCTAAACACGTTTTATTATCATTTAATGTAAGAACTTTGACTCGTTAATGGATATTATTTAATAAAAGTGAATGTCACTGACTGTAAACCTCCCTGCCCTGGGTGATGTACAGTTGCAATCGAAATTATTCAACCCCCCTGACTAGCGATACATTCGGGTGATGTGAATTAAAACACATCAACTAAAACCTCAGTAAACAGTCAAAGTAAGTTTTTAATACACATTTGAGTGATTTTGAGAACAAAGAGTTCAGTTTACCCAAATTTTAAAATAAAAAATAACTAATTCTTTCCATAAATGTCATGTCAAAAATATTCAACCCCCAAAGTCAATCATTTGTGGAGCATCCTTTTTCTTAATAACAGCAAATAAATGTTTCAGGTAAGTGTTCTCAGGCTTCGGACACCTCTCTATTAGAATTTTTCCACATTTCTCATGAGCAAAAGCTTCCAGTTCATTGACATTCTTTGGTTTCTGTGCTGCCACTGCTTCCTTGAAATCCCAACAAAGGTTTGCAATGGGATTTTAATGATGGACTGAAAGGGCCATTTAAGGACATTTGATGACCTATCCCTGAACCAGATTTTGGGCAACTTGGATGTATCCTTGGTGTTATTGTCCTTGCTGGAAATTCCAGCGATCACCAAGCTTCAATTTACACACTGAAGGCATCACATTTTTCATGCCAAAATGGCCTGATACCTGAACGAATCCATGGTGTCAGTCACATAGTCAGGATAGCCATTTCCTGCAGCCGCAAAACACCCTCATAACATGACTGACCCACCTCCATGCTTGACTGTGGGGATGGTGTCGTTCTTGTCATCACCTTGTCATCTTACTCCAGACGTAATGGTGACCCATGGGTCTAAAACTCATTTACAGTTTAGTGTAATATGTCTATAAAACCTTCTTCCAGGACTCCACAGACTTGAATATTCAAGTCAACATTTCCCTTGGTGAAGTTTTGCTTTCTTCCACACCCCAAGAAGGTTGCTGTTGTACCATATTTAAAAAAATGTATGAATGGTGCTGCCAACTTTGTCTGTTGGAAATTGAAGTGCCTTGGAAATGTACTTTTAGCCATGACCTTTCTTGTGTAATGAAATAATCTCCTCTATTAGCTTTTGAGACAGCTTATTTTTAATTGCATTTTTTGCATAGAAATACATTTTTGCTTACAACGCTAAACTTAAATTTTAAAACTTAAGTGCCATTGCAGATTGATGACTTAATTTTTTTTTAAAACAATTACTTGGGGGGGGTGGGGGGGCCGAGTATTTCAAACAGATAGACAGAGCGCAGCTAAATGGAGCAGAATGCAGCATCTTCAAAACTGAACTTCAACTTAACACTCATATTAAAAATGCGATGTTGTGGTGTCTACTGTTATTTGATAATAGACGGTTCAGACAGTCACTAAAAAAAACTGTTGCACACTTACTAAGATTACTACTGTAACCTGAAGGAAGAACAGACAGACCCGTGTTGTGCACATTCATTGAGTTGGGCAAGAATCTTCACATAATGACAAAATATGATGCGTTATATTTTGATTATACAATCTTTTGTACATTTTGTAACAGATTATTGTATAACAGCCTATAATAATGAATGGATAATACACTGGAACAAGACGCAATTCAGCAGCCAAAGATGTTTGTCAGACATGTTATTATATATACAGTTATGTACATGTCATTGCCCCTCGAGAACTCAAGTAGACAAAATGATCAAAAGGCCCATCCCTAGTCCACACTAATCTGTTTTCATTTGAAAACGCATCGATTTTGCTACTTATGCCTCTCATTGACACTGGAAAGGCGTTTTTTCGAAAATGCTCTTCATTACCGCATACTAACTGAAACGAACAAACAAAAACAGATTACTGTGGATGGAGCCTAACTTTAAAACTTCCTTTTTAAATTTCTTAATGTAGGGCCCTATGCAATCAGTTTAATTTTTTTTCCAAAATTGCGTTTTGTTTTTCCCCATATTCTGTTTTCAGTTGTATTTAATCCCGTAATCGTCAGTTTAACTCAATTGTATTTGGTGTCTAATTAAAACATGGTGTCCAGTTCATTTAAACTTTATTAAAATGGAAATGGAACAATTAATTTTCAACATATCACTTTGCATTTAATTTATTAATTTTAATGTTTAATGTTATTTATTTTCTTTGTATTTAGCAGCAATACTTTGTATTTGAAAAGATAGATTTGATGTGTATCTGGAGCTAGTGCCTGAGTAGTGCTCGCAAAGATGGATGCAGTAAATAAAGAAAATGAATTAAAACTGCTGATAACCACATTAAATGAAAATATTTAAGAAGCTTCTTGAGCTCAATCAAGATTTAGTGCTCTGTCTGTAATTATTATCCAGAAATATAACTTTGTTTTCATGTGGGCTTATAAGGAACAGTGCCTTTGAAAAGCCTGTTTGCTCAAAGCTTAAAAGCAGAATAATTATTTATTTGTTTAAACACCAATAACAAACATGCTCTACATTGTAAGTGTTTTTTATTGATGGAAATTTTTTGTGTTAAATATTAAAATCATATTAAAAATATAGTCTCTGTG
The DNA here is from genome assembly GCF_019703515.2 of Myxocyprinus asiaticus. NCBI lineage: Eukaryota > Metazoa > Chordata > Actinopteri > Cypriniformes > Catostomidae > Myxocyprinus > Myxocyprinus asiaticus. Next base: position 38,542,336 of record NC_059373.1, read on the forward strand.
GTTCAGTCGGTCTTCAAAGTGAATGAGCACTCTGCTCTCTGTCATCTACTACACATACACAGCGTGTGTGATGCTCATGATATGATGTTTTCAATGTATGAGTGGGCGGCCTCAAGCATTTTATTTTGAAGCAAACAGCACCTGCAGTTTGTATATTTATTTAATTAAATCACAAACTTTTGCAGTATAATAATCACATTAGGACATATAACGATTTTTGTTTGATTAATTGTGTATTCAAACAAATTTTTATTCTAAATTTGTAAATTTTCATGAAATTCCACATTTTATAGTTAGCCTAATTCTATTTTTATGACTGGATTCTGTGATTCTGTCCGTGTTTTCCACATCGTGGAAATAATAGGGCCCTCATCATTGTTTTCCAAAGTATGCACTTATTTTCTAAACACTTTGTTTTCGGTGGAAGAAAACAGCATTCAAGTGTGGATAAGGGACGTAAACGTAGTGAAATTTATGCGATTTCAAAAGAAATGTATTAAGGGGTGGTCACACTACACTTCATGCTCCATTCACTCCCATTAAAGCGCATCAGAATGTGGGAGACCGGAAACGAATGCAAATGCGTAGGAATTTTGCATTCGGTTATGGACAAAAGTTCTCTCTGACCTGCGAATCCATTTGACGATTGGACGTGTGAGCAATAGAATGTTGAAATGTCACATGCTGACCACTTGGCTTAATACCAAGAATAGATATTTCACAGCTGCATATTTAATTGTTGCTGAAAAGTGAGTAGACAATATAACATTATTTGTTTTTTGTAATTTATTATTTACTGACACCAGAAGTCCTCCCACATGACATCTTATCCTGATCCATTGCGTTGTCCAAAAATATTGCGTGCTCAAAGCCTAGTGTGACCGCCCTGTAGTGTAGATGTAACAATACAAGAATGCTCCAATTATTATCACTGAAGCAGTCTTTGCAGGTTTGCATAGTTCATGTGAATGCTGAACTGCTGTAAAAACCATGTAAATAGAACATTTTGGGAGTAGACCAAGGCCTAAATGGAATGCTTTGACACTTTTCATGATTATTTAATTGTGGCAGTCGTAATCGCGATTACGATTACCCTAACCCTAATTCTGCAGCCCTATGTGTTTTCTGTGTTTATTTTTGTATATGTGCTTCCCCAGAAATGCTAATAGAATTACTTACAGAATCATTCCAGAACCAGAATCTGTAAATTCAGATTATGTTTTTAAGTTTCCCAATGTCATTCAATTTTTAAAGTATGTAGATGTGAAGAGCATTTTCAGAAGTCTTCGTTTTCTTTGGGGTAAAATACCGTTCCAGCCTGGATAAGGCGAAAATATACTAAATCACTTAATTCACTTGTAGTTTGTCCCTTCCCCATTTGCAGATCTCTGTTCTCTCGTCTGTTATGCTCAACCTGCAGCTCCAGCTGTTTTTCTGTGCTGTATCAGTGTCTCCGGCCCCGTGCCCTGCTCTGCTCTTGGGCCACTCTTCTGTGGGAGGGGCGTTGCTCTGGAGAAGAGGTGGCAGACAGGCCATTTTTTTTTTTTTTTCGTTTCTTTCTGTGCCAGGCACCCAGCCCCCCAGTATCCTCCTCTTCTCTCACTCTGTTTTCACCCAGACGGGGCGGCAGCCTCCCTTACCGAAGCATCTGTGGCTCCCGCTACTATTGTGAGCCGCACAAAAGGCCCCCCAGTACACACACCCCTCCCCAACAGCGTCACACACACCAGAGAGACTGTAGAACAGTCCAGATTGCTGTGTATAGATTTTTTGATTTACCACTCCAATTGTGAATCTCCGATGGTAGCTTTTAGTTAACAAAATGATTAAACATTCACCATTGAAGGATGTTTTAACTTGATGGAAACCCTAATTTGTTATGCTAATTTGAAAAATGTGTGACAATATAGTTTTTAACCACAAAATGATTCATTATACTTTGGCTTCATTGCTCCATCTTTGATTGGTTTACTGGCCACTCCCATGAAGCTTTACGTATGACGTAATGGAGTCAGTGTTCCTATACTCTCAAATAGTGATGTTGAAAGAACTGGTACTTCAGTACCAGTCAGTACTAAAATAAAAAAAGAAGTTATAATTACAGTGTTTCTGTTGTACCGAGCACCGACCCAATTCTGTCTCTGTGTGCTGTCTGACTGACACACGACTGCTTTCTAATGCTTACACACTCATTTTAGCATGTGCTCTGTTACTCCTTTTACACTGAAATTTAAATGAAACTTTTAAACATAGAATTCTGGGAAAAATAATTAAATAATAATAAAAAAGAGGGCACTAATTTAAAACACTTAAGCTATGCATACTTAATTTAGAAACACGAAGGAAACTTGCTTTTAATTTATTATATACTTTAAAATGTAACTTTAAATAGGCAAAAGGAGTGTGTTCAATAGTGCACAACTATTTAGTATATTTGTTTTGTGGTCTCAACTGGTATCGAGAACCGTGAAATTTCACTGGTATTGGCACAGACTACTGAAATGTTGTTATTGTGATGACACTACTCTCAAACTACTTATTTGAAAGTGTATATATTTGAAGATTTTGATAAAAGCTTCAAAATGTTTCTAATCAATGACTATAAGTAATCAAGAGTTTGATGTTTTACCATCATTTTTCAAATTAGATTTCAGCATTTGCAGTAGTTCATTCTCTAATAAAATGTTAAATACACAGTCTTGTACTTTTTTCTTGCATTGATTTTTCAAATACATTTTTTGCTTTAAATGATAATGTGAATAATCTCAGAGACAGGTTTGGTTCATGGCTTCGAACTCTCCAAAAAAAGAGACTCTGAAACCAAGGCCTCTGAAAAAGTGGGCGATCCCAGCTGCAGTCTATTGAACACCCTTCAAGAACCGCAGTTTGTCAGCATCACCTGCGACTACATAAATGTGCATTTTACCAAAGCAGAGGTTATTGTCATATATAATGCTGGTCTTCAATGTGTTAAAGATGAAGTCACATAACAAATCACCTCTCACTGTATTTTATATATTGCGCCCCCTCTGGCTTTCCCCAATTCTCTTTTATTAATGTTAACTGTGCACAAGTCAATTCAGGTGTGTCTAAGGTGACATGATGACAGTGATAAGGCCCCTGAATAAGAAAAGATGTACTGCCTTCATGTAAGAGTCTTTATGATTTTTTTGTGTTAAACGCTCCATTTAGAGTTGGACTTTTCAACATGGCTAAAGCAGTAATGTACATAACTGAAATAAGCATTATCAACTATTATCGACAAAGCTTGATTTAAACAAAATTGCACACTTTTCATTTAAAGGAATATTCCAGGTTCAATACAAGTTAAGCTAAATCAGCAGCATTTGTTCATTTTTGACTCATCCCTCCTTTATAAAAAAAAAAATTAAGCAAAATTGTGGTTACAGTGAGGCACTTACAATTAATGTGAATGGGCCCAATCAATAAACATTAAAATACACACTGTTTCAAAAGTATAGCCACAAGACGTAAACATGACTTCAGTGTGAAAAAATTGTTACTAACCATATCAGTGTTGAATTTAATCCAATACTGCAACTTTGTTGCCATGCAACGCGGTAAACCTTTTAAGCTATTTTCTTACCCTAAAATCATGTTAACACAAAAAATGGTTATGTGTTGGGTCTATACGTTTGAAATAGTTTTAAAAATAGTAAATAGTAATTTTAATATGTATGGACCATCCCAATTCACTTCCATTGTAAGTGCCTCACTGTAACCTTGATTAAAAAAAAAAAAAGGGATGAATCAGATTTTTTTGTGGCAGTGAATATTATTATGCTGCAAATGCTGTTAATTGAGCTTAACTTGCATTGAACCTGGAAAATTGCTTCAGTTTACAAACCTGTATGAATTCTCTTGTGTGGTTTTGCTAATAATAACTGTTTTTTACAATTTCCAAAGACAGTGTGAGTGGTGTTTGCCCATGTAAAAGTTGCTGCTACAATATTCAGATCCACTGGGCGGTTGCCAGGGCATTGCTCGTGTTGCTTTTTTTTTTTTTTTTTTTTGCCAGACAAAAATGTTAAATACAGCAGCACACCTCTTAACAAGGAAATATTCGTATTACAGTGTGCAACAAGTTATGCACCATAGTTTAATGCTTATGGTTTGTTCCAATAACTAATCCAAAGTATGAGCAATAGTAATAGTGATGCTTGCTTTAGTAAGCATGTGTGAGACTGAGGCAGTAATGGCTGCTGGTTGAGACTGGGGTCTCTCCTCATCACACTAACACACAGTCAGTGGGGCGGTGGTGCCCCCTCATGGCTGATATCCATACAGCTACACCTCACCATAGTTGGGCCTTCTATAACATGGAAAGAGATGATTGTACCCCTAAATTAAGAAGAAACATATATAAACCTTCAGTGTGTGCACATTTTGACCTGGTTTCTAGGGCCTGCTTCATTAATGATGCTCGATGATTGACTTCAAACTCTGAGATATCAGGTGGTTTATCTAGATACGGCGATGTGGAGTACACTGCTGATGGTGTGGTGAAAGCGTGTGTGTGTGAGACTGCACCGTGACCTCAGCATGCTCAGAGCAGAGAATCGGAGTGCTTGGGGGGGCGGCATCTACTTTGCACTAATGTGTCAAGCACGTGGAGACAGTTACCATGGCAACCTCACAGATGCAGCTGCGTGTGTGTGTGGCATTTTTTATTTCTGTCCCCCTTTCTCTCTTTCTCTCTCTCTCTCTCTCTCTCTCTCTCTCTCTCTCTCTCTCTATGGCTTGCATGCTCACTGCTTTTCTTCAGGCTGGCATTTCGGCAACAGATGAATGGGCAAGTGTGTGTGTGTGTGTGTGTCTGTGAGGGAAAGTATGTGTGTGTGAGAGCAGGAAAACAGCGACCAAAGCCAGTGCGAGACACATGGGGTCAAAGAGAGTCTCCATTCTGAACCCTGAAGTTTCACCGCTGATTTACCTTGGACTGGATTTCTCTTCACCCTATTATGACTGGCTTTATTAAAGCATCACATAAACAGCATTTCCCACATCAGATCATATTCATGTAGTTTATAAATGTCCTCTGTTTTTGAGACTTGTGTGAGAGAACATGGCTGCCATCATGTCTCTATTAATATTCAACATATAATTTATTTGAGACTGGAAACTTATTCTTAGGGTTTTGACAAGTTTATTAGAAATGGTCGAGCGATATATCGCCTTTTAATTATCGCATTGGCCGACACATTTTCCCATCTGGCCAATTTGTTTCTTGAGGGTGCTGAGAATCACCTGTTTGCATGTGAAACAACTGAGACATGTAAATGACCAGTCATGGTTTGTTTTGTTGTTACGTGCCATCGTGTTACTACACGTGCAACACAGTCTCATTCAAACGGTCCTCATATCAGAGCCGCGGCAGACATGTTTGAGTTCATAATGTTAAAGTGTTCGCCCGTTTCATTCTCCCTCTCTCTCCTCAACAGTTCCCTGTAACTTAACGGTCTTGTCTAATGACAAAGGCAAATATCAATCAAACTAATATCATATATACTGTCTGCAAATATGCACATCTCGTTTAAACAGATGTAATAAACCAACCTCACACAACTTGAGCAGATCCAGCATCCTGTGTAATGCTCATAAATCTTCCTCTGAAGCACTTATTCTAACAGTCTCTCATCAACAGTTCCCTGTAACTTTTCTAATGATAAATGGCAAATATCAATAATACTTCTATTATATACCATCTGCAAATATGCAAATATCTCATTTAAACAGATGTAATTCATGAACCTCATGAAAATCCTGCGTTTTCTTCCCGTCGAGCGCTCATCTATTATCTTCCTCTGAAGCACATATTCTTTCAGCCAGAATAAAAAAAACTTCAGGATTACGATAAAAAGTTCTAATGATTCTCAAATCATGACGGTCAGTCCGTGACAATCCAAGCAGGTGATAAAGGCTGTTTAAACTGTCGGGAGATTGCTGCTCGTGCTGGATACACACGAGCACCTGCGTGCAACTTCAAAGTAAAAGTGCTTCACGTGTGCTATAAGTAAATATCTTATTCACTATTCACTGTATGTGTAATTGGTTTGATTCTGTATTTTTTTTAGAAAATGCGTTTGCTAATGTGTACATGCCATCCATGGTTGCTGGACTACTGTGTGTACTGTTATTTTCCTCCTAATATATGAACAATTTCTTCATGGGCAAATAAATGACTACAATTTGATGACTAAACAAATCAGAAGAAACTGCTATCTACCATTTAAAATACAATATATTTTTTTTAGATGCTTTTTTACAAAGTTAAAGTTTTGTGTGAAATTGAGTAAATGTAGTGCTAAATAAGATTTATTCATTTTTTAGCAATTTTATGTTTGTCATTTACTATAATAAATTGTGTTATATATCAGCACTGTCTAGGCCTATTGGCCACCCTGCTCTCTGGATATCGGCATTGGCCATTAAAAAACACATATCGGTCGACCACTATTTATTGGCCTTTGGAGCTTTTACAGTGGGCAGATATGCATTGAAAAGGGTGTTCAATAAACCAGAGTGACTGTTTTAGGAGTTGACAGGCTGGTTAGCACTGCAGCTAACGTGAATATAAGATGCCTGCTGCACTGCTACAAATAAATCTCTCAGCATAAAGTGTCTTTGTTAATGTTATTTATTTGTTATCTTAGCATGGTGTTTTAAGAGTGTTTGATTTGGTATTGTATGAATTATTGGAGGTTGCTGATATTTAGCAGCTCTACGCTAGGCTAACATCGGTGAGCTGTTTAATGTTTCACAAAGTCAACAGAAACCATTTGTGTTTAACTGTTTCTGTTTTGCTCAGCAAAACCTGGCAGTGCTATTTGGTGTTTCAACTTTGGGCATTTTTGGCTTTCTAAAATGTAAAACATTTGAGGATTTCTAGAAAGTCTCGTAAAAATGTTCACACACTCAACTTTTTTTTTTTTTTTTTTAATTAACAATATCTGAAAGTTTCTGAAAGTCACGAAAATTCACCATGTCATTTCCAGCACATCTCAAGTTCTGTATTGTGTTTAATAGAATTCTGTGCTGGAAATGATGCAGATGGGAATTATTTTTTTAATTAAATTACTCCTTTTGGCTAATTTCATAGAAAACATTTAATGTGTCCTAAATAAATACAGTTAAATAACATTATCACACTTTTTGCTTAATTTGGAAAAATAACAGCTTGTTTGGAAATGATGCTCAATAAAATATTTGGCTCACAAGTGTTAATTACCTTAATTTTTCTTTGTTTTCTTTAAACATATCTTGTCTAATATTTAATCTCAAGCATGCTCCTTACTGACACTTTTGTTGACTTGGTTAACAACTAACCTTTGAGAAAACTTTATTAGAGCGAAATTGTTTGGTGTGGTGTAAATGACGACTCAACTGTGGGACAGTTCTTTTTTTTTTTTTTTTGTAGTAAATGTACTAAATGTAGTCATTTTTATAATTAATTTTCATAGTTTAAAATTGAAAGTCTGGGTCTGGGACAAGGCTAAAACAGGAACATCTATACAGAAAAGACAGCAAGAATTAAAAAACAATGATGATAGCCTGATGAACAAGTCTGTTTCAAGTCTGTTTTAATGTGACCTTCATATAAAAAAAGTTCAAATATATTTTCTTTAAAATCAACCCCTGGGACACGAAAGTGTCTGAAGTTGAAGAAACAGCCTTTAATGATTTTTTTATTTCCTTACAAACATTTTCCTTGTTAACAATCCTGTCTTCCATACTACTAATGTCAGTACTGTAAAACCATAAAAAACATGTAAATGCTGTCTCCACCAGGGTAAAAAGCTTTCTGAATATTTTCTTTATTTAATTTTATTTATTTATTTGATGACCATGTTGGCTAATACCAAGTTTTTGTGTGTGTGTGTGTGTGTATTTGTTAAATCAGGCATGAGGGTGCGTTTGAAGAAAAATAATTTTCCTCTTTTATAAGGAAGTATGTGCAGAAAGTAATTCAGGACAGAGGGTGTGTTTGGAAACCTCGTGAGCTGCCTTTCTACATGGCATTTTTGGGCACCAGAGGGGCTTTCGAACATTCAAATCTCACAGCCAGAGAGAAAGAGAAATGTGAAGAGACAACAAGATAAGCGGAGGAACAGCCTGAAGGATCTGTCTGTGAATGAGTATTTGAGTCTGATTACATGGTGCCCTGGGCTTCTCCTCTTGACCTCTGTGTGTGTTTTCAGGAGAGCTCAGTCTGACCTCTGACTCCCTGACATTTAGAGATCACCGGGTCAGACGGACTCATGTGAGGCTGCTGTGAATGGCTTCAGATAAACTCTCTGCTCAACCCTGAGTCAGATGACTGCTCTAATGATAGCCATGTGTGTGTGTGTAAGGTCACATTAAGGGAATCATTTTCTTTTGCTTCATCTGTTCTACATGTATCCGCCTCCCATCAGATTAATATTCATAGGGTCCATATTCTACACTTTTTGTTGCATATGTTTCTTCCCTGAAGTCCTCTCATAATTAGAGCCCGACCGATACCAATTTTAGAGAGGGAAAATTCACCGATTACCGATATGGTGGCCGCTATATTTAATTTTTGAGCTGGAATGAAAACAGAACTTTTCTATGTGGATTTTTCACCGATTTTGCACCGATATGACTATGCAAAGGTACGCAGAAGGCTGCTTTTTAAAATATTTTTATCAAAGAACATTTGACATTATTATTATACATTGTCAGCTAATTCTAGAAATGAACACTGAGAAAATAAATAAAAATACAATAAATAGCTGAATAAACATCAGTACTGTATGTTTAGTGTCAGTCAAATGCTGACTATATTAATACTGCCAAGTCAAGATAAACGGATAAGCAGGTAATTTCTACCTTTCTTGCTGTATTATGAGGGAGCACAGCGATGTGACGAGACAAAATTAGATCTCTGTCCAACGTTGCGCACTTGCGATGAAGAGAGCTTTGTTGATTTATAAACAGGAGCGATAGTTTTGTCGCATCGCTATAGAGACGTGGTACAACACCATTCGCATGATCAATCAACAGGTTTATACCCCTAAAGTTCAGTAAATATGTGCTTCCCCACTGCTCGCACTCACAAGCTGCTGAACGCTGCACCACAAGTGAAGGCAAGAGGGAGAGAGGGCAACACGATAAAGGGAATTCCCTGCATTTTGAAAGTGAAACGTGGGAATTATAAAAATTGTGCTCAATCCCCGCAATCCCGCGCTATTGAGCTAACATTCGTTATTGAAAGTTTAATAAGGCTACTTGTCCGGTCGGGCAAGTAAAATTCTCTGTAACTTGCCCGTTCAAAATTCCACTTGTCCCGGACAAGCGTTAATGTTGAGCCCTGCATAAAGTAATTTATGCAAACAATACGTTACTTTACCTGTGAAGAATGTTGTTTCCTGTTGAATCTGTGGAACTAATTTCACTGACGTTTAAATGTAAATTTGAGTCGTCTAGTCAACTAGTCTAAAAAGAAAGAACCTCCCAGAAAACAGTCAAAAACATTGTGTTTTTGCGACCCATTTAAATCTATTCCAACAGCCAGATCCAACAATACATTTTGTTGAAAAGGGACATTTATCTGCGACGTGTTCGCTGAGTTAATGTTAACGAAAACAGGCATTTACATTGAAAACAGATTACTGAAAAAATTCTAAACGGAATTCTCCAAGTTAAAGTTACTTAACACATTAAAACAGTCGGGACATAATTGAAAATAATTAACAGGTAAGCTAAATCTAAGAAAAAAAAATGTGCTGAAAAGTTGCGGGTATTTCATGACGTGCATTAGCCTATGATCTAATATGACAGCTGTTCGGTGAAGAAGTTAACCAATAACAGTTACAATGTAAAAAAAAAAAAAATATAGCTAGGATTGAAAAAAATGGGCCTGTGAGAAATGTCCAATAAACCTAATGTATTGTTTTAAACATGACATGCACACAGAATAGAAGATAGTTTAACCAGTTAAGCAGTTAGCACATAGTTGAAAATAGTCTTCTTGAGTTGCAGGGTAAAAATGGTTTGCAAACCTAGCCTTAAACCGCAATTATACGATTATTTAATAATCGCAACAGGCCTAGCATCACTTAATTCATTCTTGAACAAGTACAGAAAGCTTCATGACTTTTGTGTGTAAGGTGACTAGATTCACAACTTTGGACTGCCAACTGCACCGCATTGATGCGTCCTTCATTATTAAGTACAGTAAGTATTTTATCACCCCCTTGTGGTCTCCCAAAGCTATTACACCAGATAACATTAAACAGAAGGCCAGCTGACAATGAAAATGCACAAATTAGGCTTCTAATTTAAATGTCAGCTAATGATAATATATTGATGCCTCATACGTATCGAGAAAATAACGTGCCAATCAGTAATTGATATATCTGTATTTTAAGGCATTCCTATTGATAACCAAATAACTGCGAATATTGGTATATAATATCAGTCAAACTGATTATTGGTGTGTCTGTGTTTTTTTTTTTTTATTTGGACTTACACACGCGCGTTGGTATTTGTGGTTACGAGGACTCTCCACAGCCATAATGTATTTTATACTGTACAAATTATATATCCTATCCCCTAACCCTACCCCTAAACCTAACCCTCACAAAAAACGTTCTGCATTTTTACATTTTCAAAAAAAACATAGTTTAGCATGTTTTTTTTAAAACTTTTGGTTTATGAGGACACTTGAGGTGTCCTCAAACCACGTTTATAGCATAATTACATGTATATAATCTAGAATAGTGCTAGTGAATAGTCTTCGTAAACCATATATACCTGAACACACACACACACACACACACACACACACACACACGCATCCTGCTGTCCTCAGAGTCTCTTCATTAATTAATGCCTCTGCTTTGAGATCACTTTCCCCAGAGTGCAATTCTGTAGCATTCTCTTGGGTAACACAAACATCACTGTGGTCACAGACACACATACACACACACACTCATGCACATTGAGACACTCAACTGTACACTCCTTGGTAATAAACACCTTCCTCATTGGCCAAACACACTTGAATCTGCTATTAGATACACGCATGCCAACACACACACGAATACACAGCGTATCATTTCCTCTTAGTAGACCTGTGTCATACAAACACTGTGTGTGTGTGTGTGTCTGGCAGTTAAAACAGGAGTCTGAATCAGCGTCATCCTCCTGTCTCTCCTTCTGGGGATCCTCTGTCAGGTCACGGCCCAAAAATAGCAGCGGGTGCTGTTTAAAGTGCAAAACCGCCGACTTTGGGGCTGCAGCCAGTCTGCGAGTGTGAGATTTCTATGGGAATTCTTGGCCATGCTCCAGTCGGGCTCTGCAAGAGTGTGTTTCTCATTCCACTCCCACTTTTTTTTTTCTTCCCCCTCGCTGATCTGACTGGCAGATGAGCTTGCAAATTTTCGCTGAACACATGGACTCCACGTGACAACAGTTTAGTGTGTAAATATTCCCACACTCACTCCTCCGCTGGGAGGCTTTATGACTGACTGCCAGATTGATTTCAACATTACATCCCATATGGACTCGCTGCTCATTTTGCTTGGGCTTGTTTTCAGACAGCTAATGCTCAGTAATGGGCAAAACCCTTCATAATCAAAGGCACATGATAGTGCAAAAATACCCATGTTTTTTTCTTCGTATACATCGCTGGAATGTGTTCTAATCTAATACTAGCTTATTTCTTGTTTTCCCATTTTCTGGCACAGTTCACAGGCCGTGGCATGCCCTTATTTATTACTCATACCATTTATTCAACTAGATTTATTTTGTGAAGAAAATGCAAGTGGTGTTTGCGTGTGCAAAACTCACTCCAATGATGCTAGGGTTTGGTTTGTCATTGCTAAGGTTAGAGATTGACTGACTGGTTTTTAATGACCAATACGATACTCATTATTTTAGTGTTTTAAGTATCTGATAACCGTTATGCATAACCATTTTCTTTATTCTTGTTTTATTTCTTTTAGTCACAATAAAAGCTTTCATTTTTCCACTAACCTCTGTGAACTGCTTTACAAAACTACTCGTAATATTGTGCACTAAGTATTGTTGTGTCTACAAAGAATGATTTTAACTTGTTATAGTTACAATATACACTTATGCAAAGCTCCTCACTTAATATTTATGATTTAAAATCTTTTGTGTCTAACTTTATTCTGTAAACTTGATATTAAAGAACCGATAAAGTGGGAAAGTGTAAATATCTCTTGCTAAGGTGTTCTGAGTAGGCATCATCGTTTATTGTAAGCTATTACATCACAAAAGAGGTTGAATGATTTTGAATGTTATTCTTGTTCTTAATGACAAGATTAAATGCTTTCTAAACACCAAATATGTGTTTTAACTTAGAAAAGAACCTTGTACACCAAGAGACTAAATTATCAGTTAAAACTGCACTATGTAACTTTTGGCCCTCTAGCGGTTATAAAATAAAACTGCATGTGTCTTGTGGAAGAACATTGTTTTGGTTGTGGTTCGGCTCTGCTTCTCTTCGCGGATGAATGTGGTTCGAGGCACCGGTGTACACAAAGATACAGGACATCTTATCAGAGAGAATGGACAAATAAATAACGAAAGAAAGGAAAAGACGGATATTCAAAAATATGTGCCATATCTTATGCTGTAGTTTTGACTTATTGGAAACATTGATGTTTTGAAAGAAATGACGTTACAAAAGTTAGGCAACGTTTGTTGACATTAGACACAATGATTGCTAGTCTGATAAGGTCAAACGTTGTAAAGTTTTTATAACTGCAGGATATTCTGGCCAAATAGACCACGATAGAAAGTAATTTAGAGATTGTCATTGTTACCAACACATCATTTCAAGACTCACATGTCCTTGGCCAGCCAAGGACTAAAGGATTTATTTATATAAATTGTTGCCGTTATAAAGAAAAATGCACACGTGTGCTAGCAAGTGAAACGTTCTGCACCGATTACAGTATAATTATTGTATTTCACTACACTACACAGCTGTACATAAACCATATCAATAAAATATCTTAACTGTTGAGTGAGAAAAAAGCCATCTCTGGGTCGCTTTTTAATCCTTTAGATCTCGGAGTTGTCGCCACCTCTGAAAAGCCAAGCCGATGTTGATTCGGGTTTTATTACGGACTCTGTCACTTGGGTTTGGGGCTCTGTTCAGGGTTTCTTTGTTTTTACAACTGGTGATTCTCTGGAGATTTTCCATTTTGAATGATCCATGGTCAATTTTTCTCATTCGTTGTGACAAACTTTCAGCTACACACGACTCCCACACAATACACGCGCTACAGTAGCCAGAGCTTATTTTCTCTGTATATGGATATGACGTCAACAGGCACGGGCGGATGACGTATGTATGCAATTTCCCGCGAAATCCATCCCGACAGCTCTAAAATATAAATCATTATTTTAGGTTTATCATAGTGTATTTGGGTAAAGACATGGTTTGGAAGATGGATTTTTGTTGTGCTCTCTCATTAATAACATTTTGTTCTTTTTTAACAAAAAAAGTTACATAGTGTAGCTTTAAATAAATACACACACACACACACACACACACACAAAAAACAACATTAAATAAATATTTGAAAATAAATAGTCAAGTGGTCACTATGTCTTAGCAGGGGATAAATGTTCGTAAGCATTCATCTTTTAGCCATATTTCTCGCCCATGTTGTTGTTTTTTTTTCTAAATCTCATAAATTTTAAAATTATATTTATAAGTTTACCATTCATAAATAACTTTTACCAGCCATGAAACTGATTCATAATGTAGCTTTGCCCTGTGTATGCATGTGATTGTGTATTTATACCCTCGTGGCTTGCCGTAGAAAGCGTTACAGAGCTTATGTGAGAAAATGAGTTGCGTTCAATAAGCACTGTTCTGTCTGTAATTACTCTGTTTTCTACATTTTTATTGTCCATTATCCTCATTTTAATGGTGTGGACAGATTGCTTGTCGCAAGAATCTTATTGCGTTGCGTCTGGTTAGGACGAGGTGTTATCCATCAGTTGTTGATTGGATTGTGAGAAGTGAGCATTGCATACTGGAATGGAGGCAGATATAAATGCGAGTTTGCAGTCGACACAGACACAAACACATACCCCTTCCACTGTGCAGCTCGAGCTAGAGCCGTAATCGGTGAATTTGAGCAGCGATCTCAACACATTAATGGTGAAACTGACAACATAAATGCACAAGCACATCACGGTCTTCGCTTACGATGAGGCTGTAGTTGTTGAAAAACGAGTGAGTAAAAAATAACAATATTTAAACTTTTTGAATCACAATAAAATGTATGTGTGTGTGTGTGTGTGTGTATATATATGTATGTATGTGTATAGTATATATATATATATATATATATATATATATATATATATATATATATATATATATATATAAAACATTTACTCGTGCTGTACATACCAAGATACCTGCATTAAAAATATGAATAAACTCCAGAGGCATCCGAAGCATTGTTAGTGATTGATGTCTCGAATACATCCGCAAAATCGCCATTATTCCTCCTCATTCGAAATGTAAATTCAAGCCAGCTGGCCCGTGACCAAGGAAGTTTGGGTTAAGGAACGGGAGTTTTGGAGGAAAACGGCCGAAAATACACCTTTTCATCTCTGCATTTGCAGCATTGACTGCAACTTTTTTTTCTTTTTTTTTTATTCTCTTGAAGGGGCGGGGTTAAAACTGACTACCACTTGCATACGTCAGCAGAGCAGAAGAGCAAGTTATGATTTTTGATTAAAGATTACAAGGTCAATTTGTTTTGTATAAAATAGCCAATATGCATGGATGATTCGTTCAGAATAAGACCAGTAACATGCATTAATAAAATAAAGTAAATAGAGTGCAGGACAATCTAAACAGAAAAAAATAGGGTTACAGGTTTGTGAGCAATAACAACACTAGTAACACACTTTCATTCCTTTATTCTCCTGTGCAGGATCTGTCGGGCTCCATTGACGATCTCCCCACGGGCACTGAAGGTGCTTTAAGCCCAGGTGTGAGCACTTCAGGCGTATCTAGCAGTCAGGGTGAGCAGAGCAACCCAGCGCAGTCGCCCTTCTCTCCCCACACCTCCCCTCACCTACCGGGCATCCGCGGCCCTTCACCCTCACCTGTCGGCTCACCCGCTAGTGGTGCTGCCTCACGCACGGGACCCCTCTCACCTGGAGCCATGCCAGGTGGGAAGCTTTTTTTTTTTTTTGCAGTTTGAAGAAAAGGATTATAGGAAGTTGCTGATTTGTTAATATTTCTGTTTACACTATTTCTAGGAAACCAGATGCCCCCCAGACCCTCTAGTGTTCAGTCAGATGGCATGTTACATTCCTCCTTGGGTCAGGATAGAGGTGAGTTTTGTTACTCTTGAAAGAGCAACTGTGACATTTTTGTCATGACTTGACTGGACCCTTCTGAACCCACCCCTCACAGTTATCTTGCCTTTCAGAGCACTGGTATTCTGAAATGGACAGATAAATTACTCTACACGAGTATGCAAATACTTGGTCAATATGCACAGTCCTATTGTACATATCTATTGTGTTTATTTTTTAACTTAGAATGCAGCACGTACTTGCGTTGGGTTAAGAAACATTTCGAAACTCAGCAAAATTATGAAGCTTCTGCATATCATGAACATGTTTTGTGTTCAAACATCTCTATGAATCGATAAATATTTAGTCGAATTGAAGACTGGATTTGTTAAATGTTAAAATATATTTGATTGCTTGTTCCAAAGCTGTTCAATTCCACCCCCTTTCCTGGCCCGCCTCTTTTCACATTACTTGGCTATGAACTGGGGTACATTTGCGTCATCATTGTGAAATCTAGCTGCAGCTCTTTAGCACTGTAGTTAAGCAACAAATTAGGGCTGAAAAGAGGGAGCATTGTTCACTTTTTTTCACATTTTGGTAGTAAAACAAAAGGGACAAAAACGTAATGCATAGAATATTCAGATTCTAAAATCCAAGTTTTAATGTAAAATTGCTCTGTGATAATTATTTCAACATCTTTGCACCATGTTATGTTGTTTTGATGCTTGTTTTAAATGGGATTGTCTGCTGTAAGTAACGATGTGCCATTTTCCCTTTTCTGTTTGTTTTTATGAAGTAATGAGCTAAAACACAACAAAAAATGTGTGTCGTGTGCGAGGGGCAATCATTACTCTCTTTCCTTGTTTAAATTAATTTGCTTGCAGGTCCAGTTTAAAGGGTTAAAAATAAAAAAATAAATGTATTTGATGTCAGTATTGGCCACAGTGAGCTGTGAATGATCAGTTATGTGTATTGGCCCAGTAATGACATATTGGTGCATCCTATCAAAATGGCGATATGACGTGGTGCAATTATCAAACTGCAAGGGCTGTGATTAAATAAATTAATAAATAGTCTGCACGCACTGCTTGCTGTATGTGTGCAGCACTGTTCTCTTTACAGTATTTACAAATACTCAAAGCACGCGTGAGGCTAATGAGCTGAGCGCATTATATTTACAGCACTCTAGATTCACTAATTGTACATTGGTGTATTTCCAAATATCGTTGCTGTCTGATGAAAACATGTATCTCCACTTTTGGCAATTTGACTTTTTACCATAGATGGAATGCGCCGAATGACCTCTTCCTACTGTTTGAATTGTGCATCGGAATGAAAAGATGTTTAATCAGGCTAACTGTTTAACAAGTATCTCCACTGGCCTTGAGAAGTGTCCATCAAAAATGTACATGTCCCACCCATATTTTTTGAAGAGCGTCAACTAATTTACCTCAGCAGTCTGGCTGAAGTGTATTGAAGAGATGGTCTACATCGTGCTGGCTCTGTGATTTCCCTGACAACCAAAACCATTCATGCATGCACAATGGCAGGTGGCTTTAAAATGTAGTCTATACCAGCCACATACGGATACCAGATTTCCATCTTCGCAAAACTGCAAGTGAAAGCTGATTCTTACAGGCAATTTATGCTTTGGACCTGGAAAACACATCTCGAAACCGAACTGTCCGGTCAACAACCTGACTAGAAACCCTAGTCATAAAACTGATTTCGATCTAAAATAGTAAGTGAAAGCTCAGATTATATCCTAAAATAAATTCTCTAGCAATCAATAAACTACCAGCTGAGTTCTGGGAACACAAACAGTTAGACTCTAGTCAATGGAACCCATGATAAGAAAACAGTGTATGTCCACGTAAGTCCAATTAAAATATTGAACCGTTCTCTAACAGATGTGTAATGATAGAATTCTATATATGGTGCTAAAGGTGACTGTTATTTTCTATTCATTTTGTTTTTGGAGATACATGCTTTTCATCAGACAATGGTGATATGCTTGATCAATAAAAAGAACTATTTAAATCTAAATTAACCTCTTAACACTGGGGTTTTATAAACAGAAGAGTGAATGTCTCTACAGTAAAAGGCCATTGTCAACTCAACCACAAACAGAAATGTCTTCCTTCAGGCATTCTGCCAAAATAAAGGCTTATGGGTTAAACCCGGACTGCATATGCATGACGCATACAGATTAAGAAAATATTACATAAATACGGTACTGTTTTTTTCAATGTGAAAGTTATGTGCATCTGATCTAGTTTTCAAAATAATCGCAATTAGATTTTTTTTTTGTCCAAATGGTTCAGCTCTAGTGCATCCCTACTTTATAGCTGACTTGGGTTCAAACCCTAGTAGTTTTCACACCAACCGAACTTAGACGTCAAATGAACTCTGGTCCACACTAAAAGCTCTAGTGTGAAAAGTCCTAAAGGGTTCTGAAGTGTAATTTGATCCTCTCTCTTCAGTATATATGAGAAACCCTCAGATGCCATATGGCTCTCCTCAACCGGGATCAACTTTATCTCCACGGCAATCATCTGGAGGCCAAATGCATGGAGGGGTGGGTCTCTTCCCGCAGAACAACTCCATGGGCAACTATGGACCGCAGGGTGGCCAGTATGGACCACAAGGTGGGACAGTTTAATTTAACACCCTTGACCTGAGGGCTGATTTACACCAGGCATAATTTCTGCCACGATTAAGACTGGCTACTCTGTTCTACGATTTTCTAGTCTGTTCTGCAGGTATGTTTTGGAGAACCGTTTCCATGTTTCTCACATGCATCTCTTTTGCACAGGTTACGTGAGGCCACCAGGTTATGGAGGCATGCCTAACACTAATTATCCGGGTGGTCCTGGAATTGGCGGCTCCATGAATCCTATGGCAGGGCAGGGTGGAGGGGGGCCATATGGAGGGATGCCTCCTGGGCGCATGGGTCCGGGGCAGATGAGTACAAGGCCGTATGGTCCCGGTATGACCCCCAACATGGGTCCCAACATGGGCTGCATGCCGGCATCTGGGATGTGTCCTCCACCTGGAATGAACAGGAAGCCCCAGGATCCTGCTGTGGCAGGCATGCATCACGGCCCATCCAACTCAGTACACAGGTAGAGAGCAGTACATGATTCATTTAAAGTAGCCAGATTGTAAAGTGCTAGTGTTGGGCAAAATCTTACCTCTTTGGACTGCAAGAGGTAGCCTTTTGTGAAGCCAAAAATAAATAAATAAATAAATAAAACCTGTTGTGGCATCCTACAGTCTCAATTAAACCGTAATTCAGTGTGGATAATTTAGTATAATACACTACAGTTTATTTTTGTATTAAACCCGGAACATTTCTTTAAATATAACGTATATTATTTTTCTGTTGCAATGCCAAAAATAGCCTAATAAAATATATCTTTGCAATTCAAATTTTTTTTTTTATGATTCTAAAATTTTCTTCTTGCTAAATGCATATGTATTTATTTTGATAATGAGGTGATATGTAAGCTGGTAAATTAAGTCCTGAAAGTCCAGACAGCCAGTAACTTGAAATGGTACAAGTTCGTCCCTTGCTTTGCTTAGTAATATAGGGTTTGATTGTGGGGAGTTAATACTGCCTTGCTCCTTTTGTCCGTTCGTTCCCTCCTAGGCCTCCTGGTTATCCCAACATGGGTCAAGGCATGATGGGAGCTGGGTCTCCGTATGCCCCGCCCATGAACAGCATGCAGGGAATGATGAACCAAGCAGGACCATACCCAATGCCTGGCAATATGGCCAACAACTCCACAGGTAAGCCCTGAGTTGCAAGCTTGCTTTCTACTTCATGTCTTTGTTTTTTAAGTAGTTCAAGTGCACCTGTACATCAGTTGGTCCTTCATTTAGAAAATAGATTTTGATAATAGCCCATGGAGGAAAGCGACAAATGCATAATAAAAAAAAAATAAAAAAACATGTTAAATATTTCTATTTTTCTACAAGGCATGGCTCCCAATCCAGAGTTTGGCATGGATAAACTCAACCAGTCCCAGAAGTTGAATAACAAAGTCGATGGGACTCCTAAGACCGAATCGAAGAAGGTAAAGAGCTATTAGTATTTAAATGCATCTGAGCTGTGTTGTTGTAGACTGCCATGGCTATGATAAGCTGAAAAACGTGAATGGCGCTGAGCTCTGTGAACAGCGGTTGACTGTATCGTCGTCTGTATGGACGGCTGTGAAAGCCGGGGAACGTACAGACCAGCTCGTAACGCACATTCAGGGGTTTTCAAATTGCTCCCTGCAGTCCTGCCTTCATATATCATTAATGAAAATGCTTTTCCACTAAAATGCGCATTGCACATGTGCACCGCTTTCATATACCCGCTAGATTTTTTTTTTCTATCATTTCTGTTTATGAATGATCATGTATGCTTTTTTCCCCCATGACTACACAGCAGGAATCTAATCTTTGCATCGCTGTATCTTATGTTTTTCCATTTTTATTATGTCCTGGCAGAAATCGAGTTCCTCTACCACCACTAATGAGAAGATCACTCGTTTGTATGAACTGGGCCCAGAACCAGAGAGGAAGATGTGGGTGGACCGTTACCTGGCGTTTGCTGAGGAGAAAGCCTTGGGGATGAGCAATCTCCCCGCGGTGGGCCGCAAGCCCCTCGACCTCTTCCGCCTCTACGTGTCTGTCAAAGAGATTGGTGGCCTCACTCAGGTATAGAGAAGAGCTCATCTTGATATGAGCGATGCTTCAAATTATTTGATTAATTATGGGTCCAAGCAACAAAGGCCAAGCCAAACAAAACTTGTATCACTGATTTCATCGTCAGCTATAAAATACTTTTCCAAACTCCTTTTGTCCGATTTGCACACCTAATTTTGATATGACATCGTTTTGAAGATATAAGTGAATTAATTGTTTCAGTGGTTTGCAATTTGATTAATATACCAATATCTATGTAACACAAAGTTCAAAAGTAACGAAATCCAGTATGTGTAAACAACAGGACAAATGCACGTGAAATGCATTTAATACAAATGCACGCAAAATTTTGTACGATTCAAACTGCCATAACTCTGCAGCCATTTGATCGACAAAGTTTAAATTACATTTGTATCTTGGGTTGGTCAAGTGCTATTATATCCTTGAAATAACAATTCCACAAATCAACAAAAATGTCCACCAGCAGCCAATTAGATTCAGCAGCTAATAACCTGAATTGTGAATGGCCAATTGTTATGAAATTTGGTGTCCACTTAAAGGTTACCAAAGGCTGTATACCAGGTTCTGTGAGAATCTGCCACAATATATATAAATACTATAATACAGTATTTAGCATTTTTGTTTACATCTTCGGTACCATAAGGGCTTGAAAAAAAAAAATCCTCTTGACTCCTTTAGTGTCCCCAAATCAAAACGTCATGTGGATTTTGGAATTTTCCTACAACTTTGATTTTTTTGATAAACTTTCTTTTTCTCATCCTTGGACGTTTGTCTGATTTAGCACAATTTAGTATACTACAATTACTGACCCTCCTGACAAAAAATGATCAGAAGAATTTTGATTTGTTCAGTTGTTCATAAGATATAAGCTTATACTCTTTTGGGTGTGGCCCACAATGACTATGATATAGCCTGTATATTGTGAGTGCAATATTCAATCTTAACAAAACTTAAAACACATGGACAACTGCATATTCTGAGGTCACATGCTAAATTTCACAAGTATCAAATAATAGGGGGCGCTATAACTTAAGAAAATCCTTAATGTTCAACTGTGATCAAAGCAGTTGAAATTTCATAGGATGCTGTGGACGCTGCCACATTTGATTTAGATTTTCTGTCAAATTTGATTTAAATTTGGGCATCTTCTCTCCATTTGTGCTTGGACCCAATAATGTTTGTTAAAATCATTTCCCCAACACACACACCTTTTTAACTGATGTAACCAAGGCAGTTTTTTCAGAGGTGGAAAAAGTGAATACATTGTGATGAAATATTATGGTAACACTTTTTTTCATTTGGAATAATGTGCACACTAAAAACAGAATAATTTATTAAAATTAATGGAGTAATTTTTTATTTAATGTTGTTGTCTTTCAATCTTATTGAAATGCTTACACTGAAGGTCTCTTTTGTAATTGTTATTATCTTCTGTCGGTCTGCTGTTATCAGGTGAACAAGAATAAGAAGTGGAGGGAATTAGCCACTAATCTGAATGTGGGCACATCTAGCAGTGCAGCCAGCTCTCTGAAGAAACAGTACATTCAGTGTCTGTATGCCTTTGAGTGCAAGATTGAGCGAGGCGAAGACCCGCCGCCTGACTTCTTCAACAGTGATCCAAAAAAGAACCAGGCCAAGGTCCAGCCTCCATCACCAGGTCAGTGCAGACAAGCATAAGGGAACCTGTAACAAATGTTGCCTTTGTATAGGTCAGGGGTCGGGAACCTATGGCTCGCAAGCCACAAGTGGCTCTTTGTTAAAAATCAAGTGGCTCGCCGGGTGTCTCACCATTCATCAACAACACATGATTGTTTAAAACTTTCTAGAGATAATTTTCCTGCAGAAAGTGTGGGTGCGATTGCAAAACTTGAAGTCAATGACACTGTTCTGATTTCCATTCTCCCGAATTTGTCGTACAGCCTACTCCTGGTGAACAAGGTTTGAAATTAACACCAGCCAAATGCGGATTTTACATGCGGAGTATTTTGCTGATGTACAAGCCACTGTGGAGGGCGACCTGTAAGACTTCTCGGAGTGATATATTACGAGAAATTAGACACAAAGACGTGCGTTTGACGAAACTTGATTATATTTTGAAGAACAGATGAAAGAAAAGCTGCCGATGTGCATCTGATTTGATATGTCTGCGCAGTGAGCTCTGCTATTCACGAGTGCAATGAAAGCGCTTCTCCAAGACACGCACATTCATAGAGTTCTGGGTCTCGTTTCCCAATAACTATTGACTTTAGCTGTTAAGAGCATTTTCTACGAGCGATTTTATGAAAGTTTTTTATGTGTGCCCAGGGTGTGAAATAGCACCTGCCACACTCCAAATGTGCCGAGGCTCAATCCAGTTTGTGAGCTCCTTGTTCAAATGCAGGTATTTCATGCACGAGTAATTTTGCTCATCTACCCGCAACAGGTTGGTGACCTGTAAGACGTCTTGGAGTGACACAAGACAAGAATGCTGTTAGACACAAAGACACACGCTTGAAGAAACACATTTTATTATATTTTTAAGAGCAGACAAAAGAAAAGCCGTCAATGCTCGTGTCTGATTCGCTGTTTGTTCAGAGGCGTGCAACGGGACCCTGTCTCGTGGAACAAGCGCATGTAAAGTGTTATCACCATATAATGTATGACCCCTCAAAGGGTTGACCATCTAATTAGATATCGCGATATTTTAAAGCCGGTTATAGTTAAAATATTTTTTACATATTGCCCAGCCCAAAAGGGAAGTTAAATATTTCATGAACAATTGTAAAATGAAGTAATTTTATGGAGACCCACACAAACACATGTACTCAATTCCATATTGCAACAGGTTAACTATTAATTTTTGCATATTTGTTTGTTTTTGAGTAGTCTATGGGCAATATAAACATTTTATTTTATTGAAAAACTTTGTTTTTGAAAATAATAAATTATTCGTTTGTGCTATGGCTCTTTTGAAAAAATGCATCAACCAAAAATTGGCTCCTTAGTGAAAAAAGGTTCCCGACCTCTGGTCTAGGGTTTGCTTCTAATTTATCTTAAAACACCTCTAATGCTGTATTTATCCAGGTTTTAACTCAAAAATCACATTTTACCATGGGAGTTCCTAACCAGCTGTTCTTGCAACATTTTTTCTATACTTTTTAACACACTTGGTTCTCTTGGTTCCTTTTTAGTTGAGTTGTGTTGGGTAGACCTGCCCATAGTGAAATCTCATTAGTCCAGATTCCATCTTCACAAATTATTGTTTTTTTTGTCAAATTTGATAATACTTTCAGCTACTAAGATGTACTGTCATGTTTAAATACATTTGATGGAATTTAGCAGATTTTTCACCAGAATAAACACACACACATACACAAATAAATAAAAAGAACTGGGCATGGTCAAAATCTCAGAATTCATGGAAATATTTCTAGAATATATACACACACACACACACACACACACACACTGGCGGCCAAAAGTTTGGAATAATGTACAGATTTTGCTCTTATGGAAAGAAATAAGTACTTTTATTCACCAAAGTGGCATTCAACTGATCACAATGTATAGTCAGGACATTAATAACGTGAAAAATTACTATTACAATTTGAAAAAATTTTCAGACCTTCTTAAACTACTTCAAAGAGTTCTCATCAAAAAATCCTCCACATGCAGCAATGACAGCTTTACAGATCCTTGACATTCTAGCTGTCAGTTTGTCCAGATACTCAGGTGACATTTCACCCCACGCTTCCTGTAGCACTTGCCATAGATGTGGCTGACTTGTCGGGCACTTCTCACGCACCTTACAGTCTAGCTGATCCCACAAAAGCTCAATGGGGTTAAGATCCATAACACTCTTTTCAAATTATCTGTTGTCCAATGTCTGTGTTTCTTTGCCCACTCTGACCTTTTCTTTTTGTTTTTCTGGTTCAAAAGTGGCTTTTTCTTTGCAATTCTTCCCATAAGGCCTGCACCCCTGAGTCTTCTCTTTACTGTTGTACATGAAACTGGTGTTGAGCAGGTAGAATTCAATGAAGCTGTCAGCTGAGGACATGTGAGGTGTCTATTTCTCAAACTAGAGACTCTGATGTACTTATCCTCTTGTTTAGTTGTACATCTGGGCCTTCCACATCTCCTTCTGTCCTTGTTAGAGCCAGTTGTCCTTTGTCTTTGAAGACTGTAGTGTACACCTTTGTATGAAATCTTTTTCAAGCATTGTATAGCCTTTATTCCTCAAAACAATGATTGACTGATGAGTTTCTAGAGAAAGCTGTTTCTTTTTTGCCATTTTAACCTAATATTGACCTTAAGACATGCCAGTCTTTTGCATACTGTGGCAACTCAAAAACAAATACAAAGACAATGTTAAGCTTCATTTAATGAACCAAATAGCTTTCAGCTGTGTTTGATATAATCGCAAATGATTTTCTAGTACCAAATGATCAATTTAGCATGATTACTCAAGGATAAGGTGTTGGAGTGATGGCTGCTGGAAATGGGGCCTGTCTAGATTTGATCAAAAATGACTTTTTTTCAAATAGTGATGGTGCAGTTTTTTACATCAGTAATGTCCTGACTATACTTTGTGATAAGCTGAATGCCACTTTGGTGAATTAAAGCACCAATTTCCTTCCAAAACAGCAAAATCTGTACATTATTCCAAACTTTTGGCCGCCAGTGTATATTTTTCATAAATGGATCTACAAAATGCCCAGATAGTTTACATTTTTTAAAATATTCTCAAGACAATTAGAAAATAATAGATTAAAATATATTTAGATGTTTTATTTTTTTATTTCTTGGCGGCCAGAAGTTTGGAATAATCCATTGTGGTCTGTTTATATTTTGAGGTCAAACCTGGAGAAATAACTTTTGTTGTGTTATCAGGTTTTTAGAATGAACTGATTTTTTTTATAGTTACCAGTGTATTTTTGTGCATGTAAATGCACTCAATATCAGTTTTAAAACATTGTTTTAAAGACGAATTTAAGTTTAGCATCTCTAACATTTGTCTGCTACAATGTCAGTTTCTAGCTAGTCTCCTTTTTGGATAACTGGTGTTGCCAGAAAATTAGAGAAATGTAAAGAGAGCGATTGATAGAAGAAAAGAGAAGTTTATCTTTTCACTTTTCCACTGTTCCATTGCACTCCATCCAGCTGTTTTTGAAACCAAGAGCACATCCTACTGTATGTGTATGCCCCCTTGTGAAAGACTGTGAATGTGAGCCAGAGAGTTACGTTCGGTTGAGTGTGAAACAGACAGATTACGAGGCAAAGGAGGCGAGTTAAAGGGGATCCCCTGTGATGTAGAGCATGTCTAGTTGGCAGCGGGTCATTTGCTTCAGGCTTGCTGTGTTTTTTCCCCTTGCATTTGGCTTTTTCCTGGCCTCAGGAATCACAGGGAAACCCCCTAGAGGGCTGATCCGAGCCAGAAATAGATGAATGGGAAAAAAAACAAAGGGGGTGGGATTTTTTTTTTTAAAGGGAAATCCTCACCTAAAGAAGGAAGGCTGAGGTATTGTGTTGTGTGAGTGAGTGAGTGAGAGCGAGTGAGAGAGCATGTGTGAAGTGTGAGATATGGATACGTCTGACCTGGCAGTGACCCCAGTGTGTGAAGGAGTTAATGAATGGAGGCATGAGTCATCCAACAAGCATGCCAGTAGTAATCATCCTCAAGCTGGCTGCAGGATGAGCCGCAACATGTGGCATGCATTCGTGCTGTTTATACACACTTTTTGTCTTTCCATCTCTCTATTTACACAAGTGTACATTGCCTCATTTCTACTGATGCACACTGTTAAGCACATGGCTGCTTGGCCATCATGTTATTACTATTGATGGACACAATTACTCAGAAATAAAAGCAATGATCGATTATGAAAAGCACTAAATATGTGACTTGTTCTTTTCCACTTCAAAACATTTCACACTGATCAAAGTCTATTAACTACTATATGCAAATGTTTTGGTAGTGTTTAAACTCTTGTTTTAGCACTTCAGTTGTTTGACAGGTGAGTAGGCGGGGGTTTGTGTCTGTTCAAATGCATTCAAACTGATTAACTTTTACACTACATGCCCAATGTGGTCACGTGTTTTCCACCACTTTCGACCACCTCTGAATGTGGTTGAAATATTCAAATCTCAAAATGTTTTGGACCCTGTTTACACCTGTCGAGCATCGTCCCCTTTCAAACTGATCGCACAAAATGCATCCTACTACTAGGTGTAAACATAAGCCTTTCAGTCATGGGTTTTGATTTGACATGCCATCTTACAACACTGCTGCGTCACTGCAAGACGGAACTTGCTACATTGAACACACATCCTTAGTGTTCATGTACTTGGCTGTTTTTATCTGAATGAGTAATGAGTAAAATGACCAAAATGCTTGTACACATGGTTAAGCACATGGGCTCATTGTAATCGTGTTGTTAGCTGCTGGTTGAGTGGTAGTAATGGGGGGATATTCTCACGCTGAGATACGAGCTCCAAATCTAAGGGTGTTTCTCTCTGAGTACATAATCTGGCAGAGCACCTCTTTCTGTGTTACTGATGGGGAAACTCTTCAAATGAGATTAAGCACCATGGAAAGCAGTGTGATTTCGGGCCGAGGGAGATTGCCAAATGAGCCGAGCTCAGCGTTTTTCCTCGAATGCATGTTGGCGTGCTGTCTGTCCACACTGACAGTGAAAATGCTGTGGAAGCAACAATCACAGTCAAGCAGAACATAATTGATGTCTCAATTACAACCATGTGGAAAGGCATTTTGGACCAATTCAAGCAAAATGTCTTGCTGCTTTATGGTGTCATGCTTGGTTAGCCGCAATATTACTCTTAAAATATTTTTATCCTTGTTTCTGTGAGTTTACTTTAAGTTATCCTAGTGCCCAGTGCGTTGAAACGTCAAACCTGGCTCAAGTTATTATTTTAGCCTAATTTGCTTTACTTTGGGTCAACATAAATCCTTGAATAATTTAATTCTTGGATTTCTGGTTTGTGGTTGGAATTATTTAGAGTTTGCGGTTGAATACTTTGACATCGCGTAAAATTCCTCTTGGATTTGCTGACTGATGAACTTGCTTGCGTGCCTTTGTTTCAGCTGGATCAGGATCTTTACAAGGTCCTCAGACGCCTCAGTCAACCAGCAGCTCCATGGCCGAGGGTGGAGACCTGAAGCCCCCTACACCTGCCTCAACACCGCACAGCCAGATGCCCCCCGTGCCAGGTGCAAGGTATACAAATACAATCACTACTGTGATTTTCTATCTACATTATCTTATTAGCATTTTGAATTATCATATTGTTTGTATGTCGTTCAGGAATGGGACAGTAAATTTAGAAAGAATGTTTTAAAGGAGCAAGTACTTCTCATTAAAAGAGCTGGCCAACACTTTTTGTCTGCCGTAGGAGCAGTGTCAATTTGCAGGACCCGTTTGCTGATGGTGGGGATCCAGCCTTTGCCAGACGTAACTCGGTGACACCCAATTCAGGTTATCAGCCTGGTATGGGTGGACCAGACATGATGGGCCGTATGGGGCCTTATGATCCTAATAAGGACCCTTTTGGTGGTATGAGAAAAGGTGACTGAGATATTAAGTTATCTGTTTGAATGTTATTTGTACTGTAAGTCATAAGTTATATTCTTCGTGATGTGTTGTTGGTTCTCACAAATATTATGTATGATCTGTTCTTATCCTAGAATAATTTGTATGTCTAAACAATGCTGTATCGTAGTGCTACTGAAAAATTGTACCATTATGTCTGTATATACTTTAAATGTTTTGTTCTTGAGAATTATTGGTTCTTACAATATTAATACAATGTATGGTTCTTATCCTGGTGACTGATTTGCAAGATGCACCTGACACAACATTTTTACCTAAAACTCTTTCTCTGACTTTGGTGTTCGTATACATGAGAGGAGAAATCTGAGTCAGTGTAATTCTCTGCTTGTATTTTCAGCGGGTGAGCAGTTCATGAGTCCAGGTCAAGGCCCAAACAGTGGTGTGGGTGAACAATATAACCGAGGCCCTCCAGGACCTATAAGTAATATGCAGATGGGTCAAAGACAACAGTACCCGTATGGTCCAGGATACGACCGACGGTGAGAGCATTTATTCAAAGTATTGACATTATATTCAGTGTAGCAAGTAAATTTAATATAGCAAGTCAAAAATTACACCAGACATCATGTAAATGCTGTTTAAAAGTTTAATTTAAGTTTACCTCCTTAGCTGCTTCTACAATTAAGACTCCACAAATCAATCAGTTTTCAACTGTGTTGTGTTGTACTCCTGTTTTTCAGCTTTGAAATGTATCTAGATTTCTCTGAATGTTCCCAATTGAACTCTCAGCCCAAAAGCCAACCAAGGGGCAGGGTGTTGATCAATTGCGCTTTTATTTCCTCAGACCAGATTCAAGTATAGGCCCAGATGGTAACATGGGCCCACAGCCTAACATGATGCCTTCCGGTGCAGATGCAGGGATGTACTCACCCAACAGACCCCCACAGCAGCAGAGGTTAAAATCAGAATTCACAATTCTATAAATACATTTGCTATTGGCTATGGGACATGTTTCTGGGCACATGGAATTACTATTCAATACAAGTTGCTTTTGCCCTCTCTGATGCTGTCCTTTTGATTTGTAGGCATGATTCCTACAGTAATCAATACCCTGGCCAAGGTGCTCCTCCTAGTGGACCATACCCAAACCAGCAGCCAGGAATGTACCCACAACAGCAACAGGTTAGCGCAACACAACTTTTTCAAAATAATTTTAAGGTGTGTTTGCCTAATATTTAGATGTATAAGAATGTAAATGCACCCCAATAAGAAAATGAAATCTCTCACAAATACAGAACTACACACAGAAGAGGCCAGTTGATGGTGTTTATGGTCCTCCTGCAAAGCGTCATGAAGGGGACATGTACCCCTACAGTGGTCAACAGCAGGGACCCCAGGCCCCAGGTGGACCTCAGTCCCAACCAGAAATGTACAACCAGTATAACACATATCCTGGCTCAGATAGACGTGCACCTGGTCCACAGAGCCAGTTTCCATTTGGTTTTGGGCGAGATCGAGGGCCTAATGTGGGCGGCCCCAATTCCCAGTCCTCTATGCCACAACAGATGATGGGTAGCTCCATGAGTGGCTCCATGCCATCAGGCCCCGATGGACCCCAAGGTCCCATCTGGCCCGGCCGTAATGAGATAAACTACCCTAACTATCACAATCGCCAGGGGGGCCCTGGTGTCCCCTCTCAGGGCCCAAGCTACCACGGCATGAATCGCTCGGAAGACATGATGCCTTCAGACCAGCGCATGAACCATGAGGGTCCTTGGCCTGGCCATGTTAACCAGCGGCAGCCCCCGTATGGTCCTGGAGCATCTGGACCACCAATGTCCAGACCTTTACAGCCCAACTATCAATCCTCCCAGAACCACATTCCACAAGTGTCCAGCCCTGCACCCATGCCACGACCAATGGAGAACAGAACCTCACCCAGCAAGTCCCCTTATATGCACTCGGGGATGAAAATTCAGAAGGCTGGACCTCCGGTTCCTGCCTCACATATTGCCCAGCCGCCAGTGCAGCCCCCTCTGATACGGAGAGATGTGGCATTCCCACCAGGTTCAATAGAGGCCTCGCAGCCCCTTCTGAAACCACGTCGCCGCCTTACCATGAAAGATATTGGTAAGAGTCTAATTGAATCTTACCCTGTGAATATATGTGTCTTGATTACATTTAAGGTGGTCTGAATACTGCTATTTGTTTCTTTTAGGAACACCAGAGGCCTGGAGAGTCATGATGTCCCTAAAATCAGGCTTATTAGCTGAGAGCACTTGGGCCTTGGACACCATTAATATTCTTCTATATGATGACAACAGCATTTCTACCTTCAGTCTGAACCAGGTGAGAGAACATCACATGACAAAGGATGGGTCGTGATGATCGACAAGTCCAATATTGAGATTAGATTTCTTTTTTAGTTTCTTTTCTTTTGTGCTTTGAAAGGAAGTGCTCATCATTTGATTCTCATTTGCACTGTTTTTCAAATGCAGCTTCCTGGCTTCCTTGAGCTCATTGTTGAGTACTTCCGAAGGTGCCTCATTGAGATCTTTGGCATCTTGAAAGAGTATGAGGTTGGAGACCCTGGACAACGTACCCTGATTGACCCAGATGCTATTGACCCTGAAATGTCTGATGAGGAGGGGCCAGAGGCAGAGCAGATGGAAGAGGATGAAGAGGATGATGAAGATGATGCAGAGAACATTATTGTGCAAACGTCACAGGTCCAGATCAAGCAGGAGAAAGAGGAGACCATGGTGGTCCAAAAATCCAACGACAAGCTTGACCAAGAGAAGGAATTAGAGGATTCTTCTTGTAAAGATCACCTCAGATCATCTACTCCTTTGCAAGACATGAGTACTGCCCAGGAGAGGCCAAAGCAGGCTAGTAAATTCGACAAGCTACCCATCAAGATAATGAGGAAGAAAGACCCATTCGTGATAGGGCAGACTAGTAAATTGGGCCGGCGACAAGCCTTTGAAAGTGGTCTGATCCATTGGAGTGTGGGTGGTGGAGATACCACAGAGCACATACAAACCCATTTTGAGAGCAAGATGGAGCTGCTGAAGCTTCGGAAAAGGGTGCCAGTGAATGTTGAGCCTCATAAAAAGGTACCTCAAATAGTGAAACCTGTTATGGATGACACTGAGAAGGCGCAGACAAGTGAAGAGCAGCAACAATCACAAGTACAACTACAGCCTTCCACAGAACAACCTGCAGAGGACAAAACCACTACAACTGCTAGCACGTCAGTGAGCATAACGGCCACCTTTGATGACGTCCTGTCGGCTCGGCAAGGCTCTGTGACCGAGGAAGCAGTCCGAGGCATCCATGAGAGTGCCAAAGAGAACAAAAAGTTTCTCTTTGGCATCGACCTTGCGCAACAGAGTCGCAATATCAAGATCTTGGAGGATGAGCCGCACAGCAAGGATGAGACCCCACTCTGTACGCTCTCAGATTGGCAGGATGCCCTTTCTCGCCGGTGCATCTGCGTTTCCAACATCGTTCGCAGCCTTTCCTTTATTCCGGGTAATGATCTGGAGATGTCAAAGCATCCAGGTCTTTTGCTGTTATTGGGCCGGCTTGTCCTACTGCACCACCGGCATCCTGAACGCAAGCAAGCCCCTGTCACCTATGAGAAAGAGGAAGAAGAGGACGAAGGTGTCAGCTGCGAGCGAGATGAGTGGTGGTGGGACTGCCTTGAGGTTCTGCGGGAGAACTGTTTGGTCACATTAGCAAACGTCTCAGGCCAGTTGGACCTTTCCATCTACCCTGAAAGTATTTGCCTGCCGCTGCTAGATGGCCTGCTTCACTGGGTCGTGTGCCCTTCGGCAGAAGCCATTGACCCCTTCCCTACGTTGGGGCTCAATGGGACACTCTCTCCCCAGAGACTGGTCCTCGAAACCCTCAGTAAGCTTAGCATCCATGATAACAACGTTGACCTCATTCTGGCTACGCCGCCTTTCAGCCGTTTGGAGAAGCTCTATGGCTCACTTGTGCGCATGGTCGGCGAGCGCAAAGTGCCCGTCTGTCGGGAAATGGCAGTGGTGCTGTTAGCTAACCTGGCGCAAGGAGACAACGTCGCAGCTCGAGCAATTGCTGTGCAGAAAGGCAGTGTTGGAAACCTTCTTGGCTTCCTGGAGGACAGTCTTGCAGCCACTCAGTTCCATCAGAGTCAGGGCTCGCTGCTGCACTTGCAAGGTGCACACTTTGAGCCCACTAGTGTGGACATGATGCGGCGGGCGGCGCGTGCTCTGCACGCCCTTGCCAAAGTAGAAGAGAACCACTCTGAGTTCACGCTGTATGAGTCACGGCTACTGGACATATCGGTGTCCCCACTCATGAACTCTTTGGTGTCCCATGTAATCTGTGATGTACTGTTTCTGATTGGCCAGTCATGACGGACATGGGGTTGATCATGTTTTTCCCCACTTGTTTTTTTTTTAATGTGTGTGTGTCTGCGTGAGTGGAGAAAATTTAACAGCAAAACTGACTTTTTTTTTTTATTTATGCAAAATCACCTCAGATTCCATTGTCTATTCTGTCTACCCTTGCTTCGCTCTCAAGGAAGGATATACCATTAAATCGTAATGGATTAAACACATACGGATAAGAATAAAACTAACATTGATGTGCCGACTGAGACCCTCGCCCCAAGAGTGCGCTGCTCTTGGCCTTCTTTTTTTTTTTTTTTTTGGTAAGTAAACATAAAACGACAAAAAACTGTAACCAAAGTTGCTGTCATGTTTACAGTGAGTTTGGGGAAAAATCGTGCTTGTGTTCTCCTTCATGGTGAAGATGGCCATGGAGACCACCATAATCTGGTTCATGTTTGGAGGCTAAACGAACTTGCTGACTCTGGTGTGTGTGGTATAATTTGCTGTAACTTGGATTATATATACTTAGCCCTAAAGGAACCAGGTCATTGGCTGTGAACAGACATGTAAATTGGAGGCCTGTGCAGTAGATTGTAGGACTTTTTTCTGTACTGTACACCTTAAAACTGTAAACATATTGTAACAACACTGTTTCACACTGAGATAATGCTGGCTTGGCAGCAAAAAACTGTAGTTTTTAAAAATGTTTTTAGTTCATGTTGAGAGAGGAAAAAATGGCTTTCCCCCCAAAGTAACGTGAACCTACAACACCCAAACCTCTTCTTTGTCCCTCGATTGTATGACTTGACCCTTAAAGAAATCACCTCTTAGGACTGGTCTTGAGCTCTAGATGCAGTCCAGGCTGCAGTGTATATAATGATGTTGTAAATTACACTTCTCTTTTTCTTTCTCTCATTTTATGGCACTCTTCACCGTTTTTAATCTTTGACGAATTAAAGGTTTCACTCAACAGATCTCTCATTGCGCATTGCCATGTGTTTATTTACCACCTTTCCTTACATCCATAAGAATGCAATCTTTCCCTCTTGCAATCCCATACACATAAAATTTTAGCTCTTTTTGTTAAAGCTGCAGAGGAATATATCAAACAATACAAGGCCATTACTCAAACTACTTTCATCATTCATTAGAAGAAAGATCCAATAAACGAGTTTGGTTTTCCCATAATTTCCCAACAGTTCCCTTAGTCGATTCCAGTGCAATGGATTCATATTTGTATTTCAGATGATGTAGCTAATACTTGTTGTAAATTCCTTTTCCCCCTTTTTTGGCTTAATGAATATCATTTATTCCGTATGAAATCTTTATACTATATGTTCCACGTGTTAAGAATAAATGTACATTAAATCTTGGTAAAACGTTTGTGATGGATTTATTTATAATGTTTTTATGACTTTGCAGTTGGAATTTTGACTCCAGTACAAGTTCAGCTCTATTGACTGCATTGGTGGCATAACATTGATTACCATAGAAACAAATTTTGACTCATTCCCTAGTTTTGTAAAAAAACAAAAATTGTGGTTACAGTAGGGTACTTAAAATGGAAGTAAATAGGACAATGCAATATAAAAATTCACACTGTTTTGAAAGTATAGCACAAATCTTAAACATTATACATGTTCAACTGAGAATACTGTGCACAAACACTGTTGGCATGTTATTAACCATTATTTCTACCCATGTCATGACCACGGAAAGCCCATAAACCCAGGAACTTTGGCATGAAATGCGCATAGATATCAAAGAATTCATCCATGGAGAAAAGTTCACCTACAGGAATTACGTCAGCATTGAATAAATAGAAGTTCATCCACCAAGAACTGTAGTGTCACTGCAAAATTACAGTTTTTATTTAGAAAGAAGCTTTATGTATTAAGTACAAACTTCACAGTTCTGCTTTAAAACCCTTGAAGTCCATTTTTAATGTATTACGATAACTGGAAAAAAAAAGAAGCTGAGTCAAAATATTCTGTTGTGACCAACAATATGCCACAGATGCTGTCAATATAACTTGACCTATAGACTTTACCCACGCTAGCGCCATCTTTGATTTTTAATGGGAATGACAATGAGGCTGTGAGGGATAGACTTGCCATTTCTTCAATGGCACGAATGGTATAAAGCTGTAAAAAGCTCCTAGATCACATCTGATTTTTCACATCTCATGTTGTCTGGAGTTCTTTGTATACTGAATGTACTTGGAGAGATATTTTATAAATATTGTGTCTGCAGAACGATCCAAAAACACTTTGAACTGCAGTACAGTCCATTGAATAGACTGTACGTCTATCCCTCACAGCCTCGTTGTCATTCCCATTAAAAATCAAAGATGGCGCTAGCGTAAATAAGGTCTATACTGAATCTGGAACATTCCTTAAAGATATATCATTGATAGCTTTTTGATTTGCATTACATGCATTCTGTGAAACAAATTATATCAGTTGTGTTGGAGTATATTTATAATGGAGGATGAATCACCAGAGCAATACCATATAAACCAGGGTATTAATGCACTATATCTTTGTTGTTATAAAGATTTGTTTTTCTGGAAAGAGGGGGCGTGACTAAGTCAACTGCAGTTCCAGAAGTTCCAGACCGGCTTAAATAACTTCCAGTACCTTTAATGGAAACATTCAGGAAACATTTTTCTTTTTGAACCAATCACATGGGTCTCCATGAGATGCAATGTAAACAACTACTGAAATGAGCGATTCAGACAGAGAACAACCATTTTTAGTGTTCAGGCTCAACTTGTGCAGTTTTGGCTGTCATAACATCAAAGTAGTTAATGATATTGATGTAACTAACCTCTCAGACCATAGTTTCATGTCATCAACCCACTCGTTATACTTCAATGGGAGAGGCACTATCAAAAGACTGTCACAGTGACTCGCGATAGAGTATTGGCACTATGGAGCCGTATTTTTTATTTGGCAATTTGTAAAAAATTGAATATGCAAAACTATCCACTAACAAGCAGGGACTAAAAACGGTTCAAGGAACAAAAACCTAAAACAAAAGAAAATTATTAGCAGTACGTAACTGAAAACCAGAACAAAATGATTTTCAGTTGTTCCGGATTGAGAACGTTATTTTTAAATTCTGGTAACCGGATATAACTGGTTAATTTTGTTCCAAATTTCTTTTCAAGAAACTAAAGGCCAAAGGGTTGATCACAGTATATTTTTGGAATTGCATCACTTCATGTTGCCTGAAAAAATGAAAGATGTGCTTTGATCCTGAAGGAAACGGTTGCATCACACATTTCTTTGCCTAATTGCATGTTGTAGATGTCGCATTCTCTGAATGAAGACCTTTTTAACAACTATGTATAATTACTACATATACTATACATGCACGGCTAATTCAGATTCAATGAAAACACTATTAGAGGTAAAGTACATTTCTCAGTTGTATCCAAGTCTTCACTGAATTATTGTTAGATATGATGCATTCATATAGATTTGAAGCTGTTGGGTTTTGACTGAGAATCAGATCTGTAAATAAAATTCTACTTAATTGTTAATTAACTCTGTTATGATTTCTATGCTGATAAATCCACCACACGGGGAAAAAAATAGCTTATTTTCGCTTATTTTGGTGAGGCAAGTGGTTTATTTTGGGCTTATTTTTCCAGACCAGATTGCTTGCTTCTCTTGCGAGATCTAGCAACACTACAATAGGTATTTCACCCACCCATCAGCGCAGAGTACTGTCATTTTAAAAAGAATGTTGTTAAACTTTCTTTTATTTGAACCGGAACAGTTAAATACAGTTTTTGCTCAGAACGAACCGAAATTAACAACATTTAGTTTTTAGTCCCTGCTAACAACAAACCATTGAAAGTGAAAACACTGGAAAATGAAAACAGGTATCCGTGAAGAATCATGAAAATCTTCAGCAAAAAGTTGGACACTAGAACTCCTTGAAGCAGAAGGAAAAACAAGCTAGTTATATTGCACACTATATTTTCCAAGACACGTTTTGTTTTGTCAATACACGCCTACTCTTGAATGGCTGTCAATGCAATCATCAGTCATACAATCCGTACAATGGTGTGGTTACAGCATCTACAGTTTGGGCTGACAGGCCATGCAGACCAAGACCCAGTATTTAGTGATGAACACTGCCAAGTTTGGTGTGACATAACCTCACCATATTTCATGTTAACTTAAGTGAGTAGCATAGAGTTATCTATCACAGATCAAACTTTTAACAATCTCTAAGTCAAAATGTTTTTAAATCCCTTGTATTACCTGTAATTACTTAGAGATTCTTTTGTACTGAGATATCAACATACAGTTGTGCTCAAAAGTTTGCATACCCTTGGAGAATTGGTAATATATGTACCATTTTTAAAGAAAACATGAGTGAGCAGGCAAAACACATTTCTTTTATTTCTTATGGGATTCATATTCAACTGTAGATTATAACAGAATGGCACAATCATAAAACAAAACATGGCAACAAAGAAAAAAAATGAAATGACCCCTGTTCAAAAGTTTGCATACCCTTAGTTCTTAATACTGTGTATTGCCCCCTTTAGCATCAATGACAGCGTGCAGTCTTTTGTAATAGTTGTCTATGAGGCCCCAAATTCTTGCAGGTGGTATAGCTGCCCATTCGTCTTGGCAAAATGCCTCCAGGTCATGCAAAGTCTTTGGTCATCTTGCATGAACCGCACGTTTGAGATCTCCCCAGAGTGGCTCGATGATATTAAGGTCAGGAGACTGTGATGGCCACTCCAGAACCGTCACCTTTTTCTGCTGTAACCACTGGAGGGTCAACTTGGCCTTGTGCTTAGGGTCA
Organism: Myxocyprinus asiaticus; assembly: GCF_019703515.2. Classification (NCBI taxonomy): domain Eukaryota; kingdom Metazoa; phylum Chordata; class Actinopteri; order Cypriniformes; family Catostomidae; genus Myxocyprinus; species Myxocyprinus asiaticus. The sequence continues at coordinate 38,579,156 of NC_059373.1, forward strand.
TTGTCGTGCTGGAAAGTCCAAGAGCGTCCCATGCGCAGCTTTCGTGCAGAAGAATGCAAATTGTCTGCCAGTATTTTCTGATAACATGCTGCATTCATCTTGCCATCAATTTTCACAAGATTCCCCGTGCCTTTAGAGCTCACACACCCCCAAAACATCAGTGAGCCACCACCATGCTTCACAGTGGAGATGGTATTCTTTTCACTATAGGCCTTATTGACCCCTCTCCAAACATAGCGCTTATGGTTGTGAACATAAAGCTCTATTTTGGTCTCGTCACTCCAAATTACAGTGTGCCAGAAGCTGTGAGGCGTGTCAAGGTGTTGTCGGGCATATTGTAACCGGGCTTTTTTGTGGCATTGGCACAGTAAAGGCTTTCTGGTAACTGGACCATGCAGCTCATTTTTGTTCAAGTATCATCATATTGTGCTCCTTGAAACAACCACACCATCTTTTTCCAGAGCAGCCTGTATTTCTCCTGAGGTTACCTGTGGGTTTTTTCTTTGTATCCCGAGACAATTCTTCTGGCAGTTGTGGCTGAAATCTTTCTTGGTCTACCTGACCTTGGCTTGGTATCAAGAGATCCCTTAATTTTCCACTTCTTAATAAGTGATTGAACAGAACTGACTGGCATTTTCAAGGCTTTGGATATCTTTTTATATCCTTTTCCATCTTTATAAAGTTCCATTACCTTGTTATGCAGGTCTTTTGACAGTTCTTTTCTGCTCCCCATGGCTCAGTATCTAGCCTGCTCAGTGCATCCACGTGAGAGCTAACAAACTCATTGACTATATATATACACAGACACTAATTGCAATTTAAAAAGCCACAGGTGTGGGAAATTAAACTTTAATAGCCATTTAAACCTGTGTGTGTCACCCTGTGTGTCTGTAACAAGGCCAGACATTCAAGGGTATGTAAACTTTTGATCAGGGCCATTTGGGTGATTTCTGTTATCATTATGATTTAAAAAGGAGCCAAACAACTATGTGATGATAAATGGCTTCATATGATCACTATCCTTAAATAAAAGATTTGCATGATCAGTCATATTTTCAACATCAATGCCAAAATTTCACAATTTCTGCCAGGGTATGCAAACTTTTGAGCACAACTGTATAATAGCCCTGACGTCAAAGAACAGCGTGTTATGACAGTAAATCACCGTTTGGTTCTTCTCTAAAGATTTTATCATAGAAAACTCCACACATACACCGATCAGCCACAACATTAAAACCACCTGCTTAATATTGTGTAGGTCCCCCTCATGCTGCCAAAACAGCGCAACTCTTATCTCAGTATAGCATTCTGAGATTTTTTTTTTTTTTTATGTTTTTGGCACCATTCTGAGTCAACACACAAACCAGCCCATCTGGCACCAACAATCATGCCACACTCCAAATCATTGAGATCACAATTGTTTCCCCATTCTGATGGTTGTTGTGAACATTAACTGAAGCTCCTGACCCGTATCTGCATGATTTTATGCACTGCACTGCTGCCATATAATTGGCTGATTAGATAATTGCATGGATGATTGTTGGTGCCGGATGGGCTGGTTTGAGTATTTCTGTAACTGCTGATCTCCTGGGATTTTCATGCACAACAGTCTCTAGAATTTACTCAGAATGGTGCCAAAAACAAAAAACATCCAGTGAGCGGCAGTTCTGAGGACAGAAATGACAAAGTCTACGGTAACTCAGATAACCGCTCTTTACAATTGTGGTGAGAATGCTATTCTGAGATGCGGGTTGGCATTGTTTTGGCGGCTTGAGGGGGACCTACACAATATTAGGCAGGTGGTTTTAATGTTGTGGCTGATCGGTGTTGTTCACTCCAAAAGGATTGTTCAGTGTAAAACATGTTGAAGATTAGCGGACAGGGGGCCAGTATATTAAGTAATGAGCTGTTTCTTCACAAAAGCAGTTTATAAAGCACACTCAAGCATCATCAGCTCCATAGACATCCATTCAAAGAGAACGAAATATCCAAAATGTGAAAATATCAAAACTGGAATGATAAAATTAGTGTCAGTATAAATCTATGTTGCATCATTTCAACCGAGCTTGCTCGAACACCTTTTGATGTTCGCTCAGTTCAGGTTTCAGAGAGCTTTCTTTTATGCACCATCCTGGCATGTATGCTTTTATAAACAAAACTGGACGATTATGTGAAATGTGACCGGTGATCAAGGCGCAATCATGATTTCAAGCTCGATTACACTTCCTAATGCATGACGCATATGCAGAGCACTAGCTTGCGCTATAAGAAGTGTAATCGAGCAGGGAGAATGCTGTCAAGATTTATAGTGAAAACGGAGTTACATTTTGGTCTGTACTCACTCAAAACTGGTTGTATCGCTTCAGATGATATTGATTAACCCACCGGAGTCTTATGGATTATGCTTTTTGGAGCTTCAAAGTTTTGGTCACCATTCACTTGCATTGTGCAAGTGAGTTCTGAAAATCTTCATTTGTGTTCTGCAGAAGAAAGTAAGTCATACACATCTGGGATGGAATGAGGGTGAGTAAATGAGAGAATTTTCATTTTGGGGTGAACTATCCCTTTAATAAACTGTGATTTAAGATGTCAGAGCACTGTAAAGATGTAAACAGTCCCGCAGGCGCGAGTGTAATTGCACTGAGTAATCCCACAGCCCCATCTAGTGGTTATGAGCATGTGGAACGCTTTAAAACATGTTCCATGTTAAATCAAAACAGAAAGATCCCTCGCGAAATAAATAGCCCATGTAGAAAGTATCACGAAAGAAAAATGTTATTAGCCAGGGTTCATGAACTATATTTCTCTCTGCATTTATTTTGTTCTATAATTTCAATACTATTTTTTTAAATCTTATTTATTTTTACCAGCAGCCTCAGAGAAACAAAATCATGTTTACATATATTGTGTGGCTACAGTTCAGATATTAATGACATAATTATGCATCACATTGAATCTTTTTTTATTTTTTTTTTATTTTTATTTTTTAATCTTTGTAAATAGTTTACCACACATTTTAATAGTACACCACATTCTTGTTTGCTCTATCTGCCACCCAGTCCTCTCCTCTGCTAAATTATTAAAGTGGCAGTGCTCGTCAGTCTTTTCAAGTAATGATTTGACTGGCCTTTTCCAAATCTGAAGACCAATGAATCATATAAAGGTTGTTTTTATATTTTTGCCTGTTACTGTAAACTACATCTTTCATTTTCTCATTGACATTCAGTATGTGCCTTCAGTTGCCTAAATTGTTTGTTGCAAAATACGTATAGCCTACTAGAATAAATCTATTATTTCAGGAGCTGGGAAACGGATATAGTAAAGGACAGTTATTAGAAGGCATTGAGCTCATATGGAATCGTAAACATGGGCTGCATCCCAATTCACACATTATCTGTCCTATATAGAATGCCAAAGGTGCCCAGATGGTGTTTCCAATGAAAAGTGTATATGAATGCATGCTATTTGTGCTCATTTTGCTCACAAATGTTTGGTACTACAGAGCGTTTGGTTCGACTCTGATTTCCTGCTGCTGCTTCTTTGTGTTCTTCATATTCTTTGCATTTTCATTAATTGTGATTGCATTCTTTATATTCATATTCTTCATGTTCATTTTCTTGCTCATGAACATTTTTTTTTTTTTAACAATCTTTAAAAAAAAATGTCAGGAAACTCATTTTTCTGTTCATCCTTTGTCTTAGTAAATTCATTTGAATAGAAAATAATTTTGCTTTAAAATTTTTCAAATAATGGATATGATTTAGTGCATTGAATGACGACAAAATGAAATTCAGATGTTGCAACAGGATGCAAAATACTTTGCAAGAGGTGTACAGGAAACCACAACTTTGTTGTGTGACATCCCATCAAGAGATGAGCTAAAAAAATAGAAACGATGGTGGCTATAACAAAGGCACAGAGACTCAAGCAAAATAAATAAATAAATAAAATACAGATGACTCTGTACCAAGGCATGTTGTCAAATTATAGAGGGAAGTTGTCACAATGGAATCTTGCTGTTTATTGACACTGATTACCTTAAAAAAAAAAAAAAAAAAAAATATTTCACAACATATTTGTATTTAAATATATTACAGGCTATTTCATGGCTTTCCAGCAATAATAAAAAATATATAAAATACCACTTCATGAAACTCATGACTTTTTGGACAACAAAAATGGTTATTAATGAATGTATAAAGGAACAATAGTGTATAATTCCCTTGCCTCAGTGGAATAGTTAATTGTTATAATTGACCCTGTGTCATCCCAAACCCAGATAGCTTTCTTTCTTACTGTATGTGGAACAAGGAGATGTTCTAATGAATCTATTTCTGAAAGTCAGTTCAATACAATGGCAGTGGATTGTGTCTTGCTTTAAAACTCAAAAAAAGACCCAAAGTAATTTAATGTTGCCTATGGTGCTGTGAATTAATTGGATCGTACTGGCTCTTCTAAGGCTAAAAATAAAAGATGCGTTATGCGAGTATAGTCGCTCTATGCAACGGGTGCCTTTTCCATTTTGGATAAGTGATTTTAAAGGTAAATTTCTGTATGGTTTTAAAAAATCTATCAGACAGAAATGTCTAAGTGCATGCTCAAATATTGCATTGTGCCATCTCAGTCTAAATGTATAAAAAAGTTGGGATATTCTGAACTAAACATTTCAGAGCAAACTGGCTGCTTCTTTTCATGTGGCATCTTATTATTAGCATTCAAGAATCAACAATATGACTGTTCTTATAGAAGAAAAAGTATGGTTGAATATGTTTGGTAAAAGTTATTTTTCTATTTTATTTGATTGGGTGGATATGTTATGTGTGATGAATCAAGCATGAATAACAACGTATGACTGTTAAATGAGAGTTAAACTTTCCAGCTTTTGAATTTGGCAACTCTGACCACTCAAACAATGCCAATTCCTCATCATTATTTGATTTAACACTACAATGCATATGTGACTTTACCCCCATAAAATGCATATGAGGGTCGAAAAAGACCAAGCTGGAAATCTAGATGCTTATTTTTTTTTTTATTATTCAGTGATTGGTATATATTGCATTCAGTTGTGAAGAGATTCACACACACTGAAAATGGAGTAATGGAGTTTTAGGTAACAGTGTAAAAAGCCTGTAACAGAAATATGGACATTTTCATATTTGGTGGTGAAATATTAAACGTCTCAACTCTACCCACACAAACACATACATACATATAATTATAAAGGACAAGAATAATAATTATGTATTTATTTTTTGTAAAACGACAATGACTCATTAATTGAGGAATACCTGGAGTGTTATATGACGATGCCTCTTCATGTAAATCAAAATAATTGTCTGTGTATATTTCTGACCCACATATGCATTTTAGGGCTAAAATGGGTTGGCACTATTTTGAGGCAAATAAGTGAAGTGACAAGTGGACAGGGAGAAATTATCCTGTTTTAAGTAAATGAAATGGTTTTATATAAATGTGATGGACTTAGTGTGAATGGGAAAACCACAAGGCTACACAATTTGTCATGAAACAGAATTGCAGCACTGCCTTTATGAACACGTAAAATACATAATTTACTAATCAAAACATGTATTTAAAAATGCACCATCATTACATGAAAGAATATTTCAATAGAATAACTTTGCCATTCATTTGTATCGCTTTTAGTTTATCAATATATTTATATGTTTGTGTTTAATGCACATCAGAATAGTTCATGGGACTGAATGACATTGAACTGAGCCCTGCATCATCCCTACGTCACTGCTGTTGTCATGCACAACCACATCGATCTGTAATGCACTTTGGACTTTCAAAAGATTAGGACATGTAACGAGCATCTAAGGATTTTTGAGACCGTGGTGGTATGGATATGAATACATGGGGGCAGGTTTATGCTGCAATCAAAAGAGCGCAATGATCGCCGAGCAGATCCGACTGTTTGTGTCTGTGCGGCTCGTTTATCAACACAGATGTAGCAAAACGTGTCCGTGACGTCACCGCTGCCCTCCGCGTTACGTCACTCTCTTATAAATCCGTCGCGTTTCTTCGTGCTCCGATTGGACTGTGTTCTCTCTGCCGATTAAGTGGGACGCAGTCAGCGCGCGTGGTGTTTTGTCTGTAATGACACCGTTAACGGACATCTATTCGCTCAGCAGCTGATATCTGATGACACTAGCGTCGCTAATGATGAAAACTCGCGAATATCAGCAAATAGATCCTCAGGCACTCGCGACGCCCGCACAGACTCCTCCAGCGCGAGCTCTGGCCGAGCACAAGCCCGCACGAGCGCGGAGGAAATGGGAGGTGTTTCCCGGGAAGAACCGCTTCTACTGCGATGGACGCATCATCGTGGCGCGTCAGAGCGGCGTGCTGCCTCTCACACTGGGGCTCATACTGGTCACCAGTGGACTGTTCTTCATTTTCGAGTAAGTGAGCTGTTTTTCTTTGGGCTGGTTGGCTGGGTGGTGCTTTAACCTCACCGGTGTAAGAGAATATATATAAAAAAAGAGTTGCCAGCACGCAGCGACTCGTGCACCATAATAAAGACTTATGAAAATCATAATATAATTGGGGACATTGGGACATATGGTCACAAGGGTTACATCTCAGTAGGTTTTAACATCGTTTAAATGAAGATCTAGTTCAACAATGTCCGAAGATTCTGCACCCCTGAGTCTTCTCTTTACTGTTGTACATGAAACTGGTGTTGAGCGGGTAGAATTCAATGAAGCTGTCAGCTGAGGACATGTGAGGCGTCTATTTCTCAAACTAGAGACTCTGATGTACTTATCCTCTTGTTTAGTTGTACATCTGGTCTTCCACATCTCTTTCTGTCCTTGTCAGAGCCAGTTGTCCTTTGTCGTTGAAGACTGTAGTGTACACCTTTGTATGAAATCTTTTTCAAGCATTGTATAGCCTTCATTCCTCAAAACAATGACTGACATGCCAGTCTATTGCATACTGTGGCAACTCAAAAACAAACACAAAGACAATGTTAAGCTTCATTTAACAAAACAAATAGCTTTCAGCTGTGTTTGATATAATGGCAAGTGATTTTTCTAGTACTAAATGATCAATTTAGCATGATTACTCAAGGATAAGGTGTTGGAGTGATGGCTGCTGGAAATGGGACCTGTATAGATTTGATCAAAAATGACTTTTTTCAAATAGTGATGGTGCTGTTTTTAACATCAGTAATGTCCTGACTATACTTTGTGATCAGTTGAATGCCACTTTGATGAATTAAAGTACCAATTGCCTTCCGAAACAGTAAAATCTGTACATTATTCCAAACTTTTGGCCGCCTGTGTATTTTTCATAAATGGATCTACAAAATGCCCAGATAGTTTACATTTTTAAAAATATGTTCAAGACAGTTTGAAAATAATAGATTAAACTATATTTAGATGTTTTATTTTTCCTATTTCAAAGAGATAATGCAACAAATCAGAACAAATCAAGAACAGGATTCACTACTTTTCCCACTCATGACAGCAAATGGCTGTCAAACACACACTGAGCTACTCATAACACTTAAGCTACACATGAGTATTTTCTCAGGCACTTGAGTCTAAACAGATGAAACTTACATAATTTCAGTAGTACATCCAATTGGCAGGAGTCATATCATACTGTTCATGTGTTGTACTTGCTATAGTTTACTTCCATGTTGTTTCTTCATCCAACAGCATTGTCAAATGTAAATCACTGAAACAACAGCACCACCTTGAGTAACAAATAACGTGTATAACTGCGGTCACAATGGGCGGACCCATCCGGACCACGAGACATCATGACAGCAGTTGCCCTATCTCACTGTTTCTCCACTTTAGGTTAACAGCGCAAAAAAAACAAAAAAAAAACAATGGAGCTGTGTACACCGCAAGCGCTCTGGGGCGTAGATAGCACTGATCTTTCAGCGCTATATCCTTTAATGTTTTACTCCAGCACCGAACACGTTTGATTTATGCCCTTTCGCACTCCGCACGCTTTGCCTCTCTCACCCGCCCTGCGACATGAGACAACGCATAGATGAGCTGCAGACTCAGTTATTTTAACGTCAGTAGACAGTAGTGGAGAAATACAGTGAGCAGCAATATAGATGGATACCAGCATCTTTCGCTAAATACACTGCAAAAAAAAAAACGAGATTTAGCGGAAACAAAAACGTGTCTGATGTGACTCCGACGGTTTTGTGACAGGACAATTTATCATGGTTCCAGAGCACCTTTAGACTAGAAACTGTTTTTTGTATTTCAGTCTAAAATTAACTTTATTAATCAACATGTTTTGAGTCTATCGACAATAAACAGTTTTTATTTTTTTTTTTACGTTTTGTGAAAATTAATCAGAGTCAGAGATGATAACGTCTCTGGCAAAGACAACCAAAACTTTGAAATGTTGAGTTCTCTGCTTATGATGAAAAAAATGTCCATTATTTGATAGTCAGCCCATTTAGTATTTTTAAACTGCACTATTCAGATGTGCATTGTTTGTTTTTGGTAGATTCACATTTGAAGGAAAATATAAAAATGGTTCATTAAGACTTTTCTCTCAGGGGATACAATCTCTTTCCAATGTATATATAAACAGTAGAAGATCCCCCATATTCCACTACTTTGGTTGACTTTAGGCCACAATGTCCTCATTTTTGCCCAGTTCTTAAGAGACTTTTTGACTGTCAAATTGTTATTTTTTTAAAATTATTTTACAATAGAGCTGGGTAGTGATACAGATTTCCAATTCACAATCTTTTGATTCGATTTAGATTCATTTCAATATCGAATTATATGCATTTATTTCAGTTATATGTCCCTTTTGCTTACATATAAAATAAATTATCTCCCAGCTAATGCTGTTAATTATTCAGGGAACCTTTTAACTAGGTACTTTAGGAAAATATAAATTTTACTAATTATATTTAATTACTTTTTCATCATTTTGGTCACATTTTGGCTTTTTTTTTTTTTTAATGAACAAATAAATGTATTCAATCAATAAATAATATACTATATTTCATACATTATTTTTGATCCATATTTATTGTTAAATTGCATAATTTGTATTATTTACAAGTATGTACATTGACGTGCTAAAACCGGTACTGTCCCTTTTACAAAAAACGGCATTTCTGTAAACAGCACCTTTAAATGAGCGCATGATAATTAGAGAGACTCGAATGGCTTTACCTCATCTGTGCGATACATGATTGGAATTAAATGTTTTGTTTGTTTGTTTTTTATCAACAATTGATTATAAAGAACAGAAAGGGTATTAAAAGAGACATTATTCAATGACAAATGGGTTGCGTGGATCTCGTCTTTTGACACACATTACACGGAGCAACTTTTACTCTCAACACGCTGTGAAAGGATCTCGCTGCTGAACACTTCGCGACTAAACCACACAATTACTGGTGAGTGAAATGTAAACATTTACCAGCCAGTTGCCAAATATATTCACTTTAGGGGCATAGCATGAAATGTGGTTGCAAATGCAAGTGATTCCCTCTCATTGTAGTAGAGTGTTGCGCACTGAGTGAAAGATCGAGATCGTTCAAACGAAGATCGCGATTAATCGGAAAAACTATATTTTTACCACCCCTGTTTAACAAAGTACAATTGCTGCCAACTTGGAAATTGATAACTATTTACAAAAAATGTGCATTTCTTACACATTGTCATTAGTCAGAATTGCTACGAAATGATACATTATTATTATTGGATGGAAATGTCGAGACCGGACCTCTTGGACATTTAATTTAATACCCCTGGTGTATAATATGTATGTGTTCATAATTCACCATTGTGGCACAGAAAATCAATGTGATAGATATTTTTGTATGAATATAGGCCTAGTACTACTTATTGTCGCAACAAACCAACTGTGTCAGTGTATCCGCATCCCTGACCACTGCAGAAGCAAACGCTCTACTACTGGCACTGAAGTTTGAAACTGCTCCACAAAAACCTTTTTTAATAATAAAGTCATGTCTGTAAGCACTGGAAGTTACTAAAACTGATCATCCAACAATCGTGAAGATTTTAATCAAACTGTCATCTCTTGAAGCAAAGAGTTTTAATATTATTTTCTGCTGGGTACCTGGACACTCAGGAATCTCCGGTAATGAACAAGCAGACAGAGCTGCCAGAGAAGCACTATCTACTGAACCAGTAAAATGCCCTATACCTTCCACAGATCTGAAACCAACTCTGAATGTAGTCGGAGTGAGATCAATGTTTAAACAACAAATTACGAGAGATAAATCTTGTTGTTGGAACAAGATATGTGTTCCCTTTTAATAATCGCTGGGATCAAGTCATTTATACACAATGCTGGATAGGACATACAAGACTCGCACACCTGGTTTTACTATCAGGATAAAATTCAGGGATTCACAACACATGAATTACACTTATGCAAAGCATTGAAGTATTGCTAATATTTTTTCTTGCGCTTGCATGTTGATTTACACCTTTACGAAACGTTCTGTGTACAAACAATTTATTTTTATGCTTGCAATTTGATTTACGCTTTCACAAACCTTACTCTGTGCATGCAAATCATTTAGGCACTATTTTACCTTCATAAAACTGTCCACATTTATGAAGAGATATTGAATGTCTCATAATTTATTTTAATACATTATTACCTTATCGTTTCCGAGTGTCCAGAGACCCCAGTTATTGAACTACAGTAATTACATTCACCAAAAACCCCCCCCCAAAAAAAACCTACAACAACAAAAACCCCCCTAAGACCTAAACATAAACGAGTCCTCTTTATTTTCTGCAATCAAAGCAATTGCCATTTTTCTCTTCCAAATACATGTTTTCAATGTTTATTGTGCACACCTCCATTTATTTGCATGGCAAGCTCGTAAATTCGCCCCTCCGTGATGCTTTCTGCAGCGCTTGTCATGTGGAGAGCAAAGCGCAGCTTGAAGCTGGCGTTGAGTGGAGCGTTGACGCCTCGACTCAACTCATGTGAAATGTGCTTTACAATGATGAAAGGACATTATTGAAACTCAAAATTATGATTATTAGGCTATTATTGTCTTTTCTGATAAAAGTCATGCTCAGCAGTTTAAATACTGTAGGAAAATGAAACAGTACATCTGTTTGTTCTTATGATGCTTAAACATTCTACTGAAGTCAGTAGATTTGACATGCAAATTTTAATAAGGGAGAAGGTAATGACGTAATTGATACTCATTATTAGACTATTATTGTTGTCGTTTTGGATAAAAAGTCATGCTCGGCAGTTCACAAACTGAACAGAAATGATAGATCTGCTTTGTTCTTATAATGCTTAAATACTATGAAGTCTCTTGGCAGATTTCAGAGGTGAACATCTCAAAATGATTCAGTGACTCACTCATTGCACATAAGACACTCATTTGTCGCCAAATAGTGGCATCTCCAGAAGTGGTCACTAAAAACGTGTCAATTAATGAAACTGAACAAATTTGTGAAACAGAAGCAAGCCACAACAACGTACCCTTTATTGCAGTTAATTTTTCAAAATTTTGCAGATAATTTACTAGAATCATTAAAATAGCTTAAGTTAGTGCTTTTGGCTTATTCTTCAAAATAATAACTCAGGAAAACATGCTTGTGGATCAGTGATTGTCATGAGTTTGCATCCCTTAAGAATTATAAACTTTAGACAACGAGGACAGTCGGACCACTGATTTAAAAAAAATAAAATAATTCACACTGGGTTGGTAGCGTGGTGATTCGGCCTTAATACCTCGGGATGTTAATTAATTTTCAATAATTCAACAATCTGTGTCTGCTTATACCGCGGTTACTACATGCGGAAAACATGGAATCTAGTCATAAAATGGCATTAGCGATAAAACGCAGTCATGGAATATTACATATTTGGACGAAAATGAATGTTTGAATGCACAATTAATCAAATTAAAATTATGTCCTCGTGATAATTAAACTAAAGTCTCTGATTTAATTGAATGAATAAATAATCTGCAAGCGATGCACGCTTCAAAATGAATGTGTAGAGACGGCCGCTCATACAGTGAAAACACCTCATCATGATCATGACGCGTGCTCTTGTGTGTGAAATGACAGAGAGCACTCTGAAGTGTGCAGCACATACAGACTACATTTGAAGTCAGAAGTTTATATACACCTTAGCCAAATATATTTAAACTCAGTTTTTCACAATTCCTGACATTTAATTATGGAAAACAGAAAACATTCCCTGTCTTTGGTCAGTTAGGATCACTATTTTAATTTAAGAATGTGAAATGTCAGAATAATAGCAGAGAGAAGGATTTAAGCTTTTATTTCTTTCATCACATTCACAGTGGGTCAGAAGTTTACATACACTTTGTTAGTATTTGGTAGCATTGCCTTTAAATTGTTTAACTTGGGTCAAACATTTTGGGTAGCCTTCCACAAGCTTCTCACAATAAGTTGCTGGAATTTTGGCCCATTCCTCCAGACAGAACTGGTGTAACTGAGTCAGGTTTGTAGGCCTCCTTGCTCGCACACGCTTTTTCAGTTCTGCTCACAAATTTTCTATCTGATTGAGGTCAGGGCTTTGTGATGGCCACTCCAATACCTTGACTTTGTTGTCCTTAAGCCATATTGCCACAACTTTGGAGGTATGCTTGGGGTCATTGTCCATTTGGAAGTCCCATTTGCGACTGAGCTTTAACTTCCTGGCTGATGTCTTGAGATGTTGCTTCAATATATCTACATAATTTTACTTCCTCATGATAGCATCTATTTTGTGAAGTGCACCAGTCCCTCCTGCAGCAAAGCACCCCCAAAACATGATGCTGCCACCCCCTTGCTTCACAGTTGGGATGGTGTTCTTCGGCTTGCAAGCCCCACTCTTTTTCCTCCCAAACATAACGATGGTTATTATGGGCAAACAGTTAAATTTTTGTTTAATTAGACCAGAGGACATTTCTCCAAAAAGTAAGATCTTTGTCCTCATGTGCACTTGCAAACTGTAGTCTGGCTTTTTTATGGCGGTTTTGGAGCAGTGGCTTCTTCCTTGCTGAGGAGCCTTTCATGTTATGTTGATATAGGACTCGTTTTATATGGATATAGATACTTGTCTACCTGTTTCCTCCAGCATCTTCACAAGTTCCTTTGCTGTTGTTCTGGGATTGATTTGTACTTTTCACATCAAACTACGTTCATCTCTAGGAGACAGAATGCATCTCCTTCCTGAGCGGTATGATGGCTGTGTGGTCCCATGATGTTTATACTTGCGTACTATTGTTTGTACAGATGAACATGGTACTTTCAGGCATTTAGAAATTGCTCCCAAGAATGAACCAGATTTGTGGAGGTCCACACATTTTTTTGCTGAGGTCTTGGCTGATTTCTTTTGATTTTTCCCATGATGTCAAGCAAACAGGCACTGAGTTTGAAGGTAGGCCTTAAAATACATCCACAGATACACCTCCAATTCAGTACACCTCCTATCAGAAGCTAATTGTCTAAAGGCTTGACATCATTTTCTGGAATTTTCCAAGCTGCTTAAAGGCACAGTTAACTTAATGTATGTAAACTTCTGACCCACTAGAATTGTGATATAGTCCATTAAACAATCTGACTATAAACAATTGATGGAAAAATTACTTGTCATGCATAAAGTAGATGTCCTAAATGACTTGCCAAAACTATAGTTTGCTAATATTAAATCTATGGAGTGGTTAAAAAAAAGAGTTTTAATGACTTCAAACTAAGTGTATGTAAACTGACTTCAACTGTATATACTGTGTTTAATTAAATCACAGCTTTATGGGGATTAATAATCACACTGGGACATGGACTAATTTATTTTCAGTGCTAACTTACAGCAGTTTTTCTGCAGGCCTGTAAAAAGTCTGAAACGTTCTTAAATTGCCCTTTCACAAATTAAGGCCTTAAAAAGGTCTTAAATCGGAGTGACAAGTCTTAAATTCATAAAGTCATGGTATTAAATGTTGCATGAGGGATTGGTTTCTCATTGCGTTTAAGTCGTTTTAAAGTAAGGAGTAATTTCTGGGCATGAGTAGCCCCCGTACCAAATTTGGAGTCTCTAGGACACACTATAGCGCCACCACCAGTTAAAAAATTCAGTTTTCTTTTGTGCGTATCGTTTTAAGTTCAAGTTTGTTTTATTGTCATGTGCGCAGGCTAACAAGTTACACTGTTCAATGAAATTCTTTCTTTGTCTGCCCAATGTTCAGCAATAAAAATATAAATAAATTGAGTGAATAAATGCAACAAAAAATGCCGATCTCAGGAGCCATTTGTGTTTAACCATTTGTCCTAGAAACAAAATTCTTGTTGCATGTAATTACACTCCTCCTGTTCATACAAATGGAATGCTTAACCTCGTACTCTGCAGGATTTTTGGGCTGCCGACTGAAATTTTTCAAATTTAAAAGCTCCCTGTTCACACACACAGTGGACTAATTTCATAAAAAAGGTCTCATTTTACAGATAACCCCCTATATTTTAAGAAATGATTGCAATAATAAATAACGTTGTTTATGTTTACAATTTTATGATAAACAATTTTTCACTGATATATTTTTGAAAATGATTAAAACTGTGGTATTATGGCAACAAAATAAATATACAGTCATCTTCCTGAGAATGAGAGCTTTCATTTAATATATGACTTGTCTATTTAAGTGCTGTCTGAAGGACTTTTATATTCATTTTAAAATTTCTACAACGTAACCTCTAGGTGGGGCCAATTTGTGACTAATGTTTTCAGGCCTTATTTTGTAATTTTATGTAACTAAATGCAAAAGTGATGGGGTTCTCTGAAAAGTTCAGATTCTAAACGTTCAAATGATACCACATATTCCTAACTTTTGCATCCAGGGACTTCAGTGTTTTAAGTGTTGAAACGGCTTGCCATATACCACCTCCTCAGAGTTTAAAGAGCACCTATTATGGTTTTTCAAATATTACCTTTCATGTAGTGTTATATAGCTGTTTGTGAATGTAAAGAAGTCTGCAAAGTTTCACAAATCAAAGTGCACGAAATACGGAGTTATTAACACCCAAAAGAAAGAACTGATTCTGAACACCTGAAACGAGTCGTTAGTAATTCCAGACTTCCTGTACTAACCTGCGTAATTTGGTAACAAAAAACCTGCCTCTGGTCTGTTTACATGTACAGCCAGTGCAGGCTGTTAGGCTGTTAGCCTCTGCTAACTGGTTAACTCGTGTTTTTGTCAAACTACATATAAACTTACCACAGAGAAACTTCCTGTTCTCGTCGTGCTTGCGATGGTGGTTCGGGTTGATCTTCCGATGTATCACTATCGGACTCGGGCTCAAATTGGTAAGGTAAAACAGACATTTTTTCAGACGGAGCTGAAACTCTGATATGGTAGTGGGCATTTCCTTTCCGACATGCGCTGAAAGTGGTAGACCAATCACAACAGACTGGGACATCTGACCAATCAGAGCAGAGTAGGCTCTCTGAAAGGAGGAGTTTAGAATGAATCCTTTAGAATGGATCATTAGAGTCGTTTTTGTCACTGGGAAAAAAAGGTAATGCTGCAATTTAAATTATGAGCAAATTAAAGTGTTTTTTGACCTTGGATGCATGTAAATCTATTGCATGAGACCTTTAAAACAAAATTAGGCACGTTTAAAAACCATAATAGGTGCACTTTAAGAGGAAATAAGAACAGCCATTACTGTGGCCGCCATCTTGGATCATGACGGATCGTTTATTCGCTACTATTCCTTCAAACTTTGCCCGATTTGCCTAAACAACGGCTCAAAATAATCTCCAGACTGATCTGCACAGAATGAATAATACAGAATTCTGATTTTGTTAGTTACGTTAAAGACCCTGTGAAATCAAAATTAAAGTTTTGCTGCTTTTAATCCATATATTTTAGCTTTATATGCTAGTGTACTTCTAAACATTGACAATTCATTTTCGGAAGATATAAGCCAATGACACAATGTACTGCATTAATTTTGACCAATCAAATGCTTTCTAGAACAAGAACGTCCCCACCCTCTCAATCTGATCAGCATGTCTGCCTGTGTTCTAACTGGCACTGATCATGACTTCGCAGGACACTTTGAAGGGTGCACAATCCATGCTGTAGTGTCGTTACAAACAGATTTTCCACTAAGAATCACTTAAATTTTGTTTTAAATGACCGTTATCACTTTTTAGCCATCTGAAGCTCTCACAATGGAAGCTAATTGTCTTTGAAGGGAATAGGGCATAGGGATGATCACTGCGGAGTGCGACGTGCCAATTCGGGAAGTGGATGCAAGGAAGCCATTTTTCTGAGGTTTCTTGGGACGTACAGTGCAAGTGAGTGTTCTTTATTCTTTACGTTGAGTGTATCGTGATTGAAAACATGGATATATTTCAATGTTTCACCTGCTTTTTTCTCATTCATCTGCATTGACGTGTATAACGGCTCGAGCCTCATCGTTAGTAAATACCGCAATGCATTGTGTTTGTTTGTAGCCTGGTTTCGATGAAACGGATCAGTTTGATCCTCAAGTCAGTGGAAAAGTGGTCAGACTTCGGAAGATCGCTTCCCGGGCTGAACACCGGCTCTGGCGTGAGAAGCAGCAGGTGTGTGTGTTGCTATGCCAGGGGCTGCAATGTAAACTAAAGCCTATTGGCTGTTTTTCAAAAAGGCAGGGGCTGTTCGTCAGGTCCCGCCCCAACTTCATGTTTCAGTAGGCAATACGTCAACAGACTAAAAACGGTGTTTTTCAAGGTACTTCAGGGGAACTTGAACACAAATTTAACTAGGTCGACATAAAACAGGAAGTGAGGCAATATCTTGGCAACTGTTTGTTGTATTGAAACAAAACTTGGTATGCTTCATCAGGACCATGATCTAAGGGTACATGCAAAGTTAGGTGAAAGTGCTACCTATAGGTGAAGAAATGTGTAAAAACTATATTTTTGCATGTAACCTTTGAACCATAGGTCCTAAAATCATGAGTTTGGTGTCTATGGATTCCTTGGATCATGAGGATTTCAAGGATACCCATATCAGCCATATATTATTTTTCCCATATCAGCCATACTGCCTCTCTGGCATATTGATTTTTATCAAAACATTTAAAAGTTTTTTGAATTCATTGTCAGATTTATAAGAAATTTTGTATGCATCATTAACATCATGTCCTGAACGTACCTGAGCGGTTTGGAGACAGCGCCACCTATAGTTCAAAAGATTGTCCACACTTGTGTGCTGAATCCAACCTTGGCATGTCTCTGTGCCGTTTGAGAATCGTCACAGTGTGTACATTTCTGTAAATGTATATATTATTGGCTAATCTAGGACAGAATCATAGGGAGGTTCATATAACAAAAGAAAATCATATATGCTCCTTTTGTTGAGCTTCTGCATTTAATGACCAAATGTATTTGAATAAAATCTTGTTTTTACATGTATGGTGGTGATCACTTATATTTTATTCCAGAGCTTTGAGGGATATTTTTGGGTGTTTAAACACTTTTCAAGTGAAACAGGAGTGTCGTAGAGGAGTATAGCTGATACAGCGGGTCTGATTAGAAGGTAAAAGTTATTTACACATTCTCGTGGTTGGGGCAGAGATGTTCAAGCCTTATTATGTTACTTTTTGTAAAATTAATTCATCTGTTAAATTGCATTTTTAAACTTTGAACTGTATACAGCATTCTTGACTGTTCTTGTGCTCCCTAGGCATTTATGTTTAGAGAATGATGTGATGACATATTGTGTTCCCTTGAACTTAATATCTAAATTTCCTTTAGTTGGTTTGAAAAAGGTCTTTAACTTCATAAAACCTGCAGAAACCCTGTACAGTATACACCTTTAAAGGACCTACCTTGAGCTCCAAGGTTGTTTATCAATGGGATTTGCTTCCTTTAAAACCATCAGTCCACAATATTTCAACTTCATTATTTAAAAGTCATGTTTAATAGTGGAATTTCAGGTGAAGAACTACACAACCCATGGTCCAGCAGAGAAAGCTTAACCAATTAGAGAACCGCGGCCAACAAAGCCCGCACAACGTGCCTCGGGGCGACCGCACACTTCCATGATATACTGTGAATGACCTAATCGGTCTCCCTTCACCCTTAAACGACTTATTTGTACATATCTGAATATTTTGCAGTAAACGTAAAATATATTGTTTTTGTACTTATAATCAACAACCTAAAATCAATAGTTTGATGTCTTCACATCGTTTTTTTTTTATTTAATTTCATCATTTGCAGTGCTTAATGGGATTATAGTTTACATCCTCATGAAAGGCTGTAAGTAGACAGCTTTGTACCTTTTTGTATTTTTTCAGATTTTCAAATACTTTTTTTTTTGCCTCAAAACAAAGTTTGTGATGTTGTGATTTACCTCAGAGCTGGTTGGTTTAGTTCATGGCTTTTTCTTTTATGGAGGATTTTATGAAAAGCCTATGATAAGAATGATTGGGGAAAAAACCTTCTCCAGTGAAAAATATTCACTGAAGTAAAAAGTGTTACAACTTGCCCTGGCCTCTCCTATAATGATTTAAACAATAATACAAATTATACAGTAGAATACATCTTTATTTGTTTATTTGCTGCATCTCTAAGGATATTATTACATTATATGAGAGTCTGTTAATTAATGATGTGTGCTTAAAAGTGACTCATTTTGGTATTAATCACACTGCTAGTTTTAAAGCAGCTCCCTGTGCATGCAGCATAGTGAGCAGAGATTCAGTCTTATGCTACAGTATAAGTCTTTATATTATTTCATTAGTAGGCTTTTTATTTAAATGTGTACTGCTTTGCTTTGACATCAGTTCTTGCCTAGATCCTCTTATAAAACCACCACCACTCTCTCTCTTGTGCTGTCTAAAAGTCATTTGTTAAACGTCAATCATTGGATTTAGAATGCACAGAGCTGGAGAGATTTGAACCATTTAATGGAACACAAACATCCTTGATCCGGAATCGATGTCCTAATTGAGCTCTTCTCTCATTACAGCTGCCCATTCCTGGTGAAGCAGCTCACCGGCTGCATCCCAGTGATCGGAGGGGTGCTGTTTGTGTTTGTGATCATCTCTCTCCTCCAGACCAGCTTCACCGATCCAGGGATTTTGCCCAGAGCAACAGCAGAGGAGGCTGCTGACATCGAGAAGCAGATCGGTGAGAGAGAATGCATCTCCACGTGCCCATGTAGCTTACTGAATACCTTTTTTAAAAGGAATATTTCCCCTAAAACTGACAATGCTGCCATTATTTACTCCCTCTATTGTCATTCCAAACCTGCATGACTTTGTTTTGTGGAGCACAAAAGGAAACTTTTCTAGAAGTCTTCAGTTTTCTGTATATTGAAAGTGAATGGTGACACACACAAAAAAAAGAAAAAAATACACCATAGTAGAACAAAAGTAGTCGATAAGACTGTATATTTTCTATATAAGTCTTCTGAAGCCATACGGTCACTTTGTGAGATTATTCACTCCAAAATAAGATGCAATCATCAATCAACTCCCACAAATCAAATATGGCGACTACGCCAATAACATCAAACCGCATTGATTCTTGCGTCATGACGTTTGGTCACGAGACACACCTTTGAGGTTTGATAAAGTCATGAGGGTTTGAAGCCTTTTTGGGTGAATTAGAAGTATGTAAAACAGTGTGCAGGATGCAATGCTAAACATTTAAAACGGTAGTATTCTACATAGATGCCAGAAAGAAAATGCGGTTTATCTACATTAACATAAGTACATACGTTTGCATAAAAACTTAAAAGGTGATTTCAGACCTTTTTATTTGTTGCATTGGGTGATATGGCAGTTGTCTTTTGACATCTAGCTTTGTGGATGCAGAATCATCCAAAAGCAAAATTTTTCGGTTGCAGATGCCTTTGAATATCAGGAAAAGTTTGACGAGGAAAGGTAAATCTGATTGTACGAATGTTCATCAGGAGAGCGCTACCTGATTGGTCAGAGAAAATAAAACCCAACTCTAACCCTAACCAATCAGGAATGGCTTTCTTCATAAATATAAATAAGTCTTTGCTTGCCATCCTACATTTTGGAAATCCGCAACTGGGACGCTCAGAGCAATGTTTTCACATTAAGCTTGGATTTTAACATCTGAAAAATGACACACGTTACCTTAAACCTTTGACAGGTTGATTATATAATGAGTCTAGAAAGAGGCAGTTGATGTTGCTGTTGGTTCAGTTGTCACACTGAGAATGTAAGGTCGAGTTTAGGGCATTGCTTTGTTGATGCAGTACCCAGTGCAGTGTGCTGTGGTATACTGCATATTTGAGCAAATTTAGTAGGTCATCGAGGTGTTTCATGCTTGCATGAAGTTTGCATACTATGTACAGTATACATACTAAATAAGTCAATACAGAATTAGTAAGAGTAGTATTGTAATAGGGTTCTGAACATAGCTAATGTCTATGTGTAAGGCAGGTCAGCATGTTTTAACAGAGCAATGTTGAACGTGGAGCCAAAGTGTTTACACTTATTAGCTTAATCAGCCTACAATTGGCTTACCTGTAGTTGGTTCTGCATATTAAATTGGGATAGAAAAATATATTTTAACATCCAAAATATTCCACACACCACCTGTAAATATAATTGTCAGAACTGAAACTAAAATAGAAATGTGTCGAACATAACTACTCTGAAACTAACAATCCATATGTCTAAACTGGCTTTAATTGGAACCCCCCGCCATCCCAAGGCCATTAATGGAGTGGTGCTGTATGTGCCCCTGGAAATGGCAACATCCCTTTATTTTCATGACAGATAACAAGATGTTCTGCCTTAATTACAGACTATGACACTCACTTGATGACTGTCACATGACAGGATGGTTATCAGCCAATACACACACTGACATCCACATGGCCTCAGGATTTCACGAGGCACAAAGACAGTCTGTTAGTCTGTGCCACGAATCTTCACGTAGTCAATAGTATCACATTATTGAGAGAACTGTGATTATTGGGATTATCACATTTTAATGACCGCACCAATCTCCCACAATAATATAAACAAACAACTCTGATAGTGAACGCAAAGTGCTCCGGTTTAACTTTAAACGATCGTGTAATGACAAATAATCCTGGCCAAAGCAGGTTCATACACGCAGATTAATGACATACAGTGATGGAGGAGGAGATGCACGCTTACTCTGAGGAGTGATGAAATGATGTCACAAATGATGTTTTGCTTGATGAGAAATAAGGGCTCGTGGGTTTAACCAAAGAGCATTAAAATAACGGGTGAAAGTGAAGAAATTAGGACAGCAATGTTTTACTATTGCATAATATAATAAAATATAAATATAATATAAATTTATTTTTTATAAGAAATAATACATTTTGTCACAACTTGATTTCATTGCATTGGCATATGCTGATGATTAATAAAATAAATGAAGTTAGTCCAAGATACATTTTTTTTTTAAAATGATCCTTAGTTAATCTAATGAAGTTGAGTTAAAACTAGGGCTGTTGATTTAACACGTTAATTTATTGTTATTATATAAAAAATGCAATTAATCATGCCCCCTGATGTGCACTTATATTCTGTATAAATTAAAGTACGTATTTTGTACCATACGAGCAATTAAAGCTTACTGAGGAGAAAACAACAGAATACAGGAACCTCGAGATGCGACTTTCAGAGTTCACTACTTTTAACTTGACACGGCATCCTAAAAATGCATTATGACGCTGAATACCGGTGAGACGCTCCAATCGCTTCCATCTGAGGCATGCTTATGTACATAGTGACATTTAAAAATGGTGCAGATGGAACACAAGAACACATCCTGTGAGAACTAGACACATTGAATAAAACACAGTATATTGAGTTCTTAAGCCACTTTTTGCATTGTCTAATCAATGCTTTATTCATCTTTTTCAATCCATACTGTATATTTATTATAGGCCTTCCATATTATATTTATATATATTTCAGTTACTTTGCATTATTTATATGAATTATCTTTTTTTGGGGGACTTTCTCAGCAAATAATGTATGCGATTTAATTGTGATTTTTATTAATCAGCATGTCATGCAATTAATTCAATAAAATGTAATTGATTGACAGCCCTAGTAAAACTACTATAGCACATTCATTTGACATAATCGAGCTAATTTATGACAAAGAAACTGACTTAATCTGAATGAAAGCATTAAATTACTTGTAAAACACTTCAGTTCAATTAAGTAAGGGTATTGACGTCATTCTTGGGTGTACTATTTCTCACAATTAGGTTAGGAATTCAAACTAACCCATAATCCAAAGTATTAAAACTTCAGCTTAAATTCACACCATTTGCGCAACGGGCATAAATGATACCTCAAATTATATGGTTTGCTTTTACTTTTCTAAGTCAAGGATTTTGTGTGATGGACAATGAAACAGGAAAAAAAAATAGTACTAAAATTTCTATTCCAATTAGTATTCCGCTTAATCTTCACTGGCCTCACAAATCAATTTGATTGATTCAAAGGCTAAAGATTTGATTACAAAACGATTTGATGCATCATGATGAATTTGTTTTTTTTTTTCAATCAATACTCACATTTAGTATTAAACGGTATTAAATTATTAATTTAGAATGAATCGGTCCCCTTCCTATAACTATCGGCTATTGGTCCAGGATGGCTACATGAGAATATCTGTTTCTGTGAGAGTGCAAATGTCAGCTTCTCCTTTCCTCAACACAGCAGATAGTAAAGTGACACAAATAGCAGGGATGCTGCTAATGAAATCAAGCATCTCGTATGTGCGCACTGTTCCGATGAGAGAGAGATCGGCAATGAAGAGACAAAGTATTAGAAAAATATAGCTGCAAGCTGCGATGACGGGGCCCAAGCACCTTGGGTCCAATTCCACCTGGTGGCTTTCGGAAAACAATGCAAGGTGGACACATGCATTTGGCATTTGACATTATTTTAAACATTTGAAGCAATTTGGGTAAATATAAGAGGACTATTTTAAAGTCTGTTATAAGAGCAAACCTTTTTATTTATTTTTTTTATTTTATTTTTTAAAGAGAACTAGCCAACAAGTTTCCAGCATATGAAATCATTCAATACTGTTTAAAAAGCATCCCAGGATGCACCTGAAGTTGATTGAGAAAATGAACTGTGTGCAGAGCTGGAATAGACAAAAGGCTACACTGAAGAAGTTCAGATAGATGTTTCTGATTTAATTTGTTTTGGTCACTGCATAATTTCCATACTTTTGTGTTATTTCTTAGTTTTGATGACTTAATAGCCTACTCTAAATTCTAAAATGTGCAGTAACAAATAATAAAGAACAGGCAAGTGTGATAACATTTTTGTAAAGAGTTCTAGTCTTACACTGAGGGGCCGTTCACATTGTGCATGTTTTTGTGTCCGTCCGCGCTGTTTTATAATTGATTTCAACGTAAGCATGCGTGTTCGTGTTTTTAGATGCCATGTCAAGTTAAAAAGAACCTAAACTGTTAAACGTACATCTCGAGTCGAGACACCTACGTTTTGCTCTCTTGTGGCACTGCGTGTAATTTTAGTGCAACAACGCATTCCAGCATGTGAACGGCACCTAACATGTTTTCAAACATTGCGCTGAAATTTCAAACAAATATTTTGAATATTAGCTACTATACTGGCCTATGCAATTACACAAACACCGTCAACGCAAGCCGCGCCAGCTTCTAGCTAAATAAAAATGAATAAACGAATTCAGAGATGAATACTGTGGTTTACTTGCGATAAAACTTGGAATAATTAGCCTATTTAAACATGATGTACAGCTTTGTTCAGCAGTGTCACACATTGCATATAAACAAATCATAATTTGCAGCACAAACAGACTTTTTTTTTCTTGCATTTGGAGTTTGATGTGGTGAGAGATTAAATCTTTGCCCAAAAATTATTGCTTCAATGATACCAAACACGGCACAAACCAGAAGCAAGCACAAACGATGAAGACATGTGAGTAATTGACATTGGGTTTAGCCTGCGCAATTTCACGGCTCCCAAAAGCTATCTTGTTAAATACAAAGAAAGGAATATGTTATGATTCTTTTAACAGCACAAACCGAGAACAAATGAACGACACCGGTTCAGAGCGATTTGGACGATATGGGGTGGAGAGTGATGTTACTGCTCTTGAAAAGTTTCTTGCTATAGGCCTATCTAAGGAAGGGAAATAGATACAGTGTTTCTTTTAATGACCCAAATCGAGCACAAACGAACGGCACCGGGTTGGAGCAATTTGGACCGCATGGGGTGGAAAATGACATCACGCAGCCAAAAAAATTATATCTAATATCTCAAACACGAACCAGCACAAACATTAATTTTTGCTGCACAAATCGGCACAAACGAGTGATTACCATAGATTTGGTAATGATTTAATAATATGGGGTGCCAACTTCACGGAGGTGGTTTGTTTCGTACTGGCTATTAATATACCACTAAGCATGTTAAAAATTACAAAGCATTTTACACACATTAAAAATACTAATTGCTTATGAATTTATACTAATCACAATATACATTTGGCTTTTAAACCTAAGATCACGTGATAAAAAATAATTGAAGTTCTGCAACAAACACAAACATTAAGCATGCATATATCATGAAATATTAACGATCTATTTTGTGCGTGGGTATTCTAACATCCATAACAAATATATATATTTTAGGGCTGCATGATAATGGTTAAAATAATAATCACTATTATTTTGCTTAATTTAATCACTATTATTAATCACGATTAGTCTGCCCTTTGAAGTTTTATTTCTTTATTTGTTTTCATTGCAGGGCTGCATGATTTGGACAAAAAATAAATAAATAAAAATACTGTTGCCACAGCTGATATTTTTTTTCTGAAATAAAAAATTAAATTACATTAAACAGCAGCTCTCATGTTGAAAAAGGTGTTAAAACCTACAAACAAGCAAATGATTCTTTTTGACCAAAATTAAAAATTAATTTAAGGGTTTTCACTCTTAAGTTCTCTTTAAAAAATGATTTATTTTTATTAATATTATTATTATTGCAATAAACAGTAGTAATATATTTCTGTAATAATTTAGCAGGTGGCAATGCTAAACTGTCTCAGGCCTTTAATGTAAAAAAAAAAAAAAAAAAACTGAAGGAAGTGTGTTATTTCTGTTGACAGCAGTTTTGAACTCACGTTAGCGACGCGCACAAACCGAACCAAACTCCGAGCACAGCTGCCAGTGTCACGAGATTGTATTTATCGCTTTTGAGCACAGAACCACTCTAAAATAAATTATTATTATAAAAAAATTATTATTATAAAAAAATTATAAATTATAATTATTATTATTATTATTATTATTATTATTATAAATTATTTATAATTTAAAACACCGCGCTGCAACCAAAGTTTATTCAGCTGACTTGCTGCGTAAACAGTTAATGGCTGAACAGACAGAGTTGTTGAATGACTGGTCTCAGAACAGTTTGAAAGGCACCAGATTTTCATCCTACTTCCAGATAGTCTCTGAAGGCAGCATGTTCCAGCTTTCTGATGCGAGCCTTGTATCAATCAAAGCAATATATGAAATATGCTCGTAAACATCTGCGGCTCCATATGTCAGCGTGTGCTTGTAACTGAAAAGTGATTTGTCAGTGGTGAACTTCTGAAGAGAGCTCGATTGGTCAGGTGAGGTGAAAATAGACTTGAAAGCTTGTGATTTGACCTATCATCTTTAGACACAACCTATTATAAAAATGAGCAACAATTTGCAACTTTAGCTGGCTGATAATTTCTGTTTGCTAGCTCAATATCGCAGACAATTATGCTTAATTAACCATGAGAGGCAGAAATCATGATAGTGATTAAAATACGATTAATTGTGCAGCCCGAATATATTTTTAATGAATCCAGACATAAAACAACAACAATTTTATAAAACAAAGACAATACGAGCGCTAAAAACACATACAATAACAGTTCATCGGTGCCATTGAGTTACCGCATGCGTGTTCAAACAATCATGACATCACCAAAATCCACTCCGGCGTGTGCGTTACAACATCCAGTTCATATTGGATCTAATCCAATACGTCATCGCGCTACAGGCTGCAGTGAGGACCTCTTGGAGCTTGGCTGTCCTCTTGGACATTTCTGGTACTGCGCCTGAGCACTTTGCCACTATCTAAAATTTGGAACAGAACTGACTTTGATTTTCTAATATTCTACAGTTCAGTTGAGATATATATATATATATATATATATATATATATATATATATATATATGTATGTATGTATGTATGTATATATATGTGTATCTCAGTATACAGTATATACTGTATATATATTTCTCCAAATGATAAATTGTATTAATTTTTATTCATTAATGAGGAATAAAGTGTATTGTTATTCACATTATACGAGTGTGTGTGCTGAAGGGGGACATTTCCATAAAGTCACGTTTTTCTTTTTTATGTCCTCAATTAAGAACATTTGATTATCTAAAATAACAAAATATGCATTGAAGTGAGGATAAAATTATGGATGAATATAGTGTACGATGACATTTAATAATTAGATACAGCAAACCAAGTCATTTAACTGTAGAATCTACAAGTGCCGGCCACAGAGGAAAAAAAATACTATCGGCATAGATTTTTACTGATAACGGATAGTTCCAAAAAGCAACTATCGGCACCGATTAATCTGTAAAACCGATATATCGGTCTACCCCTAGCATGTTCCTAAAAGTGATCACTTGCTTAATACGTTTAGTTTAGTAGATTATTGTTTAATGCATTTTTTATATATTTGAGCATGAGAATCGAAGCTCTGAAATAAGCACCTATAAATAATAGATTGCTATATCGATAGCAGTAAATGTGTTAAATTGTTTTTTCAAGGTTTCAGCTAAAGTAATTTTATCTTGCTTCAGAATTCTGTGTTTGTGCTCAATGCTTTTATGAACTTTTTTTTCTGTTTGTCTTACAGTCACTAATTTAGTCAAGTTTATTGTTTAGAGCACCACAAATTAGAGTAAACTATTTCATTTCTGCAAATTCATATCACCAAAAGTGATCAAATACATAGTTTTGTTGTTAATTTGTCATGAAGTAACTGGAATAACATTTCATCAGCTGTTGGAAACTTGTTTATCTACCTCACAGACAACCCGGCGGGCACTTCCTCGTCCTACCGCCCCCCTCCGCGCACTAAAGAGGTCATCATCAACCAGCAGGTGGTGAAACTCAAGTACTGCTTCACCTGCAAGATCTTCCGTCCGCCGCGCACCTCCCACTGCAGCCTGTGTGACAACTGTGTGGGTAAGAGCTGAGCATAACATCAAAGACAGGAAGAGATGATGTTCCCATGTTTATTCTCACTGAATGTCACAGAAGGTGTCTGATAGCTCATCTTACACACAGCTTTGTTATTTGCCTTATTTGCTCCAACATGTGCTTTCAGCGATCAGAATATCACATTTGGTTTGTAACACATCTGGGGGCTGTATATTCATTTTAATCAGTGATGTTTGCTAAGAAAAGCATCTTTATTACAATTGCTCATTTGTGGGATTGGGATTTGAACAAATCGTTAGCTAACTCGTATCACACTGTTTGTGCTACATACACGAATGATACCTCAAATTGTGTGGCTTGTTGAGGAGGTAAGCTACTTTTCTGAGTAATTAGAGGAATTTTGCATTAAGCAACGCCCTAGCAACCACCCACAGCATCCTAGCAACTGCATAACAACATGTTAAAAACCAGTCAAAGCAACTTCTGAATTGTTATGCAATGCCATGGCAACCACTCAAAACACCCTTACATCATGGTGGCAGGTTAAGCATGGGCAAACATCACTCACATTTTCTTCAGAAAATGTAACCCTCTCATAATTCAATTGTAAATATCAATATTCTTAGGGTCTGCAATTTCACAATATAGTATACTATGTTCAAATCCAAGCAGAACTATTTAAGCTCAGGGAAGAGACCCAGCAAAAAATTAGTATATTAATTATACACGCAGTGTTAATGACACACAGTGACACAGAGGAGACGCATGATGGAGTGATGAAATGAAGAATTGAAATCTCAAAGTTTTTGCTTCATGAGAAATAAGGGCTCATGGGTTTAATCAAAGAGCATTAAAATAACGTGTGAAAGTGAAGAAATTAGGACAGAAATATTTTATTGCATATTATAATATAAAACAATTATATAAAATAAATATAATAAAAAATGGAAAATTATTTATATAATTTTTCATGTCATTCATAAGCCTTAAAAGGAAATCATATATCCCTATTTTAATATTTGATTTATATATTTGAAGTTAAATGTGAAAATGACTTCCTATGCTAGTTTCAAAGCCTAATTTGTGATGTTTGCTAACGCATGCATCACTATTACACTAAATAGTTAAAGGATTTTTGCTGCTTGTTCAATTTGCTTAATTAAAATAAACTAAAGCAACACAATTCTAGAACATTGTCACAACTTGATGCAGAAAAACCTCTGTCCTCCTGTGATGTTTCTCCACCTTGAGAATCATGGCCAGTAGATGGGGTGTTTGCAATGCAACAGATGGAAACTTTAAAAGAAACTAACAAAATTTGTAACCTGCACAAGTCAAGGTATTAAAAATGATAACTGAAAATATTTTACGATCAAAACATAATTTTTGCCTTCACATTTGTACCTGTGTGGCGTGTGCCTTTATTTGGGAAAGGGCCCACTTTTCAGCATTATTTTTTTGAAACCCAGTTAACTTGAATAATATTATTGTGAGATAGTACTAAATAATAAATAAGTTAAGAAATGAATACAGAAATATATTATTGTGTAATAATAACAATAAATTAATTTCTTTAATCATTTCTTAACTTACACGTATAATTACTATACAGTCCAGTTAAACCTCGTAAGCCTTTATTTTGGTGGAAAACTGAGGGATGACATTTGTGTTTCTGTTTGAGTTGACAACATCCTTTTAATGCAGTAAAATGCTCTCATCTCCCCTTCTGTCCACAAAAATCTGGTGTCATGAGGTTATTTTTTACTTTTCTATAGTAACTAGTTGCGGCCAAACATCTGTTGATTTTAAGACAACAGAGCGTTTAATTACTGCTGTAATAATTCAAGCACACAGGCCTCTATGTGACAAGCTGCTGTCTTGTGTTTCTAATAGAGCGGTTTGATCATCACTGCCCGTGGGTCGGCAACTGTGTGGGAAAAAGAAATTATCGCTTCTTCTACGCCTTCATTGTCTCGCTCTCCTTCCTCACAGCCTTCATCTTCGGTTGTGTAACCACACACCTGGCTCTGAGTATGTGTCATTTCATTTTACTGTTTCTATGTCGGTGAGCTCAGACAAATATAAGCAATGGCAAATGCTGTACATTTAAACAGACTTTTTTTTCTTTCTTTGATGGCATGCCTCTATGTTTTTGTGCTATTGTGCATGCAAACTTTTTTACATGCTTTAAATATTACATTGGTTTTAATCTAGACATCCCATTACTTGTAGTTTTTTCCTGTAAGTCCACGATGAGTTACTGATAAGGTTTTGTTGTTTTATCTTCACAATAGATTGAGGTACATAGGGCTGTTTGCATCAGCTCATTTGAGAGTTATATTGGTACAGTCAAGTGTCAACTGATACAGTAAGAGGCCACGAGGCATCGAGTCTCTTAAAAGTTTCAATCTGATGAGCTTTTTAGTAACTAATGTTCATTTGTAGGGTCACAAGGAGGAAATGGGCTCGTCTTCGCTCTCCAAGAGAGTCCTGCCAGATATCCTTTCATTTTTTTTTTTATGTTTGATAAGTATTTCAGATGAGAATAATACGATTTTTCTTTATAGGAATATTCCAGAGCAGGCCCAATACAACTTGAGCTCTATTAAAGGAATGTTCTGAGTTTAGTTAAGCTCAATCGAAAGCATTTGTGGCATAATATCGATTACCACAAATTGTTTTTGACTTTTTTGAAAATCTGGGTTACAGTGAGGCACTTACAATTGAAGTGAATTGGGACCAATTTTGAAACATCAAAATATTCACTGTTTGAAAAGTATAGCAACAAGACATATACAATATGCATGTAAACATTATTTTAGTGTCATAAAATCACTTACTAACTTTTTCTGTGTAAAGTTATAGCCAATTTTACAACTTAGTTACCATCACAATGTAATATTAACAAACCCTAAAATGACTGTAAAAATTAAACAATTTAAACTATTTTACAGCTCAAATAATACATGAGTTTTAACAGAAGAATTAATGCAAGTGCTTTTATAAAATGATGAGTCACATTTCTGTTTAAACCCTCCAAAAAATTGGCCCCATTCACTTCCATTGTGCCTCACTAACCTAGTTTCCATACACTTTTCTTGCTGTTTTGTTAGACAAAGTGAAAATGCAAAAAAAAAGTTTGGGAAATTTGCTGTCTGCTGCCTGTTTCCATTCAAATGACCTTTTATCTATAAAAATGGTGTGCGTGATGACATCATGCTTAAAAAAAAAAAAAAAAAAAAAAAAAAAAAAAACAGTTTTTTGCATAAGTTTTGATTTATTGCAATATAAATCTGCCCTTAAGCATTTTCCATACAGAAATGTGTGTATATCACTAATTGTGCACCTTTCACCTCCCAGATGTCACTAATTCCCCACCCCCCCTTATGTTTTGGTAAAATGGGGAGAGTATTGAGACAGTTCACTGAAATTAGACTGCTTACTGTCATTTTGAGTTCACAAATAAAAGCAAGAGGAGGAATTGCAATGAAAAGGGAGCAGTTGCCCTTCTGATAGGACTGTAATATTGGTCCTGATGTTGCCCCTATCGCAGGCTGCCACCGGTTCCGATCCGCAAGTGAATCGTCATGGCCCTGTTCAAGCTGGCAACCTGCACCAAGTAGTGGGGAAAACTTTCAGTCTTAGTATAAGGACCATCCATCGATGTGTATATGTTGTGTTTACAGCTAATAAAGAAAAATTGATGCGGTGTAATGTCAGGGTTTACATATGATACATTCCTGATATTCAGTAGGATATTTTGAACAATCATCTAATCTAAAGCATCGTCATCACAACTGCATTATGTCCCGCATATTTGTCCAGCAACTTTTAACAACCAGCTGAACTTGATTGTCATCTAAAATTAATTTTACCATCATAATGCAATTTACATGTTCTGAAGAAACTCAGCAAATGCGATCCGAGGTAAAGAGGGTTAGATTTAAAACATTTAAAATGTTGAAAAGCTCGTTTTCTGAAAGTGAACTCAGCATTGGACAAATAATTCTGATAGTTTATAGTCTTGAAAAAAGTGTGAGAATGTCATTCAGATGAATTTTTTTGTCTACAGAACAGGGTAAAGCTAATTTAAGTTTGTGTAAAGAAAAGTCATATATAGGTCGAAAAATATATATTTTTTTCGTTTGGAAATTAATTATTTAATGCTTTATTCATTTGGTTGGCTAATTTATTTAATTTAATACAGGGAATTTTGCCGGCATTTTTTCAAAAGTAAGCTAAACAATTTTATAGAATTGGGCTGTGTTAGTGTTCCAAAAAAGCACATTTGAAGCTTTTCTCCTAGTATTGTGTATTTATTTTTAATTTAAAACATCTTTGTGCACAGAAATATGTTTTTTGTATTGTGGGCTAATTCCGTGACTGCCGTCTATTATTTTGAATGGTGTGGAAAAACAACTTTAATAAATAAACGGATGGCTACCATGATTAAATTAATCACAAAGACTGGCCATACATTTTTTCTCCATGCACTTGTCGATAACAGGTGCATGATACGAGATATTTGTGTTGGCACTCCTGGAAGTGTCGTGACGCAAATGTGTTTGCAGCATCAGATCTGTGCAGATATGCCATTAAGACCAATCCATAAGAGTGCGAATAATGTTTCACGTACAGTAAATTGGCTTTTAAGGATGCATACCTTGTTGTCATGATAAACAGGCTAACGATTGGGGTAAATTCTGTCATGTGACACTACATTTTTACATTAATGCCAATTTTCTCAAAAAAAAGTGTTTCCAAACCAATTTTTCGCGACATTTGAAGTATCAACATTTTTTAAAGAAAATGAGGAACAAGTCGAAATTCGTAACTAAAAAAACAAATGAACGTACAGCAGAGGTTTATAGGGGAGGGCATTGCAACAGAATAAATATTAAAATACGCAGAGTGTTTTTCAACAGTATAGCCACATTATATAGTAGGTGGTAATACGAGATGCTTACTAAACTTATTGGTGCAAACTTCCAATCTTTCATCTCCTGTCATGACCATGTAAAGCCAGAAAATACTGTACATAAACAGTAACTATCAACCCACAGAAGTTATGTTTGTAAATCATAACAAGAGGCTCAAAGTATGATTTAAAGAACTTTATAAAAATGTGAGGTATTTGTACAGAACAATTATTTCTGCCTTTTAATCTCTCCAATACACTTGGCCCATAGAGTTCCATTGTAAGTGCATTACATGCAGCTTTGCTTGTCTTTACAAGTTGAGTTGAAATGATTTATTTTCTGTGGTAATCAACAGCATGTACAGAAGCTGTCAATAAACTTGTATTCCTTTAGTACCGTATGCTGTTGACATTCTTGTGATTTCTTTGTGCAAATTCTAAAGCCCTTGCAGATGTTTAATGTTTATCTGATTATGCCCTTGACTTCTGTTCACTGCTCTTGAGTTAGTGGTCTGCTTCTTCTCAGTCTGGTCCATTTTGGGCCTCTCAGGCTTCCATACCTACTTGGTGGCTGCTAATCTTACTACTAATGAGGATGTGAGTGTTGTCCATTCATCACTCGTGTCAATTTTGGATTCAGTTATTTTTAAAAAAGTGTCTTGTTTTTTCTGTAACTGCAGCATTTTTGTGTCGGTATCCCAGATTAAAGGTTCGTGGTCAGGCAAGAGTGGCAATGAGGACGTGGGAAATCCGTACAGCTCCAACAGCATCATCAAAAACTGCTGCTCTGTCCTCTGTGGACCCATGCCACCCAGGTGAAACATTGGGATTCAGGCCGGAAATGTATTCTGGCCAGTTTCATAACTCAGTTACAGGCTTCACAAGTCTTTGCACAGTATCATAGTGTGTATTTTAAAAATTCTGTCATCACCCTGAGGGGTGGGCAAAATACTGGCTGAAAATTGTCAAATGCCGTAAATTTGAGAGTATCATTTTAATGATGGTTAAACAAAATATGAAGCTAGAACAATGACTGATGTATTTGAATCTTAATTATAGATGCATGACATTTAACAACATTGAAGATTTTTATTTTATATAAATTTGTATTTTTAAATAGCAGATTTAGAGGTGCAACTAGCTGTAAATATTCAGATTATAAAATTAGAGGTTCCGATTTTCAGGTTAAGAAGAAAATTAAACTACTTTTAACTCAATACAAACCTCTTAAATTAAAATCTTAGATATTCAGATCATAAACAAACTGGGCCAAAGGCCAAGCCTCCACCGGGGAAAAGTAGAGGTTATCAGAATAGTTGAGCTAGCATTTTGTCCAATCACAGAGCTACCAGAATTTTCTGGACCAATATATGCATCAGACTAAGAGTCTCTGGAAAAAACATTTTGGATTCCTGAAATTTATTTGAAATTTGATAGAGTAATTCTTGGTTTTATACATTATACTATAGAAGAATCAGATGCTTTTTATTCAATCAGTCTTGTTTTGCTTTTTAGCAAAAAAAATTTAAGTATGCATTTAGTAAGAGTAAGCCTTTTTGTTATGGATTTAAAATTTTACACACATTTGATTTCTGAATTTATTGAATTATTGAATTCTTAATAAAAATAACAATATTAAAAAAGCCTATGCAACACCTATAAATCTTTTCAAAAGGTACAATCGTTTCTCCACCCGGCATATAATATATTGTAATTTTATATTTCTTTGTGTAGAAATACAAATGTGTATATATACACCGATCAGCCACAACATTAAAACCACCTGCCTAATATTGCGTAGGTCCCCCTCGTGCCACCAAAACAGCACCAACCCGCATCTCAGAATAGCATTCTGAGATGATTTTCTTCTCACCACAATTGTACAGAGTGGTTATCTGAGTTACCATAGACTTTGTCAGTTCAAACCAGTCTGGCCATTTTCTGTTGACCTCTCTCATCAACAAGGCATTTCCATCCACAGAACTGCCGCTCACTGGATGTTTTTTGTTTTTGGCACCATTCTGAGTAAATTCTAGAGACTGTTGTGTGTGAAAATCCCAGGAGATCAGCAGTTACAAAAATACTCAAACCAGCCCATCTGCATTCAGCAGTGACTTCACATTGTTTCTCCTTTCCTCATCTTTTATCCAGCACTTTACTTACTGGCAGCCTCCAACAGAGCATCTTTACTGTTTAAGACAGAGCTGAATCTCACTTTTATGGCCTGTCAGAAAAAACAAAAAAAAGCTTCTATCAGTCCAAGGAATTTGTCAACATGAAAGACAGAGAACATCAATGTGTGCATCACAATTACATTTCATTTTTGTAAGGTAACTTAAAAAAAAAAATGTCATTATGTGCTTCAACATCTAACTAAACTGGTTTTATGTAAGTAAAAAATATTTAATATGATTGAATCGAGCTGAATACATTAGGTTATATCAACAAAAGTATTTTTAAGGGTAATATCAAGCCGAAATAACTTATAGCAACCTCATGTATCCAGTTTTTACAGTGTAGAGGCTTACCTGTACAATAGCATCAGGCAGACCAGAAAGCCCATCCTGTAGTGCCAAGCTTTTGGATATAAGAACCTCTAGTGTTGGTTGGATGGTCTCATAATAGCAATGATCTTCACCTTTTAAGATGTCCAAGGCAGCAGTGAGGGGCTTCAGTACAGTGCAGAATTCCCTCGAGAAATAATATTCTTTTTCTGTGATGCATTTTATCCCCATTCTATTGCAAAGGGTGTTTAAATCTGTAAGTGTGATCTCAGTGATGCGTGTCATTGCGTCATGAAATGAGTTCCATCTCGTTGCGTTGGGGAAAATGAGTTTTCTTTTGGTTACATCCTCAACTAGCCCGGAGGCCAGTGTTGACCGACTGGCTTTGATCCATAGATCCGAGCACTTACCGATGACACTTCAGTATACTGTTTTGGATTCGCTGTTGGATGTTAGCCATTTCTCAACATCTTTACGTGACACCAGATTAAACGTGTGGGGAAGAGTAAACTGTTCATCTGAATCGGAGGAGTGAGCCTGGCTGACACCAGTGAATGTCACCTCATCATCGGACTCCTCATCAGAATATGAATACACACTTGAGCAGGTTTATACATTCTGAAGGCTTTTAGGAAATTTAACACATTGTCTATGACTGTCGCTGTGACTTTACGTGACAGTCCATATGCTGAATGCACCTGCTCCATTTCGCTTGCAATCACATCATATGTATGCCTTCCCTTAATTTTTTTCACAGGCTATGGCAACTTTTTTCACGGCTAAAGTTAATCCAATGGGCTGTCATCCCAAGTTAGCTTTTATTGTGACTAGTCCAAATGTCTGCAGTTGTGGAGACACACTCTAAACACTCAAATGTGTTTTTAAGCTCAGACTCCATGTCAGCTTACATTTACAAGCTGAAGTCAGAAGTTTACATACACTTAGTTTGAAGTCATTAAAACTAATTTTTTAACCACTCCACAGATTTCATATTAGCAAACTATAGTTTTGGCAAGTCGTTTAGGACATCTACTTTGTGCATGACACAAGAAATTTTTCCAACAATTGTTTACAGACAGATTGTTTCACTTTTATTTAACTATATCACAATTCCAGTTGGTCAGAAGTTTACAGTCACCAGGTAAACTGAGCCTTTAAGCAGCTTGGAAAATTCCAGAAAATTATGTGAAGCCTTTAGGCAATTAGCCAATTAGCTTCTGATAGGCTAATTGGAGTCAATTGGAGGAGTGCCTGTGGATGTATTTTAAGGCCTATTTTCAAACTCTGTGCCACTTTGCTTGACATCATGGGAAAATCAAAATAAATCATCCAAGACCTCAGAAAATAAATTGTGGACCTCCACAAGTTTGGTTCATCCTTGGGAGCAATTTCCAAACACCTGAAGGTACCACGTTCATCTGTACAAACAATAGTACGCAAGTATAAACAACATGGGACCACGCAGCCATCATACCGCTCAGGAAGGAGATGCATTCTGACTCCTAAAGATGAACGTAGTTTGGTACGAAAACTGCAAATCAATCCTAGAACAACAGCAAAGGACCTTGTGAAGATGCTGGAGGAAACATGTAGACAAGTATCTATATCCACAGTAAAACAAGTTTATATCAACATAACATGAAAGGCTGCTCAGCAAGGAAGAAGCCACTGCTCCAAAACCGCCATAAAAAAGCCAGACAACAGTTTGCAAGTGCACATGGGGACAAAGATCTTACTTTTTGGAGAAATTTCCTTTGGTCTGATGAAACAAAAATTGAACTTTCTAGCCATAATGACCATCATTATGTTTGGAGGAAAAAGGGTGAGGCTTGCAAGCCAAAGAACACCATCCCAACCGTGAAGCATGGGGGTGGCAGCATCATATTGTGGGGGTGCTTTGCTGCAGGAGGGACTGGTGCACTTCACAAAATAGAGGGTATCATGAGGAAGGAAAATTATGTAGATATATTGAAGCAACATCTTAAGACATCAGCCATGAAGTTAAAGCTCGGTCACAATTGGGCCTTCCAAATGGACAATGACCCCATGCATACCTCCAAAGTTGTGGCAAAATGGCTTAAGGACAACAAAGTCAAGGTATTGGAGTGGCCATCACAAAGCCCTGACCTCAATCCGATAGAAAATTTGTGGGAAGAACTGAAAAAGCGTGTGCAAGCAAGGAGGCCTACAAACCTGACTCAGTTACACCAGTTCTGTCTGGAGGAATGGGCCAAAATTCCAGCAACTTATTGTGAGAAGCTTGTAGAAGGCTACCCAAAACATTTGACCCAAGTTAAACAATTTAAAGGCAATGCTACCAAATACTAGCAAAGTGTATGTAAACTGACCCACTGAGAATGTGATGAAAGAAATAAAAGCTGAAATAAATCATTCTCTCTACTATTATTCTGACATTTTCACATTCTTAAAATAAAGTAGTGATCCTAACTGACCTAGGATGGGGAATGTTTTCTATGACTAAATGTCAGGAATTGTGAAAAACTGAGTTTAAATGTATTTGGCTAAGGTGCATGTAAACTTCTGACTTCAACTGTATCTAAATACCTTGCAAATGTTTTTTGGTCCGACAGAGGCATGCATTTGTCTGTCATGGGTATCTTAGTCAGAATGTCTCTAAATGACGGTGACTCTAGTCGACATGGGTAGCATTTCCTCCACCACATATGCTGCTATTAATCTTTTCATCTGTTCTGGAGTTACCTTCCTGCCCAATCCTGAAGGAAAAACATAGTCTGGCTTGTTTAGGTGATGTTGGACCGCTTTCTTGTGCGTGGAGATCTTTAGCAATGAGTTTTGTCGTAGAATGCTTTCTGGTTAGGTGCTTTGACAAATTACTGGTCGAGTTAAGAGTGGTAGAAAGTTCTTTGGAACTTGGGCACAGTTTGCACTTATCAGTAAGGTTTTTGTTTTTACGTTCAATTAAATAAAAATAATGTCTGTATTTCCACTTGAAAAAACAACCACATCTCTCCTCATCCATTTCAACACGCCGTTCTCTCAGCAGTTGCCTTTGTGCATGTCCTCTACGGTGGCTCGTTAGAGCACATGCTGCTACATCAGCTGACACAGCAACGCAATCAGACGTACTTTGGTACGAACGTAGTTCATTTTTAAATGTATTCTGTGGTAATTAATTTCCAAGTAATGTAAAATGTAATGCTACATTACTGCATCACTGATACATGTAATTAGATTACAGTAACATGTTACTTTGTAAAGCATTACTCCCAAAACTGACTGTGTGTGTGTGCGTGTGTGTATGTGTATGTGTGTATGTGTGTGTATATATATATATATATATATATATATTATAAACTACTGTGCATCAGACCAGAGTTTTCTTTTAGGCGATTATAATATGCACTTCAGAGAAAGATATTATACGAGTGCTCCACAGGAAGAAAACACTGAATTTGCACAAGTTTTGTGAGGTTTGTATATCAGATCTGTTTAAATAAGATATCTGCATATTTGCCGACTGTAGATGAGAAGTTTTGAGATTTGCCTTTTTATCATTAGACAAGACAGTTAAAAGTTACAGGGAACTGTTGAGGAGAGACTGTTAGAATACGTGGTTCAGAGGAAGATTTATGAGCGTTACACAGGATGCTGGATCTGCTGAAGTTGTGTGAGGTTGGTTTATTACATCTTTTTAAATGAGATATGTGGATATTAGTTTGATATTTGCCTTTTTATCATTAGACAAGACAGTTAAGTTACAGGGAACTGTTGAGGAGAGAGAGGGAGAATGAAACGGGCGAACACTTTAACATTATGAACTCAAACATGTCTGCCGTGGCTCTGATATGAGGACCGTTTAAATGAGACTGTGTTGCGGTGTCTATTATTGTGGTAACACGATGGCACATAACAACAAAACAAACCATGACTGGTCATTTACATGTCTCAGACGGCTCCTCCACATGCAAGCATGTGATTGTTGGGACCATCATGACTAAACTGTAAATTTTATCTGCCGATAATTTAAAAATACCAAATATCAACCTATTTATCGCCCTCTGCGATATATCGGTGGACCGCTATTTTTGATAGAACATGGTAAGTTTACCTTTAGCCTAGTTCAGCGGTCACCAATTAGCGGACCATGGTCCGAGTCTGGTTCCATCCGGACTGCAAGACATCATGACAACGGTTGCCCCATATCATTGTTTTGAGCAGCATGACAAAACAACGGAGCTGTATTAGAGAGAGACCGATATAGATTTTTTTTTTTTTAACCGATACGATACCGATTATTTGTATGTTTACTTATCCGATAACCGATATGCAGAACCAATTTTTTTTTATTTATTTGTATTTAATTTTTAATGTAATCTTTATTTTACAGATAAAATATTTAACAGAGAAAAAAATTGCAATGTTATGTACAATAATAATCACATACCATGTTTTTATATAATAATTACAACAAAAATAATAATAGGCAGAATAATTTATAACGTCTGATTCCAAACGGAGAACATAAATGACAAGGGAGTCATTGCATGAATGTAATCTTCCATTTTAAACTACAGTTTAAAGGTTGTTTAGTAGGCTAAAGGCAAATATTTTGCTGGAATAAGTATACATTCTCATTCTCAGGAAAGTGAAAAACAATAAATACATCGCTGCGATTTCAGAGTCTATCCCGAATGGCATCAGAATTATTAATAATGTTTAGTCGGTCTCTAGATAATAGCATCTGCCTCACGAAACACCTGCTGACAGAGCTGAATTTGTTTATTATTTTTTTTTTTTTTTATTTATTTTACAGAGAGCAGCACATCTGCAGCTTATCTTGAAGCAAATGACACGCAACTCATCAGTGCTCTTATTGTCATCCGACACAAAGCTATTTGACACATTTGTGACCAAGTATTTTTCCCCATGAATGTCTGTGTTTATGCAAAACTTTGACTTGAACGGTGTCGCGGAGATAATTAATTTTTAATTAAAGCTGTAATCGTGTAGATGATGATTCATAGCGAAATAAAGTTTAATAGCTAATGTTAATATAATTTAGGGAATTTTATACAAGTTGATCTTGTTAAAAGCTGCGCTGGCATACATAGATCAGCCACAACATTACAACCACCTGCCTAATATCGTGTAGGTCCCCCTCGTGCCGCCAAAATAGCTCTGACCTGTCGAGGCATGGACTCCAAAAGACCTTTGAAGGTGTCCTGTGGTATCTGGCACCAAGTCATTAGCAGCAGATCCTTTAAGTCCTGTAAGTTGCGACGTAGGGCCTCCATGGATCGGACTTGTTGGACCAGCACATCCCATAGATGCTCAATTGGATTGAGATCTGGGGAATTTGGAGGCCAAGTCAACACCTTGAACTCTTTGTCATGTTCCTCAAACCATTCTTGAACAATTTTTGCTGTGTGGCAGGGTGCATTATCCTGCTTAAAGAGGCCACTGCCATCAGGGAATACCGTTGCCATGAAGGGGAGTACGTGGTCTGCAACAATATTTAGGTAGGTGGTACGTGTCAAAAGTAACATCCACATGAATGCCAGGACCCAAGGTTTCCCAGCAGAACATTGCCCAGAGCATCACACTGCCTCCGCCGGCCTGCCTTCTTCCCATGGTGCATCCTGCTGCCATCTCTTCCCCAGCTAAATGACGCACATGCACCCAGCCGTCCACATGATCTAAAAGAAAATGTGATTCATCAGACCAGGCCACTCTCTTCCATTGCTCCATGGTCCAGTTCTGATGCTCACATGCCTATTGTAGGCGCTTTTGGCGATGGGCAGGGGTCAGCATGAGCACTCTGACTGGTCTGTGGCTACGCAGCCCCATACGCAGCAAGCTGCAATGCACTGTGTGTTCTGACACCTTTCTATCATGGCCAGCATTAAGTTTTTCAGCAGTTTGTGCTACAGTAGCTCTTCTGTGGGATCGGACCAGCCTTGGGCACCCATGACCCTGTCGCCGGTTCACGGGTTGTCCTTCCTTGGACCACTTTTGGTAGGTACTAACCACTGCATACCGGGAACACCTCACAAGACCTGCCGTTTTGAAGATGCTCTGAGCCAGTCGTCTAGCCATCACAATTTGGCCCTTGTCAGAGTCGCTCAGATCCTTACGCTCACCCATTTTTCCTGCTTCTAACACATGAAATTCAAGAACTGACTGTTCACTTGATGCCTAATATATCCCACCCCTTGACAGGTACCATTGTAATGAAATAATAAATGTTGTTCACTTCACCTGTCAGTGGTTTTAATGTTGTGGCTGATCAGTGTATGGTGGCCATTCTGGCATAGTGCCAGTCATGCCATTCCAGAGCATCTACCTGAACGGCAACTTTACAAGACTAATAAACACAGTTAAGCCAACTGATAATTAAATTAAACCACCATATTTCCAACATGCACTCATCCAAGGCTCTTCGAGTTGATTAATGTGGAGTAATGTTAAGTCTTTGGGAATTTGCAGGATTTGTCTTTTAAGTGAGTTCGTCTCCGTTTCTTGGTGCTTAAAACTACACACCAAGCATTTATGTAACGCATCTCACCAGTGCATGAATGGCTGTTACATTAAATACAATTTATTAATTCAAGCAAACATTGCAAAAACAAGTTACTTTACCTGTGGACATCCCCCAGCATTGTTTTCTCTTACAGGCACTGCTGCATTGGCCGTCTTGCATGCAATTTCAGAAACTCCCGCCAGATGGATCCGATATTACAAAAACAAAATCCGATTAAAGAAAAATGCTCGAATATCGGGAAAAAAAATCAGAAAATAAGATTATCAGTCGATCTCTAAGCTGTATACACCGCAAGCGCTCAGAGGCATTGATAGTACCGATCGACTATTTTTCTCTAACACCAAATAGGCTTAATTTATGCCACTCTATCCCGCATTAATGTGACTAGACATGAGGTGGCACATAAATAGAGCTGCAGATGTTGTTTTTATGACAGACCATAGCGGGGAGACACAGTAAGCAGCAAAATAGGTGGACACCGGCATCTTTTGCTAAAACACACTCAAGAAAATAATGAAGCAAAGTGAAACTATCTGCACGTGTCTGAAATGACTTGGACGGTTCAACTAAGCCAGATATGTGACAGGACAAGTTAACACGGTGCCAGAGAATCTTTATACTATAACATACTGTACTAGTTAACTAGTTACTACTTTGGATACCTCTGTGCACCCATTGTTCACACCCTAGCCTCTGGTATATTCTGGACAAAGCAACCATTTGGAAGACACTATTTTAACTGTTTAGGGTTTTTTATGTAGTATTACCGCCAGCTTGGAAAAGTAAAAAAAATCTGATTTAAATAGTTGAGTCATTGTTCTACCTCCATAAAAAACAAACAAAAATAAAACACCATTAGCTTTATGGGGCACAAATCAAACCTCACTTACCTCACTCTTTTAACATTTCTACTAGTGCTTGTTCCATTGCCAGAAAACAGAGAGAAAAAGCTTTGGGTATAGTATTGGGTGAATTACCACAGGAGTGAATTCTAAGTATCTGGATTAACCATGGATGTATATCTATTAATGAAATAAAATTGCCAAAAAAGTCTCCAATATGCAATGATAGGCTACATCCAAAAATGTTAAATTAGGAAAAGAAATTAGAGGTTTGCTTCAGAATCAATGCAAACACTTATCAGCGAAGGCTCATTATTATTGTTTTATTATTTTTATTTTTTTTGTACCGAGCAGATATTCTTTGCAACTGACTTTCCAAATATACATATTCAAAAATTCTTATTTTGAATTTATTTTTTCAGAAGTTTTTTTTAATCACTTTTCTAACAGTATGTGCACACACCTGGAATTATTTGCACTAATTAGTGGGTTCACAAGGTGGCAACGCTCACAAATGAGCCTTTGCTGTCACGAAGAAGCACTAGAAGATGTGATCGCCACTAAACATCAGGAGACGAAGGTAAAAACAACAACAGTGGATATGCACATCAAAAGCGCATGTATGAGGAGGTCAGGAGATACGTGTAATTGTATAACTTGAGTCTGAAGGAAGATTAAAGAATCTTTGTGTGTAAACTCCTGAAGAGAAATAGTTCGGTATCTCATAGCTGTCGTAGCGCACATGCGCCAACCGCCTGTGTATGTGCGCACAGTAAATACTTTGCAAGGCTGCGCATTCGACAGTGCACGTACGCTAAGCATTTACGTCAAAACCAAAGTATATTTTGGTCTTTACTCTGTCTGACGAGTCTGTATTTATTGTTGTGGCTTTATTTCAATTCCTTAATGCCTCTTCTCTTGTCAGTTTGATTGACAGGCGCGGGTTCGTGCCCACTGATGACTCTGTCCAGACCAGTCCTGCGGAAATCGAACTGCCAGCTGCTAAAAACGATATTAACATGGTAGGACGAGCGTTGAACTCAGGCCGACCTCCACCTCCACCACCCCCATCATAACCCTACAGCCACCTGATATTCAGAACCACTCAACAGCCTGACGTCCTGTGTGTGTCCTAAACCCAACATCCCTCCTGCTGTGTTGTTTATTATGCATTTTGGCATGGAACGCACCCTTTATTTACATCTCAGTCAGTGTTTGGTTCTCTGGGCTGAAGTGCAGGTGTCCTGAAGATTTGCATAGTGTTAATGGAGTTGTTACGGGTTGTGCTGTACTGGCCAATGTCAGATATTTATGTTTACTTAGAGTTTGAAAGACAAAGGATTGTTTATGGAGGTGGTTTACAGAGCTGGTTTGGCACTGAACCTCCTTCACAGATCAGTGAGTAGGACTGTAGGTGGTGTACCACAAAAACGGGTGTAGCTGATGTGCTTCTTGTCGCACAAATATGCATTTTCTGTTTACAGAAAGAGGAAATGAAACCTCTGGCTTCCTGTAGTGTTAGGTGGAATTCACAGTTAGTGAGCTGGAAGGACACTGGTAGTGTCAGAGATGATGCTGGTGTTTGTTCAAAACGTCTCTGATGACCTTTTGTTACTCATAGACACAAACGATTATGACAACTCTTTTAAAAACAATCCATGTATAAACAAACAACCCAGGCTGTTAATTTATTAACAGAGTATAAACAAAAAAAATCAAACTTGTTTTAGGTTTTTGTATAATTTACAAACAGATAGTGAGTTAAATTGTTGTTGCTTTACTGTACTTACTGTTTACTTTTGTTTTACTTAGTTTTTCTGAAAAAATATCTTTTGTTTATATTCAGATGTTTACCTTGTCACTAAACAAAAGTGCCTCTCACCATGTCAGTAAGCAAACAAACAAACAACAACAGCTATTAATAAGTGCTAATGCATCTCATCACTGTTCACTGTTATAGCTGTGGAGGGAATGAATACACAGATGCCTTCTGATTGTATGTGTCCATGTATTTGTTGTTAATGTTTGCATGTTACAGTGAAGTTTTTCCAAGGGAGTTTACGTATTCAAATTGAATGGGTTTAAATCCCTGATCTGTTTGTATTTTTTTTTTTTTTCTTTAAGAATGCAGAACATTCCCAATGGTTTCCTGAAAGTTATTGTACATTTTAAATATATTTTGCATTTGCATT
The DNA here is from genome assembly GCF_019703515.2 of Myxocyprinus asiaticus. NCBI lineage: Eukaryota > Metazoa > Chordata > Actinopteri > Cypriniformes > Catostomidae > Myxocyprinus > Myxocyprinus asiaticus. The sequence continues at coordinate 38,623,423 of NC_059373.1, forward strand.
TGTGTATTTTGAAAATGCATTTTAATGTTAAATAAATATTTTTCAAACTTTATACCAGAAGCCCTCTTCTGCATACATATTTTATGAGGGTTGGGAACTGAGAGCCGGTTACATGAAGAGGAAAAAAAAATGTAAAATTCAGTTCCGTTGATGTGCATTTTTAAATAAAGACTGACAGTGTTTCCTTTCCTGCTGCACCTCTACTGAATCTATGGTGCAAAACGTACAGCATGACCGGTGTAGTCTGATTCCTGAATGAATGATTTACACCGTTTCCTAACCAGCCGTGACATACGACGAGCGACAGCAACAGGGCTTTCTGTTTTTGGAATGGTTTCTATTTCTGCGACATCGCGCAAGGCAGCGCAGTCAACAAATAAGTCTAAAATGATTAGTATTGCCATATATTAAAGCCGACATCTCATTAGCCAGTTCAGAGCTACTATATTTTGACCGAGGGTGACACACACCTACCGAATATTGTACTTGAGGTCTCGTTCTCTTCAGCCGGAGCTCTGACACACACACACACACACACACACACACACACACACACACACACACACACACACACACACACACACACACACACACACACACACACACACACACACACACACACACACACACACAGACAGAGACACAGACACAGACAGACAGACAGAGACACAGAGAGAGACACAGACAGGTTCAGAATGGTAGTGGGGAGACATACCGGCTCATTCTGACTTTCTCTCCGCTTCCCTGTCATGCAGAGATCAGCAAAATAACAACAGGAGTACCACGTGAACATAATCGTAACAGACAGAATAAGGATGCGATTCATAACGTAACTTTGCCCTGTGTGTGCATGTGATTGTGTATTTATACCCTCGTGACTTGCTGTAGAAAGCGTTACGGAGCTTATGTGAGAAAATGAATTGCATTGAGCTGGTTCTTTTGAATCTACTGCGTGACCATCCAGATTTCTCAAACAAATGACTGTCATGAGATAGTTCTTTTGAATCTACAACACGCAACAAACAGTGTAACCAGCGTGGTCTGATTCCCAGAAAGAATGACTCTTGTAAGCTGGCTCTTTTGATTCTACCATTCCGATTTCTGAATGAATGAATCTTGCGAACCAGTTCTTTTAAATCTACAGCACAACCAGTCTAGTCTAATACCCGAACGAATGACTCTTATGAGCCAGTTCTCTTTAATCAACAGCTTGACCAATTGTAGTGTGATTCCCAAACGAATGACACTTATGAGCCGGTTCTTTTGAATTTACAGCGTGATCAGTGTAGTCCGATTACCGATTGAATCATTCTCATTCTTACTACTACAGTTTGAGAATTATAGACCTTATTTACGCTAGCGCCATCTTTGATTTTTAATGGGAATGACAACGAGGCTGTGAGAGATAGACGTACAGTCTCTTCAATGGACGGTACTGCAGTTCAAAGTGTTTTTGGATCGTTCTGCAGACACAGTATTTATAAAATATCCCTCCAAGTACATTCAGTATACAAAGAACTCCAGACAACATGAGATGTGAAAAATCAGATGTGATCAAGGAGCTTTTTACAGCTTTATACCATTCGTGCCATTGAAGAAATGGCAAGTCTATCCCTCACAGCCTCACTGTCATTCCCATTAAAAATCAAAGATGGTGCTAGTGTGAATAAGGTCTATTGGATTAACCTCACTTACCTGGAAGTTATTCAAAATGAAATAAGAACTGTTACAGTGTTATGTAATGTGTGTGTGTGTGTGTGTGTGTGTGTGTGTGTGTGTGAGTGTATATATATATATAGTTACACTAGGACCAGTTCTTGGATTGCATTTATGCCTCATTCAGAAGTGTGTAAACGTGCCTTTTAAAAGAATTGTAATTTTAATTATATCTGATTTGTTATATCTGCTCTGTTGAAAACTGAATTGATCTCAACATTTGGCAACAGACTGCTGAGGGCTGTAAAAAAAAACAATACAAGTTTTTATTTCCAAATATTTCTTCCTCAAAAGTAAGAATCATTAATGGAATGGTTAAGGTTTAATTCCCATCCCTAGTGTCTACCTTGTTTTCGTAAATGTCAATGTAGTGTGAATTGTTTTCTGTTTGTGTGCACTTGATTGTGATTTCCGGCATGTAAGTGCTTGAGCTGTCCCGTTATGAGTCTGTGCATTAGAACACGTTAATGCTGTTAACACTCGCCAATCTCAACACATTAACCCAGAACCCTCTGTGTGTGTGCATGTGTGTTTAGGAGAAAGATTGCCTGGAATTCGCCCTGTCTTGTGCCAGCTGATCGTTCAATGCAAGTGGGAGATAATAGGGAGGTTGGTAAGACTCAGGCGGGTGTTTGGGGCACATTTATATATGATTGTAAGTGTTTTGGCCTGCATGCCACGTGGTTGTGCTGATTCCCGCTGCCATGTCAGAGTGATGCATTGCAGTTGTTGTACAATGCTGCAGGCCTGATGTCTTTAAGCATCAGCATACAATCAGCATGTGTACAACTTATATTTTGGACTTTGATTTCATGATTTTATCTTTCTTGTAAAGCTTCAAAAGATCACAACGTAGACCAAAAACATAGAAATTGTTCACATGATCCTCATCCCATCCTCATGTTGCTCCAAACCCATGTGAATTTCTGAGTCACTGCTCTTTTCCATACATTGAAAGCAAATATAAGGCTCTATCATGCTCAATAAAGGGAAAAAAAACAACCTGGTCTTATAAAATCACGTTACTATACTACATTTTTGTTAAGTGATATTACATGCCTCTTTGTACGTATCGCAGTACCCCTCTCAAACAAATCACGAGTTAAACAGCTGATTATCAGTTCTTTAACGCATGACTGATTTTAATGTTTGTATTACATAACCAACTACATTAAGTGTAATTAAATTGTGCGGTAGCTCAACTGATAGAACGTTGCACTTGTGATGCAAAGGAGTGGGGTACAAGTCCTGAAGAGCACACAATACAACATTTGAGCCCAAAGTGTTATAGACGCACCACAAAATTACATGGTTGCTTCCGCAATTCTGTTTTCCATCTCACATTTGCTTTCGTGACACTATCGGTTAGGTTTAAGGTTTAGGGTAGGGTGGTCTGTTTTGTTGATTTAAAACTCAATAGATCATTAATCATAAAAACCTCATCTTTTTGGGAGAAAATGTAACACTCAGCGCCACACAGTGGACATTTCACATCAGAACTTTTACCTTGGATGGGCCAGGTTTGAATGTGTGCATGTGCAAGTGAAATCTGAAAGCTACAACAAAGGGGAAGTTTTTCAGCAAATAAATTAAAGTGAGGTCTGTTCCTCACAGTAAGCTACTGTTTAATTTTGGACATAAAATACAGCACACAAGTCTCATGGACTACCTTTACAGTCTTTTAATGGTGTTTTTCATCTGCTTTCATTGTATGGAAAATTATAGCTCAGACATTTTTTTACACTTAAAACTCAGGGTTCGAAACATGGGGGGTGAGTAAGTGCTTAAATGAACTATTCCTATACACAGGTGTTAAGTTTGAAATTTCTTGTAGTTTGTTAATATGTATTGTTTTTTTTCCCCCTTATCTGTATTTTTGTCTGATTTTGCTGTCGTTAATTCCCACCGATCTCTCAGTAAAAGTATATTTGAGCATTCCAAACTGATTCAAGATCTAGTCACACAGTGCTGTTTAGCTGAAGAAAAGATATCTCATGATATAATAGAGGGTACAATGGGTCTAAAGGCTCCCTGGGGTAAAAGGCACTTGTGATTTTGTTTTCTCCCTCTAAATAGCATAAAAGAAACTACCCCAGCACCTTCCTTAACACCTGTTTGTCACTATTTACTTTCAAATTTTCCTGATACATGACTACATTGAATGCATTGTCTAAAGGTTGATTTTGAGAATATTTGATTGAACATTTAATACATTTTAAAATGCTGCAAATTTATGTAGCTAATGAAAATCCCTGAAATTTGTTATTTTCAGTTTTGTTCAAGGTGATCAAAAGTTTTTTAATAGTAGTCCAATAAGTGAAAGGGTAGTATTTAGGGTAAAAATGCCCCTTGTTGCAGGAGCAAAAGGCCTCCATTAAACACATTGTTTTTCTTAAAGGGATAGTTCACCCCAAAACATCTTCTCATCCTCATGCTATCCCAGATGTGAATGACTTTATATCTTCTGCTGAACACAAATGAAGATTTTTAGAAGAATATTTCAGCTCTGTAGGTCCATACAATGCAAGCGAATGTTGGCCAGAACTTTTAAGATCCAAAAATCAAAGACAGCATAAAATTAATCCATATCTTCAGATTTTTTTGAAGTACTTTTTTTATTATATATCTCCACCTTTTACAAGCCCCGACCCAGACCTTCATTTCTTTTCAATGAAGTGGTGGAACTGATTTGTTATGAGAAATGTTCAGAGTTGACTCACATTGACTGATCCAATCACAATGGAGAAGTGGTGGAAAGAGTACTGTTTTTTTTTTATTTTATTTTATTTTTTTTACTTAAAAGTACTGCTACTGAAGAAATAATTCACTTGAGTACAAGTAGTAATACTGAGAAATATTATGACTCAAGTAAGAGTAAATAAGTAGTTTGCTGAAAAACTACTCTAGTAGTACATTACAAGTTACTTTATGAAAATTATATATAGTATTATACGCTTCCATTTTTAGAACACAAAGACATTTTTGTTCTTGAAAGAAACTTATGCTTTCACCAAGGATGCATTAAACTGATCAAAAATACTGCCAAAATCATTAATTGCTAATTATTATTATGTTTTGAAATAACTGTTTTAAGTGATAATTTTTCCATTTTTTTTCTTTACCCATGATGGCAAACATACACTGTGTCACCTATTCCTTACAAAAGCATTCTAAAGTGCTAATTTGGTATTCAAGAAAATTCTTATTAATAGAACAATTGAAAATGGTTGCGCTACCATATGGAAATCGCAATACAGTGTTTTTTTTTCCCCCCATTTGCTGAGGTATTGAGTTCTTACAAGTTGATTTACACTTTAAAAATAGGCAAAAAGAAACTCATTTCTCTTGAAATTCTATTTTCTCCTAAACTCTATTGTTTTAGAGAGATGAAGGCTATTCCATGCATTACTGTTTTGAAAAAAGAATCTCTAACCAGGATAGAGAGAGAAGTGTTTGGCCAGATGCACAACAAAAAGACAAGTAAATCACAGTTTGAGAAACAGACTCCTCACAGGTCCTAAACTAGCAGCTTCTAAATGCCAAAGACCTGCATTGCTGCAAGAGGATTCTTGGACAAATAGAAAATTTTAATAATACAACATTTATTTAAATGGAAATAGCAGTTTGTAACATTATGTTCAGTGAAAAGTCAAAAGGAGGTAGCAATGTATTTAATTGTAACTATATCAGATATTATTAATAAAACACGGGAACTTGTGTGGGCAGTTTTTGCCCCCATATTTTGAATTTTGGGGATATTTCTGTCAATTTGGCTGGCATTTTTGCTCAGTGTCCCCATTCATTTCCAACACTATTGGTATCTTTCTAAGGTATATAAAAAGTTTGTTTTAGACATATTGTAGCACATAAATAAGATATCCCACATATGTCACACTACATTGTGTTAATGTTTGACACAGTTTAAACATTGCCTACCTTAAAAACAAGTGAAGTTTGATCAGTGATTAAACGTGTTTATACAGTTCCCTCGTATCTGAATGAACGGCTCCTTTCCAGAATAAAATGAAATATGAAGAAAATCACCATATTACAGTTCTTGTATAATGACAGGACAGAAAGTCTTGAAGAAGCTAGAGAAGAGAGGACACCGGCGGCAGTTTATACAAGCTGCTGTGCCCATGATGCTGTGCCCTGTGGGCTTCCATCATGCGTTTTAGTTTATAAACAGATTTAGCGCTTAATATTTCTGACATTTTGGGAAGGAAGTTATATGTATTTTTTTATACTTTGTAATTGTGGTGAAAAATAACTGTAGTGAAGTTGAATACTTCATTTTTAATCAACACAAGTAAAAGTATTATTATTGATTTATACTGAAAATAAAAGTAGAAAAATTTACTCAAGTACTGTAATGAGAGTAGTTGTATTTGTTACTTTCCACCACTGCAATGGAGATTCATTTTGTTTACAGAATACTTGATGTTATGAAATGCCAAATTTGATTTAAAAAGAACAGGAAATAGTGCCCAAAGTGTACTCAGAGTGTGAGGTAAATGACCCCCTTGCCACCTTTTCTTTTAAAAATGAATTTTAATCAAAATAATATTCAGTGGTCATTTCTTTTCACACAAACGATAATGCTCCCTCAATATACAATAAAAAGAAATGGGGCCTCTAGCACTGTTTTACCCTAATGACATCTGCATGAGTCACCTGCGATGCTGTTACCTGATTGCCTGTTGCTTACTGCTCAGCTTCTTCTTAACCTACCTCGAAACTTCTGCTTTTGCTTTCAACTCCATTTTAGACCACTGGTCCTAATTGAATCTACCTTTTTTTCTCTGTCACATTTCTTTATTCTCTTACCCTTTCTTACTCCCCATCCACCTTTTCCCCCGTGTTCCCCTGCAGTGCACACAGGGCACTAAAGGGCTGCTGGAAGCGGCCTCTCGTTCACCTCTCCTGACAAGCTCATGTCCGCAGGCCAAACCCCAAGCCGTGCCACCTGCCCTGGACCTTCTTCCAGACATCGTTTCCTCTCCTGCCCCAGAGCCGCCCAAGATCGCTGGAAGACGGCAATCAACCAGCACACCTCACAAACACCACTCTCACCACAGATCCAAAGGAAATCAAAGCACTCGTCACACCCACAAGATGACCAACTCCTCTCCAAGACCTCATCACAGTCACGGCTCAAGAGGGCGCAAAGACTCAAAGACCAGAGACCAAAAATCCAGTTCTCTTCACTGAACACTCTGACTCCAAGAATCTGCAAGCATCCTCATGTTGGGGATGTTAATGCGGGACTGTCTGAGTTTCTATTCATAGGATTTGTGCCGTCAAATGGAATTTCAAAACTACTGACTGTTTTTGAACAGGTTTCCTGAACACTTGCTCCCATTTGCCATTGGATGCCCCAAGTTCACACCATTGGTTGCCCCAATGTTCTTAAGTCTTGCTGGTGGGGATGCTCAAACTAACAGAGTGCTATTTTGATGGCACAACAGAGTTGCATTTTCAGGGAAATCAACCTATGAATTGCTTACTTATCGTGTCTGCGTAATAAGCTGGAATACGGGAACGTATTTTATTATTGAAAGAAATTACGTTCTTCACAGAAGAAATTATGTTCTTCGGTTTTAATAAACTAAGCACAGCATTAATCTGGTACTGTATCGTAGAGGAATACTATCACGAGAGTTGTCCTCAAAAGTCAGTGAATGGAAAAACTTTAAATGGAAAACTTTGTATTGAATCTACACATTGTTCCCTTGGTGTTTCAAATGTTGTAAACAAGCACAAAGAAAGTCCATCGGTTTTAAGGATTAAACTACATGCAATTGCCATTGATGCTAGTCTTCTGATAGTGAACAGACTGGACATGTTAAAGGAATACTGGTAACACTTTACATTTTCCATTTGTTATGGGTTTCGAAAGGTCATATGACTAAAGTAATTTACAAATGCATTATAAATCATTGATATGCTGTTATAACCGCATACATAAAAAGGGTGACATTTTTGCAACACTTGCCAATTAGTGAGCCATTTTACCTCATGTTATAAATGCTTAATAGCACTTATTCAACATTAGCAACCTATGAAAATTTACCATAATATAAAGTGGAGACATATAAAGCATTAATTAAGGAGTTGCCAACATTAAAAACTCTTGTACTTAAAGTTCAGTAGTTTAATAGTCATCAGGCTTTATTATATTATATCTGCTGTGGATGAGCATGAAGAGCTGAAAAGTGTTTTTGTAGAGGACTTTAGGTAACTAGGACTGGGTAAGTTGGGATAGCACTCGGAGTAGCACCATTCTTTTGACATCAACATGTCGAGGAAAGTGACAATACAAATATAAATACAAAATGACAATGCCTCCTTTCAATCTTAATATAATATGCTATTTGTGCTGCATTGTGACATGAATTTGGGCATTTTATGTTTTTGATAAAAGGTGCAATATGTAACAATTTTCATGTAATGTGTGAACGGCTTGTAACGCAACTTAAAAAATGAGCCATTCCCGGACTTCCTAGGTTGCCTGTTAAAGCCTGTAGACTGATTTTCATGTTAAGGGAGCTGGTCGCTTTTGCTGGGAAAATCCAAAGGATGTGACGTTTATGCGTGCTTCCAGGAGCCTTGCCTCAGACAGTTGCCTCAGACAGTAGCTTCTCTTCCGCTATTCAACAGCGTCAACAAACTGCAACACTAGGTAACATTATCTTAGATATGGAATCCAGCAAACGTCCGGCTCCCAGCACAACACCGACTCCTACACAAACTCAGAGTAAGCCAAAAAAAAAACAAAAAAACAACAACAACAACAAAAAAACGTATTTACTGAATCCCGTCTGGCTAAGCGGGAACGTGATCGTGGTTGAGCAAAAACTAGAGTGAACATCGGCAGGGCATTTGATTCTTGGAGGGACCTTCGTTCGGTTTTGGGGATCAAAACCGACCCTGAATTGGTGTTCTTCTTATTGGACAGGTAAGCTTACATAACTGCAAAGCATGTGAAATATAGTGCCATAAGGATTGATCTGTGTAATTTTAGCTAACTTGATCTTGCCTGCTAACGATGACGAATTGCAAGCTACATTGCTTCGTAACTTTCAAATCATTTCAACGATCTTCTCTTTATACTAAAAGTCAGGTATACAGGATAAATTTAAGCAAATATGCTGGTTTCTTGATCATAGTACAACATATGACATACAAAACATATAACAGTGCAACAGTACACTGTCTGGTATAGTTCGGAAGTATGTAGCTGTATGTGTGTATCATTATGCTATGTTAGCTGCTAAGTAGTTTTAGTTTAGTCTCAAAGTTTGTAGTAAAACAATCATAACTGTGTAATTTTAATTATGTTACCTCATCTGTCAGCATGATGCCGGTGGATCACGTTCAGTCTCTTTGTACGTTACGTCATTGTTTTGGTCGATGCTCGCTCGCGTCCCTATGGAGTGTGTGCACGAGCACGAGCAACAGGTAACTGGCTGCAGTTCACTTAACGGCCACAGGTGTCATTAATAACAAGGGTTTCTGAATCTTACATACTGCACCTTTAATGTAAGTATGAATAAGTGTATTTATTAAGCATTTATAACATGTAAGTTAAATGCTCACTATTTGGCAAGTTTTGGATGAAAGTTGCAGGTTTTATGCATGCTGTTATAATGCATTTGTAAATGAGTATTAGTCATTAATGAACCCCTTTATTAACCCTTAACCCTCATGTGGTGTTCTGGTCATTTTGATCCAGATGATTTTTTTTTTTTTTTTTTTTTAACTTTTTTACTTTATCCAATTGGAATAACATTTTATGACTTTGTTAAAATTTGGTATCTGAAAACACAAAAAATTGGAAATAAATGGATTAGACTACAAACTACAGAAATATTAAGTGTTCAGGAGCATTCCAATCCTTCAGATAAGTACATATGTGGATGTGCTTGCACACACAAATTCCTGGGACATGTGCACGCACGCACACACATACAAATACGCTCTCTTGTACATCTTTCCATGTACACTCTTTGAGGAATATTTCAAGATCAACTTATCTTATGTTGTGTTTGGGCTTGTTTGAATCAGGATAGTCTGCTTATGATTTGTCATTATGGAAGTAATAAGGAAAAACGTGACAATAAGTCTCTCCTGTTTATTATATTTATGTATGTCTGTGAGAATTTCATACAATAATACTCACTGCAGTTTGGCCTCGTGAAACAAATTTGTTTATTGCATTTTACTAATTGAGACCTTTTTAACAATATAACACATGGCTATCATATCTTTTTAATGGTTTTACCAACTCTGAATATAATTGTTTTGATAACAAATTTGCAAATGATGAGAATGAAACAGTTCTTATTTGTCAGCAAATTAAAAAGAATCATTATTTAAGAATTGGTAGGATCAGCTATATGCATTGTAAAGTACAGATTCTAATCTTTAGAACGATACCTATGTTCAGATCAAGCAAGTGGTTATTCATTTAATATGTAATTATTATTATTTTGTTTTCCACATCTCCTTCACTGGCCCGGTTTAAGCTCAGTTCAATGAGTCCTATCAATAAAAATAGGTCTTTTTTTTTAAAACAAATAAAAAAAGGAGTACAAAACCTGTCATAATTACCTGAAAAGCAGTTGATTAAAAGATCTAATGCAATATCTTGTAATAATATATGCAGTATGAGAGATTTATAAACAGTCTTAGTGGGCCGGTCATTTTTGACTGGGAATACAAAATGTGTTAGCACAAAATGAACACAACACAAGGGTTGAGCAAGTAAGTAATATATCACACCAAAATGAAAATTTTGTCTTATTTCCTAAACATCATGTCGTTCCAAACCCGTAACCTGATATATTTTGTGTGTGTGTGTGTTTCTGGAACACAAACACAACAGTTCAGAACCAGAAGCTGTCAATCTTCAAAAGGACATAAAAGAAAACTATCAGTGCATAAGTCTGTATTAAATTTCGATATGGCTTCAGAAGGCTTGGAATAAAGCGCACATGTCACATGAACTACTTTTATGATTTTTTCTGTCCTTTATTCGGAGCTTGAAAGTCCCTGGTCCCTATGAACTATCGTATAGTAAGAGTTCAATAACAATTCTTCAAAAATGTCTACTAAGAAACAGTATACAGGTTTGAAAAGACTAGAGGGTGTGTAAATATTGACAGAATTTGTATTTTTGGGTGATGTGTATCTTTAAGGTCTCATTGAGGCTATAATGGTCAAGCTTCAACAAGCAAAAGCCAATCTTCTTTATGCAAAACAAACAAACAAACAAAACAATAGCATGCCTGGGAAATATAGCTCACAATCATTCATCATTAGTCATGTTGAACAACAATATTACCTACAAATACTTTTTCTCCCAAAGGACTTCAGCATGATTTTGTAATATATTGTGTTTGAAACATGGTAATGTTTGATAAGTGTGCACAAGTACCTGCTAATATTGGTGAGATGAACCCTTGATCACCACGGTAAATCTTTCTATATTTGCTGTTGTTCTTCACGTGACATTCCTAAATCAATGCTGTCTATCAATAATTAGTAAAGTCTTCATGCACTAACCATTAATGCAGCAATACTGTACTGGTTTCTTTGGGAACTCCTCATTGTTTGACTAATGTGCTGTTGTATTATATTTATGCGTGGACCACTGAGATGTTTGAATGGGTACTAGGGATGTGGGTGGTGTGTTTTAATCCAGGTTTTGTCTTAAAATATGCAAACTGAATGTTATTTATGAATGCTGATATGTATCCTTTGTTTCTCAAGACCTCTGCAACATTTGCACAAATAAATTCAAAAAACTAATGGGCCAGTTTTGAGTATGTGGTAAAGAATGTGTTATAAAGTTGTGCTGGATTACTAACATCAAACATGGAGTTCATGTGAAAGCAACTTGATAACTGTGATGTTAGTCATTTATGGATTTGAAGTTGCACTATGGGCTGATTCAGAATGGAATAATAGCTTACTCTGTAGTATATACCGTATTCTGCCTACTATTTTATAGTATATGTATATGTATGCTTTACATTTTTATTCCAGTTTTATGCAAACTGTACACAGAAGAAAGAAAGTCATACACATCTGGGATGGCATGAGAGTGAGTAAATGATGAGAAAATGACTATTCCTTCAAATAGATTTGTCAAAAATAGTGTACTATTATTTATTTTTACAGGTAAAATGCTTTAAAAAGTGCACTTTTAAGGTCGTGTTTTTAGTGGATAATCACTTTGACAGATTCATTTAGTTCACGACTAGTTCTACTATTTTAGATGCTGAGAGATATATAGCCTATATATATATATATATATATTTCCTTTTTGTAAAAAACGATTACATTTTCGCCTTTCGTATTGTGTTATGTGTGACTTGTGTTGTCTTCCTGTCTGATCAGTCTTACAAGCTCTGTTGAACAACTATTGCACACTAGATGGTGATAGTATCCACCAAATCCTTGAAACATCTAGAGAACAGGAGGGCATGAAAACAGCGTTATGTATGCAACATTCAACTTCAAGTAATTATTCTGTTGGAATACGGCCCTGGAATGATCATTTATACGTGGTTTGTTTGCTGATCTCTTCTCGTCAGCAAAAGGCCACTAAGTTATCGCATTAAGCCCTTGCATTCGTCATGATAAAAAAGCCCAAACTAAAGCATATTTATTCAACAACATTATTATCCTGGAAGTTAATAATAGTTTCTGAAACCATTAAAATGTTTTATTACATTCTGGAACTGAATGGAGACACTTTTCATATTTCCAGTTTAACATCAGTATCAGATAGGCCTATCTGCACTGCAAGTGATATCAACTGAGATTTATAGCATCTTTTATCACTTATTTCATCTGACCGCCAAGAATTACGAAAATTTTTTGCACAAAAGTGGATTGCACATTCAAAATAACTATTTATTTTCTGAGATGATAACGGATGCCGCTTGCTGAATTAAACATGCAATGACACGTGATAAGGTCATGTGACAACAGTATGGCATAATACTGTTTGAAATGTTATTGCATTTTCTTTCAAATTCTATTGTGAAAATATGTTTTTGCGGACAGAGTTAATTAGACACATTTTTACATGTGTTAATCTTTGATACAAGTATATGTATACAGGCCATAAAATCAGTGGACAAGCTGTAATAAAAATGTAGGCAAAATCTCCTGCCGTATTTCAGTGGACTTTTTTTAAATAATATGATAAAATGGGCAGATTCAATTCATATAAAACTTTATTGGCAAGAGAAACTTAAGTGTAAATTGCCAATGCATTATTACACACTATACATACAGATATAAAACGCCTGGTTTTACTGCTTGCGGGTGAAGTCTCACGCGCAATGAACAAGCGTGCACTGTTCAACACAATCAGTTTCTGTGCGAGGATGTGCAGTTAACTACAAAAGTGCCTGGGTTTGTTCCTGGCAGGCAGCAGATGTCCTAACCCTGCCCCCACCCAAATCGGAGCCTGTAAGGCTGAGTAGTCTGCCAGGAACAACTCGGAACACCTTTCTCCTATCGCGTGAAGTTACAGGAAAAAAAAATTATACTGCACTAGTGAATTCTTTTCATAGTTAGTTAAATGTTTGTTATTGAAAAGGTGAGGTCTATAAATAAGCCCATAAGGGTTTCTAACCTCTCCTGCATATTTCTTTTCTATTTTTTGTATTCTTTGTTTTTTATTGTTAAGATGCCAAATAAAAATATAAATAAAGTGTAATCAATCTAGAAATCATGATCACTACATTTTACAGACTAGAGTTGTTGTGAAAAAGCAGTTATATTTTGGTCTGTTCTCATCCAAAACCAACTGGATCACTTCAAAAGACATGGATTAAATCACTGGAGTCGTATGGATTACTTTTATGCTGCCTTTATGTGCTTTTTTGAGCTTCAAAGTTCTTGTCACCATTCACTTCCATTTAATGGACCTACAGAGCTGAAATAGTCTTCTAAAAATCTTAATTTGTGTTCTGCATAAGAAAGAAAGTCATACACATCTGGGATGGCGTGAGGGTGAGTAAATGATGAGAGAATTTTCATTTTTGGGTGAACTATTCCTTTAAGGCCTTTTCACTGTAACTGAGTGAGCAATGCAAGACTGTAAACACAATTTCACAATTCTATCATCTGAGACATTAAACTGTTAAAGTGAAATGAAATGTAATGAGATCTATAGGCAAAACCTAAATCAATGCCAACCGCAGAGGAGCAATAGCTGCCAAGTAAATGAGTTTGTATTCATGCATGTATGATATTGAAGTGGATTATCATGTGAATTGATCTATGTTTGAAGTTTGGTAACCACAATTTCGATTCAGCTGAATGAAGTGAAATCAAATCAAAGCTGATGAAATACATTTCCACCACAGCCATTTTTATTTTATTTTTTTCAAAAAAGGGTAAATTTAAATTACAGAACAGTGAAGCGTAGAAAAAAAGGAGCCACGCAGCCAGAGTTTTAAAAAGCTTATAATTGAGCCCTATAAAAGATCATCAGAAGTTGTAAAGCTCTCTCTCTGGCTGTGTTCAGAATGTAACACAACCGTACTGCTTACTGTATTTTGCCTGCTATTTCTTAGTATGTGAAAAAATATGCAAAACAAAGACATTTTTGGAATAGCACTTCAGTTCATTCATTAGCAATAATGGGAGCGATATATAGGGTCACTTTAACTAGCCAGCTAGATTCTACCTATTAAACTTACTGTTAGTTGGCCAAAATGTTGCTTGCTTACCAAAGATAAAATGTATGCTACATTTCTTAAAGTTGTCAATATGTATCCAGTCATCTCGCTTCACTGCTGCAGTCCAGGCATCCATTTGTGTTGTGTCTTTCTGAAATCTAAACACTTTCATTTTTGTTATTTCCAGGCTTCCAGGGTGTATCAAGCTACCGAACAACAAGGTGCAAATTTTAATGTTGACATTTTATGACAATCATGTTTTTTTTGGCATCAACTGCCAATGTTTGCATGCACATTCAAATGAAGTATATTTTGAAAGGCTAGAGTGTTCAAATGTACGCATATACACTCACCAAGCACTTTTATTAGGAACACTATGGTCCTAATAATGTGCCCAACGTGGTCTTCTACTGTTGTATCCCATCCGCCTCAAGGTTTGACATGTTGTGCATTCTGAGATGATATTCTGCTCTCTACAATTGTACAAAGCGTTTATGTGAGCTGCTGTATTCTCCGTTGACCTCTCTCATCAACAAGGCATTTCCGTCCACAGAACTGCCGCTCACTGGAGGATTTTTTGTTTTTGGCACCATTCTGAGTAAATTCTAGAGACTGTTGTGTGTGAAAATCCCAGGAGATCAGCAGTTACAGAAATACTCAAACCAGCCCGTCTGACACCAACAATCATGCCACGGTCCAAATCACTGAGATCACATTTTTCCCTATTCTGATAGTTGATGTGAACATTAACTGAAGCTCCTGACCCATATATGCATGATTTTATGCACTGCACTGCTGCCACATGTTTGGCTGATTAGATAATCGCATGAATAAGTAGGTGTACAAGTGTTCTTAATAAAGTGCTCGTGAGTGTACACTAACGTTTACATCAAAACTGAAGTATACTGTAAAACATAACTATATGAATGAAGCACCTATCCTTGTTTCTTATGTGTTCGATAACTAACCAGAAAGGAAGTCTAGGAAGACATCACTTCTGAAACTAATTAATATTTAAAAATAAAAAAGGTCTAAATGAGGCAGAAATAGTAAGAGTAGTATGGTAGTAGGGTATTCTGACTCTCTCTCTGAGATGGGTCCCTGCCTGTCGTGTGGCTCTTGTTAGATGCTCAGGTAGCAGTAGAGACCTGTAATAAGATCTTGACCATCTAAACACAGTGTCTGCAGCGAGCGCTCTTGTTTGTCAGATCCAATGAGTGACAACGGAAGAGGAGAAAAACAACTATGTTGCGTTTTATGAGCTCTTTAGAAAAATAAATGTGACTTTGGAGGGCAGCCAGGCGGGGGGTTGCGCACGTGTAGCCGGGTGGGGTGGAGATCCCACGTCTGGGGCACATAAGAGGCACCTTTGTCTGGCCGACGGAACTCCGGAACACAACTTTTCAACACAATTTACTATACACTCCTTGCCCCAGCTCGTGTTTCTCCAGTCCTGCCGAAGCATGTCAGATGGCAGTGTTCCAGAAACATGCTTGAGAAAGCGATCAAAATCAGCGTGCACTTTTGAAGTGAGATAACGTGTCTCTGTGTGCACACGTGTATGTCTGAGAGTTGGAAATGGAGGCAGTATGTTTACCGTGTCAGCAGTCAGTACACCTGCTCTACACCATAAATCCTGCTGCCTCCTAAACCAGTTTAAGTTGGCCAAGCTGGTCTGTTGGCTGGTTGAAGAGGTGTTTTTGGGCAGTTTTAAGCTGGTCAGACTGGGAGAACATCTTAAACCACCTAAGACCAGCAAACTGGCATAGGCTGTTTTAGGCTTGGGGTTTTTCAGCTGGGAAGAGCATCATTAAGCTTCTTTATGGGGCAGATTTGTGCCGCAGTGAAAGTAACTGTATAGTGGGTAGTCACATATTTCTGGTGTGTGTTTGGATATGTGGTACATTATGTCTCTTTGGGGCTGGACAGTGTGTGTGCTGCCCTTCCTGTCTGGCTGCCTGTGGGTGAGCGAAAGGAATGGTCTGAGACTCCTGTGTGTGTGTGAAAGTGTGTATTTTCTTGTTAGTTGTGTGTTAATGGTAATAGTAAAGGCATACCACAGATGGAGTAATGTCTATGCTTTGACTGGGCCATTCCAGGTCACTAAACTTGTGGTTTAAAGCACTTTGGGTCATTGTCCTTATTGGAAAATGAATCCTCTTCCATGTCCCAGTGCTCTTGTGAAAATCTGCACATCTCATTGGAGAAGCACCACTTAGCTTCATCCATTCTTCTTTCAATCTTATGAATTTTCCAGTCCCTGCTGCAGGAAAGATTCTTAAAGCATGAAGCTGTCACCACCTTCTTCACTGCAGAGACTGTGTTTGTTTTTCAAAGGCAGTCTTTCCAGGACACAGTTATGAAGGGCAGTCGGCACTGGGCAAGTTCACAGTTGTTCTACATGTTCTCACTTTTTTAATGAAGGTGAAAAAAACCTGAATGGGATTTTTCAAGATACTTTCTTTGTGGCAATGCTCCCAGGGAAGATGCGTCCAGACCCAGATGTATTTGCTCTGAAATTATATGACACACTTCAACAACATAAAGGTGCGTAGATTTGAAGATCTGGCCATCTATAACAACGATTCAATTCTACCACAGGGTATCATAGATCTGCAGGCTCAGGTGTTGTACTAGAATTATTTTAACCTGTGCTAAAATGTCGAACAGTCAGCTGAGTATTATTGCTAATAGTTCTTCTACCCAGGGCTGTTTCCAAGCATGTGGGGGCCCTAAGCAAAATCCTACATGGAGGCCCCAGCTGACTAGACTAGACAAATTTGGTTGACTGAATCATCTTCAGTGCTGCAACTACCATCATCTAGCTACAGTAGTTAAATGAAACAAAACTGAAACTTGGCTAGCAACACTTTGTCTATTGTCTACATCTTAGTTATATAACTAGCAGAAATGTCTGAAAACATGTACCTTTGAAAAACAGTACACAACTGAGAAACTTTAGCTAACTAGCTTAGCCAGGTAGCTGGCTAAAATTAATTTCTTACCAGTGTTCTGGCAGCGTTTCTCCTCCTATTCCTTTTTCTTTTTTCCCACTCTAGACTTGTTGGTGTACCTCATGATGATGAAAATTGTATTATTGCGTGTGCCTGTCAAATCTAGCTATAACTCTCACCCTTACACTTATATTCTCCCTTTCCTCTCAGGCCACAAGGGGGCCCCCATAACTGTCAAACTGAGCCATAACAGCTGCCTGAGTCTGACTAGCAGCTATGAGTATATTTAAAAATAAATAAATAATAAAAGAAAAATGTAAAAACAACCTTGCTTTGCTTGTGTGCCCCAAGCGGCTGCTTATACCACTAATAGCTAGAAACGGCCCTGCTTCTACCTGTTCTCTACCTCATTCAGAGAGCGCATTAGCTTCAGTTCTCTTCAAGAGACTTGATTTATAAGTGTGACTGCATAAGCTCACGGTGCAGCAATATGAGTTAAAAGATTATGCAAACAAGCTGAACTTGAGTTAAAAAGGTTTGACCTCAAAAGTTAACAAAACCATGTGAATATGTGAAGTGGAGGCCCTTAGTGTGCAAAGCATGAGTTATGAGTTAGTTCCAAAAGCTTAAAGGGAAAAATTCAGACACCGCAGGAGGTGTGCATGCCAAGCATTTGTAGAGTTTGCAAGAGAGAAAAAAATATCTTTGAGAAGTGGCACATAAGGTGGATAATTTTGAGTAGCTTTGAATAGATCTGATTCTTATTTGAAGACTAAAATAAGTTTAACTGAATATATTTCTATGAATAAAATGTTGCAACAGTTTCCCAAGATGCCATTTTTTTTTGCACATTAGAAAGAAAAAAGAGACTTTGCAGGGTAAGGACTTGGTCAGATGAGAAGCAAGAGAGTTTTATTGCCATAAAATGTAAAAGTTTTTACCCTTCTTAAAGTAACTGGCCCCAGAGATGGAAACTCAAATTTGAGACTCGACTTAGACACGTAAACAAATGACTTCACTTAGACTCGTAAACAAATGGTTATAGTTTTAGTTGAATAGAGAATAGGAATGTCATGGTTGTACGGTTTCACTATGATGAAATATGTAACAGTTAATTTAACCATCAGAATTTAGAATCTATGGCAAAAATATGATATATAATATATAAATATACAGTATAATATAAAAGAGTTTTTCAGTGTAAGCCAAAATGTGGAAATCTTGTGCTTGTGCCTGATTGGTTCATGCAGCTGTTGCTATGGTTACAGACGATGTCTGCGTGGTGCTTGGGCAGATATACCAGACTAAACTTGAACTTTAAATTCACATGAAACTGGAGCTACACACAAACTACAAAATATAAGAAAGGAATTTGATCTACCAGATTCATATAGACTAAAAAAGTGACTTAAATCAGCTGTTTGGGAGGATGTGAAGGACTGAGGGTTACTGAAGACGATGGCTGTTATACAGACAGTTACAGAAGTCATATAAAGGTATCCTACAAATGGGACAGGATGTTCCACTAGTCATCCAACAACAAACTAGTGAGTTTAATATTTTTAGCAGTGGTGTTAAACGTTTTATATTGTTTAAGCATGCTGACAGCATGTGGTGCATTTGCATGTAGTTACTATCAGCGAGAAAATCTTCAAGAAGTTGCGTCTTAAATCATCTTCATAATTGGAAGCTTTGTATGTGTAAAAATTCAACGCATTCAGCAATAAATTTCAATTTGAACCATTACCAGGCTTTAAATCGCCTGCTTTAGAAATGTTCCCATTATTATGCTTAGTCCACAGGTTTATTTGGTGATGTTGAGAGTAATTTTATAGAGTCTGTTGCCGATTCTTTATGGTGGAGTGTCTGACAGACAACGGACTGCTTTAATAAACTGTTACAGAAGAAAAGAAATGTTGCATGCCGTGAACTACTTGTTGTGCACCCACAATAATCCTACAGTTATGCACTTATGATGCGCAGCGAGGACCACCCTGCGACTCAAAGCACTCTGGTTACTGAAGCGCATCATTCCAAGCCCGGGATTCGCATAAGCAGTGTTGTGCCCAAAGTTGGAGCATCTCTTATTATATACCTCCTGTTTATTTGTTGTATATTTATCAGTTTTCCAGTTGTAGGGCTCCCTTAGCGTCCATTTATCTCAAAGAAACGCATACACTAACACATTCAATTGTGATATAATCTAACTTTTCTTTTGCCTCAGTGTTGTTGCATAATAAGAAAACATGCAAATAATCGTAAAAACGGTTAACAGCGTAATTATTATATATATATTTTTTCAGATGGTAATCTCACCGTGGCATCCCTAGTACTGAATGATGAACATATTCATATGCCATGGTATTTACATAGTTTTTGTGTTTGTGCATTCAGCATATACAGGAAAGATACTCGAGACACCATTTGGGGTTCCTCATATGACACACCGGCAGACCATCTGAAGATCCACCAGTCACCTTGTAAAGAAGCTTTAAATATTCTATTTAAGTACTAAAGGAACTACAAATATATTTCAACAGCCTCAAAACCTATCCCTTATGGCTTGATAGTCCTTATCCTAAACTAAGTTTCCCTGAGAACTGAAAGGGTGTCTGGAGGACCTCCAGAGGGTTCCACAGGTGTGGCAGATGAGGAACCCCAAATGGTGCCTCAAGTATCTTTTAATTTTTACAGCCCCACAGTAGTATTGGCAAGCTCTTTTGTACTTTTGAACTGCCACTGAGGAGTCTATAATGGCTTCTGAAGGCAAGCTGATATCTCATACCTTACTCCGAGTCTAAACTAGATAAAGGCAGTAGCCTCCATTACCTCCCCTCCTTTAAGGGAGATAAATACTTTCCTGTTTTTCTGTCATTCCTTTTCTCCCACTCCTTGTAAATTTTTTAGTGGCCAGCACCCAGATACAATGTGAATGGAAACTGTGATGGCAGGCCTGGCCAGCACGTGTGTGAAGCTGTCAATTCTCAGAGCTGCAAAGCCATGAAAGTGCCAGGAAAAAAGATTATGCTTTTCCTTTTGGCCTCCCATGCACGCCCTGTGATTATCACAGTACCTCTGGTTTCAAGACTTCTGTTGTGATGGAATTCCAGCAAATGCTTATGGTGGTATGTGCTAGGACTGAGAAAAAATGACCAATGGAATCGAACCATCCCTCAGATATCTGCCTTTCATTGCCTTATTCTAACATAACATCTTTGACAACTCATGCAATCAGTTGTTTTAGTCCACACCCTCTTTTGATTTCTCTGTTTATAATATGTTTTTAATATGTCTTTGTGTATTATAAAGCAACAGTGCTGGCTCTATAGTTTCACAGGGTACAAATTCTCAGCCCCATATGGAATGTCCACAGATTGGTCACTGACCATCTAATATATTTTGTGCACAAAACTGGCAAGAGCAGACTAAAATTGGCATTCCCAATCTGATTTGCAGACTACTACACAGTTTCCGTGGCACATTTTTATTCAGTCCATCAGTAAACAAATGAACACTTCAGAGAATACCATAGTAATATGATTGTATATGTCCAAAGACATGGTAATTGCCTGGTAATTTTTATTTGTATAGATCTTTTCACAATACAAATAATTTCTAAGCAGCTTTACATTAAATTATGCTGTTATGTCTGTAATGTCTTATAGTCCTTATTATGTCTTTTAGAATTTTTGTGAAGTCCATCCTAAGATCGAGGTGCAGGCAGTGGCCCGTAAAGTATTCCTTGAGATGGGAAGAGTTTACCCTCTGTGAAGTCCATCGTATTAGACTGAAGTGAAACAAACAGTGATCATCAAAGCGGCCCTTGCTGTCCGGTTACACAGGCTGCAGTTAGTAGTCATCGCTCAGCAACACATAGTACTGGGAGGGGGATATCGGGTTGGACCATGCTAAATCTGGCAGGCTCTGGTAACCTCAGGATATGTATCCCGAGGATTGGACAAGGAAAGAAATTGAATATTAGAGTTGATAATGTCGGTGAGTTTGAAGGGTGTGGAAACTTGTTTGGTCCGAACTCCTCAAGTTTTAACGTGAAATCATCTATAGGCACAATGTCCAAAAAAACGAACTTCTGAAGATCAACTATTCATTGGATTTGCCAAAGTTGCAAAATTCATGGCATTAAATCTTTGTAATATATTCAGTTTAGCTTGAGGCACTTAGTAGCTAGTAAATAAGATATCCTTGAGTAAACCTGCATATTCTGATATTCTCTTCACACATTGATAAATGTTACATTGAAAAGTGAACCATGGCTGGTCGCTTTCTATGCCAGTCAGGTGGCCTCTTCCTGTCTATGTGGGCAGTTTTTGGTCAGAATAAGTTGCACAGTGGACCAGACTTTATGCAGATAATCAAAAGTCTGGCTACAGGATACATAATATTTTCAACAACAATTAAACTACAATTGTGTAGGTGGGCAGAGCATCAGTACAAGGCTGTGAATTCAGAGAATTCAATTAACCATCCAATACTCAGAATGCACCTTTGGTAAAGATTGTTCGAGTCTAATGTGAGAGCGGTGGGGTTGTTTACTGGTTGAAACACATTTAACTTAAATTGCCACGCTTTTGTTGCCTGAGGTTTTTAGGATAGAACCCTGTCAGGCCCCTACAAACTCATTATAAAGACCTCAGCTACCTCCTGGATGCTCAGTTAAAGACCCCCTGCCTGAATCACTGTTCAACATCAGATATATTAGGAAAAACTTGGCTGGTCTAGTGCAGTAGCTGATATATATTGTAGGTTGAGGTTGGGTTAAATGTGTTGTAGTAGAGGAATATTTTGCTCATTTTTTGTTGGGTAGGGGATAGTGATAGCCTTGAAGTAAGCCTGTGTAACACAAACATCTAATCTCACATGGAGTTGTTAGAACATGGTATTAGCAACACCAATGTCATGGGGTTTGATTCTTAGGGAACATGCATGCTAGCAAAATGAAAACCTTGAATGCACAATTCGCTTAGAATAAAATGGTCTGCCAGATTCGATGTAAATGTTATGTCTTCCACAGGAATGCTAAAAGAGACAGCTTGAAATGGATATTTCTGCCAAATGATGTCACTGAATTGCCTGAGCTTGATTTACTCTCTCTAGGGAACCCCACTTGCCTGCTCTCCAGGCTCCACGGACTTGCTGGATCACTGCTTTCTGAAAGAGCCTGCTGGGAAACAGCTGTATTTGATCTGTCTTACTCAATGAGGTCCATTGAAGCAATCCAAACTGTTCTCCTTTGTCTTGCTTTGCCAAATGGAAACAAAAGGTTCTGTCATTCTGAAGGGAGGCATCTTACAGTATATTGCCTGTTTTAGTTTAGTCATTCTGTATGCTTTTGCTTCCTTGACAAACAAGAAAAAGAAAGAGGCCTATGACCACATTTTTGTAAGAGAAATTGAGAGTTTGAGATGCATTTGGGCGATCAGATCACAAATGGTCAGTCGAGACACCTTACCATTTACAATTTTGTAGTGGAGTACTCGATTACTCATAAATTAAAATGCATGTTAAAAATAACAAGAATGACATGTACGTGAATCTTATATTTAGTTTCATTCACTAATTTCCAATAACGGTGCAAAAATAAGATAACTATAACAAACTATGCTTTTCTTTTGGGAAAAAAGAGTAAATGAACAATATGCATTAATAAAAATGGAAAACAAAAAAGATTTAAAAATAATAGTAAAAAATATTTGCTCTCATCTGGAGCTTACATAGAAACTAATACTGACGACATAAGGGTAATGCACAGATATACATAAACTCTCGAGTCTAAATAAAAGCTATCACAATTTTATCATTTCACATGTTTTTATTCAGAAACACAAGTGTTGAAAGTTGGCTTTTTATAAAATGTGCTCTGCCTGTGCTCAGAGATTTAACACAGATACACATATACTGGTCTGATCAGCTTAAAAAGCAGATCCCATAAAAGCAGATCCTCGTATGTTGGTTTGCATGATTCCAACAAGAACCAAATACAAATAGAGTGGAATTTAATAAGAATCAAAGTACTGTCAAAGTATTGCCAAACAATTGCTTTCAAAAGCACAGATGCTATTACAGTATATCCTCTTCTCTCATCTAGCACCTTAATGACACATTCAGAGCGCCCCCAGTAAACTCAATTGTAACTGCAAGATTTGGTGAGAGATTCAGAGGAAAAACTGTAATTCAGTGCTGCTCATGGCAGGCAAATGCGTAAAGGAAAATGAATTTGCGATATTCGAGAAGTGTTTTAATACTCGAATAGCTGGTGCAGAACGAGTACTCGATTACTCATACACATCCCTAGTTTACACCTGGTTGTAACATGACCATTTGTGTGTGGATTTCAAACATTTATAGTATAAGTACAATGTGCCTGATGTGGACAAATTTAAAAACATTTTGGACCCTGTGTACACCTGTCTTTACATCATCCTGATTGAAACAGACTGCCCAAAATGCATCTTAATACCAGGTGTAAATGGGGTCTTGATACTGTGGCCTTGATCTTGAGATCTCTCGATACCACAAAAATTTGGCCTTGGTCTCGGTCTCATTACTTAATGTCTTGGTCTGGAAATTCTGAACATCTTTCAAAGATTTGATGCCGCTAACCTCACAAATGTAAGAAATACAGTAAGTAGCTCTTCCTCAGAAGCTCTCATTATAGCAGTTTAGACTTAGTGTGTCTGGTATTGGTCTGGGTTTTAGGTGGTTTGGTATTGGTCTGGATCTGAGGGGGTTTGGCATTGGCCTGGGTCTTTGGTCTGGGTCTTAGGATGTCTGGTATTGGTCTAGGTCAGCAGTCACCAAGACTGGACCCTGGCTTGGTTTTATCTGGACCATGAGACATAATGACAACTGTTGCCTCATCTTACCGTTTCTACAGTTTAAGTGAGTAGCGTATCAAACAACCGAGCTGTACACACTATAAGCGCTTTAGGGGCGTAGATATAGGGCTGATCCCGGCGCTACTTCCTCTAATATTTTTCTCTAGCGCCGAACGCACTTCATTCCCGCTCCGCGCGTGTTGCCTCTCTCTCCCTGCTATAGACATAAGGCGCAGCATAAAGCCTGATTTACTGTTAGTAGAGTTGCAGGTGCAGTTATATTAACTACAGTTGCGGAGACACGGTGAGCAGCAATATAGATGGATACTAGCATCTTTCGCTTAAACACATCACAGAAAACAAGAATGAAGCAAATTGAAACTATCTTCATGTGTCTGATATATGACTTCAGTGGTTCAGCTAAGCCAGGTTTGTGACAGAACAAGTTAATGTGGTGCCTATAACCATTTTTACCCATCTAAATTTAGCCTCATTAATCAGCATGTTACGAGCCTTTCATAATAAACAAACAGGTTTTTGTTATAATTTTGTGACAATTAATCAGATATGTCATCATCTCTGGCATGGATGGCAAATAAAGACAACCAAAACTTTCAAATTACTAGTAATCCTAGTAGAGTTCCCTGCTGTCGAGAACATTTCCATTATTTCATAGTCAGCCTACAGTATTTATACTTAACAGTGCAGCATAAAAAATACTGCTTAATTTATGTAAATTGTTTGTTTGTGTTAGTAGATTGTCACTTTAAGGTAAATATAAAAATGGACTTTTACATTTTATAAATTTACTTTCAGGGGACACCCCTGGACCCCCATACAGTATTTTTGATCAATCAAAAGGCCTGTTATGTCCCACACATAGATATATATTCTGAATGTAAAAAATATATTCAAACACAAAAACTGC
This sequence comes from Myxocyprinus asiaticus, assembly GCF_019703515.2. NCBI lineage: Eukaryota > Metazoa > Chordata > Actinopteri > Cypriniformes > Catostomidae > Myxocyprinus > Myxocyprinus asiaticus. The sequence goes on from NC_059373.1 coordinate 38,648,561, forward strand.
TGTCAATCAGCTTCAAAATGAACTGTTGATCTTATCTTTTAATATTCATATCCAAGTGCCCACGACTGCTGAACTGAAATATTTTGTTATTTTTGTAGAAAAGAATCCTCAGACCCCACTAATTTGGCTGCTCTGGACCCCGAATGTCCTCATCCTTGCACAGTTTTGAAGAGACTATTTTAAATGTTTAGGATTTTTTTTTTCTTTTACAAAACTATAGCTGCCAAGGTGAAAAAATAAAATTTCAAGTTATTATTATCTGGACCTTTGCTGGGGAAAAAAATAGAATTTTAATGAAATACCCCTGGTCGAGGTCTTTAGCCCAAAGTATACTTCAAACGCGAATGTTCAGGATGTGCAATTCTCATCATCAGCAGAATGTTCCAGCACTGAACGTGTGCAGCCCGATTTTTCTAACCACGCGTCTTTGAACGCGCAGAATGCGCATGCGACTGGAATTATTTGCATTAATTAATGGGTCCACAAGGTGGAAACACCCACATTTGAGCCGTTGTTGTCAGGAAGATGTGCTAGAAGATGATATAATCAGTGCTAAACAACAGGAGACAAAGGTAAAAACAACAACAGTGGATATGCATGTCAAGAACGTGTGAGGAGGTCTGGAGATACCTGTAATTGTATACCTCGTGTCTGAATGAATATAAAGATATCTTTATAGGTCTATACTCCTGAAGAGAAATAGTCAGGTGTATTGTTCATTCGTAGCGTGCATACGCCAATGTGTCTGTGTATGCGAGCACCAGATGGAGTATACTTTGACAGGCTCGCGTTTGCCTGTATGCAGACGCTGAGCGTTCGCGTTAGAATCGAAGTATACTTTGGGCTTTAGGCGGTTTGGTATTGGCCTAGGCCTGGGTTTAAGGGAGTTTGGTTTTGTTCTGGGTCTTAGGAGGTTTTCTATTGGTCTAGATCTGGGTCTTAGGAGGTTTGGTTTTGGTCTGGGATTTAGGGGGTCTGGTATTGGTCTTAACAACAGTGTGCTACACATGCAATGAAGTAGAGGTATTTTTAAACTTACGGTCAGAGTTGCTCTACATGTATGGAGAAAGAGGTTCATTACAGACTGAAAAGTGATCTGTCGGCAGACTGTGGTCTCCAGCAGTGGAAGCTTTTATACTAAAATGACTCACCAAAAAACACATAAAGCTTTTTCCCTACCACAAGCTACAGTAGAGAAAGTCCCAGTACCTTGAGGGAAGCCTGGAGTGAAAGGGGCTCCAGCAGCCCTATCTGTATGGAAAACTTCTGAATTAGCTTTGTGAGCAAGGTCATTATATCTGTGGAAAATTATGGCAGTGGTAAGACCGTGGTTTACCACTAGTGAAAAATCACTCTTCATCCATCAGAGGGCTGCTAGTAATTGTTTCCAGTGTCTGATTACACAACAGCACATCTAGAAAACATTTAGTTGACCTTACATACAATGTGACGTGCTTCCGATCTTTCTTTTCTGGCTACATATTTGTTTGCTATTCAAAAACCTTTAAATACAACTAGAGACAGTTTAGCAAAGACTGACCACTGCAATTAAAATGAATGGGAGAAATTCACCAATGGCCAACGGATGCAGAAAAGGAAGTCCCGCCTTTCAGGTAAAAGAGCCAATCACTTTTAATATACAGACATTGCCTGTCAGTCAACTCAAGAACGCGCATGTGCATTAGCTGAACCAGCCTGAAAAATTTTGTTTTTTAGCGTAATCTGTGGTAAAGATGCACAATTTATGATACCATCGTTATCAGATTTTACTTCTGATTTTAAATATGTTCTTTGATCGAAATCTTGACCAACTGTTTTGGAGATTTCAGTCTTTCCCCATTCAAATAGATAGGAGCTATACTTATATGTTGCTTGTTTACATACAAAAATACAGTAGCTGCCTGAGAGCATTCCAAAGATGGCTGCCAAGTAGACTGACTTGCCTCAAAAGGGACTTTGATACAACTCATAATGGCTGAAACATTCCCATTGTGTCTTTTCCATTAACATTATGTTTGCAGTTTTTGTGCACAGTTGCACAGGTAAAGATCAAAGTCTTTTGTAATTGTGTGTAAACATTTACTAAGTCATTAATGCTGTCAGAGCTTTCAATTTTAATTATTAGATTTATGTGCTATTCCAAAGCCAAGTAAGAACACACTTTACGTAAACACAATGCCATAAGTACAATTAATTAATCATGGGAAAAATGCATTTCCAATAAACAAGAGGTCTTGTTCTCAAACTTCAGGTGCTTTGGTTTGATGCAGTTTTCTTGGATTAAAAACAAGCAATTTTTAATTATCCAGATCTGTAATTTAATTCGTATTGAAATGTTTCATGGATTATTGATTGAAAGTAGTCCATTGCATAATAGATGTTTTACAGGATTAAATTTGAATGACCTTTTACAATGCAGTGCAGTAAAAACAAAAGCTAGATTTTTACACATCACAGAATATTTCTTAATTGTCATGGTTACACAAAAAGGCCTAAGGATTATAATAAAAATAGACTGTGTAAAGCTTCATTTGCAGAGGGCCAATTGCTATAGAGACAGTTCACAACAATCTACTTCAAACTAATTTATCGTATGAGAACAAATGTCAAGTTATATAATAAAAACATTCACATTCCAGTTTGCTGGATTGGTTTATTCATTACATAGCCTAACACAGCAACACAACCTAAATCACTGCAGTATTACACTGACAGATCAAACTACTATACTCCAGATCCCTGGTATGATGTTGGAACAAAAGCATGCTGTACCCATTCATTTACATTTATGCATTTGGCAGACGCTTTTATCCAAAGCGACTTACAGTGCACTTATTACAGGGACAATCCCCCCAGAGCAACCTGGAGTTAAGTGCCTTGCTCAAGGACACAATGGTGGTGGCTGTGGGGATTAAACCAGCAACCTTCTGATTACCAGTTATGTGCTTTAGCCCACTACCATTCCTTTGCTGTTTTGATGTGTTGGCAGGTATAAATGATGAATGAGGAACTCAAAGCCGAGCTGAGATTACAGGCTCTTTAATGTAAAAGTGTCCCCCTGCAGGGGTGAGACCACCCTTGATAAACCACAGTCTCCATTTACATTTCAGCACCTTAATGAGATTTATGCGTGTGCTTATATTGTAATTACAAAACTTACTGCCATAAGGCATCACATGTTCTAAAATTTTCAAACTTTACTTCATGTTGTTATTTATCTAAGTTAATATATAGGCTTGTATTGGCTCATCCTTTTTGGTTGTAGGCTTTTTAAACATAAAACTTTTACTTCTTGAAGCTCCTTCAACTAAATAGATGTAATTGGTATCCAGTAAAGGTATGCCTGAATCTTAATACACAGAAAAGTCAACAAGATTTTTACATTTTCATACCTTATCATATTATATTTCATGTCATTTTAGGTCAAATAGTCAGGTAACCTTTAACAAGTTTACAGCAATAACAAGTAACCACTTTTTTCACTGTGTTGTGGGAGGTGATAAATGGTTGCTAAGGTGTTCTGAGTGTATTCATAGCTTGTTGCTATGTAGTTGGATCCACTGGATGGTTGCTAGGACATTTCTAGGTGGTAGCTAGGGTGTTCTGGTTGCTATAGGTGGTTGCTTACTACACTTTAGGTGATATTCTGGTACCTTGATATGTCTTGGGTCCCTCCTTCAATGTAAGTCGATGATATATATATATATATATATATATATATATATATATATATATATATATATATATATATATATATATATATATTTTTTTTTTTTTTTTTTTTTCAATTGTAACACCAATCACTTAAAGACAGAGCACACCTCTCCTCAACAAGCCACCAGTGTTAATCTTGTCACAAAATGATTGGTGGAAATGTTTTTTTACACTGGGTTTTTTGTTTGGTCAACAATAATGAAGATGAGACCAAAAAGATGCATCATGACAATAATCAATAAGTTTTAATTAAAACATACTGTTGATGAAAATATGACCAGAAAACATTTATACTGCAATATATTAACAATGCACTAATTAACCTCAGCCAAACACATTTTATATGTGTGAGATTAATCAGCTACAGTTGCAATCAAAATTATTCAACCCCCCTGACTAGCGATACATTCGGGTGATGTGAATTAAAACACATCAACTAAAACCTCAGTAAACAGTCAAAGTAAGTTTTAATACACATTTGAGTGATTTTGAGAACAAAGAGTTCAGTTTACCCAAATTTTAAAATAAAAAATAACTAATTCTTTCCACAAATGTCATGTCAAAAATATTCAACCCCCAAAGTCAATCATTTGTGGAGCATCCTTTTTCTTAATAACAGCAAATAAATGTTTCAGGTAAGTGTTCTCAGGCTTCGGACACCTCTCTATTAGAATTTTTACACATTTCTCATGAGCAAAAGCTTCCAGTTCATTGACATTCTTTGGTTTCTGTGCTGCCACTGCTTCCTTGAAATCCCAACAAAGGTTTGCAATGGGATTTTAATGATGGACTGAAAGGGCCATTTAAGGACATTTGATGACCTATCCCTGAACCAGATTTTGGACAACTTGGATGTATCCTTGGTGTTATTGTCTTGCTGGAATATCCAGTGATCACCAAGCTTCAATTTACACACTGAAGATATCACATTTTTCATGCCAAAATGGCCTGATACTTGAACGAATCCATGGTGTCAGTCACATAGTCAGGATAGCTGTTTCCTGCAGCCGCATAACAGGACAGACTCCATGCTTGACTGTGGGGATGGTGTCGTTCTTGTCATCACCTTGTCATCTTACTCCAGACGTAATGCTGACCCATGGGTCTAAAACTCATTTACAGTTTAGTGTAATACGTCTATAAAACCTTCTTCCAGGACTCCACAGGTCTTTCCTAATTACTTCTTGAATATTCAAGTCAACATTTCCCTTGGTGAAGTTCTGCTTTCTTCCACACCCCAAGAAGGTTGCTGTTGTACCATATTTAAAAAACGTATGAATGGTGCTGCCAAATTGGTCTACTGGAAATTGAAGTGCCTTGGAAATGTACTTTTAGCCATGACCTTTCTTGTGAGACAGCTTATTTTTAATTACATTTTTTGCATAGAAATACATTGCAAACATTTTTTTGTTAATGCTAAACTTACATTTTAAAACTTAAATAAGTGCCATTGCAGACTGATGACTTTATTTCGTTTTAAAACAATTACTTGTGTAGCCTTACATATTTAAGGAACAGCTACATGCAGTAGGGGTTGAATAATTATGACATGGCTGTATTTTTTAAAAATCCTGCTATTTACAAATATTATGTTATATATTCACACTATGACTTTGAATGTGTCACTCAACTGATATAGATGTAAAGTTAAAAAATTCTAGGTCATCAGAAAAGCTTACCTTTGTAAATCCTTACTGTCTTGGGGGTGGGGTTGAATAATTTCGATTGCAACTGTATATCCACAACATAAACTTAATATTACAAATAACATCTGCACAGACAATAATGCGAATAAACAGTGGAACTTGAACTAATTTACACGCTATCCAGAATGCGTAACTTGTGTTGTGAATACGGCATTTCCTTAAAAGTGCACTAAACGTAAGGCAATATCCTAAACTCGCTATAAGTCAGGAATTCACAACAGAGTGACTTTTGAAAAGTAGCTAATACTTCAATATATACTAGAGCTGTCAAAGTTAACCTGTTAATGCATGCAATTAATTTAAAATGTTTAACTAAATTTTATTCAGATTCGTGTGTGTTCTGAACACTGGTTGGAGTAGGGCCTTTGGGATGTATCCACCCGTGGTCATTACACTGACGCACACACCACAACACACAAAAGCAATTTCATATCAGTGATCAAGTGATGGGAAAAGGACTTCTTGATGCTATTTGTTGTACAAAACAAGCACAAATGGGACTTGTGACAGAAATCAAGTACTAATTTAATCACCACAGAAGCACGTCAAGTCTTAACTATAACAAAAACACTGAACTTCACATGAAAACTGCTGGCAGACAAAGATTAATTCTAAGCGATGCTTGATGGTGCCGTTAAATTTGCGCCCTGATGCAAATCATGAATGCGGCTTCACGATTGCGGTAGAAAAAGTGGATAGCCACAGTCTGCCGGCAGATTAATATCGTGGAGGATGAGAGTTTAAGAGTTTAATGCTTATTGCAATGAATACTCAAACCTATGGGGACTAGTTCTTTCAATTATTTAACCTCCAACTTAGACTTTAAAATTATGCGATTAATAGTGATTAAAAATATTAATCGACTGACAGCACTAGTATATTCAGGATATGCTATTATTTGCCACAATTTGCCATATTGCTGTAAGTTTTCAGGACAGTTTTCTCATGTAGTTTATGACTTACATATTAAACATATGAATCTTTAATATGTTTGATACATGTTTAAATAATTAAGTAGTTTATACATTTTACAAAATATTTGAATATTTGGTTAAAGCTTGGTCTGTTACAGTTTGATATTTGATGATTTGTCATTTTGCACTAAACTAAAATGTTATTTTTGTCAGCTAAAATAACGCCATTTTAGTCAGAGTAAAATTGGCTAAAATTAATATGACATGATGAAATATTGACTAAAGGACATCAGTTCTGATTAGAACTAATTTTTCAATGAAATATTACAAACTCTCTCCAAAAACATGGTGTATTTCAAGCCATTGTTTTCATCAGATAATCTTTTTAAAGATATCAGGATTATCACAGGTAAACTTCGAAGTGTAGCCATAAGTCAGCTATAAAACACATGCTTCTCACCATCACTTCAAACACACAGGCCTTGATACATTTGTGGTCATAAAAGAGGATTTTGGGCTTCTCACAAATAGTTTAACATCTGTGCTCAATTTTAAGCAAACCATATACAAGCATGCAGCGGGCCTTTGTTCTCTCAAGGGCAGAGGGGCCATCAGGTAGGGGGTCTGTGCTGCTGCTGCATATGGTAAACAGTCCAACCGAGCCGGGACTCATCTGGAGGCGTTGCCTACAACAAATTCCCCTTTAAACTCTCAACGCAGTTTAACAGGATCTGCTTCTGTTTTGGATTGAAGTGGGGAATAAAAGCTTTATTGTTTATATTCAGTATTTAGAACATCTTAAATAAGCACCATAAATCTGCTTCATAACGCCTTGGTAATTGTGTCATAGGCAGCACGCAGTTGTTGGTGGTGTTTGCTTATGCAAGCACCACAATTACTATTGCTAATACTTCAGGTTAGAGATTTGACTCAACCCAGTATGCAATGAACAAGAAACCACCCAGAATACCCTAGCAACTGCATAGCAACACACTAAAACACTTAAGATGGCGCCGAGTATGGCTGCTGCATTGCGAGCTCCGACACAACACTGCAGTTTTTTTGTCTTGGATGTTGTCTGCCTTATTGTCTACGACAGACAAACTCTTTTGGACGTTGGTTCTGCAATAGCACACCGAAAACCGGACTTTAAATACCTCAACGCCGACCCGCTGTTTACAAACACAGCAGCGGAGCCCTTTGTCTGGGCAGCCCGGCTGCGGAAACGCAGAAGGAAAAGGGGAAATAGAGCCGGTGTTCTCATCAGAGTAAGACGTCGCACAAATCGACCCCCGCTATCCAATATTCTACTGGCAAATGTTCAGTCTCTGGACAACAAGCTCTGCGAACTGAGAGCGCGGATCTCTTTCCAACGAGAGATGGGGGACTGCTGCATTATCTGCCTTACAGAAACTTGGATGTCTGCGGAGATTCTAGACTCAGTCATCGAACCCGCGGGGTTTTCAGTGCACCAAGCGGACAGAGCGAAAGACTTCTCAGGTAAAAGCAGAGGTGGTGGTGTATGTTTTATGATCAACAAATCCTGTTGTGATCAGAGGAACGTACATTCTATCAAGTCTTTCTGCTCTCCTGATCTGGAATTTCTCATGCTTCTGTGTCGACCATTCTGGCTACCGAGGGAATTCACAGCAGTCATTATCACTGCTGTGTACATCCCGCCACAAGCCGACACAGAAGGGGCACTCAAGGAACTGTATGGGAGTATAAGTGAGCAGGAAACTGTGCACTCTGAGGCCACGTTCATTGTGACCGAGGACTTTAACAAAGACAATTTTAAATCAATTGCACCAAAATACCACCAACACATCAGTTTCAACACATGAGGGGACCGGGTTTTGGACCATTGCTACTCTCCCTTCCGGGATGGCTACAAATCCCTCCCCCGCCCACCATTTGGCAAATCGGACCACTCTTCCATTCTGCTTCTGCCCGCTTACAGGCAGAAACTGAAACAGGAAGCACCCATCCTCCAGACGGCATTCCGGGCCGCGTCATCATAGCGTGCGCGAAACAACTGGCTGGTGTTTTTACGGATATTTTCAACCTTTCCCTCTCCTTGTCTGTGGTCCCCACATGCTTTAAAACGTCCACCAATGTGCCTGTACCAAAGCAATCCAAAATCACTTGCTTAAATGACTGGCGTCCTGTTGCTCTGACCCCCATCATCAGCAAATGCTTTGAGATTACATCTGCTCTGTGCTGCCTCCATCACTGCAGTTTGCTTACCGCAACAACCGCTCCACTGATGATGCTATTGCATCTACACTACACACTGCTCTCTCCCACCTGGAAAAAAGGAACACTTATGTGAGAATGCTGTTTGTAGACTACAGCTCAGCATTCAACACCATAGTGCCCTCCAAGCTTGATGTGAAACTCCGGGCTCTGGGCTTAAACAGCTCGCTGTGCAGCTGGATCCCGGACTTCCTGTCAAGCAGACGCCAGGTGGTTAGAATGGGCAGTAACATCTCCTCATCACTGATCCTCAACACTGGAGCCTCACAGGGCTGTGTTCTCAGCCCACTCCTGTATTCCCTGTACACACATGACTGTGTGGCAACACACAGCTCCAATGCCATCATTAAGTTTGCTGATGATACGACGGTGGTAGGTCTGATCACTGACAATGATGAAATGGCCTACAGAGAGGAGGTGCACACTCTGACACGCTGGTGTCAGGAGCACAACCTCTCCCTCAACGTCAGCAAGACAAAGGAGCTTGTGGTGGACTTCAGAAGAAAAGACAGAGAACACAGTCCCATCACCATCAATGGAGCACCAGTGGAGAGAGTCAGCAGTTTCAAGTTCCTCGGTGTCCACATCACTGAGGAACTCATATGGTCCGTCCACACTGAGGCCGTTGTGAAGGAGGCTCATCAGCACCTCTTCTTCCTGAGATGGCTGAGGAAGTTTGGAATGAACCGCCACATCCTCACACGGTTCTACACCAGCACTGTAGAGAGCATCCTGACTGGCTGCACCGCTGCCTGGTACGGCAATAGCACCGCCCACAACCGCAAAGCCCTGAAAAGGGTGGTGCGAACTGCCAGACACATCATCGGAGGTGAGCTTCCCTCCCTCCATGACATATATACCAGGCGGTGTGTGAAAAAAGCTCGGAGGATCATCAGAGACTCCAGCCACCCGAGCCATGGGCTGTTCTCACTGCTACCATCAGGCAGGCGGCATCGCAGCATCAGGACCCGCACCAGCCGACTTCATGACGGCTTCTTCCCCCAAGCAATCAGACTTTTGAACTCTTGATCTCTCACGATCAATATACATCAGCACTGCACTTTATTAATTTTATCATCTCACACTGGACTGTCATAAATTATATTCTCTCTTAACAACACTGGCAACTGACTATCAACTGACAGCCTGAATGTCAATACAGTACAATACAACCTACTGTATATTTTATATATACTATATACTATTTTTTTGTATAATGTGTATTCTGTATTGTGTGTATGTGTATTCTGTACAATATTCAATATTGTGTGTATTGTATACTGTACACTGTATATTATTATTTGTATATTGTGTTGTGTGTAATTATGTGTATATTAGATATGTAAATTGTGATGTGTAAATCTGTTTATTGTAAATTGGTATATGTCTCATCACTGTCACGACTACTATGTTGCTCGGAACTGCACCCAAGACTTTCACCCACTATTGCACTTGTGTATATGGTTGTGTGACAATAAAAGTGATTTGATTTGATTTGATTTGAGAACCCCTTAGAAACCGCATAACAATGCCCTGGCAACCACCCACAACATTCTAGAATCATAGAGAAGATTTTTGCAATGGAAAGCACCGCTAACATTTTGTTCACAAAATCTAATAATCTAGTTTTAGAAAGCATTTTTCTGGTACTTTGTAAGATATTTGGCCCTATTTTAAGAGTGCTAGCTTTAAGCGCAGAACTATGCCACAAGTCACAAGCGCAAAGTCAGTGGACATGGCCATGAAATTTTGGTATTTTCGTGCAAGCATGCGCTAAGTCTAGGCACAAGTAGGTTTGGCAAAATCGCACGTGCAACGCTCAAATGGGTTGGATTAAATGCAATTTAACTCTGAGATTTTCTCCAGTTATTATTCCAACATCTGCGTCCTATTATATATTTAATTCCCTCAAGCACCAGTGATATAAAGCAAGGCAGCACATTTATAAGAAGTTGGTAGTGTAAATGGACTGTATGCAATGAATTAGAAGAACTGAAAATTATGTTCTTCTGTGTATGAACTGCATCCTTGTTGAATGTCAGGCATATTTCTATGACAGTGGCATGCTCCTTTTATACACATAGAAAATGCAATTATCGTCAGAATTAGGATGTAGGCTCCATTAAATTACATAGAATGTCAGAAGTGTTATTAATAATTTTCATCTGCTGACACACAAATAATGGCTAGTAATAACAGTGATTGTATTGGCACACACTTTACTTCTACCGGTCAATTCTGATTTAGAAAAATTAAATACATTGATTGAACCATGAAAAAATTAAACCAAACATATTTCTAAATTGAAATTACACTTAATTTTACAATTTACAATTAATTTAAACATAATAATAATAATAATTGAAAAATAAACCATGACCTATAGATAGTTTAACCCAAATCTCATGCATTTTTGTTTCATATAAGACGGCTACAACTCTGATTGTCAGGGACATACATTACTTTGATGTTCCACTATATTTTCAGAGTTTGGAAATTAAGTTTGGAAATTACATTTATAACCACCTGGTGGTGGAATCTCCAAACTGCAAATGCAGGAACTGAGTTTAAACTTTGCGCTAAGTTTCAAACGTCTTAGGGCAATTACCTATTTCTCAGGAAAATAGCAAATTGTGCTTTGCACAACTTCATTACCATACAATACACCCACAGTTTGTGCGCATACACCCACAATAGTGCAAACACTCCCACCCGTGCCCACTTGCGCTTAGCGCTCTCACAAAAATTGGATAAGACTTTGCGCACGGTCGTGGCGCATAGCATTGCGATTTGTGTGTTCACGAAAATTGAGCCCAATATTTGAATTTGAAAAGACAGACTCCTTTGACTTTTTTAAATCCAGGTGCAAGCTTTGGCTTAATTAGCAATGGTTAAAGTCTGCCAAATAAACACACTTTGAGTCAAGCTGTAACTTTTAGGAGTAGATGTACTCTGAGCAGAGGAACCAAGAAGCAGCAAGAATCCACATGAACTTGTGAATCTTTGGCAGCCTCTTTATTCCAAAGGAGAACTAACCCATGTGTTTACGGTTAGCATTTGGAATGGAAAATAATGGAAGTTGTAGCACTGGAAATTTTCATGGATCCAAATAAGCATAGTTGCAGCAAAGACAGTAAGGAATTTGTTTTGTCAGGTTTAGAAAGCATCTGTCATGTAGAGCGTACTTGTCAGTTTCATGAAACCTCTGGTGTGTTGGATTAGGAAACACATACTGCACACGTGACATGCATTACGTTTGGAAAAGTGTCTAGTGGTGTGACATGCTATACTCCATCCAAGGGCATAGATTCCAGGGGGGATGGGGGTGTTGGGGGGGGGGGGGGGTTGTGCGAGTAATCAAAACAAGCAAGTACAGCCCCCCCATATTTATAACATGATCAATGGAAACATGTAAATGCTTTATGCTTCACACCCCCAATGTACATTGACTCCATCTAAAACAGTTTTAAACAGCATTTTACAATTCTTTTGTAATTATTATGCATGCAATTTTTATGACCATAATAGTTGAGAGACTGCATGGAATAACTGTAATTGATTTGTCATGCCGCAGGGCCAGTTAAAATAATCTAGTCAAGGCAACGGACTGACAATGGAGAAAAACCAGTAAGAGCCTTGAAAAAAATAAAAATAAAAAAATAAAATCCCTTATCTACTCATTTACATTCGACCCTAAATTCGTTATGCTGATTGAAAGAAAGTTAATGGACATACAGTGTCAACTACCTTGTAAAATGTCTTTCTTACTACAAATCTATAGTGTCATGTGACCTGTGTGACTTGTGAAGTGATGGCATAAGAGACAATTTACCAACAGTACCTAGCTATATATACATGTTCTGTGTTTTGCAGATGTTTAATGAATATTGTTTTTTTATGATCATGCATGAAGTCTGAAGTTCTCCCAAGTTTTCTCCAGGTGTTAACAGGATAGCCTCTAGGGCTCAACAACCTCTCCAGGTTTGTTTTTATCTGATCATCAGTTCTGCTGTCTTTGAACTTGCATTACATGTGATGTGAATATGAATGTTTTTTTTATTTTTATAAATGTTCTATTTCTCTGGCAGTAAATCTAATATGAGCACAGGTTGCATCAGGTTAAGGAAGAAATCTTGCACACTTTCTCAGATTCCAACATTTTCCCAGCATCTGCGATTTGTGAGCAAATTGTGCCTGTTTGTGTGGTATGTTGGAAAAATATAATTTTGGTGAATTAAATAGGTATTTACAGTTTTGATAAGTAAATGGAGACAGACAAAACAGCTATAAAACAATCACTTTATTTAAAGCTTGAAATAGAGATACAGATAATTAATGTTATTGAGTTTATACAGTTTTCTTTGGTAATTCAAATTATAAACAGTAAATGTTAAGAGTTCCCTATCTGTCACTCACTCGACGTTGTGTCAGTGTAGTGACACTAGGGGTCACCCTTGGGAGCCCCAAACACCTCTGATCTTTGAGAAAAGGCCAGTGGGAATTGGCGAGTGGAATTTGCATGCCACTCCCCCGGACATACGGGTATAAAAGGAGCTGGCTTGCAACCACTCATTCAGATTTTTTCTTCTGAGCCGAGCAGTTGTATTTCAGTGAGCTGAATTCCTCCGCCGATCCATTCACTTCGAAAGCTGTTGGATTTACAGTGCATCACAGCGGTTTCTCCCCCTCTTGCACCGGTGGTGTGCAGAGAATGCCCCTGGGCACTTCAGCAGCTAAAAGAGTGTATTCTTCCTAATAAAAGAGTATATTTTCCTACTAAAAGAGTGGCACAGACCGTCTGTGTATAATTCCTGGTTGCGGTCGCTATCTCTCCGCTTCTGACGGCCACGACTGCTGTCTCACGTGCTTGGGCACTGCCCACGTGGAGACATTGTTCATGGATGGGTCATGTCCTCATTGCGAGAACATGACCATGGCAACGTTGCGGTCACAGCTTTCCTTCGTCAGAGGGAAAGTCACTCCAGCGGCTCAACACCTCGGTCCTTCTACCTACGGGTATGAGAGTGCGGTGGTTAGCACTGGGGGAAATTTGGGGACCTCAATGGGAGCTTCTCCCCCAGACCTCCCATTCCCCAGTACACTCCTGTGCCCCAGTCAAGTTCTGGGATGAGACCGCCAGCTCATCTCAGGGCGAGTTTGCGATCTCATTCAGGGCTCGCGAAGAGGATGAGTTCTCGATCACAGCATCGGAGAGCGGGCTCATCCAGTCTGACACCGAGGACTCGACTGGGCTCCAACCCTCGGGTGTGTTCGCCCAGTCACAGGCTGACACGGAGCTGGGGGTCATGCTTGTCTGGGTGGCTGCGAGCGTCGGGCTGGAGTGGAATCCTCCACTCCCCCCTGAACCCTTGTGGCTTGATGATTAGTTCCTGGGCTCAGAGCGCCGCTCACGGCCATGCCCCGCCCCCTTTCTTCCTGGAGGTGCTTGATGAGCTCACGAGATCGTGGCGGGCACCTTTCACTGCCTGGACCCAATTTATGGGCTCCTCTGCTCTCACTACCCTCGATGGTGGGGCTGCCAGGTGGAACTCGGCGATTACCCAGGTGGATAAGGCGGTTGCAGTGCACTTGTGCCCGCAAAATGCCGCCACTAGGTGGAACCGTCCGAGACTCCCATCCAGGGCCTGTAGGCTTATGTCATCACTGGTGACTATGGCCTACAGTGCCGCTGGACAGGCCACCTCCGCCCTGCATGCCATGGCTCTCCTGCAAGCACACCAAGCCAAGGCGCTGAGAGAACTGCACGAGGTTAGTTCTGACTCGGGATTGATGCAGGAGCTGCGCTCAGCGACCGAACTCGCCCTCCGGGCAACGAAGGTCACGGCGTGGTCTCTCGGGCAGGCGATGTCCACCCTGGTGGTCCAGGAGTCCAGGTGGTCAAGATGAAGGAGGTTGACAAGGTACGATTCCTTGACACCCCCATCTCCCAGGTTGGCCTATTTGGCGACACCGTTAAGGACTTTGCCCAGCAGTTCTCGATGGTTAAGAAGCAGATGGAGGCTATCCAGCACATCCTGCCGTGGTGTCGCTCAAAATCCTGCACCTGTCTTCTCGTCCCCAAGGGCGTCCCCCTGTGGCAGCAACACCGGCTCTGCCGCAGCCTGCCCCAGGAGGCCGGCACCGGTGTGGAGCCACCCGCAGGAAGCAGACACCACCCGTCTCACGGACCTCCGCTAAGAACCTGAGGAAGTCTTCGAAGCACCCCTGAGATGGGCGACCCAGGGAGACGGAGACCCACTACAGACCTGGAGCTGGTAAACAGACCACTCCATCCCCCAGTGGAGGGCCGGGAGGAGAATCCTTGTTTTCCTTTTCTTATGATTTTGCCGCACGGCCAAAGGGCTGCATTTTCAAGAAAAGAGCAGTTTCCTCACTTTCTGGGTCACACATTCGGTGTCCACAGCCGTCGTTATCACGACCGTTGGGCACCGCACCTTTATGGAAGGCATGGCGCTCCGGAGGCGGGTCCCCCACTGTGGCACAACTGCACCCACACCAGGATGGTTGCGACAGGCCACGACGACCGGTCCTATGGTGGGTATACGGAGCCAGGTAAGTGCTTTGATGTCCCTAGACTCAGCACAGCCACAAGTTCGGGGCTCAAGCCCCCCAACGTGGCGCCTCAGGCTCCGCCCTGCTGCAAGTCCCCACCCGCCTGTACGTCCGGCGCGATTGTTCCCTTGGTCTCCCTCGCCCGGATCTTGGGGGTGTGGCTTGCACTCCCCAACCCGTTGCGGTGGCTGACCAGGACCGTCCGACTCGGCTACACAGTTCAGTTCGCCTGGCATCCGCCCAGGTTCAACGGCGTCCGCTTCACCTCGGTAATGGGATATCGGAGTGCGGAGATCACGTCCCTTCTATGGAAGGACGCGATAGAGCCTGTCCCTCCTGCCGAGATGAAGAAGGGGTTTTACAGCCCCTACTTCATCGGCCAATCTTGGACCTGCGAGTACTGAACTGGGCCTTGCACAGACTCCTGTTCAAGATGCTGTGGAAGTGGGCGTCCGCATCATCAACTATCTCGACAACTGGCTGATTCTAGCTCACTCTCGGGATTTGTTGTGTGTGCACAGGGACTTGGTGCTCAGCCACCTCAGCCGGCTGGGGCTTCGGGTCAACTGGGAAAAGAGCAAGCTCTCCCCGGTTTAGAGCATCTCTTTTCTCGGCATGGAGTTAGACTCAGTCTCTATGATGGCGCGCCTCACGAGCGAGTGCACCCAGTCGGGGCTGAACTGTCTGAAGGCATTCAGGCAGAGAACAGCGGTCCCACTGAAACAATTTCAGAGGCTCCTGGGGCATATGGCGTCCTCGGCAGCGGTCACGCCGCTCGGATTGATGCATATGAGACCGCTTCAGCACTGGCTTCAGACTCGAGTACCGAGATGGGCATGGCACCGTGGGGCACATCGCATGGCCATCACGCCGATCTGCCACTGCACGTTCAGCCCTTGGACAGATGCTGTGCAAGGTCAGGGAGGATGAGGAGCAGGTTGTCCTAGTAGCACCTTACTGGCCTACCCAGACTTGGTTCTCAGACCTCACGCTCCTCGCGACAGCCCCCCACACCGGTGAATTACCCTGAGGAAGGACCTTCTTTCTCAGGAACGGGGCACCATCTGGCACCCGCGACCAGACCTCTGGAATCTCCACGTCTGGCACTTGGACAGGATGTGGAGGACCTAAGTGGCCTACCACCCGCAGTGGTAGACACGATCACTCAGGCTAGGGCTCCCTCTACGAGGCACCTGTATGCCTTGAAGTGGCATCTGTTCGCTAAGTGGTGTTCTTCCCGACGCGAAGACCCCCAGAGATGCGCAGTCAGGTCAGTGTTTTCCTTCCTGCTGCAGGGGCGGCTGTCCCCCTCCACCTTGAAGATGTACATGGCCGCTATAGTAGCACACCATGATGCAGTTGACGGTAAGTCTCTTGGGAAGCACGACCTGGTCATCAGGTTCCTTAGAGGCGTGAGGAGGCTGAATCCTCCCAGACCAGGTCTCGTCCCCTCGTGGGACCTCTCCGTGGTCCTTCGGGGCCTACAGGGAGCTCCATTTGAGCCCCTGGAGTCAGTTGAGCTAAAGGCACTCTCCTTGAAGACTGCCCTCCTGACTGCTCTCACTTCCATCAAGAGGGTAGGGGACCTGCAGGCGTTCTCTGTCAGCATCATGTGCCTGGAGTTCGGTCCAGGATACTCTCACGTGGTACTGAGACCCTGACCGAGCTATGTGCCCAAGGTTCCCACGACCCCTTTCGGGATCATGTGGTGAACCTGCAAGCGCTGCCCCAGGAGAAGGCAGACACAGCCTCGTCGTTGCTGTGTCCGGTGCATGCTTTGCGCATCTATTTGGATCGCACGCAGAGCTTTATACGTTCTGAGCAGCTCTTTGTCTGCTTTGGAGGACAGCGGAAAGGGAGCACTGTCTCCAGACAGAGGATCGCCCACTGGGTCATTGACGCCATCGCTTTGGCAGATCACGCCCAGGACATGCCACCCCCCTTGGGGCTACGAGCACACTCTACTAGGAGTGTGGCGTCCTCCTGGGCTCTGACCAATAGCGCCTCTTTAGCAGACATCTACAGAGCAGCGGGCTGGGCAACACCCAATACCTTCGCAAGGTTCTACAATCTGCGGGTTGAGCCGGTCTCGTCCCATGTGTTGTCAGGTATGAGCAGGTAAGTTTCGGGACAGCTGGCCAGGTGTACCACTTGCGTATAGTGCCTTTCCCCTCCCAGAGGCGAAGACGTGCTCTTTTTACCCCCAGTCGTGTTCTCGAAGTCATGGACCCTGGATGTCCTTCGTCCTTATCCCTGTGGCAGGTGAGTTTGTGGAGAAACTCGTTGCCGGCCCAGAACATGTACTAACTTGGCCCTGTACTGGGGTAGGTGCTCCACATGCACTGATTGCCCATATGTATCCCCGTGTGATGTATCTTCCACGAGATTGTTCCCCCGTTGGTGAACCCGCATCTTCCTTTGGCAGAGGCCCCTCTGCCCCCGGTCGCCATGTTTGTAGAGCTCTTCCCCCCTGGGTAGGACCTACCACGGGGACTTCTCCACATGAGACACTGCCGACAAGACTCGGTAAGACCATGTGACGTATTTCCACACAATTTCCTCCCCCTTGGGCAGGGTGTGGTCTCCGCGGTGTCTTCCCCTTGGAAGAGACACCCCCCCGACAGAGACGCTATATGGCTCCAAGCTGAATGATTTTTCCTTTTGGGGAGAAGAAAGAGAAGAGGCAGCGGCTGGGGCAGCCGGTCCCCATTTTTTGGCCAGTCAACTTGTCCCCGAGGTGCAGGGGACCATACGACGCTCGTAAGAGCATTGGGAGAGGTTATGTGAAGGCCGGGTGCGCTGGCTACGAGGCACACAATGGTCTGCCCATCTCAAACCGCCAGTTCACGTAACACAGTTCAGCTAGTTGTGGCGTTTTGTATAGGGACCTCTAGTGTCACTACATTGACTCAACATCGAGTGAGTGACAGATAGGGAACGTCCTAGTTACTTTCGTAACCTCCGTTCCCTGATGGAGGGAATGAGATGTTGTGTCCCTCCTGCCACAACACTGAACTACCCGCTGAAATGGCCGGGACCTTGTCTCGGCTCCTCAGCACAAAGCCTGAATGAGTGGTTGCAAGCCAGCAACCTGTTTTTTTTACCCATATGTCAGGGGGAGTGGCATGCAAATTCCACTCGCCAATTCCCATTGGCCTTTTCTCAAAGATCAGAGATGTTTGGGGCTCCCAAGGGCGACCCCTAGTGTCACTACATTGACACAACGTCTCGTTCCCTCCATCAGGGAACGGAGGTTACGAAAGTAACCAGGACGTTTTTTTATATTCATTATTCATAGGAGTGTATGTTTTACGTAATGATCGGTTATGTGTGTGCATAATTAGTCGTGTTTGTACGCACATGCACAGAGAGAACTCTTGCGATGTGCTTCATTTGAGTTAAAGAAACATTGATGAAGCACCACATCCGTGTGTTCCTTCTCTTATTATTCTCCTTTTTCAGGTATAAATGCACAAAACACACCCCACACTACCTGATAAAGACAGTTTTATGAGTTCAGTGCATCTAAGTACATGGTTAAAATGTGTGTGTAGCGATATGCAATACATGGTTTGTAAGTTTGTAATGTCTACTGAGTGTTATATGAGATCCTAAACTTGCAAATTCAGTGTGTCATAGTGTTATATTAAATGCAGTATGTGCCTTTTATTGACCATGAGTATCAAGAGCCTGTGGATTTAGAGTTTATTAAATGAGTTAAATGTTTCAATGGTCAAAATTGATTTATTTTGCTAAAAACATTCTTTAAATGTAATTGCACAAGAGAAAAATGTGTTAATAGGGCTATATTTCACATTTTATGGAAAGAGTTTCACATTTAGATACAGTGTAGCAGTTTATATACATGCAGGTTACATTTATGTAATTGTATTTTGTTATTGTCATATTTTTTCATGTTACTATGGTGTGGCATGCTAATGTTTACATGTAATGTTGATAATTGATTTGCATTAAAGAACCATTGATGATGCACAGCACCCGTGTGTTCCTTCTCTTATTACTCTCCTTTTTCAGGAGTGCTACAATTTTGGAGGCCCCAGCGAGAATGTTGTTGGGTGGATTATCTCCTTGATCGGCCAAACCCCGCACGGTAGCATTTTGCTTCTTATCAACCCCTGATAAGCAGCAGAGAGGCAGCTGGATAAAGTGGAAAGACCAAACTGAATGAGCAGTGCATGCACTTGAAGTACAGTGACTACCAGAGGCAGCAAGTCAAGTCAAACACTGCAGATAAAGATGGGTGCGCTTCAAAGCCTTCAAGAAGTAATTGCTGAAATACTATGCACACTAACACCTTAAATATCTGTGGAGGATGTATCAAATATCACAGGCCTGTCCTTTGTAAACCAGCTCAGTAACAATCTCTTAAGAAGTGAACTAGAGTTGCTAGAGCAGGGATGGGCAACTTTGAAGGGGGTGAGGGCCAACATTTTTTCTCCATTCTACCAAGGGGCCGAAATACAAATCCGCACTCTAACAATGTTCACCCCTTTACTCAATTTCCTCATTATTGAGGGTAATCTATTGACAACTAATGCAATGTTCTTTTAAAGATTTTGTTACCTATATTACAATTTTTATTAAAAAATATTTATCAAAACTAATATAATTATTTTGTAACTTGCATTTTTACTAAAACATGTCGTTCACATGTACAATTCATGTTCAATTGACAAGCAATATACTTTAGACTTACATTTTCAAGAAAATGTATCTAATTTGCATTGTCTACATTTGCAACAGACAAACACACAAATGAACAGACAACATTTTCAACCCCACCTCATAAGCTTATAGGTATTAGTTAAAATCTAAATAATCATCAATAACAATACTGGATACAAGAACATAACATTTCAGTGCATTAATACAAAACATTTCAGCACCACAAGATACAAACACAGACCGAACAGTCCCGTGCGTCAGAGAACATTCTCTCTATTTGCAAGACTTTTAACAATCAGTCAGGCATCTCAATCGTGCATTTGTTCAAAGTTTCTCCTTCTTATAACAACTTTTTCATTTTTCACAAGCACGAGCGAAACAGCATTAGATGTCTTTGGTGATTTCCGCACTGTCACGGATTTTGTAAAAACTTTTGATGCTTTTTACCCTTGTATTTTATTTACCCTTTACATCTGTGAGGAGAGCAGCTTTGGTGTATGTATCTCTCATTCTGTACGTCTCTTTGATCACTTGATCAATGGTGTATTTGCGAATCAAATTGAAATCTTTAATGACAGATTTCGTATCCAGGCAAACAAAAGACATGGGTTCCACCTGCGTACATTAACAACAGCGCGCACTATGTCGCTGACAAACTGAGGTAAAATTTAGCTCAATTTACCTTATAAATGATGAGCAAGTGTAAGATGTTTCATGCTAGAATCCTAGAGTGATCAGCAGGTCTGCTAAGAACAAGTGACCTCTTCTGATCAATAGTTGTAATAACATCATAAACTGAATGCAATCTTCACATAATCCATAAAAAAAAAAAAAAGAAAAAAAAATCCTCAGTCTTGTCCAACGGGCTGTATCAATGGTACAGAGGGCCGTATACGGCCTGCAGGCCTCCAGTTGCCCATCCCTGTGCTAGAGGATGGCATTTGAGCATCAATGAGAAATTAAACGAGCTAATGAAAACCACTGCTAATGTAACTGTGCCAAGAAAAGAGTTAGGACAAGCTGAAGGAGAAATGAATGCAACTCAAAACCCATTGAAAGAAATGGAGAGTACAACCAATTCATTTTGTGCCATGCATATAAGCCCTGCTGTTGAAAAGAGTACAGCAACAAGACAAGCAGCCACAGACAGTACTATGGTTGGTCCTCCACACCCACCACAGAGGCAAACCACACCAGCAATGTGGCACAAAGATTTCAAAATATCAGGTTTGATCTGTAAGCCTGGTCAGAAGGACAGATTGTCAACACTATCCAGTCTTGCTCCTCAAATAGAAAGCGGATTGAATAAGAGATATTCTGAGCAGGAAATCATAGATTTAGTCATAAGGTCCATCACACCTGGTCTTCAGTTTCATAGTTATGTTGAGGGGAAAGCAAGTCTGACACTTACAACATTGAGATGAATACTCTGCTCTCACTATGAGAAAAATGTTACTGAACTGTACAAGCAGCTCACTACAGAGGCCCAGCATGCTAAAGAAACACCACAAAGCTTTCTAATACATGTACTTGATCTCAGACAGAAAATTCTGTTTGCCTCACAGAAGGATGTGTCTGGTTTAAAATATCATCCAGCTCTAGTACAAAACATGTTCTTACACACAGTGCTGACTGGCTTACAGAATGATCGCTTTCAGAGTGACCTTCAACCATACCTGTCAGATGCCACAGTTTTGGATGAAGTGCTGTTGGAGAAATTGAATGTTGCTTGCTCTCATGAGTCTGAAAGACCAAGCAAATGGAAGTCTGAACGTAGTGATGCTGTTAATGCCACACAGTTAAACAAACCTGTCCCTGAACCAAAATGTCAACAAAAACAGCCTAAATTCGACTTGATGTCACAACTAAAAGTCTCAGTGAGGACATTATGCAAATTAAGGAAACAATCCAACAACCCTCACCTGCCTCAACAGTGCTTTGCAGTCAGCAACAAGGGGCCAGGAATGATGACAGCTCACCAGCTGCTGCAGGACTCTTTGCAAAGTTACCAGTCAATAGCAGAGTGGAGTAAAGAATAGCACCAAACATGGAGACCAGGCCCAGACACGTGCGAACAGCAGCAATACCCACTTCAGTCTCACCATCTCAAATCATCACAAAATGCAGTTCTGCAACAGCAGTGCGCAGCATCACAGCCGCATAGATTGCCGCCATGTTCAACTCCATTACAACAGCCTCAGCACCATCCAGCATCAGCACAGTATGCTCCTCAGCCATCACGTTATGCAACTCCACAACGTTTTTCCCCAACAATTCACCACAGCCCCACACCACTACACGACAGTACTGCCACCACAGTTCCCTCATTGGTTCCAACAGCCCACTACTTCAAGAGCAAGACAATGTTTCCATTGCCAGCAGAGAAGATCAGAGGAACCCTGTACCAGTTGTTTCTCCTGTGGTAGTAGTGAGCAATTCTCAGCAGGCTGTAGAGCCAGGGGAATGAGACCCCAAAGTGGAGCCCCTTTAAACGGGAATGGGTTGCCCCCACAGGACAGGGAGTGACCCAGGCAGTAAAAACGTCCCAGCAACATGAGAGAAACATCACATTCCATCAGCACCCTAAAAACATGCAACCACAGTCTGAGTTTCATCCACTAAATTGCATTGTAACTGCTCAGTGCCAAGTCAACCAGCATTCCTCTGTAACTTCTTTCATTGGCAAACAATGTCTGGTGGCCTGCTATTTACAAGGACACAAAACTGAGGCATTATGGGACACAAGTTCCCAAGTATGCATCATAGATAAGCAATGGAAAAACAAGTACATATCTGAGGTGAAACTGAGAGACATTTCTGAGGTGACGGAAGCACAAGACAGCCTGCATCTTGTGGCAGCTAATGGCATCACCATGACATATGTTGGATGGGTAGAGATGATTTTCAAATTAGCTTCCCCTGCTGACAGTGCAAAAGAGTTAATCATTCCTGTGCTTGTATTAAAAGACCAAAGACTGTCTAAACCTATTATTGGATCCAATGTGATTGAACAAGTATTGAGTCTGGGTGAAGTGAATGGACTAAGCAACATGAGTAAAGGACTTTTGCACAAAACTGTCAAGTATGCCTTCCCTGGCATCAAGAAAAACTTAATACAGACCTTCATTAATCTTGTGACAGCTGAAAATCAGAAAGAATACCTGGTAATGACGACAAAAGAACCTGTGAATATACCAAAGCGCACAATTATGCAGATTCAGTGTCATGTCAAATTGCCTTATGTTAAAAATGATCACTTGCACAGTGGAAAGTTGGAGTTTCTAGCATTCAAAGGGGCTATAACAGAAAAGTTTAGTGATTATCTCTATTATGCACCAACCTTCACTGTGTTCAGTGATAACAATCCCTTTACCTACCTGTTGTTCTCTGCAAAGCTGAATGCCACTGGATGCTGATGGGCCGCTGAGCTCGCAGACTTTGTCCAGGATGCCAGCTGACCAGGAAACAACCATTAGAGAATGTACTGAGAAGCTCTCATCAGACTCTGTAGGAGCCATGATACAAGCAGTGGAAGTCCAGAATGACTCCATCTTACCATGGTCCTTTGCTGTACCTGTCAGAGTGTGGAGATTGGCATTGCATCCCCCAAATCCCTGTCAATAGAAGAAATCCGACAAGCTCAGAGGGAGGACAAATACATAGAGTTAGTCATTAGTTACTTGTAGTTAGGATCCAGGCCTTCTTCTCAGCAATGGCGATCAGCAAGTCCACTGTCTAAAAGTCTTCTGCGAGAATGGGATAAACTGGTGCTGAACGAGCATGGCATTCTTCAACGAAAAACATCTCAAAGAACACAGCTTGTATTGCCAGCAAAATTCAAGGAAACTGTTCTAAAGGAATTGCATGATGAGATGGGACATCAGGGTGTTGACCACACCACAACCCTGATAAGACACTGCTTCTTCTGGCCTTACATGCAGAGAGACGTAGAACACCATGTCCTGGAAACATGTTTACATTTACATTAACATTCATTTGGCAGACACTTTTATCCAAAGCGACATGTTCCTGCATTAAACAAAAGAAACCTAGCCGAGAGGCAAGGGCACCTCTCAAGAGCATAATGACAACTCACCCATTTAAACTTGTGTCAATTGACTTCCTTCACCTGGACAAATGCAAGGGTGGATATGAAAATATAATTGTCATCATTGATCACTTCCCAACATTCGCTCAGGCCTATATGCAACAATCTCAAAAATCTGGAAAAACAGTGACTGATCGACTCTTCAATGATTTTGTACTAAAGTTCAGGTTCCCGTCAACCAAGATGATGAATTCGAGAATCAGTTATTCACACAACTTCAAAGGTACAGTGCCATCACCGGGTCAAGGACCACCCCCTACCACTCCCAAGGAAATAGGCAGGTGGAAAGATTTAACAGAACATTGTTGCAAATGCTGAAAACCCTGACAGAGAAACAGAAATCAAACTGGAAGGAATCACTCAACAAATGTATTTATACTTACAACTGCACCAAGTGTTAAGTTACTGGTTTCTCACTCTTGTTTGGACGCTCTCCAAGGCTTACCATTGATTAACTCTTCGTGCTGAACTCAGATAACAGTCATGTCAGTCAAAGTGACTACATAGAAAAGTAGAAAAAAGGAATGCAAGAGGCCCAGGAGATCGCCAGAGAACATGCAAAAAAGTCCAGTGAAAGAAATAAAAGGAATTATGACAACAAAGTGAGGTGTACAGACCTACATCCAGGAAGTAGAGCCCTTTAAAGGATCTGACCCCGAGGGGAGGACCTGGAAAACTCAGGAATTACTGGGAAGGCCAAGTACCTATCATTGTATGCAAGGTTGCAGATGATGTTCCCATTTATGAAGTGAAGCCTGAGCAGGGAAAAGGAAGATCACGAGTGTTGCATCGCAATCTTCTCTTACCATGTGATCACTTACCTCTTGATATTGATCCAACACAAAGCACACAAAGCGAGGACACTAATAAAAGATTAGAGGAGCTTCATCTGCTGAGAGGAGGAGAGAAAGTGAGTCAGAGGATGACAGCAGGAGTGAGAATGAGCACTATTACCAAGTGGTGCCCTACCAAATGAAACCACATCCAGACAGTTAGAACCCTTTAGAAGAGGGTACCCTACCACAAAAGTCAACCCCTCTTGAGAATTCATCACATTCTTCTGAACATATGCCTGAGCCGATGACATTGCCACCTCCAGCTGAGTCAGGATAAGAAGCACCAGAACCTGCTACTGTACCTGAAAAAGAAAATATACCTAAACCTCCTGAAAACAAAGAATCATTGACCTTATCAGAGGAAGAAAAAGACTTACCTGTTGAGGAACCATTCTATGCACTGGAATCAGGTACCAGAACCGAGCAGGGACAGAGAAGCTACCAGTTTAGACAAAGACGACCACCAAAGAGGTTTACTTACATTTACATTACATTTATGCATTTGGAAGATGCTTTTATCCAAAGGAACCACCATTCCGACTTATGATAACCTTGGAAGACCTTCATGCTATAATGTGCAAATAGCAAGTAAAGAGTGCTACCCACATTTTGAACCTACATGGACACCAACTGTGACTTCTTGGGTGTCAGTGCCACTTTACTATTCTCAGCTCTCACCTGTCTGTTATTCACTATGAACTGAAAGCCCTGAAAAACTTCTGCATTAACTGGTCACATATGGTGTTGCAAGGACTGTAATGGTATGAATTGCCATCATGCAGAACATTTGACACCATTTCCTTTGTTGATGGCAAATAACTGTTACTAAAATAAGGGACTGTTACTTAATATTAATGGACTGTTGTCAGGCCAAATGAATATGGACTGTTTAAAAAGAATGAAAAGTGAACACTTTGAAACTTTCTTTGAAATATTTTTTTGACTTTTTGGATCTTTTTGAGTTTAGTTTTTGAGACATCGGCCTGGATTTAAGAGCAATTCTAGCAATTGCATGGACTATTTTGCTAAATTAATCAGTGCCTTGAACTTTGGACTGTTATTCGGGCACTTGTCCATTGGACACTCATGAGCCAAGTAGCGCTGTTAAACAGCAAAAATGGACTGACTTTAAAGAGTGGACCTAAAGTGTCATCATTGAAAAGGTGCTTGTTTCAGCACCGAAAAAACCAAACAAACATGAATGACCTTGTAAAAAAAGAACACGTGATTCGGCCTATTCTTTTTGACCTGTTACTGTTATACATGTAAAAAGTGAAGTTAAAAGGGTTAAGTGATTTAATAAAGGTAATGGTGATTTAAACTAATGTGCTTTGATGTCGGGACGACATCTTATTTTGTGGAGGAGAGTGTGGTATGTTGGAAAAATATAATTTTGGTGAATTAAAAAAGGTATTTACAGTTTGATAAGTAAATGGAGACAGAAAAAAACAGTTATAAAACAATCACTTTATTTAAAGCTTGAAATAGAGATACAGTTAATTAATGTTACTGAGTTTATACAGTTTGCTTTGGTAATTCAAATTATAAACAGTAAATGTTAAAGAGTTTTTTACATTCATTAATCATAGGAGTGTATGTTTTATGTAATGTTCTGTTATGTGTGTGCATAATTAGTTATGACTGTAGGCACCTGAATGTCCACGTCGCCGTGCTCATGCACAGAGAGAACTCTTGCGATGCGCTTCATTTGAGTTAAAGAAATATTGATGAAGCACCGCATCCGTGTGTTCCTTCTCTTATTATTCTCCTTTTTCAGGTATAAATGCACACCTCACACTACTTCAAACGAGTATAGAGATGATTTAACATAATATTGATAGGTTATGAGTGTTTTAATGTTGAATTAATGTGTTATAAAGAGAGTTTTATGAGTTCAGTGCATCTAAGTACATGGTTAAAATGTGTGTGCCGCGATTCGCAATATATGGTTTGTAAGTTTGTAATGTCTACTGAGTGTTATATGAGAACCTAAACTTGCAAATTCACTGTGTCATAGTGTTATATTAAATGCACTATGTGCCTTTTATTGACCGTGAGAATTAAGAGCCTGTGGATTTACAGTTTTATTATTTAAAACAGTGTTGTAGTACTTGAGACCGGCCTTGGTCTTGAACTTGGTCTCGAGACCATATTTTACCAGTCTCGGTCTTGTCATGGACTCGGGTGCATTTTGATTCGGTCTTGACTCGTACTCGAACGAGGATGGAATCGTACTTATCCCCGAGTCAACTCGAGTCCCGTTGGTTATTGATGTTTGAGTGACACGTTCGGTTAACCAATGATTGATGATTTTCTTTTACGCATGACTGACTGACGTGAGGTCAGGAGGTTATCTGAAGCCGCCTGGAATTTGGTCTCATTTAAAAAAAGTATGCTACATCTTCTATTATTCAGTTCGCATATTTCAGCCACAAAGATTTCATCTGCAGTAAAACTCTAAAAAAAAGAAATAACTGTGATATGCAAATTCTGCAGTGCACAACTTCCAATTTTCATTGACATGTGGAGCGAAAGCACAAAGAAAGGTAACAACTTTTCAGCTATTTTAACATTAAAATACGTTTACATTACATTGAATGCATTTAAGTTTATGTCTTGTGTACATGCATAAAAATAAACTACATAATAATGACACATGATGCTTTGCCAGGCATATAAAATTTTGTTTGTGGTGGTCCTTAGCAGTTTAACATGGGATAAAACAGAGGGTTTGGAAATGTTACTTCGATACTGTATTGCATTTAAAATGCAGCAGTTTTCCCGCACTATCAGCGGCTCTCGTGCTCTCTGTTTTTCTCTCCCCCTCATTGTTCAGTGTGTGTGTGTGTATGCATGTGAGAGAGAGTCGAAAAAAGATACAATTCAATAACGTTAGTAGCTGTACAGAGTTGCAATGTTTTGAGAGTATGCACATAATTTGCTACAGTTCTATGTGATCATATATGCAGCTTATATTAAGTGCTGACTTAAAAAGTGTTTATTAATTTCTAAATCAGTTTTATAACAAATTACACTAACAAATAACCATGTTAAATACATTATAGAAATAAAATTCAGGCTTGCTGAGTACAACACATGTGCATTCAGAATCTACTGGAAGTGCACCTGCACAACAAAGTGTAGATTCATCATTTTCACACTGTTCAGCTTTACAGTCCTGACTCAAGTTGTCAATGAGCAATCCGTCAAGCGACCATCACTGACTTGAATATTGGCTGTACTTTGCCATTGTCTATAACTGAGAAAGAACACTCCTGACATTTCTTCACACACTAGATAGCAAGTACATTCCCATTTCAAGAGCAACAATTTCTGAGAAATGTATTCCAGATTTAGTTCGAAAGTTTAAGATGTATATTCGTGAAACCTTGAAGAAACAAAGCTCCATCTCAGTAACTGTAGATATATGGTCAGACCACACTTTGCGTTCCTTCCTTGCAGATACAGCACATGTTTTCAATGCCGCTTATAATGTTTACAAGCTGAACTCCCTTCTTTTGGACTGTAGACATTTCCCAAGTAGCCACACTAGTGATAACTTAGCGATGGCCTTTGATGACATAACAGAGGAGAATGGAATTACAATCAAGATTGATACATCATATCAGACAATGCTGCAAACATGATATGTGCCATTAAAGTGAAGTTAGCTCAGCAATATTTTGACCCTGCAGAAGACATTGAGGAAGAGATGGACAGCTTGGACGATGAGGAGCTGTGGGAGGATTTAGACAGCGACAGAGAAACCTTGGTAGACATGGCCAGGTCAAGACAGCGACTATCATGCTTTGCCCATTCTCTTCAGCTGGTTATTGGTGATGGATTGAAAGAAGCCAAATGCATATCCCTGGCAATAGCAAAAGCATCCAAGCTAACAACCCTACTGCATAGCAGCACTATTTTCAAGAACCGATTCGAAGCAGCTTTTGGCAGTGGTTAGTCATTGCCAGTGGCGAATACTACCCACTGGAATTCAACTTTCAAGCAAGTGCAAGCTATCGTGGGTCTTGACAACAGAACCCTGACAGAAGTTTGTGGTCACGGATTTGAAAATGTGTTGTTTTCTTTCCGTGAATGGAACCAACTTCAAGAGCTGAGTGCAATACTTGGACCATTTTCTGAGGCAACTGACGTAACACAAGTCAAGAAGTCTGTGACTATAAGCATGGTGGTTCCTACTGTTCTAGATCTGAACACACATCTTCTGAAAATGGGAAAGACAAAATGTCAGTGCCAGCCACTGATTAAGGCCCTTCAATCCTCTCTACAAAAAAGATTTTCAGTGATATTGTGAAAACAAAAATGGCCATAGTGTGTGAAGAACCCATGCCTTTTGACCATGACATATACTTTCTTGCTGCCATGCTTGATCCGCAGTTTGGTCTGAACTGGGTTGACTTGGATGTTACCAACAATGATACTTCATCACAAAAGAAATTCAGAGAAGATGTAAAGAGGACTCTGATTGGTTAGTTGTTTTTGTTTTTTTCCATCTCTTGCAACAATATTTCCCTATCTGTCACTCACTCGACGTTGTGTCGATGTAGTGACACTAGGAGTCACTCTTGGGAGCCCAAGACACCTCTGGTCTTTGATAAAAGGCCAATGAAAATTGGTGAGTGGTATTTGCATACCACTCCCCCGGACATACGGGTATAAAATGAGCTGGTATGCAGCCACTCATTCAGATTTTCTCTTCGGAGCCGAACGGTCGATGTTTACTGAGCTGACTATTCATTCACCTCTGCTGGATCTGACGGCGCATTTCAGCGGCTTCTCCCTCCTCTGCACAGAGAACGCCCCTGGGCGCTTCGGCAGAAATAAGAGAGTATATTTCTGTAAAAGAGTATATTTCTCTAAAAGAGCGGCACACACGGAACGTCTTTTTAAAGATGCGTCTTTTTAAAGATGCATCTTTTTAAAGATGCCTTTCCGTTTGTGTGTTATTCCTGGTTGCGGTTGTTATCTCTCAACTTCTGATGGTCACGATCGCTGTCTTTCGTGTCTGGGCGCGACCCACGTGGAGACAGTGTTCGAGGATGGATCATGTACTCATTGCGAGAACATGACATTGGCAACGTTGCGGTCGTGGCTTGCTTTCTTAAGAAAACAAGCCACCCCAGCGGCTCCCCACCTCAGTCCTTCTACCTACGGGTATGAGGCCAACGCGGCTAGCACCGGCGATTTGGGGACCCCTATGTGACCACCTCGGCCAGGTATCCCCCCATGGACCTCCCATTCTCCATCCGGATGAGTCCGCCAGCTCGTATCACGGCGAGTTTGACCTCTTGTTCAGAGCCCGCGAAGCTCGTCCAGTCAGACACGGAAGCCTCAGCTGGGCCCCCCCCTCGGGTATGTCGCCCAGTCACAGGCTGACGTGGAAATGACAGACCCTCCGCTCTCCCCTGAAACCTCGCGGCTCGATGATTGGTTCCTGGGCTCGCGGCACCGCTCACAGCCACGCCCCGCTCCAGTTCCTTTCTCCCCAGAAGTGCACGAGGAGCTGACAAGGTCATGGGAGACACCTTTTACTGCCCGGTCCCGATCTTTCAGCTCCCCCGCCCTCACTACCCTCGATGGTGGGGCGGCCAGGGGCTATTCGGCAATTTCCCCAGTGGATAAGGCACTCACAGTGCACCTATGCCCGCAGAGCACCGCCACCTGGCATGGGCGCCCAAAGCTCCTGTCCAAGGCCTGTAGGTTTACGTCATCCCTGATGGCCA
Organism: Myxocyprinus asiaticus; assembly: GCF_019703515.2. NCBI lineage: Eukaryota > Metazoa > Chordata > Actinopteri > Cypriniformes > Catostomidae > Myxocyprinus > Myxocyprinus asiaticus. The sequence goes on from NC_059373.1 coordinate 38,679,098, forward strand.
AAGCCTACAGTGCCTCTGGACAAGCTGCCTCTGCCCTGCACGCCATGGCTCTCCTGCAAGTCCACCAAGCCAAGGCACTAAAGGAACTGCACAAGGGCATTTCTGTCCTGGGATTGATGCAGGAGCTGTGCTCGGTGACTGACCTCACTCTCCGGGCGACGAAGGTCATGGCGCGGTCTCTTGGGCAGGCAATGTCCACCTTGGTGGTCCAGGAGCACCACCTTTGGCTCATCCTGGTCGAGATGGGAGAGGCCGACAAGGCACGGTTCCTTGCTGCCCCCATTTCCTAGTTTGGCCTATTCAGCAACACCGTCAAGGACTTTGCCCAGCAGTTCTCGATGGTGAAGCAGCAGACGGAGGCTATCCGGCACATCCTGCCCCGGTGCGGCTCAAGATCCTGCACCCTGCCTGCTCGTCGCCAAGGGCGTCCCCCTGCGGTGACCACATCGGCTCCACCGCAGCCCGCCCCTTCGGCCTGGCCCTGATGTGGAGCCCACCGCAGGAAGCAGATGCCACCCGTCTCATGGCCAGCCGCCAAGAACCCGCAAAAGGCTTCGAAGCGCCCCTGAGATGGGTGACCCAGGGATGACGAAACCCACTGCTTTGGAGCTGGTAAACAGACCACTCCATCCCCTGGTGGAGGGGCGGGAGGAGAATCTTTTGTTGCCTTTTCATTTAATTTCCCCGCATGCCCAAGTGACTGCGGTACCCAAGAGTTCAGCAAAAGAGCGGTTTCCCTGTTCCCTGGGTCACATACCCGGTGTGCATGGCCGTCATCACGACCACCGTCCACCATTCCATTTTGGCAGGTTTGGTGCTCCAGCGGTGGTCTCCCCACCCCTGCGCACCCAGCTGTGGCACAATTCCACCCCCGATGTGACAGTCTCCAAGGGTCACGAGGACAGACCTCTTCCTCCCCCATCCCAGGCTGTTCCGGGGGTGGTCACAAGGAGCCAGGTAAGTGCTTCGATGTCCCTGAACTCAGCACGGCCACAACACGGCATGGCACCTCAGGTTCCGCCCCGCGGCAAGGCCCCACCCGCCGGTACTACCCTACGGAAGGATGCGATAGAGCCTAGGTCGACTAGGGCTTCGGGTCAACTGGGAAAAGAGCAAGCTCCTCCTGGTTCAGAGCATCTCTTTTCTCGGCTTGGAGTTGGACTCAGTCTCGTTGATGTCGCGCCTCACAAACGAGCGCACACAGTCGAAGCTGACCTGTTTGAAGGCATTCAGACAGAAGACAGTGGTTCCACTGAAACTGTTTCAGAGGCTCCTGGGGCATATGGCATCCTCAGCGGTGGCCACTCTGCTCGGGTTGATGCATATGAGACCGCTTCAGCACTGGCTTCAGACTCGAGTCCCGAGATGGGCATGGCGCCGCGGGACACATCACGTGGCCATCACGCCGATCTGTCACCACCTCTTCAGCCCTTGGACTGACCTCACGTTTCTACGGGCAGGTGTTCCCCTAGAGCAGGTCTCCAGGCGCGTTGTGGTTACAACAGATGCCTCCAAAACGGGCTGGATCATGCAACAGGCACACAGCCACTGGCTCATGGACGGGCCCGCGGCTGCGTTGGCACATCAACTGTCTCAAGTTGCTGGCAATTCTGCTCGCCCTGCGGAGGTTTCGGCCATTGATCCAGGGCAAGCATGTGTTAGTTCGGACAGACAACACGGCAACAGTAGCATATGTCAACCGCCAAGGCGGTCTGTGCTCCCGTTGTATGTCACAACTCGCCCGCTGTCTCCTCCTCTGGAGTCAGCAGCACCTCAAGTCGCTGCGAGCCACTCACATCCCGGGCGACCTCAACACTGCAGCGGATGCGCTGTCATGGCAGGTTACTCTCAGGGGAGAGTGGAGACTCCACCCTCAAGTGGTCCAGCTGATTTGGAGTTGATTCGGGCAGGCACAGGTAAGAATCCCAAGAATGCTCCCACTGCCCTCTCTGGTACGCCCTGACCAAGGCACCTCTCGGTATAGATGTGCTGGCACACAACTGGCCCCCTGGATTTCACAAATATGCATTTCCCCCAGTAAGCCTACTTGCACAGACCCTGTGCAAGGTCAGGGAGGATGAGGAGCAGGTCGTCCTGGTAGCACCCTACTGGCCCACCCAGACGTGGTTCTTGGACCTCACGCTCCTTGCGACAGCCCCCCCCCTGCGAATTTCCCTGAGGAAGGACCTTCTTTCTCAGGGACAGGGCATCATCTGCCACCCATGACCAGACCTCTGGAATCTCCATGTCTGGCCCCTGGATGGGACGTGGAAGACTTAAATGGCCTACCACCCGCAGTGGTAGACACGATCGCTTAGGCTAGGGCCCCCTCTACGAGGTGTCTGTACGCCTTTAAGTGGCATCTGTTTGCTAAGTGGTGTTCTTCCCAATGCGAAGACCCCCAGAGATGCACAGTCGGATCGGAGCTTTCCTTCCTGCAGGAAACGTTGGAAGGGCGGCTGTCCCCTTCCACCTTGAAGGTGTATGTAGCCGCTATAGCAGCACACCATGACACAGTGGACGGTAATTCCTTAGGGAAGCATGACCTGATCATCAGGTTCCTGAGAGGCGCCAGGAGGTTGAATCCCTTCAGACCACACCTCGTTCCCTCATGGGACCTCTCTATAGTTCTTCAGGGTATACGGAGAGCCCCCTTTGAGCCCTTGCTGTCAGCTGAGCTTAAGGCACTCTCTTTGAAGACTGCACTCCTGACTGCGCTCACTTCCATCAAGAGGTTAGGAGACCTGCAAGCGTTCTCTGTCAGCGAAACGTGCCTGGAGTTTGGTCCGTGCTACTCTCACATGATCCTGAGACCCCGACCGGGCTATGTGCCCAAGGTTCCCACGACCCCTGTTAGGGACCAGGTGGTGAACCTGCAAGCACTGCCCCAGGAGGAGGCAGACCCAGCCCTGACATTGCTGTGTCCGGTGTGCACTTTACGCATCTATTTGGATCGCATGCAGACCTTTAGAGTCTCTGAGCAGCTCTTTGTCTGCTTTGGTGGACAGCGGAAAGGAAGCGCTGTCTCCAAGCAGAGGATCGCCCATTGGCTCATTGATGCCATAACAATGGCATATCAGGCCCAGGACGTGCCGCCCCGGCAGGGCTACGAGCCCATTCTACCAGGGGTGTAGCGGGCCTTGACCAGTGGTGCCTCTCTAACAGACATTTGCAGAGCAGCGGGCTGGGCAACACCCAACACCTTTGCGAGGTTCTACAATCTCCAGGTGGAACCGGTTTCGTCCCGTGTAGTGGCACGCACAAGCAGGTAAGCCGGGACAGCTGGCCAGGTGTAGCGCTTGAGCATAGCACCTTTCACCTCCCCTGAGCTGAAGATGTGCGCTGTTGACTCCCAGTAGTGTTCACAGACTGTGTTCCCTGGATGATTTCCTCTGAACCCTGTGTCAGAAGAGTTTGCAGAGAAACTCGCTGCCGGCTCAGTACACGTGCTAACTAAGCCCTGTACTGGGGTAGGTGCTCCGCATGTGGTGGTTCTCCGTAGGTAACCCCATGCGACATATATCTTCCGCTAATTTGTTTCCCTGTTGGTAAACTGAGTCTTCCTTAGGCAGAGGCCCCTCTGCCCCAGTCACCATGCTCGTAGAAACTCCTCCCCTGTAGGGTAGGACCTACCATGGGACTTCTCCACATGACATACTTCCGACAAAGCTCGGCAAGATCATGTGATGAATTTCCACTCAAAATACCCCCCCTGTCTCTCTGGTTGTGGTGTGGTCTCTACGGTGTCTTCCCCTTGGGAATGACACCCCCCCGACTAGACCTGGTGGCCCCAGTCAGATAATTCCTTTTTTTGGGGGGAGAGGAAAAAAAAGAGGATAATATCTTTTGGGCAGTCGACTTGTCCCCAAAGGGCCGTTCGACACTCAGAACAGCATTGGGGGAGGTTACGTGTTGGCCTGGTGTGCTGGCTACGAGGCACACAGTGGTCTGCCCGTCACACACAACCAGTTCACATAACACAGTTCAGCCAGATGCGGCGTTTCGTATAGGGACCCCTAGTGTCACTACATCGACACAACGTCGAGTGAGTGACAGATAGGGAATGTCCTGGTTACTTGTGTAACCTCCGTTCCCTGATGGAGGGAACGAGACGTTGTGTCCCTCCTGCCACAACGCTGAACTACCCGCTGAATTGGCCGGGACCTTGTCTCGGCTCCTCAGCACAAAACCTGAATGAGTGCTTGTATACCAGCTCCTTTTATACCCGTATGTCCGGGGGAGTGGTATACCACTCGCCAATTTTCACTGGCCTTTTATCAAAGACCAGAGGTGTCTCGGGCTCCCAAGAGTGACTCCTAGTGTCACTACATCGACACAACGCCTCGTTCCCTCCATCAGGGAACGGAGGTTACGCAAGTAACCAGGACGTTTTTTATAATGTGAAATCAATGTCAATATGATAGTTAAACATTTATGTTTTCTTACTGATGTGCTTGCTTTTCAGGGATTTTGAAAATGTAAAAGATGTCAAATGATCCATAATTATGATCCTAATGTAGTATTGTGTATACCATCTTATGTTTAAGATTCCTTGGTCGCTGCTGTTGGGAGTGTTGCAGATGGTAAAAGTACTCAGCAACCACATGCAGAGGATCTTCCATCAAATAATTCTCCACCAGTCAAAGTGCCATGGCTTGTAGCCCGTTACCAAGCCCACAAGAGCCAGTGCAACTCCACAGTGGATTCCAGCATCTCTGATCAGAATACTTCAATGAAATCCAGGATCCACTGACTGACACAGCACTTGTCTTCTGGGCTAAAAACAAGGACAGATTCACACAAGTGCATGCACTGGCATTAAAACTGTTGTCAGTCCCTGCCTCCTCAGCACCAGTAGAGAGAATTTTCAGTCAGGGAGGTTTGATCATGAGATCACATTATGCCTGTTTGGGTAACAGGATGGTCTCTTCTCTCATATTTTTGAAAAGTAATCATGCCCTTTTGTAACTGTCAAGAACACTGTAATTTCACTAAATTCAAGACATTGTAAGAAAATTACAAAGGTTTAAGTTCACTTACTGTGTTTACAATATGTTATATTATTAATTTTTCCATTTGCAGTAATGTTTTGCACAGCAGAAATGATTACAATTAATGGAATGCCGGGGAAATATAAAACAAATTGAATGTAAAGGTTTATGTTCACTTACTGTGTTTACAGTATATTATTAATTTTCACAACTGCAGTAATGTTTTGCACAGAAGAAGTGATTATAATAATTGAATATTGAGGAAATGTAAAACAAATTGAATGTAAAGGTTTACGTTCACTTAGTGTTCACAGTATGTCAGATTTAATCCAATATTGTTAGTTTTTAAACACTGAATAATATTACAGTAATGCTGTGTTTTGTAAAGCAGAACTCATTTCAAAGAATGGAATAGTGCACAGAAGCCAGTAAGCAGTTATAACCTATACTATGTGCCAAAATGTCAAATTGATTGATTTATGACATGTGATTTATGAACCCCCCTGTCACCCCTGATTGACAGGTATGTGTGACATGTTTGGACATGATCTTCCTGGGATGTATTGGCCAGTTGTTGGATGTCAATGATTGTTTATGGTGTGCTTATGTTAATGATGTCTTACCTCTCACCATTGTTCCTTCCTGGTATGCTTTTCACACCTACATCACTACCTACATCCTAAATTTGTTGTTTAAATAATGGTTTAAGATGCCGTAGTTAAAACACAGAAGACACTCTGCAACTTTGTTACAATGGCTGCTCCGAGAACTCCTAAAACCCCTAGAAGAAAGATGTGTATTTCACCAACAAGAGGACCTGTTGAAATGAGAGAGGAACTGACTTTTGCGCCAAGGAAAAAACAACATGTTAGTTTGACAAAGTTTATTCATGAAGATGTGGATTTTGCGAAACGTGATTTCTCATTGTCTGGTAATCGTGTAGAAAGATATGTGTTTGACAAGGTGATGCGGACTGTGAAACTCTATGCTGTGGATATTGGAGATGATTTTACATCACAGGAACCCTGCCTGATTTTTCCTGCCGAAGATTGGTTTATGTTTTACAATTACGTTTGGAGAGATTTGAATGACTGTGGCGACGAGCCATTGTACATCACTGATTGGGACGGCATGACTCCTTATATTTTTTGCTGCAATGACAAGACAAAGGTCCACGAACGTGCATGACCTATTCCTGAGTCTGAGCATCACATGTACTATGACATGAAATTTTTGTTTCAGTGGAAAGATGTTCGTATGCTTGACGACATTTTTACCTGTATTGACAAGATGTTTAGATGGTGTGACATGGATAATCACTACAGTTCTGTAAAGACAATATTTTTTCACCCTGAGCACGGCGTTACCAACCCCGAAGACTGCCTCTTAAGTCCACCCCCATATTACAACCATTAAAAACGCCTGCAGTTCGGTACATTCGCTACATATATTCACCATGTCTCAAGAATCTATGTCTGTCTACTGTTACAGCAACACTCCTGAGACAGCACCAGCGATGCCTGATGACAATGCAACACCACTGGAGCCCCACCCACAAATTTGTGACAACAGCTGGTTGGATAAATTTAGCAAGGATCTGGGGTATCACAACCTGACCTTCCTTACAATGCCGTACGGCAATGCTGGAGCAATAGCTGGAGCTGTGCCCTATGCTGGGATTGATGACACAGACAGTGGTATCCACTCTTACAGCTTCATAATCATAAAAGCAACTGTCGTGGTCCTTCTGGAACATCTCATTAACAAAAAGCTGAAAGAACTCTGTTTGGGCTGCGAGGTGGACCATCCGAGTCAGATTAGACATTCCTGCTTGTTTGAACCTGACACCTATTTCTTTGATGCAAACTTTGAGGAACTGTCTCATAATCTGGTTAAACCAGGACTTAAACACATCATAGCTCAAGCATTGAGCCGGTGTGGTTTGAGGATTCAACCCCAGAGGATTCAGGGGGCGGTGGACACTATTTTGCATGAACCGCGTGACGAAGTTTACATTGTGGAAAAGCTTTGTGAAGTCAGAGAGAAAGTTGTGGATGTCAGCAGTGAACAGATTGTCTATGACGCTGTGGACAGCTGGAAAGGCTCTGCACAAGTTGTCTGAGTGTGATACTGAAATGGGGAACACATGCTGTGCAACAGGACTGGCAAAGTGTCTACTTAAACGTCGAATTAGATGTGAGATGACCAACTTAATGTACAAGATCATTAATGACTGTGTTGATGTACCTGTTGCTGTAAACGAATGTGGTGTTGATCCCAAACATTTAACAAACCTCAAGAAGCAAATGTCTGTTGTAAAAGGCATGTCAAATGAGTGGACAGATATGATGCGTATGTGTATTAATGCGGGCAATCCAATTTGTGCAACTATCAGAAAAATACTAGACCTGGTGACTGAATGTGGCAGTTGTATTAGAATTGCTGACATAATCTGTATGTTTACATATGTGACTGATTTATGTGTAATCACAGTGTCAAGAAATAACCAGACTGATGTTTGTGAAATTATTGAAACACTAGTTGATTACATTCTTGAGAAAAACACTGTGATGTGTATAACATTTCTACAGTACCTCGATGCTGTATGATGCCATTGTTCTCTTTTACTGAAATAAAAAAACGTTTTGTGGAGACTTAAGTGACAATATGTCTGAAGAAATGAAAAATATTTATTACACACCTTCTAACCCGGGTTCTTTAGGAGGTAAAAAACGTTTAAAAGATGGTGTTTTAAGAAACGGGTGTTCGTTTAACCGATAAACAAGTTTCAGACTGGCTCGCCGGCGAGGATGCTTACACACTACACAGAACTGCCCATCTAAAATACAAAAGGAATCGGGTTTTTGTCTATGGTACTGATATGCAGTTCCAGGCCAATCTAGTTGATATGTCTGCATACGCCAAGGAAAATGACAACAATCAATTTCTGTTGACGTGCATTGTTCTGTTTAGTAAATATGCATGGATGTGTGTGTTGAAAAACAAGAGCGGCGCCGAGGTGACTAAAGCTTTTGAATCTATACTGAAAGAGGGCCGTGTGCCACACAAATTACAGACAGACAAAGGAAGGGAGTTTTTTAACAAGCATTTTCAAAGCATGACAAAAAAGTATAACATCACACATTTTGCACCCGCCACAGAATTAAAACCCTGTGTCGTTGAGCAGTTTAATAGAACCTTAAAAGGTAGGATGTGGAGGTATTTAACAGCTACAAACTCCAAACGCTACAACGATATACTTAAAGACATCACGGATGGATAACAGCATCAGCTATCACAGAAGCATCAAGATGAGACCGGTTGATGTGAACAAAGAAAATGAATCTATATGGGTCTAGTGAGGGTCATGGTGTCAACCCAAAATTTAAATATAAAGTTGGCGACATTGTTAGAATTTCTAAAGTAAGAGGCCTGTTCACAAAAGGGTATGAGGAAAACTATACGCAGGAGTTTTTCACTATAACGGTGTGCATATCACACGACCCACCTGTCTACAGATTGTGTGATTATGATGGCGATGTCATCGACTGCATTTTTTATGAGGAGGAATTACAAAAAATATTTGTGAACAAAAACAAGACATTTAAAGTGGAAAAAATGTTAGATAAGAAGAAACAAGTCCAGAAAACTTTAGTGTTGGTTTGCTGGCTCGGATGGCCTACAAAATTCACGTCACGGATCGACCAGAAAGAATTGGTGGATATATAGAAGCCATAAAAACAAAAGACCAACCACGGCTGAGGGTGGATTTTATGTCATGCTGCCCTGCAATGCCTCGTTATCTGTTTATCCGGCAAACCGCATATCTAGTTATACAACCAGGTTAGTGAGATCTATAAACATAAAAGGAGAATGGCAAGTTGAATTGATCGAATTTGAATATTCCGTGTCATGGTACACATTTAATGAGGAAGATGCTGCGTTCATTCTCAACTATGGTGAAACAACGGCGAAAGATAGTGAGAAACACATCACTGAATATCCTGTTGAAGGCAAAGAGATAGAGATTTTCATCACCAGCGATCAAAAGATATCAAATGTACCTTCCAGGTTAAAGACTGGATATTATGATGACATCGTTTTTTTGATCAGGGAGATCAACGCAAACCTGCCATCGCGGGTGAGTCTTGGTTATGACCATGTTAAAAACAAAGTGTTTCTGAAAGCCCCTCCAAAGACGTCACTGACATTTTATGGAAAGTTGGCTAATATTTTTAGGATTAAAACCAGGGATTGCTATAGAAACTGGTAAGCAAACTCATGAAAATCTTAGTGTTGGGTACTCACCTGTGACGTATGCACCCTATCAAGCAGACATAAATGGAGGGTTCTACACAATGTATATCTACATGGATATTATAGAATATCAATGAGTTGGTGATCATCATGTTCCACTACTAAGGTGTGTACTTATAGACGGTGAGAATAATAAGATTGTTAGTATTAGATATGACAGACCACATTACATATCAGTTAATAAATCGTCCATCACCGAGATAACAATACAAGTGAAAGACGATCAAAATCAAGACATACGTTTCAGATACGGGAAGGTGTGTACTAAGCTACACTTTAGACCTGTGAAACAATTTGTTTAAAAATTGCATATTTCAACAATCACAATGCCGACCCCATGCGTTATGTGGCCTATTACCAGAATCAGACCGGCAATGGACTCCCCGGCTATGCCGGGGGCTGTGTTATGTATGGAGATGGTTTGGGGGGGATGTTTAGAGAGCTTTTTAGAATGGCTATACCATTGCTAAAACGAGAATTTAGCATAGCCAAGCCACATCTTAAATCAGCTGCAAAAAACATACTAAGTGACGTTGTTAGCAACATATTATCACGGTCTTTTAATAACAACAGTACTCAAGACGGTCCAGGCTAATGGTGATGGCTCGCAAAAGAGCATCTAGGACACCAGGGGTGCAGAGGAGTGGCCAAACGCAGAAGAAAACAAAACATACACCTAAGAAAGCGTCAGTTATAAAACACAAGCCCAAGGAGACAACAAAACATGCTACATCAAAAAGACCAAAGAGTTCTGTTAAAACAATATTTTAGATCATGGCTTTACTACACAACATGTCAGAAGAGTGTTTAAAAACTGAACTGGATCTGTTCACAGTGCCATAGACTCAAACCGCTATTGAAAAAAATATTTATATAGAAGTACCACCATTATCAGCGATATCGGACTCATCACCTTTGGAGTTTTTTATGGTGGGGACTGGAGAGGATTATGTAGACCTAAACAACACATTGGTGTTTTTGCATTTCAAAATCACTCATGCTGATGGCACAGATATTGCAGACGGAGCCTCTGTGGGTCTTATTAAGCGGGGGCAACAATATTTTCACAAGTGGATGTGTCGCTTGGAGACCGTATGATATCACAGAGTTCTAGCATACATCCTTATCGTTGGATAATAGAATGTCTTACCAATTATGGTAAAGATGCCCTTGAAATGCTTTTCTCCGCAGGGCTCTTTTACAAAGACACAGCTGGACATATGGATGTGGCAGACCCCGCTGGGGGTAATCGCGGTCTGACAAAGAGAGCGGCCTTTACCAACGGCAGTAATGTGGTTGAGCTACTTGCACCTGTTCACAGTGATATTTTCTTTCAAGAAAAATGTATGCTTAATGGGGTGGACATTAAAATTTGAATAACAAGAGATAAAGATGAATTCTTCTTGATGAGGAGCGATGCTGTAGCCTATAAACTAAACATCTTGTCAGCCTCGCTATTTGTGAAAAAAGTGTCTGTGTCACCAGCTGTGAGATTGGGCCATGCACAAGCACTGCTCTCATCAACTGCCAAGTACCCCATCAACAGAGTGTGCCTGAAAAACTTCTCAATTCCTGTAAAATGCATTTAAATGATCCTGTAATTAAAAACTCATTTGCATTTAAAAACTATGACAGAATTTTTGACCATTTATCAGGATGGACAACAGCCCCCAGCGAAGCCTCTGCAGCCTGAATATGAAGGTGGTTCTGCAGTGCGGGAATTTTACCAGTTAGCATTGGCTTCTGGAAAGCGTCTTAAAAATCAGGCTCTATCTATTGATAGGGAGGAATTTCTGCATGGCTATACCCTCTACGCATTCAATCTCACACCAGATGAGGAGTGCAGTCAGCACATATCGCTTATCAAGTCTGGAAATATTAGACTAGAAGCTCGTTTTAGACAACCGCTACCCCGAACAATCAACTTAATTGTTTATGCCATATTCGACAGCATCATCGAAGTGTCAAATCACAGACAGATCCTGGTTGATTACTATTAATATGTAAAAATGGACACTGTCCAGCTTACGACTACCATGGATAAGATCTCATGCAAAATCCATTATTCGGTGTACTCCCGTGTGACTATCTACCAAAAGACCCTTTAAGAAAATTACCATCAGTGGTTATAATCAACAAACATCCTTCAGGACTCCCAGGTGAACACTGGTTAGCCATCTACAGAAATGAGGATGGTGTGGGGTGTTTTTTCGACACCTTTGGTAATAAACCAGATTACCCCTGTTTTCTGCCGATTATCAAAAACGATCTAAACCGCAATTCTAGTGTGGTACAGCATTCATCAGTGTAAATCCAAGATTTTTTTTATCAGAGACTTGTGGTCAGCATTGTGTGTTCTTTCTCTACCACCTGGCAAAGGGGTATGATTATGCTTATGTGTTGAAGCTGTATACCAATGATTTTCTTAAAAATGACAAAAAGGTGTCAGCTTTTGTGAAAAAAATAAACTAAAACAATCTCATTGTAATGAAAATGTTTTCAGGTGTGTTCAATGTGTTCAGACAGGTGAAATGTTTATGTCTTATGCTTAATATTTTCAATAAACAACTAAAGAACAGAAATTTCTTCTTTTGACTCTTTATTATACATACAACACATTCAACAATACAGATAATAACAAGATCAAAACATGAGAACACAGAACATACAAAACTCTGAGATTAAAAACTTAGCCACTGACTCTGGTCAAGAGGGGATGAATTGAATACATGTCCATCTGAATAATTTGAATGTGTTGATGGTAAACTCGGGTGTACTTTCAGTTTTTTACTCTTCTTAGATGAGCTGGTTAGAGTCGGTGTCGATTTGGTTTTGAAAGAGTTAATTGCATGTCTGACATAATGATTTGGCACCGTTGAGTATGGTATGTTTAAAGTAGCAAAAGCCTCCAGAAACTCATTCCATCCAACAGGTCTCCGTGCATCAGCAATCTTTTGTGGAGCCGTGACACCTTTAACTAAATCGAGCATGTGTGAACCAGGGATTGTTCTACCTTTAAACACAAACTTGCCCGACTCAGCCCAAGAAGTGGCATCTTTAGTTTTAGACATTTTATCTAAAATGTAACAAATATTTTTTACACTCCTCTGTGGAACATTCTTCAAAATGTCGACCACAACATTATCTAAAACATCCTGGACACTTACACCGGCCGTCACGGTGTACCAGTCTTTAGTTTATCCAATTGATGCTGTGGAACTACAAACATCTTCTCTGCATACTCCAGCCCCAAAGTTATCTAGAAGCAACCAAGCTGGAGATAAAAGGGATTGCAACGCTTAAGAGGGGAAGAAGAAATCCACCCTGTTGGTTTATCAGCTGTCTCTTTCTTTTAACCCCAATCTTCTTATCTACAACAAATTTGATCTCGCTTTTCCTCCTTCTCAGCTTCTGGTATTGTTGTGACGTGAGTGGTATATTGCCGTAGAGGACATTAAGAGCTACTTCACACAGTGTCACAATGAGCTCGTCTGTGGCAGACTGTAAAATAACCCGTCTCTGTTTGGGTGTTGCTTTTAATAATAATTTTAAAAGAGGCATGTTTCTACAAAGTCTAGCAGACATTTTCACTGTCCAACAGTTTTGTTTCATTACCTTCTTTTCTGCAGGTATACTACAGGATGTGGTGAAAGTAAATCTGTTCTGAGCCGATAGTGTTCGGGTGTTTTTGTTTTATAATCAATCATCAGGTATCCGAAAGGTTTGTTGGTTGCATCTTGATAACATTCCATAAAAATGTTTGTGTTCCTGGGATACATTTGCCTTCCTAGTACATTGACCTGATTGGTGTCTCTGGGGTTTTTAAACAACATCAGATAATTTGTGTTTAAGCTGATCGTCCTGCTGGATTTACACTGGCAAAATAAATTCTATACAATATAAATAGCACTGAGATTTCTGTGGTGAACATGCTGTGTGAACACCTTCTCCACCTCACTGCTTCCGCTGGCCTCTTTCATCAGGTCATCAAGGATCAGCAAATTAGTTTCGCTGATGGGGAACAAATCATCATCATTCAGAGTCTGTGGTAGTCCTTCAACAAATTTAATTTAGTAAACTTTCAACAATTTGTCATACAATGGTTGCCAACAATCATAAATAAAATATTTTTAGAAATCAACCATACAGCATTTTGCAACAATATTTTTTACAAAATATGACTTTCCCGAGTTTGAAGGGCCACTTATCACACATGAAAATGGATGCTGTAATCTGAAATCAAATCCATCTGTGTCTCGCACACCCCATGTCCAAAAAGATTGTCAGAATCCATATGGGAGCGTGGTGAAATCAGGGAGCAGCACACGTTTGTTGTACAACACCTTAAACTTTTTAACAACTGACCTGTTGTGTAGTGTAAAGTGTTTTTTATTTCTCACAATAGTGTCGGTGTATGCCAGTATATGTCGACTATTATCTTCCCCCACAACATAGTGATCAACAAGTCCAATCAGAGTGTCTAACCTAATGGCTTTTGAGTTTACAGCATTGAGAGTGATACCCTTGGCTTTCATGCAGACCTTACATTTAGCAGTGCAGTAGCTGTATGTTTTCAGGTCCCCTGAACAAAACTCTACAATGTGATCCCCATCTCCAACCTCATCAGTCAGATTACCGAGGTAAGGCCCAATGGAGGCTCCCAGGCGCCATCTCTAGAAGTAAAGATGATGCTGTCTGTGTCACTGTACAACAGCCTATCCCCCAACTTATCCATTAGTTCACACAGTTCTAGACGCTCATGTGCAATTGTAAACGCACCAAGAAAGACATTAATGTCATGGGTCTGACCGCCTTTCCTGTCCTCGTAACACCACTGAATTAGTGCAACAGTGTCTGACACGATCGAGAAGTGTTTAATGTCACAACCATCGCCAAAATGTGTTGGGCAAACTGTTCAGGGTCTGAAAGTAGTTCCGTACGTGGCAAGTTTTCGCGCATAGAGAACTGCCCCCAAAGTGAGTTTAGCAGAAGTTTATTAATAGACCAGCGTGCAGGGTTAAGACTTATCTTGTCAAGATTCAGCTTAATCCCCTCTTTCTCAAAGTAATTGTTGATGTAAGATTCTTTGTCTGCATCTGTCACAACATGCGCGGGGAATCCACTGGCCTCTTGTTTGTACTGTAAATTTTTTTTAACAATCACAAAACAAGGTTTCTGACTGTTGAGAGAAATACCATACCTCGTCCACCTTCGTTGCATCATAACCCTTCTCCACAGCCTTTAACAGTTCGATACTGACCCAGCAGCCTGAAATAGCCCTTTCCTCATCAGTGTGTCTACACGGGATGGTCTGATTCTGCTGTTCCGCACATGTACAGCAGAGCGGAAACATAAGCTTGCCACCAGTCCTATAGGGAAGGATAGGGTGTAGCACTTTTTGCGGGGGACAGAACTGTGGCTTTGACAAATCCATAATAATTTTCAAGAGGTTGAAAATCCTTGAAAATTATTTGGGGGTGTCCTATGGGGTAGCATTTCTTGGCCTGGCAAAAGGGGTACAAACTTGTAAAGTCGACATATCATATTTTTTCACCATTGTCAGCTTTATGATACAGCTTGTACGCGTTAGTACGACCACCAAATAGAGCGTTGCGTGGTTTCAATCTTTCAGGATGTGTGTAAGTGGCGATAAATGCCATTACATCAACATCAGTCTGTTTAGCAGTGTTCCAAGCATACTCCCACATCATTTCTACCTCCAACCCATATGCACTCTCTAAAATTTCAACCTTGTCATCAAACTGTCTTCTGAGTGTGCCGTAGGGCAGTTTTGATAACGGGTGTAAATGGTTAGGATTATAACGACATTCATGCCCGTGAAACATACAGCCGTTGAATTCGAGAGCCTTTTTTACACCGTCCTTTTCATAATAACCATTGAGATGGTATTTTCCATTCACCATCTCGCCGTGGTTTAATGCATACTGAATGTCTACGCCGCATGTTGTTTTAACATATTCAAGCCATTCAATGGAAATGTTTGAGTATGTCTTGTTCTGACTGGTGTACGCGTTGTTATGGGTCAGATCTAGGGTGTCTTTTGGTTGGAAGTGGGTTTTATACACTGCCATACAACATGCTGCTAAAGTGGTGCATCTAACGGATCAAGTTTGGTACACTGTATGAATTCATCGCGGTACTTCATGCAAGCCTCCCTGAGCAAAACAACATCATTCTTGCCATACATAGCAAGTTCTTTTTTAAAATCTAACACTTTACCTGATACTGTAACATACCACTCGTCAAACAGAGCCCTCTCTTTGTCAGACATTGTCTCATAGCCATAGAAATGTCTGTCCGGGTATGGTCCTATGTAATCCTCATTTTCTAATCTGTTGAAATTGTGCAGAAAATAACCTTTCTAACCTCTGTGCAGGTTAGATTTAACGCAGCAGATGTCATGGCCAAACGCATAGGGATGAATAAATAACTGTCACTAAAGCGCTGCTTGAATGTGTTGTCATACATTAAAATTATCCGACATCCTTGCATCATGGTTTTAAGTGTGAGCCCTGCTTTTGTGAAATATTCCAAAAGTATAGTTATCAAAACCGGAAGCATTGTGGACAATCCACATGAAATTCTGATAACGTGGATGTCTAAACCTTTTAACAAGTCGTTCTATACAGTCTGGACCAGCGGCTGTGAACTCCTCCCCTTTAAACGTAATGGCGCAAACGAAGTTTGCAACGTGTTTACCATTTACGTATTGTGTCTCAAAATCATAGAATATGTACTTGTCGCTAGGTGCCTCAAGCTTTATTGGTTGTATAAAGCATTGATGTACACTGTCATTAATCAATTCCTCGCCACAATGGATACACCGTTGATGAGCACTGACATGATAACATCTATTACATTTTTGGCAGTATTTTGTAAAAGCACACTGCACAAACTGTTTTTTTTTGTGAAGAAAATTTATTGATTGACCTAATGGCGGTTGCTTATGCGTGTCATAACAATAGTCAGATTTGCAGTACCGCAAACAGTCGCAGCATTGTTTTGTTTTGACGGGGTACTTATAACAATCAGGACCATTGCAGATATCACAGACAAATTAGCAACGATGATCTCTACGGTTAGTAAAACCCTGGTAGCAGTAATCACACACATATGGAGTGCCTATGAACACATTCAACTTCTTAATCATAAAATAGTGGCCATTGTGCAGGTACCTCTCGGAGACGCACGCTCTGATGTTGAACTATGTGACATTTTGACACATAGTATAGGTTATAACTACTCCAGTAGTTTGTATTGGCATGCTAAGCCACATAGGCACCTTGAAACTTGATTTGATATTTTTACTGACATGTCATAATTGTCATAGTATGTGCCATTTACTTCATTTTTATTCTCAAGTGGTAATAATGTTTAAACCAATATAGGTCTAAGCAAATAAAATAAGATATATTTAATATATAAGCTTGGTGCCAATTTTGTTGTTTTCACTGTACAATTAAAACATTCTTTAAGGTTTCATAATCCTTTAAGTCTCGTCTCAGACCCAGCCTCTTCTGGACTCGGTCTTGACTCGGACTCAAGCCTCTCTAGTCTCGGTCTTGACTCAAATGAGCTGGTCTCGACTACCACACTGGTTTAAAGTAAATGTTTCACTGGTCAAAATTGATTTATTTTGCTAAAGAACATTCTTCAAATGTAATTACACAAGAGAAAATGTGTTAATATGCCTTTAATTCACAATTTATGGAAGGAGTTTCACATTTACATACAGTGTAACAGTTTATATATTTGTAAGTTAAATTTATGTAATTGTATTTTGTTATTGTAATATTTTTTTCTTAGTACTGTGACATACTAATGCTTACATGTAATGTTGATAACTGATTCGAGTTAAAGAATCATTGATGAAGCACAGTACCCGTGTGTCTCTTATTATTCTCCTTTTTCAGGAGTGCTACATTTGTACCATCACACTTGGAATGATCTTCCAAACTATTCTGGAACAGTTGAGTACCTCACAATCTTTTAAAAACATTTGAAAACAGACTCTTCCTACTGTACAACTCATCTTTTTAACTTTTTTGTAATTAACATTTTTATTAATTTTCAAAACAAAGAAAAACAAAACATATATACAATGATTCAACATTAACTCCCACTACTTCCCCTCCCTAATCAAGAACCCCACCCGACCCCAAACGGATATCCCAGTGGTCTTACATAAGTATACACATATACAGAAAATAAAATATATATATATATATATATATATATATATATATATATATATATATACACATACATACACATATACATACATATACACATACACATATACATACATATACACATACACATATACATATACACACACACACACACACACACACACACACATATATATATATATATATATATACACACACATATACATACATACATACATACATACACAT
Source organism: Myxocyprinus asiaticus (assembly GCF_019703515.2). Taxonomy (NCBI): domain Eukaryota; kingdom Metazoa; phylum Chordata; class Actinopteri; order Cypriniformes; family Catostomidae; genus Myxocyprinus; species Myxocyprinus asiaticus. Next base: position 38,696,847 of record NC_059373.1, read on the forward strand.
ACACCTATAATAAACATACAACTCTAAACTATACCTCTATCTCCACAGACCCACTGCGAGAGCCCCCCAAAAACGTCAAATATCTACCCCATTTCCCAATAAAAGAATTCCATATCCCAGCCTTCTACGTTACCTCTTCGAAGGCTGCCACCCTTCCCATTTCCTCGCACCACTCCCGAATTGAGGGTGCTCCCACCGACTTCCAACCCCTTAAAACAATCTGCCTGCCTATCATCGCACTGGTGAGGACCCAATTGTTTAGGTATTCGTCACCTTTATGTATTTTTTTTTATGTATTCGTCGATGACCGCCCCATCACCCAAAACACAGAGTCTGGGGCAAAACGAAATTCGAATGCCCAACACGTCACACAGAACACTCTGTACCTTCAATCAAAATTCCTGAATCTCAGCGCACCACCAAAAAACATGGGCCATGTCTCCTTCCTCTGATTGGCAACGCCAGCAGGTGGGTGTGTCTTTAAGATCAAGCCTATACAATTTAGAGGGGGTCCAATAGAACCAATGTAAAATCTTGAATTGTATAAGGCGCACCCTTGCATCTCTCGATGCAGTTTTTATGTTTTTTTTAAATCCTAGCCCATTCTCTCTCCTCCAATTCCAGGTTTAAATCTTTCTCCCATAATCTCTTGAGAGTGGTTGAGACTCCGTACCCCAGACTCTGAATTAATAAGGAGTAATACACTGATGCCTCATGGCCCTTTCCAAAAGCAGAAATCACCTCTCCCAGAGTATCTGCTGCTTTAGGGGGGTGTATGCTATTCCCAAAACTAGTACAGAGCAAATGGTGTAACTTAAGATACCTAAAAAACTGAGATCTGGGGATCCCAAAATATTGAACCAGATTTTCAAAGGATCTCATCACACCGCTCTCGTAAAGATCACCGAGTGAATTAACTACCTCATTGCAATCCACTCTGACCAAACAAAAAAGGGACTTATTAATGCATAGTTTGGGGTTTAGCCATAGGCTCGAGGCAACATTTAGATAAATATCTGAATTAAACACTCTGGACACTTTTGTCCATACTGAGTGCAAATGTGAAATAATGGAGTGTAATTTAACTTCTCTATTTAGTTTGATGGAAAGGCTTTGCAATGGCAAAATAGGGGCAAGAAGTTCTTGTTCAATGCAGAACCAGGGAGGGGCTCTTTCAGGTGGAAGCGACCAATGAGCCAAATGTCTGAGCCCGAATGCATAATAATAAAACAAAATCTTGGGTAGGCCTAGCCCACCTTTGTCAATCGGCCTATGTAATTTATTGAAATGTAGTCTGGGGCGCTTACCACTCCAAATGAAAGACTTCACTATGCTATCAAATTGCTTGAAATAAGAGGGGGGGACATCTACCGGGAGAGACTGTAGAAAGTAGTTAAATTTTGGAATACAGTTCATTTTAATAACATTAACCTTCCCAATCATCGATAAATGTAATGAAGCCCACCTGTCTACATCGCTCGAAAACCGTTTTATTAAAGGGTCAAAATTAACTCTGGCTAAATCAGACAAATTTGTTGGGAATAAAATGCCCAAACACTTAATGCCCTGTTCGGGCCACTGGAAGGCGCCTGGCTGGAAGGCCGTTTCTGGACAGTACGCTGTCAGATCCAAAGCTTCGGATTTAGACCAGTTGACTTTGTATCCTGAGAACTTGGAAAAGGAATTAATAATTCTGTGGAGGCAAGGCATAGATCTAGTGGGGTCAGAGGCGAATAATAAAATATCATCTGCATATAGCAGAAGCTTATGCGCCACACCTCCCGCAATCACGCCTGGAAAATCATCCTCCTTTCTTATCATGGCTGCTAATGGTTCCAGGGCAAGACAGAACAATAATGGGGAAAGAGGGCAACCCTGACGGGTGCCCCTATCCAAAGTAAAATAATCTGAAATTAATCCATTTGTTTGTACCACTGCTACAGGGCATCTATAAAGTAACTTGATCCAATCAATAAACGTACTCCCGAACCCATACATTTCCAAAATCTTAAAAAGATAATCCCATTCTACCATATCAAATGCCTTTTCGGCGTCAAGTGAGATGGCAGCGACCGGAGTCTGATCATTCGCCACTGAACACATGATATTGATGAAACACCTAATATTATCAGAAGAGCTACAACCCTGAATAAAACCCACCTGATCTATATGTATAAGAGATGTCATAACTTTACTTAATCAGTTAGCCAAAATTTTAGCCAGAATTTTTTCATCTAGCTGGATCAGGAAAATTGGATGGTAACTTTTACACTCGCTTGGATCTTTGTCCTTTTTAAGAATCAGACTGATCCGGGCTTGTGTCATGGTTGGTGGAAGCTTTCCATTCTTTAATGATTCAGTACAAACTTCTAACAAAAGTGAAGCCAGTTCTGTAGCATAAGATTAAAAAAATTCAGCGGCAAAACCATCTGGCCCCGGAGCCTTGCCTGTAGGTAAGGATTTAATTACCTCATCAAGTTCCTCCAGGGTTATCTCAGAATCAAGAGAGTTTTTTTGCTCATTTGTCAGTTTAGGGAGTTCTCATGGTTCCACAAATTTTCTAATATCCTCATCAGTAAACAAAGATGCGGAACTATAGAGATCAAGATAGAATTCTTTAAAAGCATTATTAATATCAATGGCTGAGGTAAATATTTCACCACCAGCAGATTTCACTGAGGGAATGGTAGAAAAAGACACTCTCTGCTTTATATATCTAGCCAAAAGCTTCCCTACTTTGTCCCCTGACTCAAAGTATGACTGTCTTGCCCTGAACAACCAAAACTCCACTTTCCGTGACAAAATAGTATTATACCTGTATTTTAATCGGGTCAATTCTCTGTGACCATCAGACGACATTCGGCGCTTCAGCTCTGCCTCGGCACTTTTAATATTTCCTTCCAACTCCACAAGATCTCGTGCTTTGGATTTTTTGATAAATGAGGCATACTGTATGATCCGACCCCTAAGAACTGCCTTAAGTGCCTCCCAAGCCATGCCCACAGTGGATACTGAGGACCAGTTGGTCTCCATATAAACATTGATTTCAGTCTTTAACATTTGTTGGAAATCAGGATTTTGCAAAAGGGATACATTAAAGCGCCAACTATATGATTTATTTTTCTCTGTATGTGGCAACAAGTTCACCAGGGTATGATCTGAGACTAAGATATTTCCAATTGAGCAATCAACAACAGATGAAATGAGGGACTTAGATATATAAAAAAAATCTATTCTAGTGTAAATCTTATGAACTGATGAAAATAAAATGTATAATCCCTACCAGATAGGTTCAAAAGTCGCCAGATATCTACAAGACCAAGATTTTTACAGATCTTGTGAAGTGTCAGTGTTGCTCTAGGGGGTTTACACACTTTTGCTTCACTATGATCAAGGACTGAATCCATCAAAAGATTAAAGTCTCCTCCCAATATTATGTCATGAGAGATGCCAGCAGCTTGCAACATCCCTTCAAGATCTATAAAAAAGCCCTGATCATCAACGTTAGGTGCGTAAATATTAGCCAAAATCACCCTTTGCCCCTGAATTTCTCCTAAAACAACGACTCTTCCCAATTTATCTTCAGTCTGTTTGAGACATTTTAATTGTAGATGTTTATTTATCAATATAATAACTCCCCTGCTCTTACTTGAGCCAGCACTAAAGAAAACATGTCCACCCCATATCTTACCAAATGTTTCAGCTTCCTGTGGGGAAAGATGTGTTTCTTGAAGAAACACTATATCATATTTCTTACGCTTAAGAACAGAAATAACTTTCCTTCTTTTTATGAGGTGCCCCAACCCATTCACATTCCATGTGGATAGAGACAACTTATTCATATTAAAATTTGACATATTGATATAATAAAAAAAAAAAACAAATGAGTGTGTCAAAAACAAGATTACACAGACCACATTCCCCATTAATGCAACAATCAAACCCTGAACTTCCCCCCAAACACAACAAACATAAAAAAAAAAAAAAAACGTGTGTATTAACCTCACGCACGACAGCGCCAACCGGCGACAATTCCTCTAAACTCAAAGAGTCCATGCACGCATGCGAGAACCCCCGCGACAACTTTGCCATCGGATTATTCAAGTCCGGTGCTTCTGCACAAATTTTGTGAGGCACAATTACATAACAGAAAATACTTTGTAAAACAGACCCCAGCCAACAGGCAGAATAACAGAAAAACATGTAGGTTCATTCACAAAACTGTCTCGAAGGTGTTTTCCTCCACAAAATAAACTCCAGCTGATATAAAGCCGTTCAGTTTCCTCGGACAGACAAACAATTGTTCAGTGAGCCGGCTGTTATGAGTGCAGCAGATGGGGTAATCATTCTATTAGGAGGCATAAGCACAAAGAACAAACATATTTAACCACAACTGTCCCGAAGTAGTGTAATTCCACAAAACAAGCTCCAGCCACTAGGCAGAGCCAACGCGAAAAACAAAACCGGCATCCCGGTTCCTCGGATGATCAAAAGCCAAACTAAATTGGAGGCCACGAAAAAAAAAAAAACATAACTTACTCAGCCCATCAACTTTATAAAAGACGTCCTTTATGTGAGCATGTAGACATTTTGAGGTCATCCAAAGTGTCCATTCTCGATCTGGCTGGGAACTTCAGTGTAAAAAAAATCTTCAGTCAATGCAAAAGTTTCTTGGAGTCATGCCATAAAACAAACTCCAGCCGCTAGGCGGAGTCAACGCAAAAAGAAACAAAAATGGCACCCAGCTTCCTCAGATTATAGAGTACCTCAACCGCGAGTCAGTCCACTAATATAAGAAACATCAAATGGCTTACTCCAATGTATTTATAAAGGAGAGTGCCTGTTTTGGACATGTAAATACTTTGCGACCATTCTTCATTTCTATTCTCAGTTTGGCCGGGAACATCAATGCAAAGGCGATCTTCTGTTGGAGTTTCTTACATTCCTTGAACCAATCACGTTTCTCTCTTGTCGAATTCGCAAAGTCCAAGAACAAGAAAATATTATGGTTCTTCCAAGAAAGCTTCCCTTTACTCCTCACCTGGTGCAACACGAGATCTTTATCGGATGATTTCAGAAATTTGGCCAGAATGGATCGAGGCCTATCTCCCTCAGCAGATCTGCGAGCTCGCTCGATTTCCTGTTATGTCGAGCAGACTCGGGAAAAACTCGTCCAGGAATTTCACCATATCTCTACCCTCTTCATGCTCAGGAATTCCAACAATTCATATGTTATTCCTTCGGCTCATATTTTCGAAATATTCCAGTTTTTCTGAAATTAATTCCAAATCTGTTTTGGACACGGGCGAATTAGCGGATAATTCCCTTTCCGATGACTCAAGATAATCGATTCGTTTTTCAACTTCTGTCACTCTTGTAAACAACTCAGAGAATTTTGTTTCCATTGCCGTAATCGATTGACGTATTACAGCAAGATCCTCCAAGTCAGCAAGAACCTTTGTCAATATCACCGACATGTTGGACAACTGACGCTGAATATCTTCTCCCGACGTGCCGTCCAAATCGAGTCCCCGGCTCGCAGTCCCATCAGAGGCCTCAGCTTGAACACGTAAGTGTCTTTTAATGTCTCCAGAGTCTGAGAATTTTGACTTCTTTGCCATGTTTACCTCAAAGAGCAAGTATGTAACTGGGTGTATAGAATCTCACCGGATCACAACATAAAATAATTAAAAAACTAGCAAAGTTCGCAGAGCTCGTGTCTCACATGTCTGTCTCTCACATGGCGTCACGTGAACCCATCTTTTTAACTTTTTATGTTATCGTCTTAATTACTAACTTGTAAATCACTTTGGATAAAAGTGCATGCTAAATAAGTAAATGTAATGCTCAAAAAATTTGTATCTGTCTTCTATTTGAAAGGCTATTAATGTTCATTTATGCTCAATTCAACAAGGCACTGCATAATGTACTGTTGCTCTGATTTGTTGTTCTGCAAAATTCTCACAAAATTCACATTTTCTGCTGATGAGGTTAAGGTAAGGGTAGGTTTAGGAGTAGGAATTGGGTTAGAGGGTATGGATTGGGGTAGAGTTTAGGGTTAGGGTTGTGGTAGGGTTAGGTTTAGGGTTATGGGTGAGGTTAGTAGTGTAACTATAGATGTAATTAAATGCAGGTACTTTAATTGTAAGTACAATGCAACAGCACGTATGCACATAATGAGTTCTTTGTATCAAATGCAAGAATACATAGTAGCTAAAGACACCTAATATACAGCAAAAGGGGTCAGATTATGTTAGATTTATGGTGAAAAATGAGTCTCGATGTTTTATTAGTTTGCTGCATGTAAAAGCTGATTTGTGTGTAACATGAATTCTTTGAACTAAAGTAATTTACTGACATTTTCATTCAGGGGAACATAGCATATATTACGCAGTTGTGTGATCTAAGAATTTTACAATGCACAAACGTCATGATGCATAGAATGGATCAAATAATAAACTTTACAAACATTTAGGCATGATCTCTTTAAAGAAGGTGGTCCAGGACCAAAATAAAAAAAAATCAAGATAAATAAAATGCTCTATGCCTGTTTTAATTTTTTGTTTCATTTTCATTGAAAATTCTTTCACAAGCTTGAAAGAGCTTTTTCCTCTAAAAGAGTATATTTCTCTAAAAGAGCGGCACACACGCAACGTCTTTTTAAAGACGCATCTTTTTATAGATGTCTTTCCGATTGTGTGTTGTTCCTGGTTGCGGTCGTTATCTCTCAACTTCGGATGGTCATGATCGCTGTCTTTCGTGTCTGGGCACGACCCACATGGAGGCAGCGTTTGTGGATGGTTCATGTTCTCATTGCGAGTCGTAAGAAACGGCTGTCCCCTTCCACCTTGAAGGTGTACTTTGCCGCCATAGCAGCACACCATGACGCAGTTGACGGTAAGTCCTTAGGGAAGCACGACCTGATAATCAGGTTCCTAAGAGGCGCCAGGAGGCTGAATCCCTCCAGACCGTGCCTCGTTCCCTCAGGGGACCTCTCTGTAGTTCTTCAGGGTCTATAGAGAGCCCCCTTTGAGCCTTTGCAGTCAGCTGAGCTTAAGGCACTCTCCTTGAAGACTGCCCTCCTGACTGCGCTCACTTCCATTGAGCACAGCGGAAAGGAAGCGCTATCTCCAAGCAGAGGATTGCCCACTGGCTCATTGACGCCATAACTATGACATATCACGCCCGGGACATGCCGCCCCTGGTAGGGCTACGAGCCCATTCTACCAGGGGTGTAGCGGCCTCCTGGGCCCTGGCCAGGGGTGCCTCTCTAACAGACATTTGCAGAGCAACAGGCTGGGCAACACCCAACACCTTTGCAAGGTTCTACAACCTCCGGGTGGAACCGGTTTTGTCCCAGATAGTGGCACACAATACAAGCGGATAAGCCCGGGATAGCCGGCCGGGTTTATCGCTTGCACATAGCGCCTTCCACCTCTTTTGAGCTGAAGACGTACGCCATTAATTCCCAGTAGTGTTCACAAACTATGTTCCCTGGTTGACTTCCTCTGAGCCCTGTGGCAGTCGAGTTTTCAGAGAGACTCGCTGCTGGCCCAGTACACGTGCTAACTAAGAGTCCTGTTCTGGGGTAGGTGCTCCACATGTGGCGGTTCCCTGGAAGGCAAACCCCATGCGATGTATATCTTCCGCTAATTCATTTCCCTGTTGGCAAAATGCGTCTTCCTTGGGCAGAGCGCCTCTGCCCCAGTCTCCATGTTTGTAGTAACTTCTCCCCCATTGGGTAAGATCTACCTTGAAGACTCTCCACATGGTCGGAAAGAGCATATGACGTATTTTTCCACTTAAATATACCCCCCTCTCTTTGAGCGAGGTGTGGTCTCCACGGTATCCTCCCCTTGGGAGGGACACCCCCCGACTAGACCTGGTGGCCCAGTCGGATAATCCCCCTTCTTTTTTAGGGAGTGGAAAAAGAGAAGGGGAAAAGAGGCCATGACTGAGTTAGCCTGTCTCTATCTTTTGGGTAGTCGACTTGTCCCCAAAGGTCCGTTCGACACTCATAACTATGTTGGGGGAGGTTACGTGTCGACCTGGTGTGCTGGCTACGAGGCACACAGTGGTCTGCCCACCACACACCGCCAGTTCACGTAACACAGTTCAGCCAGTTGTGGCGTTTCGTATAGGGACCCCTAGTGTCACTACATCGACACAACGTCGAGTGAGTGACAGATAGGGAATGTCATGGTTACTTGTGTAACCTCCGTTCCCTGATGGAGGGAACGAGACTTTGTGTCCCTCCTGCCACAACGCTGAACTACCCGCTGAAATGGCCGGACCTTGTCTCGGCTCCTCAGCATAAAACCTGAATGAGTGGTTGCATACCAGCTCCTTTTATACCCGTATGTCCAGGGGAGTGGCATGCAAATACCACTCGCCAATTTTCATTGGCCTTTTATCAAAGACCAGAGGTGTCTTGGGCTCCCAAGAGTGACCCCTAGTGTCACTACATCGACACAACGTCTCGTTCCCTCCATCAGGGAACGGAGGTTACACAAGTAACCATGACATTTCCCAGTCTTAATTAGTACTTGAGAGGGTGTTCATGAGCAGCTTTCAAGTAAGAAATTTGTATTGATGTTAAATTTGACATGACATTAAGGCAGCATAACAATGTGGTAGTAATTTCCCTACACACCTCCTTGACCCCAGGAAGTGCATTTTACAAAAAAAAAAAAAAAAAAAAAAAAAAAACAATAACCATAATTAATTAAAATCTGATTTTGTAAAGCAGAGACACTAAAATACTCAAAGTATTCATCTCACCTCTCACCGCTCTGTCCTGAGAGTTCTGTGAAACAAAACAATACAAAAAAATACAATAGTGCAGCCCAGTTAATCCAATGAGTAAATCTTAATCACAGCTGCCACAATTAACTAATCATGAAAGTGCCAATTAAATTATTATTATTATTATTTTTATTTTTTTGCAGCGGTTGAGCATTGTAACTAATCAGAGACATGTCCATTGCTTGATTTCGTGAGATAATTTTTTAAATATTTGAATAATAGTTTTGTTTTTCATGTATCTTAATTTACTGATGTATAAAACAGCAATAAAGTAATTTAGAAACACAGTGTTCAATGTGTTGTGGACATATAGCCTACAATAAAATATGGCATGCATTTGCAGCGTACAAAAAAAGTATGTAAAGTCTTTCAAGAGAGAAAGTACATAAATCTATCAAAGGGCTGAGAGGCTGAGTGGTTTTTGTTGTTGCTTGAATACATTCACAAAAGGTTACTTTTTCTGTCTGCTACTGTCTGCCACACCCTTCCTTGACCCCAATGACACTTTGTGCTACTATGAGTCATGGAGGAGAGGCAAGCTGTCACCATTATGGCAATGATGACAAAGTGTTAATAGCTTAATGTGTTCTTCATCAAAGTAAGTGTTTAACCTCCTGAGACCCGAGCGTGACTGCTGTGTGCATTTTCCATTTCGCTTTTTGATTTGTAACTAGCGGTACCTAATAAACATGCAAAATGAGTATAAAAGCAGGTTGGTGGTATTACTGTTCCTCGACCAGGATTACTTTGAATATTGACCATTTCAAGGATGTAAACAATAACAAAGGAATTAGAATGCAACTATTCCTGAAGCACTTCTGGTATCATTAACGAATCCTTTAAATAAGGCTCTGAGTTAACATATTTTTTCAAAGAGCATCAAACGTTTACCTGAAGTGACTTATCCAGACGTGTTGTTGATAATGAGCGTCTACATGAGAGAGGCGATTAAATTGTATCGTAGTTTATATGCTCACAATTATTTCCTCAGCAGAGAGATCGGAAATATTGGATTGCTCCTATTGTAATCAATGAAGCCGTTCAATGAATCTGTGTGCGTGACCCGCGGATAAGGTAAGGATAAAGCATCTGCTAAATTACTAAATGTAAAAGTAAATGATTTGCACAGCTTCATTCATTATAATGGGAGCGATCCATAGTCACTTTTAGAGCTCTACACATCAAACGTACAATTATTTGATATGAATGTTGTTCAACTACCAGAGAAAAGATGTGTGTTACAGTTGTTATTACTGCACATATCCAGCCTTCTCGCTTCACTGAAGCAGTTCATGTGTTCATTTGTCGTTGCTTTTTTGGAGATCTATACACTTTAATTTCCATTATTTCCAGGTATCCAGGGAACACTTGAGCCACCGAGCAACATGGTCCACATTTTAATAATAACATTTTATGACAATCGTGTTAATGTTTGTAATGATAATCGTGTTAAAAGTCACTATGAATGAAGCACCTCCGGCTGTTGTTTTAAATTAGGGTGCGTTCCATTCAGAAGTGAACATCCCTATGCCCTATTCCCTTTGAAGACTTTAGCATCCACTGTGAGAGCTTTGAAAGGCTGAAAGGTGTGAGGCTCAAAAATAAAGGTCATTAGGAACTCACTTTTTAAGTCATTTTTATTGGAAATTGTTTGAAACGATCTTACAGCATGACTATGATGATTGCTCTCCCTTCAAAGTGCCCTTCGGATGGTGATGTATGCTGTTTGGAAAGCAGTCTGAGTTCGACAACTAGCAGGAAATGTTCAAGGAACAAAAAGACGTCACTTCCTTAAACCATCTTGAAATGGTCTATAAGGGTTCTTTCACACTAGAGCTTTTGGACCCAAATCTTCAGCAATCTCAAGATGCTCGCTATAAACCTTTTCTGTCCTGAACCTGAGTTCATGTGTAACCCTGAAGCACGTGCACATGAATGAGTAACGTTTGCCTCAAACAGCCAATGCGTGAAGTTTGGAGAGAGTCAGCGTGGTGTACATCTCGTGAGAAATTTCAACATCAAGCACTGCATACAGGTACAGTTGGTGTGTAAAGAAAGGCAAAGAGACTCATTAATACAGTTAAATGTGCTGCTAAAAATATATAAGGTTCCCCAATATCTCAAATAATAATCTTTTAAAATCTTAATATCTAATAATAATTTATATTACATATTAAAATATTAATCAAAATCCATTAAATAGCTATATTTTCCTGTGAAGCGCGCTATAATTTGGAGCATGAGAAACAGGGGGAGTGACTTAACTACATCAGAGATGTCACTTTACTCACAGCTGATTGGTTAAATATTTGTTAGCCTATTCTGTTACCCAGAATAAGGGTGTTTCTCAATGCTAAGAATGCAGAGAACAGACTTGCATTCTTATGAAGACTAGTCTTGCCAAGCTACCTTGGAAGAATGAATTTTGGAAGGATAGGAAGACGAAGAATGCGTTTTGAGATTAGTTTCCTCCATGTGTTTATTACTTTATTAAAATGGTGCCCAACAAAACAACAAATACTGACACAGTAAATTGACTCTCACGAGCTGTCAGACTTTTACAAGCTTATAGCAGGAAACTCTTGAGGGAAAACACAATGATAAATATCCTTCGTCTGCCATCGTAGAACCGGGTTCTTTCTTGCCCACAAGTCACCATCTGATGCATCCTCGATATTCAACCTGATCAAGAACAAATCTGGGTAATTTAATGCATTTTTGGTACTTGTGTTCTTGAGCAGTGGTGAATTCTCAGGGCCAGCAAAGCCTTCTCTGCTGGCCTAACATGCCAAATAAATAAATATTTTTCATCCTTTCATTCTCAATCACCATTTTCATATGTATTTTTAATCGCTTTCCACTCTTAATTAATCTACAAACAAACAGAGAAAAATGAAAAGTTTATCCAGTCAGAATTTATTCCTTGATGCTTACAAGTGAAGTGTGATGGCTGTTTCACAAATCGCATGCCCGAAGCAGCGTGTGAGTTTGAGCTCCATCCCGTCAGGCCTTCAGAATTTCCACGGAATCCCTCAACAGTGCAAATGAATGTGCATCTAATGTCAGGTTCATCAGCCAATCAGATTGATTTATTTGTTCTTGGTGGGTGTGATCTTTAGGATATGTCCCGGTTGAGACCTTCTAGCTGGTCTTGAGTGACGCAGTCATGCTTTAAGTGATGTAATTTGAAAGCAAAGAGCACGAGATCTTGCTGACAAGTCAGCTGTCATCACTGCTGTTATTGCCATTGGGAAAGAGATCCTTATGGATTTAAAAACAATGCAGAGATGTTCTGCATGACCATGTGATTGCTTAATTTATTAAACAGGAAAGGAGGACTGATTTTCACTTGAAGTAAATTGGTAAGTGCTTTTTGTATTGTTATAGCAACATCAGGAGTTTTTTTTAAGTGTAAATTAGGCTTGCTTGAGCATTCAGTGTCAGATCAAGTTTTGAAAAGAAGTGCTGCGTTCCACTCAACTCGGAAAGTCAGATTTTACAACTTCCTACTTGGAAAAGTGCAATGGAATGCATATTTAAGTCAGAAATTACAACTTGTAGGCTTGTGCAGAAATTCTCAACTCCGATTTTGCCGAGATGCAGGGGCATGATGTCACACAAATATGTCGACACTCAGGGGGATATACAAAGTAAGTGATAAACATTCACTTTATTAAGTAATATCGATAAATGTGTTAGTTTCCACATTACATGATATTAAAGCTTGTTTAACAAACGCCTGCAGAAACAGGTGTATAAAACATTATAATCTCTTTTGATAATCGTACACCTGAAGCACAAATGCTAGCGCTGCAGCATTATTTATCAGTTGGGTTGCTAGGAGACATCTCTAACGAGAGTCAAGCACCTGCTAAGCTAACGGGAGCATTGCAATTTTGTTTCCTTAAACGTCATCTTCCGAATATCGGGGAATGGAATGCAATTATGGTCGGAGATATCAAGTAGGAATATCCCTCATCCAACTTGAATGGAACGCAGCATAAACATGTACCCTGACGAAACGAAATTTATTGCAAGCAACATTTAAATCGCAAATATTATTAGATAGAATTTTCCAGGTATTATAGACCTCCTTGGTAGATTCATATGAAAAATTATGATTTTTGAATGTCTGATTGGGAGACGTTCATTTCACAAAACAGTCATGCTGCAGTTAAAATTAGGCTTGCTTGAGCATTAAGTGTCGTTTCAAGTTCTGGCTTTCGTGCGTGGACATATTTTAAAAATTTTAATTGGTATTATTAGTTAGCTGCAACATAATGTATGATGCCCAAAGGCATAGGGTCTCTTATTCATTGTGAAACTGTGTTTTCTTAATGACATGAATCACACTGAAGGCCTAGACTTTAAATGCACGGCCCGCCACTGTTCTTGAATATTGTAATTGAAAATTGGCAGTGGATGAGGATGTCGACAAGTCCACGAGAACGTAAGAACACAAAAGAACACACATTGAGAAACAGCCTAAAACCTGCTCTGGCACAGAATAGCCATGTAACATGAGTTTCTAAGGCGATGAACACCGGTAAAAACCGACCTGCCTTTTTTAAGATTGAAAAACCAGAGTTTGCTCAAACTAAACTTAAACTTACCTGAGTAGCCGAAACTGATTCAACATCTGGCAAATATAACACAACATGAAATGACCGCTTTTCAATGATGAATCAATAAACAAGATCAATGTTGTTCTAATGTCAGAGATCAACATTAAGTGAACTATTGCTCTCTGGGTACTTTGCAACACACTCTCTTGTAGAAATAGTATGGATTCGTACTATTTGGCTAAATCGTACGAGTTGGGTTGTACGAATTTGGGTTGTATTAATTTACAACAGACAACTGGGTGATTCTCCCTCGTCTGCTTAAAAAACGCGACAATTACTTTTTCCATCATACACAACGTATTCTTTCTGCTTCAGATCATGCACTGGGACTCTACTCTATGCTTAGGTTTAGACATAGGGATTGGGCATAACATTTTTAAGCATCTAGACAATGCCTGACACGCAGAACTTTTGCTTACTTCGCATTACACATCCGTGTATTTGCACATCTACAAATTGTACAAATTCATACGAAAAAACTCATACAATTTTATTTATACGATTTAGCCAACTCATTAGTTCTCATGAGTTTGGGTTGGTACTTTTCCATTGTACATTATTTGAACAAAGTCTGTTTAGAGCAACTGAGCCATCAGATAAATAGATATAGTCATGACACAGTAGAGCTCTTTAATTACTTTCTTGCAAGGATCAGATTATCCAAATGAAAACTTGACGGGGGGCCAACATTTTTTTCTATATTTATCTTAGCTAGCACTTTTCATGTAAGTAACATGCTAACATAAAAAAAATAAAATAAAATAATAAACTTCGTTAATACTGTGTGTTTTAACATCAAAATACATTTTTTAAGGTCTGGCCATAAGTTCCTCCTTAAGATCTGGCTGAAGAAAAAACATGAATTAATAACTAAACTAAAAGCTAAACTTTTGTAACTAAAAAATAAATTTTGATCCACTTTAAAAATAAAACATAATGACAATTTTAACATATCAGGGCTATTGTTTTACAAACTATGAAAATGATGAGGAACATTAAGATCTTCTAAAGCCCTCATCTTTGGCAATATCAACCCACATAAGAAAACAATGGCCAGTAAATAAAGAAAATTTAAGAATACATTTAAAACTGAAAAAAAAAAGGATAAATGTTTATTCTTTCTCTCTTTATTATCCTCCCATTCAATGAGGAGAGAAATTAGCCTTTCCTTGTCTTGCACGTATTGTTTATTTGCACACAGGAACCAAAGCAGGAGACAGATATTTGTTGAGATAATCATTAAATGTGTCTGATTGGCTGTTCACGTTGCAAAGGATTATGGGTACTTGCTATTTTTCTCTCACCATCCAGTAGAAGTGTAGCACAGTTCCTACATGTTCTGAACAGCCTCATTGCAGAGCAGCACTGAGGTTGTCAGCCCCGGGCTCAAGATGACTTTGTTGCTGCTGGGTTGAGAACCCTGGAAGAAGATATTGAGTTATCAGACCAGAGAGAGGTGCCCGGAGCTAGTGCGAAACCTCAGGATACCATAATGCCAGTGCCTGTCTCAGCAATAGTTCAATCGGCACATACGAGGCACAAATCCACCACAACGACTGGGAAGAAGACAGTTTCCTGTCAGATGAGAGGGAACATACAGGTCTCGACCTTCTAAGCAGACAGCAACAGGTTCCCACGGCGTGACGGTGGTAAACATGAGTCAAACCGCAGTTGCAAGGGCCTTGGTGAAGCTGCAGAGTTATGACAGGTCGGCACCACCTGAGCTGTGCCTCGCACAGGTCCAGCTGTTGGCCTGGCACACTGGGTGGAGCCAAGAGGACCCGGCGGCACATCTAGCATTGGTGCTTGAGGGTCCGACCCTGCAGATCCTTCTCAATCTCATGCCTGCCAAGCACCAGCAGGACCCTCATGGCAGCACTGAAATAGCGCATTGGGGAGCAGTGTATCCTGGAGCAATGGCGGGATAAGCCTGGGGTCCCTTGCTGCGGATATCCAATTCTACACCCGACGAGGGTACCCGTAGTGTGTGGTGGAGTCAAAGAGGGAGTTGGCCCTCCATGCTTTTCTGCAGCCACTCCTGCCTGAATGACCCCAGCAACAAGTTCGACTGGCGGCGCCCAATTCCTTAACGCATTCACTACAGGAGGCTGAGCATGCAGAGGCTGTCTTCAGCATGGCAGCCGGCCATGGCTCCAACAGGAATCTATAGTAGAGCGCCTGGGAGAAGGGACAGTTGCTCACCTCACCTACTACTCCACTCCATGGGAAATGCGAGATGGCGGGTCAGGATTACGGCCTCTACATTTCATGCACTTTGGACGGTTACTTCTGCCAAACCCTCCTGGTTCATCAATCTCTCTTTTCCGCACAGCTGTCCTACCAGGCACCGCAGGCCCACAGCCTGCTGGATTGGCTTTCACACCGAAGTGCATGCGGACAGTGACTGGTGCGAGAGCCATGCTCAGAGGGAAAAAGACTGTTCAAGTGGTGATATGCACCGAAAATGTAAAGCACAATGTTTGGCTGGCTGACATTGAGGATGAGTGCATAATGGGGCTGGATTTCTTGCACTGCCTGGGAGCGTGCATTGATGTGCCAGGTACTCCACTCCAGTTACACACGGAGGTTGTACCACTGGAGGTGGGGTGTCAATAGGCTCAGTGATGGAGTCTGAGGTTGTACAGGAGCATGTCCACTGCGGCACGCCAGCCCGAGCTAGCCAAAACACCTACCCCCCCTCCTCTGAGTCTCCGTCAATGGAAACCAGCCAGGCTGTGCAGGAGTTATGGCAATGCAGCGGTGAGGGGTTGACAACGTGGCAATGGGAGCAGTTTAAGGGATTATTGGAGGCATATTTGTACATTTATGATGCCTGTGACGAGGAGTGTGGGCATTCAGGGTTAGTACAGCATGACATAGATACAGGTGCTTCACAGCCCATCCGCTTGCAACCACACCATCTGGCGTTGACCAAACAACTGCTGGCAGAACAGATAATATGGGAAATGGAGCAGGCAGGAGTTATTGAACCCTCAAAAGGCCCATAGGCAGCGCCGGCAGTGTTGGTCAAAAAGAAAGACTCATCGAGGAGGTTCTGTGTGGATTACCAACACCTCAATGCTGTCACGAGTAAGGACTCGTATCCGTTGCCCCGGTTCAGTATCAGTATCACTGAACGATAGCCAGAGAAATGTAAGCAATCATGCTCCAGTCTGAATCTGTGCTCTGACGACAGCTGAATGCTGTTGCACACACCATTGAATGTTGTTAAACTCACTGCCAAATGTCGGTGCGCAAGCCGCTAATTGTTGTTAAATTACCGCTGAATTTTGCACAGAGAGTTTTCTGATGATTAGACTGGGAGGCGATTTTATCAAAATTGGATGAAGGGCCAGATAAAAATGATTGGTGGGCTGCCAATTGAATATCCCTGCAATAGAGTAATAATACAGTAGATGTGTTGTACAGTACTGTATGGGTTTTGATTGAGTTGTTTCCAAGAAGTGTGATTTGCACCCCCCAACTACACACACATACACACGCGTCTCTGCATCTCTTTCGTTTTCCCAACGTGTGCCTCTGGCTTTTCCTTCCACATATTCCAGTCAGATATTTTTTTTTTCACCTGTAGAGCCAGACTTCAATTCCCAGCTTGCCAGATTGAATCCCAAACCTCTGGCTACTTTAAATCAGACCTCCAAATATTCCAGTATCTGCCAACATTCCAACTTTTTTCCAGTAATGGCATAAACAACCATTCCTTTCCATATCCATATATTCTGGCTGGCTGGCGTATCCATTTGCAATGTTGATGTGAGTAGGTGTGTACAGTCTGTTTTGTAAGCGTTGTAGTGAATGCAAATAACAGGACTGAGGGCTGTGAACAGTTTCATAACTCTTCAAAGTTTGACCACTGCCTGTAAGAGAGTGCTGAACTGATGAGTGTTGGTTACTGTAACAGATATATTTTGTTAGGCAATGATTCATTGAAAGAAGTGAACATAAAGCTTTGTGAAATATTATAATCTTGACTGGGGTGGACCCTTTATGAAGTTTAGACATTAATTCTAATTTAATTTAAACTTCCAACACAAACTGAAATCAATCGAGAGCACAATTCAAAGCACACTGTGCAATTCTGTAACCGCCTGGCTAAGGCTGGACTTAGTTATAAGACATTAATACAAATTCACATACAACTCAAACTTAAACCCATACTCAAACACAGATACTAACTGCGCTGCCAGTGTCATCAAAAACTATTATATTAGTTTTTTAACTGATAGTTTTAACCCATTTCAAACCAAAGCTCAAACTTATACCCAAACAAAATTTCAAACTCAAACCCAATACCAAACTCAAACTTATAACCAAACCTCTCTTATACCCTTATCTTGTGACTAGTAAAACTGCTTAAGATATTTGAGATGAAGAAGATTGGAAGGAAGGAAGTGAAACAATCATTGATTATGACTAAGATTAGACAGTTACATTACTGAGACCATGTAGGTCATGTACCTGGTTCTTTTGTTTAGTGAACACATCTGAAAGGTGTGTTTGATGTCTTATCCTTGTCTGTCTAAAAAGTATTTCAACACTTAAGCCACACTTAAAAATTATAAATGTCATTTAGATAACAAAATATGCCACCAAGCGGCATTTGTTTTATATAAAGAGTCCAAATACAAGCACACAGATAAAACATCTGACCAATACAAAACTTTTTCCAAAATAATAATAAAAATAATAATACTAATTATATAATATACATATATATATATATATACACACACACACACACACACACACACAAGCAGTGTTTCAAGCCAGGTACGTTCTCTGTTTGCATATGGAGCCTGGGAAAATAAAGGATGTTTGCAGAGATAAGGGCCTCACTGTTTGATCAGGTTATAAAGGACCCATTCAAACTTCCTCTGAGCTATATCAATACAACATCAGAGCCCAAGATTAACACTTACAGGATCCAAATCACCTACGCTGGAAAGTTTTGTTTTTCAGTTTAACAAGAGGTACAAAACACACTGGATTCACAATACTTCAACAATATTTTTCTCCTGTTAAGATTTTTTGATGATAGTTATAGTTATCATTACACTTATAAAAAAACATACCAAAAGTATTACACTATGGTAGTAACATAGTGACACTGTTTTTTGTTTGTTTGTTTTTTTTTACATATAGACAACAATGGTCACAGCATTTATTTTTTTAAAAGAATCAATGTATTCTTTGAAATACCTTGGTGTAGTATGCAAATACCATGGTACATGAATACATAAATACTGTATATGTGTGTATACAGCAGATAGATAGATAGATAGATAGATATACTATCATATACTATAGGCTCATAATTCAGTATCATGGAATCAAACAACATTGGTGTTACAGAAATATGGAATTTTTTTGCGTTAATAAATGTGTTCTGTAGCTCTCAGTAGTATTTCTTTGTTGTGCTTTGAACAAATTACTGTGGAAAATTTCCAGTTTAGAACTTATGCTTGAACTATGATCCTATTTTGTGTAAACTTCTAAAGGATACAAGCTACACCCTGCTAGATTACTGATCCAACATCATCATCTAAAAAAAAAAGCAAAAGTGTACAAATGATATCACATTTCTTCCCAGTTTCGGTTCTTGTTGAAGCAGCTGGGTTTGCCCATCTCATGGGGCCAAACAAATATTCCCAGTTAATAGATAATAGTTAAGCTCAAACGACAGCATTTGTGGCATAATGCTGATTGCCACAAAATAAATTTGGACTCATTCCTCCTTTTCTTAAAAAAATACTAATAAACAAATCAAGGTTACAGTGGAAGCACTTACAATGGAAGTACATGGGGCCAATTTAAAGGTAGAAATGTGAAGCTTACATTAATTATTCTGTTAAAACGTGTGAATTATTTGAGCGGTAAGATTGTTTAATTCGTAGTTTTTGCCGGATTAAAGGGTTTGCGGCATTAGGTTGTCATGGTAAATATGTTGTAAAACTTGATTCCACGTGTGAGCTGTTTCCTAATTTTGCCATTACTTAATTTCCCTCTGCTTCTCTATCTATCTGAATTTGTACTGACATTGGGAAATATTGTGAGTTTTATTTATGCATCATGAACATCAATAGGCCCTGTCAGCCATCAGCCCATCCTTGTACAACAATAAGTCCTCAAGCATTTATGAGCAAAAGATTTTTTCATTACAACACATTACACAGTGCACAATAACAGTTACAATTAATACACAGATAAATAGAAATTCATATTCATTGCATACTCTTAAAGGAATAGCTCATCCAGAAATTCTCTCTTAATTTACTCATTCTCATGTCATCCCAGATGTGTATGAAATTCTTTCTTCAGCAGAACACAAATGAAGATTTTTAGAAGAATATTTCAGTTCCCTGTCTGTCATTCACTCAACGTTGTGTCGATGTAGTGACACTGCGGGTTCGCTCTTGAGAGCCCCAATCACCTCTGATTTATTCAGAAAAGGCCAATGAGAACTGGCGAGTGGAATTTGCATGCCACTCTCCACCACAGACATACGGGTATAAAAGGAGATGGCGTGCACCACTCATTCAGACTTGTTCTTCGGAGCCGAGTACATGTATTGTGTTCGTCCCGTCACCTCATTCATTACACTGCTGGATTTAAGGCGCAGATCAGCGGTCACTCTCGCACAGTCAATTGTTGTGTTTCCCCTGGGCGCTTCAGCAGCTCAGTTCACAGGTGTAAAAACAGCAATTTCTAAAAGAGTAAATTCCTCTAAAAGAGCTCGCACAAATGGTTGGCGTCTTTTTAAAGATGTCCTTTCGCATTTGTGCTACTGGATGCGGCCGTTATCTCTCCCCATCGGACAGCCACGAAATCTGTCTCGAGTGCTTGGGTCGCCAGCATGCTGAGGCAGCATTTGTAGATGGGACATGTTCTCACTGTGAGAATATGCCCATGAGAATGCTGCGGTCGTGGCTCTCTTCTTTCTTTGTGAAGCAGAGAGCCACCATGGCTGCTCCCCAACCCGGTCCGTCCTGTGTTGAAGGGGCGGCGAGTGCCGTGGGCGATTTGGGGGCGGCTGTGGAAGTCTATCCGCCAGCTCAGGCCCCGCGGATCTCCCATCACCCAGCACGCTTGTTCTGCCCGGTAGAGTTCACGAGCGAGGCAGGCGGTCCACCTCAGGGTGGATTTAATGTCTCGCTTGGGGCTCGCAATTGGGATGAATTATCAGTGGCAGCATCGGAGGGTGGGCTGCTGCTTTCATAAGTGGACGAGTCTACTGAGCTCCTGCTCTCGGGCGGTAGAGCTCAGGATGAGGCGGACGCTGAGTTAGCAGCCATGCTTGCCCGGGCAGCTGCGAACATCTGGCTTGAGTGGAACTCTCTGCCCTGCCCTGAGCGTTTGCGGCTGGATGATTGATTTTTGGGCTTAGAGAGTGACTCACGGCCGTGCCCTGCCCCAGTGCCGTTCTTCCCGTAAGTGCACGAGGAGCTCACGAGCCTCGTCCTGAGCTCTACCGCCCGAGAGCTGGAGCTCAGTAGACTCGTCCACTTACAAAAGCAGCAGCCCACCCTCCGATGCTGCCACTGATAATTCATCCTAATTGCGAGCCCCAAGCGAGACATTAAATCCACCCTGAGGCGGACTGCCTGCCTCGCTCGTGAACTCTACCGGGCAGAACAAGTGTGCTGGGTGATGGGAAGTCATGGAAGGCACCTTTCTCCACCCGTACACGCTTCGCGGACTCGTCCATCCTGACTACCCTCAACGGCGGGGCAGCCAAGGGATATGTTGAGCTCCCCCAGGTACAGCGCGCTGTGGCGGTGCACCTATGCCCACAAAGCGCAGCCACCTGGAGGAACTGACCAAGGCTCCATTCCAAGGCTTGTAAGTTTACTTCGTCATTAGTGGCGAAGGCTTACAATGCCGTGGGCCAGGCTGCCTCCACCCTGCACGCCATGGCCATCCTGCAGGTCCACCAGGCCAAGGCGCTTAAAGATCTGCACGAGGGTAGGACCGACCCGGGGCTGATGCAGGAACTGCGTACCGCGACTGACCTTGCTCTATGGGCGACGAAAGTCATAACGCGTGCCCTGGGTCAGACAATGTCCACCTTGGTGGTCCAAGAGCGACACCTGTGGCTCAACCTTGCAGAGATGCGTGACGCCAAGAAGGTTCGCTTTCTCGATGCGGCCACCTCCCAAGGGGGGCTCTTCGGTGACACTGTCGAAGACTTAACCCATCAGTTCTCAATGGTGAAAAAGCAGACGGAGGCCATTAAACATATCCTTGGTTACTGATGTAACCTCCGTTCCCTGATGGAGGGAACGAGATGTTGTGTCCCTCCTGCCACAGCGCTGAACCGACCACTGACATGGCCGGGACTCTCTCTCAGCTCCTCAGCACAAATATGAATGAGTGGTGCACGCCATCTCCTTTTACACCCGTATGTCCGGGGCGGAGAGTGGCATGCAAATTCAACTCGCCAATTCTCATTGGCCTTTTCTGAATAAATCAGAGGTGATTGGGGCTCTCAAGAGGTAACCCCTAGTGTCACTACATCGACACAACATCTCGTTCCCTCCATCAGGGAACGGAAGTTACATCAGTAACCGAGACATTCTGTAGGTCCATACAATGCAAGTGAATGGTGATCAAACCTTTGTAGCTCCAATAATCACATAAAGAAAACATAAAAGTATCCCATATGACTCCAGTGGTTTAATCCATGTCTTAAGAAGTGATATGATAGGTGAGAAACAGAACAATATTTAAGTTCTTTTTTACTTTAAATCTCCACTTTCACAGTCACTTTCAGATGTGAAAGTGAAACTAAACAGGCACCACATGTTAATTTCTTATGTAGGGGAGACTGGGGTTGGTTACAACACTTTTTGCATTTCTCTCAGTTACTCAGAGACTATTTGGACTAGACCAACCAAATTTTTATATATTAAACTTACATCTGTCTGCTAATTACCCATACCATTTAAAGATGATTACATATGACATATCATTCACAATATTTATTTGAATAGAAGTCAGGTGTTACAACTGACCTCAACCCTGGGGAAAGTTGCAACACGATCAGGGACGGTTGCAACATGTTAAAAATATATTACATTTCACTAATTAACTTTTGCTTTTTGTCCCAATGAGCATAGTATTCTGAAAATATGTAGTATTTTACAATAATATTATAGTATTATTTATTTATACAACAATATTATAGTATTATTTATTTATTTCAGAATCAGAATCAGAGCTTTATTGCGAAGTAAGCTTACACATACAAGGAATTTGTCTTGCTGACAGGAGCTTCCAGTGCACAACAATACAAAACAGCAACAAGACTTAAAAATAATTAAAAATGGAATAAAACAAAATAAATAAATATTGAAAATAAAATATATATAGAATACACAATATATATATACACACAATATATATATATATATATATATATATATATACACACACACACACACACACACACAGTTGTGCTCAAAAGTTTGCATACCCTGGCAGAAATTGTGAAATTTTGGCATTGATTTAGAAAATATGACTGATGATGCAAAAAAAAAATTTAAGGATAGTGATCATATGAAGCCATTTATTATCACACAGTTGTTTGGCTCCTTTTTAAATCATAATGATAACAGATATCACCCAAATGGCCCTGATCAAAAGTTTACATACCCTTGAATGTTTGGCCTTGTTACAGACACACAAGGTGACACACACAGGTTTAAATGGCAATTAAAAGTTAATTTCCCACACCTGTGGCTTTTTAAATTGCAATTAGTGTCTGTGTATAAATAGTCAATGAGTTTGTTAGCTCTCACGTGGATGCACTGAGCAGGCTAGATACTGAGCCATGGGGAGCAGAAAAGAACTGTCAAAAGACCTGCATAACAAGGTAATGGAATTTTATAAAGATGGAAAAAGACATAAAAAGATATCCAAAGCCTTGAAAATGCCAATCAGTACTGTTCAATCACTTATTAAGAAGTGGAAATTCGGGGATCTCTTGATACCAAGCCAAGGTCAGGTAGACCAAGAAAGATTTCAGCCACAACTGCCAGAAGAATTGTTCGGGATACAAAGAAAAACCCACAGGTAACCTCAGGAGGAATACAGGCTGCTCTGGAAAAAGATGGTGTGGTTGTTTCAAGGAGCACAATATGACAATACTTGAACAAAAATTAGCTGCATGGTCGAGTTGCCAGAAAGAAGCCTTTACTATGCCAATGCCACAAAAAAGCCCGGTTACAATATGCCCGACAACACCTTGACACACCTCACAGCTTCAGGCACACTGTAATTTGGAGTGACGAGACCAAAATAGAGCTTTTTGGTCACAACCATAAGTGCTATGTTTGGAGAGGGGTCAACAAGGCCTATAGTGAAAAGAATACCATCCCCACTGTGAAGCATGGTGGTGGCTCACTGATGTTTTGGGGGTGTTTGAGCTCTAAAGGCATGGGGAATCTTGTGAAAATTGAAGGCAAGATGAATGCAGCATGTTATCAGAAAATACTGGCAAACAATTTGCATTCTTCTGCATGAAAGCTGCGCATGGGATGCTCTTGGACTTTCCAGCATGACAATTACCCTAAGCACAAGGCCAAGTTGACCCTCCAGTGGTTACAGCAGAAAAAGGTGAAGGTTCTGGAGTGGTCATCACAGTCTCCTGACCTTAATATCATCGAGCCACTCTGGGGAGATCTCAAACGTGCGGTTCATGCAAGACGACCAATACTTTGCATGATCTGGAGGCATTTTGCCAAGACAAATGGGCAGCTATACCACCTGCAAGAATTTGGGGCCTCATAGACAACTATTACAAAAGACTGCACACTGTCATTGATGCTAAAGGGGGCAATACACAGTATTAAGAACTAAGGGTATGCAAACTTTTGAACAGGGGTCATTTCATTTTTTTTCTTTGTTGCCATGTTTTGTTTTATGATTGTGCCATTCTGTTATAACCTACAGTTGAATATGAATCCCATAAGAAATAAAAGAAATGTGTTTTGCATGCTCACTCATGTTTTCTTTAAAAATGGTACATATATAACCAATTCTCCAAGGGTATGCAAATTTTAGAGCACAACTGTATACACACACACACACACACACACATATACACACACTACCGGTCAAAAGTTTTGAAACACTTGACTGAAATGTTTCTCATGATCTTAAAAATCTTTTGATCTGAAGGTCTATGCTTAAATGTTTGAAATTAGTTTTGTAGACAAAAATATAATTGTGCCACCATATTAATTTATTTCATTATAAAATGTAATAAAAAAAAATAAAAAATTGGGGGTTTCCAGGGACGCCATGCGAGAAGCAGACGTGTGAGACACGAGCTCTGTGAACTTTGCTAGTTTTTTAATTATTTTCATGTTCGATACACCCAATTACATACTTGCACTTTGAGGTAAACATGGCAAAGAAGTCAAAATCAGACTCAGACTCTGGAGACATTAAAAGACACTTACGTGTTCAAGCTGAGGCCTCTGGCGGGACTGCGAGACGGGGACTCGATTTGGACGGCACGTCGGTAGATGAAATTCAGCGTCATCTGTCCAACATGTCGGTAATGCTGACGAAGGTTGTTGCTGACTTGGAAGATCTCGCTGTAATACGTCGATCGATTACGGTGATGGAAACAGTTGTTTACAAGAGTGACAGAAGTTTTCGATTATCTTGAGTCATCGGAAAGGGAATTATCCGCTAATCCGCCCGTGTCCGAAACAGATTTGGAATTAATTTCGGAAAAACTGGAATATTTTGAAAATATGAGCTGAAGGAATAACATATGAATTGTTGGAATTCCTGAGCATGAAGAGGGCAGAGATATGGTGAAATTCCTGGACGAGCTCTTCCCGAGTCTGCTCGACATAACAGGCCACAAGCTGGAAATCGAGCAAGCTCACAGAGTCCCTGCTCACAGATCTGCTGAGGGAGACAGGCCCCGATCAATTTTGGCCAAATTTCTGAGATCATCCAATAAAGATCTGGTGTTGCACCAGGCGAGGAGCAAAGGAAAGCTTTTTTGGAAGAACCATAATATTTTCTTGTTCCCGGACTTTGCGAATTCGACAAGAGAGAAATGCGATCGGTTCAAGGAATGTAAGAAACTCTTACACCAGCAGAAGATCACTTTTGCATTGATGTTCCCGGCCAAACTGAGAATAGAAACGAAGAATGGTCGCAAAGTATTTACATGTCCAAAACAGGCACTCTGTTAAGTGAGTAAGCCATTTGATGTTTCTTATATTAGTGGACTGACTTGCGGTTGAGGACCTCTATTATCTGAGGAAGCTGGGTGCCATTTTTGTTTCTTTTTGCGCTGGCTCCGCCTAGCGGCTGGAGTTTGTTTTGTGTCTTTTTTACACTGAAGTTTCCGGCCAGATCTAGAATGGACTCTTTGGACGACCACAAAATATCTACATGCTCACATAAAGGACGTCTTTTATAAAGTTGACTGTCTGAGTAAGTTATGGTGTATATACATATATAATTTGTAAAATTATTATTATTTTTTTATATATCTAAGTCCCTAATTTCATACGTTGTTGACTGCTCAATTGGAAACATCTTAGTCTCAGATCACACCCTGGTGAGTTTGGAGATGTTGCCATATACGGAGAAAAAGAAATCATATAGTTGGCGCTTTAATGTATCCCTTTTGCAAAATCCTGATTTCCAACAAATGTTAAAGACTGAAATCAATATTTATATGGAGACCAACTGGTCCTCAGTGGGCGTGGCTTGGGAGGCACTTAAGGCAGTTCTTAGGGGTCGGATCATACAGTATGCCTCATTCACCAAAAAATCCAAAGCACGAGAACTTGTGGAGTTGGAAGAGAATATTAAAAGTGCAGAGGCAGAGATGAAGCACAGAATGTCGTCTGATGGCCTAAGAGAATTGACTAGATTGAAATACAGATATAATGCTATTTTGTCGTGGAAAGTGGAGTTTTGGTTATTCAGGGCAAGACAGTCTTTGAGTCAGGGGACAAAGCAGTGAAGCTTTTGGCTAGATATATAAAGCAGCGAGAGTCTTTTTCTACTATTCCCTCAGTGAAATCTGCTGGTGGTGAAATATTTACCTCGGCCACTGATATTAATAATGCTTTTAAAGAATCTATATTGATCTTTATAGTTCTACGTCTTTGTCTACTGATGAAGATATTAGAAACTTTGTGGAACCATTAAAACTTCCTAAACTGACAACTGAGCAAAGAAACTGTTTTGATTCTGAGATAACCTTGGAGGAACCTGATGAGGTAATTAAGGCCTTACCTACAGGCAAAGCTCCGGGGCCAGATGATTTTGCTGCTGAATTTTTTAGATCTTATGCTACAGAACTGGCTCCACTTTTGTTAGAAGTTTATACAGAATCATTAAAGAACGGAAAGCTTCCTCCAACCATGACACAAGCCCGGATCAGTTTGATTCTTAAAAAGGACAAAGATCCAAGCGAGTGTAAAAGTTACCGTCCAATTTCCCTGATCCAGTTAGATGTAAAAATATTGTCAAATTTTGCTAATCGATTAAGTAAAGTTATGACATCACTTATACAGGTGCATCTCAATAAATTAGAATGTCGTGGAAAAGTTCATTTATTTCAGTAACTCAACTCAAATTGTGAAACTCGTGTATTAAATAAATTCAATGCACACAGACTGAAGTAGTTTAAGTCTTTGGTTCTTTTAATTGTGATGATTTTGGCCCACATTTAACAAAAACCCACCAATTCACTATCTCAACAAATTAGAATACATCATAAGACCAATTAAAAAAAACATTTTTAGTGAATTGTTGGCCTTCTGGAAAGTATGTTCATTTACTGTATATGTACTCAATACTTGGTAGGGGCTCCTTTTGCTTTAATTACTGCCTCAATTCGGCGTGGCATGGAGGCGATCAGTTTGTGGCACTGCTGAGGTGGTATGGAAGCCCAGGTTTCTTTGACAGTGGCCTTCAGCTCATCTGCATTTTTTGGTCTCTTGTTTCTCATTTTCCTCTTGACAATACCCCATAGATTCTCTATGGGGTTCAGGTCTGGTGAGTTTGCTGGCCAGTCAAGCACACCAACACCATGGTCATTTAACCAACTTTTGGTGCTTTTGGCAGTGTGGGCAGGTGCCAAATCCTGCTGGAAAATGAAATCAGCATTTTTAAAAAGCTGGTCAGCAGAAGGAAGCATGAAGTGCTCCAAAATGTCTTGGTAAATGGGTGCAGTGACTTTGGTTTTCAAAAAACACAATGGACCAACACCAGCAGATGACATTGCACCCCAAATCATCACAGACTGTGGAAACTTAACACTGGACTTCAAGCAACTTGGGCTATGAGCTTCTCCACCCTTCCTCCAGACTCTAGGACCTTGGTTTCCAAATGAAATACAAAACTTGCTCTGATCTGAAAAGAGGACTTTGGAACACTGGGTAACAGTCCATTTCTTCTTCTCCTTAGCCCAGGTAAGACGCCTCTGACGTTGTCTGTGGTTCAGGAGTGGCTTAACAAGAGGAATATGACAACTGTAGCCAAATTCCTTGACACGTCTGTGTGTGGTGGCTCTTGATGCCTTGACCCCAGCCTCAGTCCATTCCTTGTGAAGTTCACCCAAATTCTTGAATCGATTTTGCTTGACAATCCTCATAAGGCTGCGGTTCTCTCAGTTGGTTGTGCATCTTTTTCTTCAACACTTTTTCCTTCCACTCAACTTTCTGTTAACATGCTTGGATACAGCACTCTGTGAACAGCCAGTTTCTTTGGCAATGAATGTTTGTGGCTTACCCTCCTTGTGAAGGGTGTCAATGATTGTCTTCTGGACAACTGTCAGATCAGCAGTCTTCCCCATGATTGTGTAGCCTAGTGAACCAAACTAAGAGACCATTTTGAAGGCTCAGGAAACCTTTGCAGGTGTTTTGAGTTGATTAGCTGATTGGCATGTCACCATATTCTAATTTTTTGAGATAGTGAATTGGTGGGTTTTTGTTAAATGTGAGCCAAAATCATCACAATTAAAAGAACCAAAGACTTAAACTACTTCAGTCTGTGTGCATTGAATTTATTTAATACACGAGTTTCACAATTTGAGTTGAATTACTGAAATAAATGAACTTTTCCACGACATTCTAATTTATTGAGATGCACCTGTACATATAGATCAGGTGGGGTTTATTCGGGGCCGTAGCTCTTCTGATAACATTAGGCGTCTTATCAATATCATGTGGTCAGTAGTGAATGAACAATCTCCGGTCGCTGCCATCTCACTTGACGCTGAAAAGGCGTTTGATATGGTAGAATGGGATTATCTTTTTAAGGTTTTGGAAATATACGGGTTCGGGAGTACATTTATTGGATGGATTAAGTTACTTTATAGACACCCAGTAGTGACGGTACAAAAAATTGGACTAATTTCAGATTATTTTACTTTGGATAGGGGCACCCGGCAGGGTTGCCCTCTTTCCCCATTATTGTTCTGTCTTGCCCTGGAACCATTAGCAACCGCGATAAGAAAGGAGGATGATTTTCCAGGGGTGGTGGCGGGAGGTATGGCACATAAACTCTTGCTTTACGCAGATGATATTCTATTATTTGTCTCTGACCCCAGTAGATCTATGCCTTGCCTCCACAGAATTATTAATTCCTTTTCTAAGTTTTCAGGATATAGAGTCAATTGGTCTAAATCCGAAGCTTTGGCTCTGACAGCGTACTGCCCAGAAACGGCTTTCCAGCCTGGTGCTTTCCAGTGGCCCAAACACGGCATTAAGTATTTGGGTATTTTATTTCCAGCAAATTTGTGTGATTTAGTTAGAGTTAATTTTGACCCCTTAATAAAACGGATTTCGAGTGATATGGGCAGGTGGGCTTCATTACATTTATCTATGATTGGGAAGGTTAATGTTATTAAAATGAATTGTATTCCAAAATTCAATTACTTACTGCAGTCTCTCCCTGTAGATGTCCCCCTCTCTTATTTCAAGCAATTTGATAGCATAGCAAAGTCTTTCATTTGGAATGATAAGCATCCCAAATTACATTTCAATAAGTTACATAGGCCGATTGACAAAGGTGGGCTAGGCCTACCCAAGATTTTATTTTATAATTATACATTCGGTCTCAGACATTTGGTTCATTGGTCGCTTCCACCTGAGAGAGCCCCTCCCTGGTTCTGTATAGAACAGGAAGTTCTTGCCCCTATTTCACCACTGCAGAGCCTTTCTATCAAATTAATCGGAGAAGCTAAAATACATCCCGTTATATTGCACTTGAACTCAGTATGGACTAAAGTGTCCAGACTGTTTAATTCTGACATTTTTTTAAATGTTGCCTCGAGCATATGGTTGAACCCCAAACCATGCATCAACAAGTCCCCTTTTTGCTGGTCAGAGTGGATTGGGAGGGGGGTTACTACACTCAGTGACCTGTATGAGAATGGAGTGTTGAGATCCTTTCAAAATTTGGTTCAACTTTTTGGGATTCCTAGATCTAAGTTCTATAAGTATTTACAGCTGCGCCACCTGCTCTGTACTGTTTTTGGGAGTGGTTTACACCCTCCTAAAGTGGCAGACACTCTAGGAGAGGTGATTACTGCTTTTGGAAAAGGTCATGAGGCATCGGTGTATTACTCCCTACTAATTCAGAGTCTGGGAGATGGAACTTCAACTTCTCTTAAGAGATTATGGGAGAAAGATCTAAATTTGGTATTGGAGGAGGGACAGTGGGCTGGGATTCTAAAAAATGTCAAATCTGCATCTAGAGATGCAAGGTTTCACCTCATGCAATTTAAGATTTTACATAGAGTCTATTGGACCCCCTCTAGATTGCATAGGCTTGGTCTTAAAGACACACCCACCTGCTGGCGATGCCAATTAGAAGATGGAGACACAACCCATGTTTTTTGGGGATGTGTTAAGATGCAGGAATTTTGGATGAGGATTCAGAGTTTTATGTGCGAGGTTTTGGCCTCTCAAATTTTATTTTGCCCCAGACTCTGTATCTTGGGAAATGGGGCAGTCATTAATTTGGAGAATAAGCACATGAAAAACTGGGTCCTATCTAGTGTTATGATCACCAGACAGATTACTTTGAGGAGTTGGAAGTCGGCTGGAGCGCCCCCTTTTCCGGAGTGGTGTTCAGAGATGGCCAGAGTGGCACCTCTTGAGGAGGGGGTATCCAGAAGACTGGGGAGTCTGGACATGTTTCGAAGAAGTGGGGCAGATATCTGTCTTTTTTGGAGAGCTCTCGGGGAGGGACAGTGGAGAGAGAGGAGTATGGGTTTTATGTGTGTGATTGTTTTATTTATTTTATGTTTATTTTTTTATTTATTTATTTATTTATTTTTGTTGTGTGTCTATGGTTGTGTGACCACTGGGGTGTTGTTGGGGGTCGGGTGGGGGATTGGGGGGGGTGGGGGGGGTTGTATATTGATTCTGGATATGTGTGTTCTGCTATATATATATTTAATGGTTGAATCAATAAAAAAATGTTAATCGAGAAAAAAAAAAAAAAAAAACATTTTTGAAATTGATGACTTGGACCAAATAATAAAGAAAAGTAGCCAATAAGTGCCCAAGCAGCCAATAAGTTGGGAACTCCTTCAAAACTGTTTAAAAATCATCCCAGGGTGATACCTCAAGAAGTTGGTTGAGAAAATGTCAAGAGTACATGTCTGCAAATTCTAGGCAAAGGGTGACTACTTTGAAGATGCTAAATTATAACACAGTTATGATTTATTTTGGATTTTGTTTAGTCACAACATAATTCCCATATTTCCATTTATGTTATTCCATAGTTTTGATGACTTTACTATTATTCTAAAATGTTAAAAAAATATATATATATAATAAAGAATGAGTAAGTGTTTCAAAACTTTTGACCGGTAGTGTATATATATATATATATATATATATATATATATATATATATATATATATATATATATACACTGTATATATACACATACATACATACACACATACATACATACATACACACATATACATATGTTGTGCAAATCTAAATACAAATTGGTTATATACAGTGCAAGGGAATGTAATGGCAGAAGAGGTTGGATGTGTTGGATTATATAAAATGACTAAGCTGTGTATTGCACATTAATTATTGCTCAATAATTTCCTGAGGGAAAGAAAATGTTCCTGTGCCTGACAGTTCTGGTGCTCAGAGCTCTGAAGCGTCGGCCAGAAGGCAACAGTTCAAAAAGGTAGTGGGCAGGGTGAGTGGGGTCCAGAGTGATTTTTCCAGCCTTTTTCCTCACTCTGGAAGTGTATAGTTCTTGAAGGGATGGCAGGGGGCAACCAATAATGCTCTCAGCAGTCCGAACTGTCCTTTGTAGTCTTCTGATATCCAATTTCATAGCTGAACCAAACCAGACAGATACTGAAGTGCACAGGACAGACTCAATGACTGCTGAGTAGAACTGTATCAACAGCGCCTATGGCAGGTTGAACTTCCTCAACTGGCGAAGGAAGTACAACCTCTGCTAGGCCTTTTTCACAATGGATTCAATCTGGGTCTCCCACTTCAGTTCCTGTGAGATGGTAGTGCTCAGGAACCTGAATGACTCCACTGCTGCCACAGTGCTGTTTAGAATGGTGAGGGGGGACAGTGTTTGGGTGTTCCTCCTAAAGTCCACAATCATCTCCACCATTTTGAGTATGTTCAGCTCAAGGTTGTTTTGTCTGCACCAGACAGCCAGCTGTTTAACCTCCCTTCAGTATGCAGACTCATCGTCATCTCGGATGAGGCCGATGACAGTGGCGTCATCTGCAAACTTAAGGAGCTTGACAGAGGGGTCCTTGGCGATGCAGTCGTTGGTGTAGAGGGAGAAGAGTAGTGGGGAGAGTACACATTCCTGGGGGCACCAGTGCTGATTGTACAGGTGCTGGAAGTGAATTTCCCCTGTCTGTCAGAAAGCTGGTAATCCACTGACAGATAGACGTGGGAGCAGAGAGTTGGTGTAATTTAGTCCGGAGAATAGCTGGGATGATGGTGTTGAAAGCCGAACTGAAGTCCACAAAAAGGATCCTTGCATATGTCCCTGGTCTGTCCAGTTGTTGCAGGATATAATGCAATCCCATGTTGACTGCATCATCCACAGACCTGTAAGCAAATTGAAGGGGATCTAGAAAGGGTCCAGTGATGTCCTTCAGGTGGGCCAACACCAGTCTCTCAAATGACTTCATGACCACAGACATCAGGGCGACAAGTCTGTAGTCATTAAGTCCTGTGATTTTTGGTTTCTTTGGGATGGAGATGATAGTGGAGCCTTTGAAGCAGCATGGGACTTCACACTGCTCCAGTGATCTATTGAAGATCTGTGTGAAGATGGGGGCCAGCTGGTTAGCACAGGATCTAAGACATGCAGGTGAAACACCATCTGGGCCCTGTGCTTTCCTTATCCTTTGTTTTCGAAAGACACGGCACACATCATCTTCACAGATCTTAACCCTCTGGGGTCGACGGACGTGCCGGCGCGTCCTGCTGGATTTTTTCCGCATAACAGCGGAAACAACTTAAAATACTCCGTCATTTTTGGGCATAAAGATAAGTGTAAGACATCATTGGAAACTATAAAGGGTCTACTTTTATTGTGTACACTCACAATAACAACAAAACCTTGTGCTTTTGTAAAATAAAGAAAATAAACAGGGTGCGCTTTCAGCCATCTCTGTCTCCGCAAGCATCTTTCTGAAACACGTCACAAAAATGAAGTGAAACTCCATGAATACTTATCACACAAACATGAAACATATGTCTAAAGAAAGATTAAAATGTCTACTTTTAAATAAAACCATTTAAAACAAATATTCTCCTGCAATGTAATCTGTATGAAACAAAGCGATGTACAGTTTCTCCTGGCTCAGCTCATTATCGCTAATGTGATCCCACCCACCAATAGAGTGCGCTATTCATACGGTAATATGCTGAGACAGTCTATGCAAATATGCAAATGGTAAACGCCCCCACAACAATGCCTTAAAAACATCGAGTTTCATCATCAGATTCACTCACTTTCCTGCATGTTTGGAAGATGGCATGCTACACAGGTAAGGAAGCTCTACAGATGGTCCTAGATAGTGACGAAGAGTTCACATTTTCCTCAGAAGAAGAGCGGGACTCCAACGATGAACGTTTACATTTTGAAGAGCTTGATCCAGCTGAGGATACAATTAATGAGTAAGTCATTTAGTTTTACTTACATTAGTTGACATGCTATTTTATATAAACATGTACATATTTTACTAGCTGGACTATTTCCAGACTTGCCAGCCAGTATTCAGAGTATTGAAATTTGAAATATGTCCTAATAGGCAAGTTTTAGTTACATTTAAATGTTGTTTCGGCTAAAGCAGGTATTTAAATTGTATGCTGTATGATATAAATATGATATGTAATATGATATAAAGTGATATGAATATTTAGATTATATTTTAACTAGTATTATCATCAACGAAACTTGTGCTCGCAAATATGCCCGGTCGATGAAGTGTGCGAATGAGTAAATGTTTGCGGTGTGCTATCTCCGGTAATGGACCATTGACAGACATATACAGCACGCGTCTATACCCATTAATTTTCCGTCATTTATGCATATAGGCTACTGGTATTATACTTTGGAATATATATGTAATAATAGTTTTCAACTTTTTTTAGGAATGTGGCTGCATCACTTTAGCCTTCATCTGCCATTCGCACTAGGAGGGCACGCAGCACATGTGTGAGGTTTGCTTTGTTAAAATCCCCAAGAATAATAATAACTGAGTCCGGATATTGTTGTTTTGTGTCTGTGATCTGATCAGCCAGTTGTTGCAGTGCGGCATTCAAACATGCGTTTGGCGCGATGTAAA
Source organism: Myxocyprinus asiaticus (assembly GCF_019703515.2). Classification (NCBI taxonomy): domain Eukaryota; kingdom Metazoa; phylum Chordata; class Actinopteri; order Cypriniformes; family Catostomidae; genus Myxocyprinus; species Myxocyprinus asiaticus. The sequence continues at coordinate 38,731,150 of NC_059373.1, forward strand.
CACTCACCAGAATAAACGAGGAAAACTCCGGCGGCGAGTAGAAAGGCTTACAGTTAATAAAGAGTGCTTCCAAATTAGGACAGCACATCTTCTTTAACGTTGTTACATCTGTACACCAACTTTCATTGAAGTAAAGCATGTTCCACCGCCTCTCGTTTTCCCGTTAACTCCGCAATGCGATCCATTCTGAACAGCTGGAAGCCTCGGCAAATGTAACGCGCTGTCCGGAATGGCTTCACTCAGCCAGGTTTCTGTGAAGCACAAGGCAGTAGAGGTTGAAAAGTCCTTGTTTGTGCTGGTGAGGAGATGTAGTTCGTCCGTTTTGTTAGGAAGAGAGCTGAGATTCGCTAGATGCATACTCGGCAGCGCTGTTCGAAAACCGCGCTGACGGAGTTTGACCAACGCGCCTGCTCGTCTCCCTCGCCTGCATCTCTTGAACAACACAGCCGTGCCTCCAACTAAAATGTCCAGCAAATTGTCTGAATATTCAAAAACCGGGAAAAGATTGACTGGTATATGCTGTCAAATGTTCAGCAGTTTGTCTCTGGTAAAACTGACTGGAAAAAGATTACTAAACACAGGACAAACAAACAAAAACAACAACAGAATTGGAGAACTCCACACCGAGCGGCCATCCGCAGTGCCATCATGATGTTCCACCATCATGTCATTTAGTAATATTTATCAAATAACAGTTATTGAGTTTTTTTTTTTTTTTTTTTTTTAATGCGTAGAACATAGGGCTACTTTGAGTCAATGTGCAGATGTTACAAATGCTATTCAATCTCTCGATATTTCAGTGTTAGACTGGAAGAATGGAAGAATTTGCAACGCAACAACTTTTAATAAACATGTATTTATTGTACAAAACTGCAACTGTTTACTAAGGAGAACCCCGCTGTTAGTTACCCTTTTCCTTACTCTTGGAATACTGAAAACAAACAGAATAAAATTTCTACATTTAGATGATTTATTCACTGTATGCCAAACAATAATGGCTTACTATTTGCTAATGGACCATTTCAATAATAAGATTACGTTAATGCGAAATAATTAAATGATCACGTTATTAACTCCAATTATTATGTACCTCACAATGACTTGTGCATGTATAAATGTATACGTTATAACGTAATCTTATTTTTTGTAAAAAAAAAAAAAGAAAAAAGAAAAAAAAAGCAATACAAATTTGTATTTGGGTGAACTATCCTTTTATTTACAGCACAATGACTTGTTTATGTTGAAAAATACTGTTTCAAACTAAGTACGTTTTGATTAATTCATACAAAAGGTCAGGACAATATGACAAAAATACAGCTCATGAAAAAAAATTACTTTCATACCTCCAAAACAAGTTTTTTTCAAGGCAGCAGCAAGTATTGAAGTGTCTTCTGTCTTCCTGGTGGGGGGAGGGTCTAACTGAGCATGTGCAGTATGAGTGCCGTCACTCAAGCCTGTTTCTGATTGGAGGAATAAGACTTGTTGCAACCATCCCCAGTCTCCCCTAAAAGTGAAAGTGAAAGTGGAGATTTAGAGTATATAAAAAAAGGGTCTTTCTCCCCCACACCTATTATATCACTTCTGAAAATATGTATTTAAGCACTGGAGTCATATTGATTACTTTGATGTTTCCTTATGTGATTTTTGGAGCTACAGATGTGTGATCACCATTCATCTGCATTGTATGGACCTACAGAGCTGAGATAGTCTTCTAAAATCTTCGTTTGTGTTCTGCAAAGTCATAGTAAATGATGAGAGAATCTTAATTTCTGGGTGAACTGTTCCTTTAAAAATGTATATCATATCAAACTCCTTTGCAGAAAATGTAAATTCTTACCTGCTCATCTGAAATGCCTTCTGTCCTCAGCCTGTCCCTCTCTGTGATACAGTATATCTCAATATGATAAGCAAGAAAAGGGAGGACAATATATAATATTAATGATGGTGGCATAATAGAGACATTTTTATTTTTTAAATCTGTCTTTAAAACGCGTTTTTAATTAAACCTAAGCGATACATTATATTATAAAAATAACTATGAGCATCATTTGTTTGTGTTTACCATAAACTAAACTCCTGCTCCCACACAACTGCACACTTCTCCTCCAGCCAATGATCGCAGCGGGGATTGTGACGTAAGTGGTGTGGGTGGAGTATGCAAATATTTCATGTTTAAATGTATTTGTAAGTTTACTCCAGTTACGGAGAATGAAGGGTAGACCAGCGTGAGTGGTGCGAAACAGAGACGCTTGAGTTATTCTTTTCCTCGGTAAATATTTGGATTCTTCTTTTTCTTGGTAAAATAACCTTTAAAGTTGACAGTTTTATACCTGAACGGTGTTCACTGCACATAATACAGTCTGGCATTCAGCTTCCATCCAGCGGGTAGACTAGTGTTTTTCTCGGGCCAGTCACGCCATGTCCTCCGCGGACGTGTCGGAGCAGAACCGGCGCTGTTGTGTTTTGTCGTGGGAGCAGGTGCAGCGTCTGGACTCCATCCTGGGAGAATGTGTCCCGATCCACGGCCGAGGAAACTTCCCCACGCTCTCCGTTCAACCCCGGCACATTGTACAGGTACAAGAGCTCCCTCACATTTACAATACACTATAATGAAACCTCTTGTTTGTCTAGTTTTCAAAAAGGGAATGGAGTTAGAAATGTGCTGTATTCCTTTGGGAGTTTCTAACTTTGGAACCAGTCCTTGAGGTTTCTAAATTGAATTTTCTTATATTAATTGAATTTAACAATAAAAGACTAGACATTTTTAGACACATAGCTTTCAATAGGACTGTTATGATTAGCCTACCAATGCCTCTCTCAAATATTTAACTCTTGTGCAACCTTCAGAACGTTTTTGTCTTTTTCATTTTTGTTTTTTCCTATCAACATGTTAATGCCATGGTCATAAATTTTGTCAGAGGTGTGTATTTGTTGGGGAATTTTGATATTTAAACCTCAGTTCCTGTAATACATCTATAATACACTGTGTACACAAAATATTCACACTCAGGACCTTCAGGACAAAAATGTCCCCATTGAAACCCATTAAAACTGCAATATTTGATCCCAGAGCCATTAAAGCATTAAATCATGAATTCTATGATATTATGCTTCCATTACGGAGCCCTGCTTCAAAATTGAAATGTTTTTATATTTTCCATCAGATGGTGCCATTTTTATAATGTTCAGCCTATGGAGCAAATACATGCTTTTTTCCTATTTTCTGTTTGCTGTATTATAGAGCACTGCAGGCCAATTGAATAAATGATGCAGCTACAATTATGTGAGGGTGTCTTGGTATGGATGCCAGTGTGTGTTTTGTATGTGTGTATTGAGAAATTTGTGTATGTGTAAAAAAACAACAGTGGCATTATGTAAACAAATTGGCATTTAAAGGGTTAAAATCCTGAAAATTGATGAATATTTGGTAGTTATAATCAGGACTGATGTTGGTTAAAAAATCTAAGTCAATGTAAGTGGAAAATAATATTAATATAAAATATCTTTATGGCTGTTTTTGACACGGACATTTTTGTCCTCTAAGGTACTTTTTTTTTAATTTTTTTTTATCTGACATTGCACAAAAAATAATAATGCATCAAAATCAGTATTGTTGCTAATCATTGACATATCCCAGACTGTGATATCCCCCCCCCCCCAAAAAAAATTTCCCCTTAGCATTTAGTATATGGAAATTGTGTGTGTGTGTGTGTGTGTTTTTTTTTTTTTTTTTTCTCATAAAAAAAAACAACAGTGGCATTATATAAACAAAATTGCATTTAAAGGGTTAAAATCCTGAAGATGAATGAATAATTGGTAGTTATGATCAGGACTGATGTTGGTTAAAAAAAAAAAACTAATTGAAAGTGGAAAATAATATTCTCAACTAATTGAAAGTGGAAAATAATATTAATATATAATATAATTATGGCAGTTTTTTGACAGACATTTTTGTCCTCTAAGGACCTCTGAGTAAATTTTTTTAAATTGATGCACAAGGGTTAAGAATGTTGTAGGATTTGAAAACTTTAAAACTTTTTTCTTTTCTTTATTTTTGCTAAAAGTTATAACTGTTGTAAACGAACCAGATTGTTTAATACATTCTGCCCAGTAAGACACTCAAGGCAGTATTTTACTGGATTTTACAACGGTTGTTCTTAGGCACAAACCGAAACAATACTTTATTTAAAAATAACTTGCATTATTAGCTATTAATCTGACATCGTCAACAGTGGGGAATGAAAGTATTTAGCTCATGGTTCAATAACATTGTGTTTATTTAATGCTTCGATTGCTGGAATGAGATTGAAATCCTTGATTAGGAAATTAGTAAAGCATATTTTTATTTATTTAACACTGTTATGTTCAAAAAAATATTGTATGAAACGTTCAGTGGTGCTTTTTTCCAGTGGTTTTTATTAAGCATCTCAACTTTTATGCCTGGTATTTCAGTGTTATTTGTCAGTGTTACAGTGAGGTGCCAAGCAGATGGTTTTTCCTGACATTCAACATAGATACATTTGAGCTTTTAAGTCAGTCATGACTTTTGCAGCCTTACTGGAAAGCCTTTATATGTGGAAGCTTTTCTTCCATGTTGAGTTCCAAAAGTTATCAGCAGGTGCTTGTGCAATCATTTCACTAACTTTAATCTATTTACCATCCAGCGAAACTCACTTATATTGAACCCGCTCTTTGCTAACTGATACCTGAAACATACTAAGAACCATAATAACACTAAGAAATGCCCCAGTAGCTTGTTGAAATACCCACATTGTCCTGTTTCCATCTTTTTTATTCTATATGCAAAATGTACACTTACTCCTCGGTCCAGGCAGAATAATAAACAACAAGCAACAAACATCATGCATGGATCTTACATTTCTAACTGAAGCATTTTAATGTGGATAATGAATTAAAGTATCAGTGTCTGCTTATTTATATTAGGAATGGAACATCGCCCTTCATTTAGCTTGTTTTATTTACAGCCTCAAAACTGCAACCAAGCCAATTCACTGCATTTACTGTGTAACACGATATATGGTATTTTTACCCAGCCGTATAGGCTTGTATCTGATGATATCACTGACCTTTCAAATGACAGTGCTCATTACACTACCATCTGCTTGTGGGGAGATATGGCAAACGTGAAAGCCACAGAGAAGTCATTTGGGGTTTAAGCCTAACAGTATCTCAACTTCAATCAATGTTTTTATTCTCTGCCCATCTTTGTGAAAATTGCACTCTTATTTTCAGCATTTTATTTTTAGACCTCTTGAATTGCACTTAAGACTAGTAAACTGGGGTAAATAAATGAATGTACGTGAGATGAATTTCTTAGGATGACATGATTAAGAAATTAAATGTAAGGCATACATATAAACTGTCTTTATGGCTCAGGATGTTTTAGATTCATGTCACTCAGCAGGTGCTTTTCAAATTAATGTACAGCCCCAATTCTGAAAAAGTTGGGACAGTATGGAAAATGCTTATAAAAACAAAATGGTATTATTTGTAAATTATATTCACACTATGCTATATTGAAAGCACTAAAAACATATTTTTTGATGTTTTACTTTGTGTATTGTTATATATATATATATAATATACACACACTGATTTCAAATCAGATAATTGCAACACACTCCAAAAAAGTTTGTACAGTTGAGTGTTTACCACTGTGAAACATCACCATTTCTTCTAACACTTATTAAGTGTTTAGGCACTGAAGACACATGTTTAAGTTTAGCAAGCAGAATTTTCCCTCATTCATCCATTATGCAGGAGTTCAGCTGCACAATTCTATGGGGTCTTCGTTGCCGTATTGTGCGCTTCATAATGCGCCACACATTCTATGCAGGCAGGTCAATCTAGCACCTGGACTCTCTGCTTACACAGTCATGAACTTGTAATCCGGGCAGTATGTGGTTTGACGTTGTCCTGCAGGAAAATGCAGGAACGTCCCTAGAAAAGATGCCACCTGGATGGCAGCATATGTGTACAAATCTTTCTGCATTAATGGTGCCCTAAAGATGTGCAGGTTACCCGTGTCATGGGCACTGACACACCCTCATACCATGACAGGCACTGGCTTTCAGACGCTGATAACAGCTTGGATGGTCCTTTTCCTCATTGGTGCGGAGAACACGACAGCGTTGTGTTTTTTATTTTTTTAACTATTTGAAATGTGGACTCATCGGACCACAAAACACTTCCACTGTTCTACTTTCTGTCTCGGATGAGAATGAGCCCAGAGAAGTTGGCAGTGCTTCTGGACAGTGTTGATGTATGGCTTCTTTTCATAGTAAAGCCTAAACTTGCATCTTTGGATGCAGCAGCGAACGGTGTTGACTGATAAAGGTTTACTGAGCCCATTTCGTAACATCTGAGGGATTGGAGTAACACGTTCAGAAGAGGTTTTCCAGCAGGACAACACCAAACCACATACTGCCCGGATTACAAGTGCATGGCTGTGTAAGCAGAGAGTTAGCTGTGTAAGCTAGATTGACCTGTCTGCATTCCTGATCTGTCCCCAGGGCTGGATTGGTAATCTGGCATACAGGGCATTTTCCCGGTGGGCCGACGCACTTTGGGGCCGATCAGGGGTGGACTGGCCATTGGGAGAACAAGGCCAGCCGCGAAACGGGCTGAATGGGCCACGATAAGCTGAAATGAGCCGCCGCGTTATGCAGAACGGGCCACAAAACGGTGCCGCGATATGCAGGAAAGGACAGCGCAACAACATTTAGGCCAGTTTCCATGTAAAATCCCGGGCCGATTTCTCTTCCCAGCCCAACCCTGTCTGTCCCAATTGAGAATATGTGGCGCATTATGAAGTGCATAATAAGGCAACGAAGGCCCCGCACAATTGTACAGCTGAAGACCTACATAATGGATGAATGGGGGAAAATTCTGCTTGCTAAACTTAACAAACTTGTGTCTTCAATGCCCAAACATTTAATGTGTTATTAGAATAAATGGTGATGTTACACAGTGGTAAACACTCGACTGTCCCAACATTTTTAGAGCTTGTTGCAATCATCTGATTTGAAGTAAGTGTATATTTAAAAAAAAAAAAAAAATAAAAAATAGTTAAAATTCACAAAGGAAAACATCAAATAATATTTTGCCTCTGATTAGTTTAGTGTGTACCACAATAATTGACTGGCACAGAAAACATTGAATAAATTTGTGTAAATGTTTATTGACCAACCTGGTCTAATAGAATCACATTACTGTACTTAAGTTTTTTGAGAAAATCATTTTTACGTGGCTTGTTATAGGTATCCTGGCAGTTCCCAGGTGAAATGAACACTTTGTGCTATTACAGCAACTTTATTCACTTTCATACAAATCATGAGAAAAACGGCAGATTATTAGTTCATACACATACTTTTCGCCCTGTTTCTCACACAATGCTATCTTATTTCATCTAAATGTATTTTTAATTTTCATGAGATCACACTCGTATAGACCTTGTTATCAGAATTTCCATCTATTCAAAAGTAATAAGCACAGATGTCACAAGCTGGTTTTCCATCCACATATTTTTATGCACATTTTGGGATATCACATAAAAACTGCTCGATGGAAACACCAAGATGCGAATTAAATCTCCAGAATGTGCATAAAAAACGTATACACTTGCTTGAGGTGGATAATTGTTTTATTTGATAAGAAGAAATGCACATAATCTGTGATGGAAAAACATTTACTGAATAAACTTCTGTTGAATTTATTAGGAATACAAGATGTGCATCAAAAAAGTGTCTAGACAATCCAAAGCCTGCATAGAGTTTGTAGAATAAATAAGTGGATTACAAACTTGAACTGTGCAGAAGAGCAGGTTTATTGACACTTTTGAAAAATATCTTATAGATCCGCATGGTGAAGACATAAGGATGGATGAATGCACACACATAGTGCTCCCAGAACTGTGTGACGCACTGTCGCTCCCAGACATGAGACAACATCTGGATGGAAACATAGCTTCAGACAGAAAACCAAGCGGAATATACAGTTTTGCTCATGAATATCTAGTTTTCTTGCTATTAAATGCCTCAAACTAAACTTAAATGTTTTTAAAAGATGTAAAGCCCCAACCTTGGTAAAATTATTCCAATCTGGTGATTAAGTCTTCCTTTGTGTTATAGCATACACCTTTCTTATAACCAAATATGGAAAGACATCTAAGATACAAGTCACTATTATTTTATTTTTCTCACTGGTATCATTAATGCACTGTTGGATGACTTGCATTGGCCTGTTTGGCATGTAAAGTTGGCTTGTTTGTGGCACAGAAATTTAAAAGTGTATTGGTGCTGTTGGAAACAGTAGACTTGTGGGTCAGAGCTTACAAGGCTGGTGAGTATAAGGGAACTCCACAGGATTATGTTTTTTGTTTTTGTTTGTTTGTTTTTTAATCTGAGAAGGATACACTGACTCCACTTCTCTCCAAGACCCAGTAAGACACTCTAATTGTTCTTGTCTTAGAACAGGTGCTTTTCTGAGTATGTGAGTGGATGTTAAAGGAATTCATCCCTACTGCATGTAACATAAACCTGATCAATCCAGTGGCTGGAAATGGTATGAGGCAGACAAAACACTATACATCGGATTTCATAAAGTCATGGACACCCATACCTGCAGAGGGAGCTAATGAACAGAGCCTTTTCAAATCTGTAATTTGAGCAAACATTTGATAGCTAATTAAATGTAATTGTTTTTATTTTTTATATATATATATTTTCTTTAAGTATGCGCTATATTCACCTCCTGAGCACAAGTTAAACATGTTTTGGGATATTTCTGGAATTCTGTTCACCACCCCAAATGAAAATTCACTCATGTTGTTCAGAACCCGTATGACTTTCTTTCTTACATGGAACACAAAAGAAATGCTGAAAAATGTCCAGAGTTCTATTTACTAGGAATGTGCTTGAAGCCGAATACCTTATTCGGAAAGGCACAAATAATGACATAAAAACGAATAACGGATTCATCCGAATAATAGAAACAATATTTGTTTGACTGATTATTCAAGAAGCATGAGGATTAAACAACATTTTATATAAACATATCCAAAATTGCATAGAAATTCAGAGTCTGTGAAGTCAATAATAGTAGCCTACTAAAGTGTAAAACTTAAGAATGAAAATGCACACAGTGTGATTTCAGATCGGATAGGCGCGGTCTCGACTCAGTTTGCAGTCTCCATTAATTGTGTGCATCTGGAGCTTGTCAAGTGTAACATTAACTAAGACACTACATCATATAGACTGCATTTTACACTCCTTAAAATGTCTGTATTAATGTATCACACGATTCACATGTAATGATTTCCATGTATTCATTTATAAACCAACCTGAGCGCGATGTTAAATTCCTGACCTGAAGTGATGATTTCACAGCAGAGCTCGTCTGTTCACCTTTAAAAGTTGACCACATTTATTTTCACATCACCAATTAAGGTAATTATCTGGTTAAGACTTTATTCCAAAAAAGTTTAAATGCTCCATAAAGTACATCTATTCAGAATATTCCTGCTTATGTGGAAAAAAAAAGAAATTGAGACATACGCAATCTTTTCCCCCTCCCTTTAAAATGTTACATTTGAAAAAGTTAACGTAACATTATTATTATTATTATTATTATTGGACTATTATTATTCTTTTCCCACTATTTAGCTAATTCTGTACATGTCAATTAACAAAATAATAATGTCCTCCACATTATGTGTTTAATGTTCACTGCAAAATGTGTGCTTGACATTTCACAATTGCTTGACACCTTGTGCCTCAGTTATCAACATATTCTACAGTTCATGAGCCTACATATACAGCTTCATCTTGTAAGAAAAAAATAAATAAAATAATGAAATAATAATAGCACAATAATAATAATAATACTCATAGTAATAATAATTAGTATTATTTTTATTAGGCTATTATTATAAATAGGCATATTTTATTTATAGAAACTACTGTATACATGTTAGTTACATTTTAAAAATGTGTGTCATTTAGAACTTCCGGTTTTGTGTTCTTCACAATAGTTTGCGTTCTTTCACAGAAATGTTTTACCTTCCCTTCCAGTAGTTTTAGGTTCCTTCTAGGGATGCATAGATATGAACATTGTTGGCCGTTACTGATTTTAACAAAAAACTAGGGCTGTTTTAAATGTAAAATATCTTTTTTTAAATGAATTAATTACATTGTGTCCTGATTAATTAATCAGATTAAATCACAATTAATTGCATATAAAAATATTTGCTGAGAAAGCCCCTCAAATAACAATAATTCAATATATATTTATAAATAATATATAAATAGTATTATAAATAGTTATCTTTGAAAAAAAATATATAATATATATATATATATATATATATATATATATATATATATATATATATATATAATTCAGATAATTAAAATCCATTACATTATTGTGGCAGAGGAGTTGAGCATTGATAAGACAATACAAAAAGCGGATTAGAATCCAATATATTGTTTATTTGCATATTATTGAACATAAGCCAATCATTGGCATACAGTTCACAGCAATCCATTTTGCAAGTGAATTTTGTCAATCAGTTAGAGATTTATTATGAGGGCTTGTCTAAGATCCTGTCAGTGTACACCTTGCATCATGTCATAAACATACCATTTTTAGGTCGCTGTGTCAAGTTAAACATAGTTTAAAAGAACACATCTTGAGATCCCTTAGTTGGGATTTGCGATCCATCAAGCTGTGTTTTGAAATCAAGAACGCGTCCTCGTGTTGTGCTGTCTGCTGAAGGGTTGGTTTGTTCTTTGAATAAGCTGCGCATTGCCTATACAGCTGAAGTTTTGCTTACTTAAAAAGATACAATGCTTAATATGATGACTGATATGAAAAAAAAAATGTACTTCTAAAACATTGCACTTCTGGTTTGCAGTTCAAAACATCAGAACTATATTTTACACGTGTTCTGTACTGTATATGGTAAAACATTACATATTCATACTATGCATATGTTGGATAATTATATGGAAACTTTTACCACATAGTGGAAAAATAAAAAGATTTAACCAAAGAAACAATACCCTCTTTCAAATTCTGTATTATAGTGGTATAATGTATAATGCCGTAAAGACCGCAAGAGGGCGCCGCTTGCTCACACAGCATTAACTGAACGCTGACTGAAGCACTGAATGCAGACTTTATTTTGAAACAAAGTCTTTTAAGGTTTATTAATCGCACAAGTCCATATTTCAGTTTCAGTCTTAATTCATTCAATCATGCAGCATTAATGGATATCATACAGATTTCCCAGAAGTCAAAGTCTGCTGGTTTCAAAGCATTTTGGATGGATTCCCTTATCATGTAGCCTATAGCTAAGTGCCGCTTTCACAACTGTCATGTCTGTTTATGGCAGTTTTTCCACATTAATGTAAGTTGGAAGAATAAAAATGAAATATTGTTCTTAGGAGTTCCAACCCTTCTACATATTGTGGCTATTATTATTTCTGGATTGTGCATTTAAATTCACAGAGTTTTTGTAAAGTGTGTTGCTAATTATTTATAAATAAACCATTGTTTTTTATCGATATGCTGATAGTTTTAATTTGGTCAATAATTAGCCGATAAATATCGGCAGCTGATACATTGATGCATCCCTAGTTCCTTCACAGTACCTTTATCCATTCCTTACAAAAATTAAGCTCACAGACTTGTATGTGCTTCATTTATCTCTTTGCACTTAGCAGGTCACAGTAAGACCATCTGCCCAGAGTGGCAGTCAGTGTCTAGGGAGCAATGAATCTGAGCTCTGCTGGCCTGTTCACCTGCCTGAACCCGTAAAACGCTGTGTGAGAATTTGCTCTTATGACCGTCCTACAAGACCAAAATCCAGCTTTGCCAACTAAAGATGGAAAACAAAACAGGACGTGAGGGTGCGTGCCACCAAGGCGTTGTCAGCACCCATCAGAGCAGTGTTTTGTGGCTTTTTTACAAGTCTTTAATGCCAGGTCAAAGGAAGCAGCCTTGGGCTTTAGTGTCTTTTTTTTAAACCAAGAAGATATCTTTTACAATAGACCACATCTCTTGAAGTTGAAGTGTATTTGAGGTCCAAGTTCTACACTTAAATGTAATACTAAGGATTAAAGGTTTTCTCAAATCAGTAGTTATAGTGGTGCTTACCTTGCCTTACCTGTGTTTTTGTCAACATTCATCCAGTTTTGGTCACCACCATCTGTCCCGAAGGATTTAGTTACCAATGTGTCCAATTGATTCTTCATGCTGGAATTTTTTTTCCTGGTAGCTCCATTTCATGCTCATTCAAATGCATATTTCTTCTGTGGAAACTGATCCAAAAGCTTCATTTTATGTCCCAACCTTTGCTGTATCCCAGAACATTTGTTCTGGAGCTCTTTGTCAATTTTCATCCTAGGTGCTTCTCCAGTGCTCTATAGTTTGATTTTAAAGGTTGATTTTTCTCTTTGCCTGGTCATTTTTAGACAGGTTGTCAGAAGTGGTCAGACAGATATCTGGGGATGAAATGGCGTTTAGTCCCTGAGAGGTTCAGACATTGCCAGGATTATGTAACTGTGCTGACAAATAGGCTACCAAACTTTGGTGGTGTGATGGGTAGAGCATAACAGGCAAATGGTACACATCCATAAATCAGAGCAAGACAAAGAAATTGAGATGGCACAGAATTGCTAAAGCTAAAGTTTGATACTTTTCTGATTACATTTTTGCTGTTATCTCAGTTTAATGTGCAAAGACCGTTTGCAAGCCACTTGTAGGTTGACTGTAAACACTCTGACTCTGTGAGTCTTTCAAAACATTTGTTTGCGAGATTTAGACCAGAATATTTTAAGGCTGAAACATTCTCTACTCAAGTACGTGAACGCAGATGCTTCTTGCTATGATGGCAAATCAGTTCCATTAATCCACGTGCATTATTGATGCTTGCACGTGCAATAGATTAAAGCCATACAAGGAAAAGTAGAACTCGCACGTGGGTTTTGAACCGTTACATGAACACGGAATCTCCAGTGCATGCAATACAAGCTCTCGCACGCGAGCAAGATCATTCTTCTAACTTTCAAAATAAGTGGTTTGTTCCTGGCAATGCAAGAGTGCATGGTTAACCAGACTGTGCATTGACCAAGTTCTCGCTTCTGCGTACTTTTGTAAAGTATATTTCTGGTCTTCTTTCACTAAATGGATGGACTTCTTTCACTAATATAAGCAACCATCTCACCACAACCAAGAACACATTAACAATCACCCTGAAGATCATACAAACCACCAAAAACAACCTAACAACCGCATATAAATGCACTATAAACTGCGCAGAACACCTTAGCAACTGCATAGCAATGCCCTTGCAACCACGCAGAACACGCTAGCAACCATATAGAAATGCACTAAAAAGCACTCAAAACACCTTAGTAATCATATACAATTGCCATGGCAACCGCCTGTTTGAAAATTCTGTTTGATGTTTGAACGAACAGGAACCACTCACATTTCCTTCAGAAAATGTAAAAATCTAGTGGTGCAGAAACTACACACTTTACCTTTAAGACCATTCAGGGTGTAGTGTTTTTCGCCCTCCCGATACGGTGTCTTCTGTCCTGGCCAGACACTGCGCAAATACAGAACCTCCACAAAACTAAACTAAGGATATTTTCAGAAACTTAAGATCACATCTTTCATCAATTGTCAGTCTGAGGGGTTATTTTCCATTTTCTCATTGCCAAAGGATACGCTACAGTCTTGATTAAATAAGTGGTTCACCCTCAGGTTAATAAAACAGTCAATTTATCTCAACATATCTAATTGCTGATTTATGAAACATTATTTTTTGTCAGTTATTTTGAAAGTTTTCCATGACTTGATGACAACATGTGTGTGTGTGTGTGTGTGTGTGTGTGTGTGTGTGTGTGTGTGTGTGTGTGTGTGTGAAAAGAAGTACAGATAGAGTAATAGGACAAAAAATCAAAAAGCTGCCTGAAGCCTTTAAACAAAGAGCACTTTGCATTTCCCAGGGGATAATCTGCATGCTTCAGGAAAAGCCGATCATCATCTCACTTCTCACCTGTGTCAATCTCTGAGAGATGTCTGTTTTTTCAGAGATGACTGTGAAAGAGCATACTTGGATTGCACTGCACTGCATAAGTCTGAAAAAGAAAAGTGGTCAGTTTCTTTTAAGACTTACTGAGATCCTACTCTTCCTTGGATCTAGACAGGTAGAACATTCAAGGGTAATACTGTGTGCTTGTGGAAATGTATTACAGATAAAATTAAAATGAGGCATGACTTGTATCCCTATGTATACAAGGGTTGACATTTATTGTAAGCCATTCTAAATTATTCTACGGTATTCTAAACTTAGAGTTGTTAGTCTGAACTGTCTGGGAATCAAACCAGGAATTTGACTATTTTGAATTGTGTCCAATTAGCATCAAGTAGTAGAAATATTCTAATTATTAATTATTTATTTTTTTGCATCATTTTCTCTTATACAATCTTAAGACTTTAGATTAATGGCTTAAAGTTTGGCCAACTCTACAGCTTATTCTGGCCAAGAACCGCCAAATGGACAGGAAGACTGACATGTAAAGCAAGAAACCATAGTTTGCTAAACAAAGTGGTAGAGCAACAAAGTGGTAGCTCATTCAGATTGTGGCGTAGTCATCTCCATGAATGACTGTACAAACAACAAACAAATTAGTGGAAAATGTGTATAAACTGTGGTCAGAATTTCCATTCGTTCAAACAAAGTGAGTATTAGTTACTGTATGTCACATACATAACTCCGCAAATAAAGAGTAATGTACAGGTGTACCAGAATATGTTTATGATGGTTGTGTAATTTCAGAAAGTTTGCTGATCTTCTGGCTTTTAGTCCTGTGTATAACTTGTATCCGAAGTAGGCTAATTATTTTATCATAAGTAATGGAATCACTTCCTGTTCCTGTAAGCTGTTGACAAATTTCTTCATCTGCTCAGAAGAAAAGATTGACTGTCCAGTTGGACAACATTTTTTGACTTCCGAATCACAGGTGTTAAACGGTGTGGAGTAATAGCGTCATCTTTGTCTAAACTTTTATTGGCCCAGTGCAAACAGCTTATGTCAGAGTGCCCTGACCTTGTACGTGCTCAGACCGTTAATCTATATGGCTTTGTTCACACATAGCATCAAAACTTTTCTGGTAATGTTACAACTTCTCATTTAAGGAAATTGCTACGGCTGATTTAACAGTATTTCCCAACCTGTCCTGTTCACACATAACCTCTAAACGTAAAAAATTTAAAACGTTAAGTTTCCAGAAAAGGCTGTATGTGTAAAAGCTCCTCTTGTTTACTTTTTAATAAGTGCCTCAGCTCTGATTATCTTTCAAAGAATCAATGGCATTTCACAAACATTTGCAAATCCAGTAGGAGCCTATTATACCTAGGAAACAAAGTCATGTTTACAGGTTAACTGATAAATACCAGAGTACCATAACTCCCAGAAATTATATAGCAGCCATCCAGTCAAATTGGAGCTTGAGGATTTTGTAAAGCTTGTCCATTTGTGTGTGTGTGTGTGTGTGTGTGTGTGTGTGTGTGTGTGTGTGTGTGTGTGTGTGTGTGTGTGTGTGTAAAATATGCATGAAATGGTCCGTGGGCATGCTATCGGAGGCTGAAACTATATGAAAAGTATAATTAAAGGATTCTCAAGCTATCATTATGGGTTTCTACAAAACCACACTGGTGGAACCTTCTAGAACTTTTTGGCTTTTCAGTTCTCTAGTTCTTGCAAGAGCTCTAAAGACTGTCAACAGTTCTTTCAGGATCCCTATAATACGGAAAGGTTTTGAGTCACTTAAAATACTAATTATTTTGAAGTTCCTTAGAACATACAGTAAATAGGATATTTGCAACTAATTTAAAAGGTGTCTAGATGTTTTCCAGAGGGTTCTACCATTATGGCTTCTGAGGAGTCCCAAATGATACCTCAAGTATCCTTTCATTTTTATTGTAAAAATGAAAAGATTCGAGGCAACATCTGGGGTTCCTCAGCTGCCACACAGGCGTAATCCTTTGAAGATCCTCCAGACATCCTTTCAGTTCACTGAGAAATGAACTCTTAGCTCCTGCAAGAACTCAAAAGAACTCATTAGGACTATCAAAGGTCCCTTCAGAAAGGATTTGAGGCACTAGAAATACATCTTGAAGTTCCTTGAATACATGGATAAGATAATTGAGGCTCCTTTTAAAGGGTGTCTAGAGGATTTCTTGAGGGATCTGCCAGTGTGGCATGCGAGGGACCCCAAATGGTGCCTCAAGTACTAGAATCATAGAGCCTGTTGTAACTTTCACTGCCTAAGAAACTTAGAAAAAGCATATAAAGTTTTCAAATCTGCATAGATCACAATCAACCTTATTAATGTCTCTTTGTGTTTCTCTAACTTCTCTAACATGTATAGGTGGTACGGGCTCGGCTGGAGGAGCGAGGTGTGGTGGTGCGCGATGTGAAGCTGAACGGCTCGGCTGCCAGCTATGTTCTGCATCAGGACACTGGCCTGGGCTACAAAGACCTGGACCTCATCTTCGGCTTGAGTCTGACCAATGACAAGACCTTCTGTCTGGTGAAGGACGTGGTCCTGGACAGTCTCATTGAGTTCCTGCCAGCTGGCGTGAACCGTGACCGCATTACAGCCCTGACGTTGAAGGAAGTCTACGTGCAGAAACTTGTGAAGGTATGCAATGACACAGATCGCTGGAGTCTCATATCTCTCTCCAACAACACTGGCAAAAATGTAGAGCTGAAATTTGTGGACTCCTTGCGACGGCAGTTTGAATTCAGCGTGGACTCCTTTCAAATTGGCTTAGATTCTCTGTTACTTTTTGACCGCTGCTCCGAGACACCAATGTCTGAGAGTTTCCACCCCACTATACTTGGAGAAAGCATGTACGGAGACTTTGCTGAAGCACTGGGGCACCTACGTGCCAAAATCATCGCAACGCACAGTCCAGAAGAAATCCGTGGAGGTGGGCTCTTGAAATACTGCCACCTGTTGGTGAGGGGATTCCGTCCAGCCTCTGAGACACAGATGAAGGCCCTCCAGCGCTACATGTGCTCACGATTCTTCATCGACTTCCCGGACATCAACGAACAGCGACGGAAGTTGGAGGCATACCTGCAGAACCACTTTAATGGCATGGAGCACAAGCGATATGATTGCCTCATGACTTTACATCAGGTAGTGGATGAAAGCACCGTTTGTCTTATGGGCCATGAGCGGAGACAGACTCTCACGCTCATCTCATCTCTAGCGCTACGTGTGTTGGCCGAACAAAATGCAATTCCTGCACTGTCTAATGTCATATGTTACTACCAACCAGCACCGTACGTCAGGGACGTCAACTTCAGCAACTACTATGTAGCACATGTTCATTCACCCATTTCCACCTGTAACAACTCCTATCAGACATGGCTGCCTTGTAGCTGAGCCAGGAAGGGACCAAAAATACTGGGGAAAATATTTGTAGCCTTCAGATGGTGTTTGGGTGGACTGTTTGGTTTGAACTCTCTGACTTTCCTGGGTGATTCCAACGTCGCTATCTACTCCGGTTAAAATAACTGCTGTACTGCAAAATTAACCAATCTGTCCTAAGTCCTTTCAGACACTTGATTATGATTTTTGAAAGGATTTTGGCCAAAACAGATGAAAAGTTATGGACGGACAGCGGACACAGGAAAATGTCTAAAGCACTTCTCTACTCTATGTTCATGTGTAACCCATTCATGTTTTATAATTGAAATGTTTTTAAATTATAACATACAGCTTTTTTGAATTTATTATAAAAAAATAAATAAAAAAAAAACGGGGAGACTGTTCAGTTCTTACTGTGGTTTCCTACTGTCCTTTTTTTTTTTTTTTTTTTTTTTTAAACTGAGGACCAAAGACATTAGATGTAGCAGTTTAAGTGCTATGTTCCTTCTGTGACTTCAAGTGCCTGAAAACAACCACAAACCCAAATGTATGTAAATAAAAAATGCTTAAAATCCTCATTCTCTGGGATTCTGTTTGGTACAGTATTTTTAATTTCAGTGTCTGAGCATTCCCCCCCACCCCATTCTGTGAATAGATAATATCACAGAGGAAGAAAATAGGAAAGGTCTGAAGGAAAGACGGGGGAATAAGAGTGGTAATTTTATGGTTTGTGGAGCAAGGAAAAGCTGAAACATGAGCTCTCTCTTTCGTTTATGGTAATTCCATAATCTGGACACATTACAGTAATGAGAATTTTTGAGTAATGAGAAATTTGACCCAAACATGTTTTTAAATTATTCACCAAATAGAATCTTTTTGTCTGGAGCCTCAAAATCAGCTGTTTTTTTTTCTTCTTCTGTTTACTTTGTATGTCTATTAGACATTTAGGATTTAGGATAGTATGTGTGTCTGTTGGCCATGTTGCTCCCATTGTAGCTTAGGACACAGCTGACGAACAGCTGTCAGGAAAGAAGTGAATGTGTGTGCTGAATAGGCAGTTCAGAAACACCCTCCACTAGGGATGGGAGGATCAATCCTAAAGTATCAATACTTCCGATACTGATGTTGTATCAAAAATATTGATTCTATCATTTTTTTTAAACTAGGGATATTATTATTTGGTTACCATGAACATGAACAATAATCAGAAGCTTCAAAGTGAAATAAAAAGGATTAGGCTATATTAGCAAATACTTGTGCAGGATGGGAACTATTTCTTCTTCCGCTCATCTTAACATGCATTCTGAAAGACACAAGCAGACAAGTGCTTGCACCGTCACAAGGCTCATTCAAACAAGAGGGATTAGTGCCTTGTAGAGGTTGTGATAGAAAATCAGAGAAACAGCTTCTGGAGTAAATTCACACTAAAATAACAACATATCTAAAGGTGACATTTCTTATGAGTTTGTGTGTATTTGTTGTTAATAAATAATAATAATAGTAAAAAAAAGTTAACCATGGTTTTACTAAAGTAATATTGTAGTAACCATGTTTGGGTTTTTTTTTTTTTTTTTTTTTGGCCTGAAATCATGGTTTTACTACAGTATTATTGAAGTAGTAACCATGGTTAATTGTATGGAAACTATGGTTTAACTAAATACCATGGTTAAATTATAGTTACTGTAGTGAAACCATGGTTAATTTTAAGTTTTGTAATAATGACATGAATTATGACAAAAATAATACTTAAATGGCCCATTTTATCCCAAGAAATCGCAAAAAAATAAATTTAATAGAAGCATCATTGTTGGTATCGGTATTGACAATATTGGACTTGGAATTATTGGTATCGGATTGAAAAGAAAATAAGTGGTATTGCCCATCCCTACTCTCCACATGTTGTTGTACTTTGTGTACGTGCTACAGGCCATCATTCAAGAACCGACCTGATACTTAATGTCAGGGGCGCCATGAACATTTCTAAGGGGGGTATGTAAGACATGATTATGGGATGTAGATTCTTACTAGCCATCATCATCAATTTCTCTTTTGTGTAATAAGATTGTCCATACAAGCTGACAACACTTCTGTTACCACTGCTGTTATAATATATTTTTACGTCTGTGGAGTTGACCGCAATCTGCACTGCAGGTAAGCAATTTGCATTAAGAGATTTTACTGAATAAGACACGATCAATTATACTTACCTAAACTGTGCTGGTTCATGTTTTGGAAAGCAGTGTGACTGAACTATAGCCAGAAAAACTAAAACATGCGCTTCGGTCCAGATCTGTGCGCTAACTGATGACCGCGGATGCTGTTGCACATGCTCACTGAGAGTTGTTAAACTCACCACTGACTTTTGCATAGAGAGCGCTTTTCTGCTCAGACTGCAATTTTATCAAGGTTCGTTACATTTTATCAAAATAATAAATTAGAACAACCCCCCATAAATGTGTGATAAATAAGATGCTGTGCCATGGGTTGTTCTCAAACTGTGATTTCAGTGTTTGACCCATGTGTTTAGTTCAGAATGGATATCCATGGCTTTGATATTCTATTACACAAAAAATATCTTGAAATATCTCATGTTCTGTGTCATTAAAGCAGTTTGAAGGAATTGCATTGCTCAGAGGTTGCTCTTTAAAAGCCCAGGACACTTATTGGGGATCTGAATTATATTTCATGTAAGTATCAACTCAACTCATATTTTCCTCTAAAAATTTAAAAGTTTGGTCTGGGAGAATTTTATAATGCATTTTTGAACATATTAAAATATCTGACTTTTGATTGCAGACTCCAATAAAACTTGGCAAATTGCTGAGATCTCTGAAACTCCAGAAGAGACATGTTTAAGATTACTGAGCTCTTTTTTTTTCACAGGAGAAGCATCTTTTGGTTTTTGCTTTGGAGAACTGCCTATAGAAAATACAATTTCCTCAATTTTTCACAGATCATTTATATATATAAATTAAATTCAATGTAATTATATTTAAGTAAACTTCATTTTAAAAAATGTAGAGTTACAAATATTATTTTTGCTATGATGAATTGCTTAAATGTGTTTGTTGCCTAGAGGCAACATTGTGCAACAGTGCTGAACATATCTCACCAGTGATGTCACATGCAGCCAGTATAGAGAATATTGCAGTTGTCATATGTAAAGTTTTTATGTGATGCTATTTTTAATATAATCCATTATTAAACTATATATACATTTTTAGTATTTACTCAACATTCATGTTAAATTTAGCTAAAAAGTTACCTAGGAGACAATTCTATTAGATTGTCATATAGTGTAAAGGCTATTATGCTAATATTTGTGTAATACATTTGTTAAACTGCATTGTTCATTGCTTTTTTAGTATTTTTAGTATTCTGACAATGTAATGTCAATTTCTTTTCTTTACAATGGTGAAGTCGGAAAGTTCATCCCAGTTTCATCCTTAACAGAAATTGTGAGTGTCATAGAAACATAAATTAGGGGAAAGACAGAAAATATCATATTTCTTAAATTAATGATTTCTGGGCAGAAATGCCATGACTTCTTGACTCACTCTAATAACACAGTCTGAGTTATTTAATATGGAAAGTCAATTAATAGAGGAACATTAAAAACCACTTGGAGAAACAGTATGGCTAGTGGGGCGCCTCCACCAGTCGAGCGTGACATCTTTCATCCTGTTATATTAATTTAAGATGCTTATGGGAAGCATGCATATAACTTTCCGTCAGTTTGATGTCAGATTTAGACAGACATTCATGTAACCTGCTGTTACAGAAGTCTGATAACTGATTCTGAAATGACTGGATTGTATTTTTATTTATTTTTTTCACTCCAAATATTTAATTCCAAATATTTAACAAAATTATTTCCAGAATGTTCCTCAAGGGAGCTGTTTGCTGTGGCAAGACTGCAATGGCCATGTGTTCTGCAGTTCAGAATATTGTTTACATGCTGACTGCTGTTTTTTATTTATTTATTTATTTTATACAAGCAGTGAAAATAAGAGTTGACAAAGAGTTGCAGCAAGCCATCTGGTTAATATCTGTCAGAGGTCATAAAAATAAATAAAATAAAACAATCATGCGACATTTGACATCAGAATTTATATGTTAAAGATATTAGAATAAATATGAATAAACAAAACAAAAGAGTAATTTGTATTTTCATTCACAGTATGACGGCAGAAGAGAGGAAACCCTTTAAAGAATGTCAAGACTGAGTTTAGTGTATTGTGTTATAGATGCTGGTATGCTGGTGTCACCACCAGCCTTCTTAACTAGCTTAAACAGCAAGACTTCCATGGTTAACCATTGTAACCAGTGAAGTTTTGCTGGTAAACAGAACGGCTATTACCTTTAGAAAAAGTAAGGAAGTGAAGAGGTGTAATAGCTCTTTTCAAACACTTACTTCCACTACTCTGATAGCACAGGTACATAACTCGGACAGATTTAGGTTTACATCTGAAAGATATATTTTTTTAGGTTGTTTGCTCATCTGCAATATGTCTATAAGACGTTTCCTCTCAGATGGCAAGAAGACATTCAGAAGATGCATTTTAGATTTTTTATGATTTAGAATGTTTGTAAATCTGCTCTTTTTAAGTTGTTTAGCAGATGCTAATTATGCAATGCTTTCCAGATGAAATGCTCTGAAACAGACATCTCGGAGATGTACGTCTGCTATCTGGGTAATTTGATTAAAAAGGCTTTCCAAGACTACAGATAGAAGACTACAGCAACTCAGAAAATGGAATGCAAGTGGAAGAGTACAAAGTCAGAGATGTTTTGTGGTGCATGGAAGGGTAGCGTCTCTAGCTACAGATAGGCTCTAAAAGCTGCCAGGTCTGCATATATTAGCAAACTTATAGAAAATTACCACAACAATTGTAGGTGTTTATTCAGTACAGTGGAAATTGACAAGGAACAAAGCTTTGACTGAACCAGATATTCCATTGCACAGTAGTAATGACTATATGAATTCCTTTACAAATAAAATTGAGACCATCAGAAAAAAAGTTGGAACCATGCAACCATCTGGAACAATACCTCAGAAGACAGTGTTTCCTTGTATTCCCAATGTGCAATTTCAGTCCTTCGCTGTTATAGGTCAAGGAGAGCTACCCATATTTGTTAAAGCATCAAAACCAGCAACATGTATGCTAGACCCTCTACCCACTAAGCTACAGAAAGAGGTGTTTCCTGTAACCTCAGAACCTTTTCACATTCTGTTATTAACTCCTCGCTATATTTAGGACATGTACCCAGAACTTTCAAGCTGGCAGTTACAGTATCAAACAGCTTGTCAAGAAACCACAGCTTGATCCTGGAGAATTGGCTTATTATGGATCAATCTCAAATCTCTCTTTTAGGTCTAAAATACTAGAAATGGTAGTGTCTTCCTATGTTCATTTTTATAGAGAAATTATATCAGTGCATAATTTCAGTCAGGATTTAGGCCCCATTCAAAGTACAAAGACTGTAATTATTTAAGTTACAAATGACTTGCTCTTATCACCTGACCATGGCTGCATCTCCCTTCTAGTGCTTTTAGATCTTAGTGTTGTCTTCGACATCATTAGGGTTGCCACCTGTCCCATAAAATACTGGATTGTCCCACATTTAAAGATAAAATGATGCGTCCCGTATTGAATCAATACGGATGTGATTTGTCCCATATTTAAGCTGGTCAGATGGCGTCACGGTGAAATCGTTCCAGATCGCCAATTTAACATTGATATATGTTGGAAAATTTGCCTACGGTGGTTAAGGGACCGTCTGAAAAGTCCACACATTGTGCTAAAACGTGCTGATACTGTGGAGGGTGTGGTAAGGGACCGTCTGAAAAGTCCACAAATGGTGGTAAAACTGTTTTTTTCTATATAAATGTTCAGTAAGATCAAAAAATGTATGAATACAATCATAAAGACAAGTACAGGTGAAGGAAAAAAATAAACAAATAAAATAAATAAAAATGATATGTATAAACCATCCAAAATATATACATAAATAAGATAAAGAAGATAATCGAAAAAATTAAAGTATATATATACATTTATAAGTCATGGTTCAGGAAAGTTCTCATTTTAGCATATAAGAAAGAATATACCATTTTTATTAATAACGCATATTAGTGTGGTGTCCCCCCCCAATTTAAATGTCCATGATTTTAAAACTTCAAAAGTGGCAACCCTAGACACCATAGATCACGACATTCTCTTGGATAGGCTTGAGAATTCACTGTTATGCTGTCAATACTCAGCTTTATATTTTCTCGAGACCTGATGAAATTTCCCAATTTTCAAAGTTAACAGAGTGTATCAATGATTTAAAAGAACGGATGGCTAGAAATGTCCTCCTGCTCAATTCTGACAAAACAGAGGCACTAATTATTGGACCAAAAACCTCTAAAAATGATGTTAGAATAAAATTTGTCTCTCGACAGATGTACTATTTCTTCATCTTCTACAGTTAAGGACTTGGGTGTTATGTTTGATAGAAATCTGTACTTTGAAAATCACATTTCCAATGTTTGTAGTACAGCATTCTTCCACCTCAGAAATATTGCTAAATTATGACACATGCTCTCTGTTTCTGATGCTGAAAAGCTAATTCATGCTTTTATGACTTCACAACTAGATTGTTCTAATGTTTACTGGGAGGATGTCCCGCAGGTTCAGTGAATAAGCTTCAGTTGGTTCAAAATGCAGCAGCTAGAGTGCTGACTAGAACCAAGAAATATGATCATATCAGTTCAATTTTATCATTACTAAATTAGCTATCCTAAAAAAATTCTGCTTATTAATTACAAAGTTTTTAATGGCCTATCTTCTCAATCCTTTCAACCTCCGGCCTGTTGATAGTTTCTAGAATCCATAAGA
The DNA here is from genome assembly GCF_019703515.2 of Myxocyprinus asiaticus. Taxonomy (NCBI): domain Eukaryota; kingdom Metazoa; phylum Chordata; class Actinopteri; order Cypriniformes; family Catostomidae; genus Myxocyprinus; species Myxocyprinus asiaticus. The sequence goes on from NC_059373.1 coordinate 38,755,511, forward strand.
GGAGGTAGATCCTTTTCCTATTTGCCTCCTAAACTATTGAATAGCCTTCCTAGCATTGTTTGGGACTAAGATAGACTCTCTCAGTTTAAGTCTAGACTAAAGACTCATCTCTTCATCCTGACATACACCTAATTTATCTCTCAACCCATAGTTATGTTGCAAAAGTCAGGTCTGCTGGAAACCGGTAAGTGAATGGCATCTACGCTACATATCCCGAGGTTCACAGAGCCTGCCAGATCCAGCCCGATGTCCCATTCCCACCACTATGTGTTGGTGAGTGGTGACTACTTACTTTATATTTCTGTGCCAACTGGACAGTGATGGGCACTTCTATGATCACTGTCTGCATCACTTCATTCTATTAATCCAGAAGATGAACTGCTGCTAACTCCAACCGCACAACAAGGGATACTTCACTGGCAACTGCACCTCGAAATCAGGATGGGCTTCACTGGAAATGAACTTCAACAAGCTTCCAGCTTTCATGCTACGTATATGGCAAGAGGGAAACTGGATCTCCCAAAAAGCCTGGTGTCTACCAAGGTTATTTTTTCCATAAACTAACATCTTATGGACTTTTGTGTTCCTTGGCTTTTCAGTCACATTAATCATTTAAACCACATGAGGACTTTAAGGCATTACAGCATTATTTTCTGTTACAGCATAATTTTCGGTAAAGCTGCTTTTTCAAACCATGTGTTGTGAAAAGTGCTATACAAATAAAAAATTACTCGACTTAGAGATAGTTTGTAGAACAACACTGGAACAATTCACTATTTGTATCACTCGTGTGTGTTCGCTACACTGATCCTGCTTTGGCTTCTTTTGAAACTATTTTCATTGGCAGAGCAAAAATAATTAAAATTGATGGCCATATTGTTTCAGACACCTAATATTAATTTCTTGTTTATAGACCTGTTGTATAAAAGAAAATTGACATTAAAAATTAGGCTATTTGATTAAATATCAGCATTGTGCCTACAGATGAATAACAGCCATGCTGATATTCAGTACACCAGCACATAATTGGATTTATATTTACCTCTCTTGCTCATTATAGAGGGTAATTTTCCTGGTCTTCCATTTGTTATTGCTTTTTGGCATTTTTTAACATCTCTGATCCATTGTTTGAAGAAAGCTTTGCTGGTGTGTGACATTGCTTGAATTTTTAATTAAAAGTGTGTTATTTCTGCATCACTAGTGCCACCAGACTGAATAGAGCGCTAAAGTGCCCACCCACTTTGTCCAGCTGTACTGTTTTTCCCCCATAGTGATTTCATTAAAGCCTTCATAAAATAGTTCTAAGCCATGAACCAAACCATCCAGCTCCAAGGTGAGTCACAATGTTCCAAACTTTGATTTGAAGCAATAGAGGACTGTGTACTTACTGTCTTTCATGAGGGCATGAACTACAATCCCATGAGCATTGCAAATGACACAATCAAATAAAAAACTATTGATTTAAAAATGACAATTCTATATAAATAAACCATTTATTTTAATTATATTGCAAAATATTCAGATATATACAAATATATAATAGTTTAAGAGTGTAAGGAGACTCAATTGCGTCATTCATGGGGGGGTGTGAAGGTATTGTACGGGGGTGCGGAAGACTGACCTGTTCTCAAATCACACATTCAGCAAAAATAGTGACAATACACGCAAGAACCAATGTGCGCAATTTCTTCACCTCTGTCTTTTCTCCTGCCTTGTTTAAACTTTGGGCATGCACCGCAGCGCAAATGGCACAAAGCATGTAGCAGTGTCAGGTGCATTCTCGATGCATTTATGTACACTGGCGGCCAAAAGTTTGGAATAATGTACAGATCTTGCTGTTTCTGAAGGAAATTGGTACTTTAATTCACCAAAGTGGCATTCAACTGATCACAAAGTATAGTCAGGACATTACTGATGTAAAAAACAGCACCATCACTATTTGAAAAAAGTCATTTTTGATCAAATCTAGACAGGCCCCATTTCCAGCAGCCATCACTCCAACACCTTATCCTTGAATAATCATGCTAAATTGCTAATTTAGTACTAGAAAATCACTTGCCATTATATCAAACACCACTGAAAGCTATTTGGTTAATTAAATTAAGCTTAGCATCGTCTTTGTGTTTGTTTTTGTGTTGTCGCAGTATGCAATAGACTGGCATGTCTTAAGGTCAATATTAAATTTTAAAAAATGGCAATAAAGAAACAGCTTTCTCTAGAAACTCAACAGTCAATCATTGTTTTGAGGAATGAAGGCTATACAATGCTTGAAATTGCCAAAAAACTGAAGATTTCATACAAAGGTGTACACTATGGTCTTCAAAAACAAAGGACAACTGGCTCTAACAAGGATAGAAAGAGCTGTGGAAGGCCAGATGTACAGCTAAACAAGAGGATAAGTACATCAGAGTCTCTAGTTTGAGAACTAGACGCCTCACATGTCCTCAGCTGACAGCTTCATTGAATTCTACCCACTCAACACAAGTTTCATGTACAACAGTAAAGAGAAGACTCAGGGGTGCAGGCCTTATGGAAAGAATTGCAAAGAAAAAGCCACTTTTGAATCAGAAAAACAAAAAGAAATCGTTAGAGTGGGCAAAGAAACACAGACATTGGACAACAGATAATTGGAAAAGAGTGTTATGGATCTTAACCCCATTGAGCTTTTGTGGGATCAGTTAGACTGTAAGGTGTGTGAGAAGTGCCCGACAAGCCAGCCACATCTATGGCAAGTGCTACAGGAAGCGTAGGGGGAAATGTCACCTGAGTATCTGGACAAACTGACAGCTAGAATGTCAAGGATCTGCAAAGCTGTCATTGCTGCACGTTGAGGATTTTTTGATGAGAACTCTTTGAAGTAGTTTAAGAAGTTCAGAATTTTTTTTTTTCAAATTGTAATAGTAATTTTTCACGTTATTATTCTCCTGACTATACATTGTGATCAGTTGATTGACATTTTGGTGAATAAAAGTACCTATTTCTTTCCATAATCTGGACATTATTCCTAACTTTTGGCTGCCAGGGTATACAAAGACGTCTCACGTGTGCCAGTTCTGCTATTTAAATGCAGATGGAGGATTCGGTTTGCAATGTGTTCATGCCCAGGGGTTGCTCCTGCAGCAGTATCATTTTTTATTTATTTATTTTTCCTTCTGTTTTTGTATGATTTGAAAGTTTATAGGCATAATTAAAATGTTTTATGTATTTATGTAATAGAGAAAGTATGCACAAAATGACAGAATAATGTTGGCATTGTGACAAATGTTCATTCATTCAGATTCTTTTTCAGTGAAGTGTAACTTTGCATTCAGTTTTCATAGTATTTTTAAATAAAACTTTTTTATGTTGTGGTGGAACGACCCGCCCCTCCCTCTCGTCATCATCGCCTCTTAGGGCCGTCCTTCAGCCAGGCTCACGACGGTAGTTGGGCAGGAGAGCAAGAAGAGGTGCATAAGCACACCTGGTGTGAATAATGCTTCACTGCTGTCTTCAAAACTCAGAGTGCACCTCTTCTCGGGGAGTCAGTGTCAAATCTCCATGTGTGCACACACTGGCATCCTCGCACGGCCAAATTAAATGCATCACCGGACCTGCTCCTTGGACCCCCAGCACAAGCTAGATGTGTCGCCGGGGTAGAACAGCACGCGTTGCGGCCCGATGGGCTAGAGGCTGGGCCGCCTTCCCCTCTAGCCTTTCCGTGGGACTGGGAAGACAGGCCGCCAAGGATGGTACCGCCCCACTCGCTGCAGACCCAGGGGGGGAGCGTGTGCAGCCGTCGGACCCTGCTCATGCCTGGGCCATTCCTTGGACACTTCCAAGGAGCCCCATTTCACTGTGAGGATGCAAGATTCCCCTTTGTTTTGAACAAAATTCCCCCTGGACACTTTAATTTATCCTTTTATGGACATTTTATTTTATTATTATTTCCAATAAATGTCTCTCCGAGGTTTGACGCCACACCCACTGTGTCTGTCCCTTGCACACCCCGCCACAGTGGTGGAGATGCTGGGAAATTTTGTGGGCAGAGATGGTGCAGTTGGGCACCAAGAGTGACGTCACTCTACCTCTCATTCGCCGGTTAGATGGAAAGCCTGGAGTTGGAGGGAGAAAACACAAGGACAGCCTCCCAGCCGCAGCTAAGGGTTAGTGGCATTTAATAAGCATTTACCCTGCAGCTGGTTGAGGCTGTCACATTAATTTTGCTTTTCTCTGTTCCCACCCAGGTGCGAGTGAGAGGGAGAGCTGGCCTGGAGAGGTATCCACCATACACCCACTCTGACCGTAGGGCCTGGTTGAGGAAGTAGCATTCCCGTGTGGGTGGCTACAGAGTGCGCACCTATGGCTCTTGACTCCATGGTTGGATACGAGCATGGGAGGTGCCGATGGGATGACACTTAGGGAGGAGGAAATGTGATGGAATGACCCACCCCTCCCTATCGTCATCATCACCCCGCATTAATTAAAATTAACACATTCAACACATGAAAACTTGGAATCAACTTTTAACCATATATGCCCCCACCCCCCCATCACCCAACATACATCCCAGTGGTCAGACATTAAATAGCAACAGACATACATATAAACACGCAGTTCAAAGAAAATACTCATAAAAAGACAAAGAAATTAACCAACCAAAAAAAAGAACAAAGATTCCACATATTAATTACAGAAATTACCCAATTGTCCCTCTCCACTACTCCTCCCCCTCAACACCCCAGGAAGGCCAAATAAGTGCCCCACTTCTTGCCATAATCACCCAACCTGCCTACCACCCTATGATAGCTCTTCAAAAGCCACCACTCTGCCCAACTTCATGCACCACAGCGACTTCCATCCCCTGAGTATCACCTGCCTGCCAATCATCATGCAGGTAAGGACCCAGTTTTTTATGTGATTATTTATAATATTAATACCCGCCCCATCACCCAAAATACAAAGTCTGGGGCAGAATAAAATCTGAGTGTCCAAGACCTCACAGACAAATCTCTGAACCCCAGACCAAAACTCCTGAATCTCAACACAGGACCAAAAAACATGGGCCATGTCCCCATCCTCCAACCGGCATCGCCAGCAAGTAGGTGTGTCTTTAAGGCCAAGCCTGTACATTCTAGAGGGGGGGTCCAATAAAGATGATGCAGAATCTTAAATTGAATGAGGCGCACCCTTGCATCCCTAGACATAGACTTTACATTTTTAAAAATCCTACCCCATTCTCCATCTTCTAGTACTAAATTCAGGCCTCTCTCCCATAACTTCTTAAGAGATGTTAGAACCCCATCTCCTAGACCATGAATTAGCCAGGAATAGTACGCTGAAGCTTCATGACCTTTTCTAAAAGCAGCAAGCACCATCTCAAGAGTGTCTGCCACTTTAGGGGGCTGTGTACTACACCCAAAGGTGGTACAGAGTAGATGGTGTAGCTGTAAATACCTAAAAAAATTGAGATCTGGGAATCCCAAACTGCTGTATAATATTTTCAAAGGATCTCAATGCTCCATTTTCATACAGATCACCCAGTGTAGTAACACCCTTCTCAATCCATTCTGTCCAGCAGAAAGGGGACTTGTTAATGCAAAATTTCGGGTTTAACCAAATACTTGTGACAACGTTCAGATAAAAAAAAAAAAAAGAGTTGAACACGCGAGAAACTCTTGTCCACACAAAATGCATGTGTGAGATGACGGGATGTGTCTTTACTTCTCTGGACAGCTTGATGGAAAGACTTTGCAATGGCAAGATAGGGGCAAGGATCTTCTGTTCAATAAAGAGCCAGGAAGGGGTTCTCTCAGGTGGAAGTGACCAATGTGCCAAATGTCTGAGACCAAAAGCATAATAGTAATACAAAATCTTGGTGAGACCTAACCCACCTTTGTCAACTGGCCTGTGTAATCTGTTAAAATGCATCCGAGGACCTTTTTATTAAGGGGTCAGAATTAACTCTAACTAAATCAGACAAATTTGCTGGAAATAAAATGCCCAAATACTTAATGCCCTGTTTGGGCCATTGGAAGATGCCTGGTTGGAAAGCCATTACTGGGCAATACGCTGTTAGAGCTAAAGCTTCGGATTTAGACCAATTGACTCTGTATCCTGAAAATTTAGAAAAGGAACTGATAATTCTGTGGAGGCAAGGCATAGATCTAGTGGGGTCGGAGACGAATAATAAAATATAATCTGCGTAAAGTATAAGCTTATGCGCCATACCTCCCACCATCACCCCTGGAAAATCATCTTCCCTTCTTATCGCGGCAGCTAATGGTTCCAGGTCAAGACAGAACAATAATAGGGAAAGAGGGCAACCCTGCCGACACTGACCACATGATATTAATGAGATGCCTAATGTTATCAGAAGAGCTGCGGCCCCGAATAAACCCCACCAGATCTATATGTATAAGAGATGTCATAACTTTACTTAAGCGGTTAGCCAGAATTTTTGCCAACATTTTTACATCTCAGGGTCAGTGAAATTGGACGGTAACTTTTACACTCACTTGGATCTTTATCCTTTTTAAGAATCAGACTGATCCGGGCTTGCGTCATGGTTGGGGGAAGTTTTCCATTCTTTAATGATTCAGTATAAACTTCTAACAAAAGTGGAGCCAATTCTGTAGCATAAGATCTAAAAAATTCAGCGGCAAAGCCATCTGGGCCGGCTCCTCCAAGTTTATCTCAGAATCAAGATAATTTATTTGCTCAATCATCAATTTAGGAAGTTCTAATGGTTCCACAAATTTTCTAACATCTTCATCAGTAGACGAAGAAGTGGACACATAAAGATCAATATAGAATTCTTTAAAAGCATTATTAATATCAATGGCCATGGTAAAAATTTCACCACCAGCAGATTTCACTGAGGGAATGGTAGAAAAAGACTCTCTCTGCTTTATATATCTAGCCAAAAGCTTCCCTGCTTTGTCCCCTGACTCAAAGTATGAATGTCTTGCCCTGAATAACCAAAACTCCACTTTCTGCGACAAAATAATATTATATTTGTATTTCAATCGGGTCAATTCTCTGAGACCATCAGACGACATTTGGCGCTTCAGCTCTGCCTCAGCATTTTTAATATTCCCTTCTAAATCCATGAGTTCTCGTGCTTTAGATTTTTTGATAAATGAGGCATACTGTATGATCCGACCCCTAAGAACTGCCTTAAGTGCCTCCCAAGCCATGCCCACAGAGGATACTGAGGACCAGTTTGTCTCCATATAAATATTGATTTCAGTCTTTAACATTTGTTGGAAATCAGGATTTTGCAAAAGGGATACATTAAAGTGGCAACTATATGATTTATTTTTCTCTATATGTGGCAACACCTCTAAACTCAGCAGGGTGTGATCTGAGACTAAGATGTTTCCAATTGAGCATTCAACAACAGATGAAATGAGGGATTTAGATATTTAAAAAAAAATCTATTCTAGATTAAATCTTATGAACTGATGAAAATAATGTATAGTCCCTCCCAGATGGGTTCAAGAGTCACCAAATATCTACAAGACCAAGATTTTTATACATCATGTGAAGTGTCACTATTGCTCTAGGGGGCTTGCACACTTTTGCTTCACTATGATCAAGGACTGAATCCATCAATAGATTAATGTCTCCTCCCAATATTATATCATGAGGGGTGCCAGCGGCTTGCAACATCCCCTCAAGATCTATAAAAAAGCCCTGATCATCAGTGTTAGGTGCATAAATATTAGCCAAAATCAATCTTTGCCCCTGAATGTCTGCTAAAACAATAATGACTCTTCCTATTTTATCCTTAATCTGTTTGATAAATTTGAATTGTAGATTGTAACACTACTTAGTGGAAAGGAGGAGGCGAGAAGCAGATTTCCTGGTTCAGGTAGGAGTTTTAATCTTGCATTCTGACGCTTACAGTTCCACACTCCTCGGTTTTACAGGCAAACATTTACTTAAACACTTCCAGTTCAATATACTAATCATATAACAGAATGTCACATCGTGGCCTTTCTTGCGCCAGTCTCTCTCTCACTGCGTCTACTGGTGGTGTGGCTCTTTTATGCCGCTCTCCCCATGCTCACTGAAATTAGAGACAGGTATTAGACATAATTTAGCTCAGGTGTAAGCACCCTTACCGCTTTCTCTCTCTCCGGAGAGATGCTTGACCACGCCCCCGCTGCCACATATCCCCACTGCCCGACTCAGGCCGGGGCGGCATCCGGCCTGTCTACCACTCCCCCCCATTCCTGGAGAGGAAGTTGGTGACAGCCATCTGCACCCCCGTTCTGTGGACCACCTTAAACTTAAACGGCTGAAGAGCCAGATACCAACGGGTGATCCGCGTGTTGGTATCTTTCATACGGTGGAGCCACTGAAGCGGGGCGTGATCGGAGCAGAGAGTGAAGGCCTGCCCCAACAGGTAGTATCGGAGAGTGAGGACCGCCCACTTGATGGCGAGACACTCCTTTTCCACGATGCTGTACTTAGTTTCCCTCAACAAGAGTTTACGGCTAATGTACAACACCAGGCGCTCCTCCCCCTCCACCACCTGTGAGAGCATGGCCCCCAGCCCCCTGTCTGAAGCATCTGTCTGTAAAACAAAAGGGAGAGAGAAGTCAGATGAATGTAAAAGCGGCCCCCCGCAAAGTGCGGCTTTAACTTGCGTGAACGCCTGCTGACACTGCTCCGTCCACTGCACCGGGTCTGGAGCTCCCTTTTTAGTGAGATCAGTCAGCGGGCTGGTGACGTCTGAATAATTAGGCATGAACCTTCTATAATAGCCAGCCAGCCCCAGGAACTGTCTCACCCCCTTTTTGGTCTTGGGCCTCGGGCAGGTCGCAATTTCCGCTGTCTTGTCAGTTTGGGGACGCACCTGCCCGTGGCCCAAGTGGAACCCCAGATACCATATCTCCACCCGCCCAATCGCGCACTTCTTTGGGTTTGCTGTGAGTCCCTCTCGGTGCAGCGATCTCAGAACCGCCCTCAGATGTTGCATGTGCTGCTGCCAATCATTGCTGTAAATGATGATGTCATCTAAATAGGCAGCGGCTTAAGCTGAATGCGGTCTGAGGATTCGGTCCATGAGACGCTGAAACGTAGCCGGGGCTCCAAACAAACCGAATGGAAGTGTCACAAACTGGTGTAATCCAAATGGTGTGGAGAAGGTGGTTTTTTTCACGGGAAACTGGTGTCAAGGGGATCTGCCAATAACCTTTCGTCAAATCCAATGTCGAATAAAATCGAGCAGTGCCCAACCGATCGAGCAACTCATCAATGCGAGGCATTGGATACGCATTAAATTTAGACACCGCATTGACTTTCCTATAATCCACACAGAACCGTACAGACCCGTCGCTCTTAGGCACTAAAACAACTGGGCTGGACCAATCGCTGTGGGATTCTTCTATTACCCCCATATCGAGCATTGCATCCAATTCTTCCCAAACTATTTTGTTCTTGTGTTCGGGTAATTGGTAGGGGTGGCTACGTACCATGACGTCTCGATGTGGTGGTGAATGAGGTTTGTACGCCCTGGTAGAGGGGAGAACACATCCACAAACTCCTGTTGCAACCTAGCAACCTCTGTGAGTTGACTCGGTGAGAGGTGGTCTCCGCAAGTGACCGGGGTGAACTGTTTATGTTTTGAACTCACCTCCGGTCCGAGCTCTGCCTTCTCGGGAACTACCGTAGCCAACGTCACGGGGACCGCCTCCCTCCACAATTTCAGGAGATTGAGGTGGTATATTTGATGTGCGCCCCCTCTATCAGTTCGTTTAACCTCATAATCAAGATCTCCCACTCGTCGTGTGACCTCAAAGGGTCCTTGCCACTTGGAGAGTAATTTAGAGCTCAATGTGGGAAGCAATACAAGCACTTTATCTCCCGGTGCAAATTCCCTTAGCTGAGTTCCCGTCATACAGTCGGCGCTGTCGTTCTTGAGCTTGGAGCAAATTCTCCTGTGTTAGCTGCCCCAAAGTGTGGAGTTTTGCTCTAAAATCAAGAACGTATTGAATTTCATTTTTACTGTTTGAAGGTCCCTCCTCCCAGGCCTCTCGCAATACATCAAGCACCCCGCGTGGGCGTCGCCCATACAGCAGCTCGAATGGGGAGAAGCCAGTGGAGGCTTGCGGGACCTCTCGTACTGCAAATAACAGGGGGTCGAGCCATTTATCTCAATTTCTAGCATCGTCGTGCACGAACTTACGAATTATGTTTTTGAGGGTTTTATTAAATCGTTCCACCAGGCCATCTGTTTGAGGATGGTACACGCTGGTGCGAATTGATTTAATACTTAACAATTCGTACAGCTCGCGTAGTGTCCGTGACATAAACGTTGTGCCCTGATCAGTGAGGATTTCTTTCGGAATCCCCACCCGGGAGATTATTTTGAAGAGTGCCTCTGCAACACTGCGTGCTGAGATGTTGCGAAGAGGCACTGCTTCCGGGTACCACATTGCATAGTCCACTAGGACCAATACAAAGCGATGTCCGCGTGCTGACCGTTCTAATGGCCCGACGAGGTCCATTCCAATTCTCTCAAAGGGGACCTTGATCAACGGAAGAGGGCGCAGTGGCACTTTTGGGGTGGCTGGTGGGTTAACCAGCTGGCATTCGCGGCATGCCGCGCACCACCTGCGGACATCTCCGCCGATGCCCGGCCAATAGAAGCGGGCTATTAGACGGTTCAGTGTTTTCCTTTCTCCTAAGTGACCCGCCATGGGATTATAGTGAGTCACCTGGAATACCATTTCCCGACGGCTCCGTGAATCAAAAGTTGAGTTGTATCCTCTTTAGTCTGAGCGTCCTGTGTCACTCTATACAACCGCTCGTTTATAATCGCAAAATAGGGGTATGAAAGGGCAATGTCAGGCTGGAGTCATTGACCATCGATGACTCTCACTTGGTCGAAGGCATGTTTGAGGGTTTCGTCTCATGACTGCTCCAAAGGGAAATCCCCCTCAGGGAATTCCCTGAGAAGGGGAGGGGCTGCAGCCTCTCCCCCTCTCTCGTCATTATGACGTGGAGCTGTCGAGGACAGCCCTAGCTCCGCCTCCCCTGCCAGAGCATTGCACATTGCACATCTCCCTAATTTCATACAGGAACCATCCGCACAAATTCCCTTTAATAAAACTTTAAAGTCAGGCCAATCAGTGCCCAAAATCAGCGGATGGGTGAGGCGGGAACTAACCGTGGCCTCCACTCTATGCTTTTTCCCCCGGAATTTAATTGTCAGGGTCACCACCAGATACTTGTGAATATCCCCGTGCACACATTTCACCCTCACCGTTTTAGTTGTGCCCAAAGCCTCGGGTTGAACCAAGCGTTGGTGGATAGTGGTTTGATTACACCCGGTGTCCACCAATGCTTGGTGAGTACCCCCCTTGACACTTACCGGTATCCGGTACGCTCCGGCCCGGTCGGGGGCAGCCTGTGGGAGGTCAGAGACCCGCACCACCGTCCCCAGCTCCATCAGAGGGCACTGATCCCGGAAGTGGTCCGGGTCCCCGCACCTCCAGCAAGCTGGCCCAGGTGCTACGCCCGCACTTGCATTGGCAGGCGCCCCCCCTTGAGGGGGAGAGTGGCGGGGCATCGGTGTAGGGGAAGGTGTCGCCTCCCACACCCGGGAAACTGGTCTCGGTGTCTGAAGTCCTCCTCGTCTGCATGGGGCAGGAACGGGCCCTGGGGAGAGAGCAGAACGAGAGGAGAGAGAGGAGGCGAATGAGACAGGGGGAGGAGAGAGAGAGTAGGAGGGCTCTTCTGCCCTCGTGATCGCCGCCACGTGGTCCTCCGCAAGCCGGACGGCTTCCTCCAGCAACGCCGGGCGGTGGCACTGGACCCACTCTGCCGTCCCTTTCGGCAGTCGATGAATTAATTACTCCAGTACCACCTGGTCGATGATCCCGTCGATGCCGCAGTCCCCCGCTAGCAACCATCTTCGGCAGGTGTCGTGGAGCCGTTGGGCGAAGGCAAACGGGCGGTCTCCAGCTTCAGGCTCCAGAAGAGTTGACGATTTTCTTCCGGACTCCGACCAACCCTTTGCAGGATGGCTTTCTTTAAGTCTTCGTAAGCTAGGAGGCTCGTCGCTGGCAGTTGTTGAGCCGCGAGCTGGGCTTCCCTGGACAGTAGGGGGATGAGTCGGGCCACCCACTGGCCGAGCGGCCAGCCCCAGATCTCGGCGGTGCGTTCGAACAGGTCCAGGAACGCCTCTAGGTCGTCCGCCATCCCCATCTTCTGTAACGCAGGTGGGGGTAACGGCATGTGGGTGTCCTGGGTCGCGGCTGGGGATGCCTCCTGGCTGAGGAGGCTCTGGATCGCCTGTCGGTCCTCTGCTTGAGCGCGCATGAGCTCCACAAACCGGCAGTCTTGATCTTGCCAGAGCTCAAGCAGGGTTTGCTGGTGGTTCCGATGTAAGCCAGTGAGGGCTTGGAGGATCTCAGCCAACTGGAAAGACTCTACGGGGTGACTTCCATCCATCTTCAAACCTTTTCCCGGGTTTCGGCACCAGTGTAACACTACTTAGTGGAAAGGAGGAGGCGAGAAGCAGATTTCCTGGTTCAGGTAGGAGTTTTAATCTTGCACTCTGATGCTTACAGTTCCACACTCCTCAGTTTTACAGGCAAACATTTACTTAAACACTTCCAGTTCAATATACTAATCATATAACAGAATGTCACATCGTGGCCTTTCTTGCGCCAGTCTCTCTCTCACTGCGTCTACTGGTGGTGTGGCTCTTTTATGCCGCTCTCCCCATGCTCACTGAAATTAGAGACAGGTATTAGACATAATTTAGCTCAGGTGTAAGCGCCCTTACCACTTTCTCTCTCTCCAGAGAGATGCTTGACCATGCCCCCGCTGCCACATAGATGTTTATTTATCAGTATAATGACCCCCCTACTCTTTCTTGAGCCAGCACTAAAGAAAACATGTCCACCCCATATCTTCCTAAATTTTTCAGCTTCCTGCAGGGAAAGATGAGTTTCTTGAAGAAAGACTATATCATATTTCTTACGCTTAAGAAAAGAAATAACTTTCCTTCTTTTTATGGGGTGCCCAACCCATTTACATTCCATGTGGAGAGAGACAATCCACTCATATTAACATTTGACATTTTGATATAGTAGAAAAAATAAATTTTGTGTCAAAAACAAAATTATACAGACCACACACTCACAAATTTGTGAGGCAAAATTACATAACAGAAATACTTTGTAAAATAAACCCCAGCCAATCGGAAAAATGAACACAAAAAACGTGTAGATTAATTCACAGAACTAAGTCAAATTCCAGCTGATATAAAACCGTTCAGATTCCTCGGACAGACAAACGAATGTTCAGTGAGCCAGCTGTTATGAGTTCAGCGGATGACGTAATCATTCCAATGTCCCGTAAAAATACTCAACAAAACAAACTCCAGCCAGCAGGAGGAATAAGCACGAAGAACGAACAGATTAATCCACAGCTGTTCCAAAGGAGAGTTATTCAATAGAAAATGCTCCAGCCGCTAGGCAGAACCAATACAAAAAGAAACAAAACAGGCATCCCGGTTCCCTGGATGGTTGAGTCAATTCACTTGGAGGCCGCATAAAAGTATATACTATGACTTACTCAATCCATCAACTTTATAAAAGACATCCTTTGTGTGAGCATGTAGATATTTTGCGGTCATCCGTAGTGTCCACTCTCAAACTGGCCGGGAACCTCAATGCAAAAGTAATCTTCCGTCAATGCAAAAGTTTCTTAAGGAAAAGTGTTATTCACAAAACAAACTCCAGCCGCTTGGTGGAGCCAACACAAAAAGCAAAAAGAAACCAAAATGACGCCCAGCTTCCTCAAAAGCCAGAGTAAGTACAGCGAGTCGACCCACTCACATGAGAAACACCCAATGGTTTACTCACCCATTGATTCTATAAAAGACATTGCCTGATTGGGACATGTAAATACTTTGCGACCATCCTTCGTTTCTATTCTCAGTTTGGCTGGAAACATCAGAACAAAAGTGATCTTTCGCTGATGTAAGAGTTTCTTACATTCCTTGAACCGATCGCGTTTCTCTCTTGTCGAACTCGCAAAGTCTGGGAACAAGACAATATTGTAATTCTTCCAAGAAAGCTTCCCTCTGCTCCTCGCCTGGTGCAACACAAGATCTTTATCGGATGATCTCAGAAACCTGGCCAGGATTGATCGGGGCCTTTCTCCCTCAGCAAATCTGTGAGCTGGGACTCTGTGAGCTTGCTCGATTTCCAGTTTATGGCCTGTTATGTCGAGCAGACTTGGGAAAAGCTCATCTAGGAATTTCACCATATCTCTGCCCTCCTCATGCTCAGGAATTCCAACAATTCGAAAGTTATTCCTGCGGCTTCTATTCTCAAGATCTTCAAGCTTTTCAAGGAGACATCAGTCACTCTTGTAACTAACTCAGAGAATTTTATTTCCATCGCCGTAATTGATCGACATATTACAGCGAGATCCTCCAAGTCAGCAAGAACCTTCATCAGCATCACCGACATGTTGGACAACTGACGCTGGATCACCTCTACCGCCGAGCCATCCAAATCGAGTCCCCGGTCTGTAGGCCTGTCTGGGCTTTCATCCTGAACACGTAAGTGTCTTTTAATATCTCCAGAGCCCGAGGATTTTGACTTCTTTGCCATGTTTTGCCTCAAAGAGCAAATGTGTAACTGGGTGTATCAAATTTCACCAGATTATAACATGAAAATAATAAAAATTTTTGCAAAGTGCGCAGAGCTCGTCGCTCACACATCTGCTCCTTGCATGGCATCCTCCCTCCATCGCCCCGCATCTTAGGGCCTTGGAGGGTGTAAAAATTTGTTGTTGCAGAGGGGGGGCATGACCAAATAAATTTGATAACCACTGACGTAGAGTATTATGATGAAAACACTTAACACCATTAGTTGATTAAGCTAGGCCATGACAATAATGTCATATGTATATGTCATTACATAAGGCAAAACATATACCCCCCCACCCCCAAATAGCGCATACACAAATCAACTTGAATGTAAAAAAAAATTTGACTGGTTTGTGCCATCCATAAGCTGAAACAGTTAGACAGCACATGTACAGAATAAACATGCTGATGTGATTAAAAATCATATGTCCAAAACTGATCTGTTAACACAAACAAAATTAACACATTGATTCATATGAATTTCACACATTCAAAATCAACAGAAAAAATTCTCATGAATGGTTTGGAACTGATTATTTTCCATAAAATGTGATGCATGAGTCAATGGATTTTTGAGTCAGTGGAAGCAATAAACTGTAAATTCACTCTTTCAGCCAACTGACATCATTAATACCCAATTTATTTGCATCAAAACATTTTTGTGGTTTTCCCCATGATGATAAGACTGGATTAGAGCAGACAAATCTGATCATTGATCAGTATAAATGTTAAACTTCCACCTGAAGAGATTTGGCTACAGTCAAAGTGTCCACCAAAGAGGAACTGCTCTCTGTTCTCCAGCCACTTGGGTGGGCGACTTTCCCAGACAAAGCTGAAATCTAACCAAAGTTTATCAGTCATCATTTTATGCATTATCACTTTTAGCAATCTGAGTCATCATGTCTGGACAGAGGAGCGGCACATGCCTGTGTGTTTGTGTGTGTGTGTGTGTGTGTGTGTGTGTGTGTGTTTGTATGTGTGGGTTCTTACTCTCAGGACTTCTCCAGAAACAACAAAAAACCATTTTGGATGGCCACGTGGAATGCTAGAACGATTACTGCGGAGGAGAGGCTGCCACTCCTCTGTTGGGTGCTGGACTGGTACTGCCTGGATCTCTGCGGTATTCAGGAGGTCTGGTGGACCAGCTCTGGCTCCTGCCACCTTGAGGGGTGGACAGTCCTCTACTCGGGGCAGGAGACTGTCAAACAACAGGGTGTGGCTCTTCTTCTGAACAAAAGAATGAAGGGGGCGTGGGAGCGTGGCGGTGAGGTGTGGGAAGCTATAAGCCCCAGGATACTGTGGGCCTGCCTTTCCATCAATCAGAGGCGAGGAGTGGAGGTCGTGGTTACTTATGCCCCCACTGAAGACGAACATCCGTGGAGGGATGCAGGCAAGGCTGATGAGTCAGATGCCTTCTATGACCTCCTGTCACAGGTGCTAGCAAAAGTGGCCCCTTGGGATAGAGCCATCTTGTTGGGTGACTTCAATGCCCAAGTTGGCCAGGATGCTGGCACCTGGTCTGGAGTGATTGGAAGGCATGGGCCAGATCAGCTCAATAACAACGGCAGGAGGCTGTTAGATTTTTGTGCAGCCTATGGGCTTATAATTACCACCACGCTGTTCCAGCATCAGCGCATCCACACTACATCATGGATGCATGCCGGGTCCAAGCAAGATCTTCGCTGGACTACATAGTGATGGAACATCTCTTGCGGGCACCTGTCCTTGACACCAGGACCTACTGTGGACCTGATCTGACCACTGACCATCGACTTGTCATCTGTAAGATGCGCCTGTCATTCTTCCACTCTGGTGGTGGGTGTATACCCAGGTCCCCATTCAAACCCTTAGTGGCATGGTCTCAGCTAGCTGATGAAAGTTGCAAGCGAGAATTTCATCATTGCTTGCAGCTGGGTTTTGCATCATCCCCCAATCCTCAAGATGTCGAGGGGAAATGGGTGAGGTTTAGGACTGTGGCTCATACAGCTGCAATGGCTGTTTTGGGTACACGGCCCAGATCTCCCCAGAGAACCTGGCTGACAGAGGAGGTGTTAAAGCTGGCTGAGAAAAAGCGACAGGCCCACTCTCATCGGCTACAGCATCC
This sequence comes from Myxocyprinus asiaticus, assembly GCF_019703515.2. Lineage (NCBI taxonomy): Eukaryota > Metazoa > Chordata > Actinopteri > Cypriniformes > Catostomidae > Myxocyprinus > Myxocyprinus asiaticus. The sequence goes on from NC_059373.1 coordinate 38,772,274, forward strand.
CACGTTGGAGAATGAGGAAGCTTACCACAGCCTTTGCTCTGATGTTCGGAGAGCCATGAGGCGCTGCAAGGATGGGTGGTTGTCATGGGTTGCTGAGGAGATGGAGTCTGCCTCAGCGGCCCGTGATCACAAATCACTCTTTAATTACATAAAAAAAGGAACCTGCAGCACCACACCTATTACATTCATTAGGGGAAAGAATGGTGATCCAATCTCCGACCCCCAGGAACAGGTTTGCAGATTTGCTGAGCATTTCTGTGAGGTACTGGGGGAGGGGAAATCCCTCAGCCAGGAAAACAACGTGGGACAAAGTGGGGATGAACCTGCCGAGGCTGCAGTGCCTCAAATATTGGAGGAAAATGTCACCCCCTGTGAGTGGTTGGCTGAGGCGGCATCTGTTGAGTAAGTACTGAAGGCGATCCAGAGTCTGAGACCGGGAAAGGCACTGGGCAGAGATGATCTCCCAGGCAAAATGCTGAGGGAGGGTGGAGTTTGTGCACAGACTGCCCTACATGACATCATAACAACAGTCTGGACCACTGGATGGGTTCCGCAGCATTGGAAGTATGCCCTGGTGGTCCCCCTCTTTAAGAAAGGGGACCGCACAGACTGTAACAACTACAGGGGCATCTCAATCCTCATTGTGCCAGGAAAGGTCCTGGCAAGGATTATTCAATATCGCCTCACTAGGCATACTGAGGAGAGGCTTGCGGAGCCCCAATGCAGTTTTAGGAAAGGGTGGTCCTGCACGGATGCCATATTTTCTGTCCATCTGCTACAGCAGAGATGTAGGGAATTCCAACAAGACCTACATCTCTGCTTTATTGACCTGGTTAAGGCCTATGATACCATCAGTAGGCCTGGGCTCTGGGTTGTTCTTCCTGCTTTCAGAGTCCCTGACCCTCTGCTCGTGATCATTAAGGACCTCCATGATGGTGAGCGGGCCCGGGTAAAACTACGTGGCCAGGAGTCAGAGCCATTCTCTGTACACCTTGGGGTGTGACAGGGATGTCCTCTTGCTCCCACATTATTTAACATCTATTTTGACCACGTAGTTCGTGAAGCCTTCAATAGCTGTACCAGAGGAATTTCCATCTGGTACAGATACAATGGGAGGCTGATCGATGCCCGGGTGCGGTCAAGGGATGGCTCCCTATTGATCAACCATATATGTATGCCGATGATCTGGTAATTGCTGCTCACTCAGAGGAGGAGTTGGGGGTGCTGCTGCTGAACCTGGAGCTTGCCACTAAGAGGTGGGGCCTTACCATCAGCCCCACCAAAACTAAGCACCTGCCTGGATATTTTGTACCATCAGACACTCCACCCCCCCAACTCCCAATTGGTGATAGAGCAGTTGTGGAGAGAGTGGAGAGTTTCCCATACCTGGGCAGTGTGCTCATGACCTGCTCCAGTTTAGCAGTGGAGGTCTCACTCCGAATCAGTCGAGCGGCATTATCTTTTCATCGGTTGTGTAATGCTGTGTGGTCGCTCCACATGAAGCTTCAGGTCTTCTCGGTCACAGTCGTTCCCTCCCTTCTCTACGCTTGCGAGTTACGGTTAGAAACATTTAGGCTGACCTGCCAACGATCCATCCTGGGTTTAAGCAGGTTGGATTGTGTGAGGAGCTCACAAATCCTTGAAAGATCTGGACAAAGTCCCATCGGTGAGCTACTCCGGCAGGCAAGGCTGCGTTGGCTGGGCCATGTAGCCCGCATGCCCAGCCACAGCATGCCTAAACAGCTTTTGTTTGGCCGGATTGAGGGGGCTAAATGGGCGGAGCACGGGTTGGAGAGGAGATGGAGTGATGTGGTACAGGAGGATCTGGAGCTGAGTGGACTTGCCGCTGACTGGTACCAGCTGTGTCAAGATTGGCCTCTGTGGAGGAGGCTCGTGAAGGACGCTACTGGGCAGTTGGAGGAAGTCGCCCTCCAACAACAACAGAGGGCGGAGGAGTGATGCTCACAACAATGAGCGGAGCGTCGGGTGGCTAAAGCATAGCAAGTTGGCACAGTAGGGGGCACAGGTGGTCCATCAGCCAGTCATCTCAGTCAGTCGACCTGTGGCAACTGGGTCTGCCCCGTGACCTCCTGCCAGCGGGCTTTCAATACTTCACGTGGCCTCAAGGTGCACATAGCCTGGCACAAGCGTCGTGGTGATGTCACCACCACTTAGTGGCGAATGGCGGTTGTTGTTGTTGTTGTATGTGTGGGTGTTTGTGTGGGTGTATGTGTGTTATGGCATTCACTCTCTGTGGAATGCAGAGTTTGATGACTTTTCCACTCATTCTATGAGGGACGCCACTTGAGGAATTCGCAGATATCTGTGGAGTTGGGAATCTTTGTTCCCATGTAACAAAAAAACTTGCTCACCCCTCCTCTTGCATTAGAGCACTCAAAGTTCTGGTGGTTGCCAAGGTAACCAAACAAAACAAACTAAGTAAATAAACAACTAGATGAAACAGCTCCAAAAGTGCACAGTCAAATGGGCTTAGTTAAAGAAAACCCACATATTGGTAGCACTTTCTTACCATCTTTATACATTCTATGATGAGTGCTGTAAGAGTTGTCATCATAATTTTCCTATTTAAGGCCAAAGTCCATTCGTGTTTGAATTTACTCTTTGTATTTTTGCATTAACTGACAGGAAAAACATAAGGAAGTTCAGGGGGTCCTGTTTGAACTTGAACTTCTAAATCAGCCTTTAAAAATATCTCTAACATTTCCTTTACTACAGTCAGTCTGAGTCTGACTGTCTCACAAGATCAAACTTTTGACTTAGAAAAATAATTTTGACTTTTGGCATAAAATCTGGTCCACTTTGCAGCTTATTCTGGCCAAGAACCACCTGCTTAGACAGGTAAAGGCTGTCTGATTTAAATGTAAATCAAACAAAACACACTTAATTTCTGCCTTTTAGAGACAGGTAAATCTGAAATCAGTGATACCATAAAAGTAGACTGACATCTTTGGAAACTGTTGTAGAGAAAACACAGAGGAACTGAGAGGAAATGGTTGTAGACTTTCTATCCATCCAGAAGTAATAAGTACTAATTATTTCATAGACATACCTCAAAACAAAGAAAGATATACAGTTCTGCTAATATCTATCTAGTTTACTTGCTACTTTGTGGCTCTACTAAGTGTCTAAGGCTAAGCCTAGTTTAGAGACTGATCATGAAGAAACTAATGATGAGTTTGCGGCAAATTTGCCATGAACTCTTGATTTTTGTAGGGGTTTGATTAGTCCACTACAAAACATTAATCTTGCTTCTTTTGAGTCATTCAGCGGTGGACTTATTCCTATGCTTTGGATCATTGTCTTGCTGCATAACCCAGCTCCGCTTAAGCTTCGACTCACGGACTGATGACAGGACATTCTCGTTCAGGATTTTCTGGTAGAGAACAGAATTCATGTCTCCTTCAATTATGGCAATTAGACCTGGCCCTGAAGCAGCAAAGCATCCCCACACCATCACACTACCACCACCATGCTTGACCGTAGGTATGATGTTCTTTTTGTGGAATTCTGTGTTTGGATTATGCCAAATGTACCCCTGTCTTCCAAACAGTTCCACTTTTGACTCATCAGTCCACAGAACACTCTCCCAGAAAGTTTGAGGATCATCAAGGTGTGTTTTGGCAAAATTCAGATGAGCTTAATATTCTTCTGGGTGAGCACTGGTTTTTGCCTCTCCACTGTTCCATGGAAGCCATTTTTTCCCAGTGTCTTTCTGATAGTCATGGACACTGTTGTAACCTTGTCTCAGACCCAGACTTTCACTATTAAACTATGATAATCCATTATAAAAAATACAAAATATTAGACGTTTAAAACTATGATAATCTAAACAAACAGTGAAATAAACATAAACCATTTCAATATTTATTTTGTGGTATGATTGCTATCAATTTTTCAAAAATTACATCTGTCCCACAGTAGTGCCACCATTTCCACCACACCAAACAATTTTGCCCCAATTTTTTTTTTCAAAAGTTAATGTACTTGTTAAACAAGTCAACAAAAGTGTCAGTGAAGAGCATGCTTGACATATATGATGCAAGTGATGTTTGAAGAAAACAAAGAAAATTCAAGGAGAATATTTTCATTGGGCGTCATTTCCAAACAAGCAGTAATTTTGCCAAATTACACATAAGTTTGAAAATATGATTTCATTGTATGTATTTAGGATACATTAAATGTTTTCTATAAATTAACCCTTAGCAAGACAAAAAAAGTCATTTCATGACCATTTTATTTCAAAAATTAGATTTTCACCATCTGTGTCATTTCCAGCACAGTATTCTTTTAAAGAAATGTTGTCCCTCACCATAGATTCAACACTGATAGGTTATAAGGAGCTTGTGACTATTCAACATATGGCACTGTAAAGATGTCAGATTTGTTGGCATCCTGACCAACAGCAAATCTGTATCCCATTCAATTTTAACATTGCTAACTCACAGGGCATTCCAATGAGAACCTGTTTCAAATGCAGATGTACGGTTGATGGACTGCTGCATCATAAATATTCCTTCTCACTGGAATACAGAACTCTGAACAGTTAAACTTTTAGACATTCAACCCCAGTTTGTAATGTTTAATGTGTGTGTTCATGTATTTCATGTCTTTTATTTTGAAAAGTTTAGTTCCTGTTTCATGTCATGTGTTCCTGGTCATGTGATGTCCTGTTTTCCCTCCATGTTCATGTGTCTTGTTTTCATTGGTTCATTGTTTGATTATCTTGTTTAGAGTTCTTAGTGTTTATTGGTTATCTTTGTCATGTGTTCTCCCATGTCCAAGTATTTAAGCCCTCATGTTTTCCATTGTCAGGTATTGTGTGTTTGGTAACGTTGTTATTTCAAGTCAAGGTCAAGTCAAGGTCAAGTCAAGGTCAAGTCAAGGTCAAGTCAAGTCTAGTCTAGTCTAGTCTAGTCTAGTCAAGTCTAGTCTAGTCAAGTTCATGTTTATGTTTCACGTTTGTAGTTAGGGTTTTTGGATTTCACTTTTGTTAATAAAATTGCACTTGGATTCTTCACTTTATCGTCTTTGTCATTGCCAGCACCAGCGCATCGTTACACAGTTATTCTGTAGCCCCTGATTCTGGAATCTTACGCAACAGAATTACGTAATTGTGGTTTATGATGTATAAAAGCTTCAGTCATGTGATGTGAACCCCACTCCTGGAATTCATCAGGAATGGGCTGATGTGTTTGCCCACTTCCAACTCCGCATCCACCAACCCACATTTAGTTGCACTGAGAATGTGAGCTCTTGATTCCCCCTCAAAAATAATCTCAGTTTGGTGTGTAATGAAAATATTATTGAAATATTTAGCCTATTGGAGAAGTTAATAGAATATGGCTTTATCACTCTGTTGGGTTTGGCGTAACAGTCTTCGCTTTGTTATTTTGAGTCTGTTAAGGTATCTTTGGTTTAGACTTATATTTAAATTTTTCTTATTTATTCAAGGCTAGGTGCAATAGAGCGCCACAGTAGGGTTCCAGAAGTAAAACCAAATTCATTTTCGTGATGTGGTAGAAGCCACAAGTCAATGTGATTTCAACTTCTTTATTAAAAATTGTGTTTAATAACCAAAATTCCAGTGAAAAACTATACTACTTACATTCCTGAAAAGAGATCCACCGATCACAGAAGTCATTGTTACCATGGAAAAGGAAATCACAACAGAAGAGCTCAGCACTGACCGCCCACTTCTATGAAGCATTGCACATAACAATCACATCAATCTTACTCCACTCTCAAACATCTTATTTTTATATATCTGTAATGTTTTACTATAACTTAAAATATATTATTTTAAAACTTATAATGTTACAATAAATCTAGAGTTTTATATTTTACAATTTCTTCCTGATTATTTACAAAGTAAATTTGAATATTATTTGCTCAGATTATCTTGGCAATGGCTTATATGTTGTTAATGTAAACAGGAACCCTAATCGCATATTATTTTTGCAAAAACTTTCCTCATTTGCAGAACAGTGGCTCTTATGAGTCAATCCAACCCCTCGTCCTCCTTCCTAGAATGGTATCACAGTCCAGTGGAATGAAGGCTGTCTTAAAGTGTTGACATGTAAAGATGAAATATTTCATGCCAGGGAGTACCCGAAACAACTTGGTATGATGCCTTCAGAGAAAGAGAGAACTTCTATTTTTCTCACTAAAACTCTAAAAGACCCAGTAAAATCAAAATTGGACTGATATCCTAAGCAGCATTGGACAGGAGACAGACCTCCGAAGATACTGGCAGGTAGTTGTGCGCAGAAGCTAGGATTTGCAACATCATCTCAAGATCTTAATTATCCCACTCAGTCTGACCTTTGGTCTCTGGGTGGAACCCACAAAAAACACTGACAGATGCCAAAAGCAGTTGGTAGAATTCCTTCAAAAACTGGAACAGGATATAAGGGTCCCTATATCCAAGAAGACTATGGGTCCAGAACATGTTCCATGAAGACTTAAGCGATATCCATATGCAGAATGAAGCTTGCACAGATGGATGAATGAATGAATGTTACATTTATATAGCGCTTTTCTGACACTACACTTAAAACGCTTTGCATGGGGAAGAGGGGACTCTCCTCAACACCACCAGTGTGTAGCACCTGGTGACAGCTGTTGGTGGAGTGGAAAGAGTAGAGTTATACAGACAATTTATGGATGGGGATTATTAGGAGGCCATGATTGATAAGGGTCAATGGGGGGAATTTGGCCAGGACACCAGGGTTCCACCCCTACTCTTTATGAGAAGTGCCCTGCGATTTATTTAATGGCCACAGAGTATCAGGACCTCGGTTTAACATCTCATTCGAAAGATGGTGCTTTTTTACAGTACAGTGTCCCGTCACTATACTGGGGCTTTAGGACCCACACAGACCGTAGGGTAAACACTCCTTGCTGGCCTCACTAACACCTCTTCCAGCAGCAACCTTAGTTGGGAGGTCTCCCATCCAGGTACTAGCCAGGCTCAACCCTGCTTCTTTTCAGTGAGTAACCAGTCTAGAGCTAAAGAGTGATATGGCTGCTTTCCTTTTGAGGGAGGGAGATCAGTAACAAAGTCCAGTGCAATATGAGACCATTGGCCCTCAAGGACAGGTAAAGGCTGTAGCAGGCCAACAGGAGGCTAATTAGAGGTCTTATTCTGAATAAGCAATGAATAGATGAAAATCTCTGGTCTTGGAGTGCCACCAAAAAAGTTGTGTTATGGCTGCAAGCATCCTCATAATTACTTGGTGACAGAACAGCCGGGAAGAGTGACCCCACTGGAGGATGGAGGGATGGACCAACCTAGGTACAAACAGAAGCCCGTCAAGGGAGGCAATGGTTCTGAGGGCCCTCTGCACCTTCTAGCCAATGGTGCCACTCCAGAGATCCAATGGCACCACCCCAGAGATCCAATTTTGTGGAGATGGTAGCTCCTTGCAATGACTGAAAAGCAGTAGACATTAATGGTATGGGATACCTATTTTTTTATAGTGTCGTAATTCAAACCCCGGAAGTCGATGCAGGGATGAAGCGACCTATCTTATTTAAAAAAAAAGAAAAAAAAAAAAGAATTCCGCTCCAAGTGGGGATGAAGAGGGGAAGATGAGACCGGCTAACAGAGACTCTGTAATATATTTGTCCATAGCCTCATGTTCAGGTGCAGACAAGGAGTAAAGATGACCCTGAGGTGGAAAGGTGCCATGCAGCAGGCCTAAGGTGCAGTCAAAAGGGTGATGAGGTGGAGAGATGCCACCCAGGACTTAGTGTACACCATCTTAAGGTCAAGGTACTCAGACAGGACAGATAAGATATCTACAAACCCCTCCTGATGGACAGAGAGAGAGAGAACAGAAGACAGGGCAGATCCTAGGCGGTGTGCATTGACTCCAACCAATAACAGTATTGTCAGACCAATTCTTATGAGGATTGCGTTTAATCAGCCAGGGGTGACCAAGTACTAGCAGAGCATAAGTCAGACAGGGAGAAAACAAGATCTTCACACTGATTGCCTGAAAGAGGAAGACATTCCGGCACAGTAGCTTTGGCAGTAGCTGGCCGAGAGAGCATTGGATTAGTAGTTGGCAGACCCCATTACTTCGGGGTCTGCAGAGTATGGGGGAGTTGTGAGAAAGCGTTAAGCTCGCCAGTACCCCCAAGCTACTGGCAAACATTGACTTTTGCTGGATACCCCAGTGAAAACTGTCCTGACTTTTCACAATAAAGACAGAGTCCTTGTGTGATACACCGCTGTCTTTCCTTCGGTAAGAGGTGGGATCCAGCCAATCTGCATGGGCTCTGGATCAGGAAGGAACTCAGGCAGTGGTGAAGGTGCAGAATGGACCAAACTCTCCCCCGCCCCTGGGAGAGTGGAGTGACGCATCCATGTAGTCACTGGCCGATGGTTGTCGACACAAATCACAAGGTCCACCAAATCATGAAAAGGTGCTGGCAGATTGTGAGTATAAATCTCATCCTTGATGTCCTCTTAGAGCCCATGCAGAAAAGCATAATTCTGGGCAGCCAGATCCCATCCACTCAAAGCTGCCAGTTTGTGGAATTTGATGGCGAAATCTGAAGCAGAGCGATCCCCCTGACGAAGTGTTACAAGCTGCCATGCTGCCTTGCTTCCATGGACAGAGTGGTCAAACACCTTCCTCATCTCCATAGAAAATGCCTGTAACGAACCGCAGCAAGGGAAATTGGCATTAGTTCCCCACTCTCATGCCCGGCCGGTGAGAAGAATGATGATGTAAGCAATGATAGATTGCTTTAGGCTGAATATTAGTGAACATTGAGAGAGAAAAGACTTTCAAGTCTTGGATAGCTGGGCAGGGTATTGGCAGAGTGGTGGCAAGTTAAGGGGCATGGACGGGGGAAACAGCTGCGTGAGCAATACTAAGCTACTGAAACTGGGTGGGTAAATCTGCGACTTGAGAAGCAATTGCTTCCACTGCTTGATTAACAGAGCTGATCTGAGTCTCATGTTGTCCCAAAAGATCGCCCTGATAAGCAAAACAGATCTCATCTGATCATCCTCAGCTGAATCCATCCTGGCTAAATTGTACTGTCAAGTGGTGATCAAAAGACTCAGGCGCAGAAGGATGATTGATGAATTAATCCAAAGGGCCGAGGCAAAACCGCGATCAAGGAACAGGCAAAGATACCAACAGCAGACAAATGGGGAAAAACAAACAGAATGGGAGGTAACCTCCTCAGTAATCCACCTGAGTTATGTTAAGGTTATTTACATTTATTATGTAATGTAATAGAGATACTCCAGTAATTCAGTTGTCGATTATTTTTATTCTGTTTATTATATCACAAACCTTGCATGTTATGTTAAAGTTGCCAAAATAATTTTTTTTTTTTTTTTTCTTGGTTATGTGGATTTATCACAATGAGGACAGTAGCCAGTCAGGCATTTCAGATCAGCAGGTAAGAATTATAATTTTCTGACAGGGAAAAATGTTTGATATGATACACATAATATTTTTTTTTTAAGTATGCTATGAAAGTGATTTTTTTTTTCATCCCTTTTATTCATATCTGTGCATTAATTTGAACTGATATTATGCACTGTGCAATGTATTGTAACAAATCAATCTTTTGATCATAAATGCTTGGGGACTTGCAATCCTGTTGTTATTATTTTAGCCTAAAGAAAATTATGCTTACATTTTTTCCCAGTGTTTAAGCAATGATAATAATTTTAATAGTACAAACTCAGATAGATAGATACTTCAACAGACTGTGTACAAAAATGACATACTGTATAGAAATTCCTTTTAAAAAGTTGATTCCTCTGAAAGGCATTGCATAATTTGCCCACTGGTGACAATAAATGATAAAGATACAATTGAAAAGACATTCTTCAGGCATGGAAAGAGGGAAACTCAAGTTTTGCGTGGGTAGTCAGTGAAACTTGAACTTTATTTTCCCCATGACAGATGAAGAAAATTATAATAAACCAATAATTCCCCTACTGTTATTTTTCCACTTGGTTGTTCCCTCTAAATTGAACATCTGCTCTCTCCCAACCCTTATTGGTCACAAGATGTTTAAATGACAGTTCAATGACAATCTTTTTTATTTATTACTGCTCTCAAAGCAAATTATCACAAACAAGCCTTCTACTTTGATTCAATAGTGCCTATGACGGACGTTATAACGTCTCGGTTATGGATGAGGGAACAAGACATTGCGTCACTAAGCTGATGCGCAAACACCATTCCTCAGTATTTTCTGATTGAGGGACAAAGAGCGCATCCCTTTGCATCTCAAAAAACCCTGAGTCCATAGTGCTGCCAGCTTACACAACTTTGAAGCTTTTTACAAGGCTTTGAAGGTGAACCACCTGTGCTCTGAAGGGTGTGGTTAGAACCTTAGGCACTTAGGCACATGAAAGACCCAGACAAACTCCAGACATGAATTGTCAACTGACAGTGCTTGCAAATCACGATCCGTTTTACTGAGGCAAAAGCCAGCAGTAATGCAGTCTTAAGAGAAAACACACACAATTCAACATAGTCCAGAGGCTCGAAGGGAGGCCCTGCGAGTGCTTTTAAGACCAAAGTTAGGTCCCAAGTCGGGACTGTAGCCGGGTGAGGGGAGATTTAGCCATCCTGCCCCCTTAAGAAATGTTATGAATAAATCATGTTTTCCGGCTTCAGGTGTGTGATACGCAGATATAGTCACCACATAAACTTTGAGCAGACAGAGTGAGCCCTGCGTCCAATCGCTTTTAAAGAAATGTACTAATTTCAGTTATGGGGCAGTTTATTGGGTCTTTGCCATGTGAAAAGCCCCAATTAGTGAACACATTCCATTTCAGTGCATAAAGGTGTCTCGTGGATGGTGCTCTAGCATGTAAATGGTGTTCATAACCGACTGAGCCAATTCTGGCTCATCCGCTGTGCTCTGATCAAAGGCCACACGTGTAGGCTTCAAAGCTCTGGCTGGGGATGCCAAATTGTGCCTTGTGTTCGAGAGAGAAGGTCTCTCCACAGCGGTATTTCCCATGGAGGCCCATCCAGTATTTCTACCATCTCCAGAAACCAGGACTGATTGGGCCATTTTGGCGCAATTAACAGAACTGTTTCCATGTCCACTTGGACTTTGCTGATGACAGAATGAAGGAGGTGCACCGGGAGTATGACGGCGGATCAGCGGTAATGTTTTTCCAGTTTGAACTGAGACAGACACTAAAGAATGGTCTGTACACGCTCGTTTGTAAGATGCACTCCTAAAAAGGAAGTTTACTGACTGGGGAAAAGTGTGCTTTTCACCCAGTTGATATTAGACCAGATTTGCCATATGGCAAAGCAGCAAGTGCCTCTGATTGGCTAGTAATAACCAATCGCTGAGGTAATTCAAAACACACACACCGTTCATTTTCAATGGGGTGAGAGCCGCATCGATACTTTTCGTGAATGTGCGGGGAGCCAGAGACTGAAATGAAGGACTTTAAATTGATACGCAGTTCCCTCGAACACAAATCTAAAAAGCTGCCTGTAACGCAGTGTAATTGGTACATGAAGAACTCGTCCTTCAGATCTATTGACACAAACCAGTCCCAGATGTGTTTCTAAGTAAACATTTTGAATGGGCGCTTCGTGAGCATGCTTACAAGCGCCTCCGAACTAGAATGGGCTGAAGCCCACTGTCCTTCTCCAGAACGAGGAAATAATGGCTGTAAATCTCGCTGTGTGTGTCACAGTCTGGGGCAGTCTCTATCACGTTTTTTTGCGAGGAGACTGTGAATCTCTGCACGCAACACTAGCGAGGTGGCCGGCGTACAAACTGAATTGTTTTAAACACCCAGTCTGATGCATTCCCGGCTGATTGGGGTAATTCAGCGCCAGGCTCCATCCTCACAGCCTGGCCATGCCCTCCTCCTCATCACAAACCTCTATCGCGTTCTTTGCAAGAAGATTGTGTATTTCGGCTCGTAACACCGACGGGACTTCGGACAGAACCGTGGAAGACAGAACACCATTGAAATGGGGCAGCCTATGTGCAAATTGGATCATGTAACCATGTTCGATCGTTTTTAGCACCCAGTCGGAAAGGGCCATAAGGGCTCGCCACACGTCCGCATAACGGGACAGAGAACAGTTTGCTTTGTTCGTTGTATGATATAATGTGCCGCTCACCACTGAGAAGCAGTTGTGCATAATGTGTGGGCTTTGAAGTGGGGACACAGAAACAACATTTTGAACAACAATTTGAACAACAATATTCCTTTCCCGACAAACAGCAGTGGGGAAGAGGGGAACAGCATTGTGTTTCAGGAGCGCTTTTGCTGCACAGGGGTTTTTCTCCTCGGCGTGGGTCTTGAGCAGGGGCGGCTGCCTTCATTTGGGCCATGGCTTTCATGGCTTTACCGGCGGTGACATTTGGTGGCGCTGAGGCAGCAGACGTGGTGTTTTTAGCCGGGTGCTGGCCTGAGTCAGGGTGGGAGGGAGCCGGTTGTGATGAAGTACTTCTCCGTTTTGGCATAAAATGTCTCATAGCCTGTGAGTGTTGCTCAAGAGTCATGACGTAGCGCTTAGCAAATCTATCCACAGAGCCACAAAAAAGGCCAGCTGTAGACACCGGAGCATCAAATAGAGCATCTTTTTCTGCATCACGCATTTCTGTGAGGGTCAGCCAGATGTGACGATCCAAAACCACCAGGTTGCACATTGACTTGCCAATGGCCTGTGCAGTGAGTTTCGTGGCTCGCAGCGCTAAGTCTGTAGCAGTGCAGAGCTCTTTGAGTGTCTCTGGATCGTAGCCTTACTCGTCCATTTGCTTGAGGAGCTTAGATTGGAAAACTTGGAGCACCGCCATTGTGTGGAGTGCTGAACCAGCTTGGCCCACTGCTGAGTATGCTTTTCCAGCCAGTGCGGACGTCAGTCATTACAGCTTGGAAGGATGAACGGAGTGTGATTTCCACGCCATGCTACTTGCTGGGCAGGGATGTGCCGCTACCGGCTCTTCCACGGGAAAGTTGGGCATAACCTTTGTCTTCCCCGTTATCCACTTTAGTGAGGAGAGTGAAACCGATATGCGAACGTGCTGAATAGGACGCACCAGGATTTTGTCAGTTCGTTATGAACTTCTGGGAAGAATGGGGCAGATCTGCGGAACGCGGTCGCTTGACGGCGTCCAGACTGCAAGAACCATTCAACAAGGCGAGATTTTTCAGGTTCCTCTGGAGGAGACCACTCGAGACCGAGGTCTTCGACCACACTTGAAAGGACACGAAGCACTCCTTGTCATTGGCACGTGCATGCTCCTCGCCCTCGCTGGGGGAAGGTGCGGCAACGTCCTCCATTGATTACTCGCCAGATGCACCAAGAGACATAACATCATCATCCCCAGCATCACAACCACCGAACATGACGAGGTTGTGCACTCCTGCAGAGGGCCGAAGCTCATCACGTACATACTGTATCGGCATAGAGGTAGTAAATGGAAATTGAGGGGCTTGTGCTGGAACGTCTTGATACTCATGCCCTCACAGTGAGGGCAGTCTGTCTCTATGAGAGCTGTCTCTGCATGGGCACAGCCCAGACAGTAAATGCAGCTCTCATGCTAATCTGATGACGGGATGTGTCCCTCGCATAAGGAACACTTACAGAATGACACTTGCCAACACGATCACAGAATATTTTAAAATATGGAAAATAATGATAATGCTGGTTGCAGTGGATCTACAATCAATGGAAACCAAACCTGCAAATGTGTCCTATCGTTTTCCAGTGATGAAGAAGGTCTTTATTAAATTCAACACATGTACAGCTTGAATACCACTGCAGGTAAAGATTTTACCACCAAAAGAGTATCGAAGACTTAGTAGCCTACACGAAAACACATCAAAAAAGTACCATGGCATTAACATGTTTATTGGACATGCACCATTACCTGGGAGCACCATGTTAATACAGTGATATATGAAGGTTGTCATATAGTGAACTACCAAAGTCATACCATGGTATTCTTCGAATTACCTTGAAGCACCATGAACATGCAATTGTATATGAATGTGGTAATCATATATCAGATTACCATGGTAGTACCATGTTATTCTTTGAAGTACTCTGAAGCACCATGAAAATACAGAATAGTACATAAATATGGTAATTGTATCTCAAAGTGCCATGGTATTACCATCTGATACCATCAGATATCAAATTTTTATTTTTATGAGATGTGCTCACACACACACAAGAAATTTGGCCTCTGATCAGAAGCTTCCAGTACATACAGAAATACAACAGCAAGACACAAAATTACAAGATAAGATGAATAGTATACTGTATGTACAGAGTTTTTATACAGGAATGTGCAAAGGAAATTATGATCAAATGGGTATGGGTTTGTAGAGGTAGTAGTATAACTATGAAACATAAAATGTAAAAATAGTGAATTTACATGTTGAACACATGGGTTTGTATAGGTAGCATGTCTAAATATGAATTTACATGTTTTTACATGCACATACTGCACGTTTTGCACCATACTGTAAAGTTGTATACTGTATTGCACTAAACTGTAATGTACTGTACCATGGCTTTAATAAACGTCATGTGAATACATCTTTTAGATGCTCTGTCTATGATAGTAATCTCTGTGCATCTGGTTGAAAAAAAAATCTGAGGTAGCTTTAATGTAGCAAGCTACTTTTGGTGTGTAGCTTGTAGTGTAATTTGCTAATTTTTTTGAAGTGTAGCTTTTAGCTTAGCTTAACTAATTTTTATGTTGAGTATTTGGTAGCTTAGCTTGCTACACACCAATGGAATGCTTCTCCCACCAAATGAAATGCTTATTGTCTCTCAAAGTGATCATATTGCAAGTATAGAGTCAAATAGACTAGTGAGGTTAAAAGGAGGGATTAAGTCATTTTGTGTTTATATTCATTACTGTAATGTCTTGAATCATTTGTGTTGTCATTTTCCTTGTCACATTGATGTCAAAAGAATGGTGCTACTCCCAACTTACCCAGTCCTTGTTACCAGTGGCGCCTGCAGCTGTATGGCTGTATGCACTGTGCGTACCATAAGCGCTCCGACTGACCTGAGAAACATTTACTCTCAGAATATTTCATCAATCATGAAATGTGTCCAGTATTTCTGTTGGTGAATGAGTAATACTTTTGAGTCTGTTCTTTTCAGTGAATTGGCCAAACAGGCTTGCAAAATGGTCTGAATCGATTTGTGATTCAGTACAATTAGTTCGGGGTGCTCTCTCAATGAATCATTTGGAGTGGTTTCACACACATTATAGCAGTATCGGGATATTTACGAACACAGAACAAACAGCACTGGATACAGCTCAATCAACTGAAACAAAAGGCTGTCTTTTTGAGAGATAACTTTGAGAAACTTCAGCTAATGCTGTATCATGTGGTCAAGGGGCTTTTCAAACCGAACGTCTTTTTGCATCCGCTTGCACTGTTTTTAGATCGTTCTCCATGTAAACAGTCACTAAGTGGATGTCTTTCGACAACTGCATTATGTTTTACTGTGTTTTTAGCATCTCTCAAAGGAGCATAGTATTTTTGGATGCTGTCAAATTAAAAAGAGCTTCTTCAATTGATAAAAGCGCGTCTCGAGACACCTGTGTTCTGCTCTATTCTCTGTGGTGCGTTTTGCTTCACCAGAAGCAAAGTCACCAGAATTGAATGCTTTGGTGTTGTATTAGGCAGATTTCTGTGCGTACCCTCCTCCATCCTGCAGGTGCCCATGCTTGTTACCTAAAGTCCTCTGCAAAAACACTTTACAGGTCTTCATGCTCATTCACAACATATACCCTATAATAAAGGCCAAAGACCATTAAACCATACTGAACTTTATATGCATGTTTCTAATGTTGACAACTTTTTCATAAATGCATCATATTTGTCCACTTTCACGAATGCTTCATAATTGTCCACTTTACATTAAGGTAGATTTTCATAGGTTATTAATGTTAAATAAGTATTCTTAAACATTTATAACACATGAGGTAATGACTCACTATTTGCTATTGCCTTATTAGTAATTAATGAACCTCTTTATAATCCATTAACAAAGGGAACATTAATATAAAGTGTTAGCTGTTTTCTTCATATGGACACTCCTCTCAGTTCATCCTTCTTTTTCTCCTTTACTCTTAACTCAATTAAATAGTTATTTTCCTGCTGAAGCCCTGCTGTTTATTTTTCAGAGTGTATATTTGGTCGTGGTGGACTTGTGCCGTGACACCATGCTGGCTCTTGAGACGGTTGTGTGTTTGGGTTTGTGGTGAGGCGGCAAAGAGCAGGCCTGGATGGTGGCCCCAAGCGCACTGGACTATAGGCTGGACTGCATTCTGGGCTACACACACTGCACCCATTCAAGCCTGGCTACACACTGGATAGAGTCAAGATTGTTTGACTCTGGTGGCAATTCCAGGAATGCTGAGCACTGGTTGCTCTCTGGGAAAAGAGATATTTTGATCCCTTCTCCACTTTACTCCTTTTCTCCCTCTCCCAAGATACTCTTTCTCTTGTGGGTGGACTTTATCACAAATCCCATGTTTTGAAGAAATAAAATTCCATGCAGTAGTTTAATACTATTACCCCATTCTGCTGAATTACTGACAAGCACCATACCCATCAGACATTTTTGCATAATTTCAGGACAGACAACCTTTCCATCTACCGCTACTGATAGTGTGTTGCATGAGCAACCTCTGTGAGACGGGTTCTGGTCTTGTGGGAACCAGGAAGTAATCATGTGTACATAAACAATGGTGAGCATGATTTGGAGGTTGCATTTTCACCCTAAAATGGCATTCTTTTTTAATTGACTAATGGTAAGGTTTAGGGTTGGGTTTTGGGTTAGGCTGTATAGTTCAAAGTGCACTCAGTAACTTTTGTCTTTATGTCATCTTAGACTTACACTGACACCTAGTGGCTTGGATGTTGTCCCAAGCAAATGCAAGCATGTGTGTGAGTGTGCGAGTGAGTGAGTGAGAGAGAGAGGGAGGAAGCAGCACTTTTGGTCTGATTCGATTAGCTCCAGTTGTGATCAGGTTTTAGAAAATCACACCAAACAGAATTACACATTTTTATGTCAAATTGAATATATGCTTCACTACAGCATAACAAAATTTACTGAGTTACACATTATATTTAATTAATCGCATGCATTTATTAAATGAGACTCACCAAGAATGTGCAAATTAGCATTCCAGGGGTCTCCTGTTGCAGTCAGGTGGTCTGAGACCCCCTAGACCCCCTGTAATTCACACCATACTAAACATAACAAAATTACACATTTTGTACTGCAAATATATTAATTTAAATCAGTACTGTCGCTCCCTATATGCATAATACACAGTCTGCGTAGGGGGAACCAACTCCCTAGAGGGCCACCAGAAACTCCACAGGCTGCCCTTCCTCACATGTTATACATAATTCAAGGACCCGATAGCAGTTGCGGAACACAGACAATCGCCTTGTAGCTCGCACCACTTCAGATTATCAACTTGCACCCCCCCCCCCCTCCCCCACAAAACATTCACGAGTGGTTTAAACAACTCTTTTACTGATCTCATGTGGATTCTATTCATATAATGATGCTAGAATGTGTCATTGATAACATATTTTAATGTCATATTAGTTTATGTTTTACATGTAGTCAGTTGACAGTACAGCATGTGTCTCATATTTAAATGTTTGCAAACAGTATACCGTTGCTCAGCTGTTTAAACATTCTTTCTAGCTCTGAACAAGGCAGGAAAAAAGAGCTGTGAATGTATCGGAGCCTGAAGTTGTGAATTATGAACACTTTATTCTGAAGTCCTTCAGAATGGGTGGAGAAGGTCATACTCAGTCATTTAGCTTAATCTATCTTCATTAAGATCCTTTATCCAAAAATAACTCACAAGACCAAGGACAACCTCAAGCTGCTTGAGGGGGACTGTCTCTGAATTTTGTTTTGTTACAAGGTCTCAGAAAACCAGACTAGTCAAAGAGTGGTGGGATGAGTTTAAGGAAATCAAGTTTAATTTGAGGGTGGAGTTCAAGGTGGATGAGACAGGATCTGCAAACACATTGAAGACAGAATCATGCTTGAGAGTAGGGAGTCAATGGAATAGAGGGAACTAAAGGTGAATAACGAGGTTTGAAATATGACTGTGTTTGTGTGGGGTAGTAAAAGGAGGTAGCAACAGAAAAAGTGGAAATGGAATGAAAATGTGGTCAGAGCAGTTTGAGGTGTTGTGAGCATGCATTTTATACCACTTTTGTGGGTAGATGCCAACAGAAGTATTTAAAAAGAGAATTACAGCCTGAAACATACTCAATTCAAGTTCACATACCCAAGCGCTTCTAGATACGCAAGCACGTTTTTGTGTTTACCATTCTGATAAATAGTCATTCAGTTATTTCACATAATTAATTTGATAACTTGAAACACATTTTGTACATCTAACACTGTCAGTACAGGGATTTTGTTGGTCATCTGGCAGATATTTGGATTAGATAAGGCATTATCCAGATTGGTCTCTGGAAGTTTTCACCTCTAGAACAAGGAGTTCCGGGTTCTAATCCGCTCTAATATAACCTTTTATTTAAATTAATGAAAATTGCATCTGTAAGTCAGTAAATGTATTTAATGAGAGGGGACAAATCTGTTTGCATTATTTTTACATTTTAACTATAATAGAGCATGAGCTGCGCAACAGCGAGGTGAGTTTAGTGTGCGTTGTGATGCATGAGAGAACATTTTCGCCCGCTGTCACTCAGTGCCACTGATAACAGCCGCAATGAGAACTTTACAACATAAAATAGAACAAACTCCAACGCTGTATCACCACTTATATTATAATTCACACGAACAAAATGGAAACTCCAGCTAAAGAAATGGAGATGTTTCTTCTGCATTAGGCACTTATGTCAGTTAAAAGCTATTTCAAAAAGTGGTGGGGACAAAATTGGCAAAGTCAAAAATTGGAAGGGAAATGTGCGTAGGGGCACTGCCCTTCCGGCCCCGCCTATCAGCAGGCTTTTCCCTGCCTCTCTAGGGCTGGGGAGGGGGATGAGGGGAGGGAAAAACAAAACAAAAAAAGATGAGAGGGAAAGGGCAAGGTGGAGCGACAGTGAGAGAGAGAGAGAGAGAGGAGAGAGAGAAAAAAAACGTGCTCGCCGGTTCCCAGACACGCCGTCGCCTGGTCCTCGATCACTCCTCCACCCTCTGGAGGACGACAGCCGCTCCTCCCTGGGTGGACCAGAGCCAGTCCTCCGACCCCAGGTAGATGGAATGCCCCTCCGCATTTTGGCGGCTGGTAGGGAACTCCTCCGCCCCTGGCAGCAGCTCTACTGCTCCAGGCGTCCGGCAGCGAGCCCTTCCTCCCCTCACGGATGGTGGCCATTCCTCTGCATCCAGGCGGCCGGCAACAACTCCTCCATTCCCTGGTGGATGGCCGCGGCTGCTCCTTTGGGACGACAGCGCATCCCTCCTCCTTCCCAGGTTTTGGCACCAATGTAACAAGGTTCAAATGGGGAAAGGAGGAGGTGGGAACCAGCACAACAGTCAAAGTAATATTTTAATGAGAACTTAAACAAAAAGACACAAAACATAAATGCACACGGCAGCTGCATGTGGCTCTCTCACTCCCGAACTGTCATGTTCCGCTGCACTTATCCCTCTCCTCGGCTGATTAGCCCGATTGGGGGCTGGGCATGCGTAGTCACGGCCTGGCCACGCCCTCCTCCTCATCACAACATTTTCATAGATGTCGCGAATGATTGTACAGATGTAGGCAAGTTTGCACCAGCTCAGCAACTCTGCTCTCCAGTTTGCTCAACTAAGCACAGAAATGAAGTGGACAAAGATGTTGCTGTCAAAGTAGATGGAGCACTGGGTCACCGTCACACCCATCGATGATGTGGACCAATGGCAGCAAGAAGATGTTTAACAGCCAGTACTAAGTTTTCCTGACTAGTGATGGGAAGTCTGATTGATTTCTGCAAACCGGATCTTTCGGACAGTTCGTTACAATGAAAAAATATAATAATAATTCAGCGGTTCTTTTACGTCATAGCGTCTGATGTCACTAGCACGTAATACGAACATCCCGGTGTCATGGTATTCACGCTCAAACATTTAAATAAAGCCAGATGTGAACAGATATTGCTGATTATTACCTTTTATTCAATTAAATTACAATAATAAGGGTGTTTATTGTCATCAGTGTTTTATTCTGTGATCCTATTTGTCAAATAGCCAATGACTGACAAATATTGATTACATCTTTGATAAGTTTCCTGCAATGGAAATTTTACACCTAATACAGACACTGATGAAGAAACACGGATGTGTCCTAGGTGTCTAAATAATTTAAAGAGAATAAATTAGTCTTAATCAACTCACCAGAAACCATGATTCAGCTTATGACAACTTAAAATATAATCTGCATGCACAATAAACAATAGTAAAATTCATTTACATCTCTTGACTGAAAAGTTTTTGCATGTTTTAAACAAAAAAATATTATTTAATAAAACTAGTCATAATCATACTTCCAGTACATTTTGTTTGTTATAAAAGGAACTTACATTTACCCCAAGGATTATTGAAGTGCTCAGGACACGCATGCTCATTACTTCTGGGATTGTCTCTTTCATCAACGTGTTTGGTTCTTTTTGAGTTGGACATGACCGAAAACGCTGACTTCCGTTTCAGCATCTAGGTAAGAGTCGTTCATTTTGAACAGGTTCTTTGGTTCAATAATCGGTCTAGTAACTCGTAAGAGCTGCTGAGCCTGTATGGGTCCAGCTCGTTCATTTCGAACTCGGTCTCAAGCTACTAGTCATCTGCATTTAGCGTTGTTTTAGTATGTTGTTGCTGACACATAAGTTAATGAAATTTAGATTACTTAAAAATGTCCAACACATACAAACACAACTAGAAAACTAATATATTATTAATAATTTGTAGCAGTATGGGGGCCTGAGTATCTCAGTGAGTAAAGACACTGACTACCACCCCTGGAGTTCACGGGTTCGAATCCCAGGGCATGCTGAGTGACTCTAGCCAGGTCTCCAAAGCAACCAAATTGGCCTGGTTGCTAGGGAGGGTAGAGTCACATTGGGTAACCTCCTCATGGTCGCAATAATGTGGTTCGCTCCCAGTGGGGCACGTGGTGAGTTGTACGTGGATGCCGCAGTGGATGGCATGAAGCCTCCACACGCGCTATGTCTCCACAGTAACACAAGCAAGCCACGTAATAAGATGCGCGGGTTGATGGTCTCAGATGCAGAGGCAACTGAGATTCATCGTCCACACCCGGATTGAGGCAAGTCACTATGCCACCACAAGGACTTAGAGAGTGCATTGGGAATTGGGGAGAAAAAGAGGAGAAAAAAAATAAAAATAAAATAATTTGTAGCAGTAACATCATGAAGTAAAAATGCCTACTTTCATCTTAAGACCTTAATTTGCTAATTTAAATAATTAAAAAATAACACAGAAACATCTGTAGGTTTATAAATGTTTTATTAGGCTACAGCCATTAACATCTTAACACAAAGCAAGTTCTCGGTAATCCTCTGTAAACTTCGACAGTTCATGAGACTGGCTCATTTGGTTCTTTTTGAGTCGCACAGTTCGATGTGCTGCATGCATAGCCAGTACAAGTTCTTCAGCTGTGTGTTTTGCATCATCAACCTGGAACTAAAGTTCGATTCAGTTCGATTTTGTGAACTGGCTCGACCTTGCTGAGAATCGGCTCAAAAGAACAATTTGTTCAATAATCAGACATCATTATTCCAGAAAGTTTGTGCTGGCAAGCTGTTTTTTGAACCAACAAAACAAACTGAAAAACACCTTTTTGGCCAGATTTAGTTTGAAATTACATTGCACCCGTTCTTTCTTTAATTACCTTAGAAGTATACTGACACCTTAAATTGTATGTGGTTTTCTCTTTCAGGTCAACTTCATGGCGGAGGAACAGTTTGAGAATTTTGCTGAGCAAATTAGTTAAAGTTGACATGTTTATACTTTGCTACAGTAACTGAATACTAACACTTGCAGTTTAATGGCACAAACATTTGTAATGAGATTTATTTAACGGGACCACACGCTTGCAATGCATTGGCCAAGCATTCAAATTTGCATTTGCATTATTTCATAAGAAATGTTTCTGACTTAAAGGAATATTCCAGGTTCAATACAAGCTGAGCTCAATCAACAGCATTTGTGGCATTATGTTGATTACCACAAATTAATTTAAACTCGTCCCTCCTTTTCTAAAAAAAACAAAAAACAAAAATTGAGGTTACAGTGAGACACTTACAATGGAAGTGAATGAGGGCCAAATTGGAGGGTTTAAAAGCAGAAATGTGAAGTTTATAATTTTATAAAAGCACTTACATTTATTCTTCTGTTAAAACTCATGTATTATTTGAGCTGTAAAGTTGTTTAAATCATCAAATTTACAGTCATTTTACGGTTTTAGGGTTTGTTGACATTACAAGTTGTAAAATTGGCTATAACTTTAAACAGAAAAGGTTAGTTAGTGATTTTATCACGCTAAAATCATGTTAACATGCATATTGTTTGTTTTGTGGCCATACTTTTGAAATAGTGGGTATTTTTACGTTTATGGATTGGCTCCATTAAATTCTATTGTAAGTGCCTCACTGTAACCCAGATGTTTGTTTTTTGATTTTTAAAGAAAAGGAGAGGCAAGACCAAATAAATATTTTTGGTAATAAATATTATGCCACAAATGCTGTTGATTGAGCTTCACTTGTATTGAACCCGGAATATTCCTTTAAGTCTCACATTTATACTTACACTTTGTTTTCCAGCTATTAACATTTAAGCAATGTTTTCAGTGTTTGGAATTTGGCAATATTTGGAAAATTTGGCATCCACAATAGATTCTCAAGGGACAGACAGAATCAAATCAAATAAAAAATAAAAATTCAAAGGCTTGAAAATGGAAGCATTCACCCAATAATTTGTCCTTAAATGACCCTAATTCCATCCCCTTTACCTAATCCATTTTTTTTATGTTATGCCCCCACCTCTTTAGTATTCCTCAACCTTTCTCTGATTAAAAGAAAAATGCCTCAATTGCAAAAAACATTTTTTTTTTTTCTAATTACCAAATGTGTATAGGGTCATTAGGGATGTAAAATATAATAGTGGTGCAATATACTGTACATTTTAGCTTCCATGAGTATTTTTTTAATTAGTACATTATTTGATTACTGTGATCTTTCATGAAAATAGATCTTTGTTCTGCTCTGTCTCTGTATATGTGTTTGTCATGTTGATGAGAACTTCTCTAATCTCTGTTCCACCTCATCAAAACACAGCAGAGTGAATCACAACCTGGCCACCACAAATCTGACCCACACAGCTCTTTATTTTCATTCCTGTGTTTACTCTTCTGGTATAAAGTGCATATTTAGATATTTTTTTTAAGCCATTGTAACATTTCCATTTGGAAGGACATCAATTACGTGTGTTGACGCATGCAGTGTTTCTAATGTTTTACAACCCCAAGATCATAGAATCATAGAAATTGTCTTTAAACAAATTATGCCAGAGCTTGCCTCTCTTTGTACCAGATGTATGAAGTCAGTTCCTAGAAACCGCCTAGCAACTACCCATAACACCCTAGCAACACTCAGGATACTATAGATACCCTACCACATTGCAATGTCCTGGCTACCACACATCACCCTTTTATATTTTGTATAGCTATTGAAAAATTGTGCTTCAATTGAGGCAAACTATTTGAGCAGTAAACTTACAAGTCAGAGTTGATTAAAGCTGTACAGCTCATTAATATGTTTGTATCTGGTTGTTTATTTATCTGTTTGTATTGGTTATGGATGTTTCCACAAATGTCTTGCTTCCATATGGTATACTTTGGCTAAAATCTTCATCAGCCTGATGTAGTTTGTATTCCAAAGTTAATTTGCAGTTTGCATTAACATGTTTGCTTTATTGTCTGTTTCTCTTTGTTTGCTTCCCATTTTGTTTCCCTTCTTTTTGTTTTTTACAATTGAGATGGTTGGTGGAAAAACAGAATTTCCAGGTAACACATTTATTCACATTATTAAGTGTCATTCACACCCATTTATAAATCTTGCACACATACAGTTTCGGTCTTTCCTTACTAAGGTACTAAAAACATAATGAGATTATTCACAATTATTTTAATTATTATTATTATTCTGTTTTAAAGGTTTAACAAAGCAAAATTGCATGTGGAAAAAAAAAATAGCATGAGGAAATTCGTTGTGTTTTTTTCTTGATTTGTAGTTGGGGCGCCTCAAGTTGAAATCTTGTTTATAATCAGTTCTCATAAGGGTAGGAAAAGTCATAAATGATCAACAAGATAATTAAATGTTTAGGCTATTTTTGAACAATTAAAACAGCCTTTGGGTCGAATGCATTCATTTAATTGTTTCCTGTAAACAGAAAGTTGAGAAAAGAAAATAAAAAATCAGATATGTTATTGATCAACTCTATTCGACTTTTGGCTCAGAGAAAGTAGTTCCCTATCTGTCACTCACTCGACGTTGTGTCGATGTAGTGACACTAGGGGTCACTCTTGGGAGCCCCAAACACCTCTGCTTTTTTGAAAAGAGGCCAATGAGAATTGGCAGAGGAATTTGCATGCCAGTCCCCCGGACATACTGGTATGCAACCACTCATTCAGATTTTCACTTCAGAGCCAAGCAGTTCTATTCATTGAAGCTGAATTCATCCGCGAGTTCATTCATCTCATTTGCTGGATTTTACGACGCATTTCAGCAGCCGTAATGAGCAGGACGAGACTCCTCCTCCCCCCTCCTTGGCCAATCTTATGGTGGGCGGCATGAGCCAGGTAAGTGCTTTGATGTCCTTGGACTCAGCACGGCCACGGGGCTCGAGTCCCCTCGACGTGGCACCTCAAGCTCTGCCCTGCCATGAGGTCCCATCCCCCACCTGCTGGTACGTCCGACGTGATCATTCCCCTGGTCCCCCTCACCCAGAGTTTGGGCGCGTGACTCACGCTTTCCAACCCATCACGATAGCTGACCCGGACCATCCGACTCGGCTACGTGATTCAGTTCACCAGGCACCCGCCCAGGTTCAGTGACGTCTTCACCTCAGTGAAGGGCGAGAACGCCGCTACCTTGTGTGCGGAGATCGCTACCCTTCTGCGCAAGGGCGCGATAGAGCCTGTCCCTCCAGCCGAGATGAAGAAAGGGTTCTACAGCCCTTACTTCATCATACCGAAGAAAGGCGGTGGGTTGCAACCAATCCTGGATCTGCGAATACTGAACAGGGCTTTGCACAGACTCCCGTTCAAGATGCTGATGCAAAAACGATTCTAGCGAGCGTCCGGCGTCAAGACTGGTTTGCAGCGGTAGACCTGAAGGACACGTACTTCCACATCTCGGTCTTACCTCGACACAGACCCTTCCCGCCGTTTGCCTTCAAAGGCCAGGTGTACCAGTACAATGTCCTCCCCTTGTCCCCTTGCATCTTCACGAAGGTCGCAGAGGCAGCCCTTGCCCCGCTAAGGGAAATGGGCATCCGCATCCTCAACGATGACTGGCTAATCCTAGCTCACTCTCGAGAGTTGCTGTGCGCACACAGGGACCTCGTGCTCCAGCACCTCAGCCGACTGGGGCTTCAGGTCAACTGGGAAAAGAGCAAGCTCTCCCCGGTTCAGAGCATCTCTTTTCTCGGTTTGGAGTTGGACTCAGTCTTGATGACAGCACGCCTCACGAATGAGCGCGCACAGTCGGTGCTGAACTGTCAGAAGGTGTTCAGATGGAGGTTGCAGTTCCACTGAAACTTTTTCAGAGGCTCCAGTGGCATATGTCATCCTCAGCGGCTGCCGCACCGCTCGGGTAGATGCATATGAGACCGCTTCAGCACTGGCTTCAGACTCGAGTCCCGAGATGGGCATGGCACCACGGGACACATCACGTGACCATCACGCCGATCTGTTGCCGCCTCTTCAGTCCTTGGAACGACCTTGCATTTCTAAGGGCAGGGGTTCCCCTAGAGCTGGTCTCCAGGCACGTAATGGTTACAACAGATGCCTCCAAGATGGGCTGGGGTGCCATATGCAACAGGCACACAGCAGCCGGCTCCTGGACTGGCCCGTGGCTGCGTTGGTACATCAACTGCCTAGAGTTGTTGGCAGTACTGCTCGCCCTGCAGAGGTTTTGGCCATTGATCCAGGGCAAGCACGTGTTAGTCCTGATAGTCAACACATCAACGGTAGTGTACATCAACCGTCAAGGTGGTCTACGCTTGTGTTGCATGTCACAACTTACCCGCCGTCTCCTCCTCTGGAGTCAGCAGCACCTCAAGTCGCTGCGAGCCACTCACATCCCGGGCGACCTCAACACCACAGCAGACGTGCTGTCACGTCAGGTTACCCTCAGGGGAGAATGGAGACTCCACCCTCAGGTGGTCCAGCTGATTTGGAGTCGATTCGGTTGAGCACAGGTAGACCTGTTTGCTTCCCGGGAATCCTACCACTACCCGCTTTGGTACGCCCTGACCAAGGCACCCCTTGGTATAGATGCGCTGGCACACAGCTGGCCCCCTGGACTATGCAGGGAGGATGAGGAGTAGATTGTCCTAGTAGCACCCTACTGGCCCACAACAGCCCCCCCCCGGCGAATTCCACTGAGGAAGGACCTTCTTTCTAAGGGATGGGGCACCATCTGGCACCCGCGACCAGACCTCTGGAATCTCCACGTCTGGCCCTTGGACGGGACGCGGAAGACCTAAGTGGCCTACCGCCAGTGGTGGTAGACATGATCACTCAGGCTAGGGCTCCCTCTATGAGGCGCCTGTGTGCCTTGAAGTGGCATCTGTTCACTAAGTGGTGTTCTTCCCGATGCAAAGACCCCCAGAGATGCGCAGTTGGATCGGTGCTTTCCTTCCTGCAGGAGAGGCTGAAGGGGAGGCTGTCCCCCTCCACCTTGAAGGTGTATGTAGCCGCTATTTCAGCTCATCATGATGCAGTAGATGGTAAGTACTTGGGGAAGCACGACTTGATCATCAGGTTCCTGAGAGGCACTAGGAGGTTGAATCCCTCCAGACTGCACCTCGTCCCCTCGTGGGACCTCTCTGTAGTCCTTTGGGGTCAACAGGGAGCTCCCTTTGAGCTCTTGGAGTCAGCTGAGCTTAAGGCACTCTCTTTGAAGACTGCCCTCCTGACTGCACTCACTTCCATCAAGAGGGTAGGGGACCTGCAGGCGTTCTCTGTCAGCGAATCGTGCCTGGAGTTCGGTCCGGGTTACTCTCATGTGATCCTGAGACCCCGACCGGGCTATGTGCCCAAGGTTCCCACGACCCCTTTTAGGATCAGATGGTGAACCTGCAAGTGCTGCCCCAGGAGGAGGCAGACCCAGCCTTGGCATTGCTGTGTCCAGTGTGAGCTTTACGCATCTATTTGGATCGCATGCAGAGCTTTAGAAGCTCCGAGAAGCTCTTTGTCAGCTTTGGTGGACAGCGGAAAGGAAGTGCTGTCTCCAAACAGAGGATCGCCCACTGGGTCATTGACGCCATCGCGATGGCATATCAGGCTCAGGACGTGCCACCCCCTGCGCTATGTTTGGAGAGGGGT
Source organism: Myxocyprinus asiaticus (assembly GCF_019703515.2). Lineage (NCBI taxonomy): Eukaryota > Metazoa > Chordata > Actinopteri > Cypriniformes > Catostomidae > Myxocyprinus > Myxocyprinus asiaticus. The sequence continues at coordinate 38,799,895 of NC_059373.1, forward strand.
CAACAAGGCCTATAGTGAAAAGAATACCATCCCCACTGTGAAGCATGGTGGTGGCTTACTGATGTTTTGGGGGTGTCTGAGCTCTAAAGGCACAGGGAATCTTGTGAAAACTGATGGCAAGATGAATGCAGCATGTTATCAGAAAATACTGGCAGACAATTTGCATTCTTCTGCACAAAAGCTGCGCATGGGACGCTCTTGGACTTTCCAGCATGACAATGACCCTAAGCACTAGGCCAAGTTGACCCTCCAGTCGTTACAGCAGAAAAAGGTGAAGGTTCTGGAGTGGCCATCACAGTCTCCTGACCTTAATATCATTGAGCCACTCTGGGGAGATCTCAAACGTGCGGATCATGCAAGACGACCAAAGACTTTGCATGACCTGGAGGCATTTTGCCAAGACGAATGGGCAGCTATACCACCTGCAAGAATTTGGGGCCTCATAGACAACTATTACAAAAGACTGCACGCTGTCATTGATGCTAAAGGTGGCAATACACAGTATTAAGAACTAAGGGTATGCAGACTTTTGAACAGGGGTCATTTCATTTTTTTCAGTTTTGTTTTATGATTGTGCCATTGTGTTATAACCTACAGTTGAATATGAATCCCATAAGAAATAAAAGAAATGTGTTTTGCCTGCTCACTCATGTTTTCTTTAAAAATGGTACATATATTACCAATTCTCCAAGGGTATGCAAATTGAGCACAACTGTATATATAAAGAACACACACAGATAAATGTGGTTAAGTATTTATTTTTTTACATACATGGAGCAGGTGTATTATTCATATTACACAAAATTAAACACATTGGTTTTAAATATGAAAAATAAATTATACAAAATATTGATTTGATGTCAATTATACAAGAATTTGGACAGCATGGCATGTGTAAATGAGATTTAAACCTTACACTGCCATGACCTCTAGTACATTCTCAAAATTGCACATATTTACTCAAAATGTTTAAGTAGATTTCTCTCTTAATTTTATTAGTTAAATGTACTTAATATTTTGAATGCAATGCTTTTCTGTAATTTTGTTAATGAAATATACGTAACATTTATAATTATTAATTACATTTTTTTTTTTTTAAGAATTTACTCGTCCTGTGATTAATTTTTTACAGTGAACATAAATAATAAGCTTTGCACCAGATTGGCACTAGTCGATTTGAACTCTTACCAAAGTCATTTTAGTGTCCATATTTTGACCAACTGTATAGCGTGTTATTTATTATAATTACATGCAATGTAAATTAGAATTATATCTGTCCATTTGTTTTAGGTTCATGGTGAAACCCTGTATATCATCATGAAGGGAATGCATGTTGGACTTCTGGACATGAAGGTGTCCTGCATGATGCTTTTCTTCTTGAAATCTTCAACGTGGCCATGGTGGTAGAGGAGACGATTGTTCTTCATGACCTCAGAGATGTGCCCACTGGTTTTGCTAAGATAATGAGCACCATCTACTGCCTTAAGCTGGAGTACCCTTGCAATATGAAGTACTCATTTGAATTCCTGCAGAGTTATCATGAAGATAAAACCTAACCACTGTTCCGCTAGGATACATGGATTTAGAAACAAACTACTGAGGTATCCTTTCTAGACTGATCTCAAGCCTTAACTGGGAGGAAACTGTTCTGTTGAACATTGCTTCCCCAAAGAAAGTAATGTATAGACCAAATGTTGAAAAATTATCAGAGGTGAAAAACAATGCAGACTTGTTCTGAAAGCAAGTTTGAATGCATTTGGAGCAACCCAAATATTTCTGAAAAATGTCAGAAGCATAAATGTTTGTACATGTTTTTATAACAAGGTAGTTAGTAAAAATTACTTTGTAAAATCTTTGCTGAGAGGAAACGTGTTAATGTTAATCTAGACTGTTCAGCATTGCTCTTGCAGAGCAACTGGGTATAGATAAAATATTGTTGAAAATTGTTTTTAGACCGAAACATGACATGGAATTGTTCTTAAAACAAGGCCAAATGTTGGTCAAGATTTATATTAACACTTGAAGCATTTACTTGAAGGAAAACTGTCATTTTGCACTGTTGAGCATTCATTCATGCTTGTTCTTGTTGCTTGTAGAAAGAAAGTTACTACTTGGGTAATTGACCAAGTATTTTTCAAACCATTCAAAGGTACAATAGTTATGTGAACTTGTTCATATAGAGTACATCTTAAGTTTTAAAGTAATTAACAAGCAGTTAAATTATTTTGTGTCATTGTACATGGCCTATCCCTTCTTATCACTCTCTCTGTCTCCCTCTCTCTCTCCAGATCTCCCTCTCACTTATTGCAATTGATATGATTATAGTTTAAGTTATCTTATCTTGAAAGTGTGAGTTTAAATAGTGAGGAATTGTATGTTTATTTGACCAGATAAAGTGAGTTTTCTTGAATTGATAATGTAACATAGTAAGCTGTTTTAACTCAGAGTATTAAGTTGAAACAACAAATGATCATTAGTTAAACAACTTGTAAAACGTAACTTTGAGTAGAAACAAAGGATATCTTCAAGTTGAGTTTACTCATGTTTTTAAGGTAGCAGGTGAACTTTTGTTTCTAAGTTTAACCAACTTGAAATGTTTTACAGTGTATGTGCAAAAGAGTTCAAAATAGAGTTTGTGTTTTAAATTATTTGTATTCTGGATGGAAATTAGTGTCATGGATGAATAAATCCTGGGGCAATGGAACCAGGGGGGTGGGGTGTGTGTGCTTGGCATGGAGGTGAGGCCCACATCTTACCTATGGCTGAATTATTATTATTTTTTTCTCCCCTTTTCTCCCAATTTGGAATGCCCAATTCTCACTAATTAGTAGGTCCTCGTGGTGGCACGGTTACTCACCTCAGTCTGGGTGGAGGAGGACAAGTCTCAGTTGCCTCCACTTCTGAGACCATCAATCCGTGCATCTTATCACGTGGATCGTTGTGCATGACACTGCGGAGACTCCACACGTGGAGGCTCACACTACTTTTCGCGATCCACACAAAACTTACCACGCGCCCTATTGAGAGCGAGAACCAATTACTCCATGTGATTCTACCCTCTCTAGCAACCGGGCCAATTTGGTTGCTTACGAGACCTGGTTGGAGTCACTCAGCACACCCTGGATTCGAACACACGACTCCAGGGGTGGTAGTCAGCATCAGTACTCGCTGAGTTACCCAGGCCCCAACTTAAAATATGTGCTTCTGCCAGCTTGCATCCCAAGCATATTCCATGTAAGGAAATATATTCCTGAGAAGAGTAGAGATGAAGGCTCAAGCCGGCAGCAATCATCATCATATTCTCCATGCACTGTATGCCGTTCTCGCTAGATATAGGGAGGAGAGGGGATCGGCATCAGCTTCTCTAGAAGCAAGCCGAGAGTGAACTGAGTTTCATGCACTCTCCATGAACACAATCTATCTCAATGAGCGCCGCATGCCTGGCAGGGACAATCTTAAACAATATAGCTCCCTCCTCACCATAATCTCAGCCAAACATGATTGTATCATGTGCGCCAGCCAGTGCAATTTATGGCAAAAATTATAGAAGAGATTAACTGCACAACTCAGAATATAGGCTCATTTATTCACCAACGTTTTGGCTATCAGCATTTTTAAAGACACAGTATGACTCAGTGGCATAGTTAGACCTTGGTTGATATAGGGCTGAAGCACTGGATCTTTTGTTAATAGCCCCAAATGGATTTTTGATGAGGAAAAAAAAGGAAGGCTTCATGTTCATTACATCAGGGTACAAAAGCAACAAGACATACTGCAATTTTGACTTCATATGTAAATTAATTCCATTCAGTGAGCCCAACATTACATTAACATTGCATTAATTGACAGTTCGCATTTTGAGTTTTAACTGCTGTTCGTGCTCAAGTTCATCAGACACGTAATGAATACTTTCTATTTTCTCTCACAAAGGTACAGCTTTTCTGCATCAGAGGCACTGAAATTTTATTATGCCAGCCTAATTTCTAGATATATAATCTATAAACCTCATTTCTAATCTTCATTTGTTTTTAATAATTCACACACCAACTAGATTTTAATGAATGCACCAGTCAACTTGTTCGGTTATTCGGGTTTAGTCGGGAGTCGGGATAGGGGAATAAAGAATATTTATTGCAATAGAACACAACATAAAGTATCAGCACAGTGAGCTATAAGCATAAATAGCACAATACATAGGTCTTAAAATATAAAATCTCACATTAAAGTCAAACAAAATTGATCAAACTGTCACTGCCTGTATATGTGCTCTGCCCAGGGCCTCGTTTCCAAAAGCATCATAAGCCTAAGTAGATCATAGAATCTATCTTATGATTCATCTTAGTTTTGCGGCCCGTTTCCCAAAAGCATCATAACTTAAGTAATACTTGAAAATGCTTGTAGATTAACGAGTGCTCTGCAGTAATCGTACAGCACTAAGAGCATCGTAAGCACATAGACTTCTGCAGACACCTGCAGGACAAATGCAAAATTACACCTGATACAATTTAAATAGCTAAAGCTACACTTTAAGCTAAAACTTTACTATCAGGATACCTATGTTTTATTTATTTTTATTTTAACAGACAAGTCTAATAATAATAATAATAATAATAATAATAATAATAACAACAACAATAAAGAAATGCATTAAATAGATAGTCTATTTAAATAGATGAATAGATTAATTAGTAGACAAATAAAGTTATTTGTGTGGACTTGTTGGTAACAACAAAGTGGTGACATGATTGTTGCAGAGAACTGTAAAAATTACAATCAGAGAGAAGGAAAAAAGTAACTTGATGCCCTGCATGAAAATCGTCTGTACAGCATATTGGCTCTTCATCCTTGTCTCATCTTCCTCTCTGACACCTAAGGGCACTCTCGCCCACACCATGCGTTGTGTAGTACCACACATGTTGTGTAGCATTGCTGTTACCGTTATCACTTTCGGGAGTAAAAAGCAGATCTTTGATTGGTCCTTATATTCAATTAATGCTTGTCATTAGCAGGAACAGACACAGGGTCTCCGCTGTCCTCGCTGATACTGGAAGGTTTAATCTCAACCCACAGAGCCATTTTTTTAAACGAAATATTAAAATGCTCATCTGATGAACGAAGCAGTGACTGTGTAAAATAAATACATCGTTCTGCACAAAACTATTGCAAAACAAAATGCAATTATGTGGTGAATTAAGTTGTACATTTAAGAAAATATTTTAAAATATTTCCAGCAAGGTAAATTACAAACGTTACAAGCGTTTTTGTGCTTAAACGTTGTTAAGCACAAATATAATTAAGTTGCAATGACAAGCAGCACTATATGGTCACATTTCAGGACTGTCACACAGACAGCGACTCTCTTAAGTAGCACTTAAAGCGTGTCTGCTGCATTCATGTTAAGTGCAGTTTTGGGAAACGCACGTAAAAAATAGCGAACATTTACATTCATAAGATCGCTCGTAGAAAACGCTCTTAACATCTAAGATCGATCATTATCGAGAAACAGCCCAGGCTGGTTCACATTTCTGTGTCATGTGCTGGAGTTACACTGCTGCGTTTACATAGCCTCTTTGTGGTGCCTTGATTTTTAAATGGATTAAAATCAAATTACATTGAACTTGTCTAATTATTGTACTCAAGTCTGCACATTCTTACCGTTTATCAAGTGTTGAAACGTTGCTTTTTAAAAAACAACCTGGAATCATGTTTAATGGTGTAACAGTTATGAAGCCCAAACAGGTTTGAGATGCGTTTATAAACAATTGAGGTATTTTTAACTTTATCCCACGATGGCGTTTTATTGCCATTTTATATAAAAAATAAAATAAAATAAAAAAACTTAAGATTTCGATGATAAAGTCATAATATTTTGAAAATAAAGTAAAAATTATGAGAATAAAGTTGTAGCATTAAGAGATAACATTTCGTATGAGAATAAAGTCAAAATTATTAGAATAAAGTCGTAGCATTTTGAGAATAAAGTAGTACATTGTGTGAATAAAGCAGAAATAGTTAAAGAAAAAAATCTCAATATTAGGCTAAACAGAGCGTCATTATCACAACAATGGAACGGACGCTGAGCCAGCAGCTTCATTAACGCAAGAGATGGATGTGGAGGATGTGATCATATTTAGAATAGGATTTAGCAATAATGAAATCCTTTGTCTTTTGGCGCATCAGCACAGAGTTATTATTAGTTTCTGGACACTGCAGCGGTTATGTAGGAAATTTTATTTATTCAGGAGAAAGAACCAGACAGACATTCGCGCAGTCCCGTTTGACGTTGTTGTTGGGTTTTCCTCTCTAAACAATACTGTAACTGAGGGGATGTTACCACATACAATGTCTTGAAATGGGCCTCATTTCCCAATAACGATCTTAGTTGTTAAGAGCGATTTCTACAAGCGATTTAACGAACGTTCGTTATTTTTTACATGCGTTTCCCAAACATGCTCGAATGCTCGTAGGCTACACATCTCTTTAGTACTACTTAACCAGACGCTGTCTGCTTTCAGGGGGTGCTGAAATGTTGATTGATTTAGTGACTGATTTGAGGAAACATCAAGGCAGATTTTTTTTTAATTTTTTTTATTTTCATGAACTTTAACCAAAATAACTGATTAATCAAAATGAACACTAAGAAGTATTACATTGTGTCGGTAAAGATAACAATTTCCATTTATTATTATTATTTACGATTTATATTTTATTATGAGGTGAAAAATAGTTGACATACGACGTGCGCGTTGCAGGTGTCATGACTTTACAATCAACGTGATGCGTCTATAAAATGCCTGCGTAATACGGACACAGCTTGATGAAAGAAAGATGGCGAGTGAGAAAAAAACCCAAGCTTGCATTTAGGTCTAAGGAAGTTCAGATTATGCTGTATGAAATTGAGAAACACAGCATGGTTTTGTTCAGTAGATTTAAAGGTGCTAACACCAACAAAGAGAAGTTGCAGGTTTGGGAGACAATAGTTTAAAAAAATTACAGCAGCCAAAGGTGTGAAAAGAAACGGCCAATATATAAGGAAAAATTGTAAGACTTCAAGTCTTGCCAAAAAGAAGAGGGCTGCACAAAAATCATCTTTAAATAAAACTGGTGGTGGCACTAGCTCTGCCAGTTCAATGGCTCCCTAAGGACCTCAACAGTTAGAGGCCACCTGTGCCAGTAGCTGGGATCTGGTAGAGCTGGAGAAGGAGAAAGTGGACCTTCTAAAAGAAATCCAGAAGACACTGAAGGAGGCATCTGAGAAAGATGAAAAATTCAAAGAGGAGGTACTCATGATCAATAGGGCTCATCTTCAAATCGAGGAGAAGAAACTCACTTTGGAGGAATTAAAGTTTGCTAGGCCCTCCACTTCTGTGCTTATTCTTCTGCCTGACCAACAAGGTAGTGTAATATCAATGTTTCCTTGTAGCCCAAGCATGCAATGTTTTTTTTTTTTTTTTTTAATTGGCGAAGGAAAGGCTTTTCCACCAAATCTTGCATATAAATGGTATCGCAAAGATGCCATGTCCCAGCCAGCAGTCTAGAAAATTGATGTTTTTTTAATATTTACAATATACAAGCAGCTCAACGTAAACACCTTTATTGACTAATTTTTTGGTGTTGTTGACTGTTCTGTGACCTTAAATAAACTTTGCAATGAGAGGCCAACAGCTTTCCAAAACCACGTTTGCAACATCATGATAATCACAAGTAATCAACTCAACATGTCTTCAACATGGAACCATTTATTTTGGAATGGTTATGAACTCCTCATATTAATGGTTTATCAACCATTATACTCAATATGAGCATCAGATGTGTTAAATTAATTACTTCATGTGTATAAATCACATACAGCCCATCCATTAAATTATCACTGTATATAAAGGGGAGGCATTAACTGCTTGTCTAAAGTAGATATGGCTGCAATATAGCGTGATTCGTTTAAGGAAAAGAGAGCGAGCGAGAGAGAGCTACAGCAATGACAGCGTAGTCACAGGAGTTGGTTGGTGCAAGTCAATGCCTTCTTGATGTCTCCATCAATCTGCTGGAGATCCTCAATGACGCGGTGATCCTCGAAGTATCGACTGTGAAGGCAAGAGATTTTGATGCTTCTCAATTTGATTGAAACAGACCTGATGAGAGCAACCAAAAGGAACTTTGCACTGACCCCTGCAACCCAGCTCTTGGCAGCACTAAGATTATATGCAACAGGAAGCTTTCTAGAAGTACTTGGAGATGGACACGGGCTCTCCAAGACCTCAGTGTCAAGTTCTGTGCAGGCGGTCACCACTGCATTGCTTTGGCACATCCCAAAGCACATAAAATTCCCCACCTCCAGAGAAGACAAAGCTGCAGTGCATGATTTATTTTAAAAACACAATATCCCCCAGCTCATTGGGGTCATTGATGGAACACTAATTCCTATTCACACCCCTTCCAATGAGGGCCATATATTCATATGCAGAAAAGGGTATGCTGCCATTAACTGCCAAGCTGGGAGCAATCATCAGGGGCTCATAACAGACATTGTGGCAAGATGGCCTGGAAGCAGCCACAACTCTGCTTTTTTGTCCAATTCTTCTGTTGGCCAGGAGGCACATACTCCCAGGGGTGAATGGTGGCTCCTTGGAGACAGCGGGTATCCCCTAAGAACGTATCTTTTTACTCCGGTGGCCAACCCCCAAAACGAGAGGGATGAAATTTACAGTGAAGCTCACCATGTGGCCAGGAATGTTGTGGAATGAACGATTGGCTGTTGGAAATTATGCTTCAGGTGCATCCACAAGTCGAGTGGTGGTTTGCTATTTGCCCATCTAAAGTGTTGTGCAGTTATTGTAGTAACTGCAATGCTGCATAATATTGCGGTGAGAGCTAGAGCACCCTTGGATGTCTGTGAAGAGCAGCTGGAGAAAAAAGCCGGGGAGGATGAATTTGCAGATGGCGAGGGAAGACCACACCATGAACTCTGGCATGCCCAGTATGTTGCTGGTTCTGAAACATGTCAACATTCAATTCAATTTTTATTATATACTTGTCTAAGCTGTCTATAATTATTTCTATGATGTTTTCACTCCATGTGAACTTGAATGATCCAGTTTTCTAAATCAACTAAATAAATAATAATTCTATCAAATATTGTCTGCACCAAACTTGTTAACTTAAAAATACCCCAGTTCCGGCTGGAACATTAACTTCTGTAGTCCCAAAATATAAATCAGTCCTTTCAGGGTGAGTTTTTTGCTTTTAAAAACCTAACATCATGGTTACTTTCGTAACCTCCGTTCCCTGATGGAGGGAATGAGACATTGTGTTGATGTAGTGACACTAGGGGTCACTCTTGGGAGCCAGAAACACCTCCGATCTTTTGAAAAAAAGGCCAATGACAATTGGCGAGTGATATTTGCATGCCACTCCCCCGGACATACGGGTATAAAAGGAGCTGGTATGCAACCACTCATTCAGGTTTTGTGCTGAGGAGCCGAGACAAGGTCCCGGCCATTTCAGCGGGCAGTTCAGCGTTGTGGCAAGAGGGACACAACGTCTCGTTGCCTCCATTAGGGAACGGAGGTTACGAAAGTAACCATGATGTTCCCTATCTGTCACTTACTCAACGTTGTGTCGATGTAGTGACACTAGGGATCCCTATACAAAACGCCACACTAACTGAACTGTGTTACGTGGACTAGCGGTGCGAGATGGGCAGATCTTTGTGTGCCTCATAGCCAGCGCATCAGGCTGTCACATAACCTCCCCCAATGCTGCTATGAGCATTGAACGGTCCTTCAGGAACAGGTCGACTGTCCAACAAATAGGGACAGGCTAGCCCAGCCGAAGCCTCTTTTCCCTCTTTTTTCTCCCCAGAAAGAGTGGAATTTTGTTAACGGACTGGGATCCGCAAGTGTCCACGTCGGGGGGGGGGAGACACTGTGGAGACCACACCCCGCCCAGAGAAAGGGGGGTATTTTGAGTGGAAATACATCACATGGTCTTTACCGAGCCATGTCAAAAGCATGTCATGTGGAGAGGTCTCATGGTAGGTCCTACCCAAAGGGGGAGGAGTTTCTACAAAGTATGGTGACCGGGGTCAGAGGGGCTCCCTTCCCAAGGAAGATGCAGTTTACCGACAGGGAAACGATTTTGCGTAAAAATATCACATGGGGTTGCCTTCGGGGGAACCAGCACATGCGGAGCACCTACCTCAGTACAGGGCCTCATTAGCGCACTTACTGAGCTGGCAGCGTGTTTCTCCACAAACTCAACTGCCACAGGGCTAAGGAGGAAAGTCATCCAGAGATCACAGTCTGTGAACACTACTGGGAGTCAAGAGTGCATGTCTTCCGCTCAAGGGAGGGGAAAGGTGCTAGGCGCAAGTGGTACACCCGGCCAGTTGTCCCAGGAAACTTACCTGCTCGTGCCTGCCACTACTCGGGATGAGACCGGCTCAACCCGGAGATTGTAGAACCTCACAAAGGTGTTGGGTGTTGCCCAGCCCGCTGCTCTGCAGATGTCTGCTGTCCCCTAAAGCATTGTATGCGATCCAAATAGATGCGTAAAGCTCGCACCGGACACAGCAACGCAAAGGCTGCATCTGCCTCCTCCTGGGGCAGGGCTTGTAGGTTCACCACCTGATCCCTAAAAGGGGTTGTTGGAACCTTGGGCATATAGCCCGGTCAGGGTCTCAGGATCACGTGAGAGTAACCCGGACTGAACTCCAGGCACGATTAGCTGAAAGAGAACGCTTGCAGGTCCCCTATCCTCTTGATGGAAATGAGCGCAGTCAGGAGAGCAGTCTTCAAAGAGAGTGCCTTAAGCTCAGCTGACTCCAAGGGCTCAAAGGGAGCTCCCCGTAGACCCTGAAGGACTACAGAGAGGTCCCACGGGGGAATGAGGTGCAGTCTAGAGGGGTTCAACCTCCTAGTGCCTCTCAGGAACCTGATGATCAAGTCGTGCTTCCCCAACTTCTTACCATCTACCGCATCGTGATGAGCCAAAATAGCGGCTACATACACCTTCAAGGTGGAGGGGGACAGCCGCCCCTCCGACCTCTACTGCAGGAAGGAAAGCACCGATCCGACTGCACATCTCTGGGGGTCTTCACGTCGGGAAGAACACCACTTTGCAAACAGATGCCACTTCAAGGCATACAGGCGCCTCGTAGAGGGAACCCTAGCCTAAGTGATTGTGTCTACCACCACGGGCAGTAGGGCACTTAAGTCCTCCACTTCCTGTCCAAGGGCCAGATGTGAAGCTTCCGGAGGTCTGGTCACGGGTGCCAGATGGTGCCCCGTCCCTGAGAAAGAAGGTCCTTCCTCATGGGAATTCGCCGGAGGGGCTGTCGCGAGGAGTGTGAGATCCAAGAACCATGTCTGGGTGGGCCAGTAAGGTGCTACTAGGATGACTTGCTCCCCATCCTCCCTGACCTTGCACAGGGTCTGTGCAAGTAGGCTCACTGGGGGAAATGCATACTTGCATAGTCCAGGGGGCCAGCTGTGTGCCAACGTGTCTATACCGAGAGGTGCCTCGGTCAGGGCGTACCAAAGCGGGCAGTGGGAGGATTCCCAGGCAGCAAACAGGTCTACCTGTGCTCAACCGAATCGACTCCAAATCAGCTGGACCACTTGAGGGTGGAGTCTCCACTCTCCCCTGAGGGTAACCTGACGTGACAGCATGTCCGCTGCAGTGTTGAGGTCACCCGGGATGTGAGTGACTCATAGCGACTTGAGGCACTGCTGACTCTAGAGAAGGAGACGGCGGGCGAGTTGTGACATGCAATGGGAGCGTATACCACCTTGGCGGTTGATGTATGCTACCGTCGCTGTGTTGTCCATCCGGACCAACACGTGCTTGCCCTGGATCAATGGCCGAAACCTCCACAGGGCGAGCAGTACTGTCAATGGCTCTAGGCCGTTGATGTGCCAACGCAGCCGCGGGCCATTCCAAGAGCCGGCGGATGTGTGCTGTTGAATACAGCACCCCAGCCCATCTTGGAGGCGTCTGTTGTAACCACGACACGCCTGGAGACCTGCTCTAGGGGAATCCCTGCCTGTAGAAATTCCAGGTCGGTCCAAGGGCTGAAGAGGCGGCGACAGACCGGCGTGATGGTCACGCGATGTGTCCAGCAGCGCCATGCCCAGGTCTACTGCCGCGAACCGATCTAGATGTTGGACGCTCACTAGACTGTGTTTTTGCGTCAGCATCTTGAACGGGAGTCTGTGCAAAGCCCGGTTGAGTACTCGCAGTTCCAAGATTGGTCGCAATCCACCACCTTTCTTTGATACGATGAAGTAAGGGCTGTAGAACCATTTCCTCATCTCAGCTGGAGGGACAGGCTCTATCGCACCCTTGCACAGGAGGGTCGTGATCTCCGCACGCAAGGTAGCGGCTTTCTTGCCCTTCACTGAAGTGAAACGAATGCCGCTGAACCTGGGCAGGTGCCTGGCGAACTGAATCGTGTAGCCAAGTCGGACGGTCTGGGTCAGCTATTGCGACGGGTTTGAAAGCACGAGCCATGCGTCCAAACTCCGGGCGAGGGGGACCAAGGAGATAATCGTGTCACGTTGAGGGGACTTGAGCCCCGTGGCCATGCTGAGTCGAGGGAAATCGAAGCACTTACCTGGCTCCTGCTGCCCACCATAAGATTGGCTGAGGAGGGGGGAGGAGGAGTCTCGTCCCCGTGGTCCATTGGCACTAATCCCGTGTGGGGGTATTCGTGCCACCGCTGGGTGCCCGGGGGCGGGGGGTCTGCCGCTGGAGTGCCAACCCTGCCAAAAAGGAACGGTGGACGGCGGTCGTGACGATGGCTGTGCACACTAGACATGTGACCCAGGAAACAAGAAACTGCTCTTCTGCTGAACCTTTGGGTACCGCAGCCTCTGGGGCATGTGGCGAAAAAAGAAACAAAAGATTCCCCTCCCGGCCCGCCACTGGGGGATGGAGTGGTCTGTGCACCAGCTCCAGAGGAATGGGTCTTCTTGCCCCTGGGTCGCCCATCTCAGGGGCACTTCAAAGCCTTCCTCGGGTTCTTGGCGGCCGGCTGTGAGACGGGTGGCATCTGCTTCCTACGATGGGCTGCACGCTGGGGCCATGCCACGGTGACGGGCTGCGGCGGAGCCAGAGATGTTGCTGCGGGGAGACACCCTTGGTGACGAGTAGACAGGATACGGGATCTTGAGCCGTGCCGGGGTAGGATGTGCGAGAACTGCTGGGCAAAGTCCTCGACGGTGTCACCAAACAGGCCAACCTGGGAGATGGGGTGTCAAGGAACTGTGCCTTGTCAGTCTCTCGCATCTCTACCAAGTTGAGCCAGAGGTGGCACTCCTGGACCATGAGAGTGGACATTGCCTCACCCAGAGAGCGAGGTCGGTCACCGAGCGCAGTTCCTGCATCAATCCCGGGTCAGAACTACCCTCATGCAGTTCTTTTTGTGCCTTGGCTTGGTGTACTTGCAGGAGAGCCATGGCATGCAGGGCAGAGGCGGCTTGTCCAGCGGCACCATAGGCCTTAGCTGTCAGAGACGATGAAACCTACAGGCCTTGGACGGGAGCTTCGGGCGCCTGCACCAGGTGGCGGTGCTCTGCGGACATAAGTGCACCGTGAGCGCCTTTTCCACCTGGGAGATCACCAAATACCCCCTGGCCGCTTTGCCATCGAGGGTAGCGAGAGCGGGGGAACTGAAAGATCGGGACCGGGCAGTAAAAGGTGCCTCCCACAATCCTGTCAGCTCCTCATGCACTTCCGGGAAGAAAGGAACCGGGGAGGGGCGCGGTTGTGGGCGGCGCCCCGAGCCCAGGAACCAATTGTCGAGCCGTGAGGGTTCAGGGGAGAGCGGAGGGTTCCACTCTAGTCCGATGCGCACGGCCGCCCAGGAAAGCGTGTCCATCATTTCCGTGTTGGCCTGAGACTGGGCGACCGTTCCCGAAGGAGGAAGCCAAGTTGAAGCCTCAGCATCAGACCGGACAAGCCCACTCTCCGATGCTGCGCTTGATAACTCATCATCTTCCGGTGCGCCAGACGAGATGTCGAACCCGCCCTGAGACGAGCCGGCGATCTCGACCGAGAGCCAGATCGTGGCAAGCGAGCGTGCTGGGGAATTGGAGGTCCGTGGGGGGATACCCAGCAGAGGTGGTCCCATTGAGGTCCCCAAATTGCCCCCAGTGCTAACCGGCACGGCCTCATACCCGTAGGTAGAAGGACCAAGGCGGGGAGCCACTGAGGTGGCTTGCTTTCTTATGAATGCAAGCCGTGACCGCAACGTTGCCGTGGTCATGTTCTCGCAATAAGGACATGATCCATCCACAAACTATTTCTCCACGTGAGCAGCGCCCAGACACGTAAGACAGCGATCGTGGCCATCAGAAGCGGAGAGATAGCGACCGCAACCAGGAATAACATACAGATGGAAAGGCATCTTTAAAAAGACATTCCGTGTGTGCTGCTCTTTTATGAATGGAAAATATACTCTTTTGAGAATGTACTCCTTTTTTTTTTTTTTGCTCTGCTGAAGCGCCCAGGGGCATTCTCTGCACTGCACAGGCACAGAGGGGGAGAAGCCGCTGAAATGTGCCGTCAAATCCAGCAGTCTTTAGCGAGCAGAGTTCTTTTAAGAGGAATTGTATTCAATGCACTGAACGCAACCACTCGGCTCCGAAGAGAAAATCTGAATGAGTGGTTGCATACCAGCTCCTTTTATACCCGTATGTCCGGGGGAGTGGCATGCAAATTTCACTCGCCAATTCTCACTGGCCTTTTTTCAAAAGATCAGAGGTGTTTCGGACTCCCAAGAGTGACCGCAAGTGTCACTACATCGACACAACGTCGAGTGAGTGACAGATAGAGAACTTTATGCATCCATATGTAGTTTTTAGGGTTGACCTGCTAGTGTCTCCACTGAGCCTCTTTGCTAAAGATGCACTTAGTGATTTAAGACTACTCCAGAGCACTCGTTAATCTGTGACCATTTTCAAGTACTACTTAAATTACGATGGCTTTGGGAAATGGGCCGCAAAACTAAGATGAATCGTAAGATGGATTTTATGATCTACTTAGGCTTACGATGCTTTTGGAAAACGAGGCCCAGGACTTACTGTATATAATTCACAGCAGTTCAAATAATTTTTCACTTCACTTGAGTGTGAGCCTATATCTCGCGTCTCCCTTGACAGGTGCCCATATGTTGAAAACTCCTGTTCCAACACACGCACAGCTCATTCATGAACAGAGAGCTCATAAAAACTTCCCACAAATTCAGTTCGGTTGCATAGCCAAGTTATCTCCCTGGTTAGTGGTGTTGTATGTAAAGACCCAGATGCTCCACTTTGCTTATGTCCACAACATCACTTTGATGTTACTTTCCTTTTGATTTATGATCAAAATATTACAGCTTTAATCTCGTAATACTTCGACTTCTCATAATTTTTATTTTATTCTCAAAATATTAGGATAAATGACAATTGCAAATTTAAACTGTTAAATGACTTTGGTTTTATTGTTAGCGTTAGTTTCTGTACAATGAACAGTGAGCCGACATGATGTAATTCATGCTTTGTTCCTTCACAATTGAAATTAAATCATATTGGATCGTTTATTGTGCCGTCTAACGTTTGCTTATAAAAAGTTCTGGGCCTCGTTTCCCAAAAGTATCGTAAGCCTAAGTAGATCGTAGAATCCATCTAACGATTCATCTTAGTTTTGTGGTCCGTTTCATCGTAACTTAAGTAGTACTTGAAAATGCTTGTAGATTTATGAGTGCTCTGGAGTAATTGTGCACTAAGAGCATCGTAAGCACATAGACTTCTGCAGACACTTGCAGGACAATCGCGAAATTACACTTTATACAATTTAAATACCTATAGCTACACTTTAAGCTAAAACTTTAATATCTGGATACCTATGTTTTATTTATTTTTATTTTAACAGACAAGTCTAAGAATAATAATAATAATTATTATTATAATTATAATTATTATTATGAATTACATAAAATAGTCTAAATGGATGAACAGATTAATTTGTGGGGACTTGTTGGACAAGTTGGAAACAAAAAAGTTGTGGCATAATTGATGCAGACAACTGTATACATTTATATTAGAAAGAGAAAAAAAGGAATTAACTTCCTGCCATGTATGAAAATCATCCGTATATATTTGCTCATCATCCTACATTTATTTGGCAGATGCTTTTATCCTCGTCTCCTCTTCCTCTCTACAAGTTGTGTAGCACCACACATGCAGCATTGCTGTCACCGTTATCACTTTTAGGAGTAAAGAGCAGACCTCCGTTTTATTGGTGAATGTCCCTAAAGCGCATCTTCTAAACGGCTCCTTATTTTGCGCTGCATGATAACATGGAATAATATTCAATGAATGCTTGTGATTAGCAGGATCATACACAGGGCCTCCGCTGTCTTCACTAATCCTGGAAGCTTGCACATCAAGAGAAATATGTGGAAAGGAAATATTACACATGCACACCTGATTATGGAAGCAGATTGTGTAAAAGAAATAGATCATTTTGCACAAAGTTATTATAAAACAATATGCAAATATGTAGTTAATTAGGTGGAATATTTAAGAAAATATTTTAAACAAATATTAGCAAGGCAAATTACAAATGTTTATAAATGTACGCACAAATATAATGAAGTTGCAATGACGAGCAGCACTATACGGTCACATTTCAGCACTGTCACAGTAGCACTTAAAGTGTGTCCTTGCACGTTCATGTTTAGTGCAGTTTAGGGAAACGCATGTAAAAAATAATGAACATTCGTAAAATTGCTCGTAGAAAATGCTCTATCGATTGTTATTGGGAAACGAAGCCCTGAACCGGTGTCAGTGTTGCGCTTAAAATAATAATTATTGGGCAGGTAGGGTGGTAATTTCTTAAGTCATTGAAGATTCTGCTTATTTTTATATTATATTATGGCCTGTGGGCTAAGCCCCGGAAGACACTGAAGTCTAGCGACACCCCTGGTTTGAGTTGTCATTTATACTCTTCTATGAATTGGGTATACAACACAGTCTGCATATTGACTGTGGACACCCCACACACTTCAAAACTGGTTCCGACGCCAGTGGATGAATCAAGGAAAACTCTATTAAGTCTTCTATTGCTATGAAAGTTCTCTGGGACAAGAAAAATGCAGACATATATAGTTATCAAAAAATTATTTATGATAAGATAAAGAAATAAGATTCCATTACATTTCATTTAAATTTAAAGACTGCATGTGAACACAGAGGCAGAAGGAGAGTAAAGTCAGGGTGGTGGCTCAGCGTTCTTTATTTTCATGAGTTTTTGAGGAAAAATTACCCTGCTGTTTTTAGCACAGTGGCCGGGTGGGGTCACTGAGTTTGTGTGGCTAACACAGTCCCGAAGGAGAGAGTAAAAAAATAATAATCTGAAATTAAGATCACAAAAAGCACAACAAGAATGTCTGCTGTTTAAGTCTCACAGTTCCTGCTCAGTTCTTCACTGTGTGTATATGTGCGCACATGCACGCTCGTGTGTGTGTGTGTGTGTGTGTGTGTGTGTGTGTATGTCTATGAAGTCTATCCAGATGCTGTGGACACACTCTCTGTTTGTTAGAGACCACCCACAGAGACTGATGAGAAAGGAAAGAGAACTCAACAGACTAAACAACAAGAAGATTTTGCACATAACATTAAACACCTTGCTGAGGTCCAGCAGCCTTGAACTTGTAGACCAGTCAAACATCCTGTGGTGTGCTTAAACTGTCAAGAGGAGACAAGCTGTACTTTCAGTATGTGACCGAAGATTCCTCTCTGTTCGTTTACATTATAACTCAAAAGCACTGGGTGAAGCAAGAATTCAGCCCAAAAGATAAAAGCCTCATCTCCCAAACTGAAGTGTTGTGTATGAGGATTCGTTTCATAAATAAAAAGTAACATTAAAAGAATAGTTTACCCAAAATTGTTCAAGGAAAGTTTTAAAAAGTTTTAAAAGCTTGAGGTTTGAAGGTTTACCAGACCTTACAGTAAGACAAACAGCCATCTAGATGGGGTTTCCATCCTCATATTCTAATGCAAATTTGGGATATCACATTAAAAATGCTGTATGGGAACACCAAGATTAAAACAAAATCTCCAAAAGGCAAATAAAAAAAATTTATATGCTCACTTACAGTAAATAATTTTTTTTTTATTCTGTAAGACATGCTCATAAACTATAATGGAAACACATTTATCATATACTGTATATTACTATAAAATGTATATAGGAATATAGATGTACATCAAAAAAGTCATGTGACTTTGCCTCAACAAGCCAAATGAGTACATAATTAATTTAGAGAATATCATCACTTATTACACGGCTCTCTGAAATACTCGATTTTGATTGGTAAATGGCACCATCTAGTGGTCTGATATTTCTCTGTATCAACCGCACATCCACGAATCAGACTGCTAATATGGGTATTTGCGAGCCATCTTTCCTACCTTTTGGATCACTATGTGACCTCTACAAGTAAACTAATGAAATAAATCAATGTTTCATGTGCATTTATTTATTTATTTGGCAAGTAATCTTGTAAAAGCTGGGTAATGAGCAGTCAGACATTTCATTAATTACAAAATAAACACCAACAGATCTTCTGATGCAATCCGGAGGTGGATTTCAGCTGTTCAATGATTTCTTTCTTGTCACATAATTACATAATTTCAACACAAATCAATATTTATGTCCATGTATTTATTTATTTGGTTAGTAGCCGTGTATTAAGCAGGATAATGTACAGTCAGCCGGTTGTTATCGCAAAATAAACCCCTTCAGACTGATACAAGACTCCTCCACTTCGTGTCTGGGTTTATTGTGCTATAACACCCAGTACATTATCCCTTAAAAATCATCTCCAACATTGCTCTGGTTTTTCTGAAATGGCAAAGTCTGTCATCAAAATTATTTTCTACTACTATCTCCCAGAACTATTTGACACGTTTCGCTCCCAGACATAAGGCATCTGCCACTTAATGCTTGCAAACATCAAGTTAGTCAGAGTGTTTTTTCTGCATGCTCTAAACCTCAAGTAATTATTATTTCTGCGATATTTGGAACTGCCACATTCATTAAATTTGTAACTTGGATGGAAACATGACTACTGGCACCATATTTGATTTGACAACTAGAGTAGAGCAGGACATTTTTAGTAAATAACGACTTAAATTTCAGTCGCATAAAGCTATTGTATGGTTTCTGATCACTTGGAATATAACACATAAATCATATGGAAAATTTTAAAAAACATTTCAACTAAGACCTGAGGTTCCCTATCTGTCACTCACTCGACGTTGTGTCGATTTAGTGACACTAGAGGTCACTCTTGGGAGCCCGAAACACCTCTGGTCTTTGAAAAAAGGCCAATGAAAATTGGCAAGTGGTATTTGCATACCACTCCCCCGAACATACGGGTATAAAAGGAGCTGGTATGCAACCACTCTTTCAGATTTTCTCTTCAGAGCCGAACGGTCGATGCTCACTGAGCTGAATTCCCATGGCTGTTCATTCACCTCTGCTGGATCTGATGGTGCATTTCAGTGGCTTCTCCACCCTCTGCACTGGTGCACTGCAGAGAACGCCCCTGGGCGCTTCGGCAGAAATAATAGTGTATATTCTAAAAAAAAAGATGCCTTTCCGTTTGTGTGTTATTCCTGGTTGCGGTCGTTATCTTTCGCCTTCTGATGGTCACGATCTGTCGTGTCTGGGTGCTGCCCACATGGAGACTCGTACTTGGATGGGTCATGTACTCATTGTGAGAACGTATCCATGGCAACGATGCATTCGCGGCTTGCCTTTGTAAGAAAGCAAGCCACCCCAGTGGCTCCCCCCCGGTCCTTCTACCCACGGGTATGAGGCCAGCGCGGCTAGCACTGGGGGCAATTTGGGGACCCCAATGGGACCACCTCTGCCGGGTATCCCCCCACGGACCTCCCATTACCCAGCACGCTCGTGGTCGGTCTTCCGGATGAGTCTGCCTGCTCGTCTCACGGCGAGTTCGATCTCTTATTTGGAGCCCGCGAAGGTGATGAGCTCTCGGGCGCAGCATTGGAGAGCGGGCTCGTCCAGTCGGACGTGGAAGCCTCAGCTGGGCTCCCCCCCTTGGGTGTGGTTACCCAGTCACAGGCTGACATGGAGATGACGGACATGCTTTCCCGGGCAGCTGCGAGCGTCGGGCTAGAGTGGAACCCTCCGCACTCCCCTGAACCCTCACGGCTCAACGATTGCCCTGTACGCCATGGCTCTCCTGCAAGTCCACCAAGCCAAGGTGCTAAAGGAACTGCACGATGGCAGTTCCGCCCTGGGATTGATGCAGGAGCTGTGCTCGGCGACCGACCTCACCCTCCGGGCGACGAAGATCACGGCGCGGTCTCTCGGGTGGGCGATGTCCACCTTGGTGGTCCAGGAGCACCACCTTTGGCTCAACCTGGTCGAGATGGGAGAGGCCGACATGGCATGGTTCCTTGGCACCCCCATTTCCCAGTTTGGCCTGTTCGGCGACACCGTCAAGGACTTTGCCCAGCAGTTCTCGGTGGTGAAGCAGCAGATGGATACCGCACCCTGTCTGCTCATCGCCAAGGTTGTCCCCCTGCAGTGACTGCACCGGCTCCACTGCAGCCTGCCCTTGTGGCCCAGCCTTGGCATGAAGCCCACCGCAGGAAGCAGACACCACCCGTCTCACCCGCGAAAGGCTTTGAAGCGCCCCTGAGACCGGCGACCCAGGGACGACGAAACCCGCTGCTCTGGAGCTGGTAAGCAGACCACTCCATCCCCGGTGGAGTGCCGGGAGGAGAATCTTTTGTTACCTTTTAATTTAATTTCGCCGCATGCCCAAGTGGCTGTGGTACCCATGAGTTCAGCAAAAGAGCGGTTTCCTTGTTCCCTGGGTCACATACCCGGTGCACATGGCCGTCATCACGACCACTGTCCACCATTCCATTTTGGCAGGTTTGGCCGCCTCCAGTGGTGGTCTCCCCACCCCTGCGCGCCCAGCTGTGGCACAAATCTGACCCCGATATGATGGTCTCCATGGCTCACGAGGACAGGCCTCTTCCTCCCCGTCCCAGGCTGTTCCAGGGGTGGTCACAAGGAGCCAGGTAAGTGCTTCGATGTCCCTGAACTCAGCACGGCCACAACACGGCATGGCACCTCAGGCTCCGCCCCGCCACAAGGCCCCACCCGCCGGTATGCCTGACGAGATTGTCCCCTTGGTCCTCCTCGCCCAGAGCTTGGACTTGTGGCTTGCGCTTTCCAACCCGTCGCGATGGCTGGTCCGTAACGTCCAACTCGGCTATGCGATTCAGTTCGCCAGGCGTCCACCCAGGTTCAGCGGCGTCTGCTTCACCTTGGAGAAGGGCGAGGACGCCACTACCTTGCATACGGAAATCACTACCCTCCTACAGAAGGGTGCGATAGAGCCTGTTCCTCCGAAGAAGGGGTTTTACAGCCCCTACTTCACTGTACCGAAGAAAGGCAGTGGGTTGCGGCCAATCTTGGACCTGCAAGTACTGAACAGGGCTTTACACAGACTCCCGTTCAAGATGCTGATGCAAAAACGTATTCTATGAGCGTCTGGCATCAAGATTGGTTTGCGGCGGTAGATCTGAAGGACGTGTACTTCCACGTCACGATTCTGCCTTGACACAGACCCTTCCTGCGGTTTGCATTCGAGGGTCGGGTGTATCAGTACAAGGGCAGCCCTTGCCCTGTTAAGGGAAATGGGCATTCACATCCTCAACTATATCGACGATTGGCTAATCCTAGCTCACTCTCGGTATGTGTTGTGTGCACACAGGGACCTGGTGCTCTCTCACCTCAGCCGACTAGGGCTTCGGGTCAACTGGGGAAAGGGCAAGCTCTTCCTGGTTCAGAGCATCTCTTTTCTCGGCTTGGAGTTGGACTCAGTCTCAATGACGGCACGCCTCACAAACGAGCACACACAGTCGGTGCTGTTTGAAGGCATTCAGACAGAAGACAGCATTTCCACTGAAACTGTTCACATGGCATATGGCATCCTCAGCGGTGGCCACTCCGCTCGGGTTGATGCATATGAGACCACTTCAGCACTGGCTCCAGACTTGAGTCCCGAGATGGGCATGGCACCGCGGGACACATCACGTGGCCATCACGCCGGTCTGTCTCCACCTCTTCAGCCCTTGGAACCGACCTCACATTTCTACAGGCAGGCGTTCCCCTAGAGCAGGTCTCCAGGTGCGTCGTGTTTATGAGAGATGCCTCCAAAATGGGCTGGGGCGCTGTATGCAATGGGCATGCAGCCACTGGCTCCTGGACGGGCCCATGGCCACGTTGGCACATCAACTGCCTCGAATTGTTGGCAATTCTGCTCGCCCTGCAGAAGTTTCGGCCATTGATCCAGGACAAGCATGTGTTAGTTCGGACAGACAACACGGCAACGGTGGCATACATCAACCATCAAGGTGGTTTACGCTCCCGTTGTATGTCACAACTCACCCGCCGTCTCCTCCTCTGGAGTCAGCAGCACCTCAAGTCGCTGCGAGCCACTCGCATCCCAGGTTACCTCAACACTGCAGCGGACGCACTGTCATGACAGGTTACCCTCAGGGCATAGTAGAGACTCCACCCTCAGGTGGTCCGGCTGATTTGGAGTCGATTCGGGCAGGCACAGGTAGAACTGTTCGCTTCCCAAGAATCCTCTCACTGCCCCCTCTGGTACACACTGACCGAGAAACCTCTCGGTATAGGCGTGCTGGCACACAGCTGGCCCCCTGGACTTTGCAAATATGCCTTTCCCCCAGTGAGCCTACTTGCACAGACCCTGTGCAAGGTCAGGGAGAAAGAGGAGCAGGTCGTCCTGGTAGAACCCTACTAGTCCACCCAGACATGGTTCTCAGACCTCACGCTCCTCGCGACAGCCCCCCCCCCCAGGCGAATTCCACTGAGGAAGGACCTTCTTTCTCAGGGACGGGGCACCATCTGGCACCCGCAACCAGACCTCTGGAATCTCCATGTCTGGCCCCTGGATGGGACGCAGAAGACTTGAGTGGCATACCACCCATGGTGGTAGACACGATCACTCAGTCTAAGACCCCCTCTACGAGGTGCCTGTATGCCTTGAAGTGGTGACTGTACGCTAAGTGGTGTTCTTCCCAACGCAAAGACCCCCAGAGATGCGCAGTCAGATCGGTGCTTTCCTTTCTGCAGGAGAGGTTGGAAGGACGGCTGTCCCCCTCCACCTTGAAGGTGCATGTAGCCGCTATAGCGGCACACCATGACACAGTGGATGGTAAGTCTTTAGGGAAGCATGACCTGATCATCAGGTTCCTGAGAGGTGCAAGGAGGTTGAATCCCTTCAGACTGCGCCTCATCCCCTCATGGGACCTCTCTGTAGTTCTTCAGGGTCTATGGAGAGCCCCCTTTGAGCCCCTGCATTCAGCTGAGCTTAAGGCACTCTCTTTAAAGACTGCCCTCCTGACTGCGCTCACTTCCATCAAGAGGGATGGAGACCTGCAAGCAGTGCCTGGAGTTCGGTCTGGGTTACTCTCACGAGATCCTGAGACCCCGACTGGGCTATGTGCCCAAGGTTCCCACGACCCTTTTTAGGGATCAGGTGGTGAACCTGCAAGCACTGCCCCAGGAGGAGGCAGACCCAGCCCTGACATTGCTGTGTCCGGTGCACACTTTATGCATCTATTTGTATCGCATGCAGAGCTTTAGAGTCTCTGAGCAGCTCTTTGTCTGCTTTGGTGGACAGCGGAAAAGAAGCACTGTCTCCAAGCAGAGGATTGCCCACTGGCTCATTGACACCATAACAATGGCATATCACGCCTAGGACGTGCTGCCCCCTGGCAGGGCTACGAGCCCATTCTACCAGGAGTGTGGCGCCTCTCTAACAGACATTTGCAGAGCAGCGGGCTGGGCAACACCCAACACCTTTGCAAGGTTCTACAATCTCCGGGTGGAACCGGTTTCGTCCCATGTAGTGGCAGGCACAAGCAGGTAAGTCCGGGACAGCGGGCGGGGTGTGGACTCAGTGGTGTCTTCCCCTTGGGAGGGACACTCCCCCGACGTAGACCTGGTGGCCCCAGTTGGTTAACAAATTTTAAAAAAAAATTTGGGGAGAGGAAAAAAAGAGAGGATAAGAGGCCATGACTGGGCTAGCCTGTCTCTATCTTTAGGGCAGTTGACTTGTCCCCGAAGGGCCAGTCGACACTCATAGTAGCGTTGGGAGAGGTTACGTGTTGGCCTGGTGTGCTGGCTACGAGGCACACAGTGGTCTGCCCATCACACACCGCCAGTTCACGTAACACAGTTCAGCCAGTTGTGGCGTTTCGTATAGGGACCCCTAGTGTCACTACATCAACACAACATCGAGTGAGTGACAGATAGGGAACGTCCTGGTTACTTGCATAACCTCCGTTCCCTGATGCAGGAACGAGACATTGTGTCCCTCCTGCCACAAAGCTGGACTACCCGCTGAAATGGCCGGGACATTGTCTCGGCTCCTCAGCACAAAACCTGAATGAGTGGTTGCATACCAGCTCCTTTTATACCCGTATGTTCGGGTGAGTGGTATGCAAATACCACTCGCCAAATTTCATTGGCCTTTTTTCAAAGACCAGCGGTGTTTCGGGCTCCCAAGAGTGACCCCTAGTGTCACTACATCGACACAACGTCTCGTTCCCTCCATCAGGGAATGGAGGTTATGTAAGTAACCAGGACGTTTCCTTTGATTGCAACTTTTTTGTGGGTTTGTAGGACTAAATAGTTGATCGGCTTGTGATGGTTGAATGGCTTGCACGTGCAGCGCGAGTCTCGTCACACTTTAATAGTGTTTAGTCTGCCATTCAGCTGATGAAAACATGCTGCGTGATTATGAGGAAGAATTACATCAAGATGTAGATTGGAATGCAGGTGCGAAAAACTTCATATAAATAAAATAGGCTGCTCCTCTCTCACTGTTGCTTGCGTGCTAGTGATTACATGATTACAATGACATAATATCAGAAATATTTAAGATTCCACACAATTTCGTGATCAGTAATCAAATAAGCAAATTTGTGACATTAACTGTGTTTAATTCATTTTGTACAAAAGGATAGGTTTTCTTTCATTAAAACACATTCACAAGATGCTCTGTGAAAATTCATATGCAACATTTTTCACATGCGGGTTTTGCACAAATTTTTAACTCAAACTGTTATACTGATAATATCATTTGTAAGGAAAAATTAAAATAGAAAAATGGGTTATCGTCGGCACAGCCATTGACCAGGAAAATAAAAAATGGCACTCCATGTCAAAAAGGTTGCCAACCCCTGAAATAGACAATAATTTGAAATCGTTTATAAAAAAAATTAATAAATCTGTGAAAGGTTTTTTAGAAAGCATCTCAAAACTAAAATAATTATTAATGTGATTACTTTGTGATGACATAATCAGTAAAGTAATCTGATTACAATTTTATTTAACTAATTAGTAATTTGTAGTAAATTACATTCTTTGAGTAACTTCCCAAATACTGATCACTAGTATGGAAGTTTTCCCTGGAACATTTTCAAAAGGAATTGTATTTGAAATGGTGTTTTCTATGTGAAGACACATTGTGACAGTACACACAGTCCCAGCCCCAAGGCTGTTTGAAAGGTGTTCCTCGTTAGCAATGCAAACACTTTTGCAAAAGGGATGGCAAATCCATTTTAATTTTGGCAGGCCTGGAACGTGACAGTGAGGAATCGAAATTGCTAATGGAGACATTGTCATTTCTATTACAATATGACTGGGTTATTGCTGGCAAGACACTGGAAATTCAAATGTAAATTAATTTAGCGTTTCCATTTACATTTTAGCAGACACGATTTGTTCACAAAAAGGAAATGCAAATGCTAATATATGATGATTGTATTTGTATTATGTCACAATGTATTAATCCACAAACAGAAAAAGACTACAAAAGGGGAAAACTTTGAACACTAAACTGTTTCACACAAATGTACCATTTCATATTTAGCTTCTCTTTATTTGATTAAAATTACAACATTACATCCCTCACTACCCTTAAAACAATTTGTCCTTAGACCGTAACTCAATATTTCACATAGATGTCCTGAAAGAAGGAATTTAAAAAATATACTTGCGCTTTTATTTCCTCTCTCACAACTTTAATATGTCAACTCTGTCATCCATATTACAAAGAAATTGTTTGGAGTTTTTAGATAATTTCACAAATTTTAAATTGGTCATAATAATTGCTAACACCAGAAAAACAAAACTGCTTCTGCCCTTACAAAAAAAATCTAGAGCTCACCACAAATTTGCCACTCATTATTTTCACATACAAATGAGCTTGTGATTCACTGCAAATGTTTGCAGCTCTTCACCGGTAGTTCTGAACCTGTAGCAAACCATTTACAACAACGGACAATTTGCTGCAATGTGTTTTGCATATGAAAATGATCAGTGGTGAATTTGGGGCATCTTTGCGCCAAGTTTGCGCCAAATTTGCCATGAACTCTCAATTTTTGTAAGGGTGGTGATGAGTCAATAGGTAGATAGGAAAATCAGTTTAATACCACCCTGTATTCTCAACTCATTCCTAATTGAACTGATTGCTAGGTTTGTCAAGATTTATGATAAATATTTGACATGACAGTACCCATTTTGTTTTGTTTTGACCCCATATAAATGCCTGTGCAACCACATGTGAATGATTACCTCTGAACATTTTTAACAGAATAATCCAAACTGACTCCTTGGTACATAAACATTATTTATTCATTCATTCATTTTTTTTTTATTTTTTTTTTTTTACATAAACGGTTCTGTACCCTATTTTGGCCCAGTATACACTACCGTTCAAAAGTTTGGGGTCACTTACCTGAAATGTTTCTCATGATCTTAAAAACCTTTTGACCTGAAGGCGTATGCTTAAATGTTTGAAATTAGTTTTGTAGACAAAAATATAATTGTGCCAACATATTAATATATTTAATTACAAAACTAATATTTTATTTAAAAAAAAAAAAAAGTTTAAATGGATGACTTGGACCGAATAATTAAGAAAAGCAGCAACAAAGTGCCCGGAATATACATGGGAACTCCTTCAATACTGTTTAAAAAGCATCCCAGGGTGATACCTCAAGAAGTTGGTTGAGAAAATGCCAAAAGTACATTTCTGCAAAATCTAGGCAAAGGGTGACTACTTTGAAGATGCAAAAATATAACACAGTTTTTATTTATTTTGGATTTTTTTAGTCACAACATAATTCCCATATTTCCATTTCTATTATTCCATAGAAAAAATAAAAATAAATAAAGAATGAGTAAGTGACCCTAAACTTTTGAACGGTAGTGTATGTGTGTGCAAGAGAGAACATAAGATTTCAGCACAGTTGCAGTGCTTCAGTGTAGTTTTGGTAATAATGTTAGAACATTGGAAATATTTTCTTAGTGTCTCCACATCAGTTTCAATCTGTCTGTATTTGTGTTTGGGTTTTGAGTGGCTTTACATATAGCAGTTGCATGTGTAACAGAAAATGTGTCCGTCCTGTCACCTCTTACTCCTTCTGGTCTGGTTCTGAGTTTTCTATGGAAGTCCACCACTCAATCACAGAGTTTACTTTCTTTGTTTCTTTCTTTCCACTTTTCTAATTTTCTAATTTTCCTCCCACACAGTTAACCGGATCACCCAGAGAGGGTGGAACCTGTAAGGTATCCAATAGAAGCACAGCAGAGATGTTTAATGAGAAAAACAGGTGAGAGCTTTGAGAAAATCACTGTGGGCTCAAATTATAAGATGACTATGGAGGCCAAACAATAGTGGCTTTGTGAGTCTGTTTCTAATACCTCCTCCTCTCCCTTATCCTCTCAAGGGTTTTAATCCCAAACCTCCTCACGATTCTACATGAAAAAACATCAGACATCAGAGCAGAGATGGTTGCCTACATTTCATCATGGGACTGTAGGTTGAGTCAAATGAAGTAGGTGCTAACAGATCTATTGACTGCCTTGACTTTAAAGGAATAGTTCTACCCCAAATTAAAATTCTGTCATCATTTACTCACCCTCATGTAATTTCAAACCTGTATGAATTTTTTTCATCTAGTAGACGTTTTACTTCTAGTAAGAGTAGAATTATTGAATATCCTGTCAACTAGAGTTTGACCAATATAGCATTTTGCCAATACAATATCTAAGGTTCTATCAGAAAGACTCAAGATTATTGGAATTAATATGAATGAAAAGATACATATATCATTTGTCATAAGCCCCATCCTACAGTTTAGCGCTCCAATGCTGCTTGAACCATCAGATCCTGCCGAAGGTGATGACAGCAGGGGAGTGGAGTTAACCCCAAAAGGAACAAGGACATAATTTAACCTAAGCCCCCAAAAGAAAAGTACAAAACCCAATATTAGACTCAACCAGGTCTTCAGAATATGAGGGACAATTCTGAAAGAAGAAATATAAATTAATGATGCAAACATAAGCCTGTACATGGCTGTATGACATGCTACTATTGTACCATACACTGCAGAAGTGTTGGCTAGCTTATGAGAATTGTAGAGCCACTGTGAATGGGTAGGCCTTGTTTGTGCAATATCTTTGCAGAAGTGTAAACAATGCTTGTTAATGAGCACTTGTTTGTGATTGAGCCCTTACGAAAAGGTGGGCATGGTTGTGCAGTGTCTCTGCAAATGTACAAAACAACATTTGCATTTGAGCTCTACCATAAGGGCGACATCATTGGTGCAATACCCCAGCAAAAGGACAAACAACATTTGCGTTTGAGCCCTACGATAAGGGCGACGTCATTTGTGCATTACCCCTGCTGGAGGACAAAAGACATTTTGTGTTTGAGCCCTAGACAAGGGCGATGTTGTTTGTGCAATACCTTTGCAAAAGAATAGCAACTTTTTGCGTTTGAACAACATTTTGCGTTTGACAACGTTTTGCATTTGAGCCCTATGATGAGAGCAAGCATTATTTATGCAATACCCCTGCAAAGATAAACAATGCTTTGCCATGTGAAGGGAATTTAAATGCTTTTATATAAACCGCATTTGCAGTGTCATAGGACGCTTAAAAGCACACTCGAAGACATGCTGCAGATGCGGCACATAGACAGCATATTTGTGCTGCTTATGAGATGAACTGAGCTGACAGCAGAAAACACACCGTGGTTGCAGTGTCATGGGACACTTAGTCACATGGCAAGAAAGAAAAGCCACAGTTGCAGTGCCTGGATGGCACATTTGTGCTGCCGGAACATTTGCACTGACATCACTGTTTTTCCCAATAAAGTCATCCAAATACCTTACTTACCTGCTACTAAATGTGTACTGCCCCAAACACAAGCACATATGGTGAACACGTATGTTGATGAACTAATGTAGAGAGCATTAGGGGAGCTTATGTTTTGACTAGCAGATGTAAAACAAATTAGCTGTATGGAGAAACTTGAGTAATGAAGCTTGGAATTCTAACGTTAGTGAAAGAGCCCCATAGTGTAGAAAGGCTATATTGTTTAGAAAGCTTCATAGTCCTATCACTAATAAAATAATTAATAGTTCCATTAACCTACAGTAATATGAATCTCTCCACTGTAATGATGCCAGATGACTCTCTTAAATTGAAACATGACATAACTGGATGTAGGAAATAATACCTTGATTTGATCATTTCTTGTATTAGAGCACAATCGCATTGTGCTGTTAATGAAATGCAGAAATGTAATGAGCAATGCTTACCGCTAGGTGTCAGAGGACACGTAGCAATGATGATGCTTCTCCTTTAAGGAGAATGCGGATGTAAACATATGAAGTCAGGAAAACACTTTGTGATTTAACGAGCGACAGGAGTTTAACATGCGATAGGATGCGATAGAAAAAGAATGTGAGAAGCATCATCTTAACGTATGTAATCAGACCCCATGCATTAAGTACTTATGAATATTGGAAACTGATTCCCCATGGGAGAACTCTCAGGCACAACACTGTAGTAACAGATGAGAAGTGTGAACTCGAACTTGGATACCCGCGTGACGCAGCCACCACGCTGTGGAATGCACGATCACCTAACATGATCTGTGAGAACAACAATGAAATATTGCCACTTGAAAGCAATATTGATGGGCACAGACATAGAGGTTACAAGAGACCAAATTGAATGAAATCTCAGATGCAATTTATTGTGCAACCAAAATCTCAGTAATAACCAGAATACAATTAAGATTTGGTGCATAATGTGGGGCTTTTAACCATAAAACAAAGACCAAAATACACCATGCTCCCAGCTGCTCACACAATTACTGCTCATTAAACATTGTCATATAGTATACAAATATGGCCCTGATTTACTTGAGGTTTGCATGTAAAGAAACAAGTGCAAACTTGATAGCACCCACAAAAAATGATTTGGGAGTTGATCTACTAACATAGTCTTCTGAGGATTGTGTCTGATTTCTCTGGAGAACTTGAAATCATAACTGATGATCATACAACTCTAATAATTCTAAGATACAAATAACCTACTAACAAGTTTTGTCCAAATTATGTAATTTTAAACATTGCTTTTAAGTGGCGAAATATGTTTCTCTCCATTGCTCGAAGCGGGCCGGTATACACACCAGTATGCCGAACAGGTAGCCTATTGTGTCTTGCTCATGAAATGAGCAGGGAGCGCACTGGTTCTCACTTGTGTCTCTCTCGAGTGCATTTTTTCCATGGTCAAGATATCTGCAGTTTGAAATTCAGATATTAATTTAGTATTGCTCTGAAACCGTTCTGAAACATTTCAAGAGAGAAGTGTCATACAAGGGTTCTTACACTTTATAAATGTCAGGAATTATCATATATTTATTTTTAGGATTATAGTATATTTATATTAATAAATGCCATATTGAAAAAAAGGTATTATTAAGTGAAAACCATACTGTAAGTGAGCTTGCATTAGGTTGCAATTATGACATGTAAAGCTTCTTTTTGGTGTGTCCAAAATATTTGCAGATGCAGTTTTTTGCAGTTTTTCTAAGTAAATCACCTGCAATAAGCCAACAACATGCACGCACAATTTGAAAACAAATAATAAAAAATAACAAACACTATCTGCGAATTATCAGTGTGGATTTCTGCAGATAACTGACAGTTTCAAAAGTAGCTATTGGCATAGATTTATCTGCAAAAATGACATATAGGTCAACATCTACTGGCTGCTCTTTT
The DNA here is from genome assembly GCF_019703515.2 of Myxocyprinus asiaticus. Lineage (NCBI taxonomy): Eukaryota > Metazoa > Chordata > Actinopteri > Cypriniformes > Catostomidae > Myxocyprinus > Myxocyprinus asiaticus. The sequence goes on from NC_059373.1 coordinate 38,831,103, forward strand.
CCATATAATAAAATTGAATGAGGTGAAATAACAAAAAAAGTTAAATAATAAAAAAGCACCATATACTAAGTATATAAATATGGTCCATATGACTTCTGTGCTGTATTCTAAGTCTTTTGAAAACATACAAAAGCTTTGTACTGTATACACTAAAAGTCGAAATTTTAGCAATCATATGGCTGACCCTTTCACTCTCAATAAAAGTGAACGGCCAGAGTAGTCATCAGAAATTCATATTTTGTGCTCCTATGAAAGAGAGAAAGTAATTAGGGTTTGGACAGATATAAAGAAGAGTCAATCATGACAGAATTTTCATTTTTGAATGATCTATTTGTGGTAGTTTGAGAATCAAAGTCTTTCTTCACTTTGAAGAGAAAAAAAACCTTTCAAAAGGTGATGAATGTCTCAGTACATTCCTATATGGTCTCTTATCAGTGAAATCAATGGAATCATCTGTGTTCCTGAGATGAGTCTGACTAGGCCTATAAAATGGATGCACCATGAAAGTGTCTTTATTGAAGATAAGACATGGCCCTGTTCGATTTAAATTTCTTAAAATGAGCAATACACATGATCATCAATCAATATTCAAGTACTGGCATGGTATGAAAAGATATAACTGAATGGAGTTAATTAACAGAGGTTCGGGATAAGCATGTTAATTTTAATCTGACAAATCACAGCCTGCGAGCAGGAGTATATAAGCCGCTGCTTACCTGCTTCCTGTGACAACTCTCCTGACATGACAGTCTTTCTGGCATTCAGCCCCGCCCATTGCCCACGAACAGACCCAGGCAGTCGGATCATCGGATGCAACTTCGCTGCAAAGCATTCGGCTCCACCAGAACAGCTGTTCCATCCAAACAATCTCGTTATTCAACAAAAGCTGCCACAGCAGCTCTTTTGTTTTTAGCAGTATTGACGGCTACCACGTTAAGTGTTATATTTTTTTACCCTGTCTTTCTTTCTATGCTCCATTTGCCGAAGCAGTTTATAGTGTGAAGTTGCTTCTGCAAACTGGCTGCTCCGGCTCTTTAAAAATGTGAAACAGCTCTCTACGACTGCACATATGTTCTCTTATCTAAACTTTCCACCCGGAAAGCAGTGCGAGCTGCCTCTGTGAACGGGTGCTTTTCCTCCTCCATGCCATTACAGTTCCATTTTTATTTGAAAAACAAAGTTTGTTTCTTTGAGAGAAACAAAGATTAACTATTCAATCCAACCACCATTTCAACCTCCAGAATTTTTAACCAGGTTCTGCCACACAGGTGATGCCTGTCAGCCTCATCACCTCACCACAGCTTGTCTAGGGCGTGCTCTATCCAGTGATTTTTCGTTGTCTTCTAACATGAATATCACGATTGTTTCTTCATCCAAAGTGCCCTTCGGAGTGTGATTTATTCCATTCTGAACACAGGGGCACCATGCAACAGAGAACTCCTTCCAACTGACCGATAATCTAATGACAGCTTCTTTTCAAACCAACGCAGACATTTTAATGCAAGCTCGCTGCCACGCAGCACTCGCTCTGATCATTCCACAGCATACTGCAGTTATACACGACCTCTGTGCATGGCTGAACTCGGCTTCGCAAGAGGCAGATCATGCGCCGCGTCCCAACTCATTCATAATCATCCTGCAACGTGTCTCGCTTCCTCTCAGCATTATTGATGTATATTGATGTATATTGTACAGCAGGGGGTAGTCATACTCCTAAGGAGCGAATGACCACAAGTGAATCCTTCAGTAATGATTGCAAGTCCATTTCAGTATGCAGCACAGAGCCATAGCTTTTATTTCTCAGATCATTTTACATTGTTTTTTCACATTGTTTATTAAGATGTACTGTATTTCCCAGCACATTTCTCCTGCATTTCTGTATGAACTGCAGAGCTGCAATTCAATGCATTCCTAGATAATTTCATGCTGTTCACACCCATTGCTATGCGATGCATTTCCTATGCAAGCTGTATATTGTACTGCAGGTGACAGTCATACTCCTAAGGAGCGAATGACCACAAGTGAATCCTTCAGTAATGATTGCAAGTCCATTTCTCCTGCATATTTGTATGCAGTACAGAGCCAAAGCTCTTATTTCTCAGATAATTTTACGTTGTTTTTTCACATTGTTTATTAAGATGTACTGTATTCCCCAGCACATTTCTCCTGCATTTCTGTATGTATTACAAAGCTGCAACTCTCTTTTTATAGATCATTATGCTTCTGGTCACATTTTTCTAAATGTTATTAATATTTATTTTCTCTTCTCTCTCTCTCTCTAGACTCATGTCCCCGAAATGTCGCCTGCATGCTTTTCCCTCTAATAAGCATTAGCAGTCCACATGTTTTCCCCTCAAATAAGCATTAGCAGCCTGAGGTTACCCCTCTACCGGCGCAAGTGCAGCCCACACTCCAGTGGCCATGGATCTAACTTCTCACAGATTTCTTAGGGTTATGAAATGTGTGTTACACCTAAATATGAATATTTTGCCATTTCTACAGACACGCCTGAAATTGCACCATCCACAAGGATTTCACCAATATTACTACCAGCAGGTCTCTACGAGAGCCCAATTAAAATCCCTTAAAATGGGATTGTTCACAGGTATTCCTCTTGCTTTTGCCAAGAATTCACCGTTACCTTCAAAGGAACCAAAGACAGCAAACATTTAAGTTGCTAGAAAGCACAACCACGGTGCTCCTACCATTGGCTCAGAACATCCCTAAGCAGCACAAATGGGCGGTCCAGGTGCCAACTGTGGCATATTTCGAGCCTTACGACAGCTACCAGACTCTGCAGAGTAGCGCAAACATGCTGTACAGGTGCCACAACTGTGGCGTCATTCCTGCAAACGGCACAGATGCACTGTCCAAGCACTGCATTCATGGGCTTGTTTCCTCTTATCAAAGTCTGGGGGCATAGCTCTTAAATATATATATATATATACACATCGCAAACCACAACCCTGCAAAGTTCTGCACTCGGCGCCACCTGTCATTCGAATGCAGTGTGGGCTTTTCCATTCGGATGCAGTGAGAACCTACGCAATTTGGGCCACAGGTTCTCCCGTTCGACTGCAGTATGAGCTCTCCCGTTTGAGTGCAGTGGCAGTGCAGTGATCTTAAAAGCCTTTTAGCTTTTCCCGTTAACCTTCACATTGGCATTTCCTTTGCTCATGGTTGAAATGAGCCCGACACACAATAAGGTCTCCAGTATACGGACAGCAAGCCAAATAAGTTTACTGCTTCAACACAAGAACTACGAACTACTGAACTCGATGTTCTGATCAGAACATGTCTACATATTAACTTTTTCTTAAAAGTAAAATTGTATTAAAAATCTGTTTATTGGTCAACTGTATTAGATCCGGGGCAGTCACCATAGCGACTTTGATCAAGCAGGGATTTACCACATACCAGTGAGTATCCAAGGGGGTACATACCAAGCTTTGGTGAATTCAGACTTCGATTCACCAAAGCTTGGTTCAAGGTGAGGCTTTGGGTACAGCATGCCGGGTGAAGGTGAGGTGTGTGCATGGGGATATAAATGAATACCCTTTAGTGCCTGTTACTGTTCAATTCCAGGGACAAAAACATAGAATAGAGGCGGTGGTTAATCCCTCCCTCACCCATCCGCTGATCTTGGGTATGAATTGGCCAGCATTTCAGTCATTATTGAGGGAAATGTGTGCGGATGGGTCCTGCAATAGTATAATTTGTTGTGGGATTTGTGCAGTGCTGGCTGGGAAGGCAGTGCCTGGGCCTTTAACATCAGCTCCAGGTCAAGGAAATCTGCCCTGCCCTGCCCACTCCAGGAAATCCCCCATGAAAATCCCTCTGGAGCAGACAAGAGACGAGTCTCTCAGGCACACCTTTGACCAAGTGAGAGTAATCGATGGTCAACAGCTTCAGCCCGGCATTGCGCTCTCCTACCCCTACTTTTCTGATTAACAATTTTATTGATTCACATATTAAACACAGAAAAACAAAACATATATACACAGAATCAACAATTAACCCCCACTATTACCCCTCCCAATCCCCAACCCCACCCTGGCCCCCAACAACATCCCAGCGGTCATACATGATTATAGACACACACAAAAAATAATCACACATATTGACAACTACACCTCTTCTCCACTGCCCCTCCCCGAGAGCCCTCAAGAAATGGCAGATATCCGCCCCATTTCCCCACAAACAAGTCCAATTTCCCATCTTCTAAATTATCCTTCTTCAAAGGCCATCACCCTCCCCATCTCCGAGCACCACTCCTGAAATGAGGGCGCTCCAGCTGACCTCCATCCCCTTAAAATGATCTGTCTGGCGATCATGACACAGGTAAGGACCCAACTCTTTATGTGTCTGTTCTCTACATCAATGACCGCCCCATCGCCCAAAATACAGAGTCTGGGGCAAAATGAAACCCAAGTGCCCAATACGTCACACACAAAATTCTGAACCTTCAACCAAAATTCTTGGATCTTAACACACCACCAAAAGACATGGGTTGTGTCTCCATCCTCTGATTGGCATCGGCAGCAGGTAGGTGTGTCTTTAAGAACAAGCCAATACAATCTAGAGGGGATCCAATATAATCAATGTAAAATCTTGAATTGCACCCTTGCGTCTCTAGATGCAGACTTGCCATTTTTTTTTAATCCTAGCCCACACTCCCTCCTCCAATACCAAGTTTAAATCTTTCTCCCATAGTCTTTTGATAGAAGTCAAAGCTCCGTCCCCCAGACTCTGAATTAGCAGGGAGTAATACACTGATGCCTCATGACCTTTTCCAAAAGCAGTAATCACCCCTCCCAGAGTGTCTGCCACTATACTACTCCCAAAAATAGTACAGAGCAGGTGGCGCAGCTGTAAATACATAAAGAACTGAGATCTGGAAATCCCAAAATGTTGAACCAAATTTTCAATGGATCTCAAGACTCCGCTCTCATATAGGCCACCGAGTGTAATAACCCCCCTCACAATCCACTCTGACCAGCAGAAAGGGGACTTATTAATACATCATTTTGGGTTCAGCCATATGCTCGAGGCAACATTTAAATATTTAAACACTCTGGACACTTTTGTCCATACCGAGTGCAAATGCGAGATAACGGGGGTGTGACTTCTCCGGTTAGTTTGATAGAAAGGCTTTGTAATGGCAAAATAGGGGCAAGAACTTCCTGTTCAATACAAAACCAGGGAGGGGCTCTCTCAGGTGGAAGCGTCCAATGAGGTAAATGTCTGAGACCAAACACATAATAATAAAACAAAATCTTGGGTAGGCCTAGCAGTTGGCCTATGCATCTTACTGAAATGTAATCTGGGATGTTTACCATTCCAAATAAACTCGCCTCAATCCGGGTGGCGGAGGATGAATTTCAGTTGCCTCCGCGTCTGGGACCATCAATCCGCACATCTTATCACTTGGCTTGTTGAGCACGTTACCGCGGAGACATAGCGTGTGTGGAGGTTTTACGCTATTCCCCGCGGCATCCACTCACAACTCACCACGTGTCCCACCAAGAGCGAGAACCATATTATAGCGATGCGAGGAAGTTACCCCATGTGACTCTACCCTCCCTAGCAACCGGGCCAATTTGGTTGCTTAGGAGACCTGGCTGGGCTACTTTTCAGTTATTAAAGACCGGTTGTATCGGGTGACGCAAGATGCCCAAACAAAAGAAAATATAACACAGTGGTTACTTCTGAAAAGCCACTGGGAAATGGTTTTCCAGGTGGCTCATTATAATCCGATGATGGGACATTTAGGGCAAAATAAGACACTGAACCTTCTCATAGCCCGTTTCTATTGGCCGGGCATTCGCCGGGCTGTACGCAGGTGGTGTGCTGCATGTCGCGAATGTCAGTTGGTGAATCCACCGGCCACTCCAAAAATGCCATTGTGACCTCTTCCATTGAATGAGGTTTCCTTTGAAAGAATTGGCATGGACCTCGTCAGGCCATTAGAATGGATGGTACGGGGCAACATTTTGTATTAGTCTTGGTGGATTATGCAACGTGATACCCTGAAGCAGTGCCCCTGCTCAACATTTCAGCATGCAGTATTGCGGAGGCACTCTTTAAAATTATCTCCCGAGTTGGGATCCCAAAAGAGATCCTAACTGATTAGGGCACCTCGTTTATGTCACATACACTCCGTTAACTTTATGAACTACTGGGGATTAAATCAATCCGCACCAGTGTTTACCATCCTCAGATGGATGGCCTGGTCGAGTGATTTAATCAGACCCTTAAAAATATGGTTCGGAAGTTCGTACACAAAGATGCATGAAATTGGGATAAATGGCTAGAACCTCTGTTATTTGCAGGACGAGAGGTCCCACAAGCCCCAACAGGGTTGTCCCCCTTTGAATAACTTTACGGCCGCAAGCCTCTGAGCATTCTAGATGTTCTGAGGGAAAATTGGGAAGAGGTGCCTTCAGAGAGTAAGAACGAAATTCAATACATTCTGGACCTGAGAGCAAAACTCCACACATTGGGGCAACTAACACAGGAGAATTTGATCCAGGCCCAGGAACAGCAGTCCTGGCTGTATAATAGGGGCACTCAGCTAAGGGAATTCTCACAGGGAGATAAGGTCCTCGTATTATTACCCACATCGAGCTCTAAATTGTTAGCCAAGTGGCAAGGGCCTTTTGAGGTCACACGGTGAGTTGGGGAAATCGACTATGAGGTAAAACGAACGGATAGAGGTGGAGCATGGCAAATTTATCACATGAATCTCCTAAAACCGTGGAGAGAGGTGGTACCCATGGCTTTGGCGACGGTCGTCCCAGAGAAGGCGGAGTTAGATCCAGAGGTGGAATCAAAAACCACCCATCAAACCACCCCAGTTCGCTGTAGAGACCACTTCTCAACATCCCAAGTCTATAAGGTTGCCAGGTTGCAAAAGGAGTTTCCTGACATGTTTCCACCCCTATCGGTTACCGGAACACAAAAAAAGTGGTCCAGGAAGGACTCGCAGCCATGCTTGATATGGGTGTGATTGAGGTTTTGGTACCGAAGTCCGAAGGGATGGTCAGGTTTTGTGTGGACTACAGAAAAGTTAATGTGATGTCTAAATTCGACGTGTACCCAATGCCTCGCATTGATGAACTGCTCGATCGGTTAGGTGTGGCTCGCTTTTATTCGACACTGGACTTAATGAAAGGTTATAGGCAGATCCCCTTGACTCCCATGTCCCGAGAAAAAATGGCCTTTTCCACTCCGTTTGGCTTACACCAATTCGTTACCCTTCTGTTCTGTTTGCTATGTTTCAATGACAAAATTCTCCACCTGCAGGCTGCATAAGACACTGCCTACCTGGATGATATTATTATTTATAACAATGATTGGCAGTGACATATCCAGCATCTGAGGGCTGTCCTGAGCCTGGAAAAACCTGCTTCCCTGTGTTCTCCTTCCCTTCTGCTGTGAAGCTGAGTTACACCGGTGCTGAAACCCGGGAACCTAAAGTACGCCCCATGGAGTCCTCGCAGTTGGCCGAGATCCTCAAGTCCCTCACTGGCCTACACCAGACACACCAACAATCCCTGCTTGAGCTACGTCAAGACCAGGACCGCCAGTTCTTTGAGATCCTCCGAGTTCAGGCAGAGGACCAGCATGTGATTCAGAGCTTCCTCAGCCAGGAGAGGGCCCCAGCCGCGTCCCCAGACAGCCACAGCCCCCTGCCCCCACCCACGCTTCTGAAGATGGGGGCGGAGGACGACCCGGAAGCCTTCCTCGACTTGTTTGAGTGGACCGCCAAGATCTGGAGCTGGCTGTGTGATCAGTGGGCGGCCAGGCTCCTCCTGTTGTTGTCCGAGGAAGCCCAGCTTGCTGCACAACAACTGCCGGCGGCTAACCTCCTGGCCTATGAAGACCTAAAGAAGTCCGTCCTGCAGCAGGTTGGCCACAGTATAGAGCAGTACCGCCAGCTCTTCTGGTCCATGAAGCTGGAGAAGACTGGCCGCCCGTTTCCCTTCACCCAACGGCTCCAAGACACCTGCCGGAAATGGCTGCTGGTGGGGGATCGCAACGTCATGGGAGTGGTCGATCAGGTGGTGCTGGAGCAGCTGATACATCGACTGCCAAAAGGAATGGTGGAGTGGGTCCAGTGCCACCGCCCGGCATTGTTGGAGGAAGCTGTCCGACTGGCAGAGGGCTATATGGCGGCGTACCTGAGGGCGGAAGAGCCCTCCTACTCTCTCTCCCCTCCACCTGTGTTTTCACCATTCTCTTCCACCTCCCCTCTTCCCTCTCACTCTGCTCTCTCTCCAGAGCCCGTTCCTGCCCTGCAGTGGTGAGGAGTCCCACCACCGAGGCCAGTTACCCGTGTGTGGGGGTCGGTACCCCCAAAATCTACAGTGCCCCACCGCTCTCCCCTTCAGGTGGAGGCGTCCGCCGACACAGGTGCGGGCGTAGCGCCTGGGCCAGCCTGCTGGAGTTGCGGAGATCCGGGACACTTATGGGATCAGTGCCCTGTGATGGAGCTGGGTACAGTGGTCCGGATCCCTGACAATCTGCAGGCTGCCCTCGATCAGGCCGGAGTGTACCGGATACCGGTAAGTGTCAAGCGGGGTACTCACCAAGCATTGGTGGACATGGGTTGTAATCAAACCACTATCCATCAATGCTTGGTTTAACACGAGGCTTTGGGCACAGCTAAAATAGTGATGGTGAAGTGTGTGCATGGGGATATTTCACAACTACCCTGTGGTGACCCTTGTGATTAAATTTTGGGGAACAAAACATAGAGTGGAGGCCGTGGTTAGTTCCTTCCTCACCCATCCGCTGATTTTGGGGACTAATTGGCCTGAATTTAGAAATGTATTAAAGGGAATATGCGTGGATGGGTCCTGCACTAAAGCGATGAGATGTGAAATGTGCGATGCTCTGGCAGGGGAGGTGGAGCCAGGCCCGTCGTCTTCTGCTCCACGTCAGGATGACATGAGGTGGGGAGAGGCTGCAGCCCCTCCCATCCTCAGGGGATATCCCTTTGGAGCAGTCGTGAGACGAAACCCTCAAGCACGCCTTCGACCAAGTGAGAGTGATCGATGGTCAACAACTCCAGCCAAATGTCACACTTTCATATCCATATTTCGTAATTATAAACAAGCGGTTGTATAGAGTGACGCAGGATGCTCAAACAAAGGAAGATACAACCAAGCTCTTAATACCACAGAGTCGTCAGGAAATTGTGTTTATATAATCCCATGGCAGGTCATCTAGGGGAAAGAAAAAAATTGAACCACCTAATAGCCGTTTTTATTGGCCGGGCATTGGCGGCCGCAGGTGGTGTGCGGCATGCCGCGAATGTCAGCTGGTGAATCCACTGGCCACCCCAAAAGCACCACTGCGCCCCCTTCCGCTGATCGAGGTCCCCTTCGAGAGAATTGGAATGGACCTCGTCGTGCCATTAGAGTGGTCAGCATGCGGACATCGCTTTGTATTGGTCCTAGTGAACTATACAACGCGATATCCGGAAGCAGTGCCTCTATGCAGCATCTCAGCATGCAGTGTTGTGGAGGCACTCTTCAAAATAATCTCTCGGATGGGGATTCCGAAAGAAATCCTCACCGATCAGGGCACAACATTTATGTCACGGACACTACGCAAGCTTTACGAATTATTGGGCATTAAATCAATCCGCACCAGCGTTTACCATCCACAAACAGATGGCCTGGTGGAGCGATTTAATAAAACCCTTAAAAATATGATTCGTAAGTTCGTGCACGAGGATGCTAGAAATTGGGACAAATGGCTCGATCCCCTGTTATTTGCAGTACGAGAGGTCCCGCAAGCCTCCATTGGGTTTTCCCCATTCGAGCTGCTGTATGGGTGGCGCCCGCACAGCGTGCTTGATGTCATATGCGAAGCTTGGGAGGAGGGACCTTCAACCAGTAAAAACCTAATTCAATACGGTCTTGATCTTAGAGCAAAACTCCACACTTTGGGGCAACTAACACAGGAGAATTTGCTCCAAGCTCAAGAACGACAGGGCCGACTGTATGACGGGAACATGGCTGCGGGAATTTGCACCGGGAGATAAGGTACTCGTAACACTCCCCACATCGAGCTCCAAATTACTCGCCAAGTGGCAAGGCAGATATAGAATATAATAGTGTGTTATTCTTGTGTATCAAGGTCATTGCTTGTACAGTTTACGGACCACTGAGTCCGCTCATTGCGGCTAACACTCAGGGTATTAATTGTCACGAATGAGATTTGCTGTATTGTAGTCCAACCACATTGGACTGTTGTGCATTTCCGCCATTGCGGGTGAGACCGGCACACTGAGTTTATCCATTAAAGAATCAAAGACCGCGGGACGGTTTACGAGCCATCCACCGCGTCTCTGAGTGATTAACTGCTGCTTTCTCTCCCACGATCGCAAAATCGGCTTTGGGGCCGTCACTTTTTCTCTCTCTCTCGTACTAACCACACACACGCGACCCCTCACAAACATTCTCGCACACATTTTTTGGCTAGTAGATAGCTTCGTGATAAAGCTTAGCTTTGTCCTTAAGCTACCATTGACTGGTTTCTCTCCGCCCACATTCGCGGCCATATTCTCTGGCCGGAAGTCTCGCGTGACATACACTCCACGAGAGTCACGTCCGCCATTTTGTGCGCGTCTCTCCTTACACACACACACACCCTCATGTGTTATAGGATTATTTTGATTTCCATATCTAATCATATCACTGATTAGTTTGTAGTTGTAAGTTGGAAGTTTAATGACTGCATTGTATTCATTATTAATTGATATTTCTGCATAAATAAACTTTGTTATACTTCAAAGAGAAGTGTTTTGGTTTGGTTTGCATACACCTGTGTCATGCTGACGGGATGTCAGTGCTCGGATTCAAGCCTTCATTCATTGATTTTTTCCCAAAAATCGATATTCTTCGGATGTCGATTTTCCTAAGAAAACAATCTAATATTGAGACTGATTCCAGGGTGGTGCCCCGGCAATATTAATCCTTATTAATATTCTATTGATTTTTGATAATTGATAATTATCTTTGATGATTGTTGATTTTGAAGGATCAATAAGCTAGTGTTAATTTTAATTAATGTTTCATCGATGTTAATGATTGGTGATTATCTTTGATAATTGTTGATTTAAAGGATTAAAAAAAGCTAACATTGATTCTCATCAATGTTCTATTGATTTTAATAATTAATAATTATCTTTGATAATTATTAATTATTGCTAATAACCAAACCCGCTCCTAAACGTAACGCACTACATTTACTTGAGCCCCATATGAGGTTTTAATGAGTTAGATTCAATTAATTAATTTAAATATTAATTAATAACTAAAGAAATAATTACCAATTATTTCTGATAGTAACACTGATCTAAACAACCAGTAAAGCCCTACATCTTAATATTGTGTATTGCCCCCTTTAGCATCAATGGCAGATTGCAGTCTTTTGTAATAGTTTTCTATGAGGCCACAAATTCTTGCAGGTGGTATAGCTGCCCGTTAGTCTTTGCAAAATGCCTCCAGGTCATGCAAAGTCTTTGGTCGTCTTGCATGACCCGCACGTTTGAGATCTCCCCAGAGTGGCTCGATGATATTAAGGTAAGGAGACTATGATGGCCACTCCAGAACCTTCACCTTTTTCTGCTGTAACCACTGGAGGGTCAACTTGGCCTTGTGCTTAGGGTCATTGTTGTGCTGGAAAGTCCAAGAGCGTCCCATGCGCAGCTTTCGTGCAGAAGAATGCAAATTGTCTGCCAGTATTTTCTGATAACATGCTGCATTCATTTTGCCATACATTTCCACAAGATTCCCCATGTGTTTAGAGCTCACACACCCTCAAAGCATCAGTGAGCCACCACCATGCTTCACAGTGGGTATGGTATTCTTTTTACTATAGGCCTTGTTGACCCCTCTCCAAACATAGCGCTTATGGTTGTGACCATAAAGCTCTATTTTGGTCTCATCACTCCAAATTACAGTGTGCCAGAAGCTATGAGGCATGTCAAGGTGTTGTCATTTGTGGCACTGGCACAGTAAAGGCTTCTTTCTGGCAACTCGACCATGCAGCTCATTTATGTTAAAGTATCGTCGTATTGTGCTCTTTGAAACAACCACAACGTCTTTTTCCAGAGCAGCCTGTATTTCTCCTGAGGTTACCTGTGGGTTTTTCTTTGTATCCCGAACAATTCTTCTGGGAGTTGTGGCTGAAATCTTTCTTGGTCTACCTGACCTTGGCTTGGTATCAAGAGATCCCCAAATTTTCCACTTCTTAATAAGTGATTGAACAGTACTGACTGGCATTTTCAAGGCTTTGGATATCTTTTTATATCCTTTTCCATCTTTATAAATTTCCATTACCTTGTTATGCAGGTCTTTTGACAGTTCTTTTCTGCTCCCCATGGCTCAGTATCTAGCCTGCTCAGTGCATCCACGTAAGAGCTAACAAACTCATTGACTATTTATACACAGACACTAATTGCAATTTAAAAAGCCACAGGTGTGGGAAATTAACCTTTAATTGCCATTTAAACCTGTGTGTGTGTCACCTTGTGTGTCTGTAACAAGGCCAAACATTCAAGGGTATGTGAACTTTTGATCAGGGCCATTTGGGTGATTTCTGTTATCATTATGATTTAAAAAGGAGCCAAACAACTATGTGATAATAAATGGCTTCATATGTTCACTATCCTTAAATAAAAGACATTTTATTGTTTAAATAGAAAAAAGACATTTCACAATTTCTGCCAGGGAATGCTAACTTTTGAGCACAACTGTATATTCACTTGGGATAACAAGGAGATGAGGAACACCTGGGAAACATTAGGGCAAAGAACAGGAAGAGAGACATAAGAGGAAGACACAAAACTTAAAAATAAGAGTCTCTTTAAACTAAGAGTCCATGGGGGAAACATAAGAATGACGTGACGTGACAGTTCCACAGACTAACCTGGAAGGCTGATAAAATCAGTGTAAATTCTAGCCATGATTTGTGTCAGTAGATCAATTTGATTAATAATACTTGCATTGTCTAAAATTTAATGGAATCTACTGTACTTTCAAGTCCTGAAGAGGACCACATTTTCCATGCTTATAAAAGGAGCATATCACTAACAATATACCAGATATTTAACAGGGACACAGTTAATGCACAAAAGTATGGAACATTTCTATTATTCTAATTCATTGCATACAGCCCATTTACACTACCAAATTCAAATGAATGTGCTGTTGCTGGTGCTTGACAGGGAATGGAAAATATAAGAGGATGCTGATGGTAATATAACCGGAGAAAAACCTCAGAATTAAATTGCACTTGACTCAGCCCATTAGCGCTTTGCGCGCCAATTTCCCCAAACCCACTTGTTCCTAGACTTAATGCATGCTTGACCGAAAATACTAAAACTTCATGGCCATGCCCACTAAATTTGCATGTATGACATGTCGCATAGTGCTGAATTTAGCGTTTTTAAATAGGGCCTATAATACTAAACTCAAGACCAAACTCGCACATTATCCCAAATTTAAACTCAATACCAAACTCAAACATAATACCAAACCCAATTCAAATACCTCACCCAAATTCAAACATAACTTAAATCCAAATCCCAAACTTAAACCCAGTCCCAACACGAATTCAAATCCCAAACTCTCACACAATCCAAAATTCAAACCCAAACTCACACATAATCCCAAATGCAAATTTAAACCCATTAACAAACTCAATCCCAAACTCGAACCCAAACATATCCCAAACTCAAACAACAAATTTAAACATAATTCCAAACCAAATTTCAAACCCAAACTTAAACCCATTCCTAAACCCAAACTCAATCTCAGACACAAACTCAACCATAATCCCAAACTCAACCCCATTCTTGTTCTCGTGGGGTTCCTGTTTAGCTTCATTTATCAAATAAGGCAACAGCATATGTAGGCACTGTGAAGTCTAGATCCCTGATTTATCTCATGTTAAGTGATGGAGAGGTAAAGAGAAAAGAAAAAAATAAGAAGGGAGAGGAAGTAGAGCAAGGGAAAATGAACTGATGAGAAGCGTGTTGGCCACATGCTCATATTTCAGCCACTGTGTGAACCTGGGACTCAAGGGATCTCTTTATGATACATTAATGTAATTTGTTCTGTCACTCGCTGTCAGCATTTAATCCTTGTCTTAAAGGGCTGCTGTTGCCTGGCAACCTTCATCACCTTGGCCACACTTCCATCCATATCCAAGCAGTCCGGTGAAGTGAATGAAATGTGTGTGGACGACACCTATGACTTAACTCTCTCTCGGGGATAAAACGCATGAGACATCAGCCACCATTTCATGAGCAAACACTTCTTCAGAATGACAGAGGGAGGACCTGTAAAAAACACTTTTAAATTCAGTCAAATCAAAGCAAGAACTAAGAACCAGCTCCCTTTTAATTCATTAATGTGGATTTGAATTAAACTGACCATGCCCACAGAATATTGGAATGACAGAAAGAGGAATTTACTGAACTGGAATTCAAAGAAATTCAACAAAGCCACAAAACTTTGACAAAAATCGTCTTGGTTACTGTTGTAACCTCCGTTCCCTGATGGAGGGAACGAGACGTTGTGTCGATGTAGTGACTCTAGGGGTTGCTCTTGGGAGCCCCAAACACCTCTGATCTTTGAGAAAAGGCCAATGGGAATTGGCGAGTGGAGTTTGCATGCCACTCCCCCGGGGTATAAAAGGAGCTGGCTCGCAACCACTCATTCAGGTTTTGCGCTGAGGAGCCGAGACAGGGTTCTGGCCATTTCAGCGGGTAGTACAGTATTGTGGCAAGAGGGACACAACGTCACATTCCCTCCATCAGGGAACGGAGGTTACAACAGTAACCAAGACGTTCCCTATCTGTCACTCACTTGACATTGTGTCAATGTAGTGACACTAGGGGTCCCTATACGAAATGCCACAACCAGCTGAACTGTGTTACCTGGACTGACGGTGCAAGCAAGCCGCTGCGTGCCTAATATCAGGTGCATCCGGTGTGCAAGTAGCCTCCCCCAACACCCCAAGAACGTTGCACAGTCCCTCACACTGTGGGGGGGGGGGTGCAAGAGGTATCTACAATGGGAACAGGCTGCGCCAGCTCTCTCTCTTTTTTTTCTCCCCACAGAGTGAATTTTTTTTCGGCTAGGGCCATATGTATTTGTGTTGGGGAAGGAGTTCTTTCCCCAGGAGAAAAAGACACCGTGAATACATCACATGGGCTTACCAGCCGCACGTGGAAGAGGCGCCGTGGTAGGTCCTATCCAGAGGGGAGGAGCTCTACAAACATGGTGACCGATGGCAGAGGAAGCTCTGCCCAAGGGAGACGCAGATTTACCAACAGGGAAACCATACCGCCGAAAATACATCACAAGGGGTTACCACAGGAAACCAGCGCATGTGGATCTCCTACCTCTGTACAGGGCATACTAGCACACATACTGGGTCTGGCTAAGAATTCCTCTGCTGAATTTTCCTGCCACAGGGCTAGGGAGGAAAGACAGCCAGGGTTCACCATCTCGTGAACTCGCATGGGGGAAAAAGCGCACGTATTCCCCTCCAGGAGGGTAAAGGTGCTGTACGCAAGCGGTACACCTGGCTAACTGCTCCGTATACTTACCTGTTCGTACCTGACAACACATGGGACGAAACCGGCTCAACCCAGAGATTATAAAATCTCGCAAAGGTATTGGGTGTTGCCCAGCCCGCTGCTCTACAGATGTCGGCTAGAGAGGCGCCATTGGCTAGTGCCCAGGAGGACGCCACACTCTTCATAGAGTGTGCTCGTACTCCCAAAGGGGAGGGCACGCCCTGGTCCTGGTATGCCAAAGTGATGGCATTCACGATCCAGTGGGCAAGCCTCTGTTTGGAGACAGCGTTCCCTTTCCGCTGTCCAACAAAGCAGACAAAGAGCTGCTCAGAGCATCTAAAGCTCTGTGTGCAGTCCAAGTAGATGTGCAAAGCACGCACTGGACACAGCAATGACAAGGCTGGTTCTGCCTCCTCCTGGGGCAGCACTTGCAGGCTCACCACCTGATCCCTAAAAGTGGTCATGGGAACCTTGGGCAAATAGCCCAGTCAGGGTCTCAAGACCACGTGACCACGTTCAGCCAGACTGAACTCCAGGCAGGTGTTGCTGACAGAGAACGCCTGCAGGTCCCCAACCCTCTTGATGGACGTGAGCGCAGTCAGGAGGGCAAACGGGGCTCTCCGCAGGACCAGCAGGACCACAGAGAGATCCCACGAGGGAATGAGGTGCAGCATAGGAGGATTCAGCCTCGCGCCTCTAAGGAAACTGATGATCAGGTCGTGCTTCCCGAGGGACTTACATTCCACCGCGTTGTGGTGCGCCGCTATAGCAGCCACATACACCTTCAAGGTGGAGGGGGACAGCCGCCCCTCCAACTTCTCCTACAGGAAGGAAAGCACCAACCCGACTGCGCATCTCTGGTGGTCTTCACCTCAGGAAGAACACCACTTTGCGAATAAATGCGACTTCAAGGCATACAGGCGCCTCATAGCGGGAGCCCTGGCCTGAGTGATCGTGTCTACCACTGCTGGTGGTGGGCCATATAGGTCTTCCGCATCCTGTCCAGTGGCCAGACATGGAGATTCCAGAGGTCTGGTCACGGGTGCCAGATGGTGCCCCGTCCCTGAGAGAGGAGGTCCTCCCTCAGGGGAATTCACCAGGGAGGGGCTGTCGTGAGGAGCGTGAGTTCCGAGAACCAAGTCTGGGTGGGCCAGTATGGTGCCATGAGGATGACCTGTTCCTCGTCCTCCCTGACCTTGTACAAGGTCTGTGCAAGCTGGCTCACTGGGGGGAACGCATACTTGCACAGCCCCCGGGGCCAGCTGTGTGCCAGTGCATCTGTGCCAAGGGGAGCCTCAGTCAGAGAATACCAGAGCGGGCAGTGGGAGGATTCCCGGGAAGCAAACAGGTCTACTTGTGCTTCGCCGAATTGACTCCAAATCAGCTGGACCACCTGGGGGTGGAGTCTCCACTCTCCCCTGAGCGTCACCTGCCGTGACAGCGCATCCACTGTACGGTTGAGGTTGCCCGGGATGTGAATGGCCCGCAACGTCTTCAGTTGCTGCTGACTCCAGAGGATGAGACGGCAGGCGAGTTGTAACATGCAACGTGAGCCTAAGCCACCTTGGCGATTTATATACACTACCATCGCCATGTTGTCCGGCCGGACCAACACGTGCTTGCCTGGATTAATGGCCAAAGCCTCTGCAGGGCCAGCGATACCGCCAGCAACTCCAGGCAGTTGATATGCCAACGCAGTCGTGGCCCTGTCCAGGAGCCTGCAGCTGCGTGCCCATTGCACACGGCACCCCAGCCTAACTTGGAGGCGTCTGTCGTAACAACAACACGCCTGGACACTTGCTGTAAGGGGACCCCTGCCCACAGAAATCCAAGGACTGAACGTGCGGCGGCAGATCAGTGTGATGGCCATGCAAGGTGTGCCATGGCGCCATGCCCATCTCAGGAACTCGAGTCTGAAGCCAGTGCTGGAGCGGTCTCATATGCATCAACCCGAGCGGCGTGACCGCCACCGAGGATGCCATATGCCCCAGGATCCTCTGAAACAGTTTCAGTAGGACTGCAGTTCTCCACCTGAACGACTTCAGGCAGCTCAGCACCGACTGTGAGCGCTCGTCCGAGAGGCACGCTATCATAGAGACCGAGTCTAACTCCACCCCGAGAAAACAGATGCTCTGAACCGGGAAGAGCTTGCTCTTTTCCCAGTTGACCCGAAGCCCCAAACGGCTGAGGTACCTGAGCACCAGGTCCCTGTGCGCAAACAACAGGTCTCAAGAGTGAGCTAGAATCAGCCAGTCATCGAGATAATTGAGGATGCGTATGCCCACTTCCCTTAGCGGGGCAAGGGTTGCCTCTGTGACTTTCGTAAAGACGCGAGGCGACAGGGACTGACCGAAGTGGAGGACCTTGTACTGATATGCCCGGCCCTCGAAAGTGAACCGCAGAAAGGGTTTGTGCCAAGGTAAAACCGAGACATGGAAATACGCATCCTTCAGGTCTACCACTGCGAACCAATCTTGATGCCGAATGCATGACAGAATGCGCTTCTAAGTCAGCATCTTGAACAGGTGTCTGTGCAGGGCCCAGTTCAGCACTAGCGGGTCCAAGATTGGCACGATGAAGTAGGGGCTGTAGAACCCCTTCTTCATCTTGGCGGAGGGGCAGGCTCTATCGCGTCCTCCTGCAGAAGGGTCGCGATCTCCGCACGCAGGGCAGCGGCGTTCTCGCCCCTCACTGAGGTGAAGCGGATGCCGCTGAACACGAGCGGGCGCCGGGCGAACTGAATCGCATAGCCGAGTCGGATCGTCCTGGCCATCCAGCGCAACGGGTTGGAGAGTGCTAGCCACGCCTCCAAACTCCAAGTGAGGGGCACAAAGGGGACAATCACATTTGACGTTCCTACGGGTGGGGCCTCATGGTGGGGATTAAGCCATAGGTGGTGCTCCTGGACCACCAAGGTGGACATCGCCTGCCCAAGTGCCCGGAGGGCCTTATCCACCTGAGGAATCTCCGTATACCCCCTGGCCGAGTGAGAGCGGAGGAACCCAGAAGTCAGCTCCGTGTCAGCCTCGGACTGGACGGCCACACCCGAAGGTGGAAGCCCAGTCGAGTCTTCAGCATCCGACTGCACCAACCCACTCTCCGATGCTGAGATCAGGAGCTCATCCTGCTCTCGAGCCCCGAAAGAGACATTAAACTCACCCTGAGGCATGCTGCCTGTCTCATCCCAGAACTCGATCGGGGCAAACGAGCATACTGGGGAATGGGAGGTCCGTGGGGGATTACCTGGCGGAACCACTCCTATTGGGGTCCCCAAATCGCCCCCAGCACTAACCGACCCGGCCTCATACCCGTAGGTAGAAGGCCCGGGGCGGGGAGCAGCTGGAGTGGCTTTCCCCTGGAAGAAGGAAAGCCGCGACCGCAATGTTGCCATGGTCATGTTCTCGCAGTGAGAACATGAACCATCCACGAACGCTGCCTCAATATGACTACGGCCCAGAAACGTGAGACAGCACTCGTGGCCATCAGAGGCGGAAAGATAGTAACCGCATCCAGGAACTACACACAGACAGAAAGTCATCTTTAAAAAGATGCTCTTCATCAGTGCGCACTCTTTTAGAAGAAAATATACCCTTTTCTGCAAGAATATAAACTCTTAGCTGTCGAAGCGCCCAGGGGCACACTCTGCATTAATCGCGCAGAAGGGGAGAAAACCGCTGAAATGTGCCATGTATCAAACAGCATACGCTTCTCGTTTATGAGGTGAATGGAACGGCAGTGGAACTCGCAGCTCAACACCACTCGGCTCAGAAGAAAAAATCTGAATGAGTGGTTGCGAGCCACCTCCTTTTATACCCCTATGTCCGGGGGAATGGCATGCAAATTCCACTCGCCAATTCCCATTGGCCTTTTCTCAGGTGTTTGGGGCTCCCAAGAGCGACCCCTTATGTCACTACATCGACACAATGTCGAGTGATAGGGTACACATTTTACCAATGACATCATCTGTGCAGCTTGTTGAGGAGAGGTGTGCTGTCATGATGAAGTGATGAAAGACCTGCGTTTTTTGCCTGGTGGATGACAAAATGGGTCTCAGAAGGAGGGACCTGAGCCAAGTCTAGAAACCAGAATATCATACAGTAGATACTTGGGGGTGGGCAGACTGATATCACTTTTAATTTGGAAAGTCTGTTGACATTTCTTGATCAAAATTTTGAATACCAAAATTCAAAGCACTGCCCCCAGTGGGGTAGGAAATATGGGATCAAAATCCCGCCAAATGTATTGCGGTCACGGATCCTAAAATAATAAGTGTGAATCAAAATAATAAGCGTAAATCAAAAAATAATAAGTGCAGATAAAAAATAATAAGCGCAAATATAAATAAAAAGCGCAGATAAAAGTAATAAGCACAGATCAAAAAATAACAAGCATGAATCAAAAATATATAAACACATTTAAAATATACTGTAAAAAAACAAACAAAACATTAAAGCAAAGTCATCAGAATTGCAAACAAAATCATGTTTTCCTTGGTTATATTACTGTTTTTTGTGCTCTGACAATTTTGCTCATATTTTCATTTTTTTGTATGCTTACGCTGTATTTTTCTTTGCTTTTGTTTCCAAGTTCTGTGCTTGATTTTCCAAAACTTGTGAGGAGAGTTTCATGTAAATCAGTGGAAGTTTTGCATCCCCATTGGTCCACTTGTTCTTGATCGACAGCTCCTCCTCTAGCCAGTCATTCGAAGAGGGGAGGTGACGTCACTCCAATGCATTTCCGATGGCTGCTGCTCAATATTATATTATTTGTGGTTGATAGATAAGTTGCTTGTGTCTGTTTTGAGTATTTTCTGCCAGCTCTAAGAAACAATGTGTTGTTTGAGTAGGTCATTATCATAGTCTATTAACACATGTATTTTTTTTTCAATTATTATATCAAAAATCTAAAAGATGTGCATTATTGTTGACACCTACATGAGCACTTTGGAGTTCGTTGTATGCCTGTAAGATTTCAGTAGTGTTGTCCATTGGAATTCCTGTTGCATTGAGTGGTCAGGAGAAATGGTCTAGGTGGTCCCTTGTCTTACGCTCGTCAGCGAAAAGATGCGTCTCTGCTTTATTCTTCGGATCCAGCGATGGAGAAGAATGCAGAAAGTAGTCAACGTTGAATGAAAATGAGGGAGAAGGGAAACTGGTCGACTTTCTGTTTTTCAAAATAAATTCATTGTTGCTTTACAGTGAAACTGAACCGGTTGTTATAAGTGTACTATAAAGCTAAGTTAATCTTACTCTACCGTGGCCAAATTGTGAGGTTAGAAAAACGTGGTCTCTTTGTTCTCAGTCCAAAACGGAGGGAAAACTCCTTCAGTACGTGCACAGTACAGATGTCCCTTAACAGCCAGCCAGAGCTTAGCACAGAGAGCCCAAACTACATCTGTCCACTGGTTTTATTGACAAGATGACGTCATCGGTCGTAGGCCACTTTCGACCAATGGCGTTTGAGACTGGGTCCAAGGGCGGGACTTCGCATCCAGTTGTGAATTTGTGAAGGATCCTGGGAAACTGAGTTCAATGTCTCTCCATTGATTATAGAACAAAGGGCCATGCGGTCTCTGCTGCCATTTTGAGTGGGCCAAGGCCCTACACCTCCCCCCCTTTGGTCTTAAGGTTGGGGTTCCAGCCACAGTCCTTGAGAGCAACACAAAAGTTGAACAGTTCAGTCCTTGAGGACAACCCGAAAGTTGTACAGTCCATGTGTCCTGGGTTTGCATGAGCTTAATTCCTGGAAGCATTAACAGTTCATAAAGGCTTTTGACACCTGAGCAGACATAGTTGGTAACATCTGGGCAGATGAATTCAAACTAGGCTAACTAACATAATTTCTATCAAGACATAGCACTTCACATCGGTAAAACGCATCAAACATTGCAACAACCCTTTGTTATCCCTGAGTTTTCAATGATTATGAAAAGGAAAATGTGAAAGATTGTTACGAGTTAGGAGCAGTTAGTGGTAGAGGGGTAGACAGGAGCTTGAAACGCTGTGGAATGAGTGTCATAGCATCCAGTCTAGTGTGTAGTGTTTGGATGTGTCTGTGCATGGCATATGCGATACCTGCCGTGATGATCCAACCACTAAGGAGGAGCCCAAGGGCAGTCAAACTGATGGGGTGTTCTTGATAAGCCGATAATTTTCCTGTACGATTGAGAAATGTAGTCGTGAGCCCAGTCGATTTGAAACTGAACTTTACTAATTTGGTCCCTTCAGCTAGAAGCTGTTGTTGAAGGGTGTTGTCAATATTGAGGTTGTGGCCTCTGAATACGTCCATCATCTCAATCTCTGAATCGTGTCTCTCTGGACTGAGATGGTGGAGGACAATGTCGGCTATATGTACAGTGGCCCCTTGTGTAACCTTCAAGAACACCCTTTGGTTTGGGATTGTTAATTTAGTGTTTGTGTCATGACAGTCATATGACATTAGGATCTCAGTGACAGGGGTACTGACATGCCATCGACTACCAGCTCTTTCTACCCTAGATTCTGTCCCTTCGTCTTTAACAGACATACTAGCCAGGCATTTTTGCTCTGGGGTGTCAGCCCTCAGACCGCACAGGTGGTCGGTTATATCTCTGATAAAGGGGTTGCTGGGGCAAACCCAATGTGTGTCCTTGGTGTTCGTACACGTTCAGATTGGGAATAAGGTAGAGAGAGGGGTCATCATCGTGGTAGGCGAGCACAGGTGGTGTTTTGATGTGTACATGTACATTATTCTTCCAAAACCCAACGTTCAATATGGATTTTAGTCTGTAAATGTTCCGTTTCTCTATAATGGGTAAGTTAAGGATAAATCCTATCTCTAGGCTCTGAGGATTTACATGGATGGGGATTGCACTGCCAAAGCTGTATGCCAGATGTATCTGAGAAGTTTGCACAATGGTGGTAGTGACCAATCTAAGGATTTGTTAAACCATGTTTAGGGGAACTAGGTAGGATGGGATCTTTCCACCACTAAGGCTGTTAACTGACGTTCTAATTTCCCTCACAAGGTCATGCATTAGATCTCTAACCATTCGCACATATGTTATGTCTGATCTCACAACCTCTGACAAGGCATCCAGAGCATGCAAAGTGTTATTTAGAATTGCAGAATGCATGTTTACAGTGAGTATGGTACCCTGTAGGGTTTTACCCAGATCCTGTAATTGTTCTTGTTGTAACAGGAGTTTCTCTTGGATTTCTGGCATTTCCTCATTAAGTTCACCCATTTGTCTTTGGAGTGTACCGAGACTGACGGAGTTGGCAGCCGAAAGGCCGATAGAGAACAGGGAACCAATGGCCGATGCTGCTACTAGCAGGTCACTGAGGAACTGCTTCTTCCTCTGTGACTAGGAATTTCTGCAGTTGTTCTAGGATGTGGACAGTTGTCAATTTGGCATGTTCAACTGTGTCCTGGGTTTGGGTTCCACTTACCCTGCCCTCTGTCATCTGTGGAGGTAACTGGATGTGTTTGCGATACACATCCCAAGGGTCTAAACAAACGTATATTCTTTGGGTGTAGAAGTGGCAATGGGTGATTAAGAGCCCAGGGGTCTCCTGTAGGACAATACCGGTTGGCAGGCCGGTTTCTACCACATCATTGGCTTGTGTGAGCTGTAGGTTGAGGAAGATGCCAAGGATCCAAAGGAATTTCATCCTGAAACATACAAGAGTCTCGTTATCTTGTGTTTTCTGGAGTAGTCTTAAGGGTTACTGCATGCTAATGTATGAGCAAAGCATGCTACACCCAACTACAAGAGACACTATTGTTGTGAGTCCGCTCCCCTTTGGAGTGGAGACTGTTCAAAGGGTTTGATCTGATTTGAATGGACCCATTTTTACATTGGTGTTTGGTTTGGCTTCGAGATCCGGATTCGGTAAACTACCGGGGAGAGCTTCCCTATAATCTCAAAGGGGCCTGACCAGCTTGGTAGGAACTTTTTGGCAATTCCCACCGGTTTAGCGAACTTGAAGTAGAGGACTTTATCACCTTCTTTATATTCACGGTCAGACATTTTCCTATCGTAATAGGCCTTTTGTCCTTTGACACTGGTTTCCAGGTTTGTTTGGGCCCAAGCAAACATAGTTTGGAGTTGTTTGCGTAAATCGGTCACATACCGATGTGCAGTATATGCGGTTGTAACACTGACGTCTTCTGGACGGTACAGCAGATGCAGTGGGAGAGTCATTTCCCTCCCAGTCATCATTTCAAAGGGTGTGACCCCTGTGGTGCAGTGTGAAGTAGACCTGATGGCCATCAGTACCAAAGGGAGTTTCACGTCCCAATCTTTGCCATTGCTGTTGACATACTTCTTGAGCATGCTGACAATGGTACGGTTGGTTCACTCAACCTGACCTGATGACTGGGGGTGGTATGCAATGTGGAATTATGCTTCCACACCCAACATTTCCCACATTGTTTTCATCACAGCCGCCATGAAATGAGTGCCTCTGTCCGAGTCGATTGAGAGAGGTAGCCCCCAACGTCTGAACACATGGTTCATCAGCACAAGGGCTGTGGTTTAAACCATGTCATTGGGTGCTGGCAAACACTCCACCCACTTTGTGAAAGCACAGGTGACAGTGAGGAGGTATTTGTTGCCTCGCGCCGACTTGGGTACTGGTCCAAACCAATCCATCTGCAGATTGGACCAAGGAAACGTGATTCCCTTGACCTGCAGTGGAGCTCGATTCAGTGGCCAGGAAGGACGGAACTGACAACAGATCAAACATCGCTTTACATAGGCATTTGTGTCTTTAAGCATAAATGGCCAGTACGCAACCTGTTGGAGGGTGTGGTAGGTAGCATTGTAGCTTCTATGACCTCCAATGGGATCATCGTGGGCATGTATTAGCATCACCCCCCTATGGTCAGTCGGAACGACCCACCGGGGTGGACCTGGACCATCGGGAACATAGACCAACAGGCCTTTCTCAAGTTTCAGGTGTTGTTGTACCTGACAAAGAGCTTTTAGTTCTTTTGAGACCTGTAAAGAGGATGGTAGGGCCCGTTGTGTCTGAGGTTCCATCAACCGCTGCTGGATTGCCTGGATCACCGGGTCCCGTTCCTGCACGGCACTCAACTCTGTGTTGCCCAGTTGTCAACCCAGGTTCACAGTCTGCAAGCAGTTTTGGGGATTTTCCTGGTTCTCTATTGCCTGTCTACGGGTGAGAGCATTCACAGAGCAAGATAGTGGTTTTGGGAGCCACTCCTCCTTGAATTCCCATAGTGGGCCCTCTACTGCACCTCACTTAGCTAAGCGATCAGCTTCATCGTTGCTCTTTGTCAGGGCCAAGAGTTTGTGAATGACCTTTGAACTTCTTCCAATACACAGTCATCCCTCTGTCAGTCATGAGTTGGTCACAAGCCAGGAAGAGTTCAGAGTTTTTGATCTCTTTACCTCTGGCATTCTTCATGCCATTTTCTTTCCACGTGGGGAAGTGTGAGACAAAACTCTGGCAGGCGTAGTTAGAGTCGGAACAGACTACCAACTGCACAATAGCCGACCTAGCGGCTTGTTGCAACACAATGAGTGCTGTGGCAATTTCTGCGTACTGGCTAGTCTTTGCACCAAGTTGGTAACTGTCTGGCGCACTCCCGAATAATGCGTTTCCTCAGCGATGTGTCAAGTATCTCTTGGATTGACCCGTAGGCGGCTAAAGGAATTCTGTACTGGCGTACGAATGTTGGTGGTGCATTTGGGTTAGTTGGGATATGAACTGTATGGAGCTCGGTGATTCCACAGTCATTGGAATCCCTTGAAAAGATCTGTTGGAAGTCGTGAAACATCTTCCGCAGTTCTTGTCTTTGACCCTCTGTCATTAAGGCGTCTGCCTTAGTGAGTTGTTGTGCTATTTCATCCTCGAATCCCGGACAAGGTTCCTCTGGTGGGGAACCGGCTTCATCACCAGTTGAAATCATGTCACCCGAGTGAGCAGCGAGGGCGTACACAATCATGTCTGTTTCCGTGCCCAAGGCAGTACTGCAGATTTCTTTATTGTGTAGCACCTCATGACAAGCAACAGTGATCATTTTGTTTGGGAAGGTGAGAAGGAGGGGCTCGAGGTTCTCCCCCCTCGTCAAAGATGGAGGCAGCTCTCCAATCATGGGCACTGTCAGCTCGAAGTCATGAAACGAGCTGTCGATCAGCAACCCTAATTGTCTATGTGCTGTCACAACAATTGGCATGTTTGGACAAGCAAGTAAGCTGAGCGGTTGTTGAGCTCAAGCAGAGGTGTACCACAGACGGTCAGGCTGAGTTCCCAGAAGTATGGCAAGGGTTGGAAGAATGCCTGTGAACCCAGTATCATCTGTCCCTTGAGGATCATGAGGCAGACAGGGGCACCTGCAGTTCTAGCTGGGATAGTCAGGTCAAACTCGCTCGCTGCCTGACACACCTGAGGATGGTCTGATCAGACAACCTGTACAAAGCTGGGTTTGAGTTTTCTAGTGCGCAAAGGAATGATTCGTGGGTGCTCACGGGTCCGCCAAGCTGCGGTGTCGGTGGAGTCACAGATGACTCAAGAGGCTCAGAGCCAAGATGAGTCTGGATGTCTGTGTAATGACAAAGCGCTGACTCAAGAACAGTGTCACAAGTGGTCTGTCTTGACTCTTGGATATAAGTGACTCAGTCGTCTGAAGCATGACGGCTGTGGGCTAGACGGACCGGATTCGGGGTTGAGACCTGGGCCCACATGTGCCCGCAAAGGCAATTGATCAGCGGGGGCAGTCGGTCCAGCAGGTCGTGGCCGATTAGAAGTTGTTCTGTATCGAAAGCACAGATGTAAATGGGATGATTGAGGGTCATCTCCTGGAAGGTGATATCAAGCCAAGAGCATTTTGTGATGGGGGCTCTGTTTTGTGTGTAGCTGACAAGGCTCACATCACAGGGCTCTGTCTGCAGTGGTTTACCAAGAGAGAGCATTGCCCTGGTGACTTCTGCGAAAGTCTCCTTGCACATTAAGCTGATTTCAGACCCAGTGTCCAGTAACGCATGGATGTCTATACACCTTCCTACCGACAATGAGGTGTATATGTGTCTGGCATTACCCTTGTGGACAAGGTCTCCCAAGAATTGAAAGAGCGGAGCATGGCTATTGGGCATGACTGCCACTGGGTGCGTCTGGGTCTTCCCTGTATTATTCTCCCAGCCTACAAAGTAGACTCTGGGGGAAGAGGGGAGTGTATGGCCTAGTCATGCTGACGGACTGTTTTTTTCTGTTTTTCTGACCCCTGTGGGTGGTTGGGCAAGCGTTTTGGGGCTGCCGCTTCGCAGCTTACTCTAGGTTGAGGTATTTCATAGCCCTGAAGACTGGATGTTTAGGACTCTGACATCGTCTTCTGGTTTATCAGTCGGACGCACGACTCATTTGGGCCATCTTTTAATTCCCTGCATGGTCGGTCTACCCTGTTTACACATCAGTGTAACATGGGTTCGCACGCAGGGGTGGAGGTTATGGAGGAAGAGAGATCTGAAACCTCGCTCTTCTTCCAGACCTGGCTCATTACTTCCTTGGAAGTATGCATTCCTTAAACACCTATAGTGCTCCCTAGGAGACTCCAACCGCTTCTGTTGGATGCGGATGGCACCGAGGGTGGCTGATGTTTCATCAGTATATGGCGAGTACTCCTTGCACAGAACCCTGCAAAGCCCAGGTAGCTGTCACGAATGTGCGGTGGTTGAGTCTCAACGAAAGCGTGGACACTTCTGGAAGTTGTTTTCCAGATGAGTTTCA
The DNA here is from genome assembly GCF_019703515.2 of Myxocyprinus asiaticus. NCBI lineage: Eukaryota > Metazoa > Chordata > Actinopteri > Cypriniformes > Catostomidae > Myxocyprinus > Myxocyprinus asiaticus. Next base: position 38,858,439 of record NC_059373.1, read on the forward strand.
ACTTCTCACACGCTGAGGCATGAGGCAAGTCGGCAAGACAATGTTCGATTTCCCTGAGGTAATCGTTGACATTTGCATCTCGGCTTGCTGGGTCGAAATGTTCTATGTCCTTCGCAAAGGAGTCAAGCTGGTGCATGCGTAGACCTGTGTCTTGGTCCCGCTTGTATCCATCTGACTCGTCAGAGGATGAATACCAGTACCTGCCCCCATTGCCATGGTGTTGGATGAGACCACTTCCTCATTGTGGTGAGGAAGGCGTCCTACCAAAATGTGGTGGACTCACGTCCCGTACAGGGATGCGCTCTAGCTCCGGGAGTTGGAGCAATGGTTTCGAAATACTACCTGAACCAGGGGTAGAGTATTTCTCCGTAGTGCCATCTTCTGAGTCTTCTGCCCCTCTCTGGTCAAAGACGGGGTAGCGGAGCGCTTCTTGAGCTTTAGCCCGTATGTCTCGACTCTCTTGCCAGACTCAGTCGTCAGTGACCTCTCGGCTTTCTTTTTCAGCCGACTGGAGTCTTTCTACACACTCCTCCAGCATAGTATTTGTAGTCTGGAGGTCTCGGTGTAAAGCGCAAGCATGATCAAGCTGACTACACTGGGCTGTAAGTGTCTTTACCTCACCCTTGAGTGTTGCTATTTGCAACTGGGCCTTCTGGTGGTAGAGTAGAAACAGCCTACGAACTACCTCCTGGATAGTGGTTACCTTCCCTTGAGGATCGTGTGCATTATCTACCACGGCGGCCATTTCAGCATCACACTGAGATTATGTGTAGCTGTTAAGCTCCTCCCTTTCTTCTCTAGAGACGAGGAGGTCAGCGACCCAGTTGGACAGTGAGGTTTCCTCACCTGACCTGGGAGCTTCAGCTCCGGACACTGATGGGGACTGGCAACTCATATATCCCTGGTTAGACAGGTGAGAGGGTGATGTCCAGTGGACCCCTATAGGAACTCTTTACGAGTTAACAATTCTGAAACCTTAGCTGAGTTTTAAGGGTGGCGACTTACGAAACCTGTTGCTCTGTGGGAAACACTGATGCACCAGTCGTTATCCTGAGAAAAGAATGCACAGGGGGAACCACTTACCTGTCACTCACGAGCAACTGCTTTGTAATATTAACTGTTCCTTGAGCTGCTAATTTAGGTGTTATTGATCACAGTATGATTATCAGTACGTCAGACTACGTTGATAGTATTTAGTGACTGAATCTCTCAAACACAAACAGAAGGAGTAATGAATTAGTACCAAACTAGCAACCACTAACACAACACTTGCAATGATTCACAACCGCAACCGGCCTTGTGCCTTAGCAGTTTGAACTTCCTGGAGAAAAAGGAAGCCAAGAGGGGAAACCTTTGGCAACTCTAAAATATTTAGGAGTTATTTGCAAGAATATTGGAGGAAGCCAACAATTATCACGCCTCTCATGGGGCACCAATTATTATGTAGGTGCTACTGGTTGTTTAAATCAGTTTTACTATCAGAAATAATCAATAATTAATTGTTAATAATTATTGAATAATTAAATAATAGAATTTAACTCATTAAATTCTATTCTCAGGGCACCACTCTTTGACAAGAGAGAAATGATAGTAAGTTACTGATCGAGTCTCATAAAAACACAATCTACCCTGAAGGTTGAGTATATTAATTGTTAATCAAAATAATCAAAAAGGGGAGAAACTAGTTAAATTATTGCTATACAAATCCAATAGTAATCTAGTTACAGTTAGTTTCTAACACCAATAAAATAACAGTACTCTGAGGTAACTTGGGAGTTCTTGACATGGCAGAGGTTGGCTTCAACACAATATTCAAACAAAAAACAAATAGGAGTACTTATTATAATATAACAAGATTAATTATAATCAAGCAGTAGTGAACACAGCCAATACTAGCTGAATATATATATATATAATATATTTTTTAAATATCAAGGAAATTCTAAACTAAAAGTGGAGCTATATGCTAGTGTGTGTGTGTATATGAGTGTGTGTGTGTTTCCAGATCCGGTAACAAAGGAATCAAAATGGAGGATCAGGTTCAAAATGGAGGGTTAGATCCAAAATGGAGCTGATACCACGTGAGGGTGAAAATGAGCGGACACACAAAGGAACTGACGAAACAGGCGGGAGAATTTGGTTCACCAGCCTGAGTTGAACATAACCCGCGGTGCCGCTCACTCAGTGAATATCAGTGAGAGAGAGAGAGAATGAGAGTGAGAGAGAGAGGAAAAGTGCATGCAATTTAATTGAGGGTAATCACTTGTTACAGAGGGACGGAATTACTAGTTCAGATCACTCAACAAAACAAACGTAACCCCCCAAAAAATTAAATACAAATCTCCCAACTCAAAACAGCAAACAGCGAGCAGAGTTTAACATACAAATATACTCAAAACTTCAGCATTTAGAATCAAAAATCTAAGAAAAATCACAGTTTCTAAACTAAATCTGCCCAGATATCAAGCCTTACTTGGGAAATCCTGTGTGATTTCAGTAGGGTTGTCCGTTGGAATTCCTGTTGCATTGAGTGGTCAGGAGAAACGGTCTGGGTGGTCCCTTGTCTTACGCTCGTCAGCGAAAAGACGCGTCTCTGCTTTATTCTTCGGATCCAGCAATGGAGAAGAATGCAGAAAGTAGTCAACGTTGAATGAAAAAGAGGGAGAAGGGAAACTGGTCGCCTTTCCGTTTTCCAAAATAAATTCACTGTTGCTTTACAGTGAAACTGAACCGGTTGTTATAAGTGTACTATAAGACTTGAACAAAGCTAAATTAATCATACTCTACCGTGGCCAAATGGTGAGGTTAGAAAAACGTAGTCTCTTTGTTCTCAGTCCAAAACAGAGGGAAAACTCCTTCAGTACGTGCACAGTACAAATGTCCCTTAACAGCCAACCAGAGCTTAGCACAGAGAGCCCAAACTACATCTGTCTGCTTGTTTTATTGACAAGATGATGTCATCGGTCGTAGGCCGCTTTCGACCAATGGCGTTTGAGACTGGTCCATGGGCGGGACTTTGCATCCAGTTGTGAATTTGTGAAGGATCCTGGGAAACTAAGTTCAATGTCTCTCCTTTTATTATAGAACAAAGGGCCATGCGGTCTCTGCTGCCATTTTGAGTGGGCCAAGGCTCTACACGGTTATCGTACCATGAAAATCTCACACCGTTGCAACCCTAATCCACACCAACCAAGACTTGTTTTTTTTGTTTGTTTTTTTAGATATGCAGCCAATAACCATAAACAAGGAAGTCTTAAATAATGCCTAAACTAAAACTCTGCTAACTAAATTCGAGGATCAATACATGTGTTAACGGACTATGATAATGGCCTACCCGGACAACACATTGTTACCTAGAGCTGGCAGAAAATACTCAAAACAGACACAAGCAGCATATCTATCAACCACAAATAATATAATATTGAGCAGCAGCCATCGGAGCTGCATTGGAGTGAGGTCACCTCCCCTCTTCGAATGATTGGCTAGAGGAGGAGCTGTCGATCAAGAACTATTGGACCAATAGGGATGCAAAACACCCCCTGATTTACACAAAACTCTACTCACAAGTTTTGGAAAATCAAGCGCAGTACTTGGAAACAAAAGCAAAGAAAAATACAGCATAAGCGAGCAAAATTGTCAGAGAGCACAAAAAAACAGTAATATAACCAGGGACAGCATGATTTTGTTTGCAATTTTGATGACTTTGATAAAAAAAAATGTGTTGTTCCCTATCTGTCACTCACTCGATGTTGTGTCAATGTAGTGACACTAGGGGTCACTCTTGGGAGCCCGAGACACCTCTGGTCTTTGATAAAAGGCCAATGAAAATTAGCGAGTGGTATTTGCATGCCACTCCCCCGGACATACGGGTATAAAAGGAGCTGGTATGCAACCACTCATTCAGATTTTCTCTTCGGAGCCGAACGGTCATGCTCATTGAGCTGAATACTACTGTTCATTCACCTCTGCTGGATCTGATTGCGCATTTCAGTGGCTTCTCCCTCCTCTGCACTGGTGCACTGCAGAGAACGCCCCTGGGCGCTTCGGCAGAAAAACAAGAGAGTATAATTTCTGAAAGAGCTTTTCCTCCTCTAAAAGAGTATATATTTCTCGATGGCGGGGCGGCCAGGGGCTATACAGCGATTCCCCCTGTGGATAAGGTGCTCGCGGTGCACCTATGCCCGCAGAGCACCGCCACCTGGCGTGGATGCCCTAAGCTCCCGCCTAAGCCCTGTAGGCTCACGTCGTCCCTGATGGCTAAAGCCTACAGTGCTGCTGGACAAGCCACCTCTGCCCTGCATGCAATGGCTCTCCTGCAGGTCCACCAAGCCAAGGCACTGAAAGAACTGCGCGAGGGTAGTTCCGCCCTAGATTTGATGCAGGAACTGCGCTCGGCGACCGACCTTGCTCTCCGAGAGATGAAGGTCACGGTGCGGTCTCTCGGGTGGACGATGGCCACAATAGTGGTCCAGGAGCACCATCTTTGGCTCAACCTGGTCGAGATGGGCGAGGCCGACAAGACACGGTTCCTTGCTGCCCCCATTTCCCAGGCGGGCCTATTCGGTGACACCGTCGAGGACTTTGCCCAGCAGTTCTCAGCGGTGAAGCAGCAGACGGAGGCAATCTGGCACATCCTGCCCCAGCACGGCTCAAGATCCCGCACCCCATCTGCTCGTCGCCAAGGGCATCCCCCTGCGGTGACTGCCCCAACGTGGAGCCCACCACAGGAAGCAGATGCCACCCGTCTCACAGCCGGCGCCTAAGGACCAACGTAGGTCCTCAAAGCGCCCCTGAGACGGGCGACCCAGGGACGAGGGAACCCACTCACGTGGAGCTGGTAAAAAGACCACTCCATCCCCCGGTGGAGGGCTGGGCGGAAAATCTTTTGTTGCCTTTTTGTTTGATTTCAACGCATGCCCAAGAGGCTGCGGTACCCAACAGTTCAGCAAAAGAGCGGCTTCTTTCCGCCCTGGGTCACATACCTGGTGTGTACGGTTGTCATCACGACTACTGTCCACGGGTTTTTTCTTGCAGGATTAGAGCTCCAGCAGTGGCCTTTCCGCCCCTGAGCGCCCAGATGTGGCACACAGCCACCCCCGATGTGGCAGTCTCCACGGGTTATGAGGACAGGCCTCTTCCTCCCCCGTCCCAGGCTGTTCCGGGGGTGGTCACAAGGAGCCAGGGAAATGCTTCGATGTCCCTAGACTCAGCACGGCCACAACGTGGTGTGGCACCTCAAGCTCCACCCCGCCGCGAGGCCCCACCTGCCGGTATGTCTGACGACATTGTCGCCTTTGTCCCCCCTTGTGCGGAACTTGGACGTGTGGCTCGCGCTTCCCAATCTGTCGCGATGGCTGATCCGGACCATCCAACTCGGCTAAGCGATTCAGTTCGCCAGGAGCCCGCCCAGGTTCCGCCCAGTATTTACTTCACCTTGGTCAAGAGCGAAAATGCTGCAACCTTGCGCGTGAAGATCGCTACTCTCCTATGGAAGGGCGCGATAGAACCTGTCCCTCCAGCCGAGATGAAGAAAGGGTTTTACAGCCCCTACTTCATCGTATCGAAAAAAGGCGGCGGGTTGCAGCCAATCTTGGACTTGCGAGTACTGAACCGGGCTTTACACAGACTGCCATTCAAGATGCTGGCAGTAGATCAAGATTGGTTCATGGCAGTAGACCTGAAGGATGCGTACTTCCACGTCTCGATCCTTCCTCGACACAGACCCTTCCTGCGGTTTGCATTTGAGGGTCAGGCGTATCAGTACAAAGTCCTCCCTTTCGGCCTGTCCCTGTCTCCTCGCGTCTTTACGAAGGTCGCAGAGGCTACCCTTGCCCCGTTAAGGGAGGTGGGCATTCGCATTCTCAACTATCTCGATGACTGGCTAATCCTAGCTCACTCTCGAGACATGTTGTGCGCACACAGGGACCTGGTGCTCTCACACCTTAGCCAACTAGGGCTTCAGGTCAACTGGGAAAAGAGCAAGCTCCTCCCGGTTCAGAGCATCTCTTTTCTCGGTTTGGAGTTGGACACAGTCTCCTTGACGGCACGCCTTACGAACGAGTGCGCCCAGTCTGTGCTGGCCTGTTTGAAGGCGTTCAAAAAGAAAACAGCAGTTCCACTGAAAGTTTTTCAGAGGCTCCTGGGGCATATGGCGTCCTCGGCGGTGGCCACCCCGCTTGGGTTGATGCATATGAGGCCGCTTAAGCACTGGCTCCATACTCGAGTCCCTAGATGGGCATGGCACCACGAGACACATCGCGTGGCCATCACACCGGTCTGTCACCGTCTTTTCAGCCCTTGGACCGACCTCTCGTTTCTACGGGCAGGTGTTCATTTAGAGCTGGTCTCCAGGCGCGTCGTGGTCACAACAGACACCTCCAAAATGGGCTGGGGCACTGTTTGCAACAGGCACGCAGCTGCCGGACGGGCCTCTGGACGGCTCCGCGACTGCATTGGCACATCAACTGCCTCGAGTTGTTGGCAATTCTGCTCGCCCTTCGGATGTTCTGGCCGTTGATCCAGGGCAAGCACGTGTTAGTTCAGACAGACAACAAGACAACGGTAGCATATGTCAACCGCCAAGGCGCTTTGCGCTCTTGTTGTATGTCACAACTCGCCCGCCATCTCCTCCTCTGGAGTCAGCAGCACTTCAAGTCGCTGCAAGCCACTCACATCCCGGGCAACCTCAACACTACAGTGGACGCGTTGTCACGACAGGTTACCCTGAGGGGGAGTGGAGACTCCACCCTCAGGTGGTCCAGCTGATTTGGAGTCAATTCGACAGGCACAGGTGCATCTGTTCGCCTCCCAAGAATCCTCCCCACTGCTGTGGAATATTTTTATCAAGTTAAATATAAATTAATCAAGTATAATCAATGTAAATATAGCCATTTTTGTCTACAATTATTTCTAAAGGTCAAGCATGGACTTTACTGTGTGTTTGGGTGTGTTTAGTGGCCTGTGGGAATGAGGCCCCTGAAAATGGAATGTGTAATCACATATGGTACTCATATATGGTAAACTTGAGTCTCATGACCTCACGCTCCTCACAACAGCTCCCCTCTGGTGAATTCCCCTGAGGAAGGACCTTCTTTCTCAGGGACGGGGCACCATTAGGCACTTGTGCCCAGACCTCTGGAATCTCCATGTCTTGCCCCTGGAAAAGAAAAAAGGGGAAAAAAAAGTTCCCTGATGGAGGGAATGAGATGTTGTGTCGATGTAGTGACACTAGGGGTCACCCTTGGGAGCCAGAGACACCTCTGGTCTTTGATAAAAGGCCAATGAAAATTGGCGAGTGGTATTTGCATGCCACTCCCCCGGACATACGGGTATAAAAGGAGCTGGTATGCAACCACTCATTCAGGTTTTATGCTGAGGAGCCGATATAAGGTCCAGCCATTTCAGCGGGTAGTTCAGCGTTGTGGCAGGAGGGACACAACGTCTCGTTCCCTCCATCAGGGAATGGAGGTTACAGAAGTAACCAGGATGTTCCCTATCTGTCACTCACTTGACGTTGTGTCAATATAGTGACACTAGGGGTCCCTATACGAAATGCCATAATTGGCTGAACTGTGTTACGTGAACTGGCGGTGTGTGGTGGGCAGACTACTGTGTCCCTCATAGCCAGCACACCAGGTCGACACGTAACCTCCCCCAACATAGTTATGAGTGTCGAATGGCCCTTTTTGGGGACAAGTTGACTACCCAAAAGATAGAGACAGGCTTAACCCAGTCATGGCCTCTTTTCCCCCTCTCTTTTTTCTACTCCCTAAAAAAGAAGGGGGATTATCCGACTGGGCCGCCAGGTCTAGTCGGGGGTTGTCCCTCCCAAGGGGAAGACACAGCGGAGACCACACCTCGCCCAAAGAGAGGGGGGGATATTTAAGTGGAAGGATACGTCACATGGTCTTTCCAACCATGTGGAGAGTCTTTAAGGTAGATCCTGCCCAATGGGGGAGGAGTTACTACAATCATGGAGACTGGGGCAGAGGGGCTCTGCCAAAGGAAGATGCAGTTTGCCAACAGGGAAACGAATTAGTGGAAGATTTATATCGCATGGGGTTAGCCTTACAGGGAACCACCACATGCGGAGCACCTACCCCAGAACAGGACTCTTAGCGCGTGTACTGGGCCGGCAGCGAATCTCTCCGAAAACTCGACTGCCACAGGGCTCGGAGGAAGTCAACCAGGGAACAAACTTGTGAACACTACTGGGAATTAATGGCGCACATCTTCAGCTCAAAAGGAGGTGGAAGGCGCTATGTGCAAGCGATACACCCGGCCGGCTATCCCGGGCTTATCCGCTTGTATTGTGTGCCACTACCTGGGATGAAACCGGTTCCACCCGGAGGTTGTAGAACCTTGCAAAGGTGTTGGGTGTTGCCCAGCCCGCTGCTCTGCAAATATCTGTTAGAGAGGCACCCCTGTCCAGGGCCCAGGAAGCCGCTACACCCCTGGTAGAATGGGCTCGTAGCCCTACCGGGGGCAGCATGTCCTGGGCGATATATGCCATAGTTATGGCGTCAATGAGCCAGTGGGCGATCCTCTGCTTGGAGACAGCGCTTCCTTTCTGCTGTGCACCAAAGCAGACAAAGAGTTGCTCAGAGATTCTAAAGCTCTGCGTGCGATCCAATTAGATGTGTAAAGCGCACACCGGACACAGCGACGACAGGGCTGGGTCTGCCTCCTCCTGGGGCAGCGCTTGCAGGTTCACCACCTGGTCCCTAAAAGGGGTGGTAAGAACCTTGGGCATATAGCCTGGTCGGGGTCTCAGGATCACGTGAGAGTAACCCGGACCAAACTCCAGGCACGTTTCGATGACAGAGAACGCTTGCAGGTCACCTACCCTCTTGGTGAAAGTGAGCGCAGTCACTTTGACTGGACGAGCCCGCTCTCCGATGCTGTGCTCGAGAGCACATCACTTTCGCGGGCTTCGAATAAGAGGTCGAACTCGCCGTGAGACGAGCCGGCGGACTCATCCGGAAGCCCGATCGGGACAGATGAGCGTGCTGGGGAATGAGAGGTCCGTGGGGGAATACCCGGAGGAGGCGGTCCCATTGGGGTCCCCAAATCGCCCCCAGTGCTAGTCGCACTGGCCTCATACCCGTGGGTAAAAGGACCGAGGTGTGAGCCTCTGGGGTGGCTTGCTTTCTTACCAAGGCGAGCCGCGACTGCAACGTTGCCATGGACGTATTCTCGCAATGAGAACATGACCATCTACGAACGCTGTCTCCGCGTGAGCAGTGCCCAGACACGAAAGACAGTGATCGTGACCGTCAGAAGGCGAGAGATAACGAGCGCAACCAGGAATAACACACAATCAGAAAAGCATCTTTAAAAAGACGCGTCTTTAAAAAGACGTTCTGTGTGTGCCGCTCTTTTAGAGAAATATACTCTTTTATTTCTGCCAGGGGCATTCTCCGCAGTGCACCAGTGCAGAGGGGGGAGAAGCCGTTGAAATGCGCCGTCAGATCCAGCAGAGGTGAATGAACAGTAGTATTCAGCTCAGTGAGCATGACCGTTCGGCTCCGAAGAGAAAATCTGAATGAGTGGTTGCATACCAGCTCCTTTTATACCCGTATGTCCAGGGGAGTGGCATGCAAATACCACTCGCCAATTTTCATTGGCCTTTTATCAAAGACCAGAGGTGTCTCGGGCTCCCAAGAGTGACCCCTAGTGTCACTACATCGACACAACGTCGAGTGAGTGACAGAGAGGGAACATGAAAATTGTGAGTTCATATTCGTTTTTTTCAACAATCAAACAAAATAAATGCAGTGCTGTTGTTTAAGTTAATTAGAGCTCTGCTTTTTTTTTTGCTAATGTCAGACACTTTTGTGGCATTTATGATTTAAAAGACATTTATGTTGAATCCTTGAATAAGTTTGAGCAAAACATTTGTGGGTGCTCGTATCATATTGTTTCGTATTTTATAGTGAGACTCTGCATCGTATTGTGAAATTTGTGTACCGTTACATGCCTAATATATATATATATATATATATATATATATATATATATATATATATATATATATATATATTTTATGTGTTGTCCGAATCGACTCCAAATCAGCTGGACCACCTGAGGGTGGAGTCTCCACTCTCCCCTGAGGGTAACCTGCCGTGACAGCGCATCTGCTGTAGTGTTGATGTTGCCCGGGATGTGAGTGGCGGCCAAAGTTTGGAATAATGTACAGGTTTTGTTCTAGCCTATTCAAGAGAATGTCATGATCATGTCGAAGGCAGCACTAAGATCTAACAGCACTAGAAGAGAAATGCAGCCGCAATCAGATGATAGGAGCAAGTGTGGAATATTTTTATCAAGTTAAATATAAATTCATCAGGCATAATCAATGTAAATATAGATTCTTTCTGATGGTCAAGCATGGATTTTACTGTGTGTTTGGGTGTGTTTAGAGGCCTGTGGGAATGAGGCCCCTGAAAATGGAATGTGTAATCACATATGGTACTCATATATGGTAAACTTGAGTCTCATGTTTTGACACTAGAGAAAATATAGGATAAGGCCCCATAAAGAGGTTCCAGATGGAGAGGGTCCCCTCTCAAATAGTTTCATGTTCTCTAACAGTCTGAAGACATAGAACAAAATGTATGGGGTGTATTGGACATGCCCTAGGTGAATATGTGTATATAGGCCTGTTTGAATACAGAAAGTCAGTTGTGCTGGGAGCAACTCGGCTTTGCTATCTCTGATAATAAAGTCTATCTTCTGGCATCAAAACCCTAAGACTTCAAGAGTGATGTTTCACAGAGGTGGCAGAAGCCACAACACAAGTCATTTGTTACTCTGATAAGTGAAGTCTCTGTACTGTGGTGGGGCCTAATATATACTATTTCTCTGTAGAAATGAAGATAGCTGGGAGGGCACTACCTTTTATAGTATTTTCTACATAAACGGGAGATTTGAAATCTGTCTATAATTAGCCAATTCTCCATGATCAAGTTGTGGCTTGTTAATAAGCGGTTTGATAACTGCCATTTTAAAGTTTCTTGGGACATGTCTTAAGGATAACGAGGAGTTAATAATATTAAGACGAGATTCTGAGATTACAGGGAATACCTCTTTTAAGAGCTTAGTTGGTACTGGATCTAACATACATGTTGTGGCTTTTAATGTTTCAATAAGTTTTGTTAGCTCTTCATGACCTATGACAGCGAAGGATTGAAGTTGCAAGTGAGGAAAATTATGAGACACTGTTTTCTGAGGTGTTGTGACATTTGATTGCATAATTTCAATTTTATTTGTGATTATTTCAATTTATCAGTAAAGAAATTCATGAAGTTATTACTTTTGTGCTGTAACAGAATATCTGGTTCAGTTGAGGCTTTATTCCTAAACAATTTTGCCACAGTAGTGAATAAACAAATAGGATTGTTGTGGTTATTTTCTATGAGTTTGCTAAAATATGCTGACCTGGCAGCTTTTAGTGCCTGTCTGTAGCTACAGACACTATCCTTCCATGCACCGCAAAATACCTCTAATTTTGTATTCTTCCACTTGCGCTACATTTTCCGAGCTGCTCTCTTGAGAGCATGAGTGTGATCATTGTACCATGGTGCGGTGCTTTTTAATTGAAGGGGGGCGACACTATCAAGAGTGCTAGAGAAGACTGTATTTATATTTTCTGTTATTTCAAGTTCTTCTAGACTTTGGGGCTTACTGAGTGTATGAGATAGATCTGGAAGATTATTAGTGAAGCTATCTTTAATGGTCGAAAGAATAGATCTGCCTGAAGGATAGTGTGGTGTAGCTTGAGTAACATTAGCTGATCGCAGAATACAAGAGACAAGGTAATGATCTGAGATGTCATAGCTCTGCAGTAGAATTTCTGTAGTATCAACATCAACTCCATATGACAGAATAAAATCTAGCGTATGATAATGGCGATGAGTTGGTCCTGTCACATTTTGTCTGACTCCAAGAGAGTTAAGAATATCGATAAATGCCAATCCCAATGTGTCATTTTCATTGTCTATGTGAATGCTGAATTCAACAACAATTAAAGCTCTATCTACAGTAACTACTACAGATCTGATAGAAAATGTGCAAATTCACCACTGAAATCAGAATAAGGCCCGGGTGATCTTATATACTGTAGCAAGGGCAAAAGACAACAGTTTTTTTAATTTATATCTGACAGTGTCACATTAAACATTATTAGTTCAAAAGACTTAAACGTATATCCTGTCCTCTGAGTAACACCAAAAACTTCACTGTAAATTGTAGCAACAACTCGTCCTCAGCCCTTCAGATGAGGCTCATGTTTATAACAATAAGCTGGGGGAGTAGATTCATTTAAACTAATATATTCATCCAGTTTAAGCCAGGATTCAGTCAAACAGTGCACATCCAAACTATGATCTGTAATAATTTCATTTACAATTAGTGCTTTGGTTGAAAGAGATCTAATGTTTAGTAGCCCTACCTTTATATGATGTTTATTTTCATTTCTTTTTTTTCTTTTTTTTTTCAAGTTTGACCTTCAACACATTTTTTCTAGATTATTTAGTGGGGGGTATGTGTTTGGTACTTCAGGGAACAGACACAGTCTCTATATGATATCTAGGTGATACAGTCACTATGTGTTTTAGTTTATGTGACCTGTGTGACATCTCAAGGCAGTTAGAAGACGTTTGGATTAGCCAGTATGTCTGCTTCCTGACCTGGGCCCCAGTTAGTCAAATACTATCACTATTAAGACTATGAGCCAAATTACTAGAGAGGAGAGCAGTACCTTCCCTGGAGGGATGGAGTCTGTCACTCTTTAGCAGGTCAGGTCTACCCCAAAAACTCTGCCAATTGTCTATGAATCCTATACTGTTCTCCAAACACCATTCAGACATCCAGCCGTTCAGTGAAACCAATCTACTATAAACCTCGTCACTACAATGAGCAGGGAGGGGGCCCAAGCATATTACAGTCTCTGACATCGTTTTTGCAAGTTAAGACACCTCTTTAACATTATCTTTAGTGATCTCCGACTGGCGAAGCTGGACATCATTAGTGCTGACATGAATAACAATTTTAGAAAATCTACGTTTAGCATTAGCCAGCACTTGTAAATTTGATTTGATGCCAGATGCCCAAGCCCCCGAAATGCATTTAACAATGGTGGCTGGAATCTCTAATTCCACGTTCCTTACAATAGAGTCACCAATAACAATGGCTTTTTCAACATGATTCTCAGTGGGTGCATCACTGAGTGGGGAGAATCGATTGGAAAGCCTAACAGGAACGGGAGAGTGGTGTCGCTTTGCTGAGCGAGTATACCGCCGAGACATCACCCAAACGCTCTGCTGCAGGGGCTATTCAGCCGGAACCAAAGTGTGTGTGTTGCTCACTGTACTACCCACATCCAAAACAGTATCTACCGGCTTCTCTTTCTCACTGACCACCACTAGCATTCGGATGCGTGTCTCTAACTCATTAACCTTCTCCGTCAGCCTGACTAATTCCTTACATTTATCACATGTGAATCCCTCACTGCTGACGGAAGAAGCTATAGTAAACATGTGACATGCAATGCAGGAAGCAATAACATGAGCAGATGCCATGACTTACCGCAATTGTTTGTTGTTGTTGGTTGTTCCAGAGTGGTGAGGGTTTGAGATCGATGTGAATCCCTCATGCAATTGTTTGTTGTTATGGTTGTTCTTGATAAGTGGTGCTTTTAGATGGATGCAATAATCCGTGTAATACAGAAGAGAAAATGGGTGTGCGCTGTAAAATACACGCAGTTTAAACAGAAATGTGAAGCTTATAATTTTATAAAAGCACTTGCGTTAATTCTTCTGTTAACAGTCATTTTAGGGTTTAAGGGTTTGTTGACATTACATCGTCATGGCTTGTAAAAACATAAGTTGTAAAATGGCTATAACTTCACACAGAAAAAGTTAGTAAGCGATTTTATCGCACTAAAATCATGTTTACACACATAATGTTTTTGTCTTGTGGCTATACTTTTGAAACAGTGAGTATTTTAATTGGCCCCCATTTACTTCCATTGTAAGATTTTTGCTTTTTTAAAAGAAAAGGAGGGACGAGTCAATTTATTTTTGTGGTAATCAACATAATGCCACAAATGCGGTTGATTGAGCTAAACTTGTATTGAACCCGGAATATTCCTTTAATTACTTGTACTATGTAAAAAATGCAGTGTATCTGTCTGAATGTCACATTTGTCTGATTTACTTCTGTGCTCGTGGGGAAAATGAACATTCAGAAAACACCCCGCTTACATTTTCATGAGTTGTGTGAATACATGGTTCGGCTTCTTTCAGCTCGTTGTTGAAAACACATTTTTGCATTATTTTGGGTATTTGCGCTGACTGACAGGATGACATGCATAACGTCATTGCCATTGTAACCAGATACATTTCAGCTGATTTGATGAAGACTAGAATGAATGTATCTGTGACCAGGAGGAGACTACGCACGCCCGGCCCCCAATCAGGCTAATCAGCCGAGGAGAGGTATAAGTACAACGAGATGCGGCAGTTCGAGAGAGAGAGAGCTACAGGCAGCTGCCCTGTATGTGTTTACGCTTTGTGTTTAAGAGCATTTATTAAAAACATTACTTTGATGCCGCCGTCCGCGAGGGGAGGAGGGGCTCGCTGCCGACTGCCTGGAGCGGTAGAGCCGCTACCAGGGGCAGAGGAGTTCCTTACTGGCCGCCAAAACAGGGAGGGGCGTTCTGTCTGCCAGGGGTCAGAGGACTGGCTCCGGTTCGCCCGGGAAGGAGCGGCTGTTGTCCGCCAGAGGGTGGAGGAGTGATCGAGGACCAGGCGACGGCGTGTCTGGGAACCGGCGAGTGCGTTTTTCCTCTCTCCTCTATCTCTCACACTGTCGCTTCGTGTTGGCCTTTCCCTCTCCTTTTTGTTGTTTTGTTTTCCCTCCCCTTGTCTCCCTCCCAGGTCGCGGAAGTTGGGGAAGGCCTACCGGCAGGTGGGGCCGGAAGGACTACACAAGCCTGGCCCCCAATCGGGCTAATCAGCCAAGGAGAGGGATAAGTGCAATGAGATGTGGCAGTTTGAGAGAGAGAGAGAGCTACAGGCAGCTGCCCTGTATGCATTTACATTTGTGTGTCTTTGTGTTTAAGTTTATTAAAAACATTACTTTGATGCTTCGTCCGTACCCGCCACCTCCTTTCCATTGAACCCTGTTACAGTATTGTCAAATCAACGTGCAAAGCAACAAAATTGATTTTCGTCTCTGCAAACGATACCAGAGACAATAGCGAGAAGGACAATGAGGAGATTTAATTTAAGAAGAAAAAAATCAGTGACTCTACCAAAAACTGGGATTGTCTTGTGTAATAATGGGATGTCTGGTCACCAATCTATAATTAAATTATAAACAAAATATTTCGCTGCCCAAAATAACTTCATATTTCATTGTGCATTTTATTGTGGAAAAAAACTGTAAAAGAACATATTTTAAGTAGCTCGTAAATGCTTTTAAAATAGAAAAGCAATAAATAGGAGCTGTTTATCTGTTCTTCAAAGTTGCAGTCTGTTTTAGCAATATTTTTTTCCCCCAGACTATTTAAAAAGTTACAGTTAATTCATTAAGGACCAGTTTAAGTTGACAACACTGCGTGGACCACAAGATACTACAGATGCCTACATGTGTGGATACATTACACCTAAAGAGAGTTAATAGCCCAATATTAATAATATTTTTCTGAATTTTTATTTTGATATGTTGTTTTAGTAAAATGTGAGAGCCATGATGTGGGTGACTTGACTTAATGAAGTACGAAACCACGATGCGAGCACCGTCTTAACTGCCCTAACGCCGGTTGCGATTTTACGAGTTGTCAGGTCCCGTGCCTTGCGAAACTGCCTTGTAGTTTCTAGTACATTGGCTACATACCTATCTTTATGTGTTCGTTGTGCCAGCCACCTCGGTAATCAATGTTTTACAGCAGTCTCCGTAGTAACATTCAAGCATATTGGTTGAGTGTGCCGCACTTCAGGTGTAAAAACTCTGGCTATGTGTTCAACATTAGGGGGTGCTACAACTGTTTGCAGACAGAGTTTGCCATGGACTCGGCTAGACTCTGAAAAAAATCCAGAGTCTCAAAGGCTCGAGTCCGAGTCAAGTCTGAGTAAAAATGCATCCAAGTCTGTAAAAAGTCCAAGTCCATTAAAATTGGACTCGTGACTTGGACTTGAGCCCAAACTCGGGAACCTCAACTCTAGTAGCTACCATTATTTGCACCAGGAATGGGGAGAAATAATATCTGCCACTATTTGAACTGGGGGTGTAAATAGCATATACCATTATTTGCACTAGGGTGCAAAAAGCATCCGCCAAAAAAATATCCTTACATTGTCTGCGGGTCACACACACAGCTTCATTGATTATAATAAGAGCAATCCAATGTTCCCGAGCTCTCCGCTAAGGAAATAATTGTGAGCATGAAAACTACGATACAATTTCATCGCCTCTCTCGCATAGACTCTCAGTTCAACAACACGTCTGGATAAGTCACTTCAGGTAAATGTTTGATGTTCTTTGAAAAAATATATTAACACAGATCCGTATTTAAAGGATCAGATAATGATACCAGAAGTACTTCAGAATCAGTAGCGTTCGAATTGCAACGCATCCTTCACACACAGCTCGGTGACAGTTTGAGGCATTTATACTTGACCGCACTGCAGTTGCACTTTTCTTCAAATGACAGACAGCAGTGCACAGAAAATACCTGCTAATCCAGCAAGTTTTGCTTCTCAAGTAAATTCATCTTGTTTTCAGGACGTTTAGATATTTTTTTTTTTTTTTTTTGGAAAACAAGACAGAAATCGACATGATGTGTTTCTTTAAGTTCTGTTACCCTAGGATTGGCAACAGTATACCGACTCACTGACATGCCCTATCTCCCATCGGACATATTTGCAACGGCTCGACAATAGTCACATTCCCTCATGGTGCGACTGGTAGCATGTTGCTTCAGTTGCATGGGAGACCACAGTTCAATCCCCATTCAAACAAGGAGGTAATCATGTTTGTATAAACAATCATGAGCGTGACAAGAACATTGCATTTTTATCCCTAACACTGCATATTTTCTCTACTAATGGTTAGAGTTTTACACCCTGTATAGCTGAAAACAATTCTCTTTACAACTGGCTTCTGGCAACCTCTCCTGGACATACATGGATGTCACACTTGTTTATATGCTCAAAAATACTTACCACTTTAGCCTCTGGGGGCAGTGTTTTAAAATTCGGTCAACGTATTCCGATTTCGGCTAAAGAAAAAATTGGCACACACATCAGTTTTTATGGGAGATCAGGCTGTAAAAATACTTGTCTTGAAAAACATTTTTTGTGTGTTTTTTGTTGTTGTTGCATAACCTAGCCTACATTAAATTTACATACGCATATCGCCATCCAGACACATGATACTATCACATTTAAATGTACAAGAAACAAGGAATAGGATGGAATAGTCTTCCTAGTAGTGTTCGGGACTGAGACACTCTCTCAGTTTAAGTCTAGACTAAAGTATAACACCCCAGTCTATATCGAATTAGGGCAGCTATAAGTTAAAAAGGGGGAAATCACATGCATTTCATTAATTGAGTAATAGTATGTATTTAACCTGTTTTAACCAAGTTTAACCTTATACATACACTGGCGGCCAAAAGTTTGGAATAATGTACAGATTTTGCTGTTTCGGAAGGAAATTGGTACTTTAATTCACCAAAGTGGCATTCAACTGATCACAAATTATATTCAGGACATTACTGATGTAAAAAACAGCACCATCACTATTTGAAAAAAAGTCATTTTTGATCAAATCTAGACAGGCCCCATTTCCAGCAGCCACCACTCCATCACCTTATCCTTGAGTAATCATGCTAAATGGCTAATTTGGTACAGAAAATCACTTGCCATTATATCAAACACAGCTGAAAGCTATTTGGTTCATTAAATGAAGCTTAAGATTGTCTTTGTTTTTGAGTTGCCACAGTATGCAAAAGACTGGCATGTCTTCAGGTCAGTATTAGGTCAAAAATGGCAAAAAAGAAACAGCTTTCTCTAGAAACTCTAGAAATCATTGTTTTGAGGAATGAAGGCTATACAATGCTTGAAATTGCCAAAAAACTGAAGATTTCATACAAAGGTGTACACTACAGTCTTCAAAGACAAAGGACAACTGGCTCTAGCAAGGACAGAAAGAGATGTGGAAGGCCAGATGTACAACTAAACAGGAGGATAAGTACATCAGAGTCTCTAGTTTGAGAAATAGACCCCTCACATGTCCTCAGCTGACAGCTTCATTGAATTCTACGTGCTCAACACCAGTTCCATGTACAGTAAAGAGAAGACTCAGGGGTGCAGGCCTTATGGAAAGAATTGGAAATAAAAAGCCACTTTTGAAACAGAAAAACAAAAAGAAAAGGTTAGAGTGGACAAAGAAACACAGACATTGGACAACAGATAATTGGAAAAGAGTGTTATGGATCTTAA
Organism: Myxocyprinus asiaticus; assembly: GCF_019703515.2. Taxonomy (NCBI): domain Eukaryota; kingdom Metazoa; phylum Chordata; class Actinopteri; order Cypriniformes; family Catostomidae; genus Myxocyprinus; species Myxocyprinus asiaticus. Next base: position 38,876,945 of record NC_059373.1, read on the forward strand.
GGTGCGTAAGAAGTGCCCCACAAGACAGTCACATCTATGGCAAGTGCTACAGGAAGTGTGGGGTGAAATGTTACCTAAGTATCTGGACAAACTGACAGCTAGAATGCCAAGGATCTGCAAAGCTGCCATTGCTGCACATGGAGGATTTTTTGATGAGAACTCTTTGAAGTGGTTAAAAAAGTTCTGAACATTTTCAAATTGTAATAGTGATTTTTCACATTATTAATGTCCTGACTATACATTGTGATCAGTTGAATGCCACTTTGGTGAATAAAAGTATCCATTTCTTTCCATAAGAGCAAAATCTTTACATTATTCCAAACTTTTGGCCGCCAATGTATTTCTTATCAAGTACAATACAGAACTTAAAGAACCGTAACAAACCCTTGATGTAAACTGAGTGTCTTTATGTAAAGAATGGCATGAGATTGTGAACAGGGAATAGGTCAAATTAAAAACTTGAAACAGTGATATGACCAGGGTTGAGGAGTAACGAAATATAAGTAACGAGAATATGTATTTAAAATACAAAACATAAGTAACTGTATTCCACTAGTTACAATTGAAATCATTGGCATTTAGAATACAGTTACATTCAAAATGTATTTTGATTACTGAAGAGATTACTTTGCATTTTATTGTCATTTGTTTCATTTAATATTTAGTCCTTTCAGATGGAAAAATTAATACATACAATTGATGCGATCCAAAGTGCATTTGAACAGCGGTGAAACACTTTCTTATGATGTGTTACATTCATACGAGCAGACAGAGAAGTAAGTTTGAAGTAAGTTTGGAGCAGAAGAAATAGAAATAAACCTTGTGTAAATTGTCAGCTTTACGCTAAGCTAAAATGCTATTTCTAGCCATTTTACATGCACGTTACCAGGCACGATCATATATTTTTATCAAGAAAATTCATGTTGGATCATAATTTATTTTTTCTAGTAAGACCTTTGATATAAGGGCAAAAATCGTATTCTTGATAATAATTTTTTGTATTATTTTCCTGTAAAAATATCTAAAAATCCTTAAAACAAGATAAATTTATTTATCTTGTTTTAGAAACAAAACTGCATAAGATAATTATGTTTTTCAGGGAATGTATTTTTAACATGTGTATTTTGTCTTACTGTACTGGCAGAGTTTTTATAGTCAAAACAAGTGAAAAAAATCTACCAGTGCTGAAGAAGTAATCCAAAGTATTTAGATTACGTTACTGACCTTGAGTAATCTAACGAAATACATTACAAATTACATTTTACAGCATGTATTCTGTAATCTGTAGTGGAATACATTTCAAAAGTAACCCTCCCAACCCTGGATATGACTATGGATGAATTCAAAGGTAAACCAGCAATAAATAAAAGATAATTGGAGCAGTCTTTGAGTAAACAGAATGAAATGGCAGAAGAGCCCAAAGAGCTTAAAGAAAAACAGTTTTATATGTGAAAGTACTTGTTAGGTGACTTCGGGTCCAACTGTGATCACATCTTTTCCTTCACAAGTAAATCCTCTGTACATCAGTTTTTTTTAGCAATAATGATCCATGTTGAGCGGTCTGCACCCCAAGAGCAGATGAGTAGGACAACAGGGGGTTCCTCAATTTAAATGAAGAAGGTAAAAAATAAATAAATCCTTCAACAAAAAAAGGTAACACTTTATTTTGATAGTCCATCTGTTGACACACTATAAGTTATAAGTAGCTACTCAGTAGCATGTCAACAGTGTATCAGTTGACATTCAACAACACTGTTTCAACAGACAAGTAACATACATTCAACTAACTGCCTGTAGACTATAAGGTGCATTTCAAGTGTTGATCTATAGATTTTACAAAAAGTGTCTGCTGACTTTCATTGTTTTTTTCAACAGGTCATTAACCAATATTCAACTAACTATCTGTAGATAGTGTCTTGGAAGTTGTCTACCAACTACTCAAAATCAATCTGTCATTGAAAGTCATGTCAACATTTGATAAAAAGCATATTATGTCCTCCATGCTCCCAAGGGGTGTCAGACTCATCAAATGAATGATGAGTTGACTATCTGTTTTCTTTTACTAAATCTTTTTTTTTAAATTTGTTGATTGTCAACTAAAGATTACATGCTTATCTACTTGATTATCAGCAAACTATTAGTAGGCATTCTCCACTAAACCTTTGTAGATGTGTTTTAGGACTATCCAATTAAAGTGAAAAACAGATGAGTACAGTAGAAAGTCTATAAACTATCAACAGAACATATGCATTCATCCATCCACTAATTATATGCAACATATTAACCATTTGTAAATAAAAATAAATGTTTTGCACAACTGATCACTAACACTGGTTAACTGAAGTCAATACCAGTATAGGCAGCACATGAGAGAAAGAAAGCTCTTTTATTTTAATACACTACAAATAGTACAAGCCATTCTTCACTAGGCTATCAGCAGCACATCTGAACAGTCTGATTATGTGTGACAAACATTATATTAACCATTACAAGGTGAAAATCAAAACAAGAAAACTCTCTCAGGTGGTCAATTCCTGACCAAAAATAAAAATAAATAAAAATAAATAAAATCACTGGCAGCGTAGAATTTTTTTTTTTATAGTTCAGTTAACTACAAATAATTAAAGCGTTTACTATGCAGTCATTTAACAAACTTGACCAACTGTACACCAACAGAAGAACATTTCAAATTATTGCCCTATGCTGAGGCTAAGATCAACCTTTAAAAACAGTACATAACCCCCTAATATATCTTACATTTAGTCTTTCTTGACAGTACTAGTCATCCTGAAGCCTCTCTACACAAGTTTGAGGACATGCCGATATCTTCTCACCATATCTGAGATGGTGGCAACTGAAAAAAAAAAAAACAAAACAAAAAAAAAAACATTAATGTGAATAAATGTCATAGCCACTCAAGAATTATTGTGGTGTGTCTTGTGTGCGGTGTCTTGGTTGCAGGGTGAGCCATAGTGTTCCCCACTTATTTTCTCTTTAAAAGGGAGGCTACAATTTGGATGAAGCTGTGTGGCTTACCATTTGTTTTAGAACATTTGTTGTATTTAAGAGTAGGTAGATTGCCTGTGTGCAGTGTGCCAGTTTGGTTAAGATTATTTGCTTATTATTTGTAAAAAAAACATTGGGTGTTAACACTGGTGAGAACATTGTTTCATTTAATTATTCATAACAGGTTCAGCTCATCCAGCCATAATAGGTAAGCACGTGGTGTGTCTCTATTTTACTTCATTCATTAAATAATGTTTGTAAGAAACCTGTAGTAAAACTATTAAGAATACAAGTTATAATCACTGATTGAAGAAAAACTAATTTATACCAGCAGGCATATCACCCTGCAGCTCTTGCCTGGTTGCTCACTGAAGCTAAGCAGGGTTGAGCCTGACCAGCACCTGGATGGGAGCACTCCTGGGGAAAAACTAAGGTTGCTGCTGAAAGTGGTATTAGGGAGGCCAGCAGGGGGTGCTGCTGTAGAGCACGCAGCGACAACAAAAACAAATCACTAGAATGAGTTTTTCTGCATTTAAAAGCAAAGTTTCATCATTTTATGACATTTTTTTCTGTGGGGCGATTGTGTTATTTCCTACTCTATGCTTGATGGATGCAGGAGAAAATGAGCCTGTCCACCGCTCACGCTCTCTCTCCAGCTTGCACTCTCTCTCCCTTACCTCTATTCAAAAGCAACTGACACTAGTGGTAAAAGTTCAGAAGATCGATTTCATATTTCACGTGGGCTTTTGGAGAAAGTGTACAATTACTGCTGTGTGTGAATTGTACTCGATAAACATGTCTTGCCTTCTTCTCTGACAAGGACAGTGTTCTGTACACGCTGTTGACATGAAGACTGCAACTTTTAATAAACGCGACAAAGGAGAAAGACTTAACATCTTTGGTCAACATCTGTTGTTTTAATTTGTGCTTCATAAATAATTTTGAAGGAAGCGCTACTTTGAGAAAATAAAGGAAATTAATGGGCTTGATCCGTATAACAATAAGAGTGTTCGGGTGACCTCAATGAGTTGCTGCTAACATTTCCAGATGTGTTTTTCTACATTGATTGTGGTGCGAGCGCTTACACATTCGAGCAGTTCAGAAATTATAAATCTCTCAATTATAAACCACTCTAAACTCAACAAAACAACTTACTTTTCCAAGACCATCACTGCAGCACATTTAGTGATTACAGTTTGTCTTTCACTTAGGCCACATTTTGTTTTAGTTGTTGCTTTCAAGCTGGAAAGCTGAAATCGCACTCCATTTGCGATACGTTTTCCATGCCGGTTGTAAGAACGATTATGGCTTTTGATAACAGAGCAAGTGTTCACCATTTCAGTATGTTTTTATGTTAGATAATATAAACACCAACGTCTACCTCCAATACTGCTCGGTCTCTAGCATAGCTGCCGTGTCCTAAAGTCCCAGAATGCCTTGCGTTGCTCACTTTGGCTGATGTCACATTCCCATTCTCTATAGTGATGGAGACACTATATTGTAAAAAAAGCACAATCTTTCGGATGAGATGTAAAAACCAAGGTCCTCTCTGTGGTAATTAAAAATCCCAGAGCACTTCTCGTAAAGAGCAGGGTATAACCCTGGTGTCCTGGCCAAATTTCCCCCCCATTTGCCACCTAATAATCTCCATCCCTGAATCAGCTACATCACTCTGTCTCCTCTCTACCAATAGCTGGTGTGTGGTGGGCGTTCTGGCGCACAATGGCTGCCGTTGCATCATCCAGGTGGATGCTGCACACTGGTGGTGGTTGAGGAGATTCCCCCTATACAATGTAAAGTGCTTTGAGTGCCTAGAAAAAGCGCTATATAAATGTAAGGAATTAATATTTTCCTTAAATAGCAGAGTAAACTGGGACACTGGCTGTTACAGGACATTTAAGCTTTTGACATGTTTTCATGTCATCAAAAAATGTTATGATGCATGTGGTTGTGTCTCAACTGAAATTATCATGGCTACACTACATTCAGTATGTGTGAGCAACCTACACCCCAACCAGCCCGGCACAATGAAGAGCACATTGGTGATAACAGTGATGACGACTGATCAATGGGATAGTGTGCACTATGCCTCAAACCTTGTATAAAGCACTAAGCTAAAAATAATAACCTAAATATACATTTTGTTCTCTCTCCCTCAGCTACCCATGGAGGCAAGATACATTTTTGACAAGTAGCCGGCTAGCTAATGTTATAACATATTTATTTCAACATAGTATAAATAATGACACTGCTATGAACTAGGCCTACTTAGTTAAGCAATCCAAAGCTATTATCTAACTACAGTATTTGACATTACTGTATGTGTAAATTGCATTTGGGTAATATATCCCACCCTAGTTGGTCAGATATCTTACAATAACAAAAAAGTCAAAAACAAAGCTCTTGCTAAATTATGTTGTAAATTTTCCATATTTTGTTTTTCTGCTCTGAAGTATTATTTTTTCTGAAGTATTAGGATTTCTTATAAATCATAAGTTTGGGCTTCTAACAGAAGAGTATGGTGGTGATTCTATGCAACCAGATGTGGCACTGTGTTGCAATGCGCATCAATTTTATTGACAGAATGTCTTATTATGGATGCTTTTATAATTTGAGCAGCAACATGTTAGTAGTTAAAAAACTAATGTCCCAAATACAATATACTTGGTACAAATTATGCTTTGTGACTTACAGCTTGATCAAGCACATATTTTCTTTATGTGGTAATGCACTGTTTTTATTTAATTATAATTATTTTTGTTAATCTTTTGTTAATTTGTAGATTTGCACAGGGTTTGCATCTACGGCAAGTAGACATGCTTCAGGGTGGCATTGCAAAGAGCACAGCAACACTCTCCATGATGTCCAAGAAACTCAGAAAAATTTGTGTAAAAAGCCTGGAAAAGCTCCAAAAGAAAAAGAGGCAGAAAGTCGGTGGAGTTAATGTCCTTGTTCACACTGATGAGAGCAAGTTCTGCCACAAACGCAAGGTAATTTAATCTAAATGTGCAAAACATTTTACAACATTTTTTTAATTTTGTACAACCTGAAAGAGCTGACATCAATATGTCAATCTTAATTTAGAATAAATATATAAATATACAGTCATAGATAGGATATAAATTTTTTTTGTACTTTTCCAAAGCTGTCAATTAGTTAATACAAATTTAATTTACTTTCATTATGATATCATAACACTGTCATTTTACAATGGTGACCCACCCTCCCCATTCCCTTGCCAAGAATGTCCTATTTACAATCTACTGGAAAACCTAGGGGGGAAAAACACATAAAACTGCTCTAATAACTGTTCCTTAATGTTAAATAAAACCAACCCAAGGCTAAAATGGTTCCTTCCTATCACAAAGCATCCTTGCCACTAATAGTGCCATACTGATTATGTTAAAGAAAGATGTTAATCACTTGGGCATTTGCAGGTGAGGTGGTTTACATACCAAAGATAACAGTGATTCATACACAGGGGAAAATGTTTTCACTCACTGACATTTTATTTGTTTTGTTTAACCTAAAGAGAGTTTATCTTTTACATAAGTAGAATAGAACAGGAACAGGTGCTCAAAAATTAAATAAATAAATAAATATTCATCCAAAGTCAATGGTATATATGGCAATTTAAAGGCATATCAGTATCTCAATATTTTGTCACTTATTTTCAATAAAATTCATTCAAGATTTTCTGGTTTGTAATTTGGTCAAAGTGACAAAAACTAAAATAAAATAAAAATTAATGAACTGCCAAGGAAAAAACGGATAACATTAACCAGGCATTGAGAAGATGTTCCCTTTCCAGCAAATCATTTTGCAAGCATGTTTAGTGTGTTATAGGGAATTTAAAACTGCTTTAGATGAAAAGGTTTTTATCATGTAATTACACCTGACTTACAATAAATTGATATAGGGTCAAGATATTATTTTGTAATACTGTTTTCATACTGTTTTTTGGTAGTATGCAAGAGAATGTTTTGGTAACTCCTGGAAAAGAAAGAGATCATGGGTGTTTGGAATACTTGATATCAAAGCTGCAAGCAGACGTCCCATTCTTCGCCTTGCGAAGAGAAGAAACGTCATGGTTACTTTCGTAACCTCCGTTCCCTGATGGAGGGAACGAGATGTTGTGTTGATGTAGTGACACTAGGGGTCACTCTTGGGAGCCCCAAACACCTCTGCTTTTTTAAAAATGCCACTCTCCCGGACATAAGGGTATAAAAGGAGCTGGTATGCAACCACTCATTCAGGTTTTGTGCTGAGGAGCAGAGACAAGGTCCCGGCCATTTCAGCGGGTTGTGGCAAGAGGGACACAACGTCTCGTTCCCTCCATCAGGGAACGGAGATTACAAAAGTAATCATGACGTTCCCTATCTGTCACTCACTCGACAATGTGTCGATGTAGTGACACTAGGGGTCCCTATACAAAACGCCACAACTAGCTGAACTGTGTTACGTGAACTGGCGGTGCGAGTTGGGCAGACTGCTGTGTGCCTCATAGCCAGCGCACCAGGCCGTCACGTAACCTCCCCCAACGCTCTTATGAGCGTCGAACGGTCCTTCAGGAACAAGTCGACTGTCCAACAATAGGGACAGACTAGCCCAGCCGAGGCCTGTTTTCCTCTCTTTTCTCCCCAAAAAGAGTGGAATTTGTTAACTGACTGGGAGCCATAAGTGTCTACATCGGGGGGTGTCCCTCCCAAGGGAAAGACACCGCGGAAACCACACCCCACCCAAAAAGAGGGGGGGGGGGGTATTTTGAGTGGAATACATCACATGGTCTTACTGAGTCTTGTCGGGAGTATGTCATGTGGAGAAGTCCCATGGTAGGTCCTACCCGAAGATAGAGGAGTTTCTACAAAGCATGGGGCCTCTGCCCAAGAAAGACGCAGTTTACCAACTGGGAAACAATTTTGTGGAAGATATTACATGGGGTCGCCTTCGGGGAACCAGCACATGTGGAGCACCTACCTCAGTACAGGGTCTCATTAGCGCACGTACTGGGCCGGCAGTGAGTTTCTCATCTCCGCCATGCCCATCTCAGGACTCGAGTCTGAAGCCAGTGCTGAAGCGGTCTCATATGCATCAACCCGAGCGCTGTGGCCGCTGCTGAGGATGCCATATGCCCCAGGAGCCTCTGAAAAAGTTTCAGTGAAACCACTGTCTTCCGTCTGAATGCCTTCAGACAGTTCAGAACCGACTGTGCGTGCTCGTTCATGAGGCACGCTGTCATCAAGACTGAGTCCAACTCCAAACCGAGAAAAGAGATGCTCTGAACCGGGGAGAGCTTGCTCTTTTCCCAGTTGACCTGAAGCCCCAGACGGCTGAGGTGCTGGAGTACGAGGTCCCTGTGTGCGCACAGCAACTCTCGAGAGTGAGCTAGGATTAGCCAGTCGTCGAGATAGTTGAGGATACGGATGCCCACTTCCCTTAGCGGGGCAAGGGCTGTCTCTGCAACCTTCGTGAAGATGCGAGGGGACAAGGACAGGCCGAAGGGGAGGACCTTGTACTGGTATGCCTGGCCTTCGAAGGCAAACCGCAGGAAGGGTCTGTGTCGAGGTAAGACCGAGATGTAGAAGTACGCGTACTTCAGGTCTACTGCCGCAAACCATGCCAGACGCTCACTAGAATGCATTTTTGCGTCAGCATCTTGAACAGGAGACTGTGCAAAGCCCGGTTCAGTACTCGCAGGTCCAGGATTGGTCGCAAACCCACCGCCTTTCTTCGGTACGATGAAGTAAGGGCTGTAGAACCCTTTCTTCATCTCGGCTGGAGGGACAGGCTCTATTACACCCTTGCGCAGAAAGGTAGCGATCTCTGCACGCAAGGTAGCGGCGTTCTCGCTCTTCACCGAGGTGGTCCCATTGATGTCCCCAAATCGCCCCCAGTGCTAATCGGCACGGCCTCATACCTGTAGGTAGAGGGACCGAGGCTGGGAGCCGCTGGGGTGGCTTGCTTTCTTATGAATGCAAGCTGCGATCGCAACGTTGCCACGGTCATGTTCTCGCAATGAGGACAACACCCATCCACGAATGGAGACCCTTGTTCCCATCATCAAGAAACATGTCAAACATCAGCCCACCGCAGGAAGCAGACGCCACCCGTCTCGCGGCCGCCAAGAACCCGTAAAAGGCTTCAAAGCGCCCCTGAGACGGGCGACCCAGGGACAACGAAACCCAGTGCTCTGGAACTGGGAAGCAGACCACTCCATCCCCGGGTCGAGGGCCGGGAGGAGAATCTTTTGTTACCTTTACATTTAATTGCGCTGCATGCCCAAGAGTTCAGCAAGAGCGGTTTCCTTGTTCCCTGGGTCACATATACGGTGTGCATCACGACCACCGTCCACCACTCTATTTGGCAGGTTTGGCGCTCCATCAGCGGTCTTCCTGCCCCTGAGCGCCTAGCTGTGGCACAAATCCGCCCCCGATGTGACAGTCTACACGGGTCACGAGGACAGGCCTCTTCCTCCCCCATACCAGGCTGTTCCGGGGGTGGTTACAAGGAGCCAGGTAAGTACTTCGATGTCCCTGAACACAGCACGGCCACGATATGGTGTGGCACCTCAAGCTCCGCCCCACCGCGATGCCCCACCCGCTGGTACATCCGACGAGATAGTCCCTTTGGTTCCCCTCGCACGGAGCTTGGATGCATGGCTTGCGCTTTCCAATCCGTTGCGATGGCTGGTCCGGACCGTCCGGCTCGACTACGCGATTCAGTTCACCAGGCATCTGCCCAGGTTCAGCGGTATCCACTTCGCCGGGATGAAGAAGGGGTTTTACATCCCCTACTTCATCGTACCAAAAAAAGGCGGTGGGTTGCGGCCAATCTAGACCTGCGAGTACTGAATCGGGCTTTACACAGACTCCCGTTCAAGATGCTGACGCAAAAACGCATTCTGGCGAGCGTCCGGCATCAAGATTGGTTCACGCCGGTAGACCTGAAGGGCGTGTACTTCCACGTGTCGATTCTACCTCAACACAGACCCTTTCTGCGGTTTGCATTTGAGGGTCAGGCGTTTCAGTACAAGGTGCTCCCTTTCGGCCTGTTGCAGATGCAGCTCTTGAACCGTTAAGGTGATTGGCTAATCCTAGCTCACTCTCAGGACATGTTGTGTGCACACAGGGTCTTGGTGCTCTCACACCTCAGCCGATTAGGGCTTTGGGTCAACTGGGAAAAGAGCAAGCTCCTCCCAGTTCAGAGCATCACTTTCCTCGGTTTGGAGTGGGACTCAGTCTCTTTGACAGCGCGCCTCTCGAACGAGCGTGCACAGTCGGTGCTGGTCTGTTTGAAGGCATTCAAACAGAACACAGCGGTTCCACTGAAAATCTTTCAGAGGCTCCTGGGCATATGGCATCCTCAACGGAGGCCACCCCGCTTGGGTTGATGCATATGAGACCGCTTCAGCACTGGCTTCAGACTCGAGTCCCGAGATGGGCATGGCGCCGCGGGACATATCGTGTGGTCATCACGCCGGTCTGCCACCGTCTTTTCAGCCCTTGGACCAACCTCTCATTTCTTCGGGCAGCTGTTTCCCTAGTGCAGGTCTCCAGGAGCGTCATGGTCACGACAGACGCCTCCAAAACGGGCTGGGGCGCTGTTTGCAATGAGCACGCAGCCACCGGCTTATGGACGGGCACGCGACTGCATTGGCACATCAACTGCCTCGAGTTGTTGGCAATTCTGCTTGCCCTGTGGAGGTTCCGGCCGTTGATCCAGGGCAAGCATGTGTTAGTTCGGACAGACAACATGGCAATGGGAGCATATGTCATCCTCCAAGGCGGTCTGCGCTCTCGTTGTATGTCACAACTCGCCTGCCGTCTCCTCCTCTGGAGTCAGCAGCACTTCAAGTCGTTGTGAGCCACTCACATCCCTGGCGACCTCAACACTACAGCGGATGCGCTGTCACGGCAGGTTACACTCAGGAGAGAGTGGAGACTCCACCCTCAGGTGGTTCAGCTGATCTGGAGTTGATTCGGACAGGCACAGGTAGACCTGTTCGCCTCCCAAGAATCCTCCCACTGCCCGCTCTGGTACGCCCTGACCGAGGCACCCCTTGGCATAGAAGCGCTGGCACACAGCTGGCCTCCTGGCCTACGCAAATATGCATTTTCCCCAGTGAGCCTACTTGCACAGACTCTGTGCAAGGTCAGGGAGGACGAGGAGCAGGTCATCCTGGTAGCACCCTACTGGCCCACCCTGACGTGGTTCTTGGACCTCACACTCCTCACGACGCCCCCCCAGCGAATTCCCCTGAGGAAGGACTTTCTCAGGGACGGGGCACCATCTGGCACCTGCGACCAGACCTCTGAAATCTCCATGTCTGGCCCCTGGACGGGACGCGAAAGACCTAAGCAGTCTACCACCCACAGTGGTAGACACGATCACTCAGGCTAGGGCCCCCTCTATGAGGCTCCTGTATGCCTTTAAGTGACGTCTGTTCACTAAGTGGTGTTCTTCCCAACGGGAAGACCCCCAGAGATGCACAGACAGATTGGTGCTTTCCTTCCTGCAGGAGAGGTTGGAAGGGCAGCTGTCCCCTTCCACCTTGAAGGTGTACGTTGCTGCTATAGCAGCACACCACGACACAGTGGACGGTTAGTCCTTAGGGAAGCATGACCTGATCATCAGGTTCCTGAGAGGCGCCAGGAGGCTGAATCCCTCCAGACCACGCCTCGTTCCCTCATGGGACCTCTCTGTAGTTCTTCAGGGTCTACAGAGAGCCCCCTTTGAGCCTTTGCAGTCAGCTGAGCTTAAGGCACTCTCTTTGAAGACTGCCCTCCTGACTGCGCTCACTTCAATCAAGAGGGTAGGAGACCTGCAAGCGTTCTCTGTCAGCGAAATGTGCCTGGAGTTTGGTCCGGGCTACTCTCACGTGATCCTGAGACCCCGACCGGGCTATGTGCCCAAGGTTCCCACGACCCCTTTTAGGGACCAGGTGGTGAACCTGCGAGCACTGCCCCAGGAGGAGGCAGACCCAGCCCTGTCGTTGCTGTGTCCAGTGTGCGCTTTACGCATCTATTCGGATCGCACGCAGAGCTTAGGATCTCTGAGCAGCTCTTTGTCTGCTTTGGTGCACAGCAGAAAGGAAGCGCTGTCTCCAAGCAGAGGATCGCCCACTGGCTCATTGACGCCATAGCTATGGCATATCACGCCCAGAACGTGCTGCCCCCGGTAGGGCTACGAGCCCATTCTACCAGGGGTATAGCGGCCTCCTGGGCCCTGGCCAGGGGTGCCTCTCTAACAGACATTTGCAGAGCAGCGGGCGGGGCAACACCCAATACCTTTGCAAGGTTCTACAACCTCCAGGTGTAACCAGTTTCATCCCAGGTAGTGGCACGCAATACAAGTGGATAAGCCCGGGATGGCTGGCCAGGTGTATCACTTGCACATAGCGCCTTTCACCTCCTCTGAGCTGAAGATGTGCGCCATTAATTCCCAGTAGTGTTCACAAACTATGTTCCCTGGTTGACTTCCTCCGAGCCCTGTGGCAGTCGAGTTTTCGGAGAGACTTGCTGCCAGCCCAGTACATGTGCTAACTAAGAGCCCTGTTCTGGGGTAAGTGCTCCGCATGTGGCGGTTCCCTGTAAGGTAACCCCATGCGATATATATCTTCTGCTAATTCGTTCCCTTGTTGTCAAACTGCGTCTTCCTTGGGCAGAGTCCCCTGTGCCACAGTCTCCATGTTTGTAGCAACTCCTCCCCCATTGGGTAGGATCTACCATGAGACTCTCCACATGGTCGGCAAGACCATGTGACATATTTCCACTTAAATATCCCTCCCTCTCTTTGAGCAAGGTGTGGTCTCCACGGTGTCCTCCCCTTGGGAGGGACACCCCCCGATTAGACCTGGTGGCCCAGTTGGATAATCCCCCCTTTTTTTAGGGAGTGGAAAAAAGAAGGGGAAAAGAGGCCACGACTGGGTTAGCCTGTCTCTATCTTTTGGGTAGTCGACTTGTCCCCATAGGGCCGTTCGACACTCATAACTATGTTGGGGGAGGCTACGTGTAGGCCTGGTGTGCTGGCTACGAGGCACACAGTGGTCTGCCCGTCACACACCACCAGTTCACGTAACACAGTTCAGCCAGTTGCGGCGTTTTGTATAGGGACCCCTAGTGTCACTACATCGACACAACGTCGAGTTAGTGACAGATAGGGAATGTCCTGGTTACTTGCGAAACCTCCATTCCCTGATGGAGGGAACGAGACGTTGTGTCCCTCCTGCCACAACGCTGAACCACCCGCTGAAATGGCCGGACCTTGTCTCGGCTCCTCAGCATAAAACCTGAATGAGTGGTTGCATACCAGCTCCTTTTATACCCGTACGTCCGGGGGAGTGGCATGCCAATTTTCATTGGCCTTTTGATTTTCACCTTGTAATGGTTAATATAATGTTTGTCACACATAATCAGACTGTTCAGATGTGCTGCTGATAGCCTAGTAAAGAATGGCTTGTACTATTTGTAGTTTATTCAAATAAAAGAGCTTTCTTTCTCTCATGTGCTGCCTATATAGTGTTTATTTTACTGTACTTTATAGCCTGGTATTGACTTCAGTTAACCTGTGTTAGTGATCAGTTGTGCAAAACATTTCTCTTTATTTACAAATGGTTAATATGTTGCATATAATTAGTGGATGAATGTATGTTACTTCTCTGTTGAAACAGTGATGTTAAATGTCAACTGATACACTGCTGACATGCTACTGAGTAGCTACTTATAACTTATAGTCTGTCAAGACTATCAAAATAAAGTGTTACCCAAAAAAAAGCAATAACTCAAAACATGTAGCAAACTTACAAAACAATTCTTTCATCATGATAACAAATTTCTAACTCAAAATACAAACCTATCTAAATAGATAAATCAAATATTAAAAAATATATTGTCTACTTACATTGAGCAGCAAAATGTAAGTTTTCTCAAAAAGGATATTGTGCAGAGTAGCATGAGAACACGAGGCAAACCATGCAATGTGCGGTTCTCTTTCATTCAACTCTTCTTCTTCTTTCGGTTTTGAGGCAGTTGGCAAACAAACTTATTGTGCATTTCCGCCACCTACTGAGATGGAGTTTGGAGCATCAACGTTGAGAAAAAAAAAATTAACATCTGTACTAAATTCTTTTAATTAGATTTGTTGCCTTTAAATAGTCTAATAAAACCTTTTATACTTCTGGTGACTTTCTCCAATTCTGAAGTGACAATCCGTTGATACCTAATGACTTGATTTGATTTTCAAGCATGACCCTTTCATTATTATATCCTATGCACTGTAATAACACATGCTCCACTGTCTCTGGTAGCCCACATGTGCTACACAAGCCTGTATCATGTTTTCCTATGATATGTAAAGAATGATTAAGTGCTGTATGTCCTATTCGGAGACGTGATATAAACGAATCCTCCCTTCTATTACCACAAATTAATCTCTTATGACCTACTTCCCTTTGTATACTGTACAAGTGCCTTCCTTTTCCCTCCTTATCACACATTTCCTGCCACATTCCTTTTATTGCTCTTTTTATTAACCCTTTGATTTCGAATTTACTTAATGGTATACTTATTTCTATTTCTGAATTTTTTAAAGTCTTCTTGGCTATATCATCTGCATCCTCATTCCCTTCCACCCCTTCATGAGCTGGTACCCATACAAAAAATATTTCTATTCCTTGATAATGTAACCTGTATATTGTTTGTAAAATTTATAATAATATATCTTGTCTTGATGATGATTTCCCATTCATTAAACTTACTAAAACAGAAAAAGAATCTGAGCAGATCACCACATTTAATGGATGAGTGTCCTCCACCCACTGAATTGCCAACAGAACTGCAATCATTTCTGCTGTGTAAACAGATAAATAATTTGTTATCCTTTTATTTATTATATATTTAAACTGGGGAATGACCACTGCTGAAGCTGTTCGCCCAGAATCTGGATCTTTTGATCCATCAGTATATATTTGCAAACAATGATTGTTTTTCTGTACTAAATATTGCATCACTGCCAGCTGCTTCGAAATACATCTTTGTTTATTCATAATTACATTCTTCAACTGGAGATGGACTGAAGGAATGGGAAATAATAGGCATTGCTATTGTTGGACTAACATCCACATCAATTATACCCATTCACTGTGCTTCTTTATTAGCAGTCCATCCATAGCTCTCCAACTTTGAATACTCATATTCCCAGCATTTCTCCAGTACTTTCTTTACTGGGTGACTGTTTCCATGTCCTTTTACTGAAGTCCAATATACCATTCTTAATTGCATTCTTCTTAACTCTAAAGGCCGTTCCCCCATTTCCACTTGTAATGATACTACTGGTGATGATCTAAATGCATCGCAACATATTCTTAATGCCAGTGACTGAATTATGTCAGTCTTTTTCTTCCATGACAGTGATGCTGAGCTATATAAAAACTACCATAGTCAGTCAGTTGTAGATCTGATTAGAGCACTGTATATTCTCCAAAGTGATTGTCGGCTAGCACCCCAGTCTGTTCCAGCCAAACATCTAAGTATATTTATACCCTTCTTGCATTTGTCAGCTATTTTCTGAATATGACTGCTGAATGTCAATTCTGAATCCATCCACACTTCCAAAAGTCTTACCATTGATACCTGCTCTAATATCTGATCATACATATTTAATTTAACTTTAGGCCTTTTTTTCTTTTTTGAAAAACATATTACCTGTGTTTTAGACACTGAAAATCTAAATCCCCAACAGTTTGCCCTCTTTCCTACTTAGTTTATAGCCTCCTGTATTTTTCCCTCTACATAACTTACATTTCTTCCTGTCTTCCATAATGCTCCATCATCCGCGTATATTGATCTTCCTATCTCAGGTCTTATGTTGGAAAAAACATCGCTTATCATTATATTAAAAAGTATAGGACTTGAAACACTTCCTTGAGGCGTTCCATTATCAGTTGAATATATTTTTGAATACGATTCTCCCACCCTAACTTGTATTGTCCTGTCCATTATGAAACTCATAATCCAGTTATATATTTTCCCTTTTATTCCTATTTGTTCCAGTTTCATTAATAACCCTTCCCTCCATTTCATATTGTAGGCCTTCTCTACATCAAAGAACACTCCCACTAGTACTTCTTTGTTCACTTGAGCTTTTCTAATATCATTCTCAAGACATATAATCTAATCTATTGTGCTGCGACCCTTCCTAACCCATTTTGATGTGGATTTAATAGCTCCTTACTTTCCAGCACATATGTCAGACGTGACATCACCATCCTTTCCATTATTTTACACAGATTTGATGTTAGAGCTATGGGTCTGTAATTCATTGGATTTGAATGATCTTTCCCAGGTTTTGCAATAGGTATGATAACTCCGTGTTTCCAGGAGGACGGCAGCTTCTTTTCTTCCCATACCATGTTAAAAAGACCCAAAATACTACACAATGAGGAATCTGAAAGATGTTTAAACATTTTATAGCAAATTTCACCCTTCCCTGGGGATGTATGTCTCACACCCACTAGAGCATGTTTAAGTTCATACATTGAAAATGGAACATTAATTGTTCCTCCATTAATGTCTTTTTTTCTAAAATGTTTGGGTTCTCTCTCAAACTCTGTTCGCTACATCTCCTCATTTAATTAGATACATTTTCATTGCCATGTACTTTAACAAAAGATTCTACTAGCTCTTCTGCTTTTTCACTATTAGAAATAAATTGTCTTCTATCACTTATTAGACCAGGAATATTATTACATTTCTGGATCCCACCCATCTTCCTAATCATTCCCCATATTTCCGTGATATCTATTTTCTCACCTATTCTATCACAAAATTCTCTCAATGCCTTGTTTTAGCGGTTCTAACTACTTTCCTAACATTTGCCTGAGCTCACTTGTACATGATCAAAACTTCAAATGAAAAAGTCTTCCTTTCCTTAATAATCTATTTCTTACTTTAATTGCCATTCTACATTCTTGTGTCCACCATGGTACTGTTTTTTTTCCTCTAGTCCCTTTGCTTTTATCTATCACTTCTTCTGCAGCTTTACAAAAAATTCTAATAATTTTGCTATTAAGTTCTTTTACATCTTTTGTTGACTCACTTAAATCCTTTAATCTGCCCTCACATATCTCTTTGAATTTATCCCAATCTACAGATTTAAATTTCCATCTTGGGATTCTTTCCATACTTACTGATGTTAACTCTACTCCAGTTTTACTGGGAAAATGATCGCTTCTTAAAGAAGAGTGATCCAACACCTCCCATACACTTTCCTTTGCTAAACTTTGTGACATTATTGTTAGATCAGTTGCTGAATAACTCCCTTTTGCTGTATCCATTCTTGTATAACTACCATCATTAATACACACCAGCTTTCTTGAATCCAGAATATCCTCTACTACATGGCGATTACTATCAGTGTTTACACTGCCCCATAATGTGCTATGTGCATTAAAATCTCCACACCACACCACCCCATAACATCCCTCACCCCCAATTTTTCCTAATAATTCATTGCTTAATCTCTCACACGAATTATAAAAATGTATTAATCTAATGCTCTGATTCCCAAACCATACCTCCACCACCACTGCTTCATATGCTGTGCTTACATCCACAACTCTAAACCCTATTCCAAGTTTAATGAAAATTATCACCCCACCACCATTTCCAACTTTCCTATCCCTACGTACTGCTGTATATCCTTGCAACACGTATTTCAAATGGGATTTAAGCTATGACTCCTGAATGCAAATTATTTGAGGTTTATCATCCAAATCACCTAGAAATTCCTTAAATTCCAACCCGTTTGCAATTAAACTTCTAGCGTTCCACTGAAGTATTATAAACACCATTATGAGCCACCACATGATGATTGTGAATTTGTAGTCTGTACCTTTAGTATTTCATTTATTTGATCCACTGTTATTCCTTCAGCATTTCCCGGCTGCCCTTATGATTATTCTAATTCTTTCAGACCTACTTTCTGTTTGCGTTAAGCAGTTTATCACTTTCGCCATGAATGCAATGAAAGAAACCTTATCCACTATCATTGATGTTTCTTTTACTCTACATTGATTACTGTTCCTCTCCATCACTATTGTACCAGTCTCTTTTTGTTCTTTCTGTTGAACTGTCCATTTACTGGCTTCCGCATATGTCATTCCCTCCAGAACTTTTTTTTTATTTTGAATTTCCTCAGCCTCTTTCCTGACCTGGCATCCGCCATATCCAGCACTATGATCCCCTCTGCAGTTGCAATATTTTGGGCCCACTCCATGCCCACATTTACTATATTCATGCTCTCCACCACATCTGGCACAATGCTGTTTCCCCTTACACACAGCCGCCACATGCCCAAATTTCTGACATTTGAAACATCTTATCGGTGGTGGAATGTATGGGCATACAGCATAACTAAGGAAACCAAGAAATACCCTGTCAGGCATTCTTTCCTCACCAAAAAGAATCATAACTTATAGACTATCTGTCCTCTCTTTATTCTTGGTTATCTTCAATCGTTTAACACTTATCTCCTCGGCCCGTTAGATTCCTTTTGATCGATTCTTCAGTTACATCCGTGACAATTCCTGTTATTACCCCTCTAATCTATTTCTTTTCTTCCATTACATTACAGACTACTTTAATCCCCATTAAGGATTTAAATCCTAGTGCTGCTTTTTGCTGTCCTTACAAAATATCAGCAATCTCCCATCTCGCATCATTTTTGCATTTTAAATTTTACCAACAGCGTCCTTCAATGCTTTATTTACTCTGATTGGATTTAACAGATTTAAGGATTCTGATAAAAAATTGTATCGCTACCTTATACTCCTCTTTTTTCCTCCTGACCTGCTGATTCTCTCTGTCGCTGTCTGTACCTGAAGCCTGTCCTGAATCTTTTTTCCTTTTTTGACTTTCCACTAAAGTCTAGCTTCCACATTTTCCACCTTCAGACTCCCCACCAAACAATCCTTCCTCCATCTCCTGCTCACTTCCGGAATCTACGTCACTACCTCCCATCTCTGCTCCATTCACATCTCACTGTTGCCAACCGCCTGGCCGCGCACAACAGCTGCGGTCCCGCAAAGGGAACAATGATAATGGGCCATTCTACTCTTCTTCTCTGTACTTATACCTTAAAAGATGAACCCACAACCGCCCTCTGGTGGTGCAAAATTAAATTACACTCTATTCAGAGCCAACTAACAGGCTGTTACTGTTACATACCCCCTCCTTCAGTGAAAGTCTTTACACGTCCGTGGAAAGGCTTGAGGTTCTGAACATGGAAGGTACCAGTTAACTCAGGTTCATTTAAAAATTATACAGAATAATTAACAGAACCCAAACTTCTGCACATTTTTGCAGGATCTTTCTATTTGGCTGCTAACTTTGGCATAAAACCTTCTCTGGCCCATGACAAAGGATGAGTATGAACCCAAACCAGGTCTCCAACCTGATAAATCACTTGCTTTCTATGTTGGTTGTTATAGTGACACTGCTTTGCTTGAGATTGTTCTACATTCTACTTAACAGTTTGAATGAGGTTCTCATAACACTCCAGCATGGGTTATGTGGAACTGCTAGGATCGGGTGGACGCAGTAGGGCTCTCTCCAGTGGAACTTTCAACTTCCGCCCTAGGGCGATTTCTGCTGGAGTGAGTCTGTGCTCTCTTGCCATGCGGTGTTGATGGCAAAATGAAATTCAGAAACCCACTGATCCCAATGACGGTGGAGATCATTCACATAAGAGGCAATCATAGTTTTGAGGGTGTGGTTGATACGCTCTGTGAGGTTAGTCTGTGGGTGGCTGGCAGTGGTAAGTTTTTGAATGACAGCCCATTGTTTGCAAATTAGGCTGAGGAGATGAGATGTAAACTGAGCACCTCGGTCAGACACTAGATAGACCAGCATACCCCATCTGGTGAAGATCTCCTCCACAAGGATGCAAGCAATCTGCGGTGCTTTTGCTTCTCGCAAAGGGAACAACTCAACCCACTTTGAGCAGTAATCTACAATTACAAGGATGTGCTCATTCTGCTTGGGACTCTTAGGAAAAGGGCCCATAAGGTTGATACCTAGCATAAACCTATAAAACTATATTTACTAACCTCAATAAGGTGCCCACTCAAAGGATTGTCATGTGCGTATTTAAGGAATTCTTCTTGCAGACAGGTAGGAATGACAAGTTGGAGTTTTGGTCCTTTTTGTCCATCTGGAATGCTGCAGAAAAGAAAACCGTTCTTAATCACGTAATGAATACGCAAGGGATCAGGTTTTGTTTATGAATTGGCTTCAGATTTAAGGATCTTCTTGTTGGAAATTGGCAATGTTGATCCAGTTTACTGGTAAACTGGAGGATGAGTCTGATTTATCAAAAGATTTGGTATAAGTTAGCATAGTTGAAGTGGAAGAATCTGGTAGGCTATGGGATAGATTATCTGGAACTATATTGCATTGACCTTTCCGATATTCGACAGTAAAGTCAAATTCTTGCAGATGGATTGACCAACGCGTCAACCTGGAAGATGGTTTGGGATGATTGAAGACCCATGTGAGTGCCACATGATCTGTTATCACCTCAAAAGGTCTGCTTTCCAGATATGGTCTCCACTTCTCCATGGCCCACAACACAGCACAACATTCCTTTTCAGATACCGAATATGACTTATCGGCTCCATGTAGTAGTCGTGAGGCTTGCCCGTCATGTGTTCTTCCCCATCAACTTCCTGGGTTAAGACAGCTCCGAGACCAATCTCACTTGCATCCGTCTGCACTTTAAAAGGTTTTGTAAAATCAGGTGCAATCAAAACAAGGGCTCTGGTTAAATCATGTTTGATTAACTCAAAGGATTGTTGGCAAGCATCAGTCCACGTCCAAGTAGCTCCTTTCTTCTTTAAAGCGTGTAGAGGAGCTGCTTTCTCAGAAATTGAGGAATGAACCTCTGATACCAACCTTCAAGTCCCCCCAAAAAATGCTGTACCTCTTTCAGAGATTGTGCAGCAGAGAATTGATTGACTGCAGTTACTTTTGTAGGATCAGTCTTGATTCCTTCTTTTGACACCACGTGACCTAGGAACGTTAGTGACTTCTGTATGAGGTTACATTTCTGGAGATTCAGGGTAAGGCTTGCCCTATGTAAACAACCGAAGACATCATTGAGGTGCATCAGATGTCCTTCTTCGTCCTTTGAATACACCACTATGTCGTTGATGTATACGAAGCAGCTTTTACCTTTCAGATCCTTCAGAACGCACTCCATGAGACATTGGAATGAGGCAGCGGCATTTTTTAGGCCAAAGGGAAGATGTAAAATTTCATATAGACCATAAGTAGTAACAAAGGCAGTTTTTGGTATGCTTTCTGATTTCATTGCCATATACCAATACCCACTTTTTGGGTCTAGGGTACTGAAGATGCCTGCTCTATTTAAAGACTCTAAGATGTCTTGGATTTGTGGCATAGGATAACCGTCTAGGTAAGTTTTGGAGTTCAACCCTCGGAAATCCACACAAAATCTGGAGCCAACACCCTTCTTCGGCACAAGGATGACTGGAGCAGCCCAAGGTGAAACTGAAGGTTGGATAATCTTTTGGTCTAGCATCTCTCTAATTTCCCTGTCAATGAACTGTTGCTTTTCAATGGATACTCTGTATGCTTTTTTTACAGATAGGTACTTCATTGGTTGTGATGATGCGGTGCTTGACAATGTTGGTATGTCTTATTCATTGGTACAGACAGTTGGCCAGTCTCTCATCAGGTTCTCAAGTTGGATTTTAAACTCTGGGGTGGTGTCAGCATTGATGGCTAGCTGATGAATGGATGATCGGGTT
This sequence comes from Myxocyprinus asiaticus, assembly GCF_019703515.2. Lineage (NCBI taxonomy): Eukaryota > Metazoa > Chordata > Actinopteri > Cypriniformes > Catostomidae > Myxocyprinus > Myxocyprinus asiaticus. The sequence goes on from NC_059373.1 coordinate 38,898,777, forward strand.
TCTGGTGATTGTTCTGGAATTGGCAAAGTAAGGTAAAAGAACAGTAAGGCACTGGTAGAATTAATGGGTAAGATCAAAAAGGTCCCTCCCAAACAGTCGTTCTTGTCCGGTAAGATATATTGGGCTTTTTGAAAATCCAAATTTATGCTGGACAACATCAAAAAGTCCATGCCTAATATAATGAGTACTGTAAGATCCGCATCTCCCATCACATACAGAGTCAAATCATACTTTCTCCCTTGCAGCTCACACTCACAAACCGATGGCAGTTAGCACTTGTACACTGGCTAATTTTAAAGTTTGATTACGACTTGGATTAATTTGTTCTCTGCCTTTCAGCTGTCTCCAACAAGATTCCTGAATAAGTGTCACTGATCATCCTGTGTCTATCATGGCTTGTAGTTATCGACCACAAAGTAATATAGGTAAGGTCAAAATCTTCAAATCTAGCTGACTAGAGTTTTGAATGGATTGCATAGTATGTGTGTTAGCGTGGGCTGGTTTTTGGGAAATGTCTCTGACAGTATGGGATTATATTTTTAGCTTCTTCGAAGTCTCACTCAATTTAGGTACCAACCTCTCTTACGGTTCCCTGCATAAGGCTTGCTAGACGAGGATTGCAATTCCTTAAGATGGCCTGCATGATCTGTTTCTCTGACATCTCCTTCTTCCATCCTAGACATAACGCTCTGTATTGATAAGCAAAATCACAGATACATTCTTGGGGACCTTGTTTTCTTTCTAACAACCTTTTTTGCCACTTCTGCCTTGTAGTCATCATTTAAGAAAGAACAAAGGAAGATTTTCTTGAATTGGTCCCAAGTGTGTATTGTTCTTCTTTCAGCCAACCACCAGTCTTTAGCGGTACCTTTAAGAAGAGGTAAGAGAAGCTAAAATTTCCTGATCAGTGAGAGGTTGAATGGCAAAGTATTCTTCACATCTTTTGATTAAAGAAATTGATCATTTTCCTCATCATCACCAAATTGTGAGAATTCAACTTTAACAGGCGGATAGTATGGAGAGGTAGGTATATTGTCAGGATTGGATGATGAATGTTGACTTGTAGTTCTACTCTTGCCTTGTGGCACATTTGGGTTAAGTAATGAAGGAGTCAATATCAAGGGAGCATATGACCTTAACTTGCCGTCCATCTGGGCATCTCTTCATTTCAAACAATCCACAACTGATTTTCCCAAATCTTGTATACTCAACTTAAGCACGTTATACACTCTCTCACACTCCCTCTCGTTCTTGTAGGTTAATTTCTTTTCAACTAATCTACATTGTCCAATTAGTTCCTTCTGTGAACAATATTGGCTCACCTTTTGGGTGAAATATTTGATGCTTCCCTCTAGGGTCATGACACATCCTGTTAACTCTTCTATTAACTGGTAGATAGAGGAATAAGTGCTGCTTCAGGAGGTGGTGGAAGAGGAAATGGAGCTTCAACTGGGTTGTCTAAGTCATTATCATCTTCTGAATTAATATACAATTCACTAAATGTTGCAATGAGTTCTCTTAATGGTTGGGGATATTTCCTTGTTACAAATGGGCCAGCGGTGAAATCAGGATTGGGTTCGTCCTCATCCTCCACACCGTAATATTGGCTTGCCAAGAACACAATATATTAAATGTGCAAAATATACAGGTAGAGCCAGGTATAAGTACAACAAGGAACATAAAACAAGTAATAATACAGGTTTTTTTAAATATAAAGTCTGAAATACACAATTTTGAAATTCTCATGTCCCCATACGGGCCACCATTCTATAACACTTCGTATATATCGAATTAGGGTAGCTGTAAGTTAAAAAGGGGGAATCACACACATTTCATTAATTGAGTAATAGTATGTATTTAACCTGTTTTAAGCTAGTTTAACCATATACATATTTTTTATAGAGTACAATACAGAACATAAAGAACCGTAACAAACCCTTGATTTAAACTGAGTGTCTTTATGCAAAGAAGCATAAGAACACGAGGCAAACCATGATATGTGCGGTTTTCTTTCATTCTGCTCTTCTTCTCTGTGCTCATGAACCATTTCAGTTAAGCGAGATGGCTGGATACATGCAGTATGACAGTCCTACCTGATGTCCGACTCCCACTGCTACCTGTTGCTGAGTAATGATGACTAACTGCAGTCTGTGTCGGCCCGACTTCACTTTAGTCTACGACGATGGACTTCACAGAGGATGAATTGTTGCCAACTCCAAGACATGGGATACTTGATGTGACACTGCCTGAACCCTTGACTCAGGATGGACTTCACTGAAATTAACTGCCACAAGCTTTCAGCTGGACTGCGATGCCCCTCATTGACTGTTCCCTGTATCGTCTTGGTCAAAGGATGGACTACACTCTTTTAAAATGGAATACACAGACAATGAATTAACTGCTAACTAAAGCCTTCATCAGCCAAATATCTAAGGACAATGCATATAGATAATGAAAATGACACATTGGGATTAGCATTTATCGATATTCTCAACTCTCTTGGAGTCAGACAAGGTGTGACAGGACCAACTCATCACCATAATCATATGCTACATTTAATTCTGTCATATGGAGTTGATGTTGATTATATAGAAATTCTACCACAGAGCGATGACATCTCATATATTACCTTGTCTCTTGTATGCGCCGATCAGCTAATGTTACTCAATCTACACCATGCTATCATTCAGGTAGAACTATTCTTTTGACCACTAAAATATAGCTTTATTAATAATCTTCCAGATCTATCTCATACACTCAGTAAGCCCCAAAGTCTAGAAGAACTTGATGAAATAACAGCAAATATAAATACAGTCTTCTCTAGTGCTCTTGATAGTGTCGTCCCACTTCGATTAAAGAAAATTAAAGAAAAAAGCCCCGCACCATGGTACAATGATCACACTCATGCTCTCAAGAGAGCAGCTCAGAAAATAGAGTGCAAGTGGAAGAATACAAAATTAGAGGTATTTTGCAGTGCATGTAAGGATAGGCACTAAAAGCTGCCAGGTCAGCATATTTTAGCAAACTCATAGAAAATAACCACAACAATCCTAGGTGTTTATTCAGTACTGTGGCTAAACTGTTTAGGAATAAAGCTTCAACTGAACCAGATAGTAATGACTTCATGAATTTCTTTGCTGATAAAATTGAAATAATCAGAAATAAAATTGGAATTATGCAATCATCTGTCACAGTACCTCAGAAAACAGTGTCTCATAATTTTCCTCACGTGCAACTTCAATCCTTCGCTGACATAGTTCATGAAGAGCTAATAAAACTTATCGAAACATCAAAATCCACAACATGTATGTTAGATCCAATACCAACGAAGCTCTTAAAAGAGGTATTCCCTGTAATCTCTGAACCTCTTCTTAATATTATTAAGTCCTCACTATCCTTAGGACATGTCTCAAGAAACTTTAAAATGGCAGTTATCAAAGTGCTTATTAAGAAGCCACAACTTGATCCTGGAGAATTGGCTAATCTCCTATTTAGGTCGAAAATACTAGAAAAGGTAGTGCCCTCCCAACTATGTTCATTTCTACAGAGAAATAGTATATATTAACAATTTCAGTCAGGATTTAGCCCCACCACAGTAAAGAGACTTCACTTACCAGAGATACAAATGACTTGCTCCTGTCATCTGACCGCGGCTGCATTTCTCTTCTACTGCATTTAGATCTTAGTGATGCCTTCAACACGATAGATCACGTCATTCTCTTGAATAGGCTAGAGATTTATGTTGGCATTTGAGGACTTGCATTAGCATGGCTTAGGTCCTATTTAGCAGACCTCTACCAGTTTGTCTATGTAAATGAAGAATTGTCAAATCAAACAAAAGTTAAGTGTGGAGTGCCACAGGGATCAGTTTTTAAATTAGCCAGTTTAGGGCTAATTTCCTTATATATGCTTCCCCTGGGAGATATTATCAGGAATCATGGAATAAGTTTCCACTGTTATGCCGACAATACCCAACTATATATTTCTTCGAAACCCAACGAAATTTCACAATTCTCAAAATTAGCAGAGTGTATCAATGAAATCAAAGATTGGATGGCCAGAAATTTCCTTCTACTCAATTCCGACAAAACAGAGGTACTAATTATTGGACCAAAAACCTCTAAAAATAAGCCGCTAAAATATAAGTTGACTCTCGATGGATGTACTATTACCTCGTCTTCAACAGCGAAGTGTTATATTTTATACCAATTTGTCCTTTGAAAATCAAATTTCCAATGTTTGTAGAACAGCATTCTTCCACCTAAGAAATATTGCTAAGTTACGACACATGCTCTCTGTTGCTGATGCTGAAAAAAAGAATACATGCGTTCATGACCTCAAGACTAGATTATTGTTATGCATTACTGGGAGGATGTCCAGCAAGTTCAATAAATAAACTTCAATTGGTTCAAAATGCAGCAGCCAGAGTGCTGACTAGAACCAAGAAATAGGATCATATTAGCCCCATTTTATCATCGTTACATTGGCTACCTGTTAAATTTCATATTAATTTTAAAATTCTGTTAACTACATACAAAGCTTTGAATGGTCTAGCTCCACAGTACTTTCACGAGTTAATTTGCCTATATAATCTTTAATCTATTAAGGTTAAATTTATTTGGCTTGCTGTCCACGGTGGAGGGGCTCGAGGAAGCAGCCTCACGTAAAGGCTCGATTTAGATTAAAGGACCTGTGTACAATGATAGGGAGTTGTACCATAGGTATACTGTCAGATCAACTCGCTTGCGGCGGTAGCCTCATTCAATGGTCTATCTAGAGACAGGGAAATATGGTGCTTGAAATGAACAGGAGGAGATGGTGACCACAGCTGGAATGCTCGTTGCAGCTGCTGTGAAGAGAAGACAAAGGGCTTTAGCGGAAGCATGATAAAACACTGCTAAGGCAGTACAGTAAAGTGGGCCTCCTGCAGGAGCAGAGTTAAGGCAGTGCTGTGGCAGTGGAGTAGAGGAGATGGAATAGTAAAAAGGGGAGGGGGTGCTCCTGTGGGAGCAGAGTTTAAACTACTGCTGCGGCAGTGGATTGAGTAATTGGGGACATAGTGAAGGAGCTCCTGTGGGAGCGCTGCTGTGTTTCCATTACTGTAGATGCACTTCTATAAAAGTATGGAATTAGACATTGAAAGCACCTGTGGAGAAAATAGAAATAACTCTGTGTATGCACCTGTAAGGGAAGCAAAAGTTTAGTTAAGAAAATATAACCATTACATATATACACACCTGCAAGGGAACCAAAAGTTTAGTTAGGAAAAAACATGACAATTATATTTGTATGTGCCTGTAGGGGAAGCAAATTGTTAGTTGGGAATACATAATTAATACACACCTGTAAGGGAAGAAAAAGGTTAGTTATGAAAACATAACTTTATTACATTTGTCATTGTCCCAGTGTCGTGGGAGTTTGTCGCATGGTCCGAAAGACGCCACAGTTGCGGCACCTGTACGGCACATTTGCGCTGCTTTGTGGTGTCGTGGGAGTTTGTTGCATAACCCAAATGACGGTGCAGTTGTGGCACATGGACAGCACATTTGTGCTGCTTAGGGATGTTTTGAGCCAATGGCAGGAGCACCGCAGTTGCGCTTTCTTAACAACTAAAATATTTGCCATCTTTGGCTCCTCGGTAGGTAATGCTGAAGTCCTGGAGAGACACCTAGATAGAGAAAGCGAGAGGTAAACCTCTGCTCTCGCAGAGACCTGCTGGAAGTAATATTGGTGAAACCCCTACGGAAGGCACAATTTCAGGCGTTGCTCTAGAAAAGACAAAATAGTCATATTTAGGTGAAACTTATACTAGGAAGACATTTCACAACCCTATGAATAAGAAATAATCTGTGAAAAGTTAGCTCCATGGCCTGCACTTGCAGTAGAGGGAAAACTTCTGCTAATGCTTATTTGAGGGGAAAGCATGCGGTCGATGTTTTGGGGACATAAGTCTAGAGAGAAGAAACAATAAATATTAGTGACATTTAGAAACAATAATGTGACCAACAACATACAACTCCTATCACCAGAACCGTCCGGATCCAGCTCCATTCCTGCTTGGTGTCGGGCTCCACTGCTACGTGTCTCTGAGTGATGGCGACTAAATGCAACTGGTGCCAGCCAAACATCACTTCAGTCTACTACGATGCACTTCAGAGGATGAACTGATGCCAACTCCAATTAAAAGAAATGGGATACATCATATGCCATTGCCTGAACCTTGGACTTAGGATAGACCTCACCGAAAGTACTGGCCGGTTTTTAATTTATTTTAAGCATTTTCTCTGCTTTATTTTTTTTAATAGGCAAACAAGACCATTTATGCCCTGACTGCATTTATTCAACTAGTTCATAAATGGTACAACAATTCAACTGATATCACACATTTCCACCAACCCTGAACACTTTTGTGAACATTTCAAACAGCAATGTAATTCAAGGCATATAAAAACAAAAAGTCAACAAGCAGAAAGTTTGTGTGAGATTATGTGGGATTGCTTTACAAGTTGAACACAGCTTAAGGAACTGTAATTTTAGCAAAATAATTTAAAAACAAAATAGATGTGAATTTACCAACACGTAACTACCAACTGTTGAGCAAGGAAGTGTTACACTGCAGGGCAGAATAGTGCAGAGATACTTGCTCGCCAGAACAAATAAAATTCCAGTTTAAACGCAACTGAAAACTGAAGGTATTGAGTAAATTGGTTCTTTGAAAACAATCTTTCAAGTAATTAAGAAAAACAATAATCATAATAAAAGCACTTTCACAAAGTAAATCAAATTACTGGAATGCAAAAGACAAAGAATTAAATATGAGCAGGGAAATGTTGGCAGTGTTGACAAATGAAATGTAAAGACGTCCAAAACATCTATCCGATACTAATTAGCAAGTATGAAGAGAGTAAACAATTATTTGCACATTACATGCTTCAAAAATGGGGTATTTACCCATCTCCCCATAAACAACCATCAATACAACATTTGAACTTGTATTCAACACAAGTTTCAGAACTTAATGACTCCAGTGAAATAGCCTATGGATAAGCTACAAAAAAACCGTGACATTATACAGTATGTGCATGTGAACGTTTTTCATTCTTTCCATCAGAATGTCTGAAAAAAGGTCAAAAACAGTAGCTGCACATTGTAATGATTTAATAGAACCATACAGTACAGCGTGTAAACAATGAAAGTGGATAAAACACAACAAAATAAGAACAAAATGTATTGAAATTAAAAGACCAATGATATTTTTCACTTTTCAAATATACGCTTCTTCAAGACATCTTCATGAATCTGTTCCCAAGTTCAAGAATATCCCACCTCCTCTCCCTGTGTGTAGCAATTTTGTCGAGCGAAAGAATGTTCCGGTCTGGAGGGAGGTGCAGGGGCCGACCAACAGGAGAGCCTACTGGAGGGGTGATGGTCCTGCGCTCCATAACACTGCCTGTCCTTGTGAGGTGGAATTTGGATGGTTGCTGGTGCGAGAAGGACTGAGAGCAGCCCAGACTAAGACTGGCCTGATGTCGGTCCAGAATGTCTCTGACTTCTGGGCTGGAAGGACTGTATTTGCGAGACAAAGGACGGGCATCAGGCGGAGGATTGGACACAGACGCTGTGAACTGTAGCTTCAGCTTCATGTACTGACTCAACTCAAAGAGTCCCACTCAGAGTATCTGGAAAGCCACACTGACAGAGAGGGTACTGCCTTTCCGACAGTATCCTAGGTTGCTGAGAGGAGAATGACCCACCACTGCATTTACTGAAGGGTCCTCTTTCTGCCCATGACCTTCAGGTGTCCAGACTAGTCGGACAGCCAGGAAGTCCTGGAAGTTGTTGAGGAGAGTATATTGCACCCAGAAATGCTCGTGGGCCTTGATGGCACTGGGACAGCTGGCAGTCATGACGAAGTGTGGCCTGTCCAGTCTTATGCTGGGGAGACTATAGTGAGTGTAAATAGAATTGGTGAAGGGCAGTTTAGGAGTGGACCACTGTAAGACTGCAACCAATGGCACCTCCAGTCCCTCACTGGAATCATCTTGTGGCTGGTTACTGAGCTGCAATTGAAAGAGAAAGTTCTGCTCCTCTAGAGCACTGAGCATGCTGGGGAGATGGCTTGATTCACTGTCCATCCTATAAAATGATGCCATGCCAACCTCTCCTGACTGATGACAAACATTGTCAACCAGCAGTACTGAGCCATCTGGCATCATTGGTAAGTATGAGGCATTGAAGTTGGGGAGGATTCTGACATCATGCAAACACACTTCCTCTTGAGAACTCCCGTTTAACACTTTCAGGACAGTTAAGTGTCTCCCTGAAACAGTCATTTGATGACACTTCACTGTGGGTGGGGGCAGGACATTAAGAGTGGTGCTGACCTGGGCTTTGAAGGTGTTTTGGTCCTGGCGGAAAGTTTGGCAGGGGCTCTTCTGTTGGAGAATGCTGAGGTAGCCATGTTCTTGGATTGCAGCTTTCTCCTCTTCTTGCTTCCACACAGTCACTATTATCTTCACTTTGAGAGTGTTGACAGGGAGTTTATCCAGGGACACAGTCAGAGGAAAGAGGACCTCGTCGTTTAAAACAACTGGCTCATCCACAGGAGACTGCACATGAGCCTTGCAGAATTCTCTCACGCCATTGCCCGGGTTGTTGTGAATGAGTAGCGGCTTTCATTCCCTGAAGCCCCGGGACCTCAGGCCCCCTCTACCTGTGAAGCCCACCTCCGCAGCATCATCATCATTCGTGTCCTCCACGCACTCGTCCCTGCTGCTGTGGTAGTCGTGATACAGAGGCTGCGCTCGCTGTCTGATGTCACCGGGGCAAATGCTGGCCACGGCACAAAGAGAGCCGGCCAGCTCCCTCCAAGAGTGGCTGTTGTGAAGCTCTGACCCGCTGCTGCGCAGTGCCACTGTACGAACCTGACCCGGAGGTGATGCTCTGAGAGCGCAAGACCAGGAGAAAGCGCACCGTTTCCCCGAGATAGAGGTGACTGTGACGCGGAAGTGTGCAATATCCAGCTGGGTTCAACAGGTCTGAGATGGGGACGGAGGGGAAATACATAAAGTACTCGCGTTGCGATTCCATCATTAACACCATGACCACACACACACACACACACAAACACAAACACACACTGCACAGCAGCAGCAGTGTAATGATGAAAAACATGAACAACCGCATCAAACATTACATATCCCCCCCACTAGGTGAGGCTCCCAAAGCCCCAAAACATGGACAAACACATTAAACATGACATCATTTCCAAAGTTCTGTAGGGAGCTTGGGGGGGGTCTTGAGGCATGGCTTCGAATGGCATGGCGTGGGGCGTGGCCTGGTGAGACAGGGTGTGGGGCATGGGACCAGGGCAGAGTCAATGGAAGGTGGGGCTGTGAGAGACTTGAGGGGTGGAGCCATGAAAGGTGGAGCCGTGACATGGCGTGGAGCAGACTCTGGCATGGCTGTGACGTGGCGTGGAGCAGGCTCAGGCGTGGCTGTGATATGGCATGGAGCAGGCTGAGGCGTTGCTGTGACATGGCATGGAGCAGGCTGAGGCGTTGTTGTGACATGGCTTGTCGACCATGACATGTCTAAAATGTCTAAAACTAAAGATGTCACTTCTTGGGCTGAGTCGGGTGAGTTTGTGTTTAAAGGTAGAACAATCCCTGGTTCTCACATGCTCGATTAAGTTAAAGGTGTCACGGCTCCACAAAAGATTGCTGATGCACGGAGACCTGTTGGACGGAACGAGTTTCTGGACGCTTTTGCTACTTTAAACATACCATACTCAATGATACCAAATCATTATTTCAGACACGCAATTAACTCTTTCAAAACCAAATCGACACCATCTATAACCAACTCATCTAAGAAGAGTAAAAAACAGAAAGTGCACCCGAGTTCACCATCAACACATTCAAATTATTCAGATGGCCAAGTATTCAAGTCAGTGGCTAAGTTTTTAATCTCAGAGTTTTGAATGTTTTGTGTTCTCATGTTTTGATCTTGTTATTACCTGTATTGTTGAATGTGATGTATGTATAATAAAGTTGTTTATTGAAAATATTAAGCATAAGACATAAACATTTCACCAGTCTGAACACATTGAACACACTTGAAAACATTTTCATTACAATGAGATTGTTTTAGTTTTTTTAGTTTAGTTTTAATTTAGTTTTTTTAACAAAAGCTGACACCTTTTTGTCATTTTTAATAAAATCATTGCTATACAGCTTCAACACATTAGCATAATCATACCCCTTTGCCATGTGGTAGAGAAAGAACACACAATGCTGACCACAACTCTCTGATGAATAATCTTGGACTTGCACTGATGAATGCTGTACCACACTAGAACTGCAGTTTAGATAGTTTTTGATAATCGACGGAAAACGGGGGTAATCTGGTTTATTACCAAAACTGTCGAAAAACACCCCACACCATCCTCATTTATGTAGATGGCTAACCTGTGTTCACCTGGGAGTCCTGAAGGATGTGTGTTGATTATAACCATTGATGGTAATTTTCTTAATGGGTCTTTTGGTAGATAGTCACATGGGAGAACACCGAGAAAATGGATGTTGCATGAGATCTTATCCATGATAGTCGTAAGCTGGACAGTGTCCATTTTTACATATTAATAGTAATCAACCAGGATCTGTTGGCGATTTGACACTTCGATAATGCTGTCGAATATGGCATAAATAATTAAGTTGATCGTTCGGTGTAGCGGTTGTCTAAAACAAGCTTCTAGTCTAATATTTCCAGACTTGATAAGCGATATATGCTGACTGCACTCTTCATCTAGTGTGAAATTGAATGCATAGAGGGTATAGTCGTGCAGAAAATCCTCCCTATCAATAGATAGAGCCTGATTTTTAAGATGATTTCCAGAAGCCAATGCTAACTGGTAAAATTACTGCACTGCAGAACCACTTTCAAATTCAGGCTGCAGAGGCTTCGCTGGGTGCTGCTGTCTGTCCAGATAAATGGCCAAAAATTCTAGGTCATAGTTTTTAAATGCAAATGGATTTTATTATAGGATCCTGTAAACGCATCATTATCAGTCATCGCTAGAACAACAGATTTTGGTAGAGTTCCTAAGAATAAGTTTTCTTGATTGCAGACACGTGAACCTGAAGGAATTGAGAAGTTTTTCAGGCATGCTCTGTCGATGGGGTACTTGGCAGTTGTTGAGAGCAGTGCTTGTGCATGCCCCAATCTCACAGCTGGTGATACAGACACTTTTTTCACAAATAGCGAGGCTGACAGGATGTTTAGTTTATAGGCTACAGCGTTGCTCCTCATCAAGCAGAATTCATCTTTACCTCTCGTCATGTGAATTTTAATGTCCACCCCGTTTAGCATCAGTTTTTTTTTAAAGAAAATATCACTGTGAACGGGTGCGAGTAGCTCAACCACATTACTGGCATTGGTAAAGGCCGCTCTCTTTGTCAGACCGCGATTACCCCCAGCGGGGTATGCCACATCCATATGACCAGCTGTGTCTTTGTAAAAGAGCCAGGCAGAGAAAAGCGTTTCAAGGGCATCTTTACCATAATTGGTAAGACATTCTATTATGCATCGATAAGGATGTGTGCTAGAACTCTGTGATATCATACGGTCTCCAAGCGACACATCCACTTGTGAAAATATTGTTGCCCCTGCATACAATTAATAATTAATAAGACCCACTGGGGCTACATCTGCAATATCTGTGCCGTCAGCATTAGTGATTTTGAAACGCAAAAACACCAATGTGTTGTTAGGTCTACATAATCCTCTCCAGTCCCCACGATAAAAAACTCCAAAGGTGATGAGTCCGATATCGCTGATAATGGTGGTACTTCTATATAAGTATTTTTTTCAATAGCAGTTTGAGTCAATGGCACTGTGAACAGATCCAGTTCGATTTTTAAACATTCTTCTGACATGTTGTGTAGTAAAGCCATGATCTAAAATATTGTTTTAACAGAGCTCTTTGGTCTTTTTGATGACGTTTTGTTGTCTCCTTGCTCTTGCGTTTTAGGACTGACGCTTTCTTAGGTGTATGTTTTGTTTTCTTCTGCGTTTTGGCCACTCCTCCGCACCCCTGGTGGCCTAGATGCTCTTTTGCGAGCCATCGCCATTAGCCTGGACCGTCTTGAGTACTGTTGTTATTAAAAGAACGTGATAATATGTTGCTAACAACGTCACTTAGTATGTTTTTTGCAGCTGATTTAAGATGTGGCTTGGCTATGCTAAATCCTCATTTTAGCAATGGTATAGCCATTCTAAAGTGTCCTCTAAACATCCCCCCAGACCAGCTCCATACATAAGTTTGGTTACCAGTTTATATAGCAGCCCCTGGTTTAATCCTAAAATATTAGCCAACTTTCCATAAAATGTCAGTGACGTCTTCAGAGGGGCTTTCAGAAACACTTTGTTTTTAACATGGTCATAACCAAGACTCACCCGTGATGGCAGGTTTGCGTTGATCTCCCTGATCAAAAAAACGATGTCATCATAATATCCAGTCTTTAACCTGTAAGGTACATTTGATATCTTTTGATTGCTGCTGATGAAAATCTCTATCTCTTTGCCTTCAACAGGATAGTCGGTGATGTGTTTCTCACTATCTGTTGCAGTTGTTTCACCATAGTTGAGAATGAACGCAGCATCTTCCTCATTAAATGTGTACCATGACACGGGATATTCAAATTCGATCAATTCAACTTGCCATTCTCCTTTTATGTTTATAGTTCTCGCTAACCTGGTTGTATAACTAGATATGCGGTTTTCCGGATAAACAGATAACAAGGCGTTGCAGGGCAGCATGACATAAAATCCACCCTCAGTCATGGTTGGTTTTTACATGAATGTGTGCTACCTATGTAGGTCTGTTGTTTTTATATCTTCTGTACATCAACCAATTCTTTCTGGTTGATCCACGATGCGAATTTTGTAGGCCATCCGAGCCAGCGAACCAACACTAAAGTTTTCTGGCCTTGTTTCTTCTTGTCTAAAATTTTTTCCACTTTAAATGTCTTGTTTTTGTTCACAAATATTTTTTGTAATTCCTCCTCATAAAAAACACAGTCGATGACATCGCCATCATAATCACACAATATGTAGACAGGTGGTTCGCGTGGGATGCACACTGTTATAGTGAAAAACTCCTGCGTATAGTTTTCCTCATACCCTTTTGTGAATGGGCCTCTTACTTTAGAAATTCTAACAATGTCATCACACTTTATATTTAAATTTTGGGGTGACACTGCGACCCCCACTAGACCCATATAGATTATGAAACACCACAGATTCATTTTCTTTGTTCACATCAACCGGTCTCATCTTGATGCTTCTGTGATAGCTGACATTGTATCCAGCCGTGATGTCTTTAAGTATATCGATGTAGCGTTTGGAGTTTGTAGCTGTTAAATACCTCCACATCCTACCTTTTAAGGTTCTATCAAACCGCTCAACGACACAGGGTTTTAATTCTGTGGCGGGTGCAAAATGGGTGATGATGTACTTTTTTGTCATGCTTTGAAAACGCTTGTTAAAAAACTCCTTTCCTTTGTCTGTCTGTAATTTGTGTGGCACACGTCCCTCTTTCAGTATAGATTCAAAAGCTTTAGTCACCTCGGCGCCGCTATTGTTTTTTAACACACGCGTCCATGCATATTTACTAAACAGATCTATGCACGTCAACAGAAAATGATTGTTGTCATTTTCCTTGGCGTATGCAGACATATCAACTAGATTGGCCTGGAACTGCAGTACCATAGACAAAACCCCGATTCCTTTTGTATTTTAGATGGGCAGTTCTGTGTAGTGTGTAAGCATCCTCGCCGGCGAGCCAGTCCGAAACTTGTTTATCGGTTAAACGAACACCTGTTTCTTTTAAAACACAATCTTTTAAACGTTTTTTTACCTCCTAAAGATCCTGGGTTAGAAGGTGTGTAATAAATATTTTTCATTTCTTTGGACATATTGTCACTTCAGTATCCACAAAAGAATAACTCAGATGGTTTAAGTGTTTGGGGTTTTTATTTCAGTAAAAGAGAACATTGGCATCATACAGCATCGAGATACTGTAGAAATTTTATACACATCACAATGTTTTTCTCAAGAATGTAATCAACTAGTGTTTCGATAATTTCATAAACATCAGTCTGGTCATTTCTTGACACTGTGATTACACATAAATCAGTCACATACGTAAACATACAGATTATGTCAGCAATTCTAATACAACTGCCACATTCAGTCACCAGGTCTAGAATTTTTCTGATAGTTGCACAAATTGGTTCGCCCGCATTAATACACATACGCATCATACCTGTCCACTCATTTGACATGCCTTTTACAACAGACATTTGCTTCTTGAGGTTTGTTAAATGTTTGGGATCAACACCACATTCGTTTACAGCAACAGGTACATCAACACAGTCATTAATGATCTTGTACATTAAGTTCGTCAACTCACATCTAATACGACGTTTAAGTAGACACTTTGCCAGTCCTGTTGGACAGCATGTTTTCCCCATTTCAGTATCACACACAGGCAACTTGTGCAGAGCCTTTCCAGCTGTCCACGGCAAGACAATCTGTTCGCTGCTGACATCCACAACTTTCTCTCTGACTTCACGAAGCTTTTCCACAATGTAAACTTCATCACGCAGTTCAAGCATAATAGTGTCCACCGCCCCCTGAATCCTCTGGGGGTGAATCCTCAAACCACACCTGGTCTGTGCTTGAGCTATGATGTGTTTAAGTCCTGGTTTAACCAGATTACGTGACAGTTCCTCAAAGTATGCATCAAAGAAATAGGCGTCAGGTTCAAACAAGCAGGAATGTCTAATCTGACTCGGATGGTCCACCTCGCAGCCCAAACAGAGTTCTTTCAGCTTTTTGTTGATGAGATGTTCCAGAAGGACCACGGCAGTCGCTTTTATGATTTTGAAGCTGTCAGAGCGGATACAACTGTCTGTGTCATCAATCCCAGCATAGGCCACAGCTCCAGCTATTGCTCCAGCATTGCCGTATGGCGTTGTAAGGAAGGTCAGGTTGTGATACTCCAGATCCTTGCAAAATGTATCCAACCAGTTGTTGTCACAACTTTGTGGGTGGGGCTCCAGCTGTGTTGCATTGTCATCAGGCATCACAGTTGCAGTCTCAGGAGTGTTGGTGTAGCAGTAGACAGTCATAGATTCTTGAGACATGGTGAATGTGTGTAGCGAATGTACCGAACTGCTGGTGTTTTTAATGGCTGTAATATGGGGGCAGACTTAAGAGGCGGTCTTCGGTGTTGTTGACGCCCTGCTCAGGGTGAAACAATATTGTCTTTACAGAATTGTAGTGATCATACATGTCACACCATCTAAACATCTTGTCAATACAGGTAAAAATGTCGTCAAGCATACGAACATCTTTCTGCTGAAACAAAAATTTCATGTCATAGTACATGTGATGCTCAGACTCAGGAATAGCCCATGCACTTTCGCAGAGCTTTGTCTTGTCATTGCAGCAAAAAATATAAGGAGTCATGGCGTCCCACTCACCGATGTACAGTGTCTCATCGCCACAGTCATTCAAATCTCTCCAAATGTAATTGTAAAACATAAACCAGTCTTTGGCAGGGAAAATCAGGCAGGGTTGCTGTGATGTAAAATCATCTCCAATTTCCACAGCATATAGTTTCACAGTCCGCATCACCTTGTCAAACACATATCTTCCTACACGATTACCAGACAATGAGAAATCACATTTCGCAAAATCCACATCTTCATGAAGAAACATTGCCAAACTAACATTTAGTTTTTTCCTTGGTGCAAAAGTCAGTTCCTCTCTCATTTCAACAGTTCCTCTTGTTGGTGAAATACACATCACTCTTCTAGGGGTTTTAGGAGTTCTCGGAGCAGCCATTGTAACAGAAAGTTGCAGAGTGTCTTCTGTGTTTTAACTACGGCATCTTAAACCATTATTTAAGCAACAAATTCAGGATGTAGGTAGTGATGTAGGTGTGAAAAGCATACCAGTAAGGAACAATGGTGAGAGGTAAGACATCATTAACATAAACACACCATAAACAATCATTGACATCCAACGACCGATCAATACACTCCAGGAAGAACATGTCCAAACATGTTTTTTAACATGTCCGGACTATCTTCTGCCTGACAATCAGGGGTGACAGGGGGGTCATAAATTACGTTACACATACCTGTCAATCAAGGGTGACAGGGGGGTCATAACTCACATGTCATAAATCAATCAATTTGACATTTTGACACATAGTATAGGTTATAACTACTAGTGGCACCCTCTTTGAATCAAGCCATAGAGCTATTGCAGGATGCTTTTCGATCACTTCAGCTTTCACTGTTAAAATTAAAACTGATCCTAAATTAAAAAAGATCAAATATATGACCTTTAGTTGTTCTTGCTCTATGGCAGCTGATCCTATTATTTTAACATTCGAAGGTATGTGTATAGAAAGAGTAACTTCTTACAAATACTTAGGCATATGTCTTAATGAAAAGTTGGCCTTTAACGTGCATATCGATAATCTATTAAAAAAGCTCAGGCCAAAACTGGGCTATTTTTCCCGTTTAAAAAATGCTTTCCATTTGAGGCCAGAAAGAAAATTGTGCAAAGAGAATTTCTATCTGTATTAGACTATGGTGATGTGATTTACATGCATGCAACTTCTTCTCTACTTAAAAAAATTATTCTGCATGTCATGTTGCATTACACTTTGTAACAATTGCAGGCTCACGCACTCACCATTGTATTTTACATGAATCTGTAGGATGGTCCTCCTTATACCAAAGGAGAAAAATACACAAGTTGCTATTTATTGCCAAGGCATTGTTAGGCAAACTACTTATATCTCAAGCCTCTTATCCTATTATACAAGCAACTATATTACTAGATAAACTACCAGAATTCATTTAAATGTCCCCAGGGTACACTCAGAGCTTGGTAAACTGGCTTTCTCTTTTTGTGCACCCTGGGTGTGGAATGAGCTGCAAATTACTATTACCTTTGAAACACTCCCTTCTTTGAATACCCATAAAGGTCTTTTACAAACTGCCCTGAAGAAAACATGCTGCTGTTCTACATAATCATTGAACTGATGTGGAATGTGTTATGGATATCACTATGGCCTGTATGCTTTTTCTTTTACTATTTCTCTTATGTTGCTTTATTTATTTTTTTTTATATGTGCTACCATGTGAACTCCCTGAAAGACTCCCTGAAAGAAAAGATCTTGTATCTCAATGGGACTTTCCTGGCTAAATAAAGGATAAATACATAAATAAAATAAAACATGCCCACGGGAATGATAGCGAACACAGCTATCATGAGTCCCAAAAGCCTGTGAAATTGTTCTCACAGGGAGAACGCGTCCCACTCTGAACATCGCTAGACACTGGAGTAATGACAGAACGCGAGTTGGAGACAGACGCAACTGCATTGCCTGCGAGTCCAGCTCCACACCTAGAAACAGAGTCTGTTGCCTTGGCAACAGGTCACTCTTGTCCAGGTTTACCCGCAGCCTGAGAACGACATCTCGATGTTGGACAGCCGGAGTCTCTGAGTGAGCTAACACCAACCAGTCGTTGATATAATTCAAAACACGAATGCCTTGAAGCCTCAAGGGCGTCAGAGCTTCATCCATACATTTTGTGAAAATGCGTGGTGCCAGTGCAAGTCCGAACGGAAGGACGCAAAGTTGGTACGCTTTTCCCCAAAAAAAACGAATCTAAGAAAATGCCTAAGCTTCGGCGCAATCTGAATATGGAAATAAGCATCCTTCAAATCTATTGTTACAAACCAGTCCCTTGACTGCACTTGTGACACTATTTTTTTCTGTGTCAGCATTCTGAAATGGCATTTCATTGGAGTTAGATTGAAACATCTCAAATCCAGAATGGGACACAGGCCGCCGTCTTTTTTCGGGGACCAGGAAATAACGTCTGTAAAAGCCGCATTCTCTGAGAAGGGAGGATCTCCACTATTGCCCCTTTTTCGAAGAGAGAGTGAATCTCCCGAATCAAAATAGCGGCTTGTCGGAACAACCCCATTGAATACTGACGGAGCCCGCCTGAACTTAATGACATCACATAACCATGCTTTATCGTTTGAAGTACCCAGTTCGAAACACCTTGCAACTGCTCCCAAGCCACTAGATGGGCAGACAGAGGAATTAATGCATGGCTCTCGCCTGTAGCGTGACATATAACCACAAGATGGCATGATTGGCGTACTTTTGGTGACTGCCCAATAACCAGCGACACAGCAGTGGGGGCCTTGAATGTGGGAACATTTACACTTTCTAAACTTAACAAATTTGTGTCTTCAGTGCTCAAATGCTTAATGAGTGTTATTAGAAGAAATGGTGATGTTTCACAGAGGTAAACACTAGAATGTCCCAAGTTTTTTGGAGCGTGTTGTAATCATCTGATTTGAAATTACTGTACATTTTCAAAAAACAAACAAACAATGAAATTCCAAAGGTTAAACATCATATAATATTTAGTTGTAGTGCTTTCAATACATCAAAGGGTGCATATAATTTACAAATCACTCATTTTTGTTTTTATTAGCATTTTTCATACTGTCCCAACATTTTCGGAATTGGGGCTGAGTGTGTGTGTGTGTGTGTGTGTGTATATATATATATATATATATATATATATATATATATATATATTAAGACTGTAACGATTAAAATTTTTTATCACGATTAATTGCAATATCTTTATAAACATGAGTGGACAAAATATGCTTCCTCCAGATGTATTTTTCAGTCATCCACACAAAACCTACCCCACCAACAGAGTTGAACAACAGAAAATGAACACAGCACAACTCAAGTGTATTATGACAGGATTTATTTACTCCTTTTTATGGAGTTTTGACAGACATTCAAAAAAGTCTGCACTGTCATTTACAATTGACAACTCTGTGTATAATACATCAAAAACTCCTTTTAGACCCCGGTCACCATTGTAACCGGTGGGATTAAATGGGTTGATGACAATGTAGATTACCTGTAGGGTTCCAGCAATGTCTTCAACTTCTGCACTGGCTAGTGCACTATCAAACAGAGACACTGTGACAGAACCTTGGAGACAGCAGCAAGGTTTCCGTTAGTTGGTGTTCTGTCGAAGTCTGTTTCCTCCTATGTTTCCCCTTTGTGTTTGTATACTCATTGTCAGTCTCGTTTTTAAATGTTTGTTTATATTGTCAATATCCTGTAATCTGAGCCTTTAGTGGCTTTTTATTCTGTTTGTTTAATACAAGGAAAATTTGTCTGGCTGGCTGGTAGCAAAACAAGGTGTAAACAGACAAACACTATTATCTCTTTTAAAGCAAATAGGCATCATTGATTGGAGAAACAGGTATTATTACATGTAATGCATTCCTCTGTTTATTCAATGGTAATTTGTTTATCTTTATTCAGGATATGTCCTGCTTACTAAATCTTGTGCATAGTCTGAAATTTATATTTTATCCTAATCTAAGGGGTACACTATTTTTAATGTAGGAAAACCAAAGTAATGTCATGTAAAAACACAGATCTCATAGAAATAGATTCACAAGCGTATACATGATTCATTACATAATTTTAACACATGCAGCCTAACAAACATTTCATTTATTCGATATGCAATAATACTGGCAAATTGATACAAATTTAATTATTTTTAAATTTGTAAAATAATTTGCAAACAAATTATTATTTATTTTATTTGTACTGATCAAATGACCCTTTCTGGCATACTGCTAGGCTATTTAGGCTTCTGACTAGCACTAGAATGAGGGACAGTACTTGGGAGCCATGCACCTTTAAGTGTCCATAATATTCTGTTTTCCTTTTGCGAGTGTATGATAGAACTTTGACCCGTATGGTAAAAAGTTTTGAAATTTGGCATTTTAATTGAGGTGGAACTGAATATTTTTTATAGGAGTTTTAAGATCGATGTCTCACTGTGGGGAAGAGTTTATATGTGGACAGCCCCCAAGTCACACAACATGACTCTCGAAATTTACAATAATAAATATATTCAAACATATACTGCGTACATGTTGTCCAAAAAAAATATGAAATATGAGATAATGTGCGTGCTATTCTTTACTAATGAATTTATCCCTCCTATGGTCTTCATAAACAAGCCCTATCACTGGTCCTCCCGGTCATTTTTGACCAGAAAGGTGTAATTTATTTATTTATTTATTTATTTTTGATGGTGATGATAATGATACCATTTCTTCTTCCCTGAAGTAATAACAATACAGTTATGCACTTCTTTTGCTATTTTGATCTTATTTACATGTAAATGTCTCGATTTTACCATTAATTTGCTTATGCAAATAAGCAGATTTATGAAACTTTAGAGCAGTAAAAACCTACACTTCTATAAGTTGAAACATGAAAAAAATATGAGAACGCAACATATATTGTAGACAGATTGCTCACATCTGGTGAACAAAATATAAATAACATGACTTCATGTCAAAAACCATGTTGTGGCAATAATAGCCAGTAGATGGCTGCAGTGTTCTGTGTGTTGTCTGATTGCTGTAGCATAATTTTATATTTTATCACAAGATATGCATTTGGATATATAGTATATTTAGACATTATCAAACTATTATTTATCAAAGTTCTGAAGTTTTGAAGAGTATAAAACAGAAGAATCAGAGTAAATATTTTGCAGTTTTAAACTTTCCATAGTAAACATTTATTTTGCAAACATTTTCAAGTCAGTGAGGTGAACAGCAAAAAACATCTTTATTTCTGTGTGTGTGAAATGATGAGTAGGCTACTGAAAAGTGCTATATCAATAAAAATGACTTGACTGCACACAGAGGACAAGACAGCAGTGCTCAGCCATTCTGCAAGCTTCATTTCTAAACTTAATGTAACCAATTTAAACTTATTGGAGCACATTAATGATAAAAATGTAATACATGTACTAAATAATATGACATTTGTTGGGATCATTTGTTTAGAAAGAAGACTAGTTTGCTCTAATACGCTTGACACTTTTGCTATGGCTTAATAAGATACCAGAATATCATTATCGCCCTCAGATTTTACTGGTGTTGTTCCGAAATCTGAGTTCCTGAGATAATCGTTCTGAAAGGTTAGAAAAATCTACAATATTTGATCCTGCTTTTTGCTTCCTTTTCATCTGTCCAGCATATTGGGTCTAAAATGTCAGTTATTCAGTTGTACTGAATCTTATCACGCCTTGTTTATCACCGTGCTTGTTTATGCAATATTTTAGTTGGTTTCAAAATGCTTTCATCTGCCAATAAGTACTCACAGGTATATTTAATGCACTTCACCATGCTGAAAATAATGTATGTTAGCCTACTCATCTAAACAACATCTAAATTAAATAAATGAAATAAAAAACAACTAAATTAACTGTATTCAAGTCAAAAATATTATTCAACATCACTGAATTAACCATAATTCTGGTTACATCAACAAAACACATCTAGAACAGGTAGAAATAGCTCCTTAAGGTAATTCTGCAGAATTCCACAGATTTTTCCAAAAAAGAAAATATGAGAAAAGTTAGCAGATTCCATCTGGGCCTGCTCATGTGATATTGCTTAAATGAAAGCAAACATCCAAATCATCACAAAAATATACCAGATAATGTTGCAGATATTTTCCTCATTAGGGCCCAGCATGAGATTGAGCAGCCTGTTCTAAAGGAAGTTGCTTTTGAGTGCCATCTGCTGGTCGAGGGTGAGATTTGACCAATCAGACGTCACTATAGTCTGGATAAAGAGAGAACATTGTAGAGAGAGGTCAAATCAGTGGTGGTGTACTGACTGTGCAGATTAAAGAAATAAAACAAGAGGCTTGAGCACAGTTACTTAAATAATAGTCACTTCACACATACAGCCTTTTTCTAATAATTAACTAAAATTTTCAGTTTAGGGGTCATGTGTGAATGCAACCAGTTTGAAAATACAAATATAAATTTAGCACTGGCAATTTCCCTGAATTAGAAGTTGTAACATTACCTTGAAAAGTTCAGTTTTGATGCAGTGAGTCAAGTACCTGTTTGAGGGTGTAAAAGGTCAGCACTGACATAAGGCAGAGAAGATTCTGTTACTTTGGAGCAGAGGCGATTCTAGGATTTCAATCTTGGGCTCAGACCCCAGTGACACTATTAGATGTGCACATTTTATGTATTCCACACTTTAGCATAGATAGTGTTTTGCTTTTTGTTTTTTTGTTTTTTACTGTGTTTACATCATTCAAGATAGCCAGCTAATACACTGTACATTCAGAATATTGTCATTTTCTATAATAAACACTTATAAAGTTATAAACAACTGAAACAATTTAAAGAACCATTCTAAGATGTGTTTTCTATTTATTTTCCATTTATGAACACACTGAAAGAAAATTGTGTTTACTATAGAAAATCAATAATTTTGCAACTTCTATAGATTAAAGTTCTATCAACCACCACAAAAACTATTATTACAATAAATGTTACATTTGGCTTGGTTGTTTTTAGAGGGGTGAATGAACTCCAGATGATGTTTCTGTATGTCTTTAAATTGTGATTTGAGTCTTTTGAATTCAATCAAAAGAGAAAATTCTCCAAAAAGAGATTTTCATTTCAATAGAATAACCATGGTAATATATATATACACTGATCAGCCACAACATTAAAGCCACCGCCTAATATTGTGTAGGTTCCCGCGCCAAACAGCGCCAACCCAATTGTACAGAGCGGTTATCTGAATTACCATAGACTTTGTCAGTTTGAACCAGTCTGGCCATTCTCTGTTGACCTCTTTCATCAACAAGGCATTTCCATCCACAGAACTGCCCTTCACTGGATGTTTTTTTTTTTGTTTTTGGCACCATTCTGAGTAAATTCTAGAGACTGTTGTGTGTGAAAATCCCAGGAGATCAGCAGTTACAGAAATACTCAAACCAGCACATCTGGCACAAACAATCATCCATGCGAATATCTAATCAGTCTATTGTGTGGTAGCAGTGCAGTGCATAAAATCATGCAGATACGGGTCAGGAGCTTCAGTTAATTTTTACATCAACCATCAGAATGGTGAAAAAATGTGATCTCAGTGATCTGGACCGTGGCATGATTGTTGGTGCCAGATGGGCTGCTTTGGTTGAGGGTTGGTGCTGTTTTGGCGGCACGAGGGGGACCAACACAATATTAGGCAGGTGGTTTTAATGTTGTGGCTGATCGGTATATATATATATACAGTTGTGCTCAAAAGTTTGCATACCTTGGCAGAAATTGTGAAATTTTGGCATTGATTTTGAAAATATGACTGATCATGCAAAAAACAAAACAAAAAAAAAACTGTCTTTTATTTAAGGATAGTGATCATATGATGCCATTTATTATCACATAGTTGTTTGGCTCCTTTTTAAATCATAATGATAACAGAAATCACCCAAATGGCCCTGATCAATAGTTTACATACCCTTGAATGTTTGGCCTTGTTACAGACACACAAGGTGACACACACAGGTTTAAATGGCAATTAAAGGTTAATTTCCCACACCTGTGGCTTTTTAAATTGCAATTAGTGTCTGTGTATAAATAGTCAGTGAGTTTGTTAGCTCTCACGTGGATGCAATGAGCAGGCTAGATACTGAGCCATGGGGAGCAGAAAAGAACTGTGGAACTTTATAAAGATGGAAAAGGATATAAAAAGATATCCAAAGCCTCGAAAATGCCAGTCAGTATTGTTCAATCACTTATTAAGAAGTGGAAAATTCGAGGATCTGTTGATACCAAGCCAAGGTCAGGTAGACCAAGAAAGATTTCAGCCACAACTGCCAGAAGAATTGTTCGGGATACAAAGAAAAACCCACAGGTAACCTCAGGAGAAATACAGGCTGCTCTGGAATAAGATGATGTGGTTGTTTCAAGGAGCACAATATGACGATACTTGAACAAAAATTAGCTGCATGGTCGAGTTGCCAGAAAGAAGCCTTTACTGCGCCACTGCCACAAAAAAGCCTGGTTACAATATGCCCAACAACACCTTGACATGCCTCACAGCTGGCACACTAATTTGGAGTGACGAGACCAAAATGGTCACAAACATAAGCGCTATGTTAGGGGTCAACAAGGCCTATAGTGTAAAGAATACCATCCCCACTGTGAAGCATGGTGGTGGCTCACTGATGTTTTGGGGGTGTGTGAGCTCTAAAGGCATGGGGAATCTTGTGATGGCAAGATGAATGCAGCATGTTATCAGAAAATACTGGCAGACAGTTTTCATTCTTCTGCACGAAAGCTGCGCATGGGACGCTCTTGGAATTTCCAGCATGACAATGACCCTAAGCACAAGGCCAAATTGACCCTCCAGTGGTTACAGCAGAAAAAGGTGAAGGTTCTGGACTGGCCATCACAGTCTCTTGACCTTAATATCATCGAGCCACTCTGGGGAGATCTCAAACATGCGGTTCAGGCAAGACAACCAAAGACTTTGCATGACCTGGAAGCATTTTGCCAAGACGAATGGGCAGCTACACCACCTGCAAGAATTTGGGGCCTCATCAACAACTATTACAAAAGACTGCACGCTGTCATTGATGCTAAAGGGGGCAATACACAGTATTAAGAACTAAGGGTATGCAGACTTTTGAACAGGGGTCATTTCATTTTATTCTTTGTTGCCATGTTTGTTTAATGATTGTGCCATTCTGTTATAAACTACAGTTGAATATGAATCCCATAAGAAATAAAAGAAATGTGTTTTGCCTGCTCACTCATGTTTTCTTTAAAAATGGTACATATATTACCAATTCTCCAAGGGTGCGCAAAATTTTGAGCACAACTGTATATACATATATACACTACCATTCAAAAGTTTAGGGTCACTTACTCATTCTTTATTTTTTTCACATTTTAAAATAATAGTAAAGTCATCACAACTATGGAATAATAAATGGAAATATGGGAATTATGTTGTGACTAAAAAATTCAAAAATAAATCAAAACTATGTTATATTTTAGCATCTTCAAAGTGGCCACACTTTGCCTAGATTTTGCAGAAATGTACTCTTGGCATTTTCTCAACCAACCTCGAGGTACTTCTTGGGGTGCTTTTTAAACAGTTACCATCTATATGCTGGGCACTTAGTGGCTGCTTTTCTTAATTATTCGGTCCAAGTCATCCATTTAAAAAACTTTTTTTTTTTTTTTTTTTAAATAAAATTTTAGTTTTGTAATTATATTTTTGCCTACAAAGCTAATTTCAAACATTTAAGCATACGCCTTCAGATCAAAAGATTTGTAAGGTCATGAGAAACATTTCAGGCAAGTGACCCCAAACTTTTTTGCGTGACTCTGCTTTTTTGAAAAAAGGCCAATGAGAATTGGCGAGTGGAATTTGCATGCCACGCCCCCGGACATACGGGTATAAAAGGAGCTGGTATGCAACCACTCATTCAGGTTTTGTGCTTTCAGTGGTTAGTTCAGCATTGTGCCAAGAGGGACACGATGTCTCGTTCCCTCCATCAGGGAATGGAGGTTACGAAATTAACCAGGACGTTCCCTATCTGTCACTCACGTTGTGTCGATGTAGTGACACTAGGGGTCCCTATAAAAAATGCCACAACTATCTGAACTGTGTTATGTGAACTGGTGTTGTGTGATGGGCAGACCGCTGTGTGCCTCGTAGCCAGCACACCAGGCCATCACGTAACCTCCCCCAACGCTCTTATGAGCGTCGAACGGACCATCAGGAACAAGCTGACTGCCCAACTATAGGGACAGGCTAGCCCAGCCGAGGCCTCTTTCCCTCTCTTTTCTCCCCAAGAAGAGTGGAATTTGTTAACTGACTGGGAGCCATAAGTGCCTGCGTCGGGGGGTTTCCCTCCCAAGGGGAAGGCACCGCGGAGACCACACCCCGCCCAAAAAGGGGGGAGGGGGTATTTTGAGTGGAATACGTCATATGGTCTTACTGAGTCTTGTCGGAAGTATGTCATGTGGAGAGGTCCCATGGTAGGTCCTACCCGAAGGGGAGGAGTTTCTACAGATAATGGTGACTGAGGCAGAGGGGCCTCTGCCCAAGGAAGATGCAGTTTGCAGAAAGGGAAACGATTTTGCGGAAAATATCACATGGGGTCGCCTTCGGGAACCAGCACATGTGGAGCACCTACTTCAGTACAGGGGCTCATTAGCGCACATACTGGGCTGGTCAGCGAATTTCTCCGCAAACTCAACTGCCAGAGGGCTAAGGAGGAAAGTCATCCAGGGATCACAGTCTGTGAACAGGACTGGGAGTCAAGAGCACACGTCTTTACTGTCCCGGAACTTACCTGCTCGTGCCTACCAATACTCAGGACAAGACCGGCTCAACCCAGAGATTTAGAACCTCGCAAAGGTGTTGGGTGCTGCCCAGCCCACTGCTCTGCAGATGTCTGCCAAAGAGGCGCCACTGGCCAGGGCCCAGGTAGAGTGGGCTCATAACCCCGCAGGGGGTGGCACTTCCTGAGCCTGATATGCCATCATGATGGTGTCAATGACCCAGTGGGTGATCCTCTGTTTGGAGACAGTGCTTCCTTTCCGCTGTCCACCAAAGCAGACAAAGAGCTGCTCAGAGCGTCTAAGGCTCTGCGTGCGATCCAAATAGATGCGTAAAGCTCGCACCGGACACAGCAACACCAAGGCTGGGTCTGCCTCCTCCTGGGACAGCGCTTGCAGGTTCACCACCTGATTCCTATAAGGCGTCATGGGAACTTTGGCACATAGCATGGTCGGGGTCTCAGGATCACGTGAGAGTAACCCGGACCGAACTCTAGGCATGATTCGCTGACAGAGAATGATGGAATGATGGCCATTTTGATGGAAGTGAGCGCAGTCAGGAGGGCAGTCTTTAAAGAGAGTGCCTTAAGCTCAGCTGAGTCCAAGGGCTCAAAGGGAGCTCCCTGTAGACCCCGAAAGACTACAGAGAGGTCCCACAAGGGGACGAGGCACGGTCTGGAGGAATTCAACCTCCTAGCGCCTCTCAGGAACCTGATGATCAAGTCATGCTTCCCCAAGTACTTACCATCTACTGCATCATGATGAGCCGAAATAGCGGCTACATACACCTTCAAGGTGGAAGGGGACAGCCGCCTCTCCAGCCTCTCCTGCAGGAAGGAAAGCACCGATCCGACTGCGCATCTCTGGGGGTCTTCTCATCGGGAAGAACACCACTTAGCAAACAGATGCCACTTCAAGGCATACAGGTGAGGCGCTCATACATAGAGGGAGCCCTAGCCTGAGTGATCATGTCTACCACCGTGGGTGGTAGGCCACTTAGGTCTTCCGTGTCCCGTCCAGGGGCCAGACGTGGAGATTCCAGAGGTCTGGTCACGGGTGCCAGATATGCCCCGTCCCTGAGAAAGAAGGTCCTTCCTCAGGGGAATTCGTCAGGGGGGGCTGTCGCAAGGAGTGTGAGATCCGAGAACCACGTCTGGGTGGGCCAGTAGGTTGCTACTAGGACGACCTGCTCCTCTTCCTCCCTGACCTTGCACAGAGTCTGTGCAAGTAGGCTTACTGGGGGAAACGCATATTTGCGTAGTCCAGGGGGCCAGCTGTGTGCCAGCGCATATATAACGAGGGGTGCCTCGGTCAGGGCGTACCAAAGCGGGCAGTGGGAGGATTCCCGGGAAACAAACAGGTCTACCTGTGCTCCACTGAATCGACTCCAAATCAGAGGGACCACCTGAGGGTGGAGTCTGCACTATCCCCTGAGGGTAACCTGACGTTACAGCGCGTCCGCTGCGATGTTGAGGTCGCCTGGGATGTGAGTGGCTCATAGCAACTTGAGGCGCTGCTGACTCCAGTGGAGGAGACGGCGGGCGAGTTGTGACATCCAAAGGGAGCGTAGACTGCTTGGACGGTTGATGTGTACTACTGTCACTGTGTTGTCCGTCCAGACCAACACGTGCTTGCCCTGGACCAATGGCCAGAACCTCCGCAGGGCAAGCAGTACTGCCAACAACTCTAGGCAGTTGATGTGCCAACGCAGCCGCAGGCCAGTCCAGGAGCTGGCGGTTGTGTGCCCGTTGCATCCGGTGCCCCAGCCCATCTTGGAGGTGTCTGTTGTAACCATGACACACCTGGAGACCTGCTCTAGGGGAACCCCTGCCCATAGAAATGCAAAGTCAGTCCAAGGGCTGAAGAGGCGGTCCAACAGATCGGCGTGATGATCACGCGATGTGTCCCATGGCGCCATGCCCATCTTGGGACTTGAGTCTGAAGCCAGTGCTGAAGTGGTCTCATATGCATCAACCCGAGCGGTGTGGCCGCCACTGAGGATGCCATATGCCCCAGGAGCCTCTGAAGAATGTTCAGTGGAACCGCTGTACTCCATCTGAACGCCTTCAGACAGTTCAGCACTGACTGTGCGCTCTCATTCCTGAGGCTGCCTCTGCGACCTTCATGAAGATGCGAGGGAACATGGACAGGCCGAAGGGGAGGACCTTGTACTGGTATGCCTGGCCTTCGAAGGCAAACTGCAGGAAGTTTCTGTGTCGAGGTAAGACCAAGATGTGGCAGTACGCGTCCTTCATGTCTTCCGACGCGAACCAATATTGATGCCATATGCTCATTAGAGTGCATTTTTGCATCAGCATCTTGGACGGGAGTCTGTGCAAAGCCTGGTTCAGTACTCGCAGGTCCAGGATTGGTCGCAACCCAGCGCCTTTCTTCGGTAAGATGAACCCTTTCTTCATCTCAGCTGGAGGGACAGGCTCTATTGCGCCCTTGCGCAGAAGGATAGCAATTTCCATATGCAAGGTAGCGGCATTCTCGCCCTTCACTGAGGTGAAGTGGATGCCGCTGAACCTGGGTGGGCGCCTGTCAAACTGAATCACATAGCCGAGTCGACGGTCCGTGTCAGCCATCGTGACGTGTTGGAAAGCACGAGCCATGTGACCAAACTCCGGGCAAGGGGAACTAAGGGAATGATCACGTTGGACGTACCAGCGTGTGGGGCCTCGTGGCGGGGCAGAGCTCGAGTTGCCACATCGAGGGGACTTGAGCCCTGTGGCTGTGCTGAGCCAGGGACAACAAAGCACTTACCTGGCTCCTGCCGCCCACCATAAGATTGGCCGAGGAGGGGGGAGAAGGAATCTCATCCCCATAGTCCACTGGAACCAATCCCATGTGGGCATGTTTGTGCCACAGCTGGGCGCACAGGGGCGGGGGATCTGTCGCTGGAGCGCCATACCTGCCAAAATGGGATGGTGGACGGTGGTCATGACGACAGCCGTGCGCACCAGATATGTGACCCAGGAGACGAGGGAACCATTCTTTTGTCAGACTTTTGGGTGCCGCAGCCTCCGGGGCATGTGGCAACATAAGATTCTCCTCCTGGCCCTCCACTGGGGGATGGAGTGGTCTGTCGACCAGCCCCAGAGAAGTGGGTCTCCTCGCCCCTGGGTCACCCATCTCGGGGGCGCTTCGAAGCCTTCCTCGGGTTCTTAGCGGCCAGCCGCAAGACGGGTGGCGTCTGCTTCCTGCGGAGGGCTCCATGCCGGAGCCGGGCCATGGGGGTAGGCTGTGGCGTAGCCGGTGTTGTTGCTGCAGGAGGATGCCCTTGGCGACGAGCAGACAGGGTGCGGGGTCTTAAGCCACGCTGGGGCAGGATATGTTATAAGGCCTCCGTCTGCTTCTTCACCGCTGAGAACTGCTGGGCAAAGTCCTCGACAGCATCACCAAACAGGCCAACCTGGGAAATGGGGGCATCAAGGAACCGTACCTTGTCCGCCTCTCCCATCTCGACCAAGTTGAGCCAAAGGTGGTGCTCCTGGACCACCAGGGTGGACATTGCCTGCCCGAGAGACCGTGCTGTGATGCAAGCGCAGTTCCTGCATCAATCCCGAGTCAGAACTACCCTCGTGCAGTTCTTTTAGTGCCTTGGCTTGGAGTACTTGCAGGAGAGCCATGGCGTGCAGGGCGGAGGCAGCTTGTCCAGCGATACTGCAGGCCACAGTCGTCAGGGATGATGTAAACCTAAAGGCCCTGGATGAGAGCATTGGGTGCCCGTGCCAGGTGGCAGCGCTCTGTGGACACAAGTGCACCGCGAGCACCTTATCCACCGGGGGATCATCGAATACCCCCTGGCCGCTCCACCATTGAGGATAGTGAGAGCGGGGGAACTGAAAGACCGGGACCGGGCAGTAAAAGGTGCCTCTCATGATCTTGTCAGCTCCTCATGCACTTCCGGTAAGAAAGGAACGGGGGCGGGGTGTGGACCGTGGGCGGTGCCCCGAGCCCAGGAACCAATCATCAAGCCTCGAGGGTTCAGGG
Source organism: Myxocyprinus asiaticus (assembly GCF_019703515.2). Lineage (NCBI taxonomy): Eukaryota > Metazoa > Chordata > Actinopteri > Cypriniformes > Catostomidae > Myxocyprinus > Myxocyprinus asiaticus. The sequence continues at coordinate 38,929,103 of NC_059373.1, forward strand.
GAGAGTGGAGGGTTCCACTCTAGCCCGACGCTCGCAGCCTCCTGGGAAAGCATGTCCATCATTTCTGCGTCGGCTTGAGACTGGGCGACCATTCCCGAAGGAGGAAGCGCAGCCGAAGCGTCAGACTGGAAGAGCCCACTCTCCGATGCTGTGCTCGATAACTCATCGTCTTCCCGAGCTCCAAACGAGAAGTTGAACTCGCACTGAGACAAGCCGGCGGTCTCGTGCGAGAGGCCCATCAGGACAAGCGAGCATGCTGAGGAATGGGAGGTCCGTGGGGGGATACCCGGCAGAGGTGGTCCCATTGATGTCCCCAAATCGCCCCCAGTGCTAACCAACGCGGCCTCAAACCCATAGGTAGAAGGACCGGTGCGGGGAGCCGCTGGGGTGGCTTGCTTTCTTAAGAAGGCAAGCCGCGACCGCATCGTTGCCATGGACATGTTCTCGCAATGAGTACATGACCCATCCATGAATGCTGTCTCCGTGTGGGCAGCACCCAGACATAAAAGACAGCGATCGTGACAATCAGAAGGCGAGAGATAACGACAGCAACCAGGAATAACACACAAACAGAAAGGCATTTATAAAAGACGCATCTTTAAAAAGATGTTCCGTGTGTGCCGCTCTTTTAGAAAAATAGATTATTTTTTAGAATATACTCTTTTATTTCTGCCAAAGCACCCAGGGGCGTGCACCAGTGCAGAATGGGGAGAAGCCGCTGAAATGCGCCGTCAGATCCAGCAGATGTGAATGAACAGCCGTGGGAATTCAGCTCAGCGAGCATCGACCGTTTGGCTCCGAAGAGAAAATCTGAATGAGTGGTTGCATACCAGCTCCTTTTATGCCCGTATGTTCGGGGGAGTGGTATGCAAATACCACTCGCCAATTTTCATTGGCCTTTTTTCAAAGACCAGATGTGTTTCGGGCTCCCAAGAGTGACCCCTAGTGTCACTACATCGACACAACATCGAGTGAGTGACAGATAGGGAACATTTAACGGCACTCACCTCCAACTCACATCGCAGTCTCCATCTTTCCATCCAAGATTGCACACAAATGCGCTAGGTTTGTTTCTTTTGAGACTCGGAACTGAGAAGCAGCAACATCAATGGCAGCTCTCCCTTACAATAATCGGGAATTCATGGCAAATTTGCCAGAAACTTGCGGCAAATTCGCCACTGATTGTTTTCACATGCAAATGAGATTTGTGGCAAACTTGCATCAAATTGTCCATTGTTGCCAAAAGTTTGCTGCAAGCTTCTGGCAAACATTGAATTACAAGATCATTTGCATGTGAAAATAATGAGTCCGTGCATCCTGACCTCATACACACTCAAACAGTAAACCTAATGACTGTTTATACATAGCATCAAAGCTGAACTTTTCAGGTAATGTTACAACTTCTCATTCAGGGAAATAGCCAGTGCTAAATTTACCGGTATTTTCGAATGGGTTGTGTTCACACATGACCTCTGAACTGAAAATTGCAGTTAATTTTCAGAAAAAGGCTGTATGTGTGAAAGCAACTAATGTGGAAAACCACATTATTCACCTAAGACTTGTACAAGACAAATTAAAAATAAACATAAATATCAGTATTATCAGTATGCACAACATTTTATCTTTAACTGTTACCATTAATGAGCATAAAGTACTGGGAGTGTAAATCGATGTATGTTAATCAGAACACAATACTTACTGTTTTCTAATTTGACTATCATGCAAATTCTTTAATCTTAGTTGCCAGTAAGACTATCTGAAATCTGATTGTATTTGACACACTTTTGATGTTTGAATGGATCATAATCTACTCACAGTGACAGATGAGTAATTCAGTGGTTGATTAAAACAATAAAGTGCCATCTGATAAAATGGATGAAAGCAAAAATGTGTTTATGTATGTCCCGCCTTTTATGTTATATTTTTCAACATACGATTACATTTCTACCAAGAAATAAATGTTTCAGTTATTAAATAATTGCTTGGATATCTCGAACGCTTACCTGAATGTTTTTTTTTTATCATTAGACATGACATAAAGGTGCCTTGGAGTGTCCTTTAGGAGCTACCTTCATATAGAAAACACTGCGCTGAAATGTGCCCTCTTCCGTTTGCTCGGAAGCCTTGATTCTTTATATGATGCTTGGTCAAACTTTCAGAAGCAAATGGCAAAATTAAAATGGTGATGTACATGACTGACAGCATTTGACTTCATTTTTAATTATTGCCAGATATTTGCTGCTATTGCAATTATGGATAAGAAAATTGAAGTTAGCCCTTCTCAATCATTGATAGTTAGTGTAAATACAATAAGCACTTCCTGAATGTATGGTCACTTAACAGATATTGGGCATAGTCCATTAAATCAGCAGGTCCATCTGAAATAGCCAGGGGATCCGCAGAATTTTTTGGAATCATGAACAAAAACCTCACAGCAAACAATATAGACAGCAGTGGTATTAACCACCATGCAAACCATACAAATACTTGAGGTACCAGAGGTTGGGGGGCCCCCTGATCAGCTGAATCTATATTGTTTTACATAATCATTTTTATTTAATATAACAGGGCCATTTTTAAGACCATGAGAACAGCACAGAATCCAACGCTCCTGATGTACGCATGTGTGAAGATCTGGGCAGATAAAGGTGTGTTTGACTTGGTTTTCACATTTCCTTACAGAGCCAAAGTTATTGATATAGCAGATGAAATCCAAATACAGTGGCCTCCACTAAGATTGCCACCTGTCACATATTCCCTGGTTTTTGTCTAGACTTTTATGTTGAAATTCTTGTTTAGTTCCCCGTTCCTGTTTCAGTTTTGTAGTCTTTTGTAGTTTTATTTTTTGATTGGTTCACCCTGATTGTTTCCCCAGGTGATCCTCATTCTCTGATTGTTTCCCCAGATTTTCCTTGTTTTCCCTTGTGTATTTAAGCCCTTGATTCCACTAGTTAGTTTGGCAGTCTTCACATGTATTGTACCTGGTTCCCTGTGGGTTTGTTTTATTCTGAGTTACCGTGTTCATCTTTTGCTTACATTAAAAGCTACATTTAGATCCTCCATCCTCGCCTGCCTCATTACAGAAAGACCAAAAAATGTATCTAGTGGCTGTCAGAATTCTGCTCCTTAAACAAGGGGACCGTCCAGTTGAGGATCACGTCTGAGTTTTTAGAGCTAGCGAATTTAGTGCACTATCCAGACCGTTCTCTGGTGGTTTTCGTCCGGTCAGAATAGTGAACTGAAGGAGCTAATGCCTCAGGCTGATCCTCACTAGACACTCTACGAATATGTGGAGAAGGCTCTGGAACTTTGCGGTTCCCTTTACACAATGGATTATGGCGTGAACCCTGGGCCAAAACCTGCATCTTTGGCTCTCTTGCTCCAAGCCTTCCATGGCTCCCTTGCTCCAAGTCTTCCGTGACCTCTGCCACTGATGTCGGTGCTTAGGGCCATGAATACCCTACCTCACAAATTGTCAGTGCCTGGAAGCCTCATCCGTCCCAGACTTTGTCTTGTTCCTCTGCTCCCCTTGTGCCCCCTTGAACTGCCTGTTTGCCCTTGTGCCCCCCTGAACTACCTGGGGTTTTTTTTTTTTGTTTGTTTTGTTTTTTTTTTTTTTCATGGACAATTTGTTTTGTGTGTAGTGTCTGGAATCTGCTCTTTAAAGGGGGGCTCTGACATGTATTCCCTGGTTTTTGTTTAGACTTATGTTGAAATTCTTGTTTAGTTCCCTGTTCCTGTGTTAGTTTTGTAGTCCTTTTTGTAGTTTTATTTTTTTGATTGATTCTCCCTGATTGTTTCCCCAGGTGTTCCTTGTTTTCCCTTGTATTTAAGCCCTTGTTTCCCCTGGTTAGTTTTGTCAGTCTTCACATGTATTGTCATGTTCTGTACCTGGTTCCCTGTTTGTTTTCATTTTATTCTGAGTTACCTTGTTCATCATTAAAAGCTGCGTTTAGATCCTCCATCCTCGCCTGCCTTGTTACACCACCCTTGGTAAATTTGAGCGAAGAAGGCTGCAAAAATATTTTTTTGTTTATCCTTTTGATATTTTCATTCAAAATATTCACAAATCTATCCTCTAATGTATATCAATTGCAAACACAACACAAATTGTATTTTTTGTCAAATACATGTGGCACAATTACTGGCACCCTTTTATTCAATATTTTGTGCAACTCCCTTTGCCAAGATAACAGCTGAGTCTTCTCCTATAATGCCTAATGAGGTTGGAGAACACATGGCGAGGGATCTGAGACCATTCCTCCATTTAAAATTTCTCCTGATCCTTCAAATTCTGAGGTCCATGCTGGTGGACTCTCCTCTTTAGTTCACTCCACAGGTTTTCTATGGGGTTCAGATCAGGGGATTGGGATGGCCATGGCAGAACCTTGATTTTGTGGTCCGTGAACCATTTTGATGTTTGTTTTGGATCATTGTCTTGCTGTAAGATCCAACAAGGGCCCATTGTAAGCTTTCTGGCAGAGGCTGTCAGGTTTTGATTTTTTTTATCTGTTGGTATTTGATAGAGTCCATGATGCCATGTATAAGAAAAAGTTGTCCAGGACCTCTGGCATAAAAACAGCATCACAACGTAAAAGATTCACCATATTTAACCGTAGGCATGACGTACTTTTCCATATGGCTACTTTTGTGTGTGCGCCAAACCCATCTCTGGTGTTTGCTGCTGTTGGGCCTCATGTATTCAGATAGAAGACAAAGGCAGGCCTAACAGTCATAAAAAACATTCCTCAAGCCCCCTCCTTCTAAGTCGTAAATCTTACTGATAAAAATCGCGCCAAAATCAAACAAAGGGAGTCCAAAACAGACTACAAATCCATGAAGCCTTGCTCACTAAAGGATCGAGCTCTCAGCTCCTATTGGATGAGGCACACAACAGAACGTCCCTCAAACATGACATCATCAGGAGTTCAAATAAATCTGAAATGCTTAAAGATTTCGCTTCCGGCGACTTCGTTCACCGAATACGGACGTAGCTTTTTGCTGCTCTCCGGTGTAACCTCGTGGCATAAGGAAGTAATGTCCGACTTGAAACTGTAGCCATACAATCTCCATCTCGCTGGACGAGTTGAGATTACTCTGTGTTCAACCAAACACTCTAACGGATCCGAAGGAGACCGCCGAGCAATTCGCATCTTCATCCGTTGGCCTACAGAAGTGAAGAGATTAAAGATTTCTCTTCCATCTTCAATCAAGTCCACATTTCTGAGTTCTCCGCCAGCCCGCCGAGAATCAACAGCCGTACCGCCCTCTGAGAATCAACAGCCGTACCGGCCGCCGACAGCGCGAGGAAACGGCTCTCGTCATCACACGAGCCTCAAGAAACCGGGTCAGAGTTAAAGGACGGAGGAAAACACATTCTACCTGTGTCCTCATGCGATTCAAGTAAGAGGTTTACGTCTGGGCAGAGATAGAATATTATAGCGTGTTATTCTTGTGTTTCAAGGTTTTTGTTTGTACAGTTTACGGACCGCCATGTCCGCTAATTATTAATACTCAGGGTATTAATTATCATGAATTTGTTTTGCTGTATTGTAGTCCAACCAAATTGGACTGTTGTGCATTTTCGCCATCGCGGGTGAGACAGCAACTGAGTTCATCCATTAAAGAGTCAAATAACAAGGGACTTTTACGAGCCCCGCTCGTAAAACCGCGTCTCTGAGTGATGAACACGGCTGCTTCATCTCCAGCTATCGCGAAATCAGCTTTCGGGCTGTCACTTAATCATCTCTCTCTCTCTCTCTCTCACTAACCACACTGACACACACACACACACACACTGTCACACACACACCTTATGTGTTATAGGATTATTTTTATTTCCATATCTAATCATATCACTGTTTAGTTTGTAGTTGTAAGTCGGAAGTTTATTGACTGCATTGTATTAATTATTAATTGATATTACTGCATAAATAAACTTTGTTTATATTACAAAGAGAAGTGTTTTGGTTTGTTTTGCATACGCCTGTGTCGTGCTGACGGGATGTCAGTGCTCGGATTCAAACCTTCATTCATTGTTTTTTATTCGAAAATCGATATTCTTCGGATGTCGATTTTCCTAAGAAAACAATCTAATATTGAGACTGTTTTAATATTCGGTTATTAGTCCCTGATTTCAGGGTGGTGCCCCGTCAATGTTAATCCTTATTAATATTCTATTGATTTTTGATAATTGATAATTATCTTTGATTGAATTAGAATGATCAATAAGCTAGTGTTAATTTTAATGTTTCATCGATGTTAACAATTGATAAGTGTTGATTTTAAAGGATTAAAAAAAAGCTAACATTGATTCTCATCAATGTTCTATTGATTTTAATAATTAATAATTATCTTTGATAATTATTAATTATTGCTAATAACCAAACTTGCTCCTAAACGTAGCACACTACATTTACTGGAGTCCTATATGAGGTTTTAATGAGTTAGATCCAATTAATTAATTTAAATATTGATTAATAACTCCAGAAATAATTATTAATTATTTCTGATAGTAACACTGATCTAAACAACCAGTAAAGCCCTACACTGCCAAAAAGTTCTATATTGACCATAGAACCTGGTCCCATTTAAAGTTCCAGTAGTGTCTGGCAAATTGATGAAGCTTGAGTTTGTTGCTGGATGAGAGCAGGGGCTTTTTTTTGAAACCCTCACAAACAGCTTGTGGTGATGTAGGTGATGTCTGATATTTTTATTTTTATTTTTTTTATTTTTTTTTTTTTTTTAGACTTTCTGACCACAGGACCCAAATCATTTCTGCAATTCTCCAGCTGTGATCCTTGGAGTATTTTTGGCCACTCGAACCATCTTGGAGACAATACAGACACAGTCCCCTTCCAGGCTGATTCTTAACATCTCCAGTTGATTGGAACTTAATTATTGTCCTGATGGTGGAAATGGGCATTTTCAATGCTTTAGCTATTTTCTTATAGCCACTTCCCATTTTGTGAAGCTCAACAACCTTTTGCTGTACTTCATAACTTTATTCTTTGGTCTTACCCATGTCATGGATGACTAAGGGAATTTGGCTTGTGTATTACCTTATATATATACCCTTGTGAAACAGGAAGTTATGGCTGAACAATTTAATGTTCCTAGTCACCCAGGTGTACTTAAAAATGTAAAATATGAATGGCAATATACTTCAGATATATTTTACTCATAAGAATTTCTAGGGGTGCCAATAATTGTGGCAACTGTGTTTTGGAGAAAATTATTTCTTTAATTATGAAATTTTTCCCTCCTTTCAATTATTTTACTTCAATTAAAGGTTAGATTTTTGTGAATATTTTAAATGAAAGACCGAAAGGATAAACAATAAAGACATATTTTTTAACAGCCTTCTTTGCTCATATTTATCAAGGGAGCCAATATTAGTTGAGGTCAGTGTACATTTTGTGTTATCTTCAAACAGTCCCATAATCTTACTTCTGTGTGATTTGCAAACATTCGACATTGGGTAAAGTATAAAAAATTGGGCTCTTCATAGAGATTCACACATTCTTCACTTAAATTTTCAAGGCAACAATCTGATAAAGAAAAAAGGTAAGTTTTTCAGCACAGCAACATACTGAATATTTTCTGTTTTAAGTATCTTTGTGCTTTAATATTCACCTAATAACCCACAGTGTGCCGTATGTGAGCATAGACTCATAACTTTTTATGCTTATTACTTTTCAGATTTATCATGGCAGTGATGGAAAATCTTCTGCTTCTTGTCTGCATGTTCTCCTTGGGGAGTACAGCAGGTAATCATGTATTTGAAATTGCAAGAATCCATTGTTAATGCAACCAAATTAAATCAAATGAATTTACTGTATTTTGACATCAGGGGAAACACAAGTGCAATGGTGGGTTAGTGTCTTTGGGTGCATGTTACAGAACAATGCAGTAGTGTAGTGAAAGTTATTTGATCACAATATACACAGCATACAATGAACAGTTTATAACCACTTTATCACAAAATAATCACTTTGTGTGCACAATACAATATACAAATAATACATTACATGCACACTGCACAAAATATACTACTGTAATTACTTATAATGACAAAAACACTACATATTAGAATATAGTATATGTGTATAGTTTAATTCACATAATTTATATAATAATACAATTAAATTTGAGTTTAAAAGCATAAAAAAGTGTTGTGTGTCCTGCCAAAACTTTGAGGGACAAAAACATAGAATGTTGTTGTGATAAATGGGGATTTAACAGTGTCCAATTCTGTATATTTGCAGCACACATACAAACTTAAAGTAGATAAGTTACATAAAGTAATAAAAACTGTTTTGGCTGTAAATATTACAAGAACCCTAAAGCTTGTGTTCTATGTAGTGGAAAATTGCCCCTTTGGATGGACACCTTTTGGAGAGCAATGCTACCAATTCTTCCCTCTGGGTCACAGCAGAGGTAATATGTTATTTGCTGCAAGGAGAAGGTTATAATTTTAAAGTAAAACTCCTTGTTTTCAAATAGATAACACAGGAATACTGAGGACCACCTTGTTTGACAAAAATGTCGATAAGAAATTATACAAAATTGCTTACCATTTCCTGTCACTTTTGTGCTATACTAAAAAGATTAGATTTTGCATTAACTGTATACATATCTCTTCAGAAAAACTGTCAAAGCCTTGATGCAAATTTCGCATCTGTACATAGTAAAGCAGAAAATGATTTTCAAAATGTGCTGAGTTCCACACATACTTGGACTGGTGCTCATGATGGTGAACAAGTAAGTCAATTTGCTTTTAAAAAAGAAGACAAAATAGCAGTTCAGTTTTGAAGCCTAAAAACTATTCGTCTGGCTAGACCAAAATATTTGTACTTTAAGTTTCTAATGAACAAGGGTACATGAAATTCTTCAATGCAAGAGTATTAAAGTTATAATGTAATGACTGAATCTCCATATGAATGGAGTTTGGAGTGCATTAGTACAATCTTTGAAATCATTCTCTTCACTCTTTAGGAAGGACAGTGGACGTAGAGTGATGGGTCAGCCTTTGACTACACCAACTGGTGCCCTTTTAACCTAACAACAGTGGTGGTGCTGAGAACTGCATGGAGATAAACTGGAGCAGTAAGAATGCAATTTGGTTTCTTGAATGCTATCAATATGTATTCATTATTTAATTTCATGTCATATTAATATAAAATGTGTAGTTTGAATGTCACAAAATTCCTCCAGTTGAACATTCATAATATTCCATGTAAATGGATATACCATATTTTGGTTCATACCAAACTATAATGATCATAATAATTATTTTATGTTCATCCTACCCAACAGATAACTGTTGCTGTAATGATAAGTCCTGTGCAACTGCAATGGCCTATATTTGTGCTAAAGGCATCTGAGATCATAACACATGAATCTGCTCTTGATGTACTTTGATTGTACTGCACGTATACACTTTTCTTTTGTTATCATCTCTACAAAAATCTTATTCTGAAATTAATCTTAACTTGAATCTCTTCTGAACTTCAATATCTTAAATTCCTAAATATCTCTGAATCACCAATGAATAAAACTTTTGAAAAAGCAAACCTTGTTCCTTGAGGAATTAATCACAAAAATGTATGTATGTTAAAGCATAGATAAAACAGCATAGGTCACAAGCTAAGTTTGGTTGTATCATCATACATATAATAAAACACAATTAAGTCTAAATCATATAAGAATTTTTAACTAGTGTCACAAGAAAATCAAACTGAACATATACCCACTTAAAGTAGATAATGTAACGCAGACTATAGTGCATTTGACCATATTTGTTTGCTGTAAATTTGATCAATTACATGCATAATATTATTCTGATTATTTTTCTTTATTAATTATAAAATGTAGCCCATAAAGTTACCAGACATCACCAGCAACAACGTCGCCTATGGTCACAAACCCACCTTCGCTGGACCAGACAGGACTGGCAAAAAGTGCTCTTCACTGATTGCGGTTACGGTTTTGTCTCACCAGGGGTGATGGTCGGACTCGTGTTTATCGTCGAAGGAATGAGCGTTACACCTAGGCCTGTACTCTGGAGCGGGATCGATTTGGAGGTGGAGGGTCCGTCATGGTCTGGGGCGGTGTGTCACAGCATCATAGGACTGAGCTTGTTGTCATTGCAGGCAATCTCAACGCTGTGCGTTACCGGGAAGACATCCTCCTCCCTCATGTGGTACCCTTCCTGCAGGCTCATCCAGACATGATCCTCCAGCATGACAATGCCACCAGCCATACTGCTCGTTCTGTGCATGATTTCCTGCAAGACAGGAATGTCAGTGTTCTGCCATGGCCCATTGAGCACGCCTGGGACCTGTTGGATCGGAGGTTGAGGGCTACGGCCATTCACTTGCAAGTGCTTTAGTGGAAGAGTGGGGTAACATCTCACAGCAAGAACTGGCAAATCTGGTGCAGTCCAGGAGGAGGAGATGCACTGCAGTACTTATTATTTTCACCTGAGAGGGAAGCTATTGGTTGTCAGAGGCCAATGAGCAGATTAATTTGAGGCTTAGCTTTCAGAGCTCAGCCAATGTTAGTCAGCAGTTTCCTCCTGACAGTTAATGGTCATGATTTAAAGTCTTACCTTTCTGTGATCAAAGGGTCAAGTAAGGTGTTATCGTTTATTATTCTTATGAGCCAGGTTGTTGACCAACACAGCAACTGAGCAACACAGGAACAAATACATGCCACAGCACAAATGCCAAACCCATTTGAAATATTATGTGTCTGAGTCAAAGAATTTATATGATGTAACACGGACGATCCATGTGATAGATTTCATACTAAACATGCCAAATGGGGGACCCATTTCAGATGGAGGTTGATTAATTCATGCTTACAGTTTTCCCTTGTATTCCATGGTGCAAAATCCTTACTCTTCAAACAGTGTCTCACCCAACCCGATCTCATGAAAAGTCGTACATAATTTACGAGCTGGCTATTTTGTATGGTCTCGCACGATGTTGTTCACATAAACTCATACGACTTCATCACGTGCAAATTCCCATATGTCTAATGCAGAAATAAGCGTGAGTTTCACGCAGGGGGCGTTAAGGACATACTTATTAATATTATGCCCTAACCCAAACCACTTATCTAAACTTAACCAATCAGTAGAGTGTGTAAACATGATAGAAAGCTGTTGCGTGTGACAGAAGAGTAATTGTTGTGTATTAGATGGAAACGATGTCCAGCGTTATCATTGGCTGTAGTGAAAGACGTAGGAATTCAAACGAGTGCAGTCGCGCGATATCATACGAATTCGAATCCTGATGATTTCGCCATGAGAGTGTGTTGGTCTCACCTTAAGTGGTGAGAATTGTATTGTCCAATATATTGAAATTAAACAAAACTTGAACTTGAATACTTAAACTTGTTCACTATATTGAACAAGTTATCACAGAAAAAATAAATAAATTAAATAAAATCATCCACTGTGCAGTTCTGTTTGGCTACGCTAGTGGTACAGGAATCACAAACTTAAGCTTAGCGTTACCAAACGTAATTGCAAATGCATGAATAAAAACATCTTAAAAATCACTGTTTTTAAACAGATTGCAGAAAACTTCCTGTCTTCTGTTGGTTGTGCGACAACAATCAATCTACAATCTACTTGCCTCTGTATCTTAAGAATGAATGAATACTGTAAATAAGTAAAACCAAAAATTGTGTTTTGTGAATACTAGTGTGTTGCTAGGGTATTGCTAGGTGGTTGCTAGGGCATTAGTAAATGATTGCTAAATGGTTGCTTTCTGGCCAGTCACGTGAGACCATCCCCAAGTCTCTATGATATCCCTAGAAGTCTATGGGATTTATCGCTCTTTTATTGTCTGCTGGGCAGACATTGATATTCTGAAATAAAAAATATTTTAGAATATAAACCATAATTCTCTATTTGTTTCCAACAGACACAATATGCAAGTATTTAAACAATTATTAACTTTTTTATTACTCAAAATGAAGGGTTTGCTGTATATGTAAAAGGATCGTACCACCACTAACATATAAGTGTCACTCTTTTCAGATGAAATGCTAATATAAAAGCTTGTGTTCAGTGTGAAATGAAAAGTGTATGGCAATGTTCATGTTTATAATCAAAAGGGATGTGCTGTATATCTTCTGTACCATACCGAACAAAACGAGTTTGGAATTTTCTCAGAAACAGAAGGGTTAAAAATTATTGTAGACTGCAGTAAGGGACTAAGATACAATAAGAGTAATAAATAGGCCATCATGTTTTTATACTGTACTCTTAGTAGTGGTGAAAGAAATAGAATTAGGTGCTAAGTGAACTTATCTGCAACCCAGTATGTTTTAAAACAGGTTTCGTCCATGTTGACAATACTGGTTTAATAGTAATCTGTTCTGTTAGGCAGTATGGATCGCTGAGGGAGCTCCATAACAGTTGCTCACACATCGTGAGAGAATTGAGGGTCTTATGGTGGGCAATGTTTGGCCTTTTTTAAAGGGTCAGAGTAGCAAGTATTTACTTCTGCCTCTCCGTAAATCCATTTAAAATTAGCTTACAGTCAACATGCATGGCAATGCATAAACTGCCTTCATCAGTGAGTGAAGGATGGAGAGGCCCTCCATTATTTAAGGAGACAGGCATTTACTTGACCACACAGTATAATTCCATAATTAACCCACAGGAATCAATCGCATTACAAGGATCCTTCAGCAACTTTCAGGCACTAGAGAATTATTCATGTGAAAATGTGGAAATGATTCAGTGATTAATATCTGTTTCTGGAATCAATTTAAGGAATATTCCCAATAAGACTTTTAACTAATTAATTATTTCTGACAAATTTAATCTGGGCACTGGCCTTCATACTTATCACTAAATTTAAGTCATTCTTCAAATAGCCTCATTTATAAGCTTCAATTCTGTTACGTCCATAGAGAGCAGATAAATTCAGTAAGTCATAGCACCGATTTGGTGTTATTTTTCTCTCTTGGAGTAAAAGTCATACGTTTTTGTACAAGCCAGCTGCTACGATTTCTTACGAATTCTAGAGACTGTTGTGCGTGAAAATCCCAGGAGATCAGCAGTTACAGAAACATTCAAACCAGCCCATCTGGCACCAACAATCATGCCACGCTCCAAATCACTGAGATCACATTTTTTCCCCATTCTGATGGTTGATGTGAATATTAACTGAAGCTCCTGACCCGTATCTGCATGATTTTATGCACTGCACTGCTGCCACACGATTGGCTGATTAGATAATCGCATGGATGATTGTTGGTGCCAGACGGGCTGGTTTGAGTATTTCTGTAACTGCTGATCTCCTGGGATTTTCACACACAACAGTCTCTAGAATTTATACTGAATTGTGCCAAAAACAAAAACATCCAGTGAGAGGCAGTTCTGTGGACAGAAATATCTTGTTGATGAGAGAGATCAATAGAGAATGGCCAGACTAACAAAGTCTACGGTAACTCAGATAACCACTCTGTACAATTGTGGTGAGAAGAATAGCATCTCAGAATGCAATTCTGAGATGCGGGTTGGCACTGTTTTGGCAGCACAAGGGGGACCTCCACAATATTAGGTAGATGGTTTTAATGTCGTGGCTGATCGGTGTGCATGCACGGCTAATTCAGATTCAAGGAAAACATTATCAGATGTAAAAAGTACTTTTCTTAGTTGTTTCCAAGTCTTCACTGAATTATTGTTAGATATGATGCATTAATACAGATTTGATGCTGCCAGATGTTGACTCAGAAGCAGATCTTTAATTAAAATTTTACATAACTTTTAATTAACTGTATGCTTGTTACAATTTCTATTGTGATAAATTGCACATTTTTTGTTTATTTTGAGGAAAGTGCTTGCTTCTCTTGTGAGATATGGCAATGCTGCAATTGGTATTTCACCCACCCCTTAGTGCAGAGTACTGTCATTTTAAAAAGAATGTTATTAAACGTTCTTTTATTTTGTTCTAACCGGTAACCATTTGGAAAGGAGGCTGCAGAACTTTTGAACTGGAACGAAAAAATAAAGTTTTTGCTCAGAACGAACTGAAATGAAATAAATTCAGTTCCCTATCTGTCACTCACTCGACGTTGTGTCGATGTAGTGACACTAGGGGTCACTCTTCAGAGCCGAGCGGTTGTGTTCAGAGAGATGAATTACTCTGCCGATCCATTCACCTCGAAAAGCAGTTGGATTTATGGCGTATTACAGCGGCTTCTCCCCCTCTTGCACTGGTGAAGTGCAGAGAACGCCCCTGGGTGCTTCAGCAGCTAAAAGAGTATATTCTTCCTACTGAAAGAGTATATTTTCCCTTCTAAAAGAGTGGCATTAATGGAGAGCGTCTTTTTTAAGAGGCCTCTCCGTTTGTGTGTATTTCCTGGTTGCAGTCGTTACCGCTCCGCTTCCGATGGCCACGATCGCGGTCTTACGTGCTTGGGGGTTGCCCACGTGGAGACAGCGTTCATGGACGGGTCACGTTCTCACTGCGAGAGCGTGACCATGGCAACGTTGCGGTCAAGGTTTTTCCTTCGTTAGAGGGAAAGACCACCCCAGCGGCTCCCCGCCTCGGTCCTTCTACCTATGGGTTTGAGGCCATGTTGGTTAGCACTGGGGGCGATTTGGGGACCCCAATGGGAGCCACTCAGCCAGGTAACTCCCCACAGACCTCCCATTCCCCAGTACGCTCGTTTGCCCCGCTGGGATGAGACTGCCAGCTCGTTTCAGGGTGAGTTCCGCGATCTCGTTTCGGCACTCGCGAAGTGGATAAGCTCTCAATTGCAGCATCGGAGAGTGGGCTGTCCAGTCTGACGCTGAGGACTCGACTGGGCTCCCACCTTCAGGTGCAGTCGCCCAGTCGCAGCCTGACGTGCAGCTGGCAGCCATGCTTACCCGGGCGGCTGTGTGTGTCGGGCTGGAGTTGAACCCTCCACCCCCCCTGAACCCTTGCAGCCTGACGATTGGTTCCTGGGCCCGGAGTGCTGCTCACGGCCGCGCCCCGCCCCGGTCCCTTTCTTCCCGGAGGTGCATGAGGAGCCCACAAAGTCGTGGCGGGCACCTTTCACTGCCCGAACCTTGTCTCTGAGCTCCTCCGCTCTCACTACCCTCAAAGTACCAGGGGGTACTCGGCGATTCCCCAGGTGGATAAGGCGGTTGGGGTGCACCTGTGCCCGCAAAACGCCAACACCTGGCGGGGCCGCCTGAGACCCCCATCCAGCACCTGTAGGGTTACATCGTCTCTTGCGACTAAGGCCTGCAGTGCCGCTGGACAAGCCGCCTCCGCCCTGCATGCCATGGCTCTTCCTACAAGTGCACCAAGCCAAGGCTCTAAGAGAACTGCACGTGGGTAGTTCTGACCCAGAATTGATGCAGGAGCTGCGCTCGGTGACTGACCTTGCTCTCCGGGCGACGAAGGTCATGGAGCGCCACCTATGACTCAACTTGGTCGAGATGTGGGAAGCTGACAAGGTACGGTTCCTTGACTCCCCTGACTCCCAGGTCAGCATGTTCAGCTACACCGTTGAGGACTTCACCCAGCAGTTCTCGGCAGTGAAACAGCAGTCGGAGGCTATTCAGCACATCTTGCATCGGCGCGGTTCAAGACATTGCACCTCGTCTGCTCATCGCCAAGGGCATCCTCCTGCCGCAACAACACCGGCTCCGCCACAGCCCACCCCCGCGGCCTGGCCTCGGCGTGGAGCCACCTGCAGGAAGCAGATGCCACCTGTCTCACGGTCGGCCGCCAAGAACCCAAGGAAGGCTTCGAAGCGTGCCTGAGACGGGCGAACCAGGCACGTGGAGACCTGCTGCAGGCCTAGAGATGGTAAGCAGACCACTCCATCCCCTGGTGGAGGGCCAGGAGGAGAATCCTTTGCCTTTTCATTGATTTGCCGCATGCCCGAAGGGCTGTGGCACCTACACATTCAGAAAAGGAGCGGTTTCCTCATTCCCTGGGTGAGATATCCACATATCCAGTGCTCACAGCCACCGTTCCTTTATGGCAGGTATGGCGCTCCAGGGGCAGCCCCCCCGTCCCTGTGCGCCCAGCTGTGGCACAAACATGCCCACACCAGGTTGGTTCCGACGGACTGCGGGGACGATATTCCTCCTCCCTCCTCCCTCCTCCCTGGCCAATCCTATGGTGGGTATCAGGAGCCAGGTAAGTGCTTCAATGTCCCTGGACTCAGCACGGCCACAGGGCTCGAGCCCTCTCAATGTGGCGCCTCAGGCTTCGCCCTACCGCGAGGCCCCACCCACCGGTACGTCCGACGAGATTGTCCCCTTGGTCCCCCTCGCCCGGAGCTTGGACACGTGGCTTGCGCTTCCCAACACATTGTGATGGCTGACATGGACTGTCCGACTCGGCTACACAATTCAATTTGCCAGGCGCCTGCCCAAGTTCAGTGGAGTCCGCTTCACCTTGCTACCTTGCGTGCAGAGATCGCTACTCTTCTACAGAAGGGTGCAATAGAGCCTGTCCCTCTGGCCGAGATGAAGAAGGGGTTTTACAGCCCCTACTTCATCGTACCGAAGAAAGGCTGTGGGTTGCAGCCAATCTTGGACCTGCGAGTACTGAACCAGGGTTTGCACAGACTCCCGTTCAAGATGCTGATGCAAAAATGCATTCTAGCGAGCATCAGGCATCAAGATTGGTTCACGGCGGTAGACCTGAAGGACGTGTATTTTCACATCTTGGTTTACCTCGACACAGACCCTTCCTGCGGTTTGTTTTCGAGGGCCGGGCATACCAGAACAAGGTCCTCTCCTTTGGCCTGTCCTTGTCCCCTCGCATCATCACGAAGGTTGCAGAGGCAGCCCTTGCCCCCAGTGAGCCTACTTACACAGACCCTGTGCAAGGTCAGGGAGGACGAGGAGCAGGTCATCCTAGTAGCACCCTACTGGCCCACCCAGACATGGTTCTCGGACCTCATGCTCCTCGCGACAGCCCCCCCCCTTGGCGAATTCCCCTGAGGAAGGACCTTCTTTCTCAGGGGCGGGGCACTATCTGGTGCCCGTGACCAGACCCCTAGAATCTCTACGTCTGGCCCTTGGACGGGATACGGAAGACCTAAGTGGCCTACCACCCGCATTGGTAGACACGATCACTCAGGCTAGGGCTCCCACTTTGAGGCACCTGTATGCCTTGAAGTGGAGTCTGTTCGCTAAGTGGTGTGCTTCCTGACGCGAAGACCCCCAGAGATGCGCAGTCGGGTCGGTGCTTTCCTTCCTGCAGGAGAGGCTGGAGGGGTGGCTGTCCCCCTACACCTTGAAGGTGTATGTAGCTGCCATTTCGGCACATCACAATGCAGTAGATGGTAAGTATTTGGGGAAGCGTGACTTGATCATCAGGTTCCTGAGAGGCCCTAGGTGGTTGAATCCCTCCAGACCGCGCCTCATCCCCTCGTGGGACCTCTCTGTAGTCCTTTGGGGTCTACGGGGAGCTCCCTTTGAGCCCCTGGAGTCAGTTGAGCTTAAGGAACTCTCTATGAAGACTGCCCTCCTGACTGTGCTCACTTCCATCAAGAGGCTAGGGGACATGCAGAGGTTCTCTGTCAGCGAAACGTGCCTGGAGTTTGGTCCGGGCTACTCTCACGTGATCCTGAGACCCTATGTGCCCAAGGTTCCCACGACCCCGTTTAGGGATCAGGTGGTAAACCTGCAAGCACTGCCCCGGGAGGAGGCAGACCCAGCCTTGGCGTTGCTGTGTCTGGTGCATGCTTTATGCATCTATTTGGATTGCACGTAGTGCTTTAGAAGCTCTGAGCAGCTCTTTGTCTGCTTTGGCGGACAGCGGAAAGGGAGCGCTGTCTCCAAACAGAGGATCGTGTCATTGACGCCATCATGTGGCATATCATGCTCAGGACTTGCTGCCCCCCGTGGGGCTATGAGCCCACTCTACTTGGAGTGTAGCGGCCTCCTGGGACCTGATCAATGGCACCTCTTTGGCAGACATCTGCAGAGCAGTGAGCTGGGCAACACCCAACACTGGATATTTCGAGGTTCTACAATCTCCGGGTTGTGCCAGTCTTGTCCCGTATATTGTCAGGTACGAGCAGGTGAGTTCCGGGACAGCTGGCCGGGTGTACCACTTGTGCATAGTGCCTTTCCCCTCCCCTGAGTTGAAGATGTGCGCTTTTGACTCCCAGTCATGTTCACAAGTTGTGATCCCTGGATGACTTTCCTCCTTAGCCCTGTGGCAGGCGAGTTTGCGGAGAAACTCGCTGCTGGCCCAGTAAGCCCTGTATGGGGGTAGGTGCTCCACATGCGCTGGTTCCCCATAGTTGACCCCATGTGATATATCTTCTGCTAAATCGTTTCCCTGTCAGCAAACTACGTCTTCCTTGGGCAGAGGGTCCTCTGCCCTGGTCACCATGTTTGTGGAGTTCCTCCCCTCTCGGGTAGGACCTACCATGGGACTTCTCCACATGACATACTTCCAACAAGACTCGGTAAGACCATGTGACATATTTCTACTTGAAATGCCCCCCCCCCGGGCATGGTGTGGTCTCCGCGGTGTCTTCCCCTTGGGAGTGACACCCCCCTGACGTAGACATTTATGCCCCCAGCCGGTAAACAAATTCCACTCTTTTTGGGGAGAAAAGAGAGGAAAAGAGGCCACGACTGGGCTAGCCTGTCCCTATTTGTTGGGCAAGTCGACTTGTTCCCAAAGGACCGTTCGACGCTCATAAGAGCATTGGGGGACATTACGTGACGGCCTGGTGTGCTGGCTATGAGGCACACAGCGGTCTGCCCGTCTCGCACCGCCAGTCCACGTAACACAGTTCAGCTTATTGTGGCGTTTCGTATAGGAACCCCTAGTGTCACTACATCGACACAACGTTGAGTGAGTGACAGATAGGGAATGTCCTGGTTACATTTGTAACCTCCGTTCTCTGATGGAGGGAACGAGACGTTGTGTCCCTCTTGCCACAATACTAAACTGCCCGCTGAAATGGCCGGGACCTTGTCTCGGCTCCTCAGCACAAAACCTGAATGAGTGGTTGCGAGCCAGCTCCTTTTATACCCGTATGTCCGGGGCAGTGGCATGCAAATTCCACTTGCCAATTCCCATTGGCCTTTTTTCAAAATCAGAGGTGTTTGGGGCTCCCAAGAGGGACCCCTAGTGTCACTACATCGACACAACGTCTCGTTCCCTCCATCAGGGAACGAAGGTTATGAAAGTAACCAGGACGTTTTTAGTCCCTGACTTAAATGCTCCCATACAGATGATTTAAGTCACTTTTTTTTTATCAGAATCAGAATCAGAATGAGCTTTATTGCCAAGTATGCTTACACATACAAGGAATTTGTCTTGGTGACAGCAGCTTCCAGTACACAACAATACAAAAACAGCAACAAGACTTAAAAAATAATTAAAATTGAATAAAAAATAGATAAATATTGAAAAGAAAAAAGTCTATATTGAATACACAATAGACAATATATATATATATATATATATATATATATATATACACATACACACATACATATACATACATATACACATATATACACATATATGAATATATATGCATACATATACATACATATACACATATATACACATATATGAATATATATGCATACATATACATACACACACATACACATATGTAGTGCAAATCTAAATACAAATCGGTTATGTACAGTGCAAGGGAATGTAATGGCAGAAGAGGTAGGATGTGTTGGATAATATAAAAAGACTAAGCTGTGTATTGCACATTAATTATTGCTCAAAGGGGCAGTTTTAACTGTTCATGAGATGGATAGCCTGGGGGAAAAAACTGTTCCTGTGCCTGACGGTTCTGGTGCTCAGAGCTCTGAAGCATCGGCCAGAAGGCAACAGTTCAAAAATGTAGTGGGCAGGGTGAGTGGGGTCCAGGGTGATTTTTCCAGCCTTTTTCCTCACTCTGGAATTGTATAGTTCTTGAAGGGGGGCAGGGGGCAACCAATAATCCTCTCAGCAGTCCGAATTGTCCTTTGTAGTCTTCTGATGTCTGATTTCATAGCTGAACCAAACCAGACAGTTATTGAAGTGCAGAGGACAGACTCAATGACCGCTGAGTAGAACTGTATCAGCAGCGCCTGTGGCAGGTTGAACTTCCTCAACTGGCGAAGGAAGTACAAACTCTGCTGGGCCTTTTTCGCAATGGAGTCAATATGGGTCTCCCACTTCAGGTCCTGTGAGATGGTAGTGCCCAGGAACCTGAATGACTCCACTGCTGCCACAGTGCTGTTTAGGTTGGTGAGGGGGGACAGTGTTGGGGGGTTCCTCCTAAAGTCCACAGTCATTTCCACCGTTTTGAGCGTGTTCAGCTCAAGGTTGTTTTGACTGCACCAGACAGCCAGCTGTTTAACCTCCCTTCTGTATGCAGACTCATCGTCATCTCGGAAGAGGCCGATGACAGTGGTGTCATCTGCAAACTTCAGGAGCTTGACAGAGGGGTCCTTGGCGATGCAGTCATTGGTGTAGAGGGAGAAGAGTAGTGGGGAGAGCACACATCCCTGGGGGGAACCAGTGCTGATTGTACAGGTGCTGGAAGTGAATTTCCCCTGTCTCACAAGCTGCTGCCTGTCTGTCAGAAAGCTGGTAATCCACTGACAGATAGACATGGGAACAGAGAGTTGGTGTAATTTAGTCCAGAGAATAGCTGGGATGATTGTGTTGAAAGCCGAACTGAAGTCCACAAAAAGGATCCTTGCAAATGTCCCTGGTCTGTCCAAATGTTGTAGGATATGATGCAATCCCATGTTGACTGCATCATCCACAGACCTGTTTGCTCGATAAGCAAAGATGGATATGAGTCTGGTAGATCGAATTCCTCTGTTATATTTTGGAATTTATGTGTTTAAGCTTCAGTTTCACATGAATTGAAAGTTCATGTTCAGTCCACTACACCTGGCCAAGCACCACAAGGCCACCGTCCGTAACCATAGCAACAGCTCCAGTACCTACACAGGCACAAGAGTTTTCACATTTAGGCTTACAGAATCTTATGAAAAACTCTTTAATATTATATATTTATACATTCTATATAATATTTTTGCCACGTGTAAATAAAGCATTTCAAGATTTTTAACCATGGATTCTAAATACTTACGATTAAATTAACCACGACATTTTTAATCGCAGCTGATAGTAAAACCATATTATCGCAGCATCCCTAGGTACAAGTGTTTGGGAATCATCATTTTTGTCATTTTTATTTGGTGCCACAAGTACTGTAAAGGCCCTGTAAAATCAAAAGATTGTCTGGGCTATACAAGGTTGGATACCTGTAATTATTTCCACCATACATACTTTAACTCCCCTATTTTAATTTGGCTGTTTAATGAACTGTTCATGTTGCTTGTTCTGTACTTTGTAAAGCCTTAGTATACCCGATTAAGATTGCTGTGTCCATCCATCCATCCATCATCTATTGCCGCTTGTCCTATGTATGGTCACAGGTAGTACTGGAGCCTATCACAGCTGTCTCAGGCCGAAGGCAGGGAAACATCCTGGACAGGTGGCCAATCCATCGCAGGGTAGATTGCTGTGTGATCCACATAATAAGCTGGCAAGCACTTTATTGGATTAAAGGGAGTAAGTAAACAATTGGCAAATAATGGGACCATGTAAAATCACAGCATGCACGTCATGGTAAAATAGAAGAAATATTGCCTTTCTTGTTTCTTCCCCATCTTACTTCTGATTAATTAAATGTTTGTCAACACCAGAGAATCTCTGCAGCTCTTCCTGTACCCTTCTGGCTGTCTCTATTGATATAGCAGTCTACTGCTGTGATATCCTCTTTCTTTCACTGATGTACCCGAGTGTGTCCTGTACTTTCATCCAGTGCAGCTTAAGTTATAAAATTCTGTCTTCTCTCTACTGACTGATAGAGCCATAGGTCAGTCTGTGAGTCACAGTTCAGTCTCTGATACTGCTTTTAAGGATCCACTATCATGATTTTAATTGCTTCTCTGGATTTTCAGGCCTCACCTCAAATACTGGGATGTTCTGGATACTTTGGGGGGGGGGGCTAAGGGGGGGGCTGATACAATTATCATTTCTATAATTGTGCATCCTCGTTTCCTTTTCCCGTGTCCTTTGTATGCATCCTAGCTCCTCCTTCTTAGGATGAAAGAAAAGGATGCAAGGATGAGATGCAATGGCGAGGGAATTGATGGGAGATGTATTTGTAGAATGGAATATCCTGCTCACTCAGGCGTCACTTCAAAGTGTCATGGTTTGTCTATATTGACATGTGCCCCACCATATTGTAATGCCTATTTTTTAATAGTCCAGTCAGTGATTGGAACTGCTAAATTGCACATTATGCCACATCTCAGTATGATGTTGTTGACTAGTATTATGATTATTATCCTCAAGAAACTTGACATCTTCTCCAAGCTATGAAATAAAGGAAATAATTCACAAGTAAAAAATACCCAACGAAAATGAACATTTCATTAGGCTCTTAATGATTTGAGTCCTCTCTATAGAGAATATTTGAATTTCTGAAGACAAACATGTCCGGTTTGTTTCCTAGTATCTAACATCATTTGAACAGAATTTTATTAAGGGTAATGATGTGTAGTTTAAAAAACCCACATGACACATAATTGTTGACAATTGATACATTGTTTTAGCTATTTCTCTCATCAGTGGTGATTAAAATGTCAGGCTGTCAAGCCGTTTGAGATGTTTGACTTCCTCTATAGCATATAAAAAAAGTTAGTTTACCCAAAAATTACAATTCAGTCATTGTTTACTCACCCCTGTGTTGTTACAACCTCATCTGACTTTCTTTCTTTTTCTTAACACAAAGGGAGAAATTGTTAAATTTTTTTAGTGCTCAGTGATGTCATACAATGGCAGTTTGTGGTGAACACCTCTTCAAGCTTCAAAAGGATGCAGAAGTATAATTCAGAAGTCTAATTAATTATTCCATGAGACTCATGATTGTTATGAAAGTATAAGATAAGGTTTGGTGAGAAACAATCCAAAATCTACTGCATTATTTAGTGAAACTGTTGACCGACCGTTGCTCTCCTGTGCATGTTCATGATGTGAGGGGGCTGTGTGAACTGTTGGTCATTATCCAGGTCATAATTATGGCCATGCGAGGTTCGGATGTGTGAACGGTGAGCTCTGTGCACTTTGATAGTTATGATACTTTTTGTGTCAAACTGGTGAGATTCGATACACCCTGATCCATAACTGTTCTAGGAAGACAATATGTCAAAGAATTTAAAATCCTTGGGCTCTTGAGACATTAAAAGACACTTACGTGCTCAAGCTGACGCCCCTCCAGAGGCCTCGAGCCAGAGAGTCGATTTGGCTGGAGAGGTGAAAGAAATTTGGTGAGAATTGTTGAATGTATCGGCAATGCTGATGAAGGTCGTTGCTGACTTGGAGGATCTTGCTGCAATACGCCGATTGGTCACAGCCATGAAGACGAAATTCACTGAGGTGTTTACAAGAGTGGGGGATGTCGAGAAACGGATCTATTATCTGGAGTCATTGGATCCGCTAGCGACCAAGGCGGATTTGGAGCACGTCTGGGAGAAGTTGGAGGATTTGGAGAATCGTAACCAGCGGGATAACGTCCGAATTGTTGGAATTCCTGAGGACGAAGAAGGTCGAGATATGGTGAAATCTGTAAATGGTGAAGATGGGCTCTTTCCGAGTCTGCTTGACATAAATGGAGTTAATTAACAGAGGTTCGGGAGGACCATGTTAATTTTAATCTGACAAATCACAGCCCACGAGCAGGAGTATATAAGCCGCTGCTTACCTGCTTCCTGTGACAACTCTACTGACATGAGAGTCTTTCCGGCAAATGTGCTGTACAGGTGCTGCAACTGAGGTGTCCTTCGGACCATGCGACAAACTTCCACCATACTGCAAAGCAGCGCAAATGTGTTTTTTCCAGGTGCCACAACTGCAGAACCTTTCAGGCCTTGCCACTTAATCTCCCACAACACCGCAATCATGTTTCCTGTTTCCTCTTATGTTTCCTCTTATTAAAACTCGAGGGCACGGCCAAAAAATATATACCCATCACAAACTGCTATTCAGCAAGGTTCTTTACTCTGCGCCACCCACCATTCGAATGCAGTGTGGGCCCTTCCGTTCGAACGCTATGCAGGCTTTCCCGTCGAATTGCGGTGTGGGCTCTCCTGTTCGAATGCAGGGTGAGCCTCAGCGCATTGGTCGCAGGCTCTCCCGTTCGAATCGCAGTGTTGGCCCTCCCGTTCGACTGCAATGCAGGCTCTCCCGTTTGAATCACAGGGTGGGCTCTCCCATCCGAAATGCAGTATAAGCTCTCCTGTTTGAGTGCAATGGTGGTGCAGTAATCTTAAGAGCCTTTTAACTTTTCCCATTAACCGTGGCATTGGCATTTCCTTTGCTCATGTTCGAAATGAGCCCGACACACAATAAGGTATGCCTAAATGTGATAAACTATGTGTGCCTTATTTGATACTGCAGCCACAGTGCCCCACCATATAATGTGCTGCAGCACCCGCGCATGCTTGATACTGCCGCAGCATTGCCCACATACTCTCAATTATGCCACAGCATCACCCCTTTCGCATTTTGATACTGCCGCAGCAGTGCCCTGCCATGATAAATGTAATAAAGTTGTATTCTTAACTAACCTTTTGCTTCCCTTACAGACGTATATAAAGGTAATACATTTACATATTCCTAACTAACCATTTGCTCCACTGTAGGTAAGTACAAACTAACCTTTGCTTCCATTACAGGTGTTAATAAATCTAATGAAGTCTTTTGTGCCCTACTCGATACCACAGCAACAGTGCTCCACCCATACCAATTGTGTGTACACAGTTGTTAATATTTTCTCCAGAGGCGCTTTCAATGTCTAAGTTCCATACTTTCATAGAAGTGCATCTACAGCAATGGAAACACAGCAGCGCTCCCACAGGAGCTCCTTCACTATGCCCCCAAATACTCAATCCACTGCCGCAGCAGTGCTTTAAACTCCGCTCCCGCAGATGGCCCACTTTACTCTACTGCCGCAGCAGCTTTTTTACCATGCTTCTGCCGAAGCCTTTTTGTCTTCGCTTCTCAGCAACTGCAGCTAGCATTGCAGGAGATAGCGGTCACCACCTCCTCTTCTCAAAGCATCATATTTCTCTATCTATGGGTAGTCTATTGAGTGAGGCTACCCCTGCAAACAAGCCCTGTTCCTCTTGTTCTCATTTTCCCCATTCGATTGCTTGCTGGGCTTACCCGTTCGAATGCCGTGAGCGCTCTCTCTCTCTATGGAGCAGTATCCCATTCGAATCACAGTGTGAGCCCTCCCTTTCCAATGCAGTATGAGCCAACTCTCGTTCTCATTCTCCCCATTCAACTGCTTGCTGGTCTTACCTGTTCGAATGCCATGAGCTCTCTCTCTCAATAGAGCAGTCTCCTGTTCAAATCACAGTGTGAGCCCTCCCTTTCGAATGCAGCATGAGCCAACTCTCATTTTCACCTTCCCTGTTCGCATACCGTGAGCCCACCCACTTCTACGTTGAGTGGTGGTCTCTTGTTTGAATCACAGCGTAGCCCTCTCGATCAGCCATCGTATAAGAACGCACCTTCAAACAAATGCTTAAAGCACTCCCTCTATACAGATTTTGGGGGGAAGAACAATTCAGAAGCATCCGCCAAGCCAATTTACCAAATAGAATTGTTGCTGGCTTGCTGTCCTAAATACTTCCTGCCATAGTCATGGTAATGTTCTTTCATCTTAACGCCTTTTTTGGGGGTAATCAGGACTCTGCTCCGAGCCCTCCAGTATACAGACAGCAAACCAAATACATTTACTGCTTCAACACAAGATTACATTAACATACGAACTACTGAACAGGCCATAAGCTGGATATCGAGCAAGCTCACAGGGTCCCAGCTCGGCGATCCGCTGAGGGAGACAGGCCCCGATCAATTCTTGCCAAATTTCTGAGATCATCCAATACAGATCTCATGTTACGCTATGCGAGGAGTAAAGGAAGGCTTTCTTGGAAGAATTACAGCATTTTCTTTTTCCCAGACTTTGCAAATTCGACTCTTACATCAACGGAAGTTCGCTTTTGCACTGATGTTCCCAGACAAATCGAGAATAGATACTAAGGAAGGCTGTAAAGTATTTACATGTCCTCAGGAAGAAATGTCCTTCATAAAGTCAGTGGATTGAGTAAGTTATTTTGTGGTTCTCACGTTGCAGCCAAGTGAACCGACTCACTGAATATCCACTTGATCGTCCGAGGAAGCTGAACACATTTTTTTGTTTCTTTTTGTGCTGGTTCCGCCTGGTGGCTGGAGTTTGTTTTGTGTAGCAGCACTCCTTCGGGACACTGCTGTGGATGAATCTGCATGTTATTTGTGCTTACGCCTCCTATTGGTTGGAGTTTGTTTTGTGGAGTATTTCTTGCAGGACATTGGAGTGATTGGGTCATTGTTGCACTCATGTAGCAGTTGAAGGGGCCAGCTCACTGAACATTCGTTTGACTGTCCGAGGAAACTGAACGGCCTTTTTTCATTTTATTTATTTTTTTGTTTATTTTTTTGTGTGCTGGTTCCGCAAGAGGCTGGAGTTTGCTTTGTGGAGGAATACACCTTCGGGACAGTTATGTGGATGAATCTACACGTTCTTTGTGTTTATCCCACCTATTGGCTGGCAGTTTGTTTTATAGATTATCTTCTTTTGTGTAATTCTGTCTCACAAAATTTGTATAGAAACACCGGACTTGAGCAATCCGACGGCAAAGTTGTCGCAGGCACTCTCGTAGGCTTACATGGACTGTTTGAATTTAGAGGGATGGAGGGCCGGTTGGTGCTGTCGTGTGCAGGGTTAATGCGCACGTTTTTCTTTTTTCTGTTTGTTTGGTTCGGGGGGAGTTTTGGGGTTTGATTGTTGCACTAATGTGGAATGTGGTCTTATAATTTTATTTTTGACACACAATCTATTTTTTCTAATATGTCAAAATGTCAAATGTTAGTATGAGTGGATTGTCTCTCTCCATGTGGAATGTGAATGGGTTGGGGCACCCCATAAAAAGAGGAAAGTTATTGCTCTTCTTAAACATAAGAAATATGATATAGTGTTTCTTCAAGAAAAGCATCTTTCACTGCAGGAAGCTGAAAAATTTGGGAAGATATGGGGTGGACATATTTCTTTTAATGCTGGCTCAGTTTAGATCAAGGGAGTCATTACACTGATAAGTAAGCATCTACAATCCAAATGTCTCAAACAGATTAAAGATAAATTAGGAAGAGTCATTATTGTTTTAGAAGAAATTCAGGGGCAAAGTTTGATTTTGGCTAATATTTACGCACCTAACACTGATGATCACGGCTTCTTTATAGATCTTGAGGGGATGTTGCAAGCCGCTGGCACCCCTCATGATATAATATTGGGAGGAGACTTTAACCTATTGATGGACTCATTCCTTGATCATAGTGAAGCAAAAGTGTGTAAGCCCCCTAGAGCAACATTGACACTTCACAGGATGTGTAAAATTCTTGGTCTTACAGATATTTGGAGACTTTTGAACCCATCTGGTAGGGACTATAAATTTTTTTAATCAGTCCATCAGATTTATTCTAGAATAGATTTTTTATTTTTTTTTTCTAAGGCCCTCATTTCATCTGTTGTTGATTGCTCAGTTGGAAACATCTTAGTCTCAGATAATGCCCTGGTGAGTTTAGAGGTGTTGCCACATACGGAGAAAAAGAAGTCATATAGTTGGTGCTTTAATGTATCCCTTTTGCAAAATCCTGAATTCCAACAAATGTTAAAGGCTGAAATCAGTGTTTATATGGAGACTAACTGGTCCTCAGTATCCTCTGTGGGCATGGTTTGGGAGGCACTTAAGGCGGTTCTTAGGGGTCGGATCATACAGTATGCCTCATTCAAGAAAAAATCCAAAGCACGAGAACTCGTGGAGTTGGAAGGGAATATTAAAAGTGTCGAGGCAGAGCTGAAGCACCGAATGTCGTCTGATAGCCTCAGAGAATTGACCCGACTGAAATACAGATATAATACTATTTTGTCGTGGAAGGTGGAGTTTTGGCTATTCAGGGCAAGACAGCCATACTTTGAGTCGGGGAACAAAGCAGGGAAGCTTTTGGCCAGATCCAAGAATTTTGGTTGAAGATTCAGAGTTTTATGTGTGACATTTTGGGCACTCAAATTTCACTTTGCCCCAGACTCTGTATTTTGGGTGATGGGGCAGTCATAAATTTGGGGGATAAACACATAACAAATTTGGTTCTGACCAGTATCATGATTGGCAGGCAAATTATTTTAAGGGGATGGAAATCGGATGGAGCACCTTCATTTCTGGAGTGGTATGCGGAGATGGGGAGGGTGGCTGCTTTCGAGGAGGGGTCAAGCAGAAGGCTGGGGGCTTGGAATTTGTTTGAAAGGAAGTGGGGCAACTACTTAGTGTTTTTGGGGGACTCTTGGGAAGGGGCTGTGGAGAGAGTAGCTTAGTTTTAATTATATATGATTATTGTATTTTCTTTTTTGCTGTCTTTTTTTTCTGTGTGTGTGTGTGTGTGTGTGTGTGTGTGTGTGTGTGTGTGTGTGTGTGTGTTCCTATTTTGACCACAGGGGTGTTCGTTGGGGGTCAGGGTGGGGTTGGTGATTGGGGAGGGTTTATAGTGGGGGTTAAGTGTTAAATGTGATTCAGTGTATATATGTTGTGTTTTTTCTTTGTGATATGTTTATGAATCATTAAAAAAAATTATTTGAAAAAAAAAGGACAAAGATCCAAGCGAGTGTAAGAGTTACCGTCCAATTTCCCATATCCAGCTAGACGTAAATATATTGTTAAAAATTTTGGCTAACCAATTAAGTACATTTATGACATCTCTTATACATATAGATCAGGTGGGGGTTATTCAGGTCCGCAGCTCTTCTGATAGCATTAGGCATTTCATCAATATTATGTGGTCAGTGGCGAATGATCAGTCTTCGGCCGCTGCCATCTCACTTGATGTCAAAAAGGCGCTTTATGTGGTAGAATGGGATTATCTTTTTAAGATTTTGGAAATATACGGGTCCTGGAATATTTTTATTGGATGGATTAAGTTACGTTGTAGACACACGGTAGCGGCAGTATAAACAAATGGATTAATTTCAGATTATTTTACTCTGGATGGGGCACCCGGCAGGGTTGCCCTCTTTCCCCATTATTGTTCTGTCTTGCCCTGGAACCATTAGCAGCTGCGATAAGAAAGGAAGATGATTTTCCAGGGGTGGTGGTGGGAGGTATGGCGCATCTGCTTTACGCAGATGATATTTTATTATTTGTCTCCGACCCCACTAGATCTATGCCTTGCCTCCACAGAATTATTATTTCCTTTTCTAAGTTCTCAGGATACAGAGTCAGTTGGTCTAAATCCTAAACTTTGGCTCTGACAGCGTACTGCCCAGGAACGGCTTTTCAGCCGGGCGTCTTCCAGTGGCCCAAACAGGCATTAAGTATTTGTTATTTTATTCCCAGCAAATTTGTGTGAATTAGTTAGAGTTAATTTTGACCCCTTAATAAAAAGATTTTCGAGCGATGTGGGCAGGTGGGCTTCATTACATTTATCTATGATTGGGAAGGTTAATGTTATTAAAATTGTATTCCAAAATTCAACTACCTGCTACAATCTCTCCCTGTAGATGTCCCTCTCTCTTATTTCAAGCAATTTGATAGCATAGCAAAGTCCTTCATTTGGAACAGTAAGCATCCCAGATATCATTTCAGTAAGTTACATAGGCCGATTGACAAAGGTGGGCTAGGCCTACCCAATATTTTGTTTTATTATTATGCATTCGGTCTGAGACATTTGGCTCATTGGTCACTTCCACCTGAGACAGCCCCTCCCTGGTTTTGTATTGAACAGGAAGTTCTTGCCCCTATTTTGCCATTGCAAAGCCTTTCTATTAAACTAACCAGAGAAGTTAAGTTACACCCCATTATCTCACATTTGCACACAGTATGGAAAAAAGTGTCCAGAGTGTTTAATTCGGACATTTATTTAAATGTTGCCTCGAGCATATGGCTGAACCCAAAATTATGTATTAATAAGTCCCCTTTCTGTTGGTCATAGTGGATTTTGAGGGAAGTTAATATGCTCAGTGACCTATATGAGAGTGGAGTGTTGAGATCCTTTGAAAATATGGTTCAACATTCTAGGATTCCCAGATCTCAGTTGTTTAGGTATTTACAGCTGCGCCACCTGCTCTGTACTATTTTTGTGAGTAGCATACACCCCTGTAAAGCGGAAGATACTCTGGAAGTGGTGATTACTGCTTTTGGAATAGGTCATGATGCATCAGTGTATTACTTCCTGTTAATTCAGAGTCTGGGGGAAGGAGCTTCAACTTCTCTTAAAAGATTATGGGAGAAAGATTTAAACTTGGTAATGGAGAAGGGAGTGTGGGCTAGGATTCTAAAAAATGTCAAGTCTACATCTAGAGATGCAAGGGTGCTCCTTATGCAATTTAAGATTTTACAACGAGTCTATTGGACCCCCTCTAGAAGATGGGGAAACAACCCATGTTCAGGGGGAGGGGTTTAATGTATATAGATGATTCCGTATTTTATGTTTTTTTTGTTTGTCTTATGAATGGAATAAATAAATAAAATAAAATAAAAAAGACTTCTGAATTTTACTTTTGCGATCCTTTTTGAAGTTTTAAGTGTTAGTCACCATAAACTGCCATTGTATGACATCATTGAGCACAATTTTGTTTTTTTGTTTTTTTAATTTCTCCCTTTGTGTTAAGATAAAAGAAAGTCATTTCAGGTTATATCAACAGAGGGGTGAATAAACGATGATCAAATTTTCATTTTTGGGTGAATTATCCCTTTCAGGTAAAAAATAAATATCATTAGCATTCAAATGGGTCACATAAGTTTTGTGGTTTTTGCCGCAATATTGATAGAAACCCGTAAGAGTAGCACGAGTCATTTCGCTCTGCACTCTCCTGTGTATAGAGCACAAATGAGAAGCCTGCTGGATTTGCGCGCAATTGCATGCTCCAGAGATAGCGCAGTAAAGCACGTTCGATAATTCTCTCAGTCTCATGTGAAGCCGTTGCGCCTTCCTCTTCCATTTCTCTGACAGAATGTGTACCACGTAGTGTAATGTGAATAGAATGAGATGCACATTTCTTACCACGCTGTGGTTTAGGAGACCAAACAATATGGCAGTGGATAGCTGTGTCTGTTGTGTGAGAATGTGTGTGCATTTTATTTTATCACCGGTCTCCTCATTGGTGTTATTTTGTCATAAACCATACATTATCATATGGTCTCTGTTTAAACACTATAAAAATATAATCTTAAGTAAAATTTGCTGTGGCGATTTTGCATACCCTCGATTGAGACAATAATCCAAAAAGTATACCAAGGACACATATACTGTATTATAAGCCTGCACTAGCACTGGGTGACAGATTGCCAACATGGCAAGAATATAGATGATCGTGTGAGTATGTAACAGTATTTTGTTTTCATTGAGAACCTCATTAGATTGTTAGTTAAACGACTCTTTACTAATCTTTTCTTGTCACTGTTTTTGTTGTGTGTATTGATACTTGGGCAGTATTAAAGCACATTTATGTGTTCAATAAGTTAAATAATGTAAAACTTCCCTGTATTTATACATAACCTACAGTATAGCGCTCAGAGCAACAATCCTCCCCACCTATAGCTGTGGTCATGAGCAGCTACTGCTAATAACAAATATACTGTACATACTGTATATCCTGTAGCTTGAGTGGTTAACATAAGAGTATTGTTGTCCATCTCTATCAGGCGAAAATGGTATGTCAACTAGCATAATAGGTGATGGTAAAATTAAATGGGAAAATTGGTAAATGGGAAAATTGGAGAGCAGCCTTCTATGATGCTCAGGTAGAATTTAAGGCATATAGTATTATAGATAGTGATGCCTTCCAGTTTTATTTCTGGCTTTCAGGATCAACAGCATGAGATATGCTGTTGTCCACACCAACTTTAATAACTATTTTAAGCCGTGTTCACTGTACCATGTCAACTTTCTTTCATCAGCTTAGTATCATGCAATTTTAGATGTCAAAAAGTCAATAAATGTTTTCATGATAACCATAACAGAAGCTGTGCTGCATTGATTCTTACATCACTGCACACCATAAATAAGTAATGGTGGGATTAATTACATGCTGAATTACTGTAGATGGCTGGTACATGTTTTCATTATTACAGGTAAATATTACAGGTAAAAGTGAAATTCATAATAATTCTTAAGTTGCCTCCATGAAATGATTATACTGTAGATTTAATACATGCTGATTTAATGCTATCAGACTTTGGGTCTGTAAATTAAAATGAGCAATTTCTCATCCTAATTTTGTGTTCAGTTTTAAAGGTTGTATTAAGTTAGTGATTTTTTTTTTCTTGTTTTCAGTATTTTTGCTTGATTAACAGCTGATTCCCTTCAATTTTATATGTAGGAATTGTATGCAATCTAAAGGACTGTGGTTATTTATATTATAATTATTATATTAGTAAATACCATGTGCCCCATTTGTTTTTCCTTGATATTTTTAAAGCAGCATAAAGTGAATCTGGACTTTATATGCATCAACAGATCATATGTTGTGCATGCGCTCTTTATGCGTACAGGAGAAAAAATATTTGCCCTGCATAAAGTGAGATTTTGTCAAATATATATATATGAAATCATGTTTAATGATCCCAAAACAAATTTTAAAAAATGTAATCCACAAATTACACTGCCTTCGTTTAAGATATATATATATTTTTTCTAATGTAGGCTATAATAATTTATGGCTTTTTTTCTCTGCACATGAACGCAGTAAGCAATGTCGGAAGATGTTATACGAAACCACTTATATAGTGTCAGTGTTTTTATGTTTTTTTTTCTCCCTTTTTTTTCTCCCCAAATTGGAATGCCCAATTCCCAATGCGCACTAAGTCCTCATGGTGGTGTAGTGACTCAATCCGGGTGGTGGAGGACGAATCTCAGTTGCCTCCGCGTCTGAGACCTTCAATCCGTGTATCTTATCACATGGATTGTTGAGCGTTACCGCGGAGACATAGCTCGTGTGGAGGCATCACGCTATTATCCGCGGCATCCACGCACAACTCACCACGTGCCCCACCAAGAGCGAACCACATTATAGTGACCATGAGGAGGTTACCACATGTGACTCTACCCTCCCTTGCAACCGGGCCAATTTGGTTGCTTAGGAGACCTGGCTGGAGTCACTCCGCACGCCCTGGATTCGAACTCGCGACTCCAGGGGTGGTAGTGTGTCAGTAGGTTTTTTTTATGTTTCACTAATCATTAAGGTATGGATTTGGCTTTGGGAAACTGACCAGTAGTTATGTGCCACTTTTCCCGGAGCAGAAATCGAAAGCAATGGGTGGTTGATTAAGTGAGATAATTTCGCTATGAAATTCTCTATGCAAATCTTTAACAATCAAATGCTCAATTGTACAATAGAGGCATGAAAGCAGTATGCTGCGCCTGCAAATTAGGACACACTGATCCGCAAGATCACGTTTATTTGTTTTGATGCAGGGATTTTGTGTGTGTGCTCGCTGGGATTCAAGGAAATATGCTTTGCCAATGTACAGTATTATTAAGCTAACATATTCAATTGAGGATGCTCTAACGTTCGCACCCCCACAGAACTGGGCCTGCATCTAGCTGGCGCCTGGCAGCTGCACTGTCATGATTGCAAAACATGAAGACACTTTACTACTTATCTCTTAATTTATTGTCGAATGGTAGTGTAGCCTACTAGCTCACCTTTTGCTGCATTACCATGTTTGCGTAGAACATCCTTGTGCTCACTGGCAATGTGACGCTTAAGATTCCAAAGGGAATCTTTGCTAACTCTAACAGTCTCACCACTCCCTTCCGATTTCTTTTCCTTCCTCGTTCTTAGCTTTGATTTGTACTATGCATTCATGTATAAGATTTGCAACTTCACTAAAACAATGTTTGAACTCCATAACCTCAGGCCTATTGCTTATTTCACAGATTCCCAAACCAGCATATCACAAAGCGCATTCTGGATTGAGCGAATGGCCTGAGCAAGCGGAGTGGAATCTTTAAAAAGGCGCTCTCCACTCAGGTGAACTTATCACCGCTCCTCTCAATGCTCTGCTCTTGCTCCACTCCGCTCACATGTTCTGACAGAAATGTACTAAAAAAAAACAGGCACAAAGAATTGGTGCCTGACAGATGACCAGAGGAATCCATGCACAATCTGGGTTGAGATTGCCAGCACTCAGCAGCTATATGGATGATGTCACAAGCATCCTCCAGACTGCTGCATGTTCAAACAGACTCTTGAAAAGCTTTTGGCATGGGCCAAGATGAAGATCAAGCCAGCAAAGTCACATAGCCTTTCTGTTCATAAAGGGTTTAGAAGTGAACAGATATCATTTGAGGTGGATGGTGAAAGAATTCCGATGCTGACAGAGCAGCCCATTTTAAGTTTATTGAGAGAATACACAGAAGATCTGTCAGATAAACACAAGGCTGGGCTGGTTATGAAGCAGCTGAAAGAGGGCTTGGATAAGATAGACAGTTGTCATCTCCCAGACAAATACAATGTCTGGTGTTATCAATTTACATTGTATCATCACCTGATGTGGCCGCTAAAGACGTGTGAAATCACTGCAGCGGTAGTGGCAAGGATGGACACTAAGACCAACAATAGTTCCATCAGGAAGTGGCTGGGCTTTCTGCATTGTCTTTCAGACATTGCATTGTTTTGAAGAAATGCCTTACAGCTGCCAATAAATTCCATCACCCTGGGTTACAAGCAGGAGAAGACCAGACTGTTCTTAGAACAAAGGGAATCAACAGACCAGTCAGTGATGGCTTGTCAAGCCCAGGACCAAACAGGCCATTCCTGGAAGACAGAGGAGGTTGTAAGCAGGCCGGTGTCAAGACTGATGCAACAAGAGATTGTTGAAAGAACCCAATCAGGAAGAGCAGGCCTTGGATGGGGGATGGCTCCCAAACTGTGGTCAGCAGCCTCTAAAAAACAGAAGAAAGTGATGGTAGTGACAGAAGTAACTAAGATGGAATAGGAAGAGTATATGATTCAAGCAGTCAGCCAACAGCAGCAAGGGTGCTGGGCAGTATGGGAAGGTGCATCTAATAAAGTTTTAAAATGGACTGACCTGTGGAAGATACCCCAGGCCAGGCTAAGTTTTCTAATAAGATCAGAGATTCCTCAGAGGAAGTACACTGAGTTTGTTAAAAAAGGGAGGTGCCGCACAAGGCACGGCACAGAGGGAGGAAAAGTCATTCCTGGCACAAAGAAGTGATTGGTCAAATGATGGTTGAGCTTGAACAGCAGCTAAAATTTCCTTCTGAGATTGCCATCACCTGCTTGAGGCCAGACATGGTGGCATCAGCCAAGAAAGTCATAATGATTGAACTTACTGTCCTATGGGAAGAGGAACTGGAGACAGCCTATGAGAGGAAGAAGCTGAAATATGCTGATTTGTCTGCCGAGTGCCGGGAAAATGGATTGAGGGTTGCAACTTATCCTGTGAAGGTCAGGTATTGAGGGTTTATTGGAGCATCAATGCAGAACCTGTTGAAAAACATTGGGATCATTGGATCAGCGTTGTAGAAATCTGTGAAGGAAATGGCAAAGGAAGCAGAAAAAGGGAGCTTCTGGCTATGGTTAAGAAGGAAGGATGAAAAGTGGGGTGTGCAGAAGTGAGAAAGTAGGAATAGGAAGTACAAGAGGAAAAGGGTGGGGAGGAACTATTTCCGCTGACCAACTCGGTCCTTATCTGGGGGTTTCTGGAGAGGGATTGAGTGGGGGAGCGAAACCAGGCCAAGCTACAGTAGGCTTTGGAGGGGCCGCTCTCACGTTGCTGTCTGGATAAAGACACTGTAAACCAGTAAAATGCGATGCATGTCTGACACATGTAGACTGAATGTAAGAACATGTCATGTGAGGGCATCTAAGTCCACCTCGGACAGACTGATGAACTCAATTGTAAAGTGAATTGCTGTGGACAGGATGCCAGTGATAGTCTTATTTTCAATTATATGGAAATAAACCAAATATATTGACTTCTAAACCTACTTTTTTCTGTCTAATCACTGCTTTACTGCCACAATAATATATGTAATTGAATTATTTGATAGCCTATTATATTATAAATTAATTTTATAATATTTATTATTTTTGATAATTATTTTAGTTATATATTAAATTATTGTTATTTGGTGGGCTTTTTCTGAAAATATTGCTAAATTGCAATTAATTTGATGAATTAATCAGCATATCATGTACTTAATTTGTTGAAAAAAAAAATACTGATTGACAGACCAACTTATTACAAATATTAAAATGGAACTAGCCATTTAATTGTGTATAGACTATACTGTTTATAGGCTCATTAACTTTTAGAAGGAAGCACTTCGAATATTGTGTGTTGCTGACATTAAAGGCCATGCGTCCAATTGCCCATTGTCCAAAGGGGCCACGGTTTGTTACTGGCAGGCAGCAGATGCCCTAACCCCACCCCCACCCTAATTTTAACCATATGGAGCTTGTAATGCAGAGAAGCCTACCAGGAACCACGTAGGCACCTTTCTACCATTGCCACATACAATCACACTTTAGCACAAATTCACTTGTTGCTAGAAACCAATACAAACCAGCTCAAAAAAATTCAGCATTTGATTTGTTAGGACATTCACTTTTTTAAACAGTTTTAGTATTGCGTTTGGTCACTACTTGATGTCCAATGTAAAATCTGGGTCCTGAAAAAAAACTAGTTCTACTTCATCATGTTTGTTAGCTGAATGGAGGCGGTATTAACCATTAGACATACTGTGTGCTCTGTACTACAAACATTCTAGACATAACTAGACTCTATAGAAATACAATTATTGTAAACAGAATGGATTTTAATGAGCTGGTGAAAATGTTCTTGGTAATTACAGCTATGTGCTTCACAAGCACCTTTGAGGTCATTTAACTGAGATCAAATTTAAAGAGTAGAATACAGTCTCACAATGTTGATTATAATTTAGGTCTTTGAATCACTGTATGGCTATGCATTCTGCTAAAATTATATGAGATGAAACCCCTCCCTCCGACCATACCCGCCCCCTCAATGACAAACGGTTAGTGTAAGTGAACGTATACATGCTGCTTTGCATGACAGTTGTATTGATAAGTCATTGTTGATATAGGTTACAAGGTTTGGATTTTAAAAGGTTTCTGTTGATCATATGTGCAATGACTGCATCACACATACTTGATAATTTATATGTAGTATACAAAAAAAATAAAAATAAATAAACTATTTTGTAAAATTAAGTGAAGACAGTGAAGAAGATAGTGTTGAAGGCTCTCTCATGGACAGTCTGTTGGTATTCATTAGCTGTCTGCAAAGATCAGTAGAGTGAAACAGTAAATTCCCATTTTTCCAGTTGCCTGTAAGCTGGTTCTGGAAGTATTTTTCCATTCATTTAATTCAAAATTCTTCAATAAAGATGTCTAAGCCATTAACCATAACAAGCTCTGAGTTGAATCACAACATTACAAACTTTGATTTGAAGCAAAAATATATTTGAAGTTTGGATCTAGAGGTTCAAGACTGTGTACCTACATTCTTTAATGAGGCAGCACATTCACATCAAGCAGGCATGTCCAGAGAGGGCAGCTCCTGGGGCTCGAGTCCCTGCCCTTTTGCTGAGGTGCCCCCAGCAGACCGTTGCTCTAATGGGACTTCGCCCCCCAGCACCAGTTCAGCAGTAGTCGGCCCCCAAAGACATGCCCCTGGCCTCAAAGCTGCTGTACTGTCGACAGGGCTATCATCTATTTGGGGTGTATGCCCAGTCACTCCTTGATGCGGTCCAGGGACTATGCTTTGGTGAGGCTGGCCTTATACAACTCTTCCTTGCCAGACTCAATGATCCCTTCGATTGGGACGTGCTGGGTCGACCTGAAGTATTAGACCTTCTGGGAGGTGGCCAACCATGTTTGTCTGCTGAAAGAGATGGAGCTCCTACTTGGAGAATGGAACCCCATCCCCATCTCTGACGTTCCCAACTCCCAGTCCTTGTTGTTCCAATTGGTTGGTCCTGTGCGAGCTAGGCATCGTCGTGGAAAGAAAGAAAACTCCAAAACTGCCCCCCTAGAATATCCAGCCCTCCTCAGGTCCATCCGCCACTGACCGCTAGGAAGTGCCCACCCTGTCCGCCACTGACCACCAGGACGCACATGTCCTGTCTGCCACTTACCCTGCCCACCCCACACACCCCTGTACCCCCCGTCTTTTACCCAGCGGGTGCCACCAGCCCTGACATCTCCCTAGCAATAGCCGACAATCCTGACCTTATCCCTGTCCTGGGACCACTCGACCACATTGCTGCCCTGGTGCTGTCTAGCCCTCGTACCGCTTTGAGGCTGCTTGACCTCGTCCCCTCTCCTAAGCTGCCTGACCTCATTCCTTATCCAGAACCACCAGACCATCTCTTCCTGGAGCCACCCCACTTTCCGCAGCCACCTGGCCACTGACCCCAATGACCCACCCCCCCTCCCCGGCCACCAGACCCCGCTACCTTCCTGGAGTCATCTCCTTTGTTTCCCCAACCATTCTCCCCTTGCTTGGTACTACCTGCACCCCCCTGATCTGTTTTGCCTATGCTACCCTGGTCTGTTTCCTGCCTTACTGTCCTGTCGGTCCCCTTCTTGTCTGTCCTTCCGGCTCTGCTCTGGACTGTCCTGCAGGCTCCATCCTGGACTGTTTTGTTTGTTGGTTTTCTTATTTGGACCCTACCCCTTCCCCTTTGGTATTGTTTTTTGTTTTGTGTTGTTCAGGTTGGGATGCCAGGTAGGTAGTGTCAGGATCCTGCCATCTAATTCCGGTTAGTACTTGTTTCCTTTGTCTAAAGTTAGTCTGTTATGTTATATGGTTCTAGTGGTTTTTTCCCTCTCACAGGATATTTGATTTCCCACAGATTTGACCTCTATCCGGGCCTTTTATGTTTTGTTTTGCATTTTGTTTTTGAAAACTTTTTTTTTCCTTAAAAAAAAAAATATTTATTGATATTGGCTCAATTATTTCTTATCCACAATTAAAGTTTTTTTATTTGTGTGTGTAGGTCCATTTTCCTGTATAGTGCAAATTATCCAGCCATTCATATTTTCGTCTTTAGCATATTTTTGGGAAATATATATATATATATATATATATATATATATATATATATATATTAATACAAAATAATTTGATAAAATTATTTTTTACTAATAAATAAGCATAATATTGTGATACATTAACAGATCTATTTACTCCATTAATAAAAGTGTCATTACTGTGTTTAGTTAAGCATTAAAACAATGCATGGCTAATAAAAATATAGTGTAAAAGACAATTCCCCAAGACAATTATTTATTTATTTATTTATTTATTTATTTCTCTCCACAATTTGGAATGCCCAATTCCCAATGCACTTTAAGTCCCTGTGTTGGTGTAGTGACTCGCCTCAATCCAGGTGGCAGAGGATGAATCTCAGTTGCCTCTGCGTCTGAGACCGTTAACCTGTGCATCTTATCACGCAGTGCTTGGATAAGAAGTGATTGTCTGATGGTTATGTAAAGCGAGCAACCACAGTTTGTTTACCTTTACAAGACATGCAGGGGCAGGTAAATCTGAAAATGATAAAAGAACACCATTTTATTCTTCTATGTAACAAAGAATGTTTCAGACACTTTGTTCTTAATAGATCACATAACAGCATATTTACTTTTACTATTTTAAATAAAATAATTCAAAAAGTTATTATTGCCTTTTGAGGGATTTTGTTTCTGTTCTAAATATGTTTATTTTGCTTCTCATCATCTGTGCATTACTGGGAGCAGCGAGTTAATTATCATTATAATATTTATAAATATACAGTATATATTAATTACTATCATGCAGAACTATTTGAGTTCTCCATTTCTTAGCATTTAATTAACTATTATTTTCATGTAAAATAAAAAAATGATTGGTAAAAGAAATCATTTATGGCATGTATTATTACGCAGCAATTTAGAATGACCATCTGTTCACTTTTTTTGGACCTGAACAAAGCGAACATATATTTGTAGAGCAACCTCTGTATGTGACCTGTAAAGCTGGCACTTGCATGTCAATGGCAAAAAAGTCAGAACATACAATGAGCATGAACCCAGGTGAGGGGAGAAACAAGCCCTGAGTCTTCATTCACATATTATCCACACTAAATATTATGTGACAAGAACAAAGAAATGCCAGCCCAAGGAGAGTTTGTCATCAAAATTTTATCTTTAGAGAAGTAGGCTACACCTGTCCACAACAGGACTGAAAAGTGTGAAGTATAGTATAAAAAATATTTTTTTAATGGCATCTGATCTTTTTTGTTTTTATTTTATACTGTTGTATTTTATTTTATGGCCATTATAAACTGTATTAATGTTACTAGTCATTAAATGTATTAAATACATTTAATATATTTAAATAAACACATTAAATGTATTTAATTAATACATTAATTAATAAATGTCATTAGTGTACATTTTGTTATTAATATTATTGGTTTGATAGTAACATTAAAAAAATATTGCTTCATTAAGTACCTTAAATGTAGCTAGCTACTTTTTGATAGTAACTTGTAGTGTAGCTACAACTTCTTTTTCAAAAGAATAGCTTGACTGTAGCTTAACTACTTAAAATTATGAGTAGCCTGTAGCTTGTCAAACTACAGTTTCAAAGTAGCTTCCCCAACACTGCCAATTCATTAAAAAGTCATTGCTACTTCTCTTATGAAAACGGCAAAGTGATCAAGGACGGATGGCAAGATTTTCAGAGAATGATGACTTAAATTTCAGTCTGTCCATCACACAAAGCTATCAAAACACTTCAGAAGACTTGGAATAATGTGCACAAGTTAATATATGATAATAAATAAATGCTAATAATATATGGTTTGTTTATTTATTTATTTCATTTTTGGCACCACGTCACAACAATATCAGCAAAAACCAAAATACAACCCCACGTCATATTGTTCACTAAAGAGGACTAAAACATTTTTTTAATCAATATCTTGTTCTGGCCTCTGCAGAAATAAGTTAGTCAATAACAGTTTGTAGACCATTTCATTCCCATTTGATTTCTATTAGCCTATTGACACTCATTTAAACAGTTCCATGTTTTTTGAACAGCAATTTTTATCAGTAATTGTTCTGTTCTGTGATTTATACATAGATCTCTTTTTTTTTTCACAGTTCTGTTCTGTTCTTTGTAAAAAAAAAAAAAAAATCATCTTTGCATTTGAAAGTATACACAAGCATTGGGTGTTGTCTGTTCTTTGTTCCATCTTTAAATAGCAATGCTGTAAGTTACATTCTGCTTGATACCTTAATCTTCAATATTGATTACATGTTGGAATTTAAACATAATTAATAACTAAATTATTTGACATTAATGATATTTCAGATGGATACCGTGCTGAAAAAAAAAAAAAAAAAACTTACAACAGCATAAGATGTTGTTTTGGTCTTAACTGGTCTGCCAGCCTTGTCTTTCAGCTGGCTTTAACCCTGTGAGGGCCATGGTTGTAATATTACAACAATCATTTTGAGCTATCCTAAAAAAAACATCCTTACATTTTTTTGTTATTTTTTTTTTTTTTCAGACCACATTTAAATAATCAATGGGTCATGTTGGTCCGCCTCTGAATCCTATTGGCCATATATGGTCAATCTGCTGGACCATCTGACCCGAAGCTCACTCAGTCTGCAAACTTTCTCGGAGCAACATATTGGTTTATATTGGATTGAATAGCTCAAGTAAGTAAGTAAGTAAAATGCCTTAAATATTATTATTTTTATTTATTTTTTGTGATTATTACAATGTGTACAACATGTAGATATTTAGCTACTGTGAAATTTGTTTTAAAAAAATGATTTTGAGCTTATCATATTTGTGTTGCTATTTTACAACACTGGTTGAGTCAGGTAGCATTTTTTCATGGGTGGGGGTGCACATTGCACTTCTCACATGTGCCCAAATGGAAAACTAATACTAATAGAGATATCATATCTTTGATTATTCACTATAACTAAGTTCTAAATGCGTTTTCTTTGTTAACATTTTGAATTTAGACCTGAATTGAATAAATTACTACATTTTAGTTGTAAAAAATTGCATTGAACTGGCCCTGGGCTTTGTTTGTTTGTCAGAAACAGTTGGGCAGAAACAGGTTCTGGAATGATTTAGGTGATTGCTCTTGCATTGGAATGAATGATTTAGGTGATGGTTGTTGCATTGTCCTGGGACAGGTGGGAATATTCTAAATGGTTCTGAATGTTTTAGCTGATGGTTGTTGCATTGGAATGAATGATTTAGGTGATGGTTGTTGCATTGTCCTGGGACAGGTGGGAATATTCTAAATGGTTCTGAATGTTTTAGCTGATGGTTGTTGCATTGGAATTAATGCTCTGGAATGATTTAGGAGTGAATAATACAATATTTTTGTGAATATTGTGTGAATAGTTTTTAAATAATTACTACTTTTCCAATTTCAGAATGCCACCAGCAAGGAAAAGACCTGTGTATAGTGTGCAGGATGTTCTTGCTATCATCAAAAACGGAGAGAGTGACCTTGAGTTGGATTCAGACGACAGTGATGCAAGTGATAGAGAAACAGATGAAGATGCCGGTGAAGTGGACAAAGAAAACCAACAACCCACTGACTGCCCAGATGATGATTATGAGGACATAGAGCTACAACCAAAGAAACCGACCAAGCCCCGTGACCGGTATCGCTGGCTGAAAAGGGATTTTGTCAGTCCCAATACTGATTTTTCTGGTCCAGATGTCACGAATGGTGATGTTTCCATCCACACACCACTGGAGTACTTCCGGAGGTTTGTGTCAGAAGACATGCTTCAGGTTCTGACACAAAACACAAACGAGTACAGCTTTCAAAAGACTGGAAGATCTGTTAACACCAATAAAAAAGAAATCAAGAAAGTGGTTGGAATTTACTTGAAGATGGGCCTAGTTCAAATGTCTGGAGTCAGTATGTACTGGGAGACAGCCCTGCGGTACAACCAAGTTTCAGATGTGATGTCACGCAACAGATTCCAAGAACTGCTGAGATCGTTACATTTTGTCAACAACTTGACAGTGCCAGAGACAGAAAAGACAGACAAACTGTGGAAACTAAGACCTTGGCTCGACTCATTCAGAGAGAAGTGTCTGCAGGTTGTACCGGAAGAACACAACTCTGTGGATGAGATGATGATCCCTTTCAAGGGGAAATTCAGCGGCATAAAGTAGTATTTGCGAGGAAAGCCACACCCGTAAGTGTTCAAATTATGGGTGAGAAGTGGAATCTCTAGCATGGTCTGTGATTTTGAGGTGTACCAAGGCAGTGTCAATGGATATCGAGCCAAATCTGAACTTGGATTGTCAGGGGATGTTTTGATGAAGCTTGCTTCCATGCTTCCAGAAGGGCAGAACTACAAAATCTATGCACCAATACCCTATGCCGCAAGTGCAATGTTCGTCTTTGTTTTTCGGAGGACAAGAACTGTCTTTGGGACTACCATACCTGAACTTTGGGACTAAGTCTAAGTTCAGTTTTGTAAAAACATTTTTTCCTATTTTCCTATATTTTTTATTAATAAATAACAATTTATAAAAAATATGACTGTTGTGTGATTATTATTCATGATATATACAGTTATGGGGCTGCATAAGCAATCAGCTGTGCAAATGAACACTTAGTTGTTCTGTATATTTGTTCAGACAATGCAAGTACAGGATTTCTGCTGCCCTCCCTGTCATTAAAAAATTACTAAAATGTAAAAACTTTTAAAAACCTTTTTTTTTTTTCTGCATCAGAGGCCTCCTACAACAACATCTGAAAGGTAAAACAATTTTTTGCTCATTTATTTTAAAATTTGGCCTTCACAGGCTTAATGGGGTTTGTGCACTAGTGGTCAGACTGGGAAACCAGGTTAAACCAGCTAAGACTAGAAAACCAGCATAGGTTGGTTTCATATGGTTGGCGTTTTTTCATCAAACTAATTATTAGGGGTTCAAGCGCTTAGCGCTGAAACCCTATTGTAATTGTTAAGATTTTTAGGGGTTCAAGTGATTAGCACTGAAACCCTTTTGTAATTGTTAAGATTTGTATTATTAGGGGTTCAAGCGATTAGCGCTGAAACCCTATTGTAATTGTTAAAATTTTTATTAGGGGTTCAAGCGATTTTAGGGGTTCAAGCGCTTAGCACTGAAAGCCTATTGTAATTGTTACGATTATTATTATTATTATTATTATTCCGCCATAAAACTGATCGGGCAGAGCAAACCGTAAGG
This sequence comes from Myxocyprinus asiaticus, assembly GCF_019703515.2. Lineage (NCBI taxonomy): Eukaryota > Metazoa > Chordata > Actinopteri > Cypriniformes > Catostomidae > Myxocyprinus > Myxocyprinus asiaticus. The sequence continues at coordinate 38,973,528 of NC_059373.1, forward strand.
CCTAGAGACTTGAAACTTGGTCAGATGGTAGTAGTATTGCTCGCTACTCAGAAACACGGACTCGGCCAAATCAGTCAATAGGGGGCGCTACAGCGATCAAAAACGCGAAACTGCTCATAACTTCTAGACCGTTTGTCTCAAACCAAACAAAACGTATATCTCCGATTTCATTTCCGCCTATAAAAATTTTCCGCCATCTTGGATTTTTCATAAAACCTACTTTTGCAAACTAGTCCTAGGTTTTTCGTCCGAACGGGACCAAACCAGTGCCAAACGATTCTATGGAGTCTCGATATCAAAAGTTATCAAAAAAAGTTTGAACTTTCTACTCGAGCTAGCTACGGTATGTGAAAACATCGGAAGTAGGAGTGGCCAATTTGACGTAAATGGCTATAACTCTTGAAGGAAATGAGATATCTTCACCAAATGGCATGCTTACGTAAGAGGTCAATCTCTGTTCGCCCAGAAAAGTTGTCGCGGTTTTGCCACATGGTGGCGCTATAATACCAAAAAAACATGAAATTAGCTGTAACTATGAAACCGTTAATCCTACTGACTTCAAAATTTGCATACATTGTCTTTGTCTCAGCTGACATCATTGTCTATATGGACATTCACGTATGTTGAAAAACATGGCCGCCATCGGCCAATCAAATTTCAGCGAAACTTGGTGGACCTATTTGACTCTTGGTCTGAGAGGGTTGTGCAATTTTTTAAAAAATCGGCTACTAGGTGGTGCTATCATGATTTTTAATGGTTGTATATAATGCAGTGTTGTGAAAAAACACAAGTAATAGATATCCCCTGATAGCTCTTCTCATTCTAAACAACTCTGCCTCAAGAAGCATTGGTGTCTGTCAAACCATTTGGTAAATATTCCAGATAATGTTAAAAACCTACTTTTGCGAACTAGTCCTAGGTTTTTCGCCCAATCGGAAGCAAACCAATGCAGAAATATACTCTGGAGTTTGATTATCAATAATTATCAAAATAAAGTTGAAATTTCGTCGCTAAGGGTGCCAAAACTTTCGAAAAACGTTTGACCATTTACATGAAAACAGCTCTAACTATGCAACCGTTAGTCTGATTGAGCTGAAAATTGGTATGCAGTGTCTTTGTCCAAGGTGCCATGACTGTTTATGAGGACATTGGCGTATCTCAAAAAACATGGCCGCCATCGGCTAATGAATTTGAGCACCTATTAGACAAGGTTAGCGGAGGCCGATCGGCACAAAACTTGGTGGGCCTTTTCAACTCCTGGCCCTAGAGGTCTGTGAGAAATTTGAAAGAAATCGGCCAATGGATGGTGCTAACGAATTTAACTCCTCTGTAATCACGTGATGTTTCACACATACACACAATTGCTGTGTCCCAATTCAAAGGCTGCATCCTTCGAAGACCGCGAAGGTCGGACTGAGCATTGTTAATTGGGACAGTCTAGCCTACGGAGGACTGTTCTTGTCGCCTAACAACTATAACAGCTGCCGAGTGACTGTAATGTTTGTACTGGACTTTTCTGAAAGTTATATTAAACTGTCTGAAAACAAAACAGGGTTCACAAACTGTCTAAATATTTTCACCATGGTCCATTTCTGTATATAAGAAAGAGTATAAACTATATATAATTGCATCTTAGTAAGATATGTCAACATTTGAACCACTTTTAAAGTTTTTTTTTCATTTGTATCTTTAGATATTTGAGTAAGTTGAAACCCAATACTTACGTTTAAAAGTGTAATTCATCAATTTCTGTAGTCACTGGCGCGCAATGAATTCTGGGGTAGGCAAGGCCGTGAAGGATCCATCTGTTGTATCCTTCATTTCACGGGAAATGGAGGACGCATTTGGAGGCCGCATTTGAAGGAGCCTACAAATTGGGACAGCCTTTTTCATGCAGCAGTGACGCAATCGGCTTTCGAATGCGACCTTTGAAGGATGCAGCCTCTGAATTGGGACGCAGCTATAATTCATATCATTTGTTAGATCTCCTCATACTGAACAACTTTGCCTCAAGAACCACTGCTGTCAATCAAATTGTTCATTAAATATTCATGATTATGTAAAAAACCTACTTTTGTGAACTAGTCCTAGGTTTTTCGCTCAACCTCAATAAAACCAATGCAGTACAATTCTCTAGACTCTCTAGGTCAATAATTATTAAAAATAATTTTTGAACTTTACCCTTTGGGTAGCTATAAAAGTGTCATTTAGACAATGGGTGTGGTCAAGTGTACAAATAAGCCCATAATTCCTAAACAAAAACTCAGAACTTCACGAAATCATGCGACCTATGATACTAAACAAGCATACAGACTTTTATGGAGATCGGACCATAGGTGGTGCTATGAGCTTTAAAGAGCTTTAAAAACCATGTATTTCCTTACTAAATAGCCTATATTGGCCTATTCCATCTATGATCTAGGTGGTTACATGCTTGCTAAATAAAACATAATACCTTTTTATGCATGTGATTAAAGGCCTTAAACCTTGAACCCCATTAATTGCTGCTCACAGCTATATTTATTATTATTATTACTTTTGGCAGGTAACTAAAACAGGTTCCCAAACAATTGCTTTAAAATATTTGAAATATAAAACACACACACATCACCTGTCCTTGCTTCACTGTTTATGCGGCTTTCTCTGAGAACTGCAAGCAGAGATGACCCAAATTTGAAGATAAAAAGCTTCAACTATCTCAGTTTCTTATGAAACTGTTTATCCTATCCAATCATTCCATCATCATTGTTGCATAATGCAATAACCATTTTGAACATAAGCTACACTTATATAAAGTTACACACTAACTAATCGAGCAAATGGTTATTATAACGCAGTGGCCTTAACGATATATTCCCTGAGGTAAAGTTAGTCTACTTTTTACTTTGAATAAACTCCTAAAACATAATGGTAATAAACGAGATGTAATACTTGGTTCAACGATGAACTAGAACACAAACAACATTATATTAAGTACCAGCATACACGAAGTGAATTCAAACAAGTGCTACATGCGCACAAATAAGGGGCATATGTGATTTGGATTTGAAGCTTGGAGTTACTGCCAATGATCAAACTGTCAATATAAAAAAATAAAAAAATAAATAAAATGACAGCAACGGTAAGAAACCTGCACCGAGAGCACAAATGAACGAGTCAGAAAATGAGTGCACTGGACAAGATGGGGTAAACGCATGACTGTCATTACAGATCTGGGAGATAATTTTGTTATTTCTATGTAAGGGAATTAGTTAGATTGTTTCTTTCAACAGCACAAAACAGCACAAATCGAGCACAACGAATGACACCGGTTTGGAAAATGTCACTGTTCTTAAAAAAGTTTTTTGTTTATATTTAAGAAATGATTATAGTTACAGGGTTTCTTTTAACGGCACAAACCGGCACAAATCGAGCACAAACGACCAGCACCCATTTGAAGCGATTTGGACGACATGGGGTGGAAAGTGACGTCACAGCCCCGAATCATATTTATTATTTCAAAGGAATGGAAATAGATAAAGTGTTCATTTTAACGGCACAAATTGAGCACAAATGAATGACACCGGTTTGGAGCGATTTAGACAACATGGGGTGGAGAATGACGTCACCGCTCCCAAAAACATTCTTGCTATATCTAAGGAGGGGAAATAGTTACAGCGTTTGATTTAACGGCACAAACCGAGCACAAACGACCAGCACTGGTTTGGAGCGATTTGAGCAAGATGGGGTGGAGAGTGACATCACACAGCCCAAAAAACACCAAATCAGCACAATTGTTAATTTTTGCGGCACAAATCAAAATCGCTTGTTAAATCTGCACAAACACAGCACAAATGAATGGAATAGTTTTGGTGATTATTTAATTATATGGGGTGCCAACTTCACGGAGGTGTCAGAAGCATCTACTTCAATGATGAAAGGTAAGCTTGGGTCTGGATGCTTAAGGATGGGTGCAGTAGTGAAGCTGGTTTAAGGGTGTTGAAGGAGGTGTTAGCTGATTCGTTCCAATGAAGATTCTTGGGTTTGTCCTTGAGTAGTGATGTTAGTGGAGCTGCAATGATGCTGTAATTCCTGATAAATCTTCGGTAGAAGTTTGCAAAACCAATAAATTGTTGAAGTTCTTTGATGGTGGTAGACTGTGGCCATTCGGTGACTGCTTTGACTTTGGATAGGTCCATCTCCACACCTTGATGGCTGATGATGTATCCTAAGAACGTGGTACTGGTTGTATGGAATTCACATTTTTCAGCTTTGATGTAGAGTTGGTTCTGTTGGAGCCGGGTTAGGACTCTCTTGACATGTTGGATGTGCTCTTGTTTTGTTTGGGAATAGATTAAGATATCATCAATGTATGCAATGACGAACTGGTTCAAGAGGTCTCTGAAGATTTCATTGATGAATGACTGGAAGACAGAAGGCACATTAGCATGGCCATATGGCATGACCTGATAATCATAGTGCCCCCTAGTGGTGAGGAAGGCAGTCTTCCATTCATCCCCTTCTCTGATACGAATGAGGTTATAGGCACTTCGAAGATCTAGTTTGGTGAAGATACGTGCCTCACGGAGTTGTTCTGAAGGGACAAGAGGAAGTGGATATCTGTTCTTTATTGTGATTGTATTGAGACCTCTTTAATCAATGCATGGTCTTAGTCTGCCATCTTTTTTCTCCACAAAGAAAAACCCTGCCGCTGCTGGAGATGTAGAGGGATGGATAAAGCCTGAGGCAAGGGCTCATTCAATGTAGTTTTTCATAGCCTGAGTCTCAGGACGTGATAAGGGGTAAACTTTGCTTTTGGGTGGTGCAGAATTCAGGAGAAGTTCAATGGCACAATCCCATGGACGATGGAGAGGTAGTTGGGTTGCCTTCAAATACCTACTGCCTTCAGAATATTCAACTGGAATAGCTGTAGTGTTGTGAGTTCCATGCTCGTGGTGAAACATGGTAACGTGATCTTAGAGTTAAAACAGTGTTCTTGGCAGTAATGAGACCATTTACTGAGTTCACCTTGATTCCAGGAAATGCTAGGGACATGGATAGCTAGCCATGGATGGCCGAGAATTATCTGGTTCTTGGGAGAAGAGATAACGTAAAGTGAGATCTTCTCAGTGTGAAATAGTCCAACTTGTAGAGTGATTGGGACAGTTTGTTGTGTTATGCCCTGTCCTATGGGTTCGTTGTCTACTGCTGTAATATTAATTGAAGGGATGCATGGCATTGTAGGGATTTTGAGTTCCTGAACGAGATCATTGTGGATTAAATGGACTGCAGCCCCGGCATCCACTAGCGTTGAGACATAGTGTATCGTATTAGCAACCTCAATGGAAACGGATTGAGTGAAATTATGACGAAGGTGAGTGAGAGAGTATTCATTACTCACCCTTTTCTTTAAGGTGCTGTTGCCTTTGTTGGGGCAGGTATTGATGTGATGGTTGGGTTGACCACAGTAAAAGCATAGATGTTCCTGTAGACGACGATGTCGTTCTTCTAGTGAAACTCTAGCATAGCCGATTTGCATGGGTTCTGTGGACTGAGGCATAGAGAAGCAGCATCTTGTGTGGAAATGGAAGCCATTTTGGATTGTTTGGAGCGGGGTTATTACGAATTAGGTTATCCAATTTAATAGCCATGGTGATAAACTGTGATAAGTTCGTGACCTACGCATACCAGAGTGAGATGCTACAAGGGTTTCAAGGCCAACTCGCCAACCTATGAGCAGCCAATGAACATCTAACCCAGTACACTCAATCACTCCCGTCAACCAGAGCCGAGTTGGTAAGATTTGCGCTACCCGATAAATTTGATGGTACTGCTGAAATAAAATGATTTTACTTACTAAATATAATACATTTGAGTCTTTTTGCCTTGATTTTTTTTTTTTTTTTTTTTACATATTTAAATAACTTACAGCAGTTACATTAAAGCCAGCTTGTCAAAAAATCTGTTGTTTCTAACCAGTTATATGCAGTTTTAGCAACAGTAACATAAAAATAAATGTATATACCAGTGCATTTCCATTGAAAATAAAGTAGGGTTATTTAATACTGTAATTTAACCATTGCTGAAGTCTACTCAAGCTCAAAGCTGATTAATTCGTTCTACATGTCATTAGAATGTTCACTAACTTTGATGAGTCAAGTGTAGACAGTCTTAAGCTGTAGCATTGTGTCAACATGCACAGGATGTAGACAGGAGCAAGGGCGCTGGCCAGTATGGGAAAGTACATCTAATAGAATGTAGGATGGGCTGACCTGTGGAAGATACCCCAGACCAGGCTAAGTTTTATAATAATATCCACCCATGACATTCTATGTGGTATGGTAAAGAGGAGAGTTGTCCCCTCTGCAAGGCCCCTAGAGCAAATCTGCAGCACATGTTGGCTGGATGTAAGGCCACCTTGGCACAGGTCCTATGAAAGCTGGCAAAGATCCTAGAGGATCTCTATGGGAGTAGAGGAGTGTAGAATAAAGGCAAACAAAGGCCATCATGCTCCTCAGAGGAAGTAGATTGAGTTTGTTAAAAGGTGCCGCACAAGGCACAGCATTGTGAAAGGAAAGGACAATCCTGGCACAGCAGCTAAAATTTCCTTCTGAGATCGCCATTACCTTCTTGAGGCCAGACATACTGTCATGGTCAGCATCAGCTAGGAAAGTCATAATGATTGAACTTACTGTCCCATGGCAAGAGGAGACAGTCTATGACAGAAAAAGCTTAAATATGCTGATCTGGCTTCTGAGTGCAAGGAAAATGGATGGAGGATGGGTGTCAAGGATTTATGGAAACATCAATGCAGCACCTGTTGAAAGACATTGGTATCTTTGGATCAGGGTTGAAGAAGTCTGGCAGATGAAGCAAATAAAGGGAGCTTCTGGCTATGGTTAAGAAGGAAGGAAGAAAAGTGGGGTGTGTAGAAGTGAGAAAGTAGGAAAAGGGAACAATTGTGATATGTGGTGAAGTAGTATGTGGAAGAGGAAAAGGGGTGAGGAGGAATTTCTTCCACTGACACACTTGGTCCTAATCCAGGGGTTTCTGGAGAGGGATTGAGTGGGGGAGCAATACCATGTCAAGCTAAGCGTTGGAGGGCCAGCTGATGCAATCTTGCCTCTCACATCGCTCTCCTACTTAATCTGTTGGAGGATTGGTTTGAGGATAAGCACTGGATAGGTGGTAGGCAGTGATGGATAACTTGGCTTTTTTAACAGAGAAGAGGCCTTGGACATAGGTTAGGTCTGTTCATTAGGGTGGCAGGGAGACATCCCTAATGGCTGCCCCACCATCAGGAGATGTTCCGTGATTAATGTGGTGAAACATCCGTAATAGTTGGCTCCCAGCTGATGAAACCATAGCTGACCCCAGCAGGTTTTGACATCTAACTGTGCATCTGATTAACCAGGTGCCTGAAGGAATTACAGTGCCAGACACAATTTCTCACAGGTATGGATTTATACTTTAAACCCCCCCACAATATACAGTATATCAGCCTAACACAACCAACATCAGAAAATTACCCACTTTAGAATCAAATACATTTAAATTTGATTTAGATTAATCAACACTCAGATCACACTGAGTGTGACACTCAGATTTTTTAAATGAAACAACATTCCCATAATTTAATGGGTCAGAAAGTTGGGTATGGTTGAAAAAAAAAAAAAAAATCTCTTGACTGAAAATTTGAAAAGGTTTATGTAGAGCCGAGGAGGGCGGGACCGGGCTGGAATGACACACGCCTGTTCCCCAATCAGCCTGATGGGGCGTGCGAGGGATAAAGGCGGCCGTGGACGACCATTCGGGAAAGAGAGAATTACAGACAGCTGCCCTGCATGTGTTTATGTTTGTGTGTTTTTAAGTTGTTCATTAAACTATTATTTATATTCTCAAGCTGGTTCTCGCCTCCTCCTTTCCCTCTAACCCCCTTTCAGTTTACCAGTTTTATCTACACTCTGAAGTCCTCGAATAGCTGTCAAGCCAAAACCTTGGCCATCTGCTTGCTGCTTATACACTTTTTCCTTGTTTAAAAGTCTTTCCCATCTTTGCAGTGTATAAATGTCACTATATTCTCACATGCTGCTGCCTCTAAAGCTGTATTTACACTGACAAGGTGGCATAATTCTACTTATGGGAAGATTTGGGCCTAAAAAATAATAATAATAATTAAAAAAAAAATAGGGTAAGTTATATTTTTTCTTGTATTTTGATATTATGTGTAATATGAATATTTTGTCCCATTGAAATGCATATGTGACAGTTAAATATAGATTTTCTGTTGAGATGCAGTACATTTGCAGTAAAAAAAATAATAAATAATAATGTAAAAAAACTTAAAAAAATTAACACCTAATTTATGTAGGGCTAAATTAAAGTATTCTGGAAATTCTATATGTAAACAAAGCCCATTCCTTTAGATGTTTACATTAGATGTGACTATGGTTTCTATAAAACAAATATGGTATTTTTGTTCTCAAAAACAGTAGCCTGAACACATTTAGAAACTATCAAATAAAATAAAAAATAATAAAATAAGGTAATTAAATTCCCTCACTAGCCTAATATATTACATTTAATACAGCTATATTAATAAAATTATTAATAGATTTCAGCTAAAATATAATTTACCATAGATAATACAGTTAGTGTAAATTCATGGTAAACTTATGTAAGGGTGGATGTGGCGGAACGGCCCTGGAATAGAGGTTACAGGAGTCCAAAGGTGTCCTATTGTTCAACCCATATATATATATATATATATACACACAGTACTGTGCAAAAGTTTTAGGCACTTAAAATGTTTCACAAAAACATTTGTTTTAAGATGGTTATTTATATCTTCAGCTTTAGTGTGTCAATAGGAAAAATACATTTTAGACTCCCAAACATTACTTTTGCAAATAGAAAAGATTAGAATAGTAGAACATCGAGTCAGTCTGGGATTACATGAAGAGACAGAAGCAATATAGACGTCCTAAATAGGTAGAAGTTCTGTGGTGAATTCTACAAGAAGCTTGGTACATCTTATCTGCCAACAACCAAGAAAAACTGTGTCCAGGTGTACCTAGGAGAAATGGGCTGTTTTAAAGGCAAAGGTGGCCACACCAAATATTGATATAGCTTTTTTATGTTTACTGGACTTTGTATGATGTTAAATGATAAATGAAAACTATTTATGGCATTATTTTTAAAGACATCCTCACTATGCAACATTTTTCACAAGTGCCTAAAACTTTTGCACATTACTGTGTGTGTGTGTATATATATATATATATATATTAGGGGTGTAACCGTACATGTATTCGTCCCGAACCATCACGGTACTGACGTCATGGCTCAGTGCATGCAGTCAGACGAAGAATACATCTAAGTCAGTCTAGGCGATCCACTCCAATCCAGAAGGGGGCGTGTGGTGATGCAATGCTGTTTGCTAACCGCCACAACAGGAACAGCAGAAGCAGAAGAAGAAGAGACCATCTACGCACCAACCCAAAGCAAGAATGGCTTCTCCTAATGCACAAGTTTTATTTTTCATTATTCTATTTATTTTGTACTTTTATAACACAAGATATGCTTTTCAGTTTTGTAGCTGATTGTGACCAAATACCTTTTGTTTTTTATCAACCCTACAAAAAAATATGGCATATGCAAGAGTGCATTCTCTTTACTGCTTAGTGCTTGATACACTAAAGAAGGCCGTACTGTACCAACTACCTCAGGGGTGACTAAATGCCACTAGGTGGAACAAACTGTAATTTGCACTACTGTCTGTTCAAAATAAATGAAAAGAAACCTAGCATTTGGGATTTGTTGCTTTTTCCTGTTGTACCGAACCGTGACCCCAATACCGAGGTACGTACCTAACCGTGACTTCTGCGTACCGTTACACCCCTATATATATATATATATATATATATATATATATATATATATATATATATATATATATATATATAAATTATTTACAGTATTTCCACTATTTAGAATAAAATGAAATGTAATGTATAATCAGTGCAGCTGTCCTTCAATAGAACTGTTCAGTCAATTGTTGGTGAACCTGGAAGGCTAATTTGCCATGGGTTCCCTCTGGATTTTCCTATGGGTTTTATAGTGTAGTTTTTGATTTATGTGTAAATTAATGTCTGTGATAAACATTGCTTGAAGATACTTGCACATTTTGTTCAACATTAACTACAAATGTTGTACCTCAATAGTGAATTTTGTAGCCACTGTGTTTTTTAAAATGTATGTCGCTAACAAGTTGCTAAATAAAGACTACAACTTTCACAAAGATGTGACTGGACACACTTGACAAAACGGAAAACTGTAAGAGTCCTTATGATCTTACTTCTTTTGTAGGTACATCGGATTCATATGAAGACACCAGTAACACTTTATGAATACAAAAATTGTATTAGGTAATGTTTAAAGATGTCCTTTTTAAAGAATAAACAGGCAGGCATTATCAATGACAGTCTTTGCATAGCAGTCCATACATACTGACGGAGATTCTGCTCGGTTCTAGTGGTGATGTGTGGCTTCAAAAGCCTTCTAATTGTCTGAGCAATACACAATAATTTCTCCAGTTTTCTTTGTCAGTTTAGAATGTCAGCACTGTTTAATATTGCTTTAAACTGGTTAAACCACCAGGGGTATTTGGGGTTTTCGCAGGGATTTGCAACAGTGAATTTTAAATGGCGAACAAATTTAAATGGGTTCCGTAACTCACATCTCGCTTTTAACTGGCTTTATAGTGATCTCCGCTGTGTGATTCAGATTCAGGTTTTGTGAGTGAATGCCATGCTAATACTTGATCCGTGTAGCAGATAGTGATGTTTCGCTCAGCTTTTTGGACATTTGCCATTTGATGTTTCAAATAGACACAAGAAAACGGCAGCACACAATCAGAGACAGTTGACAAACTTTGAAGTCACACCCGTGTGACCTCTAAAAATGGAGTCCCATTGGTGGTAAAAATGGTCATAAAATGGAACCATTATAGTCAGTCTAGAGCCGTGTACAGAAACCACATCCATAGCAGCATTTAAAGCATGAAAACAGATTTTAACAAAGACTTTTTCATGTGACACAGAGGCGGTATACATTTAATTAAACAAGAATCACACTTGTAGGAAACGTCTTGGTTACTGATGTAACCTCTGTTCCCTGATGGAGGGAACGAGACGTTGTGTTGATGTAGTGACACAAGGGGTTCGATCTTGAGAGCCCCAATCACCTTTGCTTAAAATAGAAAAGGCCAATGAGAATTGGCGAGTGGAATTTGCATGCCACTCTCCGCCCCGGACATACAGGTATAAAAGGAGATGGCGTGCATCACTCATTCAGATTTATGCCGAGGAGCCGATAGAGAGTCCCGGCCATGTCAGCGGCCAGTTCAGCGCCGTGGCAGGAGGGACACAATGTCTCGTTCCCTCCATCAGGGAACAGAGGTTACATCAGTATCCAAGACGCTCCCTGTCTGTCACTCACTCGATGTTGTGTCGATGTAGTGACACTAGGGGTTCCTATAGGAAACGCCGCAGGCACTGAACCATGTCACGAGGTATGGAAGAGTGGACACAGGCAAGCTGCTGCGTGCCTCACAGCGAGCGCTCAACCACGTCGTGACCTTCCAGCGAGTTAGGTCGAAAGACGTGCCTTGAGTGACCGAGTCCAACTCCATACCGAGAAAAGAGATGCTCCGCACATGGGAGAGCTTGCTCTTCTCCCAGTTGACCTGCAGCCTGAGTTGGTCGAGGTGCTGAAGCATGAGGTCCCTGTGTGCACACAATAGGTTTCACGAGTGAGCTAGGATTAGCCAGTCATCGAGATAATTGAGAATGCGTATGCCCTTCTCCCTCAGCGGGGCCAGGGCAGCCTCTGTGACCTTGGTAAAGACACGAGGGGACAGGGACAGACCGAAGGGAAGGCCCTTGTACTGGTATGCTCGTCCCTCGAAGGCAACCCGAAGAAAGAGTTTGTGTCGAGGAAGGATTGATACGTGAAAGTACGCGTCCTTCAGGTCGATGGCCGTGAACCCATCCTGACATCATACTGACGCCAAGATGCACTTCTACGTTAACATCCTGTAAGGCTTTGTTCAAGGCACGCAGATCAAAGATTGGGCGCAACCCTCCCTCTCTCTTGGGTATGATTAAATAAGGGCTGTAAAAGCCCTCACGCAACTCGGCTATGGGGATGGGCTCTATTGCTCCCTTCACCCGATGGACAGAGGCACCCTCGCCCCGCACCGTATATGAGAGGATGCCACTGAACCTGGGCGGGTGTCTGGCGAACTGGAACACGTAGCCGAGGCGAATCGTCCTAATGAGCCACCGCGAGGGGCTGGAGAGCACTAACCAGGCCTCCAGCCTCTGCGACAGCGGCACCAAGGGGACGACTGGACTTACCGTGCCCGGACAGGGAGGTTCGCGGGAAGGCAGAGCAGGTGCCCCACCTGGAAGACAGCCCAGGGGGGACATGCTGCTCCGCAAGCCCGCAACGGTGGCCGGTGACTGGGGTGGACGAGCGTCCCCAGAGACCAGCATACTTACCTGTTCACCGGCTGTCTCTCGACAGAGAACGAGGGAACGGGAGGTACTCGCGTTCGCCTGATTGACCGGAAAGACTTCCAGCACCGTGAGTGCGCTGGCCCAGGAAATGAGGGGACTGCCCTTTTACTTATCATGTGGGTGCCGAGGCCCAGGGGGCACTCAGGGATAGAATACTCACCACTTGCTGGCCCAGGGGCGATGGTGGAGCTGGAGAGATCACCTGGGCAAGACCAGTCAAAGGCAGTCACCTCATCCCTGGGCTGCCCGTGTCAGGGCTGCCTCGAAGCCAATCTGGGGTTCTTGGGGGCCGACTGACGGGCAGGTGGAGCCGACATCCCACAGGAGGATCTCTTTCTCTGAGGCCAGCGTTCGCCTCGGTCTGCTTTCTCACCATCGAGAATTGATGGGTGAAATCCTTGACGGTGTCACCAAAAAGCCCCCCTTGTGAGATGGCCGCATCGAGAAAGCGGACTTCCTCAGCGTCATGCATCTCTGCAAGATTGAGCCACAGGTGCCGCTTTTGGACCACAAGATTGGACATCGTCCGGCCCAGGGTGCGCACCGTGACTTTCGTCACCTGTAAGGCAAGGTCGGTCGCAGTACACAGTTCCTGCATTAGCCCTGGGTCGGTTCTACCCTCATGCAGATCTTTCAGCGCCTTGGCCTGGTGGACCTGCAGGATGGCCATGGCGTGCAGGGCGGAAGCGGCTTGACCCGCGGCCTTGTAAGCCTTCGTCATTAATGAGGAAGAGAACTTACAGACCTTGGAAGGGAGCCTTGGTCAGTCGCGCCAGGTGGCATAAATGCACCGCTACAGCACGCTCTACCTGGGGGAGCTCGACATATCCCTTAGCCACTCCGCCATCGAGGGTAGTCAGCACGGGCAGAAAAATGTGCGTTCCACGACTTTGTTAGCTCCTCGTGCACTTCCGGGAAGAAAAGCACCGGGGCGGGGCACGGCCGTGAGTCGCGCTCCAAGCCCAGAAGCCCATTATCCAGCCGCGAACACTCAGGGCCCGATGTTCGCAGCTGCCTGGGCAAGCACGGCTGCCATCTCAGCGTCCGCCTCATCCTGTGCTCTACCGCCCGTGGGCGGAAGCTCAGAAGATTTGTCCATTTCTGATAGTAAAAGCCCACCTTCCAATGCTGTGACCGAAAGCTCATCCTCGTCGCGAGCCGTGAATGACACATTAAATCCGCCCTGAGGCGGACTGCCTATATCACTCGACAGCTCTTCCGGATAGAACGAGCGTGCTGGGGGATGGGAGGTCCACGGGGCTGAGCCGGTGGAAACGCTCCCATGTCCACATCCAGATGCCCACGGTGCTTGCCAACCCGGCTTGCTGAGCATCAGCCCAGGGCGGACCAGGTTGGGGAGCAGCCGCGGTGGCTCCTTGCTTCATAAAGAAGGAAGTGAGCCGTGACCGCAACGTTCTGATGGGCATGTTCCCGCAATGAGAACATGTCTCTTCCATGGCTGTCCGGAGGGGAGAGATAACGGCCACATCCAGTAGCGCAAACGCGGAAGGACATCTTTAAAAAGACACATAAAAAGACAGCGTAAGCAAAAGGTGAGAGGATGAACACAAGCATGCATTCGGCTCCGAAGAAAAAATCTGAATGAGTGGTGCATGCCATCTCCTTTTATACCCGTATGTCCAGGGTGGAGAGTGGCATGCAAATTCCACTCGCCCATTCTCATTGGCCTTTTCTATTTTAAGCAAAGGCGATTGGGGCTCTCAAGATAGAACCCCTAGTGTCACTACATCGACACAATGTCAAGTGAGTAACAGACAGGGAACAATGTACAGTGTCACACACGAAAGGTGATTTTTGATTCTCGTGCACAGCCAGTGGAAAACTAGATGCATGATGATAGTCTGCCAATGCTTAACAAGGCTCTGATGCAGCATTTTAATAACATAGAACTAAAGCCACATCAGTCCTTCCCTGCTTTCTCTCAACTCTGAAACCATATAAGCTTTTTTTGTGCACCTGTTAGAACCAGCAGTTCTATTTTAAGCTTAAATCATTCTTGAGTTATAGTATGTTAATGCATCAAATTATTTGAATTAAATTACTTGAATCAAATCAGTTTCCTCTATAAAGGTTTGATTGTAGAGATGTAGGTGGTGATGAGGGAAACAAAAGGTTTGAAGCCCATTTGATCAGCTGTTTTTGAAGAATATAAACTTCAATGATTTACTGTAGTCTAAAGGCCACAATATTCCCACTCATCGTGTTCATCGGCGATAGTGTAATCAAATGGCCAAAACTGCTCTTAAAGAATGAGGTCACTTACACAAATTTTGAAGCAGATAAAATATCTGACATTTGAAATTGTTCAGTGAGAGTCTCTATTGCCTCTGGGGATAGATCAGCATAGGCCAATGAGATACAGTCAAACCATAGTCATTAAATGAAAGGTCAGTCATTGATGATTTATTGATGAAACTGTGGCATTTTTGATGAAAGGTGTGTCTTTTAAAAGACTTTTAAAATCAAAAATTTTTTGTCTTCTATTCTTCACAAAGAGCACTTGTTCAAAAATAATAAATATCACAGATCGACTGGTGCCATTTTCCAGATAGTTTCTCCTTTGTTTAATTCAAAGAGCTCCTAAGTATAATTCCTGGAGAGAGCTATCCGTTATCATTCCAGTTTATCTCAATGGCAGTTGCTTGGCTGGAGCAGGATCCCCCAGAAGCATGGTATGCATGCGCAACCAGATACTATCCACTGTTCAGCAAAATCGAGATCTTATGTCTAATATTTGTTCACAGTTTACAATGTGACCTGGTAAGTTTATTGTTTGAACTTTGACATTATTTGAGGGAAATTAATTAACGTTACTTAATACACTGTTTATTTATATACTGTAAATACATGTGCATTGTCACAGAACCCTGTTCTTATATTTTAAAGAGCTAGAAATTAGATCATATTTTATCTACAGCCTGATCTCATTAAACATTATGTGACCATGGCAAAACATTTTACAAAACAAAATTATGTGCCTTATTACACATTTCACTGCAGTTTCCCAGTGAAATATCCAGTAGGGGGCACCAAAAGCGAGTGTAATGGTGTAGTAATCAGACTACGTTTTTTAGGTGAATATTAGATGGGTGTTTTACTGAGTAAAACATACCTCCCTAACCTAAAACTTTAGATAACTATTGGTTAGGTTAAGGTTAAAATCAAATGAGAGGTGAACAAAACAGACATTCCTGCCCTAAACTAACACCTAAACCTAATCAATAGTGTCCAAAAACAAAATCCAAAATGGAAAGCACATTTTCTGAAGCAAGCAAGTCATTTCATGTAATTTCTATGACACTTTTGTCTCACTTGTCTGCTTATGTGTTTGGCTGGGCTCGAACCACAAGATTGCTGAGTTCTAAGAGCCACACAAATAACAGATTCATCCAAATAATATAAAAAAATTTTTTAGGACTAATTATCCAAAAAGCACAAGGATAAAGTGACATTTTAAATAAACATATCCAAAATTAAGTGTAAGTGTTTTGATTTCATAACATGGCAGTGTGTGAGTGATAGTGTGAAAACAACAGCTGATTATAAAGTCACAATCAGCCAGTGTAGTCGTGATTTGTGTGAAAGTCAATAAAACACAAAGTTATAGTAACGTTCATTCTATGAGACTAGAGGCCCGATTCTAAGAGCACAACATGTTAAGCACAGCACTATGCAATACGTCAAATGAAATGTTGGTATTTTCATGTAAGCAGACATTAAATCCAAGTACAAAATGGTTGGCAAAATTGTTTGTAAAGTGCAAATAGGCTGGGTCAAGTGCAATTTAATTCTGAGGTTTTTCTCCAGTTATTGCACCATCTGCGTCCTATTATATATTCCATTCCCAGTCAAACATCAGTGATATAAACAAAAATAGCACATTCTTAATTAGTTGGTAGTATAAATGGTAGGGATGTGCCCGAAGCCGAATACCTTATTCAGAAAGGCACGAATAATGACTTCAAAACAAATAACAGATTCATCCAATGAATATAAAATTTTTTTTAGGACTAATTATCCAAAAAGCACAAGGATAAAGTGACATTTTAAATAAACATACAAAGATTACAAAGAATTTATGAATCTGTGCAGCCAATATTTCTAAAGTATAAACCGTATGAATGAAAATGAATTTCAGATCGGATCTTAACTCGGTTTGCAGTCTCTGTTAATTGTTTGCATCTGGATCATGTCAAGTGTAACATTAATTAAGATATAACATCATATACACGCTCCACTTCTTGAAATGTCTATGTTAATGTATCACATGATTCACACATGATTCCCACGTATTCATTTATAGCCTAAACCTGAGCGCGATTTTAAATTCCTGGCCTGAAGCGATGATTTCACGTCATAGCTTGTCTATCCGTCTTTTAAAGTTGACCACATTTATTTCCACATCAGCGATTAAGGTTATTAACTGGTTAAGACTTTATTCCCAAAAAAATTATTCAGATGCTCCATAGAGTATTCATCTATTAGGAATATTCATCATTATTTAAAATTAAGAAACTGAAACCATCTCTTTTTCTTCTTCTTCTTTAAACTGTGCTAAATTTTTAAATGTTAAGTGTTTTGAACTCTGATAAAGCGCTATATAAATGTAAGGAGGAAATGTAACATAACATTATTATTATTATTATTATTATTTAACTAAATAATAGAGTCCTATTATAAAACTTCCTGATAGACTAACGGGACTTTCACCTGTTTGTAGGCTATAATGATTTTATTTTAATTTATTTTAATGTTTGAATTTGTATTTATTATTCACTGCAAAATGTGTGATTGACATTTCACATTTTGCTTGACACCTCCTGCCTCCAGAATAATGTTGTTATACATGCACAGACAAATGAAAATTCTGTTTCATGCAGATATTAATATCTGAAATACCAGGAGAAACCACAACACATTACACAGTTAATTTAGCCTACAAATTCAGCTTCATCTGGTAAGAAAAAAAAAAAAAGAATATATATTTTTTTAAATAATAGTTGTATAATAATAATAATAATAATAATTATTATTATTATTATTATTATTATTATTATGCTATTATTATGAAAAGGCATATACAAGACATTTTATTCATAGAAACTATAAATGTAAGAGTAACACTTAAAAATGGGCATTTCATTTAGTTTTGACACACTTTTGGTTTAAGCCCCGCCCACACCTGGTTCTATCTGAATACAGAGACAGATACAGATAATGTTGTCATATAAACAGATACAGATACAAATACAGATAATGGCTTCACTGCACACCCCTAGTAAATGGACTGTATTCAATGAATTAGAAGAATAGAAAAATGGCTTTTTGTTATTGGATTATTTTGTTCATTAATTGCAAACTTGTTGAATGTCAGGCATATTTTTATGACAGTGACATGCTCCTGATGTAGGCATGGATGTAGACACACAAATCATGGCTAGTATTAACAGTGATTGTATCTGCCTTCAGGCTGTGGATCAAGGATCTGTGATCATTTGTGCACACACTTCATTGTTCATCGATTTCGCTTTAAAAAACAAATTACTGAAACATGAAAAACTTAAACGAAAAATATTTCTAAATTATATAATTACAATTTAACATATAAACATAATAATAATAATTGAAAAATAATCTTTGGCTTCTCAAAAGTGTATCACAAAGGGACATCATTTAATATTCCTCTATATTTTCAGTGTTTGGATATGAACTTTATTACCACCTGCTGGTGGAATCTCCAAACTACAAATGCAGGGACTAAGTTTAGACTTTGCACTAAAAATAGACATGCTACTGAAATGTCTTAGCACAATTACCTATTTCTCAGGAAAATAGCAAATTGCATTTTGCGCCACTTCATTAACATATACTGTAAAACACCCACAGTTTGTGCGCATAAACTCACAGATAGCGCAAACACTCCACCCACTCCACCCACTCCTTCACCGACAACGGTTTAGGGGTGGAGGTGTCCTCTTGGGATTAAGCCTCTTATATCTTCAAACCCTAACAACACCCCTACTGCCATCTTCAATCATAGACACATTTGTTTATTTCAGTTGGCTTTTAAGAGCCCTCCAAAAATCTGTCACTGGTAAAACTTAACTATAATCTGAAGAAATACTTGTAATTTATGTCGACTGCAAAAACTTTATTTAGTTAGAATACAATTACTTTTGAATGACTGTAAATGGAGAAAGATGCTTTTTGCTCACATAATGGTGTAGTATCTCTAGGTAAGTTTCTCTTAATTTTCATGTTTTACATCAGATTTGTGTTTACTCTTGGACCAGTCTTAACTCTGCAGCTGTTTTACCCATTTGAATTCTGAACAAAATTCTCTGTAGAGAAACCTGAAACTTTAAATGTCCTCATGATTAAACTAATTTAAAACCATATTTAATGTAGATAAACTGTTCATTAGTAGGCTTTTTAATCAGCACTGCAAAATCATTACATAAATTTAAGTTCCCTATCTGTCACTCACTTGACGTTGTGTCGATGTAGTGACACTAGGGGTCACTCTTGGGAGCCCCAAGCACCTCTGCTTTTTGAAAAAAGGCCAATGGGAATTGGGAGTGGAATTTGCATGCCACTCCCCCGGACATACGGATATAAAAGGAGCTGGTATGCAACCACTCATTCAGATTTTCTCTTCAGAGCCGATCGGTTCTATTCATTGAGCTGAATTCATCCACCGAGTTCATTCACCTCATCCGCTGGATTTACGGTGCATTTCAGCGGCTTCTCCCTCTCTGCACCTGTGGAGTGCAGAGAACACCCCTGGGCGCTTCGGCAGAACAACAAAAAAAGAGTATATTCTAAAAAAAGAGTATATTTTCACTTCTAAAAGAGTGGCACACACGGAACGTCTTTTTAAAGATGCCTTTCCGCTTGTGTGTTATTCCTGGTTGCGGTCGTTATCTCTCCGCTTCTGTCGGCCACGATCACTGTCTTACGTGTCTGGGTGCTGCCCACGCGGAGACTTCGTTCGTGGATGGGTCTTGTCCTCACTGCGAGAACATGACCATGGCAATGTTGCAGTCACGGCTTGCATTCGTAAGAAAGCAAGCCATCCCAGTGGCTCCCCGCCTCAGTCCTTCTACCTACGGGTATGAGGCCGCGTCGGTTAGCACTGGGGGCAATTTGGGGACTCCAATGGGACCACCTCTGCCGGGTAACCCCCCACGGACCTCCCATTCCTCAGCACGCTCGCTTGTCCCGGTCGGGCTCTCGGATGAGACCGCCAGCTTGTCTCAGGGTGAGTTCGACCTATTATTCGGGGCCCTTATTCGGCTCGCCCAAAGCTCCCGTCCAGGGCCTGTAGGTTTACGTTGTCTCTGACAGCTAAGGCCTACGGTGCCGCTGGACAAGCCACCTCCGCCCTGCATGCCATGGCTCTCCTGCATGTATACCAATTCAAGGCGCTAAAAGAGCTGCACAATGGTAGTTCTGACCCGGGATTAATGCAGGAACTGCACTCGGAGACCGACCTCGCTCTCCGGGCGACGAAGGTCATGGCACGGTCTTTCGGGCAGGTGATGTCCACCCTGGAGGTCCAGGAACGCCACCTTTGGCTCAACCTGGTCGACATGAGAGGCTGACAAGGCACGGTTCCTTGACGCCCCCATCTCCCAGGTTGGCCTGTTCGGCAACACCATCGAGGACTTTGCCCAGCAGTTCTCGGCGGTGAAGCAGCAGACAGAGGCCATTCAACACATCCTACCCTGGCGCGGCTCAAGACCCCGCACCCCATCTGCTCATCGCCAAGGGCATCCTCCTGCAGCAACAGCACCGGCTCCGCCCCCACGGCCCGGCCCTGGTGTGGAGCTCACCGCAGGAAGCAGACATCACCCGTCTCATGGCCGGCCGCCAAGAACCCTAGGAAGGCTTCGAAGTGCCCCTGAGACGGGCGATCCAGGGACGAGGAGACCCGCTTCTATGGAGCTGGTAGACAGACCACTCCATCCCCCGGTGGAGGGCCGGGAGGAGATTCTTTTGTTTCATATTTCGCCGCATTCCCAAGAGGCTGCGGTACCCAAAACTTCAACAAAAGAGTGGTTTCCTTGTTCTCTGGGTCACATGTCAGGTGCACACGGCGGTCGTCCACCATCCCATTTTGGCAGGTTTGGCGCTCCAGCAGCAGACCCCCTGCCCCTACGCGCCCAGCTGTGGCACAAACATGCCCACACCAGATTGGTTCCGACGGACTGCGGGGACGATGTTCCTCCTCCCCCCTCCTCAACCACTCTTATGGTGGGCGTCAGGAGCCAGGTAAGTGCTTCGATGTCTCTGGACTCAGCATGGCCACGGGGTTCGAGCCCCCTCAACGTGGCGCCTCAGGCTCTGCCCCGCCGCGAGGCCCCACACGCCGGTACAAAGGACGTGATTATCCCCTTGGTCCCCCTCACTCAGAGTTCGTGGCTCACGATTTCCAACCCGTCGCGATGACTGACCCGGACCATCCGACTTGGCTACGTGATTCAGTTCGCCAGGCGCCCGCCCAGTTTCAGCGGCATCTGCATCACCTCAGTGAAGGGCGAGAACGCCTCTACCTTGGGTGCAGAGATCGCTACCCTTCTACGGAAGGGTGAGATAGAGCTCCTCATGACATCCCCCCCTGGCGAATTCCCCTGAGGAAGGACCTTCTTTCTCAGTGATGGGGCACCATCTGGCGCCCATGACCAGACCTCTGGAATCTCCATGTCTGGCCCTTGGACGGGACGCAGAAGACTTAAGTGGCTTACCACCCGCGGTGGTAGACACAATCACTCAGGATAGGGCTCCCTCTACGAGGCGCCTGTATGCCTCGAAGTGGCGTCTGTTCGCTAAGTGGTGTTCTTCCCGACACGAAGACCCCCAGGGATGCGCAGTTGGATCTGTGCTTTCCTTCCTGCAGGAGAGGCTGGTGGGGCGGCTGTCCCCCTCCACCTTGAAGGTGTATGTAGCCGCCATTTTGGCACATCACGAGGCAGTGGATGGTAAGTATTTGGGGAAGCACAACTTGATCATCAGGTTCCTGAGAGGTGCTAGGAGG
This sequence comes from Myxocyprinus asiaticus, assembly GCF_019703515.2. NCBI lineage: Eukaryota > Metazoa > Chordata > Actinopteri > Cypriniformes > Catostomidae > Myxocyprinus > Myxocyprinus asiaticus. Next base: position 38,995,146 of record NC_059373.1, read on the forward strand.
TTGAGTCCCTCCAGACCATGCCTCATGACCTAGTGGGACCTCTCTGTTGTCCTTCAGGGTCTACGGGGTGCTCCCTTTGAGCCTCTGGAGTCAGTTGAGCTTAAGGCACTCTCTTTGAAGACTGCCCTCCTGACTTCGCTCACTTCCATCAAGAGGGTTGGGGACCTGCATGCATTCTCTGTCAGCGAATCATGCCTGAATTTGGTCCGGGTTACTCTCACGTGATCCTGAGACCCCGACCGGGCTATGTGCCCAAGGTTCCCACGACCCCGTTTAGGGATCAGGTGGTGAACGTGCAAGCGCTGCCCCAGGACGAGGCAGACCCAGCCTTGGCATTGCTGTGTCCAGTGCATGCTTTACGCATCTATTTGGATCGCATGCAGAGCTTTATAAGCTCCGAGCAGCTCTTTGTCTGCTTTGGTGTACAGCAGAAAGGAAATGCTGTCTCCAAACAGAGGATTGTCCACTGGGTCGTTGACGCCATCTTGATGGCATATCACGCCCAGGACAAGCCACCCCCATGGGGCTACGAGCCCACTCTACTAGGAGTGTAGCGGCCTCCTGGGCCCTGACCAGTGGCAGACATCTGCAGAGCAGCGGGCCGGGCAACACCCAACACCTTTGCGAGGATCTATAATCTCCGGGGTTGAGCCTGTTTCGTCCCATGAGTTGTCAGGTCTAAACAGGTAAGTTCCGGGACAGCTGGCCGGGTGTACCGCTTGCGCATAGTGCCTTTCCACTCCCATTGACTGCCACCTTTCTCAGCATACACCACACATCCCCAAACAAAAGGGCTATGGTTCATGCGTTTACCTGCACAAGAATGTCACAATATTAATCACAACATTATTATTTTTTAATTATGTAAGTGCCATGTAAACATATTAACTGCCATAACCAGATCAACCAATATTCTGGTTTCTAGAAATCTGAATAAGACAGCTTTCATTTGCCAACATAAATCATTATATTGGGTCATTCCTGTTTGGAATATCCACCATAACTGAGCAACAAGGTAGTTCTGGCTGAAATCAAATACAGTCGTGAAACATCGAACTGTATTGAAGGAACACATTAAAGTTCTTGTTAAAAGTTAAATTAAAGATCTCCTTGTTTGTGTCTCTATCTACTGTACAGACCCCTGGTGCCATACACTCCATTGCTCAAGACGTGCAGATTGTGATCTAAACAAAGAGTCAAATAAGAAACCATTTCCAACTTTATAATATGGAAATTATTTATATAATTTTTTCAAGAATTGTAGTGTTGTCCATGTCAGTTAGATGTTTACTCTGTAATCAGTCCATTCACTTCCTAAGTTTGCTCCATTCATGGTGATTTATGTTTTTTTTTTTTTTCATGAGAGATGGGCATAATCAAATTGACAGAATGATAAGGTATTAAAGGTGCCGTTCTGGAACTTTCATTAGACTTAGGCACACCCACTCTTTCCAAAACCTTGCATTCTAAATATATCCTTGTAATAAGACAGCAGCAGTGCACAGGGTGCTGCGCATAGTCTTGCATATTTAAAAAAAAAAAATGTTTATAAATAATATTTGTGGTCACTGTTCAAAATATTTGAATAGCTCTAACTGATTTTATTTTTTTTTTATACTACAATGATACATTTTTACTCTTGAATAACAAATGTCTAAGTGTCTATTTTCAAGCGAGCCCAGGTTTGTAGACCAAAGATTTCAAGAACTGAAAGAGTTTTGCTTTGGGTATGTCAATTTCAAGCTTATGCACAAAAAGAGGCCGGATGTTAAGAGTTTAAGACCAAATTATCTGAGCTATGCGATCCACATCCATTTTATAGCTTTATACTCTTACTGTGTCAACAATTGACTTATTTGGGTCTAATTCAGATTTATTTAGTAAGAAACTTCGGAGACAAAATAAACATCTTGATCTTAAATCAGGACCGTTACTAGGATGTAATCTTTAGGGGTGGCAATGTTAATCGTTTAGCCCTCAGTCCAGTGGGGCCGAGTGCCTTTTGATCATTTCGCTGACAGTCATGGCGGGGGAATCAGACATTTCTGGAGGGGCTCGAGGGAAATCTAGGAAACATAGACCACCATTAGACCCGACCATGTTTTAAATTAAATATGACTGACAACTCCCAAGTCTCAAAATCCTTTGGGTGATTCATGTACCATTTTATTCACATGTTAAAGAATGCAGTGGAACTAACATGGTATATTTGCAAAAATTTCTGGTGGACTAAACAAAAAAATTATAAAATGTGAAATTAAGCAGTAAATTTAGCATAAATGGGCATGAATTTCTCGATTATGTATTAAAAATACAAAAGTTTTTTTAATGATGTTCCATCCAGTCTGATTACTTCTTGCCAGAATGCTTAATAATACTAAAAGCACAACAACTTTGGATCCGAAATTGAAAACCTATTTGGCAAGTAAGGCGAGAAGCTAGTAGTGACCAAATGGAAAATAAAGAGAAGTGCTACACTGTAAGATATGGGAAGCAAGTTTAGTTCCACGAATCTGTGATGTATGGACAGATGGGAGGACATGCAGGGATCAAGAACACGCAAGACGGTAGAGAGATGCATTTGAGACACAGCCCAGCGTGTGCTGGAAAACACACAAAATTACCCAGCAGGCAAAACTCATTCCAGTCTGTCATGTCCTTTGAGAATTACACACACTCGGGTCAGTCTGTCCATCCTGTCACTCTGATCTGCCTGTGCTCATGTTTGTTACCTCTGTTCCCGTCTGTCTGTCTTTGAACTGTGCAGGAAACCAGACGCTAGACTGTGGAGTCATTCAACGGTCTCAAATGCATAGAGGGTGCCTTTTAAGGGTGTTTCAGCATGGGGCTGGTGGGTGATGAAAGGGGGTCACCACTTTGCTTAAATCCAGGGCTTTGCTTCCTGTGGTGTCAGTGTATGGCACAAACTAACTGTCTGCAGAACATAAACAGGCCAAGAGTCTGCATGTACTGTCTGTTCATTTCTGCTTTTTTCAGTGCCAAAATAATCAGAGACTAAAATTAATTTAACTCAACCTTAATTAAATCTGATGAATATAAACTAATACAGGAAGACATTTCATTGAAATTATTGTCCATGTCTGCAAAAGCGCTAATAATGAGGAGCAATTTTAAGTTTGAGCTGAAATTAGATAATGCAAAATTACTGTTTGAGACATTTGTTATTTCATGCGTATGAAGCTAAAACAATGACTGAAGTATTTGAATCTGAAATGTTTGTCATATTTTATCATTTGTATTTTAAAACAGATTTTTTTGTTTCAATTTCTTTCTCAGAACAATTGAACTTTTCAAAGCCATTTTTTTTAACAATTACATTTACCATCTGGTGCCACAGTGATTTTTAGTGGATGTATGAGGTCAGTTCCCCTCAAGTTTACAGATGTCCCAGCAGAGTAACCACAGGTGGAGTTTATCACAATAACTATGGACAAGTCTGACAAACTTCTTTTTGTTAATTGCTTTGCTTGAAAAGTGTGCTTGTTAGGGGTGTGCAATGAAGCCATTATATGTATTTGCATCTGTATCTTTCATATGACAAAATTATCTGTATCTGTCTCTGTATTCGGATAGAACCAGGTGTGGGCGGGGCTTAAACCGGAAGTGCGTCAAAACTAAATGAAATGCCCATTTTTAAATGTTACTCTTACATATATAGTGTCTATTAATGAAATATGGCTTGTATATGCCTTTTCATAATAATAATAATTATTATTATTATTATACAACTATTATTTAAAAATATATATTATTCTTTTTTTTTTCTTACCAGATGATGCTGAATTTGTAGGCTACATTAACTGTGTAATATGTTGTGGTTGCTCCTGGTATTTCTGATATTAATATCTGCATGAAACAGAATTTTCGTTTGTCTGTGCATGTATAACAACATTATTCTGGAGGCAGGAGGTGTCAAGCAAAATGTGAAATGTCAATCACACATTTTGCAGTGAATAATAAATACAAATTCAAACATTAAATTATTAATAATAATAATAATAATAATAATGTTACATTTATATAGTGCCTTACCAGAGGTACACAGTTTAAAGAAGAAGAAAAAAAATGGGAGCATGTTTCAGTTTCTTCGTTTTACATAAAGAGGAATATTCCTAATAGATGAATACTCTATGGAGCATTTAAAGCTTTATGGAGCATTTTAACTTCCGATCTGAAATCACAACATGCGCATTTTCATTCATAAGGTTTACACTTTAGAAATATTGGCTGCACAGATTCATACTTTATTTGTATTTTGTATATTTAAATACATAGTATGTTTATTTAAAATGTCGCTTTATCCTTGTGCCTCTTGGATATTTTTTATATTATTCAGATGAATCCGTTATTTGTTTTGAAGTCATTATTCATGCCTTTCCAAATGAGGTATTCGGCTTCGGGCACATCCTTAATAACAACAGTGCTTTTGAGCATAGTTGCAAATTTAAAAATAGGGTGTTAAGTACTCATTACTAATTTATAAACTATTGACATTTTCTTTTGTTACTATTTATTTTTTCATCACATCACCCTGTTTTGCCCAGCCTTGCTTTTCTTATGCAAACACATAGACTTGCAATGTTTTTAATTCTCAATCTCTACTTTTCCAGTTATTTACAGTTGCTACCATTCACTCATTCTTTTGAAATGTTGTGAGTTTGTTCCAGCAAAGTAAATAAAAATAGTGACGGTGTTCATTGATTTTACAATTAAAGTTCCAAGTGCAATCCTCCCTTGAGTTCCAGAATAAACTTTGGGATGATGCTATCTCCAATTTAAGTTTGATCTCTTTTCGCTTGGGTGAACAAAGAGATCATTAATTTGCAGAGTAAGATATTTCGTTCCTCATATACTGCCACTATCACTTCCCTGATGCACATGTGGTTTTGTCTAATAATTCTTAAGCCACACTGGATTTTTCGGTCTCTGGTCTAAAAATATGGGTATTTCGACCTGTTCTACAAAATGTGTCTATATGGATATGTTTATTCTTTCCCTCAACACTTCTAAAAGGCAAAGAACAATTGACTTACCACAGATGTAGATGGAGAAGCTCAAACCTTTTGCCCGTGCAAATTAAAATGCTGCGTCAATGCTTGCCTGGTTGGAGATCACGGAGGCCGTCACCACTGTAAAAATGCCACCTCACTGGTCCAATGACAGAATCCAGTGAAGTGGTGATGGTATTTGCGCATTAGTTTTTTTCATGCGCATGTGGCTGTTGCATCATAGCTATTTGATTTAGTTAAGAATCTGACTCCATTAATAATTTAATCTGACTCCAATTATATTAGACCTCAAATTTAATTTGAGATTCCAATTATAATTGATCATCAATTGAGATCTTCTTTAGATTTGGATACTTGATTATTCTAGTAAATCCTATACTTTTTACATTGCACTCGTTCATTTGGATTTCTGTTAGTAGAGTCTACGTATCGGCCGGGTTATACGTGATCATTCAACAAACTGGTCAGTTTTGGATTGTTATCCAGAGGTAATTGACTATACTATTCAGACAAGTTGCTCCCTGCATACTTTTATCTGAATAATAGTTTTGTTTAGTCCCCTAGATCTGCATACACTTAATTAAACAGCCTGGTATCATGAAATTTCAAATTCAGTTCAAAATGTATGTGCTGTATATCACGTTTGGCTGCAGGTTTCCAGTAAAATGTCCAGCTGGGGGTGCCAAAAGCAAGCAAAATAGTGTCGTATTCAGATGCAGTTTTAAGGTAAATTTTAGATTTTTTTTTTTTTTAAAACATACCTCCCTAACCTAAAACTTTTACCTGAACCTATCCAATAGTGTTTTAAAATATAAATTAGACATTTTAAAAATACATACTTACCAAATCAAGGCCTAAACTTAACCATTAGTGTTTTAAAATATATATGAGAAGTTAAAAAAGACATCCTTACCTTATCAATGCCTAAATCTAACTAGTAGTGTTTTAAAAATGCAGAAGTGAAATGAAAAAAAAAAAACAAATTTTTTGAAGCAACCACCTCATTTCATGCTGCTTCTTTGACTCTGTAATGTCACGTGTCAGCTTGTGTTCATGGCTGGATTTGAACCATGGTCCGTCAACTGTAAGCCAATGCTCTATCAGGTAAGCTACCATACAAGCAATCTGTATTGGAATAAGTTTATTTATGTAGGTGAGTCTCTAATTAAAGCATTAAAATGTATTGTTTTTCAAAAGATGTGTTTGAGTAAAAGTGTGTCAATATCATAAAATAGCAGGTTCTGAGTAATAGAGAGAAAAATAAGTATTTATAAAGTCATAATCAGCCATTAAAGTCATGATTTGAGTGAAATGGAATAAAACACACAGTTGTTGTAGCGCCTCTAGTGTTCATTTCACCTGGAAACTGCAGGGATTTGTACCTGGGGACACATTTAACAAGTTTTGCAAAAATGTATATAAAGTTACGCTTTCACTATGAGACCAGGTTGTAATTAAAATAACACTGCTCTCAACTAGAGGAGGCCACCCAATGCTACCGTATCCAGATAGTACTTTTTTGTTATTAACATTTTTTATTGATTCATAAATTAACACAAGAAAAACAACAACAACATCTATATAATGACTCAAAAACCTTTAATATTAAACCCCCACTATATCCCCTCCACCTACCAAACTCTCAACCCACCCTGACCCCCCCACGAACACCCCTGTGGTCAATAGAATATAGACACACACACACACACACACACAGAAAACTAAAACAACAACATAAAATAACATACAATAAACAAGTATAATAATAATTTTAAAAAAATAAATAAATAAAAAACTCTAAATTACTCCCTCCACCGCCCCACCTCGAGATTCCCTCAAAAATGCTAAATAATTGCCCCATTTCTTATTGTAAGTTTCCCTAATCCCCATCCTAATGCTCGACCCCTCCTCGAAGGCAGCCACCCTCCCCATCTAAGCGCACCACTCCGGGAACGAGGGTGCTCCATCCGACTTCCAACTCCTCAAAATAACCTGTCTACCAATCATCACACTGGTCAAAACCCAGTCCTTCATGTACTTATCTACCAAATCCATGACCTCCCTATCTCCCAAAATGCAGAGTCTGGGGCAGAACGAGACCTGAGTGCCCAACACATCACACACAAAACTTTGCACCTTCAGCCAAAATTCTTGGATCTTAAGGCACCCCCAAAAAACATGGATGGTGTCTCCATCTTCAGTATGGCATCGCCAGCAGATGGGTGTGTCCTTAAGACCAAGCCTATACAATCTAGAGGGGGTCCAATAAAATCTATGTAAAATCTTAAATTGCATAAGGCGAACCCTTGCATCTCTAGATGCAGACTTTATGTTTTGTAGAATCCTTGCCCACACTCCATCCTCCAATACCAAGTTTAAATCTTTCTCCCATAATCTTTTAAGAGAATTTAAAGCTCGGTCCCCCAGACTCTGAATTAACAAGGAGTAATACACTGATGCCTCATGACCCTTCCCAAAGGCAGCAATCACCACTTCCAGAGTATCTGCCACTCCCAAAAACAGAGCAGAGCAGGTGGCGCAGCTGTAAATACTTATAAAATTTAGATCTGGGAATCCCAAAATGTTGAATCAAATTTTCAAAAGACCTCAATACTCCACCCTCATACAGGTCACCAAGTGTATTAACCCCCCTCACAATCCAATCTGACCAACAGAAAGGGGACTTATTAATACATAGTTTAGGGTTTAGCCATATGCTCGAGGCTACATTTAAATAAATATCAGAATTAAACACTCTGGACACTTTTGTCCATATCGAGTGCAAATGTAAAATAACGGGGTGCGACTTAACCTCTCCAGCTAGTTTAATTGAAAGGCTTTGCAGTGGCGAGATAGGGGCAAGAACTTCCTTTTCAATACATAACCAGGGAGGAGCTCTCTCAGGTGGAAGCGACCAATGAACCAAATGTCTAAGACCGAATGCATAATAATAAAATAAAATCTTGGGTAGGCCTAACCCACCTTTGTCAATCGGCCTATGTAATTTAATGAAATTTAACTTGGGACGTTTACCATTCCAAATGAAGGACTTCACTATGCTATCAAATTGCTTAAAATAAGAGAGAGAGACATCTACAGGGAGACACTGTAGCAGATAGTTAAATTTTGGAATGCAATTCATTTTAATAACATTAACCTTCACAATCATCGATAAGTGTAATGAAGCCCACCTGTCCACATCATTCGAAAACTTTTTTATTAAGGGATCAAAATTAACTCAATCAGACAAATTTGCTGGGAATAAAATTCCCAAATACTTAATACCCTGTTTGGGCCACATGAAGGCGCCCGGCTGGAAAGCCGTTACTGGACAGTGCACTGTCAAAGCCAAAACTTCGGATTTAGACCAATTGACTCTGTATCCTGAGAATTTGGAAAAGGAGTTAATAATTCTGTGGAGACAAGGCATGGATCTAGTGGGGTCGGAGATGAATAATAAAATATCATCTGCGTAAAGCAGAAGCTTATGCGCTACACCTCCCACCGTCACCCCTGGAAAATCATCCTCCTTTCTTATTGCGGCTGCTAATGGTTCCAGGGCAAGACAGAAAAATAATGGGGAAAGAGGGCAACCCTGCCGGGTGCCCCTATCCAGAGTAAAATAATCTGAAATTAACCCATTTGTTTGTACCGCTGCTACAGGGTGTCTATAAAGTAACTTAATCCAACCAATAAATGTATTCCCGAACCCATACCTTTCCAAAATCTTAAAAAGATAATCCCATTCTACCATATCAAACGCCTTTTCGGCGTCAAGAGAGATGGCAGCAACCGGAGATTGTTCATTTGCTACTGACCACATGATATTGATGAAACACCTAATATTATCAGAAGAACTACGGCCTCGAATAAACCCCACCTGATCTATATGTATAAGAGATGCCATAACTTTACTTAATCGATTAGCCAGAATTTTGGACAAAATTTTTACATCTAACTGGATCAGGGAAATTGGGCGGTAACTTTTACACTCGCTTGGATCTTTATCCTTTTTTAGAATCAGACTGATCCGGGCTTGTGTCATGGTTGGCGGAAGCTTTCCATTCTTTAATGAATCAGTATAAACTTCTAACAAAAGTGGAGCCAGTTCTGTAGCATAAGATTTGAAAAACTCAGCGGCAAAGCCGTCAGGCCCCGGAGCCTTGCCTGTAGGCAGAGACTTGATTACCTCAACAAGCTCCTCCAAGGTTATCTCAGAATCAAGATAATTTTTTTGCTCAGTCGTCAATTTGGGAAGATCTAATGGTTCCACAAAGTTTCTAATATCTTCATCAGTAGACGAAGACGTGGACCTATAGAGATCAAGATAGAACTCTTTAAAAGCATTATTAATATCAATAGCCGAGGTAAATATTTCACCACAAGCAGATTTCACTGAGGGAATGATAGAAAAAGACTCTCTCTGCTTTATATATCTAGCCAAAAGTTTTCCTGCTTTATCACCTGACTCAAAGTATGACTGTCTTGCCCTGAATAACCAAAACTCCACTTTCTGCGACAGAATAGTATTATACCTGTATTTCAGTCGGGTCAATTCTCTGAGGCCGTCAGCTGACATACAGCACTTCAGCTCTGCCTCTGCACTTTTAATATTTCCTTCCAACTCCACAAGTTCTTGTGCTTTGGATTTTTTGATGAATGAGGCATACTGTATGATCCGATCCCTAAGAATTGCCTTAAGTGCCTCCCAAGCCACGCCCACAGAGAAACCGAGGACCAGTTGGTCTTAATTTTTTTAAAATCCATATAAACACTGATTTCAGTCTTTAACATTTGTTGGAAATCAGGATTTTGCAAAAGGGACACATTAAGGCGCCAACTATAAGATTTATTTTTCTCTATATGTGGCAACACCCCTAAACACACCAGGGCATGATCTGAGACTAAGATATTTCCAATTGAGCAATCAACAACAGATGAAATGAGGGATTTGGATATTAAAAAAAAATCTATTCTAGAATAAATCTTATGGACTGATGAAAAAAATGTATAGTCCCTACCAGATGGGTTCAAAAGTCTCCAAATATCTGTAAGACCAAGATTTTTACACATCCTGTGAAGCGTCAATGTTGCTCTAGGGGGTCTACACACTTTTGCTTCGCTATGATCAAGGACTGAATCCATCAAAATATTAAAGTCTCCTCCCAATATTATATCATGAGGGGTGCCAGCGGTTTGCAACATCCCTTCAAGATCTATAAAAAAGCCCTGATTATCAGCATTAGGTGCGTAAATATTAGCCAAAATCAACCTTTGCCCCTGAATTTCAACTTACACAATAATTACTCTTCCTAATTTATCTTTAATCTGTTTGAGACATTTGAATTGTAGATGTTTATTTACCAATATAATGACTCCCTTGCTCTTACTTGAGCCAGTACTAAAAAAAACATGTCCACCCCATATCTTCCCAAATTTTTCAGCTTCCTGCGGGGAGAGATGTGTTTCTTGAAGAAACACTATATCATATTTCTTATGCTTAAGAAAAGTAATAACTTTCCTTCTTTTTATGGGGTACCCCAACCCATTCACATTCCATGTGGAGAGAGATAGTACACTCATATTAACATTTGACATTTTGATATAGTAAAAAAAATAAATTGTGTGTCAAAAACAAAATTATATAGACCACATTCCCCATTAGTGAAACAATCAACCCCTGAACATCCCCCCGAACAAAACAAACAGAAAAAAGAAAAACGTGCGCATTAACCCCGTGCACGACAGCGCCAACCGGCGTCAATCCCTCTAAACTCAAAAGGTCCATGAACGCCCACGAGTCCCCACGACAACTTTGCCATTGGATTGCTCAATTTTGCCTCAAAAATTTGTGAGGCAAAATTACATAACAGAAAATACTTTGTAAAATAAACCCAGTCAGTAGCAAGAATGAACACTAAGAACGTGTAGATTCATTCACAGAAGTGTCTCAAAGGTGTGATCTTCCACAAAACAAATTCCAGCTGATATAAAACCGTTCAGATTCCTCGGACAGACAAACAAATGTTTAGTTAGCCGGCTGTTATGAGTTTAGCGGATGACATAATCATTCCAATGTCCCGTTAAAAAAAAAAAAACTCAAAACAAACTACAGCCAGCAGGAGGAATAAGCATGAAGAACAAACAGATTAATCCACAGCTGTTCCAAAGGAATGTTATTTAACAGAACAAGCTCCAGCCGCTAGGCGGAACCAATACAAAAAGAAACAAAACCGGCATCCTGGTTCCCCGGATGATCGAGTCAATTCACTCGGAGGCTGCATAAAAGTAATCTGTCCAGGAACTTCAATGCAAAAGTAATCTTTTATCAATGCAAAAGTTTCTTTAAGGAAAAGTGTTATTCACAAAACAAGCTCCAGCTGCACGGCGGAGCCAACGGAAAAAATCCAAAATGTCGCCCAGCATCCACAAGAGTTAGTACAGCGAGTCAGGCCCACTCACATGAGAAACATCCAATGGTTTACTCAGTCATTGATTCTATAAAAGACATTGCCAGATTTGGACATGTGAATACTTTGCGACCGACCTTCATTTCTATTCTCAGTTTGGCAGGAAATATCAGAGCAAACGAGATCTTTTTCTGATGTAAGAGTTTCTTACATTCCTTGAACCGATCGCGTTTCTCTCTTGTCGAACTCGCAAAGTCCGGGAACAAGAAAATATTATGGTTCTTCCAAGAAAGCTTCCCTTTGCTCCTCGCCTGGCGCAACACAAGATCTTTATCGGATGATCTCAGAAATCTGGCCAGAATCGATCGGGGCCTATCTCCCTCAGCAAATCTGTGAGCTGACACTCTGTGATCTCGCTCGATTTCCAGCTTGTGGTCCGTTATGTCGAGCAGACTCGGGAAAAACTAGGAGAGAGAACAGATGTAGAAAGACACAACAATGAGGCAACTGAGCAAGAATTGCCTCATTGTTGTCTTTCTACACCTGAACGTTTCTATGCTGATTTTCTCAGAGATCATACATTTGCTGTTTGCCTCCCTGTGTTGTTTTGTCCTTTGAATGCAAACATCTTGTGTTGTAAACAAATATGTGCCAAGATAAAATTAAATTAAATATAAAAAAAATATTAATTATTAAATAAAAAATAAATTAAATTATTCAATTTTAATTTTCACAATGACAATGATTTGTCCCTGTCAAATTAAAAGCTAAAATGCAATAGCTGATTTTAAATTCCATTTTCACTGCAATCTTGAGACAAGACTGCCAATATTAAAATAAAAAGGCATAGATGTTAGCACAATAAAAGTGGCATAATTTAAATAAAAATTCTAAGTTTTATTTTTATTTTATCTTTATTTTTCAATTTCAATTTTCATTTCAAAGGCAACATGTAAATTCTGTGTTATTGAGTGGGTGGTGCTCAAGGGAGAATTATTTAATACAGTTGTTCTCACACTAGGAGGTGCAGAGAGGTTGACAGGGATATAGATATTTATGAGTTGTTACTTATTAATAAATCATCAATAATTTGCCACTGTTAATTAAATCGATCAATTATAGTAAAACAAAACAAAACAAAACAAAAAATGTGGAAGATCTACTGAATTTACCACACTACGGATCTTATTTCAGTGTGTAGTGGAGAGAGAGACAGGTGTGCTGGAGAGCTGGATGCTAGTCTGGTGGCATGTTTTATAATCTTTCATGTCATATTGTTTATTAAAACAAGTGATAGATTCTCAAGATGTACTCATATGTAAGTGTCCTTGACGGCATGACAGTGGATTGAGAGAAAACCCACAGGAGTTGAAATATCAAGAGTACATTTAAAAATAGGCTACCAAGCATAAAATAAAAAAACAAAAACAAAAACAAACAAACGGTTCCCTTTCTATTCAGTTCACTTTGACATTACTATTGGGAAATACTTTCTTTGACGACCTAGTTGAAAACCTTGTACAATAATGCCAATCTTTTTGATTGGCAATGGTGTTTGACAGTGCTTGAAGTGGGCGGGTACTCACTGGTATGCAGTTGCTGCACTTCTCTAATTTAGTCTGTAGAGTACTGGCAGTTTTTCTTACGTACCACCACTTCTTAGTGTCTTCCAGTACAATGTAATGTTTTTATTTAATATATGTCAGTGATTTGATGAGGTCTGCCAATCACTTTTAGCTGATTCTCCAAAGGATTTTAATAGTCACGTTTAACATCCAAGCGCTCTCTGCACAAAACTCAGCTGTGAGTTTAACAGTCACTTTTAGCTGATCCTCCAAAGGATTTTAATAGTCGCGGTTAACATCCGAGCGCTCTCTGCACAAAACTCAGCCGTGAGTTCAACAACACTCAATACGTGCAACAGCATTGGTGGTCGTCAAGCGATCCATGGTCCAGTTCTGACGGGATTGCGCATGTTTAAGCTTATCTGGGCTTAGTTCAGTTACACTCTTCTCCAAAACATCAATCAGCAACTTTTAGATGAGCACATTTTATCGCGTTTTATTTGATCAAATGTATTTATGCAAATTGTTAAGCTGCTGGGTCAAAACTACAGACTTAAAAATGTCAAAGCTGTTACAGAAGTGATGTCAGCTCATATGCACAACCATTTTTCACTTTGAAAACTGAACCTTCAAAGAAAATACACAGGAAATTTGCTTTTTATTCTCCATTCTTTTCTGTAGTGCTCATAAAAAGATTATGTAAAGCTGAACCGGCAAACATGTATATATCCTGATTGTGTTTGGTTCTATATACAGATGTGTGTCAGAGTTCACAATCCTGAACATCATCAAATCAGTTTGTTTACCATTTTTAATGATTCTTAACTGCACAAGGGTCTGGCTCCTGTGAGCCAAAAAAAAAAACAACATGTCCCCATACTCATAGAAAGACCCATGAGTTTTAAATAAGATTTGTTCAGAATGTTTTGTAGATAACATATTCAGTTGCAAGTCTACTCGCTTCTTATACAACTCAGGACTAGGTGCTTCTGAATAAAGCTAATCATTTTTTTGTTCATTTTGTTGAATCCCTTGAAATTCTACCTCTATTGCAACCAAACAAACCTAACGATTGTATAGCTGAGGTTCTTGTGGAACATGAAATATCAAGCGTTGGGTTGATAGAACAATTTAAGTCACCTCCAAAATTAAGTTTTTGAGTGTCCAAATTAGGAAGAGAGGACAAAAGTTTGTTGAAAAATTCAGTATCATCCGAATTTGGGGCATATAACTGAACAAAAAGTGGTGGGGTTTGAAAGAGAAAGCCAGAGATTTTGAAAAAGTGACCACTGGAATCAGTAATGACCTCTGTTGGTGTGAAATGCACCCTTTTATTAATGTGTGGCCACCCCCCTTGAATGTCTAAAATGATACATCTGGCTAGCCCATGCTTTGCGGAAACAGATATGATCTGCAGATGTGTCTCCTACAAAAATAAAATGTCTGCTTTAAAAGATTTAAAATGGGAAAAATTCTGGCCCATTTGATTGGGCCATTTAGTCTCTTAACATTCCAGGACACAAATTGTACTACTGGTTTATAATTCAGCTTGACCTGATTATACTATAAATTAAAGAGACAGCGATGGACAATAAAAAACCCACAAAAGAGATTGACTTGTATATACAATCGTGAGGTTTGTTTGGCTGCAATAGAGGTAGAATTTCAAGGGATTCCATAATTCCTCAAAATGAACAATTTTTTTAAATTTTCCTCTCCTAGAACCTCTTCCTTGAAGGAACCTGAAGAGAACCACAGGTATAATCAACTCAAAGACTTTCCAATTCAACATGGCAAAACAACAACAGCCAAAAAAAAACAACAAAAAAAAACAAAATCAATACAACAGAGAGTGGCTCCTAATGCAATACGAGAGAGAGAGAGAGAGAGAGAGAGAGAGAGAGAGATAGAGAGAGAGAGAGAAACCTGAGGTAGAGTATGCTTATTGTAAATGAGTTGCACAGATAAAAGTGAAGCCTTTGATGCCTTGTTTAGGCTATATAAACAAACACTGGTCATTATGAAAAAAGAGGTGGCAGACAGACAACATAAAAAACCATGCCTTATGTAGAAACAACAATAATGTAAATAACTCTAAAACATATATACTTAGTTATATAGAACGTGTGTGCATTTACTACGTAGGCCTAATAACACAAAACCTGATTGTTCTTTGAAAAAAACACAAAGACCAAGACAGAGTCCTATACAACTCAAGGATGAGAAATATCATTGACATCTTCGGAGGCGTCTGGACCCCAGTGCATGTGATAAAAGTGTCATGTTCTAGGTGAATCCACCTGGCTTTTTATTGTCTTTCTGTGTGGTTTTGATTCCCGCTTGTGTTTTCCTCGTGGCCGGCATGATTGCCGTTCCCATGGGAATGCTCACTCATGACGTTCACGAGGTAATTACCCTCACCTGTTCCCTTTTACTCTCCCTATATATTCTCCCTCGTGTCTCATGTTTACCGCCAGATTGTTCAGCATTATTTGTGTCTGCAGTCTTGCCTTCCTGTTGGTATGTTGTTATTTTTTGATCTGTTCTCTTACCCAGTTTATGCTCCCGTTTGGATTATACCTGTTAGATTTACCTGTCAGCAGGGTTGGGGAGTAACGGAATACATGTAACGGGATTAAAAATACAAAATATAAGTAACTGTATTCCACTACAGTTACAATTTAAATCATTGGTAATTAGAATACAGTTACATTCAAAAAGTATTTTGATTACTGAAGAGATTATTTTGCATTTTATTGTCATTTGTTTCATTTAATATTTAGTCCTTGCAGATGGAAAACATTTATACATATAAATGATACGATCCAACTGAAAAACTTTCTTATTGTCACAGTCTGTCTCCCTCGTGTTTCCAAGGACTCTTATTTTGAAGTGTTTCCCCCGGACTATGTTACCCAGTATGAACTGCCCTCATCACTGCCATCTGTCCCTTATTGTTCTCACCTGTTTTCCATTCCCTCATTAGCTTTTGTTTGTATAAATACCCTTTAGTTTTTGGATTCCTTTGTCTGACCCAGTCCTGGCCCTGTGGCCGCCTCCCAGGCCTCCTGACCCAGTCCCGGCCCTGTGTCTGCCTCCCAGGCCTCCTGACCCTGTCCCCGCTCTGTGGCCACCTCCCGGGCCTCCTGATCCAGTCCCTGCCCTGTGGCCGCCTCCCAGGCCTCCTGACCCAATCCCGGCCCTGTGGCCGCCTCCCAGGCCTCCCGACTCTATCCCAGCCCTGAGGCCACCTCCCAGACCTCCTGACCCAGTCTCTACACTGAGGCGGCCCCCCCAGATAATACCCTTTAGTTTTTGCATTCCTTTGTCAGTTCTTGTTTGGAGCTCCCGTTTGTTGTTTCACTGTCATAATTTTTTATTAAAGCCTGCAAATAGATCCTACGTCTCCTGTCTCATCTCAGCAACTACGTGTGACACTTATGATGTGTTACATTCATACGAGCAGACAGTGAGTTTGAAGTTTGGAGCAGAAGAAATAGAAATAAACCTTGTGTAAATTGTCAGCTTTACGCTAAGCTAAAATGCTATTTTTAGCCATTTTACATGCAACATGTTACCAGGCACGATCATATTTTTTTATCAAGAAAAGTCACATTGATCATCATTTCTTTTTTTTCTAGTAAGACCTTTGATATTAGAGCAAAAATCTTATTCCTGTAAAAATATCTAAAAATCCTTAAAACAAGATCAGTTTATCTTGTTTTAGAAAGAACACTGCATAAGATATTTAGGTTTTTCAGAGAATGTATTTTTAACATGAGTATTTTGTCTTCCTGTTCTGGCAGAGTTTTTATAGTCAAAACAAAAAAAAAATCTACCACTGCTGAAGTAATCCAAAGGATTTAGAATACGTTACTGACCTTGTGTAATCTAACGGAATACATTACAAATGACATTTTGCAGCATGTAATCTATATTGGAATACATAATACAAGTAACCCTCCCAACCCTGCCTGTCAGTTGGATTATTACCTGTTGAATTTACCTGTTTTTTTTTTTTAGTGGATTACTCATTCTCTCTCACCATCTGCGGATCTCATCTTCTCCTCCACCCGGGTGTTCATCAGTCGTCATCAGCCTTCCCTCGGACATTCCACTCTACAGCTTGTGCTGGTTACATTCCATCATTGACTTTCCATCTGTTTATTATCTGTTTGTCATCAATAAAAGACTGTTCACTCACCCCTCTGCATTTGAGTCCTACTCTGTATACACATCTCTGACAAAAAGTCCATTGCCTTGAAAAGAGGTTTTTATTGTTAAAGGCCATAAACTTGATTTAGTCACATAAAGCAATGACTTCACCTCCCTAAAAACAGCCTGCTTCCTTCCCAATTCTTTCAATAACATCCTTGTGAAAGAACACTTTGTGGCCTCTAAATGACAGCTTCTGTTGTCGTCATTTCGTGTTGATCCGCTGCTTGTCTTGGTGATTATAGAAAGCAACTATGAAAACTCTTGGGTGTTGTCTGTCATTAAGAATGGGCCAAGACAATGAGCATGTGAGTGAATGAGGGTCTTGGGATGAAATATTTTCCCAATACTTTAAAAAAATTTAGCGTGAATGTAACTGGGTTGGTTCCTTCCATTCTCTCTGGGATGCCCACAACCTTCATATTCAACCTGCGAGACTGGTTGGTCAAATGTATTTACATTTGAGACTTTCCAAATCATCCACCTTCTCCTTTAGCCATGCATTTTCAGCCTGAAGGCTAGCAAGTTTCTCTCTCACCGTTTTCGTCAAGTCTAGCTTCTGCCCAGCAAAGCCGATCCAGGTGTGACTTGAACAGGGATCACTAGTAACAGGACCTAGTGTGTCCTCTAGCTCTTTCTTTGAAGCATCCTGCATGGAGTGTGTGTGAATTTTGAAAGGAGCACAGAGCGACGTTTATAAAGATGCTCGAGTAGATCACTGCTCGCGCTAGATCCAGCAGCCATTGATGCTGCATTCTCTTTCCTGCTGCAGCTAGCACTTTCTTTCCCAATCGGTTAATTGCCTCAGGGCAGCCTATTAGGCATATCAATGCAAGTTAATATGACCAAGAGGTGTAAAACTTACTGAAAAAGCAGGTTGCACTTCGAGGAGATGGGGTAACCAATAAAATTAAACCAAAAGAACGGGAGCCATGTTATTTTCCACATGTTTACTCCATTTTCCAATCTGGAAGTCCCTATGAGACATTTTTGCATGCATTCAAATGTGTTTACCTTTTCCTGTGGTGAGTGTGGCATCAGCAGCCTCAGAGACATGCACTGCATCTGAATATCCATACTCCTCTACTATATAGTATGCCAAAAACAGTGTGCCAATGGAGTAGTATGTCCAAATCCTCAGTATTCATAAAACAGTAAACAAGAAATACCCGGAAGACCTACTATTTCTGATGAGACTCTGAAGTGCAAATTGACTGGACATTTTACAAACACATAATTCCTCAGGAGCTGAGGAAAAATCATGTTCAAAACGCTTGATTTAAAAGAATGGTGGTGAACCAACTCTTTTCAACCATAAGTGCTATAAATACCAAGAAAGTTGTTCCATTTGCTTAAACGGTGCTTGATTTGATGAATACTAACAAAAGCAGAGTAGATTTATTTTATTTATTTATTTTTTTGCGAATGTTGTTTTTACGTAATATATTCGCGCCACAGGTTAATACCCATGTCTTTGGATGAAGTATGTCCAGAATCTGTTAATACTACTTGCATGCATCCCTAAAGAACTGATGGCCATGATGGGGGACTCAGACTTGGCAACCATGGAGGCAGACAGCTCTGACATGGTGGCAACATTAGGAGGGTTGGCTTCCTCATTCACCACTCCCACAGTAAACGGCAAACAACAAAGACACAAGACAAAATCAATATACTGTTCCAGAGTCAAAGAAATTCCTCCTTCTGGTCGCATGGAAAAAGTCCTTCAGAGACACATCATTAAAATCCACCTCGTTGGCCAAAGTGCAGAAGTCTTTCACATATTTGTCATAGGGAATGATTCCCCAGCATAACCCCATGAGGCAAACTACTGGGTTCATGTTGTGGTTGTGTATTCTGTAACTTTGAGTCAGGTCATCTCATTCTTTCACCATGGCCATCCCTTTATTTTCACTCCTATCTTCTTGACTAAAGTTTCAAACAAACCTCTTTGGCCATAATTAATTTGATTTGTACAAAAACAGCTGTTTATGATAGGAAAAGGTTAAATTCAGAGCCTGTGGCAATAGCTTATCTAAATTACATCAAGGTAGAGCTCTGTGTGTTTTCTTATTTGCCCTAAATAAATCCACCAACTTTTTTACGAAGGCACTAATTTCATAACAACCAGTTTCAGGAAAACAGCTTCAACCACTTGAAGTCATGACCTGCTTGTTTGGAAATCACCTTTGAATTGTAGTCTATAAAATGTGCCGTTGGAGTTCTGCCCTGTGAAGATTCACAGTAGGGTGTTTTCATGGTAGCCCACCCAATTTTTAAGGGAGTAGTACTGTAAATATGCACTTTCAAAATAAGAATTTGTTTGCATATATTAATTTTAAAAAATTATAATGTTGAGATTTATCAGCTAAATGAACAAATGTTCACTGATTAATTAGCACTAGGACTAAACGGGCTACAATGAGGTTGAAATAAATTCATAATGTTTTCAGCAGCAATGCAATTTCTCCTTCACCCCTGGAAAGAGCAACTGGCCCTTTGCATATGCTTAGCCTTGCGTGCATAATCAAATACACAGAATCAACTGGCTTGATTTGGTTGCCATAGTTGCCAGAGTCCAATGGAATATGAACTGACCTTCACCCAATCCAAACTCATTCTGTCATAGATTCATACCGCCCATTCTTTCCTCGTGATTGTCATTTGTTTTTATCATGAGTGGGTTTTATTTAACAGCAAAGAAGTGGAAAAAGATGGAAAATTTCTGGAACTTGACCTATAATTAACTGCATCATTTAAACTGCTGTTTGGGGGGAATTTAAAATACATGTTTGAACAATAGTCTAAAGGATGCCCTAGGTTATGCCTAAGGCATTATAAATGCAAACAATTTGAAGGCCTATCTGTCTAAACTCCCTGTCTTAAGCAGCTCATCACAAGAATAATTAGAAGTATTTTTGCGACAAAAGGTCATGGAGACATTTTATTTGATCTAAATGTCAAAAACCTCTTGTATGAACTGTTTAAATTTAACTTTTGTGAAATTATGGCATTTGAAGAGCGAAAAGAAAGAAAAATCTGCTTTTGCTTAGGATGTGGCATTACAATTATAATTTATTTATCTCTGCAACAGTTTGGGAAAAACATTATCCCAATTATAATTAGAAAGCTGAGAACTTTCATTTGTAATGCAGGGCATAAATCTCAAAATGTGATTCTGAGTTAATGCAACTCAAAATGATGGAGCAGGTCACATCTGATATCCTTGTTTCTGTTTTTGTGATCTGTAGCATTCATTAATTAATCCCAAAATAAAAGAAATTAGCTGGGTGAATCTCCCCAGGATATATTTCACCTACCAGAAAAAGAAAAAAAAAAAAAAGAAAAAGAAAAGAAATGATTAGCCATTTGTAGATTTACCCAAAATGTGTAACACTTTGACTCTGTGATGCTATCTAAACATTGCTCTGTTAGATTGAAAATCCCGACCTGGTGCGCGTTTCCAGAAGAACAACGTATCTAACTGCTTATCCACCATACTACAACCCTTACAAAAAACCTAAACTTGCCGCAAATTTGCCAGAAGTTTGCCGCTCATTATTTTGACATGCAAACGAGCTTGTGATTTGCCACAAATGTTTGCCAGAAGTTTGCAGCTCTTCACCGCTAGTGGTGAACCTCTGGCAAACTTTTGGCAACAATGGACAATTTGCCGCAAGTTTACCGCAAAGCTCATTTGCATGTGAAAATTATCAGTGGTGAATTTGCGGCAAGTTTGCTGCAAATTTGCCATGAACTCTCAATTTTTTTTAAGGGAATGCATCGTTGGAGAAATTAAGTGTGGTGCGTTTCCCAAAGGCATAGTTAGCCACCTATGGCAGCAAGTTCCATCATCACCAACATAGTTCAATTATATGGTGTTTCCTGAAACCCTAGTTCCAAAGGATATTTGCAAACAGCATCGCACAGTTGTGTGGTTGGAACTACAGCACTTTACCTGTGGTTAGTAGCATAGTTTCTAGTTAGTTAGTGTGGACATAATTTGTATTTGCTGAGGCTTCTATATCTTTCGTTCCATATATATCTTTTACTATGTCATTCTGTTTGACCACATTTACATGCATTTAAGAAAACGGCTAATTCCAGGGTTTTGCAGAAAGCAGCATTCTGAAACGTCATGTAAGCACAAATGCAGCCATTTAAGGGATAAAAGGTTGTTAAGTAAAAGTGCTTTATCACACACGGTGTCCGTCAGAGAACACAGCTTTTCTGCATTAACACATGAGTAGCGTTTATATGTTTTTGAAGAGTGCTTATGTGCTCAAGTGTGTTAGGGGAACACCGAAGTCTGATGTAGAGGGAAACCTCACTATTGCAGCATATGTATCTGTCGCATTGCACAGTGCATGCAGCTTTCCTGCCTTCAGCTGCTTTCTCACATTAAACGGTTTTCTGGTGTGCATGCAAATGAGCTTTTAGGATTTAAATTTTGCTGAATTTATTACTCCACCCCCTGTGTAACGTCATTAACGAAAGCTCTATGTTGTTGAACCAACATGTTTTGAACGATGGATGTGAGTAATAATTACTACAGTTTCAGGAAACAGTTGTGACTAGCTTGTTAATTTCTCCAACAAAGCATCATACTATGGTGGTTAAGCAGTGTTATGTCATTGCATGGGAAACGCACCCCTGGCTTGACTGTTTCCTGAAACCCTAGTTAACTATGTTGCATGTCTGTCTTTATAACCACATTTGTTTAATAATATCAGCAGTTTTCCTGAGCAACCACTGGGCCATGACGATTTTAACTGACTACTTTCTGTTTCTGGTCTCAAGACGCAATGCAAAAACTATCAAAAAGAACGATCCAGACAGAGATGGAGATTACGTTTGTTTGTTTTTTGGAGTAAAAATGTATTTCTTGTGCAGTTGTTGGCTGTCATAACAACTCAAAATATTTTATGATATCAACGTAACGCGTTACAAAAGAAACGCAATTACAGTAATGTATTGCTTTTTGCTGTAACGCAGTAATATAACGCATTACTAATAAAATTTCAGTAATATTATACCCGTTACAATCTCAGTAACGCATGTTACAACGAATTTTAACCCGAAATTAAGTAGTGTTTTGTTTTTTTAAGAATTCACCAACACCGTGAAACATTTCGGCACCAGAGAAAAAAGTGAGTAAAAGAGTAACATTATTTCGTGTTGCTGGAATTCGATGGTTGAGATGATGACTGCAGAGACTGATTCTACATTTGCGAGACGGACATACTCCCATTATTTTCAGTTCGTCAGAGACAAGGATAAGAACATTATAGTCAAGTGCAATCTATGTGCGACACCGAGGGGAACTCTCTACATCGAGAAATGGCACTAGTAACTTAAAGAAACACCTGGACCGGTGCCACGTTAACACTAAGCTAACTGAGGGAGCTGCAGGTGCAGAGAAGAGAAAGAATGCTGGCAAGACAAAGCAACAGAAATTAAGTTTCTCTCAGTCTGCCATGCTGCTTGAATCCTGAGAAGTGAAGACTCAGAGTATGGCAGAGTATGTTGTTGAAGACATGCTGCCTCTATCAACAGTAGAATCACCAGCTTTTAGAAAGCTTGTCTGCAAAATCCCCGTCAACAACAGCAATGACAAGGTAAGCTAACATTGCCATAAAGACTGGTTCAGTATTAGGTCACTGGGCCATGCTGTTGCCAACTACTGTGTTATTATTACAAACACCAACCTAAACAGCGACATAATGTTAATGTATATACCTGTATCCAAATATAATTGTAAATTTTTTTAAAAGCAGTCAATGCTCGTGTCTGATTCACTGTTTGTTCAGAGGCGTGAAACGGGACCCTGTCTCATGGAGCAAGCGCATGTAAAGAGTTATCACTCCTTTTTCTCTGTTTCATTCGACTGAAAACTGTTTGCAAGAATAATGTCGTCTATGAGAATACTGCAAATGATCTCTGATCATCTCATGAGGTGCTGTGAGTTTAGTTTGCTTTATTTCCACAGAGCAGTTCACTCTTACACATTGTGAACGCAACTCTGCAGGTTCAGTAATATTTACAGGGGTCTTTTTATTAAAGAAACAAAGACAAAAGTGATTAAATCATAAAGTAATAAAAGACCTTGATGTTCACCTTGAACCTAAAATGTAGTTTTATTTTCTTTAGGCGCATTAAATGTATTACCAAAACACAAACACATTTGATAATAATATACATTTGGCAGCATTTTTTGGGAACACAAGGGAATTTATTAGGCTTATTTATTATGATAATTTTTATTAAAATAATCTTTACATTTATAATTGTCTTTAGTTCTTAATTTGTATGCTGTTAGTCATTTTTCACCTGTTGCCACATACTGATACTTGCGTGATAGCAAATGGGGCTGTTGGAGGTGGTAAATGTTTGGATTTGGGGAGGTGGTTATATATAAGATTTTTTAATCACTTAGTTATTATAATTGCTTTTTTCGTTTCGTTTAAAGTGCAATTTGAATTTAGAAATGTCTTAATTATTTCGTGTTTCAATAAATTAATTAAATTTTTAAAGCAAAATTAATAAAGCAAAAATATTCACCGACCTTGGGGGTTGACCATATAATCAGATATTGTGATATTTTAAATGCGAGTATCATTAAAATATTTTTTTTTTTACATATCGCCCAGCCCAAAAGGGAAGTTAAATATTTCATGAACAATTGTAAAAAGTAATTTTATGGAGACCTGCACAAACACATGTACTCAATTCCATATTGCAACATGTTACCTATTAATTTTTGCATATTTGTTTGTTTTTGTGTTTTTGAGTAGTCTATGGGCAATATAAACATTTTATTTTATTGAAAAACTTTGTTTTTGAAAATAGTAAATTATTCGTTTTTGGTATGGGTCTTTCGAAAAAATGCATCAAACAAAAATTTAAAAATTGGCTCCTTGGTGAAAAAAGTTTCCAACCCCTGATCTAGGACATAAGTGCCTTCATAGTTCTATTTATTTTACCAGCCTTGTTTGGCTGCATGCTACCTCTGTTGTATATTTGGCAGTAACAGGTTTCCTGTTTAGACTTTATTTTTTTATTTTCAATTTTCCTGTGTGTGTGTTTAGCCAAGCTTACATTTTTGTGTGAAGTTGGACTGAAATGACTGAGCTGTATTTCCTATGAGGTGTAATATGCCCAAGCACTTCTACTTTATTTTTTGTATTCTTGCAAAATGTGGCTAGCCCCACAGAGCCATTAGCTATAGGTCTAGCTATAAGTGATTTAAATTTTACCAGCCTTTATTTGGTAGCCTATGTTTTAGCCATTGTTTGGAAAATAGCAGGGTTCCTCTGTTTTTATTTCTTAGCAATTGTAGGCTATGTTAATATTTAAAAATATTTACAGTATCTCTATCATAATTTACCAAACTTTGATCCTTTGTCTGGTTTTGTGATTCTTTCAGTGATTGTTACTTATTGTATTGCACCATGAGCCTTCACTGTGCCTATTATATTAAGTTGTTAGTAGCCTTAGGGGCCTACACAGTCATTATGCCATACCACATTGCTCTCCACTGGATGTATAATGAGCTGCAATAAACTCAATTTTAGCATTTTAGAATGCCACGTCATACTTCCGCGGTTATTTTGGTGAAAGTAACTCAAAAGTAACGCAAAAGTAGTGTAAAGCATTACAGTTCAGAGACAGTAATATTGTAATATAACTAATTACTCTCAAATGACAGTAACTAGTAATCTATAATGTATTACATTTTGGAAGTAACTTGCCCAACACTGCCGGGGAGATATGCAAAGTAAGTGATAAATATTTACTTTTATTTAGTAATATCGATAAATGAGTCAAAGTTCCTACATTACATGATATTTAAGCTTGTTTATCAAATGCTTGCAGAAACAAATATATAAAACATGGTATATCATACTCTCTTTTGAACACCTGTAGCGCAAATGCAAGTACTGCAGCATTGTTTATCAGTTGGGTGGCTAGGAGACATCTCTGGTTACAGTCAAACACCTGCTAACCTAACATGAGCATTGCAATTTTGTTTCCTTACAAGTCATCTTCAGAGCATCTGGCAATGGAATGTTTTTTTTAGTCGGAGATTGGAGATTTCAAGTAGTAATGTCCCACATCCGACTTCAATGGAACGCAGCATAACCTCGGACCATCAGTTAATGATATCTACACACTCAGGCGAGGCACTTTCAATAAAACAGTCATCTCAGCTCTGTAAAGTATAGACACAAAATTGCCATTCATAATGCACTGTGTGTTGCGGTGCTACACTTCCACAAAATATTCTGCCTTCTAGTGGGGTTCCCCTGGAGCACTTGAGCGCACATGCAAGCTCTTCAAAAACCTATGAATCAGCTGCTTTCTCCATCAGACACCTAAGTGTGATAAATCGCTTTTCTTAATTCTTTAAACGGCATAAAAAAGTGTTCCCGACACATTTACATGACATTTCAGAACGCTGCTTTCAGCAAAACCCCCCTGGAATAAACCATGCTTAAGTACATGTAAACTTTTGACTCTCATGTAAAGTCTTGACAGAAAATTCTCCAGTTTAAATGCTCTAAATGCTTAGTATTTCTGATCCCATTCTTGCTCATAGGTATCAATATGTAGATACTGCATTAGCAGCTGTTCCTTTGGACAGTGATATGTCTGAACATACAGTGTACTATACTATAGGTGACAAAAAGTAAAAATTAAACAGGGTATTGGTAAAACTCTTCTAATAAAAACAGTGGGACTAGTGAAAGCCACAGGATGGATAGGTCATAACCATTAATAACTCTAGCTCCGAAAACATCCAGCATGTAAAATATTTTATTAAAATAATTTACACTATATTTTTATTTATATTGTATAAAGCAACAATAATTTACATAGCTTTGTTATATACAGTATAGCTTTTACAATAGTATTGTAAATAAAGCTTGTTCCAAAATTCATATGACTTCTGTTATAAAACAGCATTTATTATAATATTATATACACTTTCCACACTAAAGCAGTTTATGCAGTGCTCTGAGGCATCTCCTCAATTGACATACATTCAAACAGGTCTCCTTGTTGATTGTTCCATGATTGTGGATCTGTTGATGTACAGTATCCTGACCAGCCAAATACGGTATGTACATATTGATATCTAAGTTGTTGTCATAACCCTCTACCTTTTCCTTCCCTCACATTGAGTGTTATTCCCATGCACATGTGTGACCTTCTTATTGGCTTCTGATTGTGACTTGTGTGTAGCATACCACAACCATCATAATACCATGGCCAACAAAACCATGACTGATAAATCCAGAGAAGAGTGAGAATGTCAAGTGACTCGTTTAGTGTCATCTCCAGCTATTGTGGTATTAAGGAGCTGAGGCCTCCTAATGGGATTTCTTTCAGGGTTCCAATTGTGCTTTTATCTGAGAAGCATCAGAACATACAAAGAGACTTCCACATCCTCTGTTTTGTTGTCCTCTCCTTTGGGCTTCGAAGAGTAATTTTTATTTTCTTTACTTGATCTCTGGAAACCATGTTAATTATCTTGTAATGTGTGCAAGATCAAAGGAGCATGGGAAGTATAACATACGTGTAATGTTTTCTTGGAAAAGAATAAAGTAGGCTTTATTGATCTCCTTTGAGATGACACTTGTGGATAAAGTGTTCTGAACAAATTTATAGGGGATAGTATTGCTGAGTTCTATATTGTTCAGTTGTTTGCATGTACAGTATCAAGAATATCAAGCCAAATGACAACAATTTGATACTTACACAAGGGCTAACCTTACTCAAACAAATATTGTTTGGATTGACTATTTAATTGTGTATGCATTTCCAAATTATCTACAATTAAAATGAGATAATCTTATGAAATATAATACTAGTTTCACACCTTGAAAGCCAATAGATTAGTGTTTCTCAAGCCTAGTCCTGCAGTATTCCAATACTGCAAATTTTGGTGGTTTCCCTTTAAGATGCACTCTTTCTTGTTTGTCTTGGATTTACAGTGACACCTGGCAGTGTGGATGCAGCGTAATTTAAAATGAATAGTTATTAGTTACAGATGCCATTGTAGAAATTATTTATTCACAGTCAGCCATGATGTTTTTAATCCAAGAGTGAAAGTGTCTTATAACAGAATGGTTACTGAAATTAAGTGAGTAGTATTTGGCTGGTCATGTGATCCTAACATGGCAGTCCCCATGAAAGGACCCTCTCCTTGT
Organism: Myxocyprinus asiaticus; assembly: GCF_019703515.2. NCBI lineage: Eukaryota > Metazoa > Chordata > Actinopteri > Cypriniformes > Catostomidae > Myxocyprinus > Myxocyprinus asiaticus. Next base: position 39,022,580 of record NC_059373.1, read on the forward strand.
AGAATAAAACTGCTTTTATAAGATAACTGACATTACTGGAGTCTTAATTTCTAGTGAGTGTTCATGATTTTGTAAGTATGATTCAAAATTACAATACATTTCTGTAGGATCTGAGTAGCCAGGCAGAAGGAAATTAAGAAGAATTAAGACAGAATTACACAAAGATGGCCTATAATTCCAGAAAATTCCACTAAATTCGGACTGGCACCACGGAGTCTGAGCTGACCTGCATCTGGCCAATGTAACTGTCACAAAACATGGGAGGGTGTCCAGAAAAACCCAAACTTTACCCAAAACCCCCACAACTGGCAAGCACATTCCAGAGAAAGAACTGTGACCATCGAAGCTTGGGGTTTCCAGAAATCAAAAGAAGCTCCTTTGTTCATTCATTCAGTCAGAACACACGAACACTTAAAATGATATACTGAATGACCATCATGTGACAGTCAGCCTTTATACCATCACATGGCTGAAACTCATTGTTCAAGACAGAGAGATTGAACAGACTTGCACTGGATCTGAAAAGTTGAACTTTTGGACACAAACTTTTGTTTTTCTTATCTCTTCAAAATAGAATTTTACAGTTTTTACAATGCATATACATATATTATGAACTATAACACTATAAAAAGACTCCATTGTATCATCTTTCTACACTTCATAATGCACATAACCTAATTTTAATATGATAAGATGCATCACATGATGCCTAACTGTGGTTAGAATCATAGAATGCATTATTCTGACCTTGTGCATACATGATGCTCAATTATACAATGTATAATAATGTATATTGAAATGTTAATGTTTAGTGAAGAAACAATAAAGAGAAAGTATGTCATGCTTTATATTTATATGTTTTCCTACTTATGTAGAGAATGTTGATGTTGCACCGATTTCATTATATAAAAGTCAGGATAAAAGTATGTTCACTTTTGAGTGGGGAAACTACAAACCTTAAGAACAAAGACTCATTATTCACCTTCAGAAGAAGGGACAGAGAGATGATCACATGGTATCTGAAAAGCCGCCTCTGATTGGCTTAGAGCCTCTTCGGAGTGTGACCAGAAAGAAAAGATTAAAAAGACCAGCCAAACCCCTCCTCAAGGGAGTTCTTTTCTCTGCCCTATGACTCACACATGTGACGGGGAGTCACGAGTCTCCCTTGCAGGAGGCCTCGCTTCAAAGCACCGCCTGATCATTCCAGCACCGAACCATCCGGCATCAAAAACATAGACGGAGTACAACAAGAACTTTCTACTGACCCTTCTTGAGCTAAAATATCTTATATAAACTGTGAGCAGATACAACGAGCCTGTTGTATTACATATTTAATGGTGGAGAATTGATCCTTCATATAATGGTGGTCGAAAGTGGCCAAGATTCCTAAATAAATATTCCTTTATATTTTTATTTCTAATATCATGTTTTATGTGTATAAATTATATGTGAATATTCCCAACACTCTGACGGTTCGATCTGTATGAGATATGTGATTTTTTGTCATATTTATGCGATATCTAAAATATGTGTCTTTATTAAACTAAAAATGGATGGAAAGACACTTCTTATTGGCAAAATTAAATAACCGGTACATTGAGTGTCTTTTTCATCATATTTATTATAATTTTAAAGCAACAGAATTTAAATTTTTTACACTTTATCAGCAACAGCGGATGAATGTGAATCCCACAATATCTGCCTTTTGATCTCGAAGATGTCTGATCCACTACGAGAAGTGAGAATTTTCAGACTTGACAGCATGTATTTCACACCTCCTCTGCCTGCAGCCTTCTACTCTCGTCTACTTTCAAGGTGAGGTGTTTGGCATCTCAAACGAGCCTCTTGTCTTCATCAAGAATACAAGCACCTGGAAAACAGTAAGTGTAAGACTTTGCCAAATTTTCAGGGTTCTGAATAGCAATATGTTTGCTGTCCAAGACATCCAAATAATTTGTAAACATCCCTTGATCTAGTTAGTGGTATTCACATGAATCGAATGAGATGGTACCGGCCGGCTTACACAGTCTCTGGTATGGGCCAGGTTAAGGCTTCAACTTAAGGCCCATGCCGATTTTCCCCATGATTTTCATTTTTCATGATTAACATAATCATTGACCGGGCAGAGGGAGGCAGAGAGCGCATTAGTGTCTCTCACCATGAGGTGTTAATCACTTGACTGTCGGGACTCCCTGCTGAGTTAATGGCTTCAAAGACTGAAAAAACACATCCATTTTGTTTGATAAAATTCTGTCACTGAGGCGGGGTCTTGTGTTCTCGTCAAGTGACCGATGAGCTTCTTCTTTTACAGAAGAACAGACAAGACGTCTAGCAGATGTGAATGTTTTCATCGGACTCAGATTCTGTCACCAAGCTTTTTTCTTGCACTAAAATGAGCTACAACAGTCTGTTTTTATTGGATGCATTTCTTTACACACCTAAAGCTGCATGATGACATGTGTTCTACGAAAAACCTTGATTGGATAAATAAACAATCACGCACTTTCACAAGGAAAAGTTGCTCCATCTTCATGATCACTTCTTTTGTATTGCGGCAGAAAAGACACAGGAAGAGAGATAGAGTGTTCTGTGACTGTGAGAACAGGTACTTTTCAATACAGAAATAATGCAAAAGCAACTAATGATGAATAAATATAACCACAACATAAATGTTCCAGTTTTGGTCCTTCCTGGAGCTCTTTGAGCAGACGGCGGGGGCATGCGGTGGCCCAACTCGTGGCGCATCAGTTACTAGCAGAGAACCTCCTGGATTATGCTGATTTAAAGAAAGCCATCTTGCAACAGGTCGGCCAGACACCAGAGCAACAGTGCCAATGCTTCTGCTTGCTGACCCTTGGCAAGAACGGTCGCCCATTTTCCTTCACCCAGTAGCTCCAGGACACCTGCCAGAGGTGGTTGCTGGCTGAGCAACATGATGTCGGGACTGTGATCGACCTGGTCATACTGGAGCAGTTAATTGCTCAGAGTGGGTCCAGTGCCACTGCCTGGCATCGCTCCACACAGCCATCCAGCTGGCAGAGGACCATATGGCGGGGTATTGGGGAGCCAGCGAGCCCTGGGATCCTTTTTTTCTCTCTCTCCTGTCTCCCTTCACCCTCTTCCCTCCCCTTCCTCCCCAGAAACGTGGAGTTCCCCATCCCAAACCGGCTCCTTGGCACCGGAAACTGCACAACCCACCGGTTTCCTCAGTCCCTCTCCACTCTTACTACCAGGTTGGTGACTCCGCCACTGTGGGTAGGATGTCTGGGCCGGTTTGCTGGAGTGGCTGGGAGCCCAGGCATTTCCAGGACCAATGCCCGGTGATGGAGGTGGGGCATTGGTCCGACGCGCCGCAGGCCACCCCCAATCGAGCTGGGATGTACTGCATACCTGTGAGTATTAAGGGGGTACATTCCAGGCCTTGGTGGATTGGGTGTTAGTCACTGGGTGAAGGTGAGGTGTATGCAGGGGATATTCATGATTACCTCTTAGTTATTCAATTTAAAGGGCAAAAGTAGTCCCCACATCAGCCATCCACTAATTTTGGTTACAACTTTATTGAAGGAAATTTGTGTGGATGGGTCATGTAACAAAGCGTCTCTGTGTATGGTTTGTGCTGGCTGGGGAGGCAGAGCTGGGGCCATCCATGTCAGCTCCGCGTCAGGATGACGTAAGGGAGGGGGAAGTCTCGGCTTCCCCAGCCCTTAGATAATTCTCTGCAGGGGATTTCCCTCTGGAACAGACGTGAGACAAAACACTTAGACACGCCTTTGACCAAGTGAAAGTGATTGATGGTCAACGTCTTCAGCCAGACATTGCACTCTCATATCTGTATTTTTCAAATATTAAGGATCAGTTGTATCGAGTGACGCAGCACTCTCAGACAAAAGAGGATACAACCCAATTGTTAATACCGAAGAGCCGTCAGGAAATGCTATTCCAGATGGCTCATTATAATCTGATGGCGGGTCACTTAGGACAAGAGAAAACACTGAACCATCTAATAGCCCGTTTCTATTGGCGGGGCATTCACGGGGATGTCCACAGGGGGTGTGTGTGGCATGCAGCGAATGTCAGCTGGTGAATCCGCCGGCCACCCCAAGAGCACCATGCTTCCATTGATCGAGGTCCCTTCGAAAGAACTGTCATGGACCTCATCGGGCCGTAAGAGCAGACGGCATGCGGTCATCGCTTTGTGTTGGTTATGGTGGACTACGCAATGCGATATCCTGAAACAGTGCCTCTGTGCAACATCTCCGCACGTGGTGTTGAAGAAGCACACTTAAGAATAATCTCCCGAGTGGGGATTCCGTAAGAAATCCTCACTGATCAAGGCACTATATTTATGTCACGTACACTATGCGAACTATACGAATTATTGGGGATTAAGTCAACTCGTACAGCGTTTATCACACTGAAATGGACAGCTTGGTTGAAAGATTTAATCAGACCCTGAAAAATATGATTCGTAAATTCATTCACGACGATGCTAAAAATTGGGGTAAGTGGCTCGAACCACTATTATTTGCAGTTCGAGAGGTCCCACAAGCCTCTACAGGATTTTCCCCATTTGAACTTCTGTATGGCGTCAGCCTTGTGGCATTCTAGTTGTCCTACGTGAAAATTGGGAGGGGGGACCTTCAACTAGTAAGAATGAAATTCAATATGTTTTTGCTCTGAAAGTAAAACTCCACACTTTGGGGCAAGTAACACAGAAGAATTTGCTCAAGGCTCAAGAACGGCAATGCTGACTGTATAATAGGGGCATTCGACTATGACAATTTGTACTGAGGGATGAACTTCTTGTATTACTCCCCACATTGAGCTCCAAATTACTCGCCAAGTGGCAAGGGCCATTTGAGGTCACACGGTGAGTCGGGGAAACTCAACTATGAGGTTAAGCAAATGGATAGGGGTGGGGCACGTCAGATATACCACCTCAACCTCCTAAAACCATGTAGAGAAGCAGTCCCAGTGACATTGGCAACAGTGGTTCATGAGAGGGAGGAGCTCGGACCAGAGGTGAATTTAAAAGCCAATCAAATTGCCCCGATCACTTGTGGAGACCACCTCTCACTGCCCCAACTTGCAGAGGTTGCCAGGTTGCAAAAAATATTTTTTTTTTAAGAATGATCTGACATGTTCTCGCCTCTCTCCGGACACACAAAGCACATAGAGCATCACATCGAGACAACTCCAGGGGTAGTGGTATGCAGTTGTCTCTATTACTTACCCGAACACAAAAAACAGGTGGTACGGGAAGAATTGAAGGCCATGCACGATATGGGAGTAATAGAAGAATCCCACAGTGATTGGGCCAGCCTGGTCGTTCTATTGCCGAAGAGCGATGGCTCGGTCCGGTTCTGTGTGGATTATAGGAAAGTCAATGCTTTGTCTAAATATGATACATATCCAATGCCTCGTATTGACGAACTGCTTGATCGGTGGGCGCAGCTCGCTTTTACTCGACACTGGTTTTGACAAAGGGTTATTGGCAGATCCCCTTAACACCTATGTCCCACAAGAAAACTGTCCGTTTGGCTTACACCAATTCGTGACCCTTCCGTTCAGTTTGTTCGGGGCCCCGGCTATGTTCAGCACTTTATAGACAGAGTCCTCAGACAACACTCTGCTTATGCCGCTGCCTATCTGGATGACATCATTATATAAAGTAATGATTTGCAGCAGCATATGCAGCATCTAAGATCTGTTCTGAGGTCGTTGTGATGGGCGGGACTTACAGCAAACCCTAAGAAGTGTGCAATTGGATGGGTGGAAATACGGTGTCTGGGATTCCTTGGGCCACAGGCAGGTGCTTTCACAAATTGATAAGACCGCAGCGATTGCGGCCTGCCTGAGACCCAAGACCAAATAGGAGGTGTCAAGGAGGTGAGACAGTTCCTGGGATGGCTGGCCACTATAGAAGGTTTGTGCCTAATTATTTGGATGTCACCAGCCCACTGACTGATCTCACTAGAAGATGAGCCATGCCAACAGGTTTTCATGCAGGTGAAAGCTGCGCTTTGTGACTGACCGTTGTTACATTCTCCTGATTTTGCTCTCACTTTTGTTTTACAGACCGACACTTCGGACAGGGGGTTGGTAGCCGTGTTGTCCCAGGTGGTCGAAGGGGAGGAGCGCCTGGTGCTGTACATCAGCCAGAAGCTTTTGGCGAGAGAGGTGAGGTACAGCACCATTGAGAAGAAGTGTGTGGTCATCAAGTGGGCAGAGCTCCTGGGACGGGCTTTCACCCTCTGTTCGGACCACACCCGCTCCAGTGGCTCCATCGCATGAGGGATACCAGCGTGCAGATCACCCGTTTGTATCTGGCTCTTCAGCCGTTATAGTTCGAGGTGGTCCACAGGTGCAGATGTCTGTTGTGGACTTTCTCTCCAGAAATGGGGTGGAGGGGCAATACTGGACAGGCCAGATGCCTCCCTGGCCTGAGTCGGGCGATGGGGGTATATGGCTTATGAATGGAGAGCGAGATCGGGAGATGAGAACAGTAAGGATCATCACCTGTCATTGATTGTCTCTAACAGCTGTTTGTCATTGCAGTGAGAGTTGGAGACGGATTTAAGAATGAGCCAGATGCCAGTGGAGAGAGAGACACGAAGCTGACTGCTTGTGTTTATGAAGCTGAAAAGCAAGGTTTTTTTGTTGTAAAATAAAATACTTTTTTGAGTTGGATTTCACCGTCTCCCACTTCCTCTTTACACCTTCACCTCAAACTTGTTACAATCACGTATACTCAGATTTGTATACGCATGTTTATATGTAGTTTAATTATTAGTTTTTATACCCGTTTGCAGCCTCTTTATCCTCTTTGTGCTTACTGTGTAGCGAGTCAGATTACTACCGTATTGACTCAATGGGCAACTTAATATTCATACACGTGTGATTCTTACACATTTTTAAAAACAAACCTGCATATTCATCTGAATAACAGAATATCTTAAAGTTTAAATTCATGAATACTTAGAATTGCCAACAATTCACCCTCCAGAGGCTACACTGTCATGCATCAAGGGCTGAGAAAGTGTTCATTCATTAGAGTAGCAGTGTATGTGTGATTCCCTGCGTGCTGCAAAAAAGATCGCCCCTGATTCTAAGCACGATCGCTGATCACAGACTTAAGATGAAGATCAGCCAATTTAGATCAGTGGCTGATCGATCGGCGCAACCCTAATTTCATGAATTACTAATAGCAACATACCTGTAATGTCACAGGCCTGTAATTGCATTACCATTATGTGACCAATTCACAATGTCGTGTTATTCACATTGTTATTTTAAAACACCAGTAAATGCACGCATCTATTTATGACATGGCATAAAATGTTATTGCACATGCCAGTGCTAGTTCTGGAAGAGAGACAGAGAGAGGTGAGAAAAACTGCAGCACTTTTAATACAAAATAAAAGTACAATAGTACAGGTTTAGTTAAAATGCTTAACGTGATTTTCTTACATTTCCCTTGTGATAAACACTATTTACTGCCAAAACAACGACACTAATCCAAGGAGAAATACACTATTTTCATGTTAAGCCTCTCTCTCTTCTTCCTGGTCATTGTATTAAAGCATTTTTCATTTAAAGTTTAGTAGGGAACGTTCGCACTGAACGCGTTTTTTTCAATGTAAAGCAGCATCTCGTCGGGAGCGCCTGTATATATGGGTCATTCCTACAATTCTGTGACACTTAAGTCCCCAGTGCAAGTGTGTGTGGTATTTATATTGTTTAATTTCACCCAATTAAAATTTTGATAGGTTTGTTAAAAAGAATAAAGACTATTTATAATGTTACACACTTCTGTAGGCTTAAATGTTTCATCATTTAAATCCTTTTCAACCATTTCACTGTCATTTCCTTATGTGCCCAGAACTGCATGTCAAATATCTTTGACAAAAATAAATTTTAAATAAATGGATTTCTATTTTTTCCCCATACAATTAAGAGTTTAGTATTACATTCTCTCAGTGAAATGTATTAGTTTGTGGTAAATGTGTAATTTTAACACTGATAGTGGAGGTTTATGTGTGTCCCTTGACTTATTGTCCACCCTGTTATGTCATTATACTATGACCTTTCATCGAAGATATATGTTATGAAATGACATCACACACATTGGAGGTGGACATCAGACATTCTGCAAATTATTTTGAGTAAGTTTGTAACTCTTGTTTTATTAATGCTTTCCTTTATTTTGAGGTGTTAGTCATATATGGTCAAGTATAACATGTCCAACCTGTTTTGGGAAGATATGTGGAAAATTAATGTGATTTTAAAATGTCAATATATTTATGTTAAGAAATAAAATCATCAATATAAGTTTGCAAATATGTTTGCTAGACATCAATCACAGACCATGTAGTGGTTAATTTACTGAATGAATGTCCACCCTGTAATTTTACATCCTGACACTGGTCATTTAACTGGATGTATATCTGAATTCTTTTTTTTTTTTTTTTTTTTTTTTAGCTTGACCAGTATGACTAATACAATTTTTAACATGTCCCTGTAGTGATTAAACATGAAGATATTTTTAAAATTCTGTTTTAATTTTCAAAAGTTTCAAAGCCAAAATGCCATCGAATTGTAGGACTGACCCATATACTGTATGTACAAAGTTGCAATCCCCCCACCCACCATTCCATGAACAGGGACAAGGTAATAGTAAACCACATTTTTTGGTAGGACTACACCACTGATCTTAACCTGTTTCAAAAGTGAAACCGCCCGAGAGAGACCCAGACTGTGCACGATAGAGACTGAAAAGGACGAGGCTGTTCAGCAAGCTACTGTCAGATATACAGAGAAAGGCAGCCAGAGAAAATAATACTTTTTTTTTTTTTTTTATTGATTTATTTTTTATACTTTTTATTGCAAGAGCAAATGTAATTCTTTTGCACAAAGAAAGAGATTACCAACAAACCCAGAACAGCCTGCCTCAGGAGAAATCAATAACAACAACTCTAACAATAATAATAATAATAGTAACAGGAATAAAAATAATTAAATCAAGTTCTAATCATAATAACAAGTTGTAATAATAATAATAATATTACAGTAATAAGTGATAACCAACATTTAGGGACGTCAGAAATCAGAAATGTCGCAATACAGCTACACATCATGAGCCTTATACATAAATGTGTATAAATTAAGGAAACAGTCCAAATAAAATTCCAATTAAACAAACAGCCATGTAAAAAGGTGTACCAGAGATATCACAATTAACATCAGTAAATCCCCTTAATCCTCGGGAAGAGATTGTATGGTAATATGAAAGCAAGGGTTGTCAGACAGAAGAGAAATGAAGTGAACCTCTAACTGAATATATAATCTTTTCTAAATCCAAGTATAACATCAAGTCCTGAAGCCAGTTTGCTGCTTTAGGCGGATTTGCAGATTTCCAATGCAGTAGGATTTGCCTACGAGCCAGTAAGGATGCAAATTAAATGACATTCAGTTGTCTATAATTCAAGATCATTTCCCCACAAGGGACCCAGAAAATACCAATTTCAGCACATGGCTCCAGTGGACCAAAACTTAGGGCAAGACCAAAACGTGTGTTATATCCGCAACACCGGTCTGACATCTTAAACAGGTGTTATCAAAATTCGGATTAAAGGAAGATATTCGGGCCCGGCTCAGGTGTAAACAGTGCAGAACCTTGAAATGTTAAAACGTGCACAAGTAGTACTGCCATTCACTCTTTGCAATGCGCTACTCCAAATTTCTTCTGAAAGTTCTATTCCCAGCACTTTTTCCCAGTTACTCTTGGTCTTATCCACAGTGTTGGGAGGGTTTCTTTTGAAATGTATTCCACTACAGATTACAGAATACATGCTGTAAAATGTAATTTGTAACATATTCCATTAGATTACTCAAGGTCAGTAACATATTCTAAATACTTTGGATTACTTCTTCAGCACTGGTGGAATTTTTCACTTGATTTGATTATAAAAACTCAGTAAGACAAAATACACATTAAAAATACGTTCTCTGAAAAACCTAAATATCTTATGCAGTGTTGTTTCTAAAACAATATAAATCAAATTGATCTTGTTTTTAAGGATTTTTAGATATTTTTACAGGAAAATACTAATTTTTTTTTGTTAATCAAGAATATAAATTTTGCCCTAATATCAAAGGTCTTACTAGAAAAATAGAAATTATGATCCAATGTGAATTTTCTTGATAAAAAAATATGATCGTGCCTGGTAACATATGGTTAGAAATAGCATTTTAGCTTAATGTAAAGCTGACAATTTACACAAGGCTTATTTCTATTTCTTGTACTCCAAACCTACTTCAAACTTATCTGTCTGCTCGTATGAATGTAACACATCATAAGAAAGTGTTTCACCGCTGTTCAAATGCACTTTGGATCGCATCATTTATATGTATAAATGTTTTCCATCTGAAAGGACTAAATATTAAATGAAACAAATGACAAAAAAATGCAAAGTAATCTCTTCAATTATCAAAATACTTTTTGAATGTAATTACCAATGATTTAAATTGTAACTGAGTATAATACAGTTACTTATATTTTGTATTTTAAATACGTAATACCATTACATGTATTCTGTTATTCCCCAACCCTGCTTATCCATTCCTATATTATTTATAGACATGAGCATTGTATATACATGTGATACAGAACCTTGCAAAAGCAGGGGTGCTTCTAGGAGAGAATCTGCAAGGAACCTCAATGGAATATTTGGGAATAATGGAGTGTTAGCGTTAACAAAATGACGGACTTGAAAATAACGAAAAAGATCTGACTGATTGAGGTTACATTTGGAACACACAGCATTAAAGTTAGCAAATATGCCATCTATATAAAGATCACCAAACCAGGGTATGCCCTTGTTCTGCCATTGTATAAAAGCGAATCTAGTTTGGAAGTACAAAAAAGTGTGATTATAATGTATTGGGCTTTGAAAAAGAAGTGTTTGTCTTAACTGGAAATGTTGACATAGCTGAGTCCATATCTTAAGAGTAGAGTAGACAACAGGATTAGATGTATTTTGTACAGTTTTAATAGGTAAGCTGGATGTGACTAGGGCTGGTAAAGAAGTTATGCAAGATTTAGATTCTGCCACACACCAGTCGGTGTCTGGTGAGTGCATCCAATAAGCTATCTTTTGTATATGAGCCGCCCAATAGTAGTATAGAAAATTAGGAAGAGCTAAACCCAATCAATCTTTTGCTTCTGAAGAAACTCCTTCCGGATCCTAGAAACTTTTCCATCCCATATAAATCTAGAAATTAATTTATCTTCCGTGCTAAAAAAGCTTTTAAATAAAAAAATGGGGAGACACTGAAATAAATATAGATATCAAGGAAGGACAGTCATTTTTACACAATTCACCCTGCCCACTAAAGATAAATTAAATGAATTTTTGAAAGTCAGATTTAAGTTTTGTTAAAAGTGGAGTAAAATTATTTTCATAAAGACCCTTGAAGTTACATGTAATGTTAATGCCCAAATATTTAAACCCAGACCTCGCTATGTGAAAAGGAAGAGCGGTATCAGGTATATTCCTAGCCAATGTATTAACAGGCATACACTCACTTTTGGAAATATTTAACTTGTACCCTGAAAAAATACCAAAAGTGTGTAAGACATTAATAATGTCAGTAATACATGATATGGGATTTGAAATGTAGAAAAGCAAGTCATCTGCATATAAGGATAGCTTTTGCTCTGCACCCCATCTTCGAATACCATAAAAAGAAGGTGAAGCCTTAAGCATCAGGGATAATGGTTCTATTGCAATAGTGAACAAAAGGGGGCTTAATGGCCACCCCTGACATGTACCCCTCGACAGGGGGAAATTTTCTGATCGCAACTTATTTGTAACTACTGAAGCCACTGGACATGTATAAAGAAGATGGATCCATTCTATGAATTTGGGGCCAAAACCAAACCAAACCTTCCCATTGCAAAGAAAAGACAGTCCCACTCTACCCGATCAAATGTCTTTTCCGCATCTAAAGACACTACAACTTAAGGGATATTTTGAGATGAGGGAGTGTAAAGACATTAAGAAGACGACGGACATTAGAAAACAAATGCCGACCTTTTATGAAACCAGTCTGGTCGGTTGAAATAATATTAGCCAAGGGGGACTCTAATCGAATAGCTAGTAGTTTTGCTAGAATTTTGGTGTTGGAATTTAACAAAGAAATTGGGCGATACAAACTACACCTAGCTGCCTCCTTACCAGGTTTCAGAAAAAGTGTAATCAGTGCTTCAGGAAGAGACTTTGGCAGGGCACCTTGGGATAGAGAATGTTCAAAAATATTGAGTAGAAGAGTAGATAATTTGGCAGAAAAATTCAATGGGTAATCTGTCAGGACCGAGGGCCTTGATACTCTGGATCGCTAAGATAGCGTTAGAAATATCTTCAAGTTGAAGAGGTTGATCTAAATCTTCTTTTTGTTCAACTGAAATTGTAGGAACCTTTATTTTATCAAAAAACTCTGTCAGCAGTGACTGATCACCAGGTGCCTCTGATTTTTAAAGGCTAGCATAAAAAACCTTAAAAGTGTTCCTGATAGTGAGGGGATTAACAGACAATTCACCAGTTTCATCTTCAGTGTGGAAATATGTTCCATTGCCACTCTAGATGTAAGCTGATGAGCCAGGAGTCAGCCCGCCTTTTCCCCATGCCCATAGAAAAAGCCTTGCGACTGAAGGATTAGCCACCCTGTGCAAGATGTTGAGAGTAAGTTCAATTGAGACTGAAGTGAAATCCATTGTAAGGAATTTTTACACTAGACGGTGTTCAACTTTTGACCTGAGACACTCAGAGGAGTGAAACAGAGAACCCTTTCCACATGATTTCCGTTACTGACACACATGCACACTATGAAAATAGGAACTGAGTACTAGCTGTGAAATGTCAGCTTGCTTAAATATATTTACTGAAAAGTCAACTTGAGAGGTCAACTTTTCTCACAATGCCCGCTTTGATCCTGGAAGGATCACTCAAAATCTCAGTTGACTTCGACAGCATGTACATAATGAAGCATTGCAATATTATGTAGTTTTCGTCCCTCCTCTGGCCCTCCTAATTCTCAAGTTCCCGGTTAGGCACTGGCACTGCATGTTCAGTTCCTCCAGTACTTTAACTGTTTGCTTTCGAATTAGTCGGACTCTCCTCAGGTGCAGGTTTCACACGGCTTGCATGTATCCACTGTGGTTGAAGATCCATTAGCACTCCAGTTCTGGTCACTGCCAGGACAGTAGCTGGACACAGATACTTTGGCTCCCCCAACTTAGTAGGTTTTAGACAGCTGATCAAAACCTGTTGACAAATGGGTGAGTAGGGCTATCTGCAGGCAGAGGGAGAGAGAGATACATTACCATTTATGTCACTTAATGTCTTAATTAGGGAATCCACATATTCTGCGATCACCACCTCAGAGAGAAACTTGCGTCACCTGTGGAGAGAGAAAGCCAGTGCAGCCTTTGACCCATGGGGTCCGGAAAGGCCTACCCATTAGTATTTCAATGGAGAAATCTTAGGTAGAGTATGGTGACATTCTGAGCTCAGTCAACACAGCCGGCAATACATCAACCCATGTTCTTCCTGTTTCAGTACAGGCCTTATGTAGGTATTCTTTCAGAGTGCGATTAGTTCTCTCCACCACACCTGTGGATGACAAGTTATGTTAAAATGCCAGTTTATGTTTAGTTATTTGCTAAGAGCTGTGTTACTTTTGAAGCAAACTGTTTGCCATTATAGCTTTCAATGACCGGCGGGACACCGAACCTCAGTATTATTTCTTTAGCTAAAAAATAAAGTCTTAGTATTTTCCCTCGCACACTAGAAGGCTTCCATCCACTTGGAGAATCTGTTCACAATGACTAATAATAGTTTATTGTCTCAACACGGTGGCATATGGGTAAAATAAATTTGCAGATGCAGTAACGAGTCTGTTTTATAGGCTTATGTCTGTTATTCTGTGCGCATGTTAAACATGAATCAAGGATTAAATTTACCACGTTCATCATAAATTTGATGAATCGACTGGATTACATTTTCTTTTGACACATGAGAAATACCATGATAATGTCGGCAAAGTACTACTGTGGCTGTTTTTGGTAAAGCTAGGCACCCTTGTTTGTCTCGTAACAAATTGTTTTGATCTGGTTTTACTTCATTAGAGGTCCAATATTAGAGATCAGATTCAGATGGATTAGCCTGCAACAATTTGATGTCAATATCTCTGACTAAAGTAGATTGCATCATTGAAACAGTTTCATCAGCTTGATTTAGATCAGGGCTTACCACAACTACCTTCGCTGCCCATTTCACAACCTCCTGTCATGTGTCCTGCTACTTTTATTACAGCCAGATTAGCAGGCAACTGTACTGCTCTCAGGAGCTCTGCTACTAGATTATGATGGGATATTGGTTTGCCCTCGGCTGTCTTAAAATCTCTTTCTTCCCACATACGGCAAAATTGTGCACCACCCCTATGCGTATTTTGAGTCTGAGTATATATTGATTGATTTGTCTTTAGCCAATTGGCATGCTCTAATCAATGCAAACAGCTCAGCTGCTTGTGCGGATTTGTATGGAAGTTAATATGCTTTGATAATATGATTTGGAAGTTCAGTTACGGCATAACCACACCAGTATACAGCATCATTCGGTTTTGAACATGACCCATCTATATACCAGTGATCCCCCTCCTCTACGGCAGACAAGAAAACGTCCAGCCTGCAAGAGGTGGATGCATGCAGACGATTCAAACAATCATGTGAATCATCAGAAAACTGGTTATTGGTTAACAACTTATGCAATTACAAAGTTGGACCATGTACAACGGCGGTTGGTTTAATAGTCAGATTAGCAGTAGCCAACAAAATAGCCTCATACCCCGATCGACGTTGTGCTGTCATGTGTTTTGTAGTAATATTATGCATAATTGCTCCTACCTGATGCGAGGTGTGCACAGTCATAGGGTGTGAGAACAATGCGTTCTGCATCTTGTACCATCAATGCCGCAGCAGCAACTGCCCACAGACATGCAGGAATGCCTTTGGTGACTGCATCTAATGTCTTTGACAAGTACGCCACCGGTCTATATGTTCCACCATGAGACTGGGCAAGGATCACTGCTGCTGTGCCTCCAGCCTCATGCACATACAGATGGAAAGGTTCACCATAGTTTGGCAGACCTAGAGCTGATCGGGAACTTAGACTGTTACGCAAGTGCTTGAAAGCCATGTCCATTTCAACAGTCAATTTTATGGGCTCTTCAGCCCCTGAGAGTGTGGCCTTTCTCAATATCTTGTCGTACAATGAGCAGTTCGGGACCCAGCCTTGACAGTAATTAATTAAGCCCAGAAAATTTTGCATTTGCGTCTTTGTTGTCGAACGCTGAAAGGTGCTTATTTTCTTGACTCTATCTGTGGAGAGACAAACTGTTCCTTTCTGCAGCTCATGACCCAGATAGTCAACTCTTGGTTTCACCCATTGCAGCTTGTCTTTTGATGCCTTGAAACCAGGATGTCATCAGTGTATTGCAGCAGACAGGTCTGTAGTGGCAGCTTGGTGTCTTTCAAAGTAGCGTGCACTACAGCAGAGAACACAGCATGCAAGTCTCTAAATCCCTGGGGCAGTTTTGTCCATATGTATTGTCGGCCTCCGTACGTGAATGAGAACAGGGGCTGCATGACACGCGAGACTGGCACACTTGTGACAGCAACCGTTGTATTATTGGACCAATACCTTCTTCCTTTTCTTCTGAGAGTGGGTACTGTTTTCAGTATACTGGTATGTTACAACGAAGTTTAGGCACGTTTGGCCTAACGTCAATTAGGCCAGCCTCATCTTTGTGGGTGGCCCATAATGCTGGGTTGACATTGAGTAGTTCCTGTTTCATATCAGAAGACTTCACAAACATTGAGCTGAGCACTTCACCACAAGTTCCTGTACACACAGATTGAAAATACACTGAAGAAAATATAAGTTGCAAAAAGTTAGACTCAAATGATTTCTTGGCACCAATTTTGTGCATCAGATCATGCCCCAATAAGCAGAATGGTGAGTCAGGTAAAATGACAAAATCATGCATTTTAAACAGAGTTGGGTTGTCTGGGGAGGTAACGGGCAATTTTGGTGTCATTTGACATTTCACATGGACACCGTTAATTGCCACAGAGTTTATGGTTCGTCCTGTAATTGAGCCTTTGTAACAATGCCCCGCCAGGGAAATTTTAGACGCTCCAGTGTCTACCAAGAATGTATAAGGTTTACGATCACCATACAGCTCAAGAAAGGGCAAGGTAGAATCGTCAAAACGCAAAAAGACGTTCCCTGTCTGTCACTCCCTCGATGTTGTGTCGATGTAGTGACATTAGGGGATCCTATAGGAAATGCCGCAGGCACTAAACCATGTCAGAGTGGACACGGGCAAGCTGCTGCATGCCTCGCAGCGAGCGCTCAACCATGTCGTGACCTTCCAGCGAGTTAGGTAAGGCATCTCCCTAGTCCCGTTAAGGTGGGAGAAGGCAGTTACCCAAGTAGGCTACTGGCGGTGCCTTTCTTAATTTGCTGTTAAGCAATCTCCCGCTGAGCACTTTCTAGAACAGCGCTGGGAAGTGCTCTTCCCTCTCCAGGAAGGAGAGCACTACGGAGACCACATCCTGCCAGAGCGAAGTTTAACATGTGGAGCATACCTCACATGGACTTACCAATGGGGAAGTACACATATGGAATGATACCACAGAAGGACCCTATCTACAGAGAGGGTACGCAGCACAGTGGCTAAGACAGAGAAAGCTCTGACGAGGGGAAACACAGGTTTCACCTAAGGGGATGAGATTACCAAAGGGGAATCACCATGTATGGAGCACTAAGCCCAAGCACAGGGGCTCACCTGAAAAGGGGAATACCACAAGTACTGGGCCTGGTGGCGTTACTCCTCCGCCAAGTTCATCACCGGACAGTGCTAAAGAATTAAAGAGGCATCCGGAGTTCACCGGGAGTACCACAGTGGGCAGTGAGAGGAGTCTTGGGAGGCAAACAGGTCTAACCTGTGCCTCCCCGAATCTCTCCCAAATCAGCTGGACTACATGGGGGTGGAGTCTCCACTCCCTGCGGAGTATTACCTGCCGTGAGAGCACGTCCGCTGCACGGTCGAGGGTGCCCGGAAGGTGAGTGGCTCGCAGAGACTTCAAGGTCTGCTGACTCCAAAGGACGAGCGTACGCTGCCTTGGCAATTATGTACGCTATGGTCGCTGCGTTGTCAGTTCGGACCAATACATACTTGCCCTGAATCAACGGCCGGAGCCTCCTCAGGGCCAGTGATACTGCCAGTAACTCTAAGCAGTTGATGTGCCACTGGACACTGCCTGCCTGTTGCACATGGCACCCCAGCCTGAGTTTGAGGTGTCCGTCGTGACCACAATGCACCTTGAGACCTGCTCTAGGGGAACACCTGCCCATAGAAACGCCAGGTCTGACCAAGGGCTGAAAGTCTGATGGCACTGTGGCGTGATGGTCACACAACAGGTGCCGTGGCGCCATGCCCACCTCGGGACTCGAGTCTGTAGCCAGTGCTTAAGCGGTCGCATATGCATCAACCCGAGTGGGAGAACTGCCGCTGAGGATGCCATGTGCCCCAGGAGCCTCTGAAATTGTTTCACTAGTGCCGCTACCTTCTGCCTGAAGGTCTTCAGGGAGGTCAGCACTGACTGAGCATGTTCGGTCATAAGACGTGCCCTGAGAGCGACCGAGTCCAACTCCATACCGAGAAAAGAGATGCTCTGCACAGGGGAGAGTTTACTCTTCTCCCAGTTGACCCGAAGCCCGAGTCGGTCGTGGTGCTGTAGCACAAGATCCCTATGTGCACACAATAGATCTCGCGAGTGAGCTAGGATTAGCCAGTCGTCGAGATAATTGAGAATGCGTATGCCCTTCTCCCTTAGCGGGGCCAGGGCAGCCTCTGCGACCTTGGTGAAGATGCGAGGGGACAGGGACAGACCGAAGGGGAGGACCTTGTACTGGAATGCTTGTCCCTCGAAAGCAAACCGAAGAAAGGGTCTGTGTCGAGGAAGGATCGATACGTGAAAGTACGCGTCTTTCTGGTCGATGGCCACGAACCAATCCTGATGTCGTACTGATGCCAGGATGCGCTTCTGCATTAACATCCTGAACGGAAGTCTGTGTAAGGCCTTGTTCAGGGCATGCAGGTCCAAGATTGGGCACGACCCTAACCCCTCTCTTGGGCACGAAAAAATAAGGGCTGTAGAAGCCCTTGCACAACTCGGCTACGGGGACGGGCTCTATTGCTCCCTTCGCCAGAAGGGTGGCAACTTCCGCCCAAAGGACAGAGGCACCCTCGCCCTGCACCATAGTGGAGAGGACACCACTGAACCGGGGCGGGCATCTGGCGAACTGGATCGCATAGCCGAGGTGAATTGTCCTGATGAGCCACTGTGAGGGGCCTCCAGCCTCCATGACAGTGGCACCAGGGAGACGACTGGACTTACCGTGCCAGGGCAGGATGGTTCGCGGCAAGGCAGAGCAGGCACCCCACCTGGAAGATAACCCAGGGGGGATGTGCTGCTCCGCAAGCCTGCAATGGTGGTCGGTGACTGGGGCGGACGAGCGGCCCCAGAGACCAGCACACTTACCTGTTCGCTGGCTGTCTCTTGACGGAGAATGAGGGAACGGGAAGTACTCGAATTTGCCTGATTGACAGGAAAGACTTCCAGCACCTGGGCATTGCGAGTGCGCTGGCCCAGGGAATGAAGAAATGGAGGAGTGAAACAGGGAACACTTTCCACAAGATTTCCGTTACTGACACACACACACACACTATGAAAATAGGAACTGAGTACTAGCTGTGAAATGTCAGCTTGCTTAAATATATTTACTGAAAAGTCAACTTGAGAGGTCAACTTTTCTCACAATGCCTGCTTTGATCCTGGAAGGATCACTCAGAATCTCAGTTGTGTAGAACTACTCAGCGTGTAAGTTTACATCTATTCTTTATAAAGTTCAGGTGTAGGAAATGTAGAATATTGACGATCAATTTTGATATATTGCATCCATTAGCTGTTGCTGTTTTCTTTTCCACTCTTTATTAATGTAAGCAGAATATGATATAATGTCCCCTCTGAGCACAACTTTAAGTGTCTCCCAGAGGAAGGAGGGAGAAACCATCTCAGATGAGTTAGAGTCTAGAAAACTGCCAATAGAGTTAGACACGAATTGGCAAAATGTTTGATCTGTCAGCAATGCAGAGTTTAACCGCCAAAGGCTGCCGGTGTAGTTTAGGGAGAAAGAAAGATCGAGTAATACGGAAGCACGATCAGATTCTACAATGGCTGAATATTCTACCCCTTTTAAAGAAGAAAGAAGATTTTAATCTATGAAAAGATGATTCTTGAATAGCAGTGGTGTATGACATATGAAAAGAAGGAAAATACCTTGCTGTGGGGGTTAAGAAAATGCCAGGAGTCTAAACACCCAGTCTGATCCATGAAGGCTGACAAATCGACTGCCATTTTAGAGAGAGCATGGGGTTTAGGGTTGGAGCAGTCTCCAATTAAACAATTAAGATCTCCACACAAAATCAAATAATGGGAATTTAAATTAGGCAGTGCTGAAACAAGTTTATTCACAAATTGCCTATTGTCCCAGTTAGGGCCATAAACTTAACTAGCATGACAGGAGTATGGTAATATAAAGACCCTGAGGGTCAGCGATGATGTTAGAGATGGGAAACTGGATTTTTAATGTATTATTATAGCTGTTCCTCCTGCCTTTGTGTTAAACTTAGAATGGAAAATTTGTCCCACCCATGGTTTCGTTAATCTTAGGTGATCCGAATTAACTAAATGTGTCTCTTGAAGAAAGGCTATATCCGTTTTAAGACATTTAAGATGAGAAAAAATCTTAGACCGCTTAACAGGACCATTTAAACCTTTACATTCCAGGATGTAAATCTAATTGATGACATTCTGGTCATTCTTCCCCCACATGATACACTAGTCATTAGTTACTCTAATAAAAATAAATATTGTACCTGTGACTCAATATGCATCAAAATGAATACCAGATTGAATTTCACGACATCCCTGATAACAACCGAGAACCATTTCAAAACAGATAAAATAACCCTTACAAGAACGGATACAAAAGAAGATAGAAAGAGAGAGGCAGTAACCCAACCCAACATTAGAACACTTTTTCCTATTTTTGCCTCCCCAACTGAGGCAAACTGCAGGACTAAAGCTACACCACTTCCAGTAACATATCATTACTTAGACTCTACTATTGAACTCCCATCAATGAAAATCATAAGAACAGTAATCAAATGCCCAACAAAAGAAAAGAATGGGGGTCCTAGACCTTACACATGTGTATTACTGTTAGCAGATTTGCCCCCGGGGCTTACAGTTAAAGGAGATGCAATAGAAATGTGAGAGCTGGCGCAGCTGACATGAACATACCAGTTTATTCCATACAGTTAAGTCAAGTCTACTTTTTCACAACAGATTTGTTGATCTGACATTTATAGAAGGCTTCAGCTTCAGATGCTGTCTCGAAGATGACAGTTTTCCCCTCATATGTCAGTCGCAGATGGGCAGGATAGAGAAACCTGAAGTGGATCCCTTTCTGAAAGAGTGTCGCTTTGATGTTTCTGAAGGCAGTGCGCTTTTTGGAGAGGCTCGACCTTAGGTCCAGGTAAAATCTACTTTCCTAGGTACTGCATTTTGTGTTGTCTGGCCCAGCACAAAGCCCATTCTTTCTCCTGGTAGTGGTGGAAACAAACAATAATGGGCCTCGGAAGTTGACCATCTCTGGGTTTAGGTGCCAATGCACGGTGCGCTCTTTCAAGCTCAGGTGGATTCTCAAACACCTGGTCACCCAAGATGTTCTTCAGCAAGCCTAAAGTAAACTTGACCATGTCTATTCCATATTCGCTGTCTTCTGGAACATTTATAATCCGAAGATTTGCTCTACACGAACGGTTTTCAAGATCGTCAAGATGGTCGAGCATGGTCGAGCTTTTAGCTCAGCTATGTCCGCCTCCGCTTTGTTAAGAGCAGCCGTAGATTCCACAGAGGTAAGGCGCTACCCAAACGCATCCACTGTTCTTGAAAAGTCTATATAGACAGCTGTATAGGGGCAAGGGATGACTTAATTAATGCACTCATATCTTTCTTGAGACACATGTGTTGTTTCTCCAGCTCCTCAGTTAACAGACTCAGGGAAAATTCCACGTTAGTGCCCGAGGCCGCCGCCATTTGTGCTACTTTGCTGCTCAATGTAGCCTTCTTAGAATCTTGATCTGTTTTTGTTTTGGAGTGTGGAATTTTATCTTAATTGCAAGGAAATATTAAAATTGCGATCCCGAAGGATATCTGACCTGCTGCTATGGCAGTTCCTGCAGATTAAAGTAATTTAAATTGAAGTTGATGGGAGACTCGCACACACCGTCCGTTGCCTACATCGCCCTAAACCAGAACGTAAATAATACTTTTGAGATTATAAACTTCAGCAAATTAAATTCAGCAATCAATATGTTTTATATTTGTATGTATAGTGTTTAATAATGCATTGGCAATGTACACTTAAGATTCTCTTGCCAATAAAGATTAATATGAATAGAATCTGCCCATTTTATCATATTATTAAAAAAAAGTCCACAGGAAAACGTCAGAATATTTTGCCCAAATTGTAAATAGAACTTGTCCACAAATTTTATGGCATGTATACATGAACTATACATAAGCTTTTTGACAGACAAAACTGTTATCTTACGCATAATAACATTTCTAAGGCTGTTTCTCAACAAAGCTTTACAGGGGTCATGACATGAGGAACAAAAATTCCCTTGATCTTTTTACATATAAGAGGTCATTGTACTATAAAAACTTACTGTAAGTTTCAGAACTC
This sequence comes from Myxocyprinus asiaticus, assembly GCF_019703515.2. NCBI lineage: Eukaryota > Metazoa > Chordata > Actinopteri > Cypriniformes > Catostomidae > Myxocyprinus > Myxocyprinus asiaticus. The sequence goes on from NC_059373.1 coordinate 39,044,524, forward strand.
AAAACTTTCCCCTCACTGCAAAAAGAGCATTTGTTGAAATTTGTTGAAATCAAGCTGCCAAAACGACTCATTCTCTATTTCCCTCACATTGTGATGTCACATTTGCATCTGATCTCCTCCACAACAACAAATCAATGCCTACTTTACTGTATCATTTCTGTAGCCCCACTCAGTTGCTGTGAGCAGTGATATGGCAAGGAGAGAGAGAGTAGAGAGCCATTCAAAACAGAAGATCAGAATGAGGGTGGAAAATGATCATGTTTTACAAATATATGATAAAGATTTTACGCATAAAAGCTTTACTAATATTATAAGTGATTGTGGCGGGGTGACCAAGAGATAGACAAAGTGGGTGTGGTATCAGGCCTTGGAAATAATGTTCAAAAGGGGAAATGGTGAAGGAAGCAGTGAAACAGGGCTCTGTGAAGGAAGGGGGAGTGTCCAATGAATGTTTCTGTAATGAACACCAGTGAGACAAACAGACCCAAGAGCAGAACAATTCAAAGGATTTATTAATAGTAATAATGAGCTGTCACTGGGTTGAGGAATGTAGAAAATCCTGACACCGGCTTCAGCAGCAGGAAATGATCTCCAATGGTGTGCGTGTCATAGTCATGCAAGAGGCAATCCGTGAAGAGTGTGTTCGTAGGATGAGTGTGTGCATTGTGGAAGTCAACAGATTCGTAGAATCCTCCGTTGAAGCTTAGTGAAAAACAGAACAACGCCCAGCACAGACAAGCAAACCTAACTCCCTACACGTATGAGGTATCCTCCGTGGAAGACCAGCTGACATGCAGCAATGCTGGAAGGCAACCACACACCCAACACGTGGACAACCAACAGATACACGAGACAGGACCAACTAGGCAGAGAGAGTGAGGTTAGTACTCAACATCAAACAACAATCTAGCAAAGATACTGAGAACATGACGGGCTTAAGAAGGGAGTGAATTAGAAGAGAACAGGTGTTGCTCAGCACGCTAATCAGTGGCATGATCACTGTTCCCCCAGCAACAATCAATGTTCCCATAGAAATGCCGATCATGCATGCCGGCCGTGCCCGTGAGACATGAAGGAGAGAAAATTACAAAACATTCAAAACAAACCGACAAACTCACCGGAGCCGTAACAGTTTCAGGGCATGTGCTGGTTACGACGGCTGCACGCTCTCCCCTCTTAAGGTACAAGGGCACGAGGTGTGGTGGCCTGTCTTCCCCGGGGCTGCAGCGTGTGAGGGGAAGGATGGCACAGCTTCCTAGCCCATCAGCTGCGAAGCATGCTGCCCTCACCATTCTGCTCCTCAACCTGTGAGGACACCAGTGTGTGCACACAAGGAGATGTGTGTCCCTGAGGAGAGGTGCACTCTACATTTTTATGGCAGCGGTGATGAGGCTATTTGCACATTAGGTGCGCTGCCCAAACGAGGCTTATTAAATTGCACCTCTCCTTTCTCCTACCCACTCCTGTTGTGAGCCTGGCTGAAGGGCCTCAGATGAGGGGCCACGTTAATGAGAGTGAACCTCAAGGAAGATTTTAAAATAATAAAAATATTTAAATATACATGTGTCAAAATTGCAACCATGCCCTGACAATAGTAAATAAATTTGGTGACAGTGTCACCGATTAGTCAAAATTTATAAGCATTTTTTTTATTTACATTTTAAGTAATTCTACTTATGGCTTTTAAACTACCTTAATTGTACCATCTTGTGTAATCACTTTAAGCAGTTGTTGCCATTGGTGTGCATGGCCCCGTAATTGCTGCTTACAGGTACTGTAGAGTATATTCTTAGGAAGTTTTTGTAATGTCTTTTTACCAAGGTGATTTTTAGAGTCTGTATATCAGTTCTCCCTTTAATTTTACACAGGGTGTCCAAACAGACCACAGGTGTAGTTAATCACATATACTATATGGAAATGTTCCACTAACATCTGTCAACACAAAGTGTTGGACAAACTTTTTGTCTTCATTTTGAATAGTATGGATTCTGAATTAAGAGCACCCATATGATGCCTTAAAATGCTGCATATACTAGACTGCAGCAGCTCATTAGATTTTGGAACATATCTATTATGTCTACTTATATCTAATATTTTATTTAAAACTTAAATAAAAAGGAAAAAAGTAATGTTTTGCTTAAAGATGCGATTTCTATATGTATTTAAAATAAATAACTCTGGCTTTAATATATCATGCAATGACTTGCATGCATTTTAAGTGAAAGTGTCTAATACTTATTTTTAATTTTTTGTATTAAAGAGAAAACCCAGGGTGGGCAAACCAAAAAAAAAAAAAAAAAACAAACAAAAAAAAAAAAAAACAATGACTGAGCCAGAGAAAGATCACATGAGGAGAATTGGAACTGAAAAAATAATTAAAACAAAAAACCTTGTTAACCTTAACCAGACCGCCGGCTGCACTGTGATAAAATGCTCCTTGACAATTTAAAAAAGATAGTGAATCTAGATTGTGAATGCACAGTTCATTTGGGGGGAAGGAACTCTAAATGTACAAAGTGGAGATTTAGAGAATGTTATTCTTTGACAGTGTTGTTAGCTATACAAGCCGGGAAAATTTTTGTGTTTTAGCGTAATATAAGGTCTGCATTAGGTTGAGTGAAATGCGATTGATTCATGTGTAAATACACACTGCATTAAAACATCAGTAAATGCGTTTAGGCAGAATGATTATAAGACTAGTCTTCCACTGGCCATGACATGATTCACAGGGTGAAAATTCGCACAGTTCATGTGGAATATTTTTATCAAGTTGAATATAAATTAATCAAGTATATTCAATGTAAATATAGCCATTATATTCTACAATTATTTCTGATGGTAAAGCATGTATCTTACTGTGTGTCTGTGTAGAGGCCTGTGTAGGAATGGAATGTGCTCATATATGATAAACTGAGTTTCCATATGGTGAGGCCCCTCCACAGATGATTCCTGCCCACTCCTTAAAAAAACAGATTGGAGTCACAGAACAAAATTATAGATAACAGTGACATGTATTAGCCACGCCTTGGTAGATCATATATAAGCGGGAAGAAAACCAGTTGCTGGAGTTGCTCTGCAGAGCAACTCTGCTTTTTTATCTCTAATAATAAAGTCTATTTTCTGGCATCAAAACCCCAAGACTTCGAGAGTGATCTTTCACAGAGATGGCAGAAACCACAACAAATTGGTGATGAGGATGGGATTGGAAAGGAGCAGAAGAGTGGAAGACCACAGCAGGCAGGCTGGACAAGTGGCACAAATAGGTGGCTACCTAAGGGTTTTTGCTTGTATAATTAGTTTGTGTTGCTTGCCAGAGTTTGCCCGTGGTGGTAAGGTCACTCAAAAAGCTCCTCCAAGTTTAAAAACCAAAAAGAATAAAAGGGTTCTGATTCCAGAAGAAATAATTGCATGCAATGATCTGTTTTTACTGTTAAGAGGGCCTTGACGGATAGCAGTAAATGAAAGCAGATAAAGTATATGTGTAAAAGTCCTGCGGATATCGCTCTGTTGTGTTGAGGAAGTGAAAATAACAGTGACAGAAATAAAGACTCAGCTTATCTAAGAAAAAGCAGCTGCTAATGTGGTTTGGCACTATTTGGATGCAGAGTGATCCTAAAAGTAAATTGACAACATATAGGAAATTTATACATGTATGTGATATAATAATTATTACAATTAATGTGCATGTTATAGAAGAAGATAAGGGAAATTAGTTTATAAATAAATGAGAAATAATTGAATTTCTTTTGGAAGATCATATTATTTGAACAAATAAAAAAAATTCAAAAATCCAAAAATTGTTACAAAAATATATACATTGATACATTTTTCCTAATTTGGATTAAAATATCCATTGTGTAGAGAACTTATAGATAAGCTCTCAAGCAAATGGCAAAAGAGAACCAAAGATATGATGACAAAATGGCCAAAGGAAGGAACATTTGATGTAGCGTTGTGTGAGAAATGGAAACTGTGATAAAGAAAAAGAGAGAGAAGGAAGGAGAAAATTCACTGAAAAATATAAGACAGGCAAGAAAGATACTGAAGGATGCAGAAAAAGAGATAAGTAAAAAGGAGAGCTCCTTGCTAAACCACCTCAATATGTGCCCCCAGAAGGTCAGTTCCTAATACTCAAGGGAACTGTAGAAGTTTTAGGAGAAATGCAGATGGAGGGTCATGTAGATTTAGAAAAAGATAAACAAACAAGGCTGGGTGAGACTGAAGAACGTACAGGATAGAAAAAATGAGAGAAACCTGCCTTTGATTGTTATAAACAGGCACGGACAGCGTTAGAAAAAATTAAAGCACAGTATGAAGAAAAAACAGTATGTGAAGAAGGGCAAGTGAAAAGAGAAGAAGAGGAGATTGAAGCAGAAGCACAAGTAATAAAAGCAGAAATAGATAGAAAAATTTGAGAAACAGAAAAATTTATACAAGACAGATAAATTGATGAGAAATAGAAGCAGACAATTAGACAGTAGTGAGAGAGAAAGTGAAGAGGAGTCATCATTTGATGGAGGAAGGTGGGCACAGGGAAGATAAATTAAAAAGAAAGGTGAAACTGACTAATAAGAAAATTATATTTTGTAACTTGAGTATGAAAAGTAAACCTTAAATGTGAAAACTTCACATTCATGTGTCTGTTTTACGTTCGGTCTGGTCCAGTTTATGAGAGAATAAAAAAATGTAACAATATAAAACACTATAAAGTCTTGATATCTAAATGTAAGAACCCATGATTATATGTTTTGTTTTTGATTTTCTATGTGTTTAAGTATGTCTGGAGAACAATTTTACAATTTTGTGAGGTGCAATGTTATCGGTGTAAACTTGATCAACCAACAAAAATAAGATAGATAGAGTTTATTATTTTGTTAGGGACTGTCTGATGGAGAGATTGAGTGAGATGCTGTTAGTGCCCTGAATAAACAAAGACCTATGACCCCATGCTTTGTAAGGAGAGTGAGCGGGAGGGGTTACACCCCGTACTCTGTGAGGATGGTGCAAATGATACTCTGCAGACTTTGAATGGGAAAAACTTGTCTCTCTTGGTGTCTCCACTCAGACAGGGGCACCCCGAATTTAGAAAAGATAGATAGCAGATTGTTTTAGTTTAGATTATATATTTATTTTTCTTTTATTTTCTTGTTTTATATACACAGTGTAGGCATTGGTTGATCATGGGTACACTGAGAGCTGCCTTTGAGACTAAAATTAAAGGAAAATCAATTTAAGAATGACTTGGATCATTTCATGTTCTCTGCTTTTTCCAATTCGCTTAAGTTGTGCTCTTAATACCTGTTATCTAATCTTTATGTGTGGCAGCCTTGCCAATATTGTGATGCTTTTTCCTTGTGTTTGTTCTGTGACCAATCATGCTAAATAAAATGGAAAATAAAGTCCCAACCTTCAATAAAGAGGCAGAACTAAGCAAATGTTGTAAACAGTTTTGTCAGATGCTCTGATATTAAACAAAATAGAAGTTTTCTTCTTTTGGAAGTGCATAAAATGGAAAATGCTATTTGTGCTAGAAGTTCTGATTTGAAGATTTAAAAAATATCTTGGACCTATTTGATTGTAAAAAATATTAATAATGCTAAGGACAAATTGGTCATTGGTAGCAGGTGAAACCCATGGAGAAACATTAAGATTAAATTGAACATTGTAAATTCCTCAAATATGATTGTTAATAACTTCATATTCATGCGTCTATTCTGTGTGTGTCTTTGATACTAACTATGTTTAACCCTTTCTTTTGTCATCATTATGTGTATATTGTTTCTCTCATTCTGGAACAAGTATCTCACCATTGCAGATGGCTGGGTCAGATGATTTATTGAAGCTGCTAATACTGCAGGAGGAAGTCTGGAGAAAAAAGACTGAAAATGATGTGGGCTTTTATACAATTGGTCCTCCTGCTCTCATGACTGCTGGTAATCATTACTGATTTAACATTTCAAATGTGGATTCAAATTTCTCTGGATAAGTTGACTTCAGTCTTATACGACCAATTGGGTGTATGATTTTCCAGACTGCCAACCATGGGTTCAATACCCATTTTAATAAATTTAAATCCAGCATCTATCCGCTGAGTTATTGATTTAAAGAGTAAATATTACAAACGATGGAAAAGTTAGAGTTACCTATTGGATTGGTTACTCCCCCAAATTTTCCAGAGAGTACCCTCACTTTTTTAAAAAAAGGGTAAGTGGGTGCTACAAAAGTTGACTGAGTATCTTTTTCTAGTACTATTATTTCAATTTTGAGAATAATATATGAAAGTTTCACTTTAGAGGCATACAGTTTCTGCTCTGTGATTTTTGGGTCTGCTGTTTAACTGAATAATTTGTCAGGAAATGCTGATAAGTATAAGAGAATAATAACTGAAAAATCTTATTGTTAAATGATGCTGAAATAGTTGAATATAAAAAATAAGAGGCATGAGAAATTAAAAGGATGTAGTTTATTTTACTGATCAATTATTTCAAAACACAAGAAGAGAGATTTGTTTGAATTTCCATTGTGCCTCTTTACTACTTTATTTTGTTTAAGCTTTTACTTTTCTGTTTGTTTAAAAAGGTGATTTATGTTGTTTCATTAGATATAATGGAAGTTCCTTCTCCTTAGAGAGTAAGGAAAGGGAGAAAGTAATCATTAGAGAGTTATTCAACTTTAAAAAAGAGGGGATAAGATAGGTGTTGTAAATTTAAAGCTCTGCTCGAACAGAAGGCTAAAGTAAGTTGTATTGAATGTAAAGAGAATGTTGAAAAAGAAAGTAAAAGTTTGTTTTATTAAAGATTTGATCTAGCAGAACTAAAAGCTCTTACTGCTGCAAGTCAGTTAGCTAAAGGACAGACAGTTAACATTTTCACTGATTTTGCTTATGCTCATGGTGTTTGTCTCTTGTTTGGAACAATATGGAAACAAAGAGGTTTTAGAAAAAGTGATGGGAGCCTAATTTAACATGCAGAACAGATTGAACAGTTGATTTCTGCAATGATGTTAGCTAAAAGATTGGCTATCATTAAATGTCAAGCCCACAAAAAGGGCAATGACTTTGTCATTAAGGGAAATAATGCAGGTCCACATGAACATACTACGTGGGAAAATAGGGGTGCAAAGAAAGATTCACAAGGTATATGGTGTTCTCATGAAGGACAGATGGTTGCATCAACTAAGATTTTCAATGTTATTATTACAGATATCCATGGTTTTGACCATTGCACAAGGGGGGAAGTGATAAGAAGAATTAAACAACAGGGATATTGGCCTCCATTTTTGCAAGCAAAAGTTGATGAGTTTTTGTCCACATGTGAAGTCTGTGTTCAAAACAATGTCAGAAAAGTAATAATAACACCCATAGGTCATATACCAGAAGGATCATTCAAGCATTTGGTTATGTATTATGTGGACATGATAAAGAAAGTGCATGGAAAGCATTATATGCTTGTGGTAATATGCAGATTTAGCAGATGGCTGGAAGCAGTGCCATCAGCAGATCAGGGGTCAGGAACAGTAATCAAATTTCTAACAAGAGAGGTAATACCTAGAATACCTAAAGTTTCTACAGTTTTTGAGGTATGTTGTTTGAATGGACAAAAGAAAGTAGGGAATGAATAGGTTTCGAGACTAGTGTCAAGAGGTGTGGGGGGGGGGGGGGTTGGCAACCTAAGGCAGGGCATCACCGCCCTGGAAGCCTGCTCAAGAAGGGGTGACATGGGTTTAAGGAAGTGGATGGATGCTTTTAGGCTGGAAGCATCAAAAGTGAGGTCTAGAAGAAACCTGCCCAATAATTGTGAGTTCCAATCAACCCGACTGTATTTTAATAACCGCTTTACTAAAACAACTTATCACAGTGTTAAATACCAAGCATTCTGTCACTGTGCCATCAGGGGATCATACCCTGTGTAGAAGATTATTTATAGATTGGTTTTAGGGGTAAAGTTTTGAGAACCATTGCAGACAAAGGAGTGCCTGACTTATTAAAGTAGTATTAAACAAACCTGGGAATGGTTGTATGATGAAAAATTGAAAAAGGATTTATAACTTTTACTTATGCTTTTATTGAACTCATGTATATTTTGATGTTAATGAAGAATGGTAAAAGAAAACATGGTGGTGACTAAAGATTAACATTGCTTGTCTTGTTTGTTTACAACAATTTAAATAGAATTATTTAAGAAATGGGGTGCATGATTGGCTAAAATTGGTATAATGATTGGAATAAAAATCCTTGTGGGAGGAATAATATTCTGTTGTGTGTTACCACTGGTAAAATCATTCTTGATCCGAGCAACAGGGAAGCAGATGACATTGATCAATGTGAAATTGGGAGGAAACTGATTCCTCCGATGAATATATATGGAGGGGATGAATGATGAGCCATGCCCCAGGATGAAAGTGCTAACCTAACCTCTCCACGGAGGTCACCCTATACGATGCGCAAAGTATCTGGGTTGAAGATATCTACACTACAAAAAATAACTCTTAATATTATGATGAATATTTTGTTTTATGTTTGATATACTCTACATAACTGTGACAACCACAGTCAAGGCTGAACCAATTGCACGCTCATGCTTATATGTTTCATTTATTGAATGAAGGCACAGGGAGACAGAATCTTTTACCCATTCTTAATCAAACTTGAATGGAGATGTTTGGTTCTGAAATCTCCACCGGAGTGCTGTTGCATAATCTGGTCATTGGTAGTGAAGCTGTGTGAATTAACTTAGTCAATAGATAGCATAACTGAGGCGAATTAATTATGAAACTGCACTCTGGGTAAAGACAGTGCAGGAGGGACTTAAGTAAGTCCCAAAGGGGGGATAATGTGGAATATGTTTATCAAGTTGAATATAAATTAATCAAGTATAATCAATGTAAATATAGCCATTGTATTCTACAATTATTTCTGATGGTCAAGCATGTACCTTACTGTGTGTGTCTGTGTAGAGGCCTGTGTAGGAATGGAATGTGCTCACATATGGTAAACTGCTCACATATGATAAACTGAGTTTCCATATGGGGAGGCCCCTGCACAGATGTTTCCTGTCCACTCCTTAAAAAACAGACTGGAGTCACAGAACAGAATGATAGATAATAGTGACATGTATTAGCCACGCATTGGTAGATCATATATAAGTGGGAAGAAACCCAGTTGCTGGAGTTGCTCTGCAGAGCAACTCTGCTTTTTTATCTCTAATAATAAAGTCTATCTTCTGGCATCAAAACCCCAAGACTTCAAGAGTGATTTTTCACAGAGGTGGCAGAAGCCACAACATTCACTGACTTATGCAGCCGAACTGCTCTTTGTTACAGCTCTCCGTAACTGGGAGAATGGGATGAGAAAAATGGACTCTGGATCAGTGGCTTCGAGCAACGTTCTACATCAATTGTGTACACAGAGAACATGTCTTATTTTCTAAAAAGATTCACAGATTTGTTTCATAATAAACAAGTAGTTTGATTCATGAAACAAACCGTTTTTATGACATTTTGGTAAAATTAAAAACGATTCCATTCAAGTTGTATGAACATGTGAATTTGAAGTCGTAAACCAGTGGCATCTGTATGCAAAGTGGACTTTTGAAAAACATCTTAAGTTGACTCTGACATTGTCGATGGGCACAGCACATGATGACATATATGATGCAGGTTCAAGTGTTGGACTTTGCTGCTTTAGGTAAGACAGTTGTTATTCTTCATTATTCATATTGGCTGCCATGTTGATGGAAAAACAAATCATGCATATTCATGTTATTGATACTTTATTATAAATATGTGTAGGAAATTAGCGAATTTGTGGCAGGGTATATTTACAACTACCAGCATTCATCACCAATAATACTGTATGTAAGAATTGTATAATTGAAAGATAAATGTAATGGGCAGATTTAAACATTCCCTATATGTAGGAAAAATATAAAATACGGCACAAAGACTGAGTGATTTGCAATATGCTCACAATATAAATTAAACTGCCTGCATATCTCCACCAGTAATATGTAGAATTTTGTAAATTAGTAAATTAATTTAGGAATCTTGGCCACATTTGACCACCATTATGTGAAGGATAAATAACAAATTATCAGATTAGAAATCTGGATAAAAATTCTCCACATTTAAATATGAAATACAACAGGCTTGTTGTATCTGCTAACAATTTATATGTAAGGAATTTTAGCTCAAGAAAGGAATTGTGATTAATTTGGGGAATATTGAAAGAATTAAGGTGTATGAAGAGAACTCAACGAGGGGTTACTGCATGCTGGTCCTTTTTTAACCCTTTCAGTTTGTTCATGCCCCAAAGAGACTCTAAGCCAATCAGAGGAGGCTTTTCAGATAACATGTGATCATCTCTCTATCCCTCCTTTTAAAGGTAATTAATGAGTCTTTGTTCTTAAGGTTTATCAGTTTTCCCGCTCAAAAGTGAACATATTTTTATCCTGACTATTATATAATGAAATTGGTGCAAGAGACATGACATCTGTTAACATCAACATGCTCTATATAAACAGGCAAGCAATTACGTATGAAACATGGCATACTTTTTGTTTATGGTTACTTTACTACACATTAACATTTGAATATACATTATTATAAATTGTATAATTGAGCATCACATATTCACGAGGTCAGAATAATGCATTCTATGATTCTAACCACAGTTAGGCAACATGTATGCATCTTATCATATTAAAATTAGGTTATGTGCGTTGTGAAGTATAGAATGATACGAGTCTTTTTATAGTGTTATAGTTAATAATATATGTATATGCACAGTAAAAACCATAAATGTGTCTTTTAAAGAGACAAGAAAAACAAAATTTGTGTCCAACTAAACAGTTAAACGGTTCAGATCCAGTGCGGGTCTGTTCAATCTCTCTGTAGGGCTTTACTGGTTGTTTAGATCTGTGTTACTATCAGAAATAATTGGTAATTATTTCTGTAGTTATTAATCAATATTTAAATTAATTAATTGGATCTAACTCATTAAAACTTCATATGGGACTCCAGTAAATGTAGTGTGCTACGTTTAGGAGCAAGTTTGGTTATTAGCAATAATTAATAATGATCAAAGATAATTATTAATTATTAAAATCAATAGAACATTGATGAGAATCAATGTTAGCTTTTTTTTAATCCTTTAAATCAACAGTTATCAAAGATAGTCCTTAATTGTTAACATCGATGAAACATTAATTACAATTAACACTATCTTATTGATCATTCAAATTCAATCAAAGATAATTATCAATTATCAAAAATCAATATAATGTTAATAAGGATTAACATTGACGGGGCACCACCCTGAAATCAGGGACTAATAACCGAATATTAAAACAGTCTCAATATTAGATTGTTTTCTTAGGAAAATCGGTATCCGAAGAATATCGATTTTCGGGAAAAAAAACAATGAATGAAGGTTTGAATCCGAGCACTGACATCCCGTCAGCATGACACAAGTGTATGCAAAACAAACCAAAACACTTCTCTTTGTAATATAAACAAAAGTTTATTTATGCAGTCAATAAACTTCCGACTTACAACTACAAACTAAACAGTGATATGATTAGATATGGAAATAAAAATAATCCTATAACACATAAGGTGTGTGTGTGTGTGTGTCAGTGTGGTTAGTGAGAGAGAGAGAGAGAGAGAGAGAGAGAGAGAGAGAGATTACTAAGTGACAGCCCGAAAGCTGATTTCGCGATAGCTGGAGAGAAAGCAGCCGTGTTCATCACTCAGAGGCGCGGTTTTACGAGCGGGGCTCGTAAAAGTCCTGCGTTATTTGACTCTAATGGATGAACTCAGTTGCTGTCTCACCCGCGATGGCGAAAATGCACAACAATCCAATTTGGTTGGACCACAATACAGCAAATCAAATTTGTGATAATTAATACCCCGAGTATTAATAATTAGCGGACATGGCGGTCCGTAAACTGTACAAGCAAAAACCTTGAAACACAAGAATAACATGCTATAATATTCTATCTCTGCCCAGACATAACCTCTTACTTGAATCGCATGAGGACACAGGTAGAATGTGTTTTTCTCCGTCCTTTAACTCTGACCCAGTTCCTTGAGGCTCGTGTGATGACGGGAGGCCGTTTCCTCGCGCTGTCGGCGGGCGGTACGGCTGTTGATTGTCAGAGGGCGGTACAGCTGTTGATTCTCGGCGGGCTGGCGGAGAACTCAGAAATGTCGACTTGATTGAAGATGGAAGAGAAATCTTTAATCTCTTCACTTCTGAAGGCCAACGGATGAAGATGCGAATTGCTCGGCGGTCTCCTTCGGATCCGTTAGAGTGTTCGGTTGAACACAGAGTAATCTCAACTCGTCCAGTGAGATGGAGATTGTATGGTTACAGTTTCAAGTCGGACATTACTTCCTTAAGCCACGAGGTTGCACCAGAGAGCAGCAAAAAGCTATGTCCGTATTCGGTGAACTAAGTCACTGGAAGCCACTCTGGAAGCATTTCAGAATTATTTGAAGTCCTGATAATGTCATGTTTGAGGGACGTTCTGTGGTGTGCCTCATCCAATAGGAGTTGAGAGCTCGATCCTTTAGAGGGCAAGGCTTCATGGATCTGTAGTCTGTTTTGGACTCACCAGTCCTGCTGAGAGGAATTTCCTGGAATTATAGGCCAACTTAGTGTAATTCTGTCTTAATTCTTCTTAATTTCCTACTGCCTGGCTAGTCAGATCCTACAGACATGAAGGCCTACTTTCTAAATATCTGTTTGTTTACTATGTTGTTTTGACGTGTATTGTACAGTAGCTAGCACGACCTGTAATGTCTTTTGTATGCAATGCATGGCTTATTTGTATGGAATGCATAGCACAGTAGAAGAGAAAGTGGCTGTGAGAAAAAAGTAATGCAAAAATAATGAAAAAGTAACACAATGCTTTATTTCCATAAAAATTTACTTTTTAATTAAGTTGCTTTTTTAAGGAGTAACGCATTATTCTAACAAGTTACTTTAAAAGTAACATTATCCAACTCTGTTCTTTGATACAATTGAACATATTTGCAGTTTACTATGAAACAGCATTTGTGTGAGCTATAAAGTGTGGGATTCTCAACTGATGGAAGCATGTCTGATTTATTATTATCAGGGAGGATTCAGTGGAGGTCACATTGTTGTTGACTCATCGGCCCCTGCCTGCAGCAGTCACTATCTTTGCAGCTTGTGTTTCCAGGGCTTATATTTCAGAGATGTCTCTTTTGCGTCATTTTTGCTGGTAGTTTAAAGGCATTGCATAATGTGATTTGAAGCATACAGTTGCCATAAGAAAACATACACCATTAGTCAAGAGTTCAGGCACATGTACTTGTTCTTTATTATGTCTACTTTCCACATTTTAGAATAACAGAATAGAATATAAACAGAATATAAATTGAGTATAAAATCAAATAGGAAATACAAGAATAATAGTGGTCTTTAAAACTATGAAATAAACAAATTCTTTAACATAAGAGTGGTGGTGGCGTAGTGGGCTAAAGCACATAACTGGTAATCAGAAGGTTGCTGCTTCAATCCCCAGAGCCACCACCATTGTGTCCTTGAGCAAGACACTTAACTCCAGGTTGCTCCGGGGGGATTGTCCCTGTAATAAGTGCACTGTAATTCGCTTTGGATAAAAGTGTCTGCCAAATGCATAAATGTAAACATTACAATCAGATTTTTATGGTTTTTAAACGTGCCTAATTTTGTTTTAAATATCTCATACAATAGATTTACATGCATCCAATGTCAAAATTTGCTCATAATTTAAATTGCAGCATTACCTTTTCTTCCCAGTGTCAAAAACGACTTGTTCAATGATCTGTTCTAAAGGATTCAATCTAAACTCCTCCTTTCAGAGAGCCTACTCTGCTCTGATTGGTCAGATGTCCCAGTCTGTTGTGATTGGTCTGCCGCTTAGTGTAGTGTTTGAGGGCGTGCCAGAACTGTTCGCGAGCAGCCAATGAAGACCAGAGGCGGGTTTTTTGTTACCAAATTACGTAGGTTAGTACAGGAAGTAAGTCTTCAATTACTAACAACTCGTTTCAGGTGTTCAGAATCGGTTCTTTCTTTTGGGAGTCAATAACTCCATTTGTCGTGCACTTTGCAGACTTTTTTACATTCACAAACAGCTATATAACACACTACATGAAAGGTAATATTTGAAAAACCATAATAGGTGCTCTTTAACATTAGTGAACTGCATTAGTTATCTCTATCTTGGGTAATGTTAATTTCCTCATATAGTAATATAGTTTTAAAATTAAAAGTTGTATATGTTAACATTATTTGAACTAACAATGATCAATTTTGTTTTATAAATTAACATTAACCAAGATTAATAAATGTTGTAAAATATATTGATAAATTGATAATTATTAGTTCATGATATGTAATGCATTACCTAATGGTAACAAATAAAACCTTATTGTAAAAAGTTATCATATTAATTTGAGAATAAGCCATTAGATCAAAAGGCTGTTAAGATTGTCAATTACTTTGGATAAAAGCATCAGCCAGATGTATAAATGTAACTGTATGGTAAGTGCATCAGATGTCCAAACTTGAAAATAATAATAATTAAAAAAAAATATATAAAAAAAATTATAATAAATATGGCAATATGTTTCTTATCAAAGTAAATTAATTCAATTAGGAACAATAATGGAAAATGTAGGAATCCTTTTTTTCTAACAACAAGGATTTGATGTGATGGATTAATTGCTTAACAGAATACCAGTGAGTGGCATTTGAAATAATAAGTATATAGTCTAGCTCCCTGTTGTCCTAGCATTTTAATTTGCCATGGAGCACAAGTTTGATGATTCCCTTTTGGCCGAACAGCTTAAAATGTAACAAAAACTCTTTGTTTTCTCATTGTAGTTTTTAGTGACAGCAGCACATCCCTGGGCCAGTCAACTGCCTGGTTAACTTAGGGTTTAACTTTTCATAGATAAGTGTGTCTGACAGATCCTGCCTCGTCTAAGAGGAGTTATCAATCAGACAGGTCCAGAGGAAGGTCAGTCATGTCAGGAAGGATTACAGTTCACATTCATGATTTCATACTTCAAACTAAGTGTTTCAAAAGCCCCATAATTAAAAAAAAAAAAAATAAAAAAAAAAAAATGCTGTTTTTAACAGAAGGACTATGACATGTAAGAATCTCATTGGTGTGGCTTAAGTATTTTTTTAAGTAACCTATTTGCACAGTGACAATATAAAACATTCCTTTTAGGTTGTGACACTGTTGTAAGGATCTTCGGTGATGGAGTACATGGGTGAGTTTGTGAAAATAGCCACGGATATGGGTTACAATGACACCTGCCTGAAGGATATTTTCAGGGCCGGCATCAATGATCCTATGAGATTGTGCTTACTTGAAATGATAGACTTAACTGTCCACTATAGCAATTTTTTTTGATCGGTTCTCAGGAGGACGCTCTCACTCTACCCTCCCTCAAGGACTACTGTGCCGCCACACCTATGACTTCAGCAGGTGCAGCTCAACCTCAGACGTCAGATTTGTCAGCGCTGCTGTCCCTACCAGGACGTCAAGGAGGAGGAGAGAGTGTAGGAAGTTGCCTGCCTCGCTGCAGCCCTCCTGGAGCTGCCTGCCCTTGCTGTTGCAGTCCTCCTGGATGGGCCTGCCCTGGCCACTGTGGACCTATGGAGATGCCCTCCCTGGACCCTGGCTTCTCCCCAGCAGCTGCTGTTCCTGACCTCTCTCCAGTTGCCAGCCCAGCTTCTGTCCTAACGGCTACCACCAACCCACCCTTCTCCCCAGCGGCTGGCGCCACCAACCCTATACTTAAGCCACCTTCCCAGCCGCCTGAACCAAAGCCCAACTTGGAGCAGACTCCTTGGTTTCCTCCCCCTTAGTTGGTACCACCTTCACACCCTTGGTCTACCCGGCTGGAGCCTCCTTGGTCTGCTTGTTAGTCCCCTGTGCCACCGGCCCTGCCCTGGCCTGCCAGCTATTGTGCTATTACGTGTCTGATGATTATCCTGTCAAGCCCTTTTTAAGTTGGTCTGTTGGTTTTATTTTTTACGTATTGATTTTTTGTGTCTTTTGGACACCGTTTGTGTCTCTGCACCAATGTACCTCAATTTTGTTGTTGTTATTTTGACTTGGTACATTTTTGAGTTCCTTTTTTTATTAATAAACCGTTTTTCACACCCATGCACTACAATTGAGTCCTTTTTTCCCAGATCCCTGACAAGTGTATGGTAATATTAATTTCATTTTCATTACAAAGGCAGTACAATACATACTACTATGATGTATAAATAATACTTCACAAACACAATCATGTCATTTATTTCCACATTACAGTGACATTATTTATTTTATGGTATTGGGAAGTTGGGTGGAAAATATGCTTAATGATCATGAAATTAATGTCACAGTGCAAAATAATTTTCACCAAGCAAGATTTAATTATTTATTTTTCTTGAGTTTTCATAGCACATAAATTCATACATTTTTGAAACAAAGATTAAAAGAACCCATACTGAGGAAAAGGGTAGCAACCTTGTGATAAAGGAATATGCAAATATGCCTGTGTGTGTGCTTTTTAATTTGCTTTGCAATCACATTCCAACCAAGCAATTTGCCTTCACTAACCAGGGCCATAGCAAGTGGGGTTAAAGGTGGTAATGCTTCTAGGCATCCAAAGGTCCTGGGGGGCCCACAACAAATTCAAAACTGTATTATTTTAATAGGTAAGTGGCCCATAGCAATGTATATTCAGGGGGCCTTGAATTCCTTGCTACGGTCCTGTCACTAACAGTTGCATTTTAAACGTGTCTGTCCTTCGCAATACTACTGAAATCAGCTGTGCAGATGAATTTAGAGAAACAAAGCAAAAGGAAGAAAGAAGCAACACAAACCCAATTTCACACCTTTTTAATATGTTATCCTGCTGCATCCATCAGAATGGATGAAAACATTCGGAATCAAAGTTCCGTCAACATAAATATCTGAATAAATCTGTATGCATGAATAAATGTGAGAATATATAAATAAAAGAACATAGTTGAAGCAGTAAACCTATTTGGCTTGCTGTCCGTATACTGGAGGGCTCGGATCTTGAGACTCGAGTCCTGAATACTCCCCCGGACTTTACTTATTTAGATAATGAATCTAGAGAATAAGTGGAGATGGGGTGGAGGTGGGATGTCATGAGAGTTGTCACAGGAAGCAGGTAAGCAGCGGCTTATATACTCCTGCTTGTGGGCTGTGATTTGTCAGATTAAATTTAACATGCTCCTCCCGAACCTCTGTTAATTAACTCCATTTCAGTAGTTTGTATGTTAATGTAATCTTGTGTTGAAACAGTAAGCGTATTACAGATTGTGCTGTCCGTATACTGGAGGGCTCAGAGCTCGAGACTCTAGACTCGACTCGAGTCCTGATTACCCCCAAAAAGGCGTTAAGATGAAAGAACGGTACCATGTCTATGGCATTCAAACGGGTAAGCCCAGCAAGCAGTTGAACGAGGAGAATAAGAATGAGAGTTGGCTCACACTGCGTTCGAAAGGGAGGGCTCACACTGCGATTCGAACGGTTGACTGTTCTATTGAGAGAGAGAGAGAGCTCACAGCATTCGAACGGGTAAGCCCAGCAAGCAATCGAACGGGGCTTGTTTGCAGAGGTAGCCTCACTCAATAGAGTACCCATAGATAGGGCTTTGAGAAGAGGAGGTGGTGACTGCTATCTTCTGTAATGCTAGCTGCAGCTGCAGAGAAGCAAAGACAAAAGGCTTCGGTGGAAGCATGGTAAAATGCTGCTGTAGGTGTAGAGTAAGTGGGTCTCCTGCAGGAGCAGAGTTTAGAGTACTGTTTTGGCAGTGGAGTAGAGGAGATGGAATAGTTAAAAAGGGGGGGGGGGGGTGCTCCTGCGGGAGCAAAGTTTAAACCACTGCTGCGGCAGTAGAATAAAGTGGGCCTCCCACAGGAGCAGAGTTAAGGCGGTGCTGTGGCAGTGGAGTAGAGGAGATGGAATAGTTTAAAAAAAGGGGGGGGGTGCTTCTGTGGGAGCGGAGTTTAAACCACTGCTGTGGCAGTGGATTGAGCATACAGGGGCATAGAGAATGCACTCCTGTGGGAGTACTGCTGTGTTTCCATTGCTGTAGATGTACTTCTATGAAAGTATGGAACTTAGACATTGAAAGCACCTGTGGAGAAAATATTAACAACCATGTACACACATTTGGTATGGGTGGGGCACAGTTGCTGTGGTATCAAGTAGGGCATAAAAGACTTCATTAGATTTATTAACACCTGTAAGGTAAGCAAAGGTTAGTTTGTACTTACCTGCAGGGGAGCAAATGGTTAGTTTGGAATACATATATGTATTACCTTTATATACGTCTGTAAGGGAAGCAAAAGTTTAGTTATGGAAAACGTGTCAATTACGTTTATATGCAGCTTTAAGGGAAGCGAAAGGTTAGTTAAGAATACAACTTTATTAAGTTTTCATGGCAGGTCACTGCTGCAGCAGTATCAAAATGCAAAAGGGGTGATACTGTGACATAATCGAGAGTATGCGGGCAATGCTGTGGCAGTATCAAGCATAGGCAGGCGCTGCAGCACATTATCTGGTGGGATACTGTGGCTGCAGTATCAAATAGGGCACACGTGGTTTATCACATTAAGGCACACCTTATTATGTGTCGGGCTCATTTCGACCATGAGCAAAGGAAATGCCAATGCTAAGGTTAACGGGAAAAGCTAAAAGGCTCTTAAGATTACTGCACCACCACTGCACTCAAACAGAAGAGCTCATACTGTGTTTCGGAAGGGAGAGCCCATGGAATGAATGACGTGAAATCTCACACTGCATTCGAATGGGAGAGCCCACCCTGTGATTCGAACGGGAGAGCCTGAGACCAATGCGCTGAGGCTCACGCTGCATTCGATCGGGAGAGCCCACACTGCAATTCGACGGGAAAGACTGCATAGCGTTCAAACGGGAGGGCCCATACTGCGATTCAAATAGGACAGCCTGTGGCCAAATTGCATAGGCTCACACCGTGTCCGAACGCAAGAGCCCACACTGCATTCAAATGGCAGGTGGCGCAGAGTAAAGAACCTTTCCGAATTGCGGTTTATGATGGTATATATTTATGAGCTATGCCCTTAGACTTTTAATAAGAGGAAACATAAGAGGAAACAGGAAACATGATTGCAGTGTTGTGGGAGATTTAGTAGCACGGCCTGAAAGGTTCCGCAGTTGCGGCACCTGGACAACACATTTGCGCTGCTTTGCGGTGTGGTGGGAGTTTGTCACATGGTCCGAAGGACACCGCAGTGGCCGCACCTGTACAGCATGTTTGCGCTGCTTTGTGATGTCGTGGGAGTTTGTTGCATGACCCAAAATATGCTGCAGTTGTGGCATGTGGACAGCACATTTGTGCTGCTTAGGGATGTTTCGAGCCAAAGACAGAAGCACCTCAGTTGTGCTTTCTTAACTAAAATGGTTGCCATCTTTGGCTCCTCGGTAGGTAATGGTAAAGTCTTGGAAAGACACCTAGATAGATAAAGCGAGAGGTAAACCTGCGTACAATCCAGTGACAGGAATTTAAACTACCTGCTGGAAGAAATATTGGTGAAACCCCTGCGGAAGGCGTAATTTCAGGCGTTGCTGTAGAAAAGACAAAATAATCATATTTAGGTGAAACTTATACTAGGAAGACATTTCACGACCCTGTGAAATAAGAAATAATCTGTGAAAAGTTAGCTCCATATAGTGGGCTGCACTTGTGCAGTTTTTTTTTTTTTTTTCTTCTTCAGAGAAGACAAAATAAATATTAGTAACATTTAGAAAAAATGTGCTGGGGAATACAGTACATCTTAATGTGAAAAACAGCATAAAATGATCTAAGAAATAAGTGCTTTGGCTGTGTACTGCATACAGATATGCATGGACTTGCAATCATCACTGAAGGATTCACTTGAGGCCATTCACTCCTTAGGAGTATAACTGTCACCTGTAGTACAATATACATCTTGCATAAGAAAATGCATCGCATAGCAATAGGTGTGAATTATCTAGGAATGCTCTGCACTGCATACCAAAATGCAGGAGAAATGTACTGGGAAATACAGTACGTCTTAATAAACAATGTGAAAAACAGCATAAAATGATTTGAGAAATAAGAGCTTTGAGGCCATTCGCTCCTTAGGAGTATGACTGCCCCCTGCTGTACAATATATGTCAATAATGCTGAGAGCAAGCGAGACGCGTTGCAGGATGTTTATGAATTAGTTGGGACGTGGCGCATGATCCGCCTCGTGGAGCCGTCTGTGTCTGTTCGGACAGAGGCCGTGTATAACTGCAGTGTGCTGTGGAATAGTTAGAGCGAGTGCTGCGCGGCAGCGAGTTTGTGTTAAAATGTCTGCCTTGGTTTGAAAATAATTTGTCATTAGATTATCGGTTGATTGAAAGGAGTTCTGTGTTGCATGATGCCCCTTTGTTCATTGTTAATGAAATAAATCACGCTCCGAAGGGCACTTTGGAGGGAGAAACAATCTTGATATTCATGTTAGATGACGACGAACAACTGCTGGATAGAACATGCACTAAACAATCTGCAGCGAGGTAATGAGGCTCCGACAAGTGCTAGGCATTTCGATTCGGGGAGCCCAATCCTCGCTTCCATTCTGCCTTTTATCCACCTCTCAGGCTTCACCTCTGCAAACAGCTATCTCCAACCCTCCTCTGTTGCCTCACCTGCCGGTAACCAGAGCGGAATCTAACGTGAGGTTGCCTCCGCAAGCGACAACCACTCCGGTTCCAGGTTTTCCTGCTTTACCACTTCCTACTTCTCTCTGTGCTGCAAATCTGCCTTACTTGTTGGTAACCGGAGCGGAAGACAGCGTGAGGTTGCCTCCACAAGCAACAACTGCTCCGATCCTGCCTCTGCAGGTGGCAACGGCTCCGGCTCCAGCTCTATTTCCATCTAGCACCTTGCTGCTGGCTCGCTCCACTCCTTACACCCTCCATACAACAACCCCCTGGCTGTTCCTCCGAACGCCATCACCAAGGACCCTCTTCCAGTCGCTAACAATTATCCTTTCAGGTGCCGATGTAGACCTCTCTTCACTCCACCACCCCCCACCCCCCCCACCACCAATTCAAATTGCTCCATAGACTGCGCCGATATTTCAGTCTCTCTAAAAAGCACTTCCACAAGCTCCTTGTGTGCCCTCCCTGGCAGAAGTCAATTATTGCCGAACTTGCCCTGTCCTACAGCGGGAGTCATTTTTACACCTACCACAAGCTGTTCTCCACCAAATGTGCCGTTCGAGTGGTTCAGTGGAACCAGTGTCCTTACTGGAGAACCCTGGATGTAGATATACACAGCAGGGTTTTCTTGGGTTTCCACAATATTTCTTGCACTGTATGTAGATCATCGGACCACCCAAAAACATTGTGTCATCTGATCAACCCAGACATTTCAACAGGGTTTGATCCAAACCCAGTCAAATCCACAAGCTACATCTCACGCCCTTCGAACGTCTTTCCCAATTCACAAGCCAGTTACGATTCCAGGGGCAGGGTAATTTTATTCATGACAACTCAAGAGATCTTTTTCCTATTTGGCTCCTAAACTATGGAATAGTCTCCCTAACACTGTTTGGGATGCAGACACATTCACTGAGTTTAAGTCTAGACTAAGGATTCATCTATTTAGCCAGGCATACACCTAATTTATTCTTCACCACACAATTAGGCTGCTTAAGTTAGGTCTGCCGGAATTGATCGTGATCTATAACTCTGCAAAAAATTGAATGGCATCTACGCTAATATTATTCTAGTTGTTTCCATGTTTCAACCTCGTAACACCTATCCCGAGGTCACCAGAACCGGCCAGATCCAGTTCCATTCCTGCTTGGTATCGGACTCCACTGCTACGTGTCTCTGAGTGATGATGACAAAATGCAGCCGGTGCCAGCCAGACATCACTTCAGTCTATTACGATTGACCTCAGAGGATGAATTGATGCCAACTCCAACCATAAGAAATGGAATACTTCATATGCCATTGCCTGAACCTTGGATTTAGGAGAGACCTCACCGAAATTACCGGCTGGTAGAACTGCAAAGCACCACACTGATCTCGGCCTGCATCACCCTGGTCTAATGTTGGACAACACTCTTAAAATAGAATACATAGACTATCAATAAACTACCAACAAAAGCCTTCATCAGCCAACTAACAAAGGACAATGCATCTATATGAACTTCTGCAGTTCGAAGACATTAGACATTAATCTTATAGTTCATACAAAATCTTTGTTTAAACACTGGACCTTAACACTTACTTGAATCATTTTAAACCATGACTTGCACTGCACATAAATAAGTAATATTGGCATTATATTCATGCTGTTAGCCAGAGGGGAACTGGCCCCCACAGTGAGCCTAGTTTCTCCCAAGGTTATTTCTCCATTAACCAACATCTTATGGAGTTTTATGTTCCTTGCCACAGTTGCCTTTGGCTTGCTCACTGGGTTTCTAAATACAATTATAACTTAATTACTTATTTTTATACTCACTTCATAATTGTATTTAATCAAACTACACAACGATGACTAAGACTTTATAGATATTACGGTATAATTTTCTGTTATTGCATGATTTTCTGTAAAGCTGCTTTGAAATGATGTGTGTTGTGAAAGGCACTATACAAATAAAAATGACGACAACTCTGAATGATTTAGCATGTTAATGTGGGTAAGACTTGCTACTGCAAAAACATGCACAGGCATACTCTGTTGAGCATGTGGACATGCTGCTGTGGTGGAGGTGGGTTTCAGAGAAAAACTCTTGCAGCACACTGCAGTGAAACCGGCTTATCAGCAAAATTGAGCGATGTTGTATATAGAGAGAGTATACTGTTAATTTGCTAACTGGTTACATGTCAAAAGACCAATCAGCTTACACCATGCAAGCCGATTGGCATAGCACATTTAATCTCAAAGAACATATTAGCTTGGGCCATGAAGTGAGTGAGCCGATTGGCTAACAGATAACATGTTCAAAAAACCAATCAGCTTGCACCATGTAGAGTTTCATGACTGAACTGAACTCATTAGTGTTTGCTGGAACAATAACCTCTAATTATTACAATCTGAATTGAAGCAGGCCTGCTATGTCAAGAAAAAGTTATTTGTCGGTTAAACTATGTAGACTATTGAGGCACCCTTGAGATTAAAATTGTACACTGTTGGCCTTTGGCTCACCTGTCATTATGACTGTCTCCTGTTGTGACATAATTTGGTTATGACTTGGGAAAAAAAAGAATAGTCTGTCAAACAAAGAACATTGGTTCTCAACCGGTTTTGATTTCCCAGACTTCACTTTGTGGCCACCAAGTAGTGTGAAAACGCAACCGGTCCATGTTGGCATCTTTGGCTAGCTTCTTGATCTCCTCCCTTTTATAAGATTATAAGCTTATTAATTTTGCTATCCTAACTATGCACTATTGTTGGTTGTATTTTTATTGTTATAATTTAGCATTGTTTCTCCCTGTTTTCTGTGATGCTATCAGAACAGACCAGATCCGCAGTTTCAGATCACGGCCAACCAGTTGAGAACCACTGCTCTATATAATCTATTTTTTAACACATCTAGATATGTCATGTCAACATAAGACACAGCTGTAAATAACTGATACTAGAAACACAGAGATGACCTATATAATGTTGTGTAAATAATTTAAGTATGAAACTGAAATCACCAAATATCCATGTCACGTGTTGCAAATATATCATAAAGAATACAGTTTTCTACTGGATGTACATTCATTAGCATACTGGACATGATAACAGTGATACCTCAATGTTATGGAGGTAACAGTAAAATTGTGTTTTGTTTTTTTTTTCCCCTTTCTCTTCTACAATATAGAGGATGAAGATGAGTCTTATTGATAGGTGAAGCTTGCAATACCAAACTTAAAATAGATTTATACAAGGGCTGTCAATCAAATAAAATTTTTAATAAAATTAATAACATGACATGCTGAGAGGTTAATTAATTAATCACAATTATTTGCCCATATCTATATTTGCTGAGAAAGGCCCCCCAAAAAAAGACTCTTCAATATGAATAATACATAATAATTAAAATAATTATAAATAAAATTTGTAGGGCCTATAATAAATATAATAATTCAAATATTCAGACTGCGTTATTGTGGCAGACGAGTAAAGCATTGATTTGGCAATACAAAAAGAGACTTTATAAATTAATATATTGTGTGTTTAATTCCCATATCATTAATCACAAGCCTACAATCAACAGCAATTCATGTTGCAATTGAGTTTGTATTTGTCAATCTCTCCTGTTCTCACAGAATGTGTTTTTGCATTCTGTCTGCAATATTTTTAATTGTTGTCTATGTACAATGAGTCCAACAGATACTCTGGAGTGTCTCACTAGTTTTCAGGGTAATAAACGCTGCATTTATTTGGATGCTGTGTCAATTTCAAAGTAGCTGTGACTCTGAACATCGTGTCTCAAGATCGCTGCATTCTGTTGTGTTATGTCCAGCTGTAACGAATGCGTCCTGTGTAACCTGCTCTCATTCTGTGGCTTCGTTGCTTGTGAGGCTTGTTGAGGAGCTCTGACTGCTCTCTGCTGACAAGGCTCTTAAAAACATGAAGGTACATCAAGTTTAAATTGCTCCGATAGTACATTTAGCACTGAATTTGTGTCAGGTTAGGGGCAAAATTAATAGTTTAAAAAAAATAATAATAATCAAATAATCAGACTTAATTAACAAGTTAATTCAACAGCCCTGATTTTTACATTCACTGGAAAAATAAATGAAGTTACCTCCACAATACTAGAATGTAAAGAGTTGTTGCTATCTGGTTGCTCAGAAGTTTTAAATGTTTTCAGCATGTTGCTAAGGGTGTTCTGGGTGGTTGCAAGGGCATTGCTAGATGATTACTAAGGTTCTCTGGATGCTTGCTAGGTGGTTGCTTTCTTGCACAAGTGAAAAGAGCCCATTTCCAAGTCTCCAAACTATCAATAGATATGGGTCCCTCCTTCAATGCAAGTCTATGGGATATTCGACCTCATTTTATCATCTGTCAGCAAAAAATAAATAAAAATAAAATAATAATAATTTTGTATTATTATTATTTTACGATCACTTACAATTATGAAAATTATACCTCACCTCTCCTAAACAGGTCACACGATTTGAGGTATCTTTAGCTATGTTTCCAAAGGTTTTTTTTTTTTTTTTTTTTCAAAAAAATCTGAATATTGCAAAACTTATTTGCGAATAAAGCAACGTTTCCATCCTGTGAGTTTAGGAGGATAAAATCACCTTTCTTAGGACATTGGTGCAAATTAGAAATAAAAATGGAACTTGAAGCTAATATGACTGTTATTAAATGCAATAAATTACTTGAGGTTTACAGCACGCAGACAAAACACTCTGACGAACTCGTGTTTACTATTGTTTATCCACAGATGCCGTATATTTGGAGTGAAAGCATGTCACACTATTCTGGGACATAATAGTAGACAATCACTGTGATGGGAGGCTTTGCGTTTGCCATTTCAGAAAAACTAGAGCAACTTGTGATGCTGTGTGATGTTATTTGCTGGGTTTTCATCCAAAATGTTTAGCATTTTTTAAGCGCAAGTATCTAATTTTATTAAATGCAACCACAAGACACCGCAGAATAAGTGTAATATCTGATATAATATGGGCTGAAATAGCTGTGATGCCCACACACTGCCAGTCTCCGCATACCTGGGAGCGCGTGCTCGCAAAACTGTTCTGACGGATTGTGAGGACCCACTTTATCGACCAGCTGTGAGTTAAACACTTCTGAATGACAAGCGCTATGTTCAAAGAATTGTGTGCCAAAGTCTGACCTTTCAGTGGACTAGTCACATTAAGCTATCGCACACTCAAAACACGTCATTGTTTTGCGAATAAACCGTTTCCATCACCTTAATGCTCATTTTAACTGATGCAAAACTCTAGAAAATCCACCTCCTGGTGAGTTCAGTAAAGTTGGACATACAGGTGCATCTCAATAAATTAGAATGTTGTGGAAAAGTTCATTTATTTCAGTAATTCAACTCAAATTGTGAAACTCGTGTATTAAATAAATTCAATGCACACAGACTGAAGTAGTTTAAGTCTTTGGTTCTTTTAATTGTGATGATTTTGGCTCACATTTAACAAAAACCCACCAATTCACTATCTCAACAAATTAGAATACATCATAAGACCAATAAAACAAAACATTTTTAGTGAATTGTTGGCCTTCTGGAAAGTATGTTCATTTACTGTATATGTACTCAATACTTGGTAGGGGCTCCTTTTGCTTTAATTACTGCCTCAGTTCGGCGTGGCATGGAGGTGATCAGTTTGTGGCACTGCTGAGGTGGTATGGAAGCCCAGGTTTTTTTGACAGTGGCCTTCAGCTCATCTGCATTTTTTGGTCTCTTGTTTCTCATTTTCCTCTTGACAATACCCCATAGATTCTCTATGGGGTTCAGGTCTGGTGAGTTTGCTGGCCAGTCAAGCACACCAACACCATGGTCATTTAACCAACTTTTGGTGCTTTTGGCAGTGTGGGCAAGTGCCAAATCCTGCTGGAAAATGAAATCAGCATCTTTAAAAAGCTGGTCAGCAGAAGGAAGCATGAAGTGCTCCAAAATTTCTTGGTAAACGAGTGCAGTGACTTTGGTTTTCAAAAAACACAATGGACCAACACCAGCAGATGACATTGCACCCCAAATCATCACAGACTGTGGAAACTTAACACTGGACTTCAAGCAACTTGGGCTATGAGCTTCTCCACCCTTCCTCCAGACTCTAGGACCTTGGTTTCCAAATGAAATACAAAACTTGCTCTCATCTGAAAAGAGGACTTTGGACCACTGGGCAACAGTCCAGTTCTTCTTCTCCTTAGCCCAGGTAAGACGCCTCTGACATTGTCTGTGGTTCAGGAGTGGCTTAACAAGAGGAATACGACAACTGTAGCCAAATTCCTTGACACATCTGTGTGTGGTGGCTCTTGATGCCTTGACCCCAGCCTCAGTCCATTCCTTGTGAAGTTCACCCAAATTCTTGAATCGATTTTGCTTGACAATCCTCATAAGGCTGCGGTTCTCTTGGTTGGTTGTGCATCTTTTTCTTCCACACTTTTTCCTTCCACTCAACTTTCTGTTAACATGCTTGGATACAGCACTCTGTGAACAGCCAGCTTCTTTGGCAATGAATGTTTGTGGCTTACCCTCCTTGTGAAGGGTGTCAATGATTGTCTTCTGGACAACTGTCAGATCAGCAGTCTTCCCCATGATTGTGTAGCCTAGTGAACCAAACTGAGAGACCATTTTGAAGGCTCAGGAAACCTTTGCAGGTGTTTTGAGTTGATTAGCTGATTGGCATGTCACCATATTCTAATTTTGTGAGATAGTGAATTGGTGGGTTTTTGTTAAATGTGAGCCAAAATCATCACAATTAAAAGAACCAAAGACTTAAACTACTTCGGTCTGTGTGCACTGAATTTATTTAAATACACGATTTTCACAATTTGAGTTGAATTACTGAAATAAATAAACTTTTCCACGACATTCTAATTTATTGAGATGCACCTGTATATTCACAGATTCAAACTTCCTGGATCAAAAACTCATAAGCGAAACGTTGTTAAAACACAAACGACAACTACTTCAAACCGTAGTAAGCAAAACGAGCCATCCTTCAAGCTGGACAAATAACATTGGTCTCTACGTGCAGCCAGCTGTGAGATGAATACACATGGACTGTCTACAAAGTGCAACACCGAAAAGCGATACTACAAAAATATTCAATAACTTTACTCTTATACAGTGTAGTACCATCAAATTCAGATCACACATCAGTGGTCCCCTGTTGGTTGTACTACAACATTAAGTTTGGAAAAATGTGCTTTTGCATAATTTTGGGGAATTTTAATTAGGAAAAATTTTCAATAACTTTACTCTTATACAGTATAGTACCATCAAATTCAGATCACACATCAATGGTCCCCTGTCGGTTGTACTACAACATTAAGTTTGGAAAAATGTGCTTTTGCATAATTTTGGGGAATTTTAATTAGGAAAAATTTTCAATAACTTTACTCTTATACAGTATAGTACCATCAAATTCAGATCACACATCAATGGTCCCCTGTCGGTTGTACTACAACATTAAGTTTGGAAAAATGTGCTTTTGCATAATTTTGGGGAATTTTAATTAGGAAAAATTTTCAATAACTATACTCTTATACAGTATAGTACCATCAAATTCATTTCACACATCAGTGGTCTCCTGTTGGTTATACTACAACACTTAGTTGGGGTAAAAAGGCTTTTGCATAATTTGGGGGATTTTTTTTTTTTTTTGGAAAAATATTCAATAAATTTACTCTTATGCAGTGTAATGTCACCAAAATCACTTCACACATCAATGGTCCCCTGTTGACTGTACTATAACACTTAGTTTGGAAAAATTTTCTTTTGCATAATTTTGGCAAATTTTTATTTGGAAAAATATTCAATAATTACTCTTATGCAGTGTAGTACCATCAAATTCAGTTCAAACACCAGGGGTCTACTGTTGGTTATACTACAACACTTAGTTGGGGTAAAAAAGCTTTAGCATAATTTTGGGGAAATTTTTTCTAGAAAAAATATTCAATAACTTTTATGCAGTGTAATGTCAAAAAAAAAAAAAACAAACAAACAAAAAAAAAAACACTTCACACATCAATGGTCTCCTGTTGGTTATACTACAACACTTAGTTAGGGTAAAAAGTCTTTTGCATAATTTTGGGGAATTTTTATTAGGAAAAAAATTCAATAACTTTACTCTTATATAGTGTAGTACCATCAAATTCAGATCACACATAAGCGGTCCCCTGTTGGCTGTACTACAACACTTAGTTTGGAAAAATGTGTTTTTGGATAATTTTGGGGACTTTTTATTATGAAGAATATTCAATAACTTCACTCTTATACAGTGTAGTACCATCAAATTCAGTTCACACATCAATGGTCTCAAGTTGGTTGTTCTACAACACTTAGTTTGGATAAATGTGCTTTTGCATAATTTGGAGGAATTTTTATTGGGAAAAATATTCAATAACTACTATAATGGAGTGTAATATCACCAAAATCACTTCACACATCAATGGTCTCCTGATGGTTATACAACAACACTTAGTTTGGAAAAATGTGCTTTTGCATAATTTTGGGGAATTTTTGTAGGAAAAAAATTCAATAAATTTACTCTTATACAGTGTAGTATCATCAAATTCAGATCAAACATCAGTGGTCCCCTTTGGTTGCACTACAATACTTAGTTTGGAAATATTTGCTTTTGCATAATTTTGGTGAATTATTATTGGGAAAAATATTCAATAACTTTACTCTTATGCAGTATAGTACCATCAAATTCAGTTCAAACACCAGGGGTTTACTGTTTGTTATAACTACAACACTTAGTTACGGTAAAAAGGCTTTTGCATAAATTTGGGGAACGTTTTTTCTTTTTGGAAAATATTCAATAACTTTACCTTTAAGCAGTGTAATGTCAACAAAACCACTTCACACATCAATGGTCTCCTAATGGTTATACTACAACAATTAGTTTGGAAAAATATGTTTTTGCATAATTTTGGGGAATTTGTATTAGGAAAAAATATTCAACAACTTTACTTTTATGCAGTGTAGTACCATCAAATTCAGTTCAACCACCAGGGGTCTCCTGTTGTAATGTAAACAAAAACACTTCACACATCAATGGTCTTCTGCTGGTTATAGGACAACATTTAGTTTGGAAACAATTTGCTTTTGCATAATTTTTGGGGAATTTTTATTATGAAACATATTCAATTCTTATGCAGTGTAGTGTCCCCAAAATCATTTCACACATCAATGGTCTCTAGTTGGTTGTACTATAACACTTAGTTTAGATAAATGTGCTTTTGCATAATTTTGGGGAATTGTTATTGGGAAAAATATTAAATAACTTTACTCTTATGCAGTGTAATGTCACCAAAATCACTTCAGACATCAATGGTCTCCTGTTGGATAAACTATAACACTTGGGGTAAAAAGGCTTTTGCATAAATTTGGAGAATTTTTTTTTTTGGAAAAGATATTCAATAACTTTACTTTTAAGCAGTGTAATGTCAACAAAACCACTTCAGACATCAATGGTCTCCTATTGGTTATACTAAAACAATTAGTTTGGAAAAATGTGCTTTGCATAATTTTGGGAAATTTGTATTAAAAAAAATATTCAATAATTTCACTCTTACACAATGTAGTACCATCAAATTCAGTTCAACCGCCAGGGGTCTCCTGTTGGTTATACTACAACACTTAGTTTGGAAAAATGTGCTTTTGCATAATTTTGGGAAATTTGTATTAGGAAAAATATTCAATAATTTCACTCTTACACAATGTAGTACCATCAAATTCAGTTCAACCGCCAGGGGTCTCCTGTTGTTTATACTACAACACTTAGTACGGAAAACAATTATTTTGCAATTTTTTTTAGAATTTTTGTAGGACAAATATTCAGTAACTACTCTTATACAGTGTAGTACCATCAAATTCAGATCACACATCAGTGGTCCCCTGTTGGTTGTACTACAACACTTAGTTTTGAAAAATTTGCTTTTGCATAATTTTGGCGAATTTTTATTGGGAAACATATTCAATAACTTTACTCTTATGCAGTGTAGTATCATCAAATTCAGTTCAAACACCAGGGGTCTACTGTTGGTTATACTACAACACTTAGTGTAAATAGGCTTTTGCATAATTTTGGGGAATTTTTATTAGGAAAAATATTCAATAACTTTACTCTTATACAGTGTAGTACCATCAAATTCAGTGCACACATCAGTGGTTCCCTATCTGTCACTCACTCGACGTTGTGTTGATGTAGTGACACTAGGGGTCGAACTTGGGAGCCCCAAACACCTCTGATATTTGAGAAAATGCCAATGAGAATTGGTGAGTGGAATTTGCATGCCACTCCCCCAGATATACGGGTATAAAAGTAGTCTGCTTGCATCCACTCATTCAGATTTGTTCTTCTGAGCCGATCAGTGTAGAGCTTCCCACTGGCGTTCCATTCACCTCTAAAAGTGTACAAGCTGTTGGATATACGGTGCATTACAGCGGGTTCTCTCTCCTCGCACAGATAAGTGCAGAGAACGCCCATTTGGGGCTTCAGCAGCCACACTAAGAGTAAGCACTGACAGAGAGCATCTTTTTAAAAATGCCTTTCCATCTACGTGCAGTTCCTGGTTGTGGTTGGTGTCTTTCATCCTCTGACAGCCACAATCGCTGTCTCGTGTGTATCGGCCGTAGTCACGCTGAGACAGCGTTCGTGGGTGGCTCATGTTCTCACTGTGAGAACGTGACCATGGCATCTTTCTTTCAGAGAAAGACACTTCAGCCACTCCCCATCCTGGTCCTTCTGCTAACATGCACAAGGCCGTGGCGGTTAGCGCTGGGGGCGATTTGGGGGCTTTAATGGGAACATTTCCGCCGGGTGAATCCCCACAGACCTCCCATTCCCCAGCACGCTCGTTTCCACTGGTCTAGTTCACGGATGAGTCAAGTGGCTCGCCCTAGGGCGGGCTTAATGTCTCATTCGGGGCTCGCGATGAGGATAAGGTATCGATCACAGCATCGGAGAGCGTGCCCAGTCAGAGGCCGACGTGGCACTGATGGCCATGCTTGCCCGGGCCACCGCAAGTGTCAGGTTGGAGTGGAACCCTCTACTCTGCCCTGAGCATTCGCGGCTGGACGATTGGTTCCCTGGCTCAGAGTGCCGCACACAGCCCCACTCTGCCCCAGTTCCTTTCTCCCCGGAGGTGCATAAGCAGCTCACAAAGTCGTGGTGGGCACCTTTTTACTGCCCAGTCCCGTTTCTTGGGGTCTACCGCTCTCACTACCCTCAATGGCGGGGCGGCCAGGGGGTATATGGAGGTTCCTCGGGTGGAGCAGGCGATTATGGTGCACACGTGCCCGCGAAATACTGCCACCAGGCGGAATCGTCCTAGGTTTCCACCCAGGGCCTGTAAATTCACTTCTTCCTTGATGGCCAAGGTTTACAGTGATGCTGGACACGCCACCTCCGCCTTGCATGCCGTGGCCATCCTGCAGGCCCACCAAGCCAAGGCTCTGGAAGAGCTGCACGAGGGTAGTACTGACCCAGGATTGATGCAGGAGTTGTGCTCAGCAAACGACTTCAACTTGCGGGTGACGAAGGTCATGGCGTGGGCTCTAGGGCAGGCGATGTCCACTATGGTGATGCAGGAGTGCCACCTGAGGCTCAAACTTGCAGAGATGAGTGGTGCTGACAAGGTCCGCTTTCATGACGCCCTCATCTCTCAAGGTGTCGCATTTGGCGACACTGCCGAGGACTTTTCCCAGCAGTTCTCGGTAGTCAAGAAACAGACAGAGACGATCCAGCACATCCTGCTGATTCCTCCACCACCTACAGGCAGCCGAGAACCAGTACCCCATCTGCTTGTCGCCGAGGGCGTCCACCAGCGGCAGCAACACCAGCTCCGCCACAGCCCGAGCCAGTGGCTCAGCCTCAGCGTAGAGCCTCCCACAGGAAGTTGACGCCCCCCGCCCCCAGTTTTTTTATGCAACCAATGTCGTCATCAGATTTAGACTCCAACTCCAAAACCTCAGTCCACTGTGGGTTCACATTAGGCTCAAAGATTAACATTGAATCTTCTTTCAATGGACGTGTCTGTACTCTGGGCTCTGTTTAGGCACGTGGACTTTGTCCTTTATTGTCTTCACCAGATACTCACACGACATTTCTGCATGATCAATCGATCAATAAAGGCTTACACTTTTTCTCTTTCAACACCAGGAAGTACTGTTCTCAAATTCATTGGCATTTGACTGGGTCAATTCATTGTTGTGCACTATCAAAATCAAATCAAATCACTTTTATTGTCACACAACCATAAACACAAGTGCAATAGTGTGTGAAATTCATGGGTGCATTTCCGAGCAACATAGTAGTCATGACAGTGATGGGACTTATACCAATTTACAATAAACAGATTTACGACACAATTTAAAATCTAATATATACATAATTACACATACAAATAAACACAATATACAAATAATAACATACAATGTACAGTATACAATACACACAATATAGAATACACATTATACAATAAAAAAGTATATATAGTATATATAAAATGTATAGTAGGTTGTATTGTACTGTATTGACATTCAGGCTGTTGGCTGATAGTAAGTTGCCAGTGTGTTGTTGAGAGAATATAATATAATACTAATATAATTTATGACAGTCCGGTGTGAGGTATAAGAGTAATAAAGTGCAGTGCTGATGTATTTTGATCATGGGAGATCAAGAGTTCAAAAGTCTGATTGCTTGGGGGAAGAAGCTATCATGAAGTCGGCTGGTGCGGGTCCTGATGCTGCAATACCGCCTGCCTGATGGTAGCAGTGAGAACAGCCCATGGCCCGGGTGGCTGGAGTCTCTGATGATCCTCTGAGCTTTTTTCTTACACAACCTGGTATATATGTCCTGGAGGGATGGAAGCTCACTTCCGATGATGTGTCTGGCAGTTCGCACCACCCTTTGCAGTGCTTTGTGGTTGTGGGCGGTGCTATTGCCATACCAGGCGGAGATGCAGCCAGTCAGGATGCTCTCTACAGTGCAGGCGTAGAACCGTGTGAGTATGTGGCGGTTCATTCCAAACTTCCTCAGCCGTCTCAGGAAGAAGCAGCGCTGATGAGCTTTCTTCACAATGCCTTCAGTGTGGATGGACCACGTGAGTTCCTCAGTGATGTGGACACCGAGGAACTTGAAGCTGCTGACTCTCTCCACTGGTGCTCCATTGATGGTGATGGGACTGTGTTCTCTATCTCTTCTCCTTAAGTTCACCACAAGCTCCTTTGTCTTGCTGACGTTGAGGGAGAGGTTGTGCTCCTGAAACCAGTTTGTCAGAGTGTGCACCTCCTCTCTGTAGGCTGTTTCATCATTGTCAGTGATCAGACCTACCACCGTCGTATCATCAGCAAACTTAATGATGGCATTGGAGCTGTGTGTTGCCACACAGTCATGTGTGTACAGGGAATACAGAAGTGGGCTGAGAACACATCCCCACTCCAGTGTTGAGGGTCATTGATGAGGAGATGTGACTGCCCATTCTAACCACCTGGCGTCTGCTTGACAGGAAGTCCAGGATCCAGCTGCACAGTGAGCTGTTTAAGCACAGAGCCCGGAGTTTCTCATCAAGCTTGGAGGGCACTATGGTGTTGAATGCTGAGCTGTAGTCTACAAACAGCATTCTCACATAAGTGTTCTTTTTTTTTTCAAGGTGGGAAAGAGCAGTGTGTATTGTAGATGCAATGGCATCATCAGTGGAGCGGTTGTTGCGGTAAGAAAACTGCAATGGATCTAGTGATGGAAGCAGCACAGAGCAGATGTAATCTCTGATTAGTCTCTCAAAGCATTTGCTGATGATGGGGGTCAGAGCAACAGGACGCCAGTCATTTAAGCAAGTGATTTTGGATTGCTTTGGAACAGGCACAATGGTGGACGTTTTAAACATGTGGGGACTACAGACAAAAAGAGGGAAAGGTTGAAAATGTCCATAAAAACACCAGCCAGTTGGTTCGCGCACGCTCTAATGACG
Source organism: Myxocyprinus asiaticus (assembly GCF_019703515.2). Taxonomy (NCBI): domain Eukaryota; kingdom Metazoa; phylum Chordata; class Actinopteri; order Cypriniformes; family Catostomidae; genus Myxocyprinus; species Myxocyprinus asiaticus. The sequence continues at coordinate 39,079,261 of NC_059373.1, forward strand.
CGGCCCGGAATGCCGTCTGGACTTTGCGGATATTCACCCGTCAGAAGGATCGGGTTACATCTGCTACAGAGACGGAGAGTGAACTAACCTCTGTAGCTTCGGCCGCGAGAGCTCTCTCCGCGAGGGCAGTGTCATTTCCCTCGATACGAGCATAAAAAGTATTTAGCTCATCCAGGAGAGAGGCAGCGGTGTTCACGGCGGAATTTTTATTCCCTTTAAAGTCCGTGATGATATTAATTCCCTGCCACATGCTTCTGGAGTTGGTGGTGTTGAACTGTCCTTCAATCTTGTTCCTGTACTGACGTTTTGCTGTTTTTCAGAGGGCATAACTGGCTTGTTTATGCTCCTCCGCGTTCCCGGAATTAAAAGTGGATGTCCGCGCATCAAGTGCCGTGCGAACATCGCTATTAACCCAAGGTGTCTGGTTTGGGTAGATCCGTATTGTTCTGGTCGGAATGACGTCCTCTATGCACTTTCTGATGAAACACGTTACGCTATCAGCGTAAAGCTTGATGTCGTCATCAGAGGCGGACCGGAACATCTCCCAGTCCGTGTGATCAAAACAGTCTTGTAGTGTAGAGTCTGATTGGTCCGACCAGCACTGGATCGTTCTGAGGGTGGGTGATTCCTGTTTCAGTTTCTGCCTGTAAGCGGGCAGAAGCAGAATGGAAGAGTAGTCCGATTTGCCAAATGGTGGGCGGGGGAGGGATTTGTAGCCATCCCGGAAGGGAGAGTAGCAATGGTCCAAAACCCGGTCCCCTCGTGTGTTAAAACTAATGTGTTGGTGGTATTTTGGTGCGACTGATTTGAAACTGGCTTTATTAAAAGTCCCCGGTCACAATGAACGCGGCCTCAACAATGAACAGTTCCTTGAGTGCCCGGTCTGTGTCGGCTTGTGGCGGGATGTACACAGCAGTGATAATGACTGCTGTGAATTCCCTCGGTAGCCAGAATGGTCGACACAGAAGCATGAAAAATTCCAGATCAGGAGAGCAGAAAGACTTGCTAGAATGTATGTTCCTCTGATCACACCAGGATTTGTTCATCGTAAAACATACACCACCACCTCTGCTTTTACCTGAGAGGTCTTTCACTCTGTCCGCTCGGTGCACGGAGAACCCCGCGGGTTCAATGGCTGAATCTGGAATCTCAGCAGACATCCAAGTTTCCGTAAGGCAGATAATGCAGCAGTCCCTCGTCTCTTGATGGAAAGAGATCTGCGCTCTCAGCTCACAGAGCTAGTTGTCCAGAGACTGAACATTTGCCAGTAGAGTCTTTTTATACGACGTCTTACTCTGATGAGAACGCCGGCTCTGTTTCCCCTTTTCCTTTTACATTTTCGTGGCCGGGCTGCCCAGACAAAGGGCTCCGCTGGTGTGTCTATCTGCTCAATCACATTGTATCCAATGATAGGACGACAAAGATGTCTGCCCCTCATCACTAACACAGGTATGATGAGTTCTTTTGCTTTCACTTCATTTGACACTAACCCAAAAGTGACTTCTATCCACCTATGTAGGGTATGCTCTGCCCATTTGCTGCCACAAGGTGAAGATCTTCAGGCACATCAATTACCTTTGAAAAATCTCTCAGTCTTACATTTGGTAAGTGCTCATTTTTCCACAGTTCATCTACAATACACACTTGAGATCCTGTATCCCATAAAGCATCTACTCGCAACCCTTGAATGCAACACTGGACAAGGCACTCTTTCCCTACAAGTGCAGCACAAGCAGGTTTGTTTGGTCTTAGTTTCTTCTTAGATGATGCAGCATGTACATTTGTGCTGCAAAACTGTTTGCACTGTTTTCTATGGTTAGTCCAATGATCTGCTTGACACGCTTTTGAGCAGTACAGTGTGTGCTTACAGGTTGCACATTGTCTCATTTTGAAGTCTGGATTTGTTACACCACAATATGCACAGCTCTGAGGGGAACTTTTCCCTCCCTGTCCCACAGTCATGACCCTGTCTCGCTTAAAGAGTTTTCTCTGTATGATGTTGGCATTCTCACTCTACAGCCAGCCAGAAAATGGTTGCTGCTGCCACATCTATAAGGGTGAGCACAGTACACATCCAAAACACTTTGCTGACAAGCCAGTCATTTTCTTACATAGGCAGGGGGATGGTTTGAAGGATGACAGTAACTTTGAAATGGAAACCATTGTTGATTTTGAATGGTCTCCCTTCTCTGACCATAGGGTGGCCAATAACCTTGAGGTAGGTATTGAGGCTGGAGTTGCAACGGGCTGGTTTGGTCTCTTACTTGGGTGGGACACTGTGCTGACATGAGCTGAGGATGTTTAATGGACTCCTTAATTTTAGAAACTTCTGCACTGATATCCTTCAACAATGCCATATCTGAGTGTATTTCCTATAGCTGACTTAAAATGTCAGGTTCAGCTTTCTCCGTTTTCTTCGGACACTGTGTCTTCCCTTTCTTTTCAACAGTAACATCACTGGATTGGACTGAATTTGCTTTGGCAGGATACTGCTGGACTACAAGCTTCTTTTTACTTTGATGGTCAGTTTCATTTGCACAAGCAATATTGACTTCGTCAAAGAGCGGTTCATCACTCACATCAGTTTGTGTCAGGTAGGGTTGCAGGCCACTTCTGATACTGTAATTTTGTTGGCCGGTAAAGACGCGAAGAAATGTACTCTGAACTAGAACAGGGGTCATACTTCAAAGTGGATTCAGCTTCCTGTCTAGACGGCGAACAAGAAAGCTTCGTTGAGCCTCTTTGCTGCTCCGTACCTCTTAGGTATGTTGTTTATAGAATTCAGTTCTTGGTAGTGTGCTCGTAGTTTTCGTCTTTAGATGGGCAAGGTAAGGTTTGTTTTTCCCTCCCGATTACTATGCAGCTGCAATCCAGGTGCTATTGCTCTTATTACATCATCAACTATTTAAATTTCAGAAAACAATCTGCTCAGCTCATGTTCAATTTGATGAGCTTAACTGGAAAATGTGAGTTTGTCTTTTTGTCCAGGTTCACCAAACTGGCCTGATATTTTTAACTCTGTTCCACGGAGACATGACTGGTTGGGCTGGTGCTGGATGCAGATTTAAACTGCTGTTTTGCTGTATGATACACTTACAAAAATCAAGAGTTCATGGCAAATTTGCTGCAGACTTGCAGCAAATTTGCCACTAATAATTTTCAAATGCAAATGAGGTTTGTGGTAAACTTGCAGCAATTGTGAATCACAAGCTCATTTGCATGTGAAAATAATTAGCGGCAAATTTGTGGAAAGTTTGTGGCTAGTTTAGATTTTTTTGGAAGGGTAGGGCTTTGCTGTGTTTCGATTTTGCTGTGTGCCAGTGTTTTGCTGTTTGCTATTCATTGTGTTCTGTTTTTGTTGAATCAACTTTCGCAAGGCTAACTGTAGACTCTGTAGACAAGACTCTTTTTGCAGTTTTTCCTACTGAATCTGCAGTCTGAGCTACTGAATCAACAGTCATTTGCTTATATGTCTGTGCTGCATATGTTCCGAACCATTTTCATTAGTCTGCTGAAGTTCACAGATTTTGTCTTTTAGACAGCAGTTCTGACATTTCATCATCATTGATTTCCTCTAGCCCCTCCCTCTCTAGATGTCTCTTGATAGAGGATATAATAAATGAGTGGCTTTTGCTGATTACACTCTCATGCAATACTCAGGAATTTACATAATTCCACAAGATTTTCTTTGGACGATGCATACAATGCTCCTATCACCTCAAGTTTCAAGTCCTCTAACTGATCAATTTTTCACTCAAACTTTGAATTGCACAGTGTGATGCAGAATATGTCCTTAGCTGATTGGGATGTTGCAGCGCTCCTAGTATTAACGATTAACCTCAGATTGCAAGCACTCTCTCCTGGCTCCTCTCCCTGGCTCAACACGGCCACTGGACATCCTCACTCTGCCGCTCTCCATAGCTGAGTTGTAGGCTGAATGACACTGGAGGTAGACTGTCATCACTGGAAGCCGACCCTCACTACATTCATCCTCGTTAGGGCCTCCAAAATGTAGCACCCTCACCACCTGATTAGGGGAAATATAAAGTTTTCAGGACATGGAGCTGCTGCTTCACTGCCAGTCTCTGTATTGTCTGACTTAAACGAAATCATTAAAAGCATATTAAGTATATTTTCTGATCAACTGAATCAATATAGGACAAACATGAGTGACAGAGCATTGGTTTTAGCTTACATGACATAATTAGAATTATGTAACTTTACACACAAGGCATTTCTTCAGATTTCTTTTAAACAAACAAAACAATTATTTTAACTACATTTTTAAGGTATTTTTAGATTTACATGAACTTTATATGTCCAATTTTTTATATATAATAACTCTTATATGAATTGTAACACTTCCACAAATGTACATTCTGCTTTATAAACTAATGCGCTCTTTTTTCACACATGTATTTTTCACAAACCCCATTTGACACTGTCTGCATATTTATACAGGGATGTACATATGTATATCAAACGTCATGGTTACTTGTGTAACCTCCATTCCCTGATGGAGGGAACGAGACGTTGTGTCGATGTAGTGACACTAGGGGTCACTCTTGGGAGCCCAAGACACCTCTGGTCTTGGATAAAAGGCCAATGAAAATTGGCGAATGGTATTTGCATGCCACTCCCCCGGACATACGGGTATAAAAGGAGCTGGTATGCAACCACTCACTCAGGTTTTATGCTGAGGAGCCGAGACAAGGTCCGGCCATTTCAGCGGGTAGTTCAGCGTTGTGGCAGGAGGGACAAAACGTCTCGTTCCCTCCTTCAGGGAACGGAGGTTACACAAGTAACCATGACGTTCCCTATCTGTCACTCACTCGACGCTGTGTCGATGTAGTGACACTAGGGGTCCCTATACGAAACACCACAACTAGCTGAACTGTGTTATGTGAACTGGCGGTGTGTGGTGGGCAGACCACTGTGTGCCTCATAGCCAGCACACCAGGTCGACACGTAACCTCCCCCAACATAGTTATGAGTGTTGAACGGCCCTTTGGGGACAAGTCGACTACCCAAAAGATAGAGACAGGCTAACCAAGTCGTGGCCTCTTTTCCCCTTCTTTTTTCCACTCCCTAAAAAAGACGGGGGATTATCCGAATGGGCCACCAGGTCTAGTCGGGGGGTGTCCCTCCCTAGGGGAGGACACCGCGGAGACCACAATTCTTTCCGACCATGTGGAGAGTCTTCAAGGTAGATCCTATCCAACGGGGGAGGAGTTACTACAAACATGGAGACTGGGGCAGAGGAGCTCTGCCAAAGGAAGATGCAATTTGCCAACAGGGAAATGAATTAGCGGAAGATATACAAATTGCATGGGGTTAGCCTTACAGGGAACCGCCACATGCGGAGAACCTACCCCAGAACAGGACTCTTAGTTAGCACGGGTACTGGGCCGGCAGCGAGTCTCTCCGAAAATTCGACTGCCACAGGGCTCGGAGGAAGTCAACCAGGGAACAAAGTTTGTGAACACTACTGGGAATTAATGGCGCACGTCTTCAGCTCAAAAGGAGGTGGAAGTCGCTATTTGCAAACGATACACCCGGCCAGCTATCCCAGGATTATCCGCTTGTATTGCGTGCCACTACCTGGGATGAAACCGGTTCCACCCAGAGGTTGTAGAACCTTGCAAAGGTGTTGGATGTTGCCCAGCCCGCTGCTCTGCAAATGTCTGTTATAGAGGCACCCCTGGCCAGGGCCCAGGAGGCCACTACACCCCTGGTAGAATAGGCTCGTAGCCCTACCGGGGGCGGCATGTCCTGGTCGTGATATGCCATAGCTATGGCATCAATGAGCCAGTGGGCGATCCTCTGCTTGGAGACAGCACTTCCTTTCCGCTGCGTACCAAAGCAGACAAGGAGCTGCTCAGAGATTCTAAAGCGCTGCGTGCGATCCAAATAGATGCGTAAAGCCCGCACTGGACACAGCAACAATAGGGCTGGGTCTGCCTCCTCCTGGGGCAGTGCTCGCAGGCTCACCACCTGATCCCTGAACCTTGGGCACATAGAACGGGCGGGGTCTCAGGATCACGTGAGAGTAGCCTAGACCAAAATCCAGGCAAGATTCGCTGACAGAGAACGCTTGCAGTTCTCCTACCCTCTTGATGGAAGTGAGCGCAGTCATGAGGGCAGTCTTCGAGGAGAGTGCCTTAAGCTCAGCTGATTGCAAAGCCTCAAAGGGGGCTCTCTGTTGACCCTGAAGAACTACAGAGAGGTCCCATGAGGGGATGAGGCGCAGTCTGGAGGGATTCAGCCTCCTGAAGCCTCTCAGGAACCTGATTATCAGGTCATGCTTACCGTCGACTGCGTCGTGGTGTGCTGCTATGGTGGCAAAGTACACCTTCAAGGTGGAAGGGGACAGCCTCCCTTCCAACCTCTCCTGCAGAAAGGCAAGCACTGATCCGACTGCGCATCTCTGGGGGTCTTCCCGTCCGAAAGAACACCACTTAGCGAACAGATGCCACTTAAAGGCATACAGGCGCCTCGTAGAGGGAGCCCTAGCCTGAGTGATCGTGTCTACCACCGCGGGTGGTAGACCGTTTAGGTTTTCCGCATCCCATCCAGGGGCCAGACATGGAGATTCCAGAGGTCTGGGTGCGGGTGCCAGATGGTGCCCCGTCCCTGAGAAAGAATGTACATACAACAAGAGTGCAGACAGCCTTAGCGGTTGACATATGCTACTGCTGCCGTGTTGTCTCTCTGAACTAACACGTGCTTGCCCTGGATCAATGTCCGAAACCTCCGCAGGGCGAGCAGAATTGCCAACAACTCGAGGCAGCTGATGTGCCAATGCAGTCGCGGGCCTGTGCACAAGCCAGCGGCTGCGTGCTCGTTGCAAACATCGCCCCAGCCCGTTTTGGAGGCGTCCGTCATGACCACGACGCTGCCTGGAGACCAGTTCTAGGGGAACACCTGCCCATAGAAACGAGAGATATCAGTCCAAGGGCTGAAAAGAAGGTGACAGACCGGCGTGATGACCACGCGATGTGTCCCGCAGCACCATGCCCATCTCGGGACTCGAGACTGAAGCCTGAAGTGCTGAAGCGGTCTCATATGCATCAACCCGAGCGGGGTGGCCACCACTGAGGATGCCATATGCCCCAGGAGCCTCTGAAAGAATTTCAGTGGAACCGCTGTTTTCTGTTTGAACACCTTCAAACAGGCCAGCACCGACTGGGCGCACTCGTTCGTGAGGCCAACTCCAAACCGAGGAAAGAGATGCTCTGAACCGGGAGGAGCTTGCTCTTTTCCCAGTTGAGCACCAAGTCCCTGTGTGCACACAACAAGTCCCGAGAGTGAGCTAGGATTAGCCAGTCATCGAGATAGTTGAGAATGCGAATGCCCACTCCCCTTAAAGGGGCAAGTGCTGCCTCTGCGACCTTCGTGAAGACACGAGAAAACAAGGACAGCCCGAAAGGGAGGACCTTGTACCGATACGCCTGACCCTCGAATGCAAACCGCAGGAAGGGTCTGTGTCGAGGTAGAATCGAGACTTGTAAGTACGCATCCTTCAGGTCTACCGCCGCGAACCAATCTTGATGCTGGACACTCGCCAGCATGCATTTTGCGTCAGCATCTTGAACGGGAGTCTGTGTAAAGCCCGGTTCAGTACTCGCAGGTTCAAGATTGGCCGCAACCCACCACCTTTTTTCGGTACAATGAAGTAGGGGCTGTAAAATCCAAAGTAGCAGCGTTTTCATCCTTCACCAAGGTGAAGTGGATACTGCTGAACCTGGGCGGATGCCTGGTGAACTGAATCGCGTAGCGGATTTGGACGGTCCGGACCAGCCATCGCGACGGATTGGAAAACGCAAGCCACGCATCCAAGCTCCGCACGAGGGGGACCAAAGGGACAGTCTCGCTGGACGTACTGGCAGGTGGGGCCTCGCGGCAGGGCGGAGCTCGAGGTGCCACACCATGTCGTGGCCGTGCTGAGTTAAGGGACATCGAAGTACTTACCTGGCTCCTTGTGACCACCCCCGGAACAGCCTGGGACGGGGGAGGAAGAGGCCTGTCCTCGTGACCTTTAATAAAGCCAGTTTAAAATCAGTCGCACCAAAATATCACCAGCACATTAGTTTCAACACACGAGGGGACCGGGTTTTGGACCATTGCTACTCTCCCTTCCGGGATGGCTACAAATCCCTCCCCTGCCCAACCATTTGGCAAATCGGACCACTCTTCCATTCTGCTTCTGCCCGCTTACAGGTAGAAATTGAAACAGGAAGCACCCACCCTCAGAACGATCCAGTGCTGGTCGGACCAGTCAGACTCTACGCTACAAGACTGTTTTGATCACACGGACTGGGAGATGTTCCGGTCTGCCTCTGATGACGACATCGAGCTTTACGCTGATAGCGTAATGTGTTTCATCAGAACGTGCGTAGAGGACGTCGTTCCGACCAGAACTGTACGAATCTATCCGAATCAGAAACCTTGGATCAATAGCGATGTTCGTGCGGCACTTAATGTGCGGACCTCCGCTTTTAATTCCGGGAACGCGGAGGAGCATAAACAAGCCAGTTATGCCCTCCGAAAAACTATCAAAACAGCAAAACGCCAGTACAGGAGCAAGATTGAAGGACAGTTTAACACCACCAACTCTAGAAACATGTGGCAGGGAATTAACATCATCACAGACTTTAAAGGGAATAAAAACTCCGCCATGAACACCGCTGCCTCTCTACCGGATGAGCTAAATACTTTTTATGCTCGTTTTGAGGGAAATAACACCGCCCTCGCGGAGAGAGCTTTCGCGACTGAAGCTACAGAGGTTAGTTCACTCTCCGTCTCTGTAGTGGATGTAACACGATCCTTCCGACGGGTGAATATCCGCAAAGCCGCTGGCCCAGACAGCATTCTGGGCCGCGTCATCAGAGCGTGCGCGAACCAGCTGGCTGGTGTTTTTACGGACATTTTCAACCTTTCCCTCTCTTTGTCTGTAGTCCCCACATGCTTTAAAACATCCACCATTGTGCCTGTTCCAAAACAATCAAAAATAACTTGTTTAAATGACTGGCGTCCTGTTGCTCTGACCCCCATCATCAGCAAATGTTTTGAGAGACTAATCAGAGATTACATCTGCTCTGTACTGCCACTCTCTCTTGAGCTGCTGCAGTTTGATTACCGCAACAACCGCTCCACTGATGATGCCATTGCATCTACAATACACACTGCTCTCTCCCACCTGGAAAAAAAGAACACTTATGTGAGAATGCTGTTTGTAGACTACAGCTCAGCATTCAACACCATAGTGCCCTCCAAGCTAGATGAGAAACTCCAGGCTCTGGGCTTAAACAGCTCGCTGTGCAGCTGGATCCTGGACTTCCTGTCAAGCAGACGCCAGGTGGTTAGAATAGGCAGCAACATCTCATCACTGCCCCTCAACACTGGAGCCCCGCAGGGCTGTGTTCTCAGCCCACTACTGTATTCCCTGTACACACATGACTGTGTGGCAACACATAGCTCCAATGCCATCATTAAGTTTGCTGATGACACGAAGGTGGTAGGTCTGATCACTGACAATGATGAAACAGCCTACAGAGAGGAGGTACACATTCTGACACACTGGTGTCAGCAGCACAACCTCTCCCTCAACGTCAGTAAGACAAAGGAGCTTGTGGTGGACTTCAGAAGAAAAGACAGAGAACACAGTCCCATCACCATCAATGGAGCACCAGTGGAGAGAGTCAGCAGCTTCAAGTTCCTGGGTGTCCACATCACTGAGGAACTCACATGGTCCATCCACACTGAAGTCGTTGTGAAGAAGGCTCATCAGCACCTCTTCTTCCTGAGATGGCTGAGGAAGTTTGGAATGAACCGCCACATCCTCACACGGTTCTACACCTGCACTGTGGAGAGCATCCTGACTGGCTGTATCTCCGCCTGGTACGGCAATAGCACATCCCACAACCGCAAAGCACTGCAAAGGGTGGTGCAAACTGCCAGACACATCATCGGACGTAAGCTTCCCTCCCTCCAGGAAACATATACAAGGCGGTGTGTGAAAAAAGCTCGGAGGATCATCAGAGACTCCAGCCACCCGAGCCATGGGCTGTTCTCACTGCTACCATCAGGTAGGCGGTATCGCAGCATCAGGACCCGCACCAGCCGACTCCATGATAGCTTCTTCCCCCAAGCAATCAGACTTTTGAACTCTTGATCTCCCATGATCAAAATACATCAGCACTGCACTTTATTACCCTTACTCTTTTATCTCACACCGGACTGTCATAAATTATATTATTAATATTATATTATGTTCTCTCTTAACAACTGACTATCAACCGACAGCCTGAATGTCAATACAGTACTATACTGTACATTCTGTATATATATATATATATATATATATATATATATATATATATATATATATATACACACTTTTTTATATATTTTTATTTTTTACTTTTTTTGAATAATGTAGTGCGTCTATATAGTGCGTATTGTATACTGTACAGTGTATGTTATTATTTGTATATTGTTGAGTGTAATTATGTGTATAACAGATGTTTAAATTGTGTTGTGTTAATTTGATGTTATTGTAAATTGGTATATGTCTCATCACTGTCACGACTGCTATGTTGATCGGAACTGCACCCAAGAATTTCACACACCATTGCACTTGTGTATATGGCTGTGTGACAATAAAGTGATTTGATTTGATTTTTGATTTGACCCGTGGAGACTGTCACATCGGGGGCGGATTTGTGCCACAGCTGGGCGCTCAGGGGTGGAAGACCGCCGCTGGAGCGCCAAACCTACCAAATAAGGTGGTGAACGGTGGTCGTGATGACAGCCGTGCACACCGGATACGTGACCCAGGGAACAAGGAAACCGCTCTTGCTGAACTTTGGGTACTGCAGCACAATTAAATGCAAAGGTAACAAAACCATTCTCCTCCTGGCCCTCGACCGGGGAATGGAGTGGTCTGCTTACCAGCTCCTGAGCAGCGGGTTTCATCGTCCCTTGGTCACCCATCTCAGGAGTGCTTTGAAGCCTTTCACGGGCGGGCTGCGGTGGAGCCGGTGCAGTCACCGCAGGGGGACGCCCTTGGCGACGAGCAGACGGGGTGTGGGATCTTGAGCTGCGCCGGGTCAGGATATGCCGGATAGCCTCCATCTGCTGCTCCACCGTCGAGAACTGCTGGGCAAAGTCCTTGACGGTGTCGCCGAATAGGCCAGCCTGGGAGATGGGGGCAGCAAGGAACCATGTCCTGTCGGCCTCACCCATCTCGTCCAGGTTGAGCCAAAGGTGGCGCTCCTGGACCACTAATGTGGACATCGTCCACCCAAGAGACCACGCCGTGACCTTTGTCGCTTGGAGAGCGAGGTCGGTCGCCGAGCGCAGTTCCTGCATCAATCCCGGGGCGGAACTACCCTCGTGCAGTTCCTTTAGCGCCTTGGCGGACTTGCATGGCATGCAGGGCAGAGGCGGCTTGTCCAGCAGCACCGTAGGCCTTGGCCGTCAGAGACGACGTAAGCCCACAGGCCTTGGACGTGGCATAGGTGCACCGCGAGCGCCTTTATCCACCGGGGGATTGCTGAATAGCACTTGGCTGCCCCACCATCGAGGGTAGTGAGGGCGGGGAAGCTGAAAAGATTGGGACTGGGCAGTAAAAAGTGCCTCCCACGACCTTGTCAGCTCTTCATGCACTTCCGGGAAGAAAGGAACGATGGCGGGGTGTTGCTTGGAGCGGCTGCCCGGGAAAGCATGTCGTCATCTCCCCCTCAGCCTGTGACTGGGCAATCGTCCCCAAAGGGAGGAGCCCAGCTGAGGCTTCCGCATCCAAGTGGACGAACCCGCTCTCCGATGCTGCGCTCGAGAGCTCATCACATTCGCGGGCTCCGAATAAGAGGTCGAACTCGGCGTGAGATGAGCCGGCGGACTCATCCGGAAGCCCGATCGGGGCAGACAAGCGTGCTGGGGAATGGGAGGTCCGCGGATGATACCTGGCGGAAGTGGTCCCATTGGGGTCCCCAAATCGCCCCCAGTGCTAGCAGCGCTGGCCTCATACCCGTGGGTAAAAGGTCCGAGGCGGGGAGCCTCTGGGGTGCGACTGCATCGTTGCAATAGGAATGTCCTTGCAATGAGTACACGACCCATCCACGAATGCTGTCTCCGCGTGAGTAGTGCCCAGACATTAAAGACAGTGATCGTGACCATCAGAAGGCGAGAGATAACGAGCGCAACCAGGAATAACACACAAAGGAAAGGCATCTTTTAAAAAGACGTTCTGTGTGTGCCGCTCTTTTAGAGAAATATACTCTTATTTCTACCGAAGCGCCCAGGGGCATTCTCTGCAGTGCACCAGTGCAGAGGAGGGAGAAGCCGCTGAAATGCGCCATCAGATCCAGCAGAGGTGAATGAACAGTCGTGGGAATTCAGCTCAGTGAGCATGACCTTTCGGCTCCAAAGAGAAAATCTGAATGAGTGGTTGCATACCTGCTCCTTTTATACCCGTATGTCCAGGGGAGTGGCATGCAAATACCACTCGCCAATTTTCATTGGCCTTTTATCACTGACCAGAGGTGTCTCGGCCTCCCATCGACACAACGTCGAGTGAGTGACAGATAGGGAACTCCATTTAATTAACTCATTAAACACTTTTAATACTCTTATTTGTAACTTATAACCCATATTTGTCACACTATTTTCCAAAAAGTCACATTATATTTGTGTTTTCACCTCGTAAATGCACTACTCATTAGACAACATTATCTCCATCATTAACAAAGAGCATGCAAATGTGACTAGCACAATTAGTGTGGACTGAACTTGAAACGAAGTCTAAACACTTCTTAAACACTCTATCATGACATTTACTGACTTAATACCTTCAATAATTCACAAGTATGAATATATTTAACTGTGTGTTTCATAACTGACGATGGGATATATAAAGTGTTAAAGAAACACACACAGGACACGGAGCTGCTGCTTCACTGCCAGTCTCTGTAATGTCTGAGCAGTGCTCCCCCTCCCTCTACAGGTGAACACTCACATGGGAAAAGTAATCAATAACTTCTTTGGACCACACTGAACAGGAATAATCAATCAATTATCAACAACACATAAGAGTTATTTTTACCTATTTGAGTAGAAATATTATTTTAGAGGCTTCCGGTTGAGGGAAAGATGCAGAAAGCATCGCTTCCATATTAAAACTCTGTTAGTATATTTTAACATAGCTTAAATGTGACTGAAGCCTCATTTTGATTTTTATTCAACTGAAGAGATGTGTGAAATATGGGATTTGGTTGATAAAGTACTGAACGATCACCAGGAAATGAAACAAAAACTGAGCAAAATTGAAACTCGCCATAACAGCTTTGAAGAAGCCGTTGTGAATCTCTGTGAAGACATCGCCAAAGGGAAGAAAACTTCAGAGAATGAAATTAACATCCTGAGGGATAAAGTAGACAATCCTGAAAACCGTTCTAGACGAAACAATCTACGGCTTGTTGGTTTCCCGGAGGGTGTCCAAGGGAGAAAAGCGATCTCTTTCTTGGAAGAATGGATTCATAAAATCCTCGTCATGAATCAGGATCATCCTATTGAAATTGAATGAGCTCATCGCACACTTCAACGACAGCCAGTGGAATACGAGAAATCACGTGCCACCATAATCAAAATCTTTCGCTACAAGGATACCGTAAAAATCATCAACACAGCACGGGAGAAGAGGGAACTTACCTTCGGCAATTCCAGGATTTTGATCTTCCGTGACATATCAACAGCTTTGTATAAAAAGAAGAAAGCTTTTACACCACTGCGATGACAGCTCCGTGATCATAATATCGCTTACAGTATGCAGTACCTGGCCACACTCTGGATCAATCTTCCGGAAGCCTGTGATCTTTCGGCTGGAGGGAAACTTATGAAGTGTACTTGAAAGCTCATCACCTGGTGCTCATCATAGATGGACTCGACATGAACCTGTCAGTGATACAATCCTTCTAACGTGTCTATACACCAAACTTTGTTCAGTTAAAACTTTGAAACTTTCATAATTGGACTGACTACTAGAATGGACCTCCAAGACTGTCAGTCACCATAACAATTTCGGCTTTTCTATTTTCAGAGTTGGCCTTTTCAGTTTTCTGCGGACTGTGTTTTGCCCAGAAGATGGCATAGTTTGTGTTATCCACACAGATGTTAAACATGAGATACTTTAGCTTGAAGTTGTGAACTCTATGTACATATAATGTTACATGAGTGAGTTGGTTTAATGTTTGTTCATTGGGGAAAGAGTGGGAAACTGGGGAGGGATAGTGCCTTCTTTTTGTACGTGCCAGTGTTTTGAATATTTTTGGACACTACAATCCGATTTAAATGACAGATAGAGTTTAAATTTAAAGACATATCTTGGAATATTAATGACATAAATGAGGTTGTAAAGAGGAAGAAAGTAATATTATTTTTGAAAAAACACAAAATAGATATAGCTCTGTTACAAGAGACACCTGACTGAGATAGATCATAATAAATTAATATGTCAATGGCTGGGGCAAATTTTAGTTTCTTCCTATAGCTCTCACTCGAGGGGAGTAGCTATACTGATGGTCCCATTTGAACTAGACCATATGGATAAAGATAATTCAGGGAGATATATTATTCTCAAGGGATACATAACCTCTGAAAGATTCACAATAGTCAATGTTCATGGTCCCAATCAGGATAACCTTCGTTTTCTTCATAATCTTCATTTTAATCTCCCATTACCTATTACTATTATTGGAGGAGATTTTAATTTGATTCTTGACTCAATAGATAGATCATCCTCTAAGTCTGCCAATTTGACACAATCAGCTAGCTCCATAAAATTTGTAATGGCTAAGTTAGATCTAATTAATATATGGAGGGTCTTGCATAAATCCCAGATTTAATTTTCATACTTTTTTGCTTCCTGCTTCACTACAGTTCAGACGCATCTGCTTACCGCTCCATGCTTTACTCCCTTGCTTTTGCATTTTAATCTCTAATTTTCATATCAGAAGTTCAAAGAGTTTTTTCTGTCAAAGCAGTCTACCAGCCTCCTACAACAGTTTACATTCCTGAAAAGGGACAACACAGCTGCATTCACACAGACAGACGAGAAAGAAAATGCCGCCTTTCAGATCAAACTCCACTTGCTGCACAAACTACCATAGACTTCTACAAAAAAAAAAAAAATATCACAGTTCTTGAAACAAAACTACTTGCAGTATTGCCAACCTTGACGGAATACACAGGACAGCATCACCGTGGACCTCCTCAGCCAACAGCCGGTGAGTCCTGTAAATCAAATGTTACTTGTCAGGCTATACTGAGCTTAAAAACCCAGCAAAACAGATGGCAAAAGTGACTGATGAAAGTGAGAGCAAAAACCAATGGCATACACAGGGAGCTAGACCCACAGGTACTCGACATATCAGACAAGTCTCAATCATCGCATATTGCAGCATTGGCATCTTCCACTCCAGTTATGACTCAGCTAACCAATACTGGTATTCTTCCACCCCCAATATGTCTTGAAAATAATTTTGAACCATTAAATGAATGTGGAGGAAGAAACCCCAAAAGTGATCAGGCTTAGATCGCAACAGCCAGCAGCTAACACTACAGCTGGCAGGTGCCCAAGTTCGAGCAGGCAGCGGCATTCAGCCGAGACCACAGTGGAGCCCAGCACTCTGATAGTGGGGGACTCCATTATCAGAAACACTGGTAGCGGGGCTACTACCACTTGCTGCATTCCGAGCAACAGTTTCTGAGATAAATAAGTAACTTATGAACATTCTAATGAACCATTAGAATGTGAATTGAGTTATTATACATGTGGGGGAAAATTATATTCAGAAAGAGCAGTCAGAACTCAAGAGGGATTTCAATGAACTCTTTGAAACACTTGGGAGATTGAAAGTTCAGTTGTTCATCAGTGGACCACTCCCAGCACGAGGAACAAATGTGTTTTCTCGGTTGCTAAGTCTAAACACTTGGCTGCAACATGAGAGGACTGAACGACATTGATAATTTCAATCTTTTCTGGAGTCAAAGAGAACTGTTTAAATCAGATGGCCTTCACCCAAATAAACTTGGTGCAAAAGTGCTAAAGAAGAATATCTCTCTGGCCACTGCCACAACACAAGGGTACACTTCGTACTACTTCTGCTCTCGATGAACAACAAACAACTGATAACAGCTCTAATTGATGTGTATCGGGTCCCCGCTACGATAGCAGCAACACTCACAAATGTTTACAGAACAAGCGGGAACCTGCTGTGCCAGTAGCTTTTTCAATATCTGTTAAGTGATAGGAAGACTAAGACTTTCTCAATATGCAGGGCAAACCAATCTAATCTGTTGCATATTAGACGTATATCCAGTATTACTGTGGGGCCAAAAACAGATACTGTTAAGTTAGCACTTTTAAACATACGCTCACTAAAGAACAAGTCCTTACTAGTCAATGACCTCATCACCACAAACAACCTGGACTTTATATTTCTAAATAAGACTCAGTCAAATAACAGCTGCAACAGTCCTCAATGAATCAGCCCCTCCAAACTTTACTTTTATGAGTGTCTGCAGAGATGTTAGGGGAGGTGGAGGATTAGCAGAAATATTTAAGCAAGTAAGTGTCACTTGGTGATTACTTGACCTTTGAATATCTAAGTATTGTACTAAAAGGTGCTTCACGCTTTCAATTTATAGGCTTCCAAAATACTCACTTGGATTTTACAGAACTGTTATCAACAACTTCCTCTGAATTTTACTGTTTTGTTATTGCTAGGGATTTCAACATTCATATAGATAATCCTGAACACAACACTGCCAAAGAACTCACAACAGTTTTAAACACTTTTGATCTGACTCAACATGTATATGGACCCACACACAATCGCGGACACACTCTTGATCTGCTCATTAGCAAGGGTCTAAACATTTCGTCCACTATTATTAAGGAAGTTGCACTATCTGACCATTTCTGTATTTTCTTTGAAATGTTGATCTCTCCTGCCACTGAAGTTAGATCTGTCACTGTCAAAAAGAGGTACATAAATGAGAACACTAGTGTGTAATTTATCAAGGTTATATCTCTGAAACCGAGTATATCTGCAGACTGTGATGATATCCTCGATAACTTTAACTCAAACGTTTAAAATGCTATTGATGGCATTGCTCCTGTAAAGGTCCGGACAATCACTGGTGGGCATAAAGCACCTTGGAGAAACACAACAGCAGTGAAAATCATGAAAAGAAAATGCAGGAAAGCAGAACAAATGTGGTGGAAAACACAACTTGAGTCCATAATAACATCTACAAAGACAGCCTTCATGCTTTCAATTTGGAATTATACACCCGCACTCTTTTTGATACTGTAGAGAGACTAACAAACCCCCCAACACAGGTTGCCTGTGAAATGCTCTCTGACAGAAAATGCAACGAGTTTGCATCTTTTTTCATGAAGATCAATGATATTAGAATGACGATCAGCTAATCCTCATGTTGCACTGAGGTCAGACAGCACCCACCACAAAAACTTCAGAAATTAGTCACTATGTCCGATTTTGAGGAAATTGATCGCAAAACCCTGGAAGAAATAGTACAGCATCTTAAAACTTCAACTTGCTGTCTTGACACACTCCCCACAACATTTTTCAACTGTCTGGAAAAAGATCTGTTAGAAATAGTAAATGCATCACTCCTTTCAGGCACATATCCGAAGTCCCTGAAAACAGAAGTTGTCAAGCCCCTTCTTAAAAAGAACAATCTAGGTGGCCTGGGTAGCTCAGCAAGTAAAGATGCTGACTATCACACCTGAAGTCACAAGTTCGATTCCAGGGTGTGCTGAGTGACTCCAGTCAGGCTTCCTAAGCAACCAATTGGCCCAGTTGCTAGGGTGGGTAGAGTTATGTTGGGTTAACCTCCTCGTGGTCACTATAATGTGGTCCTCGCTCTAGGTGGGGCGCGTGGTGAGTTGTGCATGGATGCCGCGGAAAATAGCGTGAGTCTCCACATGCACTAGGTCATCCACAGTAGCATGCTCAACATGCCACATGATAAGATGCGCGGATTGAATGTCTCAGACGCAGAGGCAACTGAGTTTCGTCCTCCACCACCCAGATTGAGGCAAGTCACTATGCCACCATGAGGATTTAGAATGCATTGGGAATTGGGCATGCTAAAATAAAAAATAAAAAGATTCTAGATTACTTGATATTGAACAACTGCAGACCAATTTCAAATTTTTCTTTTATAGGCAAAATCACTGAAATATTTTCAATCAGCTGAACAAATTCTTAATCTCAACGGCTACTTGGACAATTTACAGTCTGGTTTCTGACTGCATCATAGCACAGAAATGGCGCTCGTAAAGATCCTAAATGATATTCGGCTAAATACTAATTCAGGCAAAATTTTAGAAATATCAGGCACAATTAATAGATCTCATTGCTGCTTTTGACACTGTTGACCACAACATTCTACTAGACAGATTGGAAAACTGGGTAAGGCTCACTGGGATGGTCCTCAGCTGGGTTACTATGTGAACATAGGCAACTATGAATCTGAGTGGACATCCATGACGTGTGGAGTCCCACAAGGCTCAATTCTTGCACCGCTCCTGTTCAACCTGTATATGCTCCCACTAGGCCAAATTATGAAAAACAAACAAATTGCATACCATAGCTATGCAGACGCTACCCAGATCTATCTAGCCCTATCTCCAAATGACTACAGCCCCATAGACTCTCTGTGCCAGTGCTTTGATAAAATTAACAGTTGGATGTGCCAAAACTTCCTTCAGTTAAACAATGAAAAGACAGAGGTCACTGTATTTGGCAACAAAGGTGAAATTCCAAAGGTGAATACATACCTTGACTCCAAGGGCCTAAACACAAAACATCAAGTAAGAAATCTTGTTGTCATTTTGGAATCAGACCTTAGTTTCAGTAGTTACATCAAAGCAATAAAAAAATCAGCCTACTATCATCAAAAAAATATAGCCAGAATTAGATGTTTTGTATCCAGTAAAGTCTTTGAGAAACTTGTTCATGCACTCATCACCAGTCGGGTAGACTACTGCAATGGACTCCTAACCGGCCTTCCCAAAAACACCATTAGACACCTGCAGCTCATTCAGAATGCTGCTGCCAGGATTCTCACCCGAACCAAAAAATCTGAGCATATTTCTCCAGTCCTCAGGTCTTTACACTGGCTTCTGTTACATTAAGAATTGACTTTAAAGTACTATTACTCATTTATAAACCGCTCAATAACCTAGGACCTAAATATATATCAGATATGTTTGTCGAATATAAACCTAACAGAGCTCTCAGATCATTAGGATCAATTCAGTTAGACATACAGAGGGTTCATTCAAAACAAGGTGAGACAGTATTTAGCTATTATGCCACCCACAGCTTGAACCAGCTTCCAGAAGAGGTTAGAAGTGCCACAACAGTAGCCACATTTAAATCCAGACTGAAAACAATTCTGTTTAGCTGTGCATTTTCTGACTGAGCATAGTCCTGCACTTATTAATTTCACAGAATCATTTTGCTTTTGTCTTTCATTTTAGTTATTTTGTATCTTATCGACTTGTGATGCCTATTAAACCTACAGAAAACAATCAGTAAACTCTCTCATTTGATTATTGCAAAACATGACTCTGGGTTTTTATTCTTCAATATCCACATTGAGGACCCAGTTGTCACCCCCTACAGCTTATGGTGGAAGAATGTGTTACACACCTCTGGCCAGATGGCAGTGACATGATGCAGTTTATCTAAAACACAAGAATAAGAAGATGGAAAGAGTTGTGCTGCTTTCATTAGCATGACCGCTCTGGTAATCTTTTATTACAGTTAACAATGCAATCTCTTATCAAGGTTCCTTAACATTATTGTTCAACATTTGACAGCCTTTAACACTTCACATGTGCACTCTATAACATCAATAAATCCTGTTTGTTACCAAATCATTTCAGGGTGATTCTTTTAAACCCTCATTATACACTAATACACACTAATATTCATTCTCTTCAACGTATTCATGAACCTTAACCAGTTCCTTGAAAAGATTGACATTTTCTCTCAGTAATAGTTCCCAATGTGTAGGAAAACTTTTATCTTTAAGGATTAGATTGTACATTTTTAACCAAATAAATCAGCAAGTCACTCTTAAATGTTATATAAACACAAAACTCAATTATTTAAGCAAACCCAATAACTTTAACTAGTCATCAATCATTTCCTCTGAATACCATTATATTATTATCATTACCACATTAAGTATGTAATATAAACTATACATTACATCAACAATATAAACAAACACAGCAATTGTAAGGGGGTTTAAGTGTGCAGGAGCTTACCATTTTAACTTCAGTATAAGTTTACAAGTTACCTCGTCACAACTAATCATGGCCGTCAACAGCGTAATGTCTCAGTGAAACAAACTCAGAAAATCAACTCTATTCACGAAGCTAAAGTGTAAAATAATTCACTTTGACGTTTATACACTTCAGTAATCATGATGTTATATCAAAGTCTTCACTTTATAACAAGATTTACTCACCTAAAACACAAGAATAAGAAGACGGAAAGGGTTGTGCTGCTTTCATTAGCGTGACCGCTCTGGTAATGGCTGCCAGTTTCAGCCGTACACAATAAAACTCCAAAGTCACTAAACAGCACACCGCTCCCTCTACTGTCCACTCAGAGAATTGCATGTTTTCAATCCATAAGAAATAATACAGTCACAAAGCATATCACCACAAAAATAAACAAAACAATCATCATATTTACTCAAAACATAAATATTTGTGACCAAACATTTAGGGTCACATTCTCCCCGACAAGAAAAATGGCTCCTGACATCACTTTCCCCGATTAATTGTAAACGTATTTACAAACCAATATGAGAACTCTTAAGATCACAAATGTTCCCACTCTGCAAGTGTGAAATGTAATGTTCATGTGTTCAGTCTCTAAACATGTGTCCATGCATTTAACTGACGACTACAAATTTTCAATACCCAACAATAGTAGTGTAGGGTAATAAAGCAGGATAGGAAGCTGTCTGACAGGGGTCTGTTGGTGGGACATAGGACCAGGGTATGCAGTGTGATCCCTGAACTGAATAAGGGTAATGCTGCAGTCTCTGCATAGGCATCAGCTGTACGGAACTTATTTCAGTAGGCAGTTCATAAGAAGGCTGACCTAAGGAATGGTAAGTGAATATCTTTGCAGGATTCCTATTTCGACTAGATCTTCTCATTGCTCCAGGTTCTGAACCTTCTTCAGTAGGATTCACCATTTAATTTTCTCTCTCTACAGGTGCTGTCTGTTCTGGCTCACAGTCTGTCTCTCTTGGTTCATGCACAACAGGTAAGTTATCAGGTGGTAGGAATTCTGAGGAAACAGGTAAGTTTTCATCTCTCAATTCTGCTGTAATCTCTCCATTCCTCACAGGTTCATTCATACTGGTTCTCTGCTTCCTTAAATCCTTCTGATAATCACCAGTCACAGTTTCTCTATCCCTTGGACATCTCTCTCGTATAGGAGCCCGTAACCAGTAGCCAGTTCTTGGGACATCAATGTCATCTGAATTGGTATCACTTTGACTCAGTACCTCTGGTTCTCTTACTGGTCTATTATGTCTTTGTCTTCCTCTTCTAGGTCTACACATCTCATTGGCTTCTGGAGGTGGTGAATCTACAGGTAAGTCATTCACCAAGTGTAGAAGATTTCGATGAAGGACACTTGTCACCACTGAATACTGCCCTCTGCTTGATTCAGGATATATTCGATAAACTGGACTATCACCCACTCTTTCTTTGACCATATGCACCATCTTTTCCCAGTATGATCTTAACTTGCCAGGTCCACCTCTTTCACTAAGGTTGCGAACCAGCACTCGATCACCAGGCTGTAGGACCACACCCCGCAGATGCTGATCATAATACTTCTTGCCACGAGCACTGGCCTGTTTGCTGTTGTCAGATGCAAGTTTGTATGCATCAGCCATCCACTTAGCCCACTTCTCTGCATACCCGCGGGGAGAATATTCATGATCTTCTGACCCCAACCCAAACAACAGGTCAGCTGGCAGGCAAGGGTGACATCTGTAAAGAAGAATGGGGAAAACCCTGTTGACTCATGTTTTGTGCAATTATATGCGTGCACCACCTGAGGAAGGTGCTCCTTCCACCTGTCCTTTTCTTTCTCCTCCAGCGTTCTCAGCATCTATAACAGAGTCCGATTAAATCACTCTGCCGGATTTGCCTGGGGGTGATAAGGTGTTGTTCTGGAATTGCCGACACCTGTCAACTGTTGTAGTGTTGCAAAGAGTTGGTTCTCGAATTCACGTCCCTGGTCATGATGCAGTTTGTAGGGGTAGCCGAACCTTGGAATATAGTCATTAAATATCCTCTCGGCCGCCATTTTTCCTGACTTATCTCTCGTCGGATATGCCTGTGTGAATCTGGTAAAGTGATCCACCAGTACCAGAATATTTTCATATCCACCGCGATTCTGTTCCAAGTGCAAATAGTCAATTGACACAATGTCAAATGGACAGCTTGAAGTAATGTTACCCATTGGAGCTCTGACTTGGATCACTGGTTTCTTCTGTTTAATGCAACGGCATTGTTGGGTTACATAGTGCTCAATTTCCTTTTTCATAAAGGGCCAATAGAATGTTTCTTGTGAGATCCAGGACGTTCCGTCCCAACGTGACCCATGTTGTTGTGTAGGTGTTTCAAGACCAAGTGTTTGTATTTTGTTGGAAGGACGAGTTGACATCTATGATTGGTCTTCTGATGAAGTAATCCAACTTGAAGATGCAAGTTTCCCCACTCATACATAAGTCTCTTTACACCGCCACTTGCTGTTTTCTTGATTTCAGGTGTTAATTCTTGACCAGCCTCCTACAGTTTCATCAGTTCACCAATGACAGGATCCTCCCTCTGAGCCATCTTCAATTCAGCTTGGTCGAGTGTCGCTAGGCCTTCACAATATTGGTATTCCATATTCTCCTGACATGCGTTGATTGCGGCAACCCAGGCAACATCACTCTTTAGTGTGACCTGACTCCCTTCCCATGTGGCACAAACCACCTCCTCAGACACCTCTTCCGTACATGTGGTCACATACTTGCTAATATCCAGAGGCCAACGAGAGAGTACATCTGCATCTGTGTCTGCCTTTCCTGGTCTGTAGCGAATGCTGAACTTGAAGTCCACAAGCTCTCCAACCCACCTGTGACCTACTGAATTTAGCTTGGCCATGCTCAATATATAAGTCCAGGGGTTGTTGTCCGTGAATACCGTGAAGTGGGGGGTGCAGAATAGGTAATCCCAGAACTTTTCACATACTGCCACTTAAGTGCCAGAAACTCAAGCTTGCCTGAGTGAAGTCGATAATTTTTTTTTGGCTGGTGTCAATGTTCTAGCCAATGACTCAGAGCTTTCCATCTTGCTGTTGATACAGTACAGCTCCGAGCCCTTGCTCTGACGCATCTGTGTGAAGTACAAACGGGAGTGCGAAGTTTGATTAGGCTAACAATGGGGGACATGTAAGGGCATCAATGAGCCTTTCCAAAACACCCTGATGTAAGCTTGTCCATCCCACTTTAGCATGGGATGACAATTGTGGTCCTTTCTTTCCAACTTTACTAGACTTCTGCCCTGCAGTGGCCTCCATTCCCCTGGTTTGAAGGAGCTCATAGAGTGGCTTAGCAATGCGTGAAAAGTCCTGAATGAACGTGCGGTAATAACTGAGGAATCCCAGCAACTTTCGCACTTCACCAACTGTGCTGGGCTTCTTTTCCTTGAGAGAGAGGACTGACTCCAAATCTTTTGGATCAATGCGGACACCATCCTCCGAGACAAATCTTCCTAGGTATCTGACTTCTTCCTTGAAAAGTTCACATTTTGCGGGCCTCAGCTTTACTCCGTGGCTCTGCAGTGCCTGGAGAACTTTCCTCAGTCCCTGTACATGCTCAACTAAGGTCTTGCCATAGAAAAGAATGTCGTCAAGATAAGGTAAGCATAACTCGTCTCGAAGTGAATCTAGCATCTCCTCCATACTCCTTTGAAAAGCAGCTGGAGCATTAGTTAGCCAAAGGGTTTGCACACCCACTCATATAGACCCCATGGTGTGATGAAAGAGGTTAAATGGCATGACCCCTCGGCCATGAATCCCTGGTGGTAGGCCTTCCCCTGATCTAGAACTGAAAACCACCGGTAGCCTCCCAGGGTGTCGATGAGATCCTGAATACCGGGAAGTGGATGTCTATCTGGGACTGTCTTCTGATTCAGCAGCCCATAATCGATGCACAGCCTCAGAGTACCATCCTTCTTCCGAACACACACCACAGGTGCTGCATATGGAGACTTTGACTTGACAACCCATCCACGAGCTAGCAGATCCTGGATATACTCCTTTACCTCCTTATACAAGGGTTTTGGGATAGAAGCATATGCCCGTTGAACTGGTATGACATCCTTCAGACTAATTGTCATCTGCAAATTCGGGATACATCCAATGTCGTTATCTGTGCATGCAAAGGCATTGGACTCCTTATAGAGCATGTCTCTGACTAACTTTTGATGTTCTTCATCTAAATGGCTTAGGTCAACAGGTGGGTGCCACAGACTGCCAGCTTTGTGGTCTTCATCCTTCTCCTGAAGAGTTGGCATTTCCACCTGACTCACTGGTAAGTCACTGTTGCTCAAAGGACCTTCTTGGTCAGATTCGACAATGTTAGCAATGGACTGAACACTCCCCAGGGGAGTCCGCTGTTGAATTTGGATTTCACATGTGGTGGGATTGACCAACGGAACCATGACATAAGGCTTGTCTCTCCCTTCTATCGCCATCAACCCTTCTCCAATGTCTAACTGGGTGAGTTGTGTATTTCCGCTACAGGGTTCAAACAACACCACAGGCTCGGTATATCCCACGTCAGCTGGAACAACACACTTGACATAAGCCACCTGACCTGGCAGTACAACAACATCTCTGTAGCCTCCTGTGACAAGTGCTTGGTGGTGGTTACTGGTTAAGTGTTCTTGAATGAAGCTTACCATGGCATTGGCTTGTTCATCTTTGATGTCAAGAGCAGCTTTCAGGAGATCTGCAAATGCATGTATGCCGTGTTCTCTATCCACTTTTCCCTTGATTATCTCCTCATCCACGTTGAACCTCAGCAATGGTCTCTCTAGTAACATTTTCCCAACCAGGAAAGGTACTTGAATGGCTAAGTTTGGGTCATTGTTTCCTGGCAGGTTCACAGTCAACTCTACCCATCCCTCAAATGGAAGTGGATCACCATTAACCACTGAAACATTGAAGTCACCTCCTCCAACTATCTCAGATAGTGGTCGCAAGGCTTGGTCAGGCAAGTATCTACTTTTGCAGTTGTAGTCTATTATACTAACTTGTGCTCCTGCGTCTAACAGAGCACTGACTGAGAAGCCATTAAGGTAGCATTTGAGAACAGCCTTCTTTCCGATAAGCTGTGCTGCTTTGTCACAAGGAAGATCTTTTTGGTGTGGCCGTGAGAATGGGCCCACCCCGCTGTCTGACTGACTTTCTCTTTGAGCTGGGACTGTGGTTGCTCGGTCACTGATCGTCCCTCTTCAGTGGCCACGGGTCGTTTCCTGACACTTTTCTTTTGAGGCAGCCTACCGCACGATGCCCTTCCTCTTTGCACAAAAAACAGTGATTGCAGGCCATTGTACCTTTACTTTTGAAATCAGAGCAGACTGCTCTTCTTTGCCTTCGCTGCAGCTGAGAATCAGTAACTTTGTGTTCACATTCAGTTGCTTTTGCCTTTGTAAGTGACTCAACTAGCTTTGTGAGAGCCTCAACCTGTGCATCAGTTTGATCACTTTTCTGGGTAAGGACTGGTCCCTTAGTTTGGCTGGACTCAAATTGTGCACTGAGGGCATGTGAGGTTTTGGGACATGAGCTCTGTCCTAAGCGACATTGTCTTTCACTCTCATCACTAGCTATCTGATTTACCTGGCGCAAGAGTGTTTCATCGGTCACCATCCGGTTAGTAAGTAGCGGTTTCAGTTCACTGCGGAGCTGGTTGAACTTTGCACCTATGCCCTGATAGATAGTTCTCAGAAACACATTCTTGATTGTCTGTTCATCATATTCAATGTCTGTTGAAGCTTGTTTGGACATGAAGATCAGTTTCTGTTTCAGTCCAATCAATCTGTATAAGAATTGTTGGGGTGTTTCACTGTCATGCTGTTTATCGCACATCAGCTCTTGAAAGAGCTCAGAACTGCTTCTCTCATTTAGAAGTGATTGGAGGAAACTTTTCAGTTTGGGTATTGTCAGCCCATCTTTATTCACCAACATGTCTTTAAAGTTTCCTGGCTTGATAACCCTCAACACCCCCCCTTATTATGTCATTTTCACTATGGTTGGTTGCTAGTCCCTCATCTATCCGTTTCGTCAGGCTTGTGCTAATGTCTGATGCACTATCACTAATTTGCCCTCCCTGAATCTTAAATTCTCTGTGTTGTAATGGGAGTAACTGGAGATCATGCAGAGAGATAATACCTTCCCCTTTATCACCGGTTAGCTGATCAGTTGCACTCATGGGTAAGCTACAACGAGTTTTGGAAGACCCTGACTTATTTGGAGTAGCAGCGACTCTGTACTGTGCTAGTTTCTGACCTAGCTCTGTGTACTTGTCTACCATCTGTCGATACTCATCCTGCTGTGTGTGTTTGTCAATGCTAGGTGTGTGTTGTGTCAACATCTGTGGTGGTGATAGCAATTCAGAATGATACAAGGCAGGTTCTACATTGTGTTTCTGAATAATCTCATCAACATCATCTTTCAACATTAACAATCGTGAAAGACCACCATCTTCCAATTCAAGAAAAGACGAGCCCCCAAAATCTGTTACACGCCACTGGCCAGATGGCAGTGGCACGATGCAGTTTATCTAAAACACAAGAATAAGAAGACAGAAAGAGTTGTGCTGCTTTCATTAGCATGACTGCTCTGGTAATCTTTTATTACAGTTAACAATGCAATCTCTTATCAAGGTTCCTTAACATTATTGTTCAACATTTGACAGCCTTTAACACTTCACATGTGCACTCTATAACATCAATAAATCCTGTTTGTTACCAAATCATTTCAGGGTGATTCTTTTAAACCCTCATTATACACTAATACACACTAATATTCATTCTCTTCAACGTATTCATGAACCTTCACCAGTTCCTTGAAAAGATTGACATTTTCTCTCAGTAATAGTTCCCAATGTGTAGGAAAACATTTATCTTTAAGGATTAGATTGTACATTTTTAACCAAATAAATCAGCAAGTCACTCTTAAATGTTATATAAACACAAAACTCAATTATTTAAGCAAACCCAATGACTTTAACTAGTCATCAATAATTTCCTCTGAATACCATTATATTATTATCATTACCACATTAACTATGTAATATAAACTATAACTATACATTACATCAACACTATAAACAAACACAGCAATTGTAAGGGGGTTTAAGTGTGCAGGAGCTTACCATTTTAACTTCAGTATAAGTTTACAAGTTACCTCGTCACAACTAATCATGGCCGTCAACAGCGTAATGTCTCAGTGAAACAAACTCAGAAAATCAACTCTATTCACGAAGCTAAAGTGTAAAATAATTCACTTTGACAGTTTATACACTTAAGTAATCATGATGTTATATCAAAGTCTTCACTTTATAACAAGATTTTCTCACCTAAAACACAAGAATAAGAAGACGGAAAGAGTTGTGCTGCTCTCATTAGCGTGACCGCTCTGGTAATGGCTGCCAGTTTCAGCCGTACACAATAAAACTCCAAAGTCACTAAACAGCACACCGCTCCCTCTACTGTCCACTAAGGGAATTGCATGTTTTCAGTCCATAAGAAATAATAGTTACAAAGCCTATCGCCACAAAAATAAACAAAACGATCATCGTATTCACTCAAAACATAAATATTTGTGACCAAACATTTAGGCTGTCACAAATGCGGGCAATTTTATCTGTGTAAACTTGATCAACCAACAAAAATAAGATAGGTAGATTCTATTATTTTGTTAGGGACTGTCTGGTGGAGAGATGGAGTGAGGCGCTGCTGTTAGTACCTGAATAAAATAGGCCTGAGGCACCCCACACTCTGTACCGAGAGTGGTTCTAAGTGGTTCTCTGAGTTTAGGAAAAGATAGATAGTAGATTCTTTTAGTTTAGATTTGATATTCATTTTTCTTTTATTTTCTTGTTTTATATACACGGTGTAGGCATTGGTTGTAGATGGGTACACTGAGATCTGCCTTTGAGACTAAAATTAAAGGAAAAGAAATGCAATAATGATTTGAATCATTTCATGTTCTCTGCTTTTTCAATTCACTGAATTTGTGCTCTTAACTTTTACAAATTTATCTGTAGCCTAGTTTCCATCCACTTTTCGCGATATTTTGTTATAGACAAAGTGAAAATGCGTAAAAAAAATTTGGGGGGGAAATTTGTCGTCTTCTGCCTTTTTCCATTCAAATGGCCTTTTATAAATAAAAATGGTGTGCGTGATGACGGCATGCCTAAAAAAAACACTTTGTCGCATACGTTTTGGTTTATCGCAAAAGAAATCTGCCCTAAAGCAGTTTCCATACAGAAATGTTTGTTTATCGCTAATTGTATACTTTTCACCTTGCAGATGTCCCTCTTTGTTTTCCTTGAGACAGTTCATTGAAATTAAACAGCTTGCTGTCATTTTAATTTCGCAAATAATGCAATCAGAAGAGGAGGAATTGCAATGAAAAGGGAGCAGTTGCCCTTCTGATAGGACTGTAATATTGGTCCTGATGTTGCCCCTATCGCAGGCTGCCACCGATTCCGATCCGCAAGTGAATCGTCATGGCCCTGTTCAAGCTGGCAACCTGCACCAAGTAGTGGGGAAAACTTTCAGTCTTAGTATAAGGACCATCCATCGATGTGTATATGTTGTGTTTACAGCTAATAAAGAAAAATTGATGCGGTGTAATGTCAGGGTTTACATATGATACATTCCTGATATTCAGTAGGATATTTTGAACAATCATCTAATCTAAAGCATCGTCATCACAACTGCATTATGTCCCACATATTTGTCCAGCAACTTTTAACAACCAGCTGAACTTGATTGTCATCTAAAATTAATTTTACCGTCATAATGCAATTTACATGTTCTGAAGAAACTCAGCAAATGTGATCCGAGGTAAAGAGGGTTAGATTTAAAACATTTAAAAGTTTTAAAATGTTCAAAATCTCGTTTTCTTAAAGTGAACTCAGCATTGGACAAATAATTCTGATGTAGAACATTCTGAGAGTGTCATTCAGCCGACTTTTTTCATCTACAGAACAGGGTAAGGCTAATTTAAGTTTGTGTAAAGAAAATGCATATATATATATATATATATATATATATATATATATATATATATATATATATATATATATATATATATATATATATCACTTTGTAATTAAATATTTTATTTAATGCTTTATTCATTTGGTAATTTATTTAGCCTAATTTAATACAAGGAATTTTGCCGGCATTTTTTCAAAAGTATAAACAATAATTTTATAGAATTGGGCTGTGTTAGTGTTCCAGAAAAGCACACTGAAGCTTTTCTCCTAGTATTGTGTATTTGTTTTTAATTTAAAACATCTTTGTGCATAGAAATATGCATTTTTTTTGTATTGTGGGCTAATTCCATGACTGCCGTCTATTATTTGAATGGTGTGGAAAAGCAACTTTAATAAATAAATGGATGGCTAACGCGATTAAATTAATCACAAACAGTGGCCATTCATTTGTTCTCCATGCACTTGTTGATGTGCATGATACGAGATATTTGTGTTGGCACTCCTGGAAGTGTCATGTTTGCAGCATCGGATCTATATGCCATTAAGATCAATCCATAATCACGTACAGTAAATTGGCTTTCAAGGATGCATACTGTTGTCATGATTAACACAGGCTAACGACTGGGGTAAATTATGTCATGTGACACAACATTTTTGCGTCAATGCCAATTTTCTCGACAAAAACTGTTTCCAAACCAGTTGTTTTTTTTTTTTTTTTTTTTTTTTTGCAACATTTGAAGTGTCGACATAGAGTTTATGCGCTAGAGTTAAATGGAAAAATATTATGTCCAAATTTTAGCGATAATTAGCATTTCCATCAGCTATATTTTGATGCACTAAAACTTTTTTTTTGCAAAAAAATCCTTGGATGGAAACTTAGTTTGTGAGGCCTGATCATTGCTTACTCCACTGGCAAGAAGCAAACATATCAGAATTAGCTAAACTCAATATCCAAGGAACTTAAAAGGCTAGAGCTAGAATACTCTTTATCTAAAGATGGAGAACTTCAAAGATTATGTACACTAAGACTAGAATATAATATGTTTAATATGTTTAATATGTTCCAGTTTATTTTACTAAAGAGGCAGAATATATGCTTGAGAACTAAACAATGTTATTATGAGCATGGAGATAAAATAGAGTAACTGTTTGCCTAGCAATTGCGTAAAGAAAATGCATCAAAATCCATTACCTCAATATGCTAGAATAGTAATGTTATCAAAGATCCTGAACTTATAAACCAGGAGTTCATGCAATTCTATAAATCTCTATATACCTACCAAGGTGATGATTTGGAAAAGATTAGTGATTTCCTAGACAGACTGGTCATACCATCATTATCCAGTGATGATATTACATAGGCTGAAATTCAAGAGGCCATTGCCAAATTCTCCACCGCTAAGTCGCCTGGCCTGTATGGCTTTTCCATAGATTTTTTTAAAGCCTTCCTACCTAAATTAATTAATCCACTAATGCATGGTACATGAATGCCATAAAGGAACAGAGATTACCAGATACACTCGAACAGGCAATTATAATACTGTTACTTAAGCCTGGCAAGGATGCTGGCCTGTGTAGCTCATATAAGCCTATTTCATTGCTCAATTCCGATTACAAGATCTTCACAAAAATTGTCGCACTTACACTTGATAAAGTTATACAATGACTGGTGCACGCGGATCAGACAGGATTTATTCAGGATCATTCATCCTTTGATAATGTCTGTAGGCTTATGAATGTAATTTTCGCTGCCACACAGGTGGAGTACCCAGTAATAGCCATCTCTTTGGATGCTGAGAAGGCATTTGACCGAGTTGAGTGGTCTTATTTGTTTTCAGTTTTACAAAAAATGAATTTTGGCCCTTCATTTCTCAATATGGTTAAGATGCTCTATAGGCATCCGGTGGCTGTAGTTCAGACTAACAGAGAAATTTCAGCACAGTTTTCCTTAAAGCGGGGTACAAGACAGGGCTGTCCATGGTCCCCACTGTTATTCACACTTGCAATTGAGCCTCTAGCTATTGCAATTAGGTCACATCAGGTTTTTAGCAGCTTTTCAATTCGTCACTCCCAACATGTAATATCACTATATGCGGATGATTATTATGCTGTATCTTACGAATATAGACTCTTCTGTACCAGCCCTAACTACACTACTGCAGGATTACAGCATGGTATCTGGGTATAAGATCAATATGAATAAGAGTGTTGCAATGCCGCTGAACAATGCAGCTGCTCAATTTCCTCTAAGAAACATTCCTTTTTTATGGAATGCTACCAAACTTGTGTACTTAGGACTGCAAATACCTTGGGATATATCTCAAGTATATAATTTGAATCATGTCCACCTACTCAAAAAAATTAGAAAAAGATTTAGATAGATGGAAATCTCTTCCTATCTCATTAATTGAACCGGTCTAACCTTAATTCCTATATCTGTTCCAGACACTTCCATCCATGCTGCCAAAGTCTTTTTTCAAGGACCTAGATAGGCTTATCTCAGGTTTTTATATGGAAGGGGAAGGTACCATGGGTCAAATTAAAATCCCTACACATGTCATGCCATCAGGGAGGACTACAGCTCCCAATTTCTATTTATTTTACTGTGCATCCCAGTTAAGAGATTTGTGAATATGGCAAGCAGAAAAGATTGTGACAAATAGAAGAAGTGCAGATTGAGGGTGTTTCTATAGCTGCCGCAATTTTTGTCCCTTTAAATTATGCAAAGAAAATAACAACAAATCCATTTATATTAGGCACTTGTAAAGTTTGGGTGGATATAAAGACAAAAGTTAACAGTAAACAAAATGTAATTAGATCTACCCCCTTTTACTATAACCCCGCTCTACCACCTATCTTTAGAGATGGAATAGCTCAACAATGGCAACTGGAGGACATTCAGACATTTGGCAACTTATATGAAGAAGGCAGCTTTATGTCTTACGAACAGCTGAGACATAAGTTTTCACTCCCATCCAAATACTTTATGTATTTACAGGTGCAGCATTATATTTCTACTCAGCAAGGTGGTCATCTCTTGCCTCTTTTCTTTTACTCCCCTGGAAGATGTTTTAAATCATTTGAAAAGGTCTAAGGGCTTGGTCTCATATTTGTATTGGAAAATGTATCACTTGATGGAAAACATTAGTACTGTTATCAAATCAATGTGGGAAATGGTGAGGAATGTGGATCTAAATGCAGCTTTTAATGAAACAAAAGATAAAGTTACTCAGAATATAATTAAACAAAAACACAGGGAACCAGGCACTGAACATGACAACACATGTGAAGATTGACAAAGAAACCAGAGGAAACAAGGGCAAACAAGGGAACGAGGAACACCTGGGGAAAACAATCAGGGGAAAACCAATCATGAAAGAAAACTACAAAGGACTACAAAACTAACAGGAATCAGGAATGGGGAACTAAACAAGAATTTCAAAATAAAAGTCTAAGCACAAAAAACAGGGAATATGTGACAGAGCCCCCCCCCCCCTTAAGGATCTGATTCCAGACGCTCCAAAAAAATAAATAAAAAATTGTCCATAGGGTGTGGGGGGAAGGGGGAAACAGGCAGTTCAAGGGGGCACAAGGGACAAGGGGCAAGGGGAGCAGAGGAACAAGGCAAAGTCAGGGAGGCGGGTCAGGGTCAAGAGGCCTGGGAGGCGGCATATACCAGTCAATCTTTTCCCGGTTTTTGAATATTCAGACATTTCGCTGGACAATTTAGTTGTTCAAGAGACGCAGGCGAGGGAGATGAGCAGGCACGCTGGTCAAGCTCCGTCAGCGTGGCTTTCAAACAGCGCTGCCGAGCATTCATCTAGCGAATCTCCGCTCTCTTCCTATCAAAACTGATGAACTACATCTCCTCACCCGCACAAACAAGGACTTTTCAACCTCTGCTGCCTTGTGCTTCACAGAAACCTGGCTGATTGAAGCCATTCCGGACAGCGTGTTACATCTGCCGGGCTTTCAGCTGTTCAGAGTGGATCGCATCGCGGAGTTAACGGGGAAAACGAGAGGCGGTGGAACATGCTTTTACATCAATGAAAGTTGGTGTACAGATGTAACAACGTTAAAGAAGATGTGCTGTCCTAATTTGGAAGCGCTCTATATTAACTGTAAGCCTTTCTCACAGACACAAATCACAGACACAGAATAAAAATAGCCGGACTCAGTTATTATTATCCTTGGGGATTTTAACAAAGCAAACCACACATGTGAACTTCCCAAATACAAACAGCACATTACATGCCCCACCAGAGACAGAAATATACTGGATCACTGCTACACAACATTAAAGGATGCATATCACTCTGTCCCTAGAGCAGCTTTGGGACTCTCTGATCAATGTCTGGTTCATCTTCTTCCAAACTACAGACAGAAACTAAAATCTGATAAGCCTGTAGTAAGGACTGTAAAGAGATGGACCAATGAAGCAGAGCTGGAACTACAAGCCTGCTTTGACTGCACTGATTGGAGTGTTTTTGAGGCTGCAGACACTAATCTGGACGAGCTCACAAATACTGTTACATCATATATCAGTTTCTGTGAGGATATGTGCATCCCTACTAGGACTTACTTAACATTTAACAACAACAAACCATGGTTTACAGCAGAACTCAGGCAGATTTGTCAGGCCAAAGAAGATGTTTACTGGGGTGGGGATAAAGTCTTGTACAATCAGGCCAGGAACACACTGAATAAGGAAATCAGAGTGGCTAAAAGAAGATACTCTGAGAAGCTGAAAAACAAGTTTTCAGCTAACGACCCTGCATCAGTGTGGAGTGGCATGAAACAACTTAGGAATTACAGGACTCCTGCCATCCAACCCTGTGGTGGACCAACAACTTGCTGATGACCTGAATGTGTTCTACTGTAGATTTGAAAGTCCCAATCTCACACCCCACACCCGCTCTGACCTTCACTTCACACAAACACCAACACCTCCTGCAACCCTCCTCCTCCCCCCTCCTGCTACTCAAGCTGCACTTAAGATCTGTGAAGATGATGTGTGCCGTGTCTTTCGAAAACAAAGGATAAGGAAAGCACAGGGCCCAGATTGTGTTTCACCTGCATGTCTTAGATCATGTGCTAACCAGCTGGCCCCCATCTTCACACATATCTTCAATAGATCACTGGAGCAGTGTGAAGTCCCATGCTGCTTCAAATGCGCCACTATCATTCCCATCCCAAAGAAACCAAAAATCACAGGACTTAATGATTACAGACCTATCGCCCTGACATCTGTGGTCATGAAGTCATTTTTGAGACTGGTGTTGGCCCACCTGAAGGACATCACTGGACCCTTTCTAGATCCCCTTCAATTTGTTTATCGAGCAAACAGGTCTGTGGATAATGCAGTCAACATGGGATTGCATCATATCCTGCAACAAATGGACAGACCAGGGACATATACAAGGATCCTTTTTGTGGACTTCAGTTCGGCTTTCAACACCATCATCCCAGCTCCGGAATAACTTACACCACCTTTCTGTTCCCACGTCTATCTGTCAGTGGATTACCAGCTTTCTGACAGACAGGCAGCAGCTTGTGAGACAGGGGAAATTCACTTCCAGCACCTGTACAAGCAGCACTGGTGCCCCCCAGGGATGTGTGCTCTCCCCACTACTCTTCTCCCTCTTCACCAAAGACTGCATCACTAAGGATCCCTCTGTCAAGTTCCTGAAGTTTGTAGACAACACCACTGTCATCGGCATCATCCGAGATGATGATGAGTCTGCATACAGAAGGGAGATTAAACAGCTGGCTGTCTGGTGCAGTCAAAACAACCTTGAGCTGAACACACTCAAAACGGTGGAAATGACTCACCATTCTAAACAGCACTGTGTCAGCAGTGGAGTCATTCAGGTTCCTGGGCACTACCATCTCACAGGACCTGAAGTGGGAGACCTACACTGACTCCATTTTGAAAAAGGCCCAGCAGAGGTTGTACTTCCTTCGCCAGTTGAGGATGTTCAACCTTCCACAGGCGCTGTTGATACAGTTCTACTCAGCAGTCATTGAGTCTGTCATCTGCACTTCAGTATCTGTCTGGTTTGGTTCAGCTACGAAATCGGATATTAGAAGACTACAAAGGACAGTTCGGACTGCTGAGAGGATTATTGGTTTCCCCCTGCCCTCCCTTCAAGAACTATACACTTCCAGAGTGAGGAAAAAGGCTGGAAAAATCACACTGGACCCCACTCACCCTGCCCACTACCTTTTTGAACTGTTGCCTTCTGGCCGACGCTTCAGAGCTCCGAGCACCAGAACTGTCAGGCACAGGAACAGTTTTTTCCCTCAGGCTATCCATCTCATGAACAGTTAGAACTGCCCAATTGAGCAATAAATAATGTGCAATACACAGCTTAGTCTTTTTATATTATCCAACACTTCCAACCTCTTCTGCCATTACATTCCCTTGCACTGTATATAACCAATTTGTATTTAGATTTACACTACTTATGTGTATGTGTGTATGATATATATATATATATATATATATATATATATATATATATATATATATATTATATATATATAGTCTATTGTGTATTCTATATATACATTATATTCTTTTCAAAATTTTGTTTTTCCTTTTTCCAATTTTTAATTATTCTTTAAAGGTCTTGTTGCTGTCGCTCCTGTCACCAAGACAAATTCCTTGTATGTGCCAGCATACTTGGCAATAAAGCTCATTCTGATTCTGATAATCCACTGTGTAAAAGGATCCGCAAAGTTCAAGAGCCTTCTCCACACATTCGCAGAGTGTCCAGTGAGGATCAGCAGGAGGCATCAGATCCTTCAGTGCACTATTCAGACCAGTCCAGAAGAAAACCACCAGAGAGCGGTCTGGATAATGCACTAAATTCGCTAGCTCTAAAAACTCATGGACATGATCCTCAACTGGATGGTCGCCTTGCTTCGGAAGCAGAATTCTGACAGCCGCTAGATCCATATTTGGTCAGTATTTCTGTGACGAGGCAGGCGAGGAATGAGGATCTAAATGCAGCTTTTAATGAAACAAAAGATAAACAAAGTTACTCAGAATGTAATGAAACAAAAACACAGGGAACCAGGCACAGAACATGACAACACATGTGAAGACTGTCAAAGAAACCAGGGGAAACAAGGGCTTAAATACACAAGGGCAAACAAGGGAACGAGGAACACCTGGGGAAAACAATCAGGGGAAAACCAATCATGAAAGAAAACTACAAAGGTCTACAAAACTAACAGGAATAAGGAACGGGGAACTAAATGAGAATTTCAAAATAAAAGTCTAAGCACGAAAAATGTCCTGGTTACTTTCGTAACCTCCGTTCCCTGATGGAGGGTAGTTCAGTGTTGTGGAAAGAGGGACACAACGTCTCATTCCCTCCATCAGGGAACGGAGGTTACAAAAGTAACCAGGACGTTCCCTATCTGTCACTCACTCGACATTGTGTCGATGTAGTGACACTAGGGGTCCCTATACAAAATGCCACAACTAGCTGAACTGTGTTAGGTGGACTGGCGGTGCGAGACGGGCAGACCGCTGTGTGCCTCATAGCCAGCGCACCAAGCCGTCATGTAACCTCCCCCAACACTCTTATGAGTGTTGAACAGTCCTTCGGGAACAAGACACAGAACATGACTGTTCTTTTCCATGAGCACTTAACCAGTCATTAACCAGCACCTGTTGCACTTTATTCTGATGCTAGTGAAACTTTGTAATACGGCACTTTTCATACCACTGTCTCCTTAAGATGATTCGCTTAAGTTTTCCACTTTTGTAAGTCGCTTTGGATAAAAGCGTCTGCCAAATGAATAAATGTAAATATAAATGTAAGTCAAATGCCCAAAAAATAGGGACAAGCTAGCCCAGATATGGCCTCTTTTCCTCTTTTTTCTCCCCAAAAATAGTGGAATTTCTTAACCGACTGGTGGCCATAAATGTCTACGTTGGTGGGGGGGGGTGTCACTCCTAAGGGGAAGACACCACGGAGACCACACACTGCCCAGTGAAAAAAAAGGGGGGGAGGGGTATTTTGAGTGGAAATATGTCACATGGTCTTACCGAGTCTTGTTGGAAGTATGTCATGTGGAGAAGTCCCATGGTAGGTCCTACCCGAGGGGGGAAGAGTTTCTACAAACATGGTGACCGGGGAAAAAGGGGCCTCTGCCCAAGGAAGACGCAGTTTTCCGACAGGGTTTACCTGGCGGAGGTGGTCCTATTGGGGTCCCCAAATCACCCCCAGTGCTAACCGACAAGGCCTCATACCCGTAGGTAGAAGGACCGAGGCGGGGAGCCGCTGGGGTGGCTTGCTTTCTTACGAAGGCAAGCGTGACCGCAAATGTCTCCACGTGGGCAGCGCCCAGACACGTAAGACAGTGATCGTGGCCATCAGAAGCGGAGAGATAACGACTGCAACCAGGAATAACACACAAGTGGAAAGGCATTTTTAAAAAGACATACACCCGAATGTGCCGCTCTTTTAGAATTTAAAATATACTCTTTTTTTAGAATATACTCTTTTTTTTGTTGTTCTGCCGAAGTGCCCAAGGGTGTTCTCTGCACTCCACGGTGTAGAGGGGGAGAAGCCGCTGAAATGCACCGTAAATCCAGCAGATGAGGTGAATGAACTCGGCGGATGAATTCAGCTCAATGAGTAGAACCGATCGGCTCCGAAGAGAAAATCTGAATGAGTGGTTGCATACCAGCTCCTTTTATACCCATATGTCCGGGGGAGTGGCATTCAAATTCCACTCGCCAATTCCCATTGGCCTTTTTTCAAAAAGCAGAGGTGTTTGGGGCTCCCAAGAGTGACCCCTAGTGTCACTACATCGACACAACTTCGAGTGAGTGACAGATAGGGAACAGGGAATACGTGACACCAAGAATGGAAAACAATTTGTGAAAATTCGCAGACCTTTTCTTTCAACAGTTGACATAAATTAATTCAGTTTAATATAATCCACAGAGTATATTACACTCCGGAAAGATTACATTTGTTCAAGAACAGCTATTCAGAGTTCTGTTCAAGATGCAAAAAAGGCTAAGGGATGCTTTTACATATGCTTTGGTCTTGCTCAGAATTGGAGCAATACTGGAAAGGGATCTTGGATACTATTGCAGAAATTGCTGGTGTTGAAATCCCCCCCAACCCCAGGCTTACTCTTTTAGGGGAAATATCAGTGTTTTTTCCAGAACAAAATTATGTTAATTTTAGGTTTGTAAGGATGGTACTAATAGCTGCCAATAAGTGTTTAACTTTGTTATGGAAAACCCCTGAACCACCCACTATTTGTGGATGTGGATGAAAGAGTTACCCTCTTATATTCCCCTGGAAAAAACAACATTTTGTGTGAAGCATCAGGACATGTTCGAAAAATACTGGGGTGGTTTTTTCTTATCACAAAACAATAGGGTAAATTAGGTAGTAATTTTATTTCTCTAGTCTTCTGTTTCTTATTTTGTTATGTATATGCATGTTTGTGTATGTATATGCATATCTATATTGTGTGTTTGTGTATATACTGTATATGTCAATTATTGGTTTGCACTACGGGGTTTGGAGAGCTGGGGTTTTATTTTTCTTTAGGGAGGGTCTTTTATTTGTGTATCTCGTCTTTTGTCTTTTTATTTCTTGTGTTTTGTGGGTGGGTTGGGGTTGAAAAAGTAAAATTTCTATATTATACTATATCTGTATATTTTTGTACCATGTAATTGTAAACTTTATATAAATATATAAAATATATATATTATTTAATACCCAACAAAATATTTTAATCAGGATAGTAAAGACATTTTTGTCTATTCAAAGAAATATATATATATATATATATATATATTTTTTTAATTAATTCATTTTTATGACTACTACATGTTTGTCTGCTTGCATTTCTGTGAGAGTTGAAGGGTCTGCATCTCTAAATGAGTCATTGAAAGGGAGAAATGTGTGGCGCCAAGAATATGACTTGTGTGCGACAATGAACAAGTAGGAAATCTAGACATTATTTTGAATTTGTTGAGTGGAAAAACAAACACTTTTCTGCGAAAGGGGTTTTAGATAGAAAGTTAAAAGTATTTAGTTATGTGATTACTTTTTCTGATTAACATTTTTATTGATCATACAGATAACAAAGAAAAGCAAAACATATATACAGAGAATCAACATTTAACTCCCCAATCCCCAACCCCACCCTGACCCTCAACAAACATCCCTGTGGTCACATATAAGTATACATACAAAAAAATAATAATAAATAAATAAAATAACAAATATAATAATCACACACATTTAAAACTATGCTTCTCTCTCCACTGCTCCTCTCTGAGAGCCCACAAAAATGCCAAATAACTGCCCCATTTCCCATTAAACGAATCCCAGATCCCCAGCCTTCAACATGATACACCCTCGAAAACCGCCACCCTCCCCATCTCCGCACACCACTCCCGAAACGAGGGCACTCCAGCTGACTTCCATCCCCTTAAAAGAATCTGTCTGCTGATCATAACACTGGTCAGGACCCAATTTTTTATGTGGTTGTCCCCAATATTGATGACCGCCCCATCGCAAAAAATACAGATTCTGGGGCAAAATGGAATTTGAGTGCCCAATACATCACACATAAAACTCTGAACCTTCAACCAAAATTCTTAGATCTTAACACACCACCAAAAAACATGGGTTGTGTCTCCATCTTCTGATTGGCATCGCCAGCAGGTGGGTGTGTCTTTAAGAAAAAGCCTATACAATCTAGAGGTGGTCCAATAGAATCTATGTAAAATCTTGAATTGCATAAGGCACACCCTTGCATCTCTAGATACAGACTTGACACTTTTTTTTTAGAATCCCAGCCCACACTTCCTCCAATACCAAGTTTAAATTTTTCTCCCATAATCTCTTGATAGAAGTTAAAGCTCCTTCCCCCAGACTCTGAATTAGCAGGGAGTAATACACTGATGCCTCATGACCTTTTCCAAAAGCAGTAATCACCACTCCCGGAGTATCTGTCGCTTTAGGGTGGTGTATGCTACTCCCAAAAATACAGCAGAGCAGATGGCACAGCTATAAATACCTAAAGAACTGAGATCTGGGAATCCCAAAATGTTGAACCAAATTTTCAAAGGATCTCAACACTCCACTCTCATATAGGTCACCGAGTGTATTAACCTCCCTCACAATCCACTCTGGTCAGCAAAACGGGGACTAATTAATACATAATTTTGGGTTCAGCCATATGCTTGTGTCAACATTTAAATAAATGTCCAAATTAGACTCTCTGGACACTT
This sequence comes from Myxocyprinus asiaticus, assembly GCF_019703515.2. Taxonomy (NCBI): domain Eukaryota; kingdom Metazoa; phylum Chordata; class Actinopteri; order Cypriniformes; family Catostomidae; genus Myxocyprinus; species Myxocyprinus asiaticus. The sequence continues at coordinate 39,119,960 of NC_059373.1, forward strand.
TTGTCCATACCGAGTGCAAATGCGAGATAATGGGCCATAACTTAACTTCTCCGATTAGTTTGATAGAAAGGCTTTGCAATGGCAAAATAGGGGCAATAACTTCCTGTTCAATACAGAAGCAGGGAGGGGGTCTCTCAGGTGGCTCTCTCAGGTGGAAGTGACCAATGAGCCAAATGTCTGAGACCGAATGCATAATAATAAAACAAAATCTTGGGTAAGCCTAGACCACCTTTGTCGATCGGCCTATGCAGTTTACTGAGATGTAATTTGAGATGTTTACCATTCCAAATGAAGGACTTCGCTATGCTATCAAATTGCTTGAAATAAGAGAGGGGGACATCTATAGGGAGATACGGTAGCAGGTAGTTGAATTTTGGAATACAATTCATTTTAATAACATTAACCATTCCAATCATAGATAAATGTACTGAAGCCCACCTGCCCAGATCACTCAAAAACCTTTTTATTAAAGGGTCAAAATTAACTCTAACTAAATCACTCAAATTTGCTGGGAATAAAATACCCATATACTTAATGCCCTGTTGGGGCCACTGGAAGGCACCTGGCTGAAAAGCCTTTACCGGGCAGTGCGTTGTCAGAGCCAAAGCTTCGGATTTAGAACAATTAACTCTGTATCCTGAGAACTTAAGAAGGAATTAATAATTCTGTGGAGGCAAGGCATAGATCTAGTAGGGTCGGAGACGAATAATAAAATATCATCTGCGTAAAGCAAAAGCTTATGCGCCACACCTCCCGCCACCACCCCGGAAAATCATCCTCCTTTCTTTTCGCAGCTGCTTATGGTTCCAGGGCAAGACAGAACAATAATGGGGAGAGAGGGCAACCCTGCCAGGTGCCCCTATCCAGAGTAAAATAATCTGAAATTAATCCATTAATTTGTACGGCCGCTATCGGGTGTCTATAAAGTAACTTAATCCAACCAATAAAAGTATTCCCGAACCTTTAAATTTCCACAATCTTAAAAAGATAATCCCATTCTACCATATCAAATGCGTTTTCGGTGTCAAGTGAGATGGCAGCGACCGGAGTCTGATGATTCGCCACTGACCACGTGATATTGATGAAACGCCTAATGTTATCAGAAGAGCTACGGCCCCGAATAAACCCCACCTGATCTATATGCATAAGAGTTGTCATAACTTAATCAGTTAGCAAAATTTTGGACAATATTTTAACGTCTAGCTGGATGAGGGAAATTGGACGGTAACTCTTATACTCGCTTGGATGTTTGTCCTTTTTAAGAATCAGACTGATCCGGGCTTGCATCATGGTTGGCAGAAGTTTTCCATTCTTTAACGATTCCATATAAACTTCTAGCAAAAGTGGAGCCAATTCTATAGCATAAGATCTAAAAAAACTCAGTGGCAAAGCCATCTGGCCCCAGAGCCTTGCCTGTAGGCAAGGCCTTAATTATTTTGCTCAGCCGTCAGTTTAGGAAGTTCAAAAACATTCTAATATCCTCATCAGTAGATGAAGTCATGGAACTATAGAGATCAAGATAGAATTCTTTAAAAGCATTATTTATATCAATGCCTGAGGTAAATATTTCACCACCAGCAGATTTCACTGAGGGAATGGTAGAAAAATACTCTGTTTTATATATCTAGCCAAAAGTTTTCCTGCCTTGTCCCCCGACACAAAGTATGACTATCTTGTTCTGAATAGACAATACTCCACCTTCCGCAACAAAACAGTATTAGATCTGTATTTCAAACTGGTCAATTCTCTGAGGCCATCAGATGACATAGCACTTCAGCTCTGCCTCAGCACTTTTAATATTCCTTTCCAATTCCACGAGTTCTCGTGCTTTGGATTTTTTGGTGAATGAAGCACACTGTATTATCCGGCCCCTAAGAACCGCCTTAAGTGCCTCCCAAGCCATGCCCACAGAGGATACTGAGGACCAGTTGGTCTCCATATTAATACTGATTTCAGCCTTTAACATTTGTTGGAATTCAGGATTTTGCAAAAGGGATACATTAAAGTGCCAACTATACAATTTCCTTTTCTCCATATGTGGGAACACCTCTAAACTCATCAGGGCATGATCTGAGACTTATATGTTTCCAATTGAGCAATCAACAACATATGAAATGAGGGACTTAGATATAATAAAATTAAATCTATTCTAGAACAAATCTTATGGACTGATGAAAAAAATGTATAGTCCCTACCAGATGGGTTCAAAAATATCTGTAAGACCAAGATTTTTGCACATCCTATGAAGCCTCAATGTTGCTCTAGGGGGCTTGCACACTTTTGCTTCACTATGATCAAGTCCATCAAAAGATTAAAGTTTCCTCCCAATATTATATCATGAGGGGTGCCAGCGGCTTGCAACTTCCCTTCAAGATCTATAAAAAAGCCCTGATCAGCATTGTTAGGTGTGTAAATATTAGCCAAAATAAGACTCTGCCCCCAAATTTCTGCTAAAACAATATTGACTCTTCCTAATTTATCTTAAATCTGTTTGAGACATTTGAATTGTAGATGCTTACTTATTAGTGTAATAACTCCCCTGCTCTTACTTTAGCCAGCACTAAAGAAAACATGTCCACCCCATATCTTCCCAAATTTTTCAGCTTCCTGCAGGGAAAGATGCTTTTCTTGAAGAAACACTATATCATATTTCTTATGCTTAAGAAGAGAAATAACCTTCCTTCTTTTTATGGGGTGCCCCAACCCATTTACATTACACGTGGAGAGAGACAATCCGCTCATATTAACATCTGATATTTTGTGTCAAAAACAAAATTATAAAGACCACATTCCAACATTAGTGCAACAATCAAACCCCGAACTTCCCCCAGAACCAAACAAACAAAAAACAAAAACAAAAAAAAAAACATGCGCATTAACCCCGCGCACGACAGCACTAACTGGCGTCCATCCTTCTAAACTCAAACAGTTCATGTATGCCTACGAGAGCCCCCGCAACAACTTTGCCATCGTATTGCTCAAGTCCTGTGTTTCTATACAAATTTTGTGAGACAGAGTTACACAACAAAATATAATCTATAAAACAAACTCCAGCCAATAGGTGGAATAAACACAAAGAACATGTAGATTCATCCACATAACTGTCCCGAAGGTGTGTTATTCCACAAAACAAACTCCAGCAGCTAGGCGGAACCAGCACATAAAAAAGGTACTCAGTTTTCTCAGACAGTCAAATGAATGTTCAGTGAGCCTGCCCAGTTGGCTGCTACGAGTATAACAAATGACCTAATCACTCCAATGTCTTGCAAGAAATACTCCATAAAACAAACTCCAGCCAATAGGTGGCATGAGCACAAAGAACGGTAAGATTCATCCACAGAACAGTCCCGAAGGAGTGTTACTCCACAAAACAAACTCTAGCCCCTAGGTGGAACCAGCACAAAAAGAAACAAAAAAGGTGCTCAGTTTTCTCAAACAGACAAAAGAATGTTCAGTGAGTCCATTTGGCTAAACTTGAGCACCACAAATTAACTTACATTAACAACATGGACATCGCTTGCTGGAGACATGTGAATGTTTTACGCCATCCTTAGCATCTATTCTCAATTTGGCATGTCATTTCTTTGACACTTTCATCTCACTTGTCAGCTTACCTGCTGGACTGGTGTCGAACCGCATACTTCAGAGTTCAAAGTCTAACACTCTATCAGGTGAGCTACTGTGAAATCTAATCATGTTGGGATAATTGTGTAAATGTAGATGAATCTGTAATAGAAGTGATAAAATCTATCATTTTAGAGTAGTGTGGAGTAAAAGTGTTTCAATATCATAACAAAGCAGTGTGTGACTTGTGAAAAACAATTGTTTATAATGTCATAATCACCTTTACAAAAATCTAAACTAGCCGCAAACTTGCCATACATTTTCTGCAGATTTGCAGCTTGTTATTTTCACATGCAAATGAGCTTGTCATTTGCTGCAAATGTTTTCCAGAAGTTTGCAGCTCTTCACCGGTAGTGGTGAACCTCCGGCAAAACCTACCAACCATTGTACTGGTGAATTGTGTGAAAGTGAATAGTGTTTGAAGCCTTAACCGTCCCAGAGCTAGCATCTGAAGTCTCTACCATCCCAAAGCCAGTGCCTGTAGCCTCTACCATCCCAGACCTAGCACCTGAAGCCTCTACCATCTCAGAGCCAGCGCCTGAAGCCTCTACCATGCCAGATCCAGTGCCTGAAGCCTCAACCTTTCCAGAGCTAGCGTTTGAAGCCTTAACCGTCCCAGAGCTAGCGTCTGAAGCCTCTAATGTCCCAGAGCTAGTGTCTGAAGCCTCTAATGTCCCAGAGCTAGCGTATGAAGCCTTAACTGTCCCAGAGCTAGCGTCTGAAGCCTCTACAATCCCAGAGCCAGTACCTGAAGCCTCTACCATCCCAGAGCCAGCACCTTAAGCCTCTACCATCCCAAAGCTAGCGCCTGAAGCCTCAATCTTTGCAGAGCTAGCATTTGAAGCCTTAACCGTCCCAGAGCTCGTGTCTGAAACCTCATCAAATTATGTTGTTATGTTGTGTTATGTTGTCTCGCCTGACCTGCCAAGCCATGTTGTCATGCCTGACCTGCCAAGCCATGTTGTCACGTCTGACCTGCCAAGCCATGTTGTCACACCTGCCATGTCAAGCCATGTTGTCATGCAATGTCTGACCCGTAATGCCAAGCCGCCATGTCTGACCCAACATGCTAAGCCACCACATCCGACCCACCATGCCAAGCTGCCACATCTGACCCACTATGCCAAGCTGCCACATCTGACCCACTATGCCAGGCCACTTTAACCCCTGGCCCTCCGACTCCAGCAGATCTGCCACAGAGTCTCAAGCGGAACCGCTCCTTGAGAGATCCAGCTTGCCATGCTGCCTCGTCAGCCTCACCATGCCACACTGCCTTGTCAGGCCCTGCTCCCCAGCCCTCATATATCTTGTCAGACCCTGATCCCCAGCCCTTGTCTGTCTCATTAGACCCTGCTCCACAGCCCTCATCTGTCTTGCCAGACCACCCTCCACATCCCAGGTCCTCCCCAGCAGGCCACACTCCACAGTCCACGTTTGTCTCATCAGGCCACGTTCCAGGCCATCTGCCGGATCCACCCTGGTCTTCTGGCCGTCTGGTCCCCCCTGGTCTCCAGCCACACCTGGTTCCCAAAAGCCCATGTCTATTAGCCCTCTTCCACTGACATGATTCAGGTGCGGGTTCCTGGGCCTGTGCAAATTCTCGAACTGTTCCGTGCATTTTCACCACAGAAAAGGCCATTCCGGGGCCGAAAACCTGGTTTGACACCGGCCCCAAAAGCTTGCTGGTCTCTACGCAGGAACCAATTATGTCAGGGGATGGAGGGTGGGATAATCTTTCATAACCATGGTAAAGTTTTCCCAAACAACAACAGTAGCTACCGTCTGTAGCAACGAGTACTTCTTCACTCCATAACAACAATAAAAAACCAACAAAATTATCAGACATCAAATGCCCTCAGGTAACACAACGAAACGAGTGCTCTACTTGCGATATGGTATTTACGAAGATCCGAGATAAACTAGAGAGATTGCAAAGGAAAAAAATACTCTATGAGAATGAAGATACAGCACGAAATGATGCCTTCAATCGGACAATTGACCAAATCATAAACAAATTGACAAACACTTAAGGGAGTACAGGGATCATAAGAAGGACATAAGCAAAAGTGCCAGTGGATAGAGCAATGATGTTCTGGACTCGGACACCGACCAGCTTGCTAACTAACCAGGGCATAGCATACAGCCAGTAATGCTCATGATAAACAGTGAATTGCCAGTGTCTTCTGCAGCTGATCTCAGTAAGTTGTTATATTTGCCAACTTTGTTAGCTTTTCTTACACTGTTGTCATCTTATTTTGTGTATTGTTTTGTACTGTAAGGGGATTTTTGGCCAGCTACTCACTAAGTTTGGAAGATCGCGGCTATCTGTTAAGCAAAACGGTGAGATTCTCAATCAATAATATTATATGCTATGGCAAAAATCCAAATACAACCATCTGCTACACCAATGTTAATAATGATTCCGCTGTAACAGTTTACAGAACTTAGTAAGCTAAGCCATAGTTCATACAATATAATGTAATTACATTACATGTTGTCTTTAGCATAGATGTTGTCTCTGACAATCTTGTTGAGCAATGAAATAATGATGGATTGCATTAATCCATATGTTTAAATATGTCCTAAAAAAAGAGTAAAAGCTGTTTATTTATGTTTGAGGTAGTCACGTGAAACTACCACGTAGGCAGTAACCTGTTATGTCACCTTTCAGCTCTCAGGTCAGTGGAAAAGCATGGCCGGTTTACGATAGGCTCCAAATTGCCCCGGCCATGAACCAGCAGAGCACAGGCTCGGTACGAGAACCATTGCAATTTCAGTGGAAAAGGGCTATACTGTATGTGTTTTTGTTCATGTTTTCTTTTCATGTCTTTTTATTTTAAAATGAAGTTGTTTGATTTCTGTTCCTGTTTCTTGTTGTAGGATATTAGATGTAGAAGAGCGAACAATTGCTGCAATATGACTTGAATCTAGAAAACCCAAACGTTTAATCCTGGAATTCCTCAACATCATAAATTAAAAGATTCTGCTTGACTAGGTGCCAAGAAGTGTAGCTGAAGCTCACATCTGGCAAATAAAATGAACAAAAGATACTTGTCCAGATAGCACATGACTTGAGAACTTCATGCTTCTGAGGAAATACCCCCACATTTAATAGTTATCGCCTGACACTGCCATCAAAACCATCTCTGCAAAGAGACCTTAAGGGCAGATGTTATGGGCAATAAATGACAGAGAACACACTCCCTGGAAACCCTGGGAAAGGCTTAAAACACACTCTGTATTTGTCCTTTAATATAAACCAATTTGCTTCACTTAAACTAGACTCATCAGATCAAGAGACATAATGAACATTATTCTGCAAACAGCAGCTAAAAAGGAATCCATGAACATTTCACACAAAGTACCAGTACTTGTGATTTAATCCCCTAAAATATACAGAATGCATATTGACCCAAAATGTACACAATACCTAGCCTTGCTAGATAATCCTGAAAATGACTTTATGACCTGTGATCAGGTCATAAAGGCCATAAACAGGTGACCTATGACCTGTTTGTCATTAAAACTGACAAATTATTGATTATAGCCTGATGTACCTTTTAAAATATGTGTAGTGATTTGTAATCACTTATAACTGACAAATCAATGTGTAAACATTAATCTCATATTATTCATCTCATTCTACTAAGAATGGCAATTCAAGGCTTAACCTAATAATATACCCTGACAATCAGGTTTCTCATAATGTGTGATGTATTATCCATGTTGTAAAACCAATGAATTAACCAGTATGATTTGTAATCAGGGATTTTCATGTTTTGTTACTTACACGTATAATATTCATGAAAGTATGTCATATTTAGTATGTAAATGCTTGCTTGTTTACGTAGAGAATGTTGATGACAATGAATATCATGTCTCTTGCACCATTTTCAAAATATAAAAGTTCATGATTAAACATGCACTACTATGAGTGAGAAGTTTATAAGAATCCTCCACACAAAGGATTGTAAATCAACCTTGAAAAGGACAGACCAGTTGACCATGTGACTCTGAAAAGCCATTCCTGACTGGCTCAGGACACCTTTGGGGTGCAGCCAATTTTCCTACCAAGGAAGAAGTCTTCGGTGGTGGTCTCCTCTCTTCTTCGACTCTTTTGCTTCTTCCACTTCCTCTTGCCCTCGTGGTTTGCAGTGTCCGTGCCATGTAGAGTCCAAGGAATCTCGGGACACGAAGTCCCGAGGAAGCCTCTCACTCTCTGCTTTGCGGCTCACACACATAACTGGAGTCACAAGTCCTCCTTGCGGAAGGCCTCGCTTCAAAGCCCACCTCATCATCCATTGAGACAACAACTAACCACGATCATCAGAGTCCAAGACATCGACGGAATGAACTTTCTTCAAACGCCAAAGAACCAAGCAACACAAGGAAATGCAACAACACGCAACAACACATAAGTGCATCTCCAGACTTTTGCTGAAAGTGCTGGTGTATTATTTAAATACTTCGGGTAATCCGATTGCAAATCGATTTAGACTCAGTGAAGGATAAATGGTTCTTAAGGCATTGTCTACAGACTCCATGAAGTTCATTTTCTTTGTATTGATCATTTCTTCCACATTCTGTCACTTTATTCACCAACCTGTTTCATATTTGTAATGTGTTAATTAGTTTTTATGTTTAGAATAGCAATAAAGTTTGTTTGTCTTGAAAGATAACTTGACTGTGGTATATTTTGATAAATAATCTCGTCACTTGATTTTAAAACATCTTGCCTCAAAAGCTATACCAAAAATATGTGTGATATTATTTTCAATAAGCCGTGAGAATAATATTACTCCAATAATTAAATTAATCATAATTCCCTTATTAAAGCTAATTCCTTACAATAGAAATTGTGAGCAGATGCAACGAGACGTTGTATTACGATTTTAATGGTGCAGAATTTTATTCAGACAAATAATTAATTATTTGTCATTTATCTTTCTTATAATGGTTGTTGAACGCGACTAATTCCATTATAAACTTCCTACATAATAATGACATAGAATGAGGACAGTTCAATTTAATTCCTAATACACATACTGTTCCTACATTGTGATGTGTTTTAGTCATGTGGTTTCCTGTTTCCCTCATGTTTCATGTGTCTTGTTCTGATTGGTCTTTGGTTTATTAGTCTTGTTCTCTTGTTCCCTGTCTGTCACTCACTCAACGTTGTGTCGATGTAGTGACACTAGGGATTCGCTCTTGAGAGCCCCAATCACCTTTGCTTTATTCAGAAAAGGCCAATATCTCATACTGATATTGTTGAGACATTTAATATCTCATTCAGAGCTTGCAACGAGGATGAGTTATTGGTTGCATCGGAGGGTGGGCTTCTGCTTTTGGAAGTGGACGAATCTTCTGAGCTCTCGCTCTCAGGCGGTAGAGCTCAGGATGAGGCGGACGCTGAGTTGGCAGCCGTGCTTGCCCGAGCGGCCACGAACATCAGGCTTGAGTGGAACCCTCTGCCCTGCCCTGAGCATTCGTGGCTAGATGATTGGTTTCTGGGCTCGGAGCGCGACTCATGGCTGCGCCCTGCTCCAGTGCCTTTCTTCCCAGAAGTGCACGAGGAGCTCACGAAGTCATGGAAGGCACGTTTCTCCGCCCGTACACGCTTCGCCAGCTCGTCCACCATAACTACCCTCGACGGCGGAGCAGCTAAGGGATATGTTGAGCTTCTCCAGGTAGAGCGTGCCATAAGAGCAGTTTCCTCATTCCCTGGGTCATTCTCCAATGTTCAGCCCCTCCGGCCTTCGCACCCACGATGGCCAGACGCTGAAAGTCTTTCCGGTCCCTTATTTTCCATCGAAAAAAAGCCAGCAAACAGGTAAGTATGGTGGTTCTTGGGGCCACTTCTGGACGATCCTCCCAGTGGGGTGTCTGCTTTGCCTTGCTGTGAACCACTCACCCTGGGTGTGATAGATCCAATCGTCCCCCTGGTGCCATTAGTGCAAAGGTTGGAAGCCTGGTTAGCGCTTTCCAGCCCGTTGCAATGGCTCATCAGGACGATCTGGCTCGGCAACGCGATCCAGTTCGCCAGACAGCCGCCCAGGTTCAGTGGCGTCCTCTCCACCACACTGTGAGGAGAGGATGCCTTGGTCCTTCTGGCGGAGGTCACCACCCTTCGATAGAACCCGTCCCCTTAGCCAAGTCGCACAAGGGCTTTTACAGCCCTTATTTTATCGTGCCAGGGGGGGTTGCACCCAATCCTGGATCTGTGTGCTTTGAACAGAGCCTTACACAGGCTTCCGTTCAAGATGTTGACGCAGAAGCGAATCCTGATGTCTGTATGACATTAGGATTGGTTAGTGGCCATTGACCTGAAGGATGCGTACTTTCATGTATCGATCCTTCCTCTACACAGACCCTTTCTTCGGTTTGCCTTCAAGGGATGAGCATACCAGTACAAGGTCCTCCCTTTCGGTCTGTCCCTCTCTCCTTGCGTCTTTACCAAAGTCACAGAGGCGGACCTGGCCCCACTAAAGGAGACGGAATTCGCATTCTCAATTATCTCGACGACTGGCTGAAACTAGCACACTCACGAGATCTATTGTGTGCGCACAGGGACCTTGTGCTTCGGCACCTCGACTGACTAGGCTTCAGGTCAACTGGGAAAAGAGCAAGCTCTCCCCGGCACAAAGCATCTCTTTTCTCGTTATGGAGTTGGACTCGGTCACCTTGATGGCACGCCTTACAAACGAGTGTGTACAGTCGGTGCTGGCCTGCCTGAAAACCTTCAGGCAGAAGGTAGCGGTCCTGGTGAAACAATTTCAGAGGCTCCTGGGGCATATGGCATCCTCAGCGGCGGTACTCCCCCTCGGGTTGATGCATATGAGACCGCTCCAGCACTGGCTACAGACTTGAGTCCCGAGGTGGGCATAGCGCCACGGCACCCAGCGGGTGACTATCATGCCACGGTGCCATCAAACTTTCAGTCCTTAGTCAGACCTGCCATTTCTACGGGCAGGGGTTCCCTTAGAGCAGGTCTCGAGGCATGTCGTGGTCATGACAGATGCCACAAATTTGGGCTGGGGCACTGTGTGCAATGGCACATCAACTGCCTAGAGTTGCAGGCAGTATCACTGACCCTGCGGAGGCTTCGGCTATTGATTCAGGGCAAGCACGTGTTGGTCCGGACAGACAACACAACGACTGTGGAGTACATAAACCGCCAGGATGGAGTATGCTCACGTTGCATGTCGCAACTCGCCTGCCGCCTCCTCCTTTGAAGTCAGCAGACGTTGAAGTCTCTGTGAGCCACTCACCTCCCGTGCGTCCTCAACCATGCAGCTGATACGCTCTCACGGCAGGTAACGCTCCGCAGAGAGTGGAGTCTCCACCCCGTGCAGTCCAGCTGATTTGGGAGAGATTTGGAGAGGTGCAGGTGGACCTGTTCACCTTCCGAGAGTCCTCTCACTGCCCCCTTTGGTACTCCCTGTCTGAGGCTCCCCTCGGCACGGATGCCTTGACGCACAGCTGGCCTTCGGGGGCTGTGCAAGTACATGTTTCCCCCAGTGAGCCTCATTGCACAGATGTTGTGCAAAGTCAGGGAGGACGGGTAAAAAGTCCTGATGTTTGCGCCATACTTAACCAACCGTATTTGGTTTCCAGACCTGATGCTCCTGGCAGTAGCCCCTCCCTGGTGCATTCCCTGAGGCAGGACCGGCACCCACAGGAGGAGTAACGCCACCAGGTCCAGTACTCGTGGTATGCCCCTTTTCAGGTAAGCCCATGTACTTGAGCTCAGTGCTCCATATGTGGTGATTCCCCCCTTGGTAATCCCATATGATGCATTTCCACTGTTTGGTTTCCCCTCATGTGAATCCTGTGTTTCCCCTCGTCAGAGCTCTGCTCTGCCTCGGTCACTGTTGCTGTGTACCCTCTCCACAGATAGGGTGCTCCCCAGTGGCATCATTCCATATGTGAACTTCCCCGACGGTAAGTCCATGTGAGGTATTCTCCACGTTAACCTCCCTCCGGTAGGATGTGGTCTCCGTAGTGCTTTCCCTCCTGGAGAGGGAAGAGCACTTCCCCAGCCCTATTCTAGCAGGTGCTTGGCAGGAAATTGCTTAATACAAAAATCAGGAAAGGCCACCACCTGTAGCTTCCTCGGGTAAGTGCCTCCTCCCACTCTTATTGGTACCCGGGAGACGCCTTAACTAACTCGCTGGAAGGTCAAGACATGGTCGAGCGCTTGCTGCAAGGCACGCAGTAGCCTGCCCGTGTCCGCTCCTCCATACCTCGTGACATGGTTCAGCGCCTGTGGCATTTCGTATAGGAACCCCTAGTGTCACTACATCGACACAATGTCCAGTGAGTGACAAACAGGGAACGTCTTGGTTACTGATGTAACCTCAGTTCGCTGATGGAGGGAACGAGACGTTGTGTCCCTCCTGCCACGGCATTGAACCGACCGCTGACATGGCCGGGACTCTCTCTCGGCTCCTCAGCACAACTCTGAATGAGTGGTGCACGCTATCTCCTTTTATACCCATATGTCCGGGGCGGAGAGTGGCATGCAAATTCCACTAGCCAATTTTCATTGGCCTTTTCTGAATAAAGCAAAGGTGATTGGGGCTCTCAAGAGTGAACCCCTTGTGTCACTACATCGACACAACATCTCGTTCCCTCCATCAGGGAACAGAGGTTACATCAGTAACCATGACGTTATCAGTTCATTTCTGTCATTGGTCATTATTTTATTAGTTAAGTCTTGTGATTTGTTATCTTGTTACCCCAGTCTGTGTATTTTAACCCTCTTGTTTGCTTTTGTTCTTGGTCAGGTATTGTTTGTGGTAATGTTGTAATCAAATCTTAAGTCAAGTCTTAGTGAAGTCAAGTCTAGTTAAATACATGTTATGTTTTCACTTTGGAGTTATTTCACATTTGGTTTTCACGTTCTGGAATATATTCACTAAACTGCACTTGAGTTCCTCACATCATTGTCTCCTGTCTGCAATGTTACAGTTACCATCTTTGATTCTGACCTTTTACTTAAGACTATTAACAAGTGTTGAGGAACCTTTACCTCTAATGTACTCACTAAGACTCACTCTCAAATTCTTTGGTTTTGATGCCATAAGATAAGACTTTATTAAAAACATAACAAAGCCGAGGTGGTCCATGGAACATCTGACATAACACATCAGAATCATGCATTTTTATACAGTTTTCTGCTCCCCTTAACTCTTTGAGGGATGGCCTCTTCATCCAATGAAATCGTCTTATGCCTTCCTAGTTTCATCTTTGCCATCTCTCTTCCAGCTGGTCAACTCTGGCCCCAACTTGCTATTTCATCTTAATGCTAGCACTTAGTAGCACACATCGTTTGCCTGTTTTGGTAATCTTGGCATTATCTGCACCAGTCCTGCTCATTAAATTATCCTTTCAGTACCCACATGCCCACCTCCCTTTGTGCCCTACAAAGTTTGATAGAAAAAGGCTGTAATTCTTTCTAAAAGCCAAGCTACTACAGGTGATGTTCCATATCTAAACCCAACTTACTCATTCGCTTGAGACAGGGCATCCCATCTCCCAGGTCTCCTCCTTTCTGCATTACATCAATTAATTTTCCCTTGACACAAAGGCCTTACACAGAGAGAGACTGCAAGCTAAGCTGTTTTCTGCACTTTCAAATCTAAATAATCAGAGTAAATCAGAGCATTAAATTAATAAAAGAATGATTAAATATGTAACATACTGAATAACATTGAATATGCAGCTTATCATAATACATTGATTACACATTGTCATTTTTAGATCATTGCATATTGCATACATATTAATTAAATTATCAAAAACAGATTAACTGAATGATTAAATAAAAATATTCCATACAAGGAATCACCATTAACAACACTGTTATTGTGATAATGATTGCAGTCAGATGATAAATGTCATATCTTTTACCATTATTGGCTTAAATGAACAGTAACTGCATCATTGTCATTTCAGCCGTGGCAGTGGTTTGTTTGGTCAATCTGGCAGATTAGTCTAAAATTTACACATAATGTGCAGCTATTTATTTTTTATAGTCTGAGAGAGTGTTCATACTTAAGCATTCCAACCACATAAAAAACACAAACACGTATACTCTACATAGATGTCTTTGGACCCCCAGACACAATAAGCTTCCCATCGCCTATCTACATAGACAGGTGAGTTATGCATGATTGTGTATGTATGTACTGCATTGCATGTATGTATGAATATGTATTTTTACTAAGCCTATCTCTGAAGAATTATATTATTTCAACTGTCATAGTTTGGAATTTATATTTTTGAAAAATGGATAGATCATGAGTAAATAAAAAAAATATAAAATAAATAAATAAATAAAAAAATAAAAAATAATGGTGTGCCTTGAAATAAATCACATATTATTATAATTATTATTAAAAACCAATGACATTTCTCTTTCAAATCAGGTTTTGTAACGTTCCTGTTATATTCAAATTGTTTTGGGGTTGAATGTCTAATAAAAGCCATAGCTAACAAATATCATTGCTCCACACCACAGAATTTGCAGCGGGTATTTGTGTGGTTAACTGTGCCAAGAAAAATATTGTTTCCTGTATAAAAATAAATAAATAAATAAAATAAATAAATAATAATAATAATAATAATATATATATATGACTATTGTTCTCATAACAGAGAACTATTTATCTGGACAAGGCAAATACAAGTGTAAACATACTGAAAAACGTATCTCTGTTGAAACCATGTGGTCAAATTTTTATGATTTTACTCCCTCAAATGTAATGTCAGAAAGATCAAACCATTATTTAAAGGGGTAATCGTCACAGTGTAATGGGATTAAACAGAAAGGGCAGATACAAAGACAAATGCTACATTTTCACATAAAAAGCAGAAAGTATTCAGTCCTGGGTAGATTACTTCTGAATTATAGTCAGGTACTGATTAAAAATTACATGACGGGGGGTCATGTGATGCCATGCGAGAAGCAGACGTGTGAGCGGCGAGCTCTGCACACTTTGTTGGTTTTTTATTATTTTTGCGTTATAATCCGGTGAGATTTGATACACCCTGCTACATATTTGCCTTTGTAGTCAATATGTCAATAAATTCAAAATCTTCGGGCTCTGGAGATATTAAAAGACACTTACGTGCTCAAGCTGAAACCTCTGGGCCTGCAGAACGGGGACTCGATTTGAATGGCACGGCAGGAGAAATTCAGCATCAACAGTCCAACATGTTTGTGATGCTGACGAAAGTTGTTGCCGATTTAGAAAATCTCGCTGTAATACATCGATCGATTATGGCGATGGAAACAAAATTCTCTGAGTTGGTCACAAGAGTGGCAGATGTTGAGAGGCGGGTTGATTATCTGGAGTCATCAGAGAGGGAATTATCTGATAATCCGCTGGAAACCAAAGTTGATTTGGAACACATTCTTGAAAAACTTGAAAATCTTGAGAATAGGAGCCGTAGGAATAACATCCGAATTGTTGGAATTCCTGAGCATGAAGAGGGCAGAGATATGGTGAAATTCCTAGACGAGCTCTTCCCGAGTCAGCTCGACATAACAGACTGGAAGCTGGAAATTGAGCGAGCTCACAGAGTCCCGGCTCGCAGATCTGCTGAGGGAGACAGGCCCCGAACAATTCTGGCCAAATTTCTGAGATCATCCGATAAAGATCTAGTGTTGCGTGAGGCGAGGAGCAATGGAAAGCTTTCTTGGAAGAATCACAACATTTTCTTGTTCCCAGACTTGCTGGAGTTTGTTTGTGGAGTGTCAATCTTTCAAGAAACATTTGCATTGATGGAAGATCACTTTTACACTGAAGTTTCGAGGCCAGTGATAAGGATGACAGCAAAATATCTACATGCCTATATCAAGCGATGTCTTTTATAGAGTTGATGGACTGAGGAAATTATGGTGTGTTTCTTATGTGACCTCTGAGTCAACTCGTTAAATATACACTTGACTGTCCGAGAAACCGGGACACCTGTTTGTTTCTTTTTGTGCTGGTTCCGCCTAGCGGATGGAGTTTGTTTTGTGGATGAACATATCTTCGGGACAGCTGTGGATGAATCTGCTTGTTCTTTGTGCTTATGCCATCTGTTGGCTGGAGTTTGTTTCATAAAATTTTTCCTGTTATGTAATTTTGCACCAGACTTGAGCAATCCGATGGCAAAGTTGTCATGGGGGTTCTCGTAGGCATGCATGGACTCTTTGAGTTTAGAGGGATTGACGCCGGTTGGCGCTGTCGTGCGTGGGGTTAATGTGCACGTTTTTCTTTTTTCTGTTTGTTTTGTTTGGGGGGATGTCCGGGGTTATGTTTGGGGTTTGATTGTTGCACTGATGTTGAAATGTGGTTTTTATAATTTTGTTTTGACACACAATTTATTCTTTATATTACATCAAAATGTCAAAGATTAATATGAGTGGACTGTCTCTCTCCACATGGAATGTGAATGGGTTGGGGCACCCCATAAAAAGAAGGAAGGTTATTTCTTAAACTTAAGATATATAGATCATCTTTCCCCGCAGGAAGCTGAAAAATTTGGGAAGATATGGGGTGGACATGTTTTCTTTAGTGCTGGCTCAAGTAAGAGTAGAGGAGTCATTATACTGATAAATAAACATCTACAATTCAAATGTCTCAAACAGACTAAAGATAAATTAGGAAGAGTCATTATTGTTTTAGCTTAAATTCAGGGGCAAAGTCTGATTTTGTCTAATATTTACGTGCCTAATGCTGATGATCAGGGCTTTTTTATAGATCTTGAAGGGATGTTGCAAACCATTGGCACCCCTCATGATATAATATTGGGAGGAGACTTTAATCTTTTGATGGACTCAGTCCTTGATCATAGTGAAGCAAAGTGTGTAAGCCCCCTAGAGCAACATTGACGCTTCACAGAATGTGTAAAAATCTTGGTCTTACAGATATTTGGAGACTTTTGAACCCATCTGGTAGGGACTATACATTTTTTTCATCAGTCCATAAGATTTATTCTAGAATAGATTTTTATATATATATATCTAAATCCCTCATTTCATCTGTTGTTGATTGATCATTTGGAAACATTTTAGTCTCAGATCACTCCCTGGTGAGTTTAGAGGTGTTGCCATATATGAAGAAAAAGAAATCATATAGTTGGCACTTTAATGTATCCCTTTTGCAAAATCCTGATTTTCAACAAATGTTAAAGGCTGAAATCAGTGTTTATATGGAGACCAACTGGTCCTCAGTATCCTCTGTAGGTATTGCTTGGGAGGCAGTTAAGGCGGTTCTTAGGGGTCGGATCATACAGTATGCCTCATTCATCAAAAAATCCAAAGCACGAGAACTCGTGGAGTTGGAATGAAATATTAAAGGTGCCGAGGCAGAGCTGAAGTGCCGAATATCATCCAATGGCCTCAGAGAACTGACCCGATTGAAATACAGACATAACACTATTTTGTCACGGAAGGTGGAGTTTTGGTTATTCAGGGCAAGACAGTCATATTTTGAGTCCGGGGACAAAGCAGGAAAACTTTTGGCTAGATATATAAAACAGAGAGAGTCTTTTTCTACCATTCCCTCAGTGAAATCTGCTGGTGGTGAAATATTTAACTCAGCCACTCATATTAATAATGCTTTAAAAGAATTCTATCTTGATCTCTATAGTTCCACGTCGTCGTCTACTGATGAAAATATTAGGAACTTTGTGGAACCGTTAGAACTCCTTAAATTGTCGAATGAGCAAAAAAATTATCTTGATTCTGAAATAAACTTGGAGGAGATTGACGAGGTAATTAAGGCCTTACAAGGCTCCGGAGCCAGATGGTTTTGCCACTGAATTTTTTAGATCTTATGCTATAGAATTGGCTCCACTTTTGCTAGAAGTTTATATGGAATCATTAAAGAGTGGAAAGCTTCCCCCAACAATGACACAAGCCCAGATCAGTCTGATTCTTAAAAAGCATTCGTGTGTAAAAGTTACCGTCCAATTTCCCTGATCCAGCTAGATGTAAAAAATATGTCAAAAACTCTGGCTATCCAATTAAGTTATGACATCTCTTATACATGTAGATCAGGTGGAGTTTATTCGGGGCCGCAGCTCTTCTGATAACATTAGGCGTTTCATCAGTATCATGTGGTCAGTGGCGAATGATCAGACTCCGGTCGCTGCCATCTTACTTGTTGCTGAAAATGCGTTTGATATGGTAGAATGGGATTATCTTTTTAAGATTTTGGAAATATATGGGTTCGGGAATACTTTTATGGGATGGATTAAGTTACTTTATAGACACGCTGTAGCAGCGGTACATACAAATGAATTAATTTCAGATTATTTTACTCTGGATAGGGGCACTCAGCAGGGTTGTCCTCTTTCCCCATTATTGTTCTGTCTTGCCCTGGAACCATTAGCAGCCGCGATAAGAAAGGAGGATGATTTTCCAGGGGTGATGGCGGGAGGTGTGGCGCATAAGCTTCTGCTTTACACAGATGATATTTTATTATTCGTCTCCGACCCTACTAGATCCATGCCTTGCCTCCACAGAATTATTCATTCCTTTTCTACATTTCTGGGATACAGAGTTAATTGGTCTAAATCCGAAGCTTTAGTGCTGACAGCATACTACCCAGTAATGGCTTTTCAACTGGGCACCTTTCATTGGCCCAAACAGGGCATTAAGTATTTGGGCATTTTATTCCCAGCAAATGTATGTGATTTAGTTAGAGTTAATTTTGACCCATTAATTAAAAGGTTTTCGAACGATGTGGGCAGGTGGGCTTCATTACATTTATCTATGACTGGGAAGGTTAATGTTATTAAAATGAATTGTATTCCAAAATGTAACTACTTGCTACAGTCTCTCTCTGTAGATGTCCCCCTCTCTTATTTCAAAAAATGTGATAGCTGTGGCAGCGGGGGTGTGGTCAAGCGCCCGTCCGGAGAGAGAGAAAGCAGTAAAGGCACTTACACCTGAGCTAAATTATGCCTAACACCTGTTTCTAATTCCAGTGAGCATGGGGAGAGCGGCATAAAAGCAGCCACACAACCAGCAGATGAGAGAGAGCCTGGGTCCAGAAAGTTATTGTTGTGAAGCTGAAGAGATTATTATTGTGAAACTAAGAATTTATTATTGTGAAGCTAGGAATTTATTATTGTGAAGCTGAAGAGATTAGTGTGTGAAGCTGTGAGTGCTGAAGTGTGGTCATTAAAATCCTTATCTGTGAGTGGAGCAATCTGCCTCCCGTGTCCTCCTTATCGACCGCCTTCACACTGATGCCGAAAACCCGGGACCCGAAGTTGGAAGTACGCCCCATGGAGCCCTCCACCCAGTTGGCCAAAGTCCTCCAGTCCCTTGCCAGCCTGCATCAAACTCACCAACAAACTCTGCTTGAGCTGTGCCAAAAACAAGACCGCTGGTTCTTTGAGATTCTGCGAGCTCAAGCAGAGGACCGGCATGTGATCCGGAGCCTCCTCAGCCAGGAGAGAGCCCTGGCAGCGACCCCGGACAGCCACAGCCCCCTGCCCCCAACCACACTCTTAAAGATGGGGTCGGAAGAAAACCCAGAGGCCTTCCTCGATCTCTTTGAGCGAAATGCGGAGATCTGGGGCTGGCCACGTGACAAGTGGGCGGCCAGACTCCTTCCGTTGCTGTCCGGGGAAGCCCAGCTCATGGCAAAACAACTGCCGGCGGCAAACCTCCTGGCTTATGAGGATCTAAAGAAGACTATTCTGCAACGGGTTGGCCGCAGTCCCGAGCAGTACCGCCTGCTCTTCAGAACCCTGAGGCTGGAGAGAACGTTTGCGTTCTCCCAACGGCTCTTAGACGCATGCCGGAAGTGGCTGCTGGTGGGGACCCACGACGTCGGGGGAGTGGTCGACCGAGTGGTGCTGGAACAGCCGATACTTTGACTGCCAAAGGGAATGGTGGAGTGGGTCCAGTGCCACTGCCCGGCATCGCTGGAGGAAGGAGTCCGACTGGCGGAGGACCATATGGCGGCATACTCAAGGGTGGAAGAGCTCTCTTCTCTCTCTCTCTGCCCCCTCCACTTGTGTGTTCCCCCCTCCCCCTCACTCTACTCTCTCCCCAGAGCCCGTTCCTGCCCCACGGAGGCGAGGAGCTCCGCCACCGCAGCCAGTTTCGCCGAGCAAGGTGGTGGGCACACATCCCTGCCCCTACAGTGCCCCGCCGCTCTCCCCCTCAGGTGGAAGTGTCCGCCAACGCAGGTGCAGGCATGGCGTCTGGGCCGGCCTGTTGGAGTTGCGGGGATCCGGGACACTTCCAGGATCAATGCCCCATGATGGAGCTGGGGATGGTGGTCCAGATCCCAGATGCCCCGTAGGCTGCCCCCGGCCGAGCCGGAGCGTACCGGCTACCGGTAAGAATCAAGGGGGGTACTCACCAAGCTTTGGTGGACACAGGTTGTAATCAAACCACTATCCACCAACGTTTGGATCAACACATGTGTGCATGAGGATATTCACAAATACCCTGTGGTGACTCTTGCAATTAAATTTCGGGGAACAAAACAGAGTGGAGGCAGCGGATAGTTCCTGGCTCACCCATCCGCTGATTCTGGGGACTAATTGAAACCGAACCGGGAGTGGTGGAACGTAGCCGTCCCTATCACTTGCCCGAACACAAAAAGAAAATAGTTCAGGAGGAATTGGATGCAGTGCTCAATATGGGGGTAATAGAGGAATCCCACAGCGATTGGTCCAGCCCAGTTGTTCTGCAACCTGCCTCCCGTGTTCTCCTTATCGACTGCCTTCACAATAGCATAGTGAAGTCCTTTGTTTGGAATGGAAAGTGTCCCAGGTTACATTTCAATAAGTTACATAGGCCGATTGACAAGGGTGGGCTAGGCCTACCCAAGATTTTGTTTTATTATTATATCTTCGGTCTTAGACATTTGGCTCATTGGTCGCTTCCACCTGAGAGGGCCCCTCCCTGCTTTCTTATTGAACAAGAAGTTCTTGCCCCTATTTCGCCATTGCAAAGCCTTTCGATCAAACAAACCGGAGAAGTTAAGTTACACCCCATTATTTAGCATTTGCACATGGTTTGGATTAAAGTGTCCAGAGTGTTTAATTCAGACATTTATTTAAATTTTGCCTCAAGCATATGGCTGAACCCTAAATTGCATGTTGGTGGGTCCCCTATCTGTTGATCAGAGTGGATTGGGAGGGGGGTTGCTACACTCGGTGACCTATATGAGAGTGGAGTACTGAGAGCTTTTGATAATTTGGTTCAACATTTTAAGATTCCCAGATCCCAGTTCTTTATGTTTTTGCAGCTGTACCACCTGCTCTGTACTGTTTTTGGGAGTGGTGTACACCCCCCTAAAGTGGCAGATACTCTGGAAATGGTGATTACTGCTCATGGGAAAGGTCATGAAGCTTCTGTATATTACTCCCTGTTAAGCGAAGCCAAGGAAGGAGCCGTGGGAGGCTCGAGGGGCGGTGCCATGGAAGGCGGAGCCGTGGAAGGCGGAGCTGTGGAAGTGGAAGATGGAGCCAGGAAAGGCTCGAGGGGCAGAGACATGGAAGGCGGAGCCATGGGAGGCTCGAGGGATAGAGCAATGAAATGCAGAGTTATGAGAGGATCAAGGGAAAAGTCTGTGGAAGGCTCGGGGCTGAGAGCCGTGGAGGAGAGTACAGGCAGAGACTGGGGATTGACCTCCATGGTCGTGAGCATAGGCAGAGACTGGGGAGCGACCTCTGTGGTCGTGAGCATAGGCAGAAACTGGGGAATGACCTCCGTGGTTGCGAGCATAGGCAGAGACTGGGGAGCGACCTCTGTGGTCGTGAGCATAAGCAGAGACTGGGGAATTACCTCTGTGGTCACAAGCATAGGCAGAGACTGGGGAACGACCTCCGTGGTCGTGAGCATAGGCAGAGACTGGGGAGAAGGTGTCCTTTTCCTTCTCCTCCTCTTCCGGCCAGCAGGGAGCGTGGATACGGGGATGGTCAAGGCTACAGGCACTGGCTCTGGGACAGTCGAGGCAACAGGCACTGGCTCGTTAACATGGCAGGCATGGGCACAGGATGTGACCCGGGGTTCCCGCCATAATACATAGCATAAGGGGGAAATGCAACTTCCGTGGTCGTTACCGCTGACTGCAGTAGGGAATCGACCACTGAAACCTGGAGAGGATGAGCCACCCCCCCCCTCAAATTTTTTTTTTAGGGGAATTGAATGGAGAGGAGTTACCTTGGAGATAGGGGGCGCGGAAGGCACGGAGACAGGGGCCTGTGGAAGGTGCGGAGACAGGGGCCATGGAAGAAGTCAATTTCTGTAGTAAACATGATGCGAGTGGAGAGTTATGCATATTCAGGGTGGCTAGGATGTAATTCGCCAAGGGAAGATCTTCCACCTCCAGAAGTGCTGTGGGTCTGTGGAAGTTTAATCCCATTCTATAAATGGGCTTGAGGTATATGTCCAGAATTGATGTCGAAGCAGCGAGGTGAAGGAACTTGGTTGTGTATTCCAAGAGGGGAAGATCCTGCCTGAACAGCTCCAGGAATAACTCTGATGGCTCCATGCTCAGTTATGTGCTCATCGAGATGAGGCTTTGTAGGAGAGGAGGATTGGTGGGATCGCTGGAGTAGAGGAAGACGTTAGGAGGAACAGGTAAGTGTATCCGTATTTTCTTGTGGGTCAGTCCTTCTGTAATGTTGGTGTCTAGGAGTGGAAGAGGAAGAGAGGAGACGTAGGAGTAAGTACTTTCAATTATAATCGTTGGAGTAGATCATTCACTGGAGTGGAAACAAATGCTAACATCAAAACCTAACTCAACGTAACACTTCACTAACTCAACGTAACACTGCAAGGACTGATAAATGATGAAGAAAACTAAAGGGTATTTATACACAAGGAAACTAATGAGGGAATGGAAGGCAGGTGCGGATGATGATGAACAGATAGAAGTGATTAGGGCAGTGAACTCTGGGAAATGTAGTGCAGGGGAAAACTTCAAAATAAGAGTCCTTGAAGAAAATGAGGGAGACAGACTATGACAGTAGCAGAGTACAAAAGCAATTCACGAAACTAAACGTAATTGTATGTCACTAATGCAATTGGTTTACATTGCGAATATGAAATTATGTGTATTTGGGCATTTTGGTAGACAAAACCCTTCCAAACACAGCTAATGACGAGTATCAAGTCTGTGTGCAAATTTCACAACCCCCTCTCCCTCTCTTCTGAAAACACTTGAAGTGTTACTGAACGTCTGTCCTAGGTAGGCTGATTTAGAGTGAAAAATGTAAAAGATTAAAATAAATTACAGTGATCAATAAATTATGAACAGTTTACTGCCATTGTCTAATTAACATGTAATCATGTAATCCATAAAAAATATTGTTGTCTGATTACGAGCATTTTAAAATTGAATTTAATCCAATTACAAGTACTTGATTATCATAATCTGATTATGTAATCCAGATTACATGTAATCTGATACTACCCATCACTGAAAGTATTTTAGAAAAAAACAGGCACTGAAATGATCATATTTTAATTTCTATAAAGCAATATTTACGTAGAATTGTTTTTTTTTATTCTATACAGCTCAATAAAACATAATCAAGCAATTTGTTTAAATTCCAACTAAACACAAACGTTAAAAAAATAAAATGATTGAATTTCAAATGTTGTTTAGCAATACACACAACAAAGAGTCAAATTTCTCAAAGTTCCATATCCTTTTAAAGGGATAGTTCATCCCGAAAGAAAATCAAATTCTGTCATAATTTACTCCAAACCTTCCAAACCTGTCTGACTTTCTTTCTTTTGCGAACATTAAAATGAGATGTTTCAATGAATAGCAATACAATGACAGACTCACTCTAAGCTTAAAAAAGGCTAGTACAAGTGATCCTGGGTTATATTCCAAGGCTTTTGAAGGCATATGATAGGCTTTTGGTTAGAAACAACCCAAATTTATTATTTTTTTTTTTTTTCAGTGAAAATGTGATGTCAATTGCACGTTCATGAGTGCTATGAAAGAAGCTTGTTCACAGTGGCATGCAAGTTCACAGATGATTTTACATATTTTTTAGCTTGTGAAACTATCGAAATGTAGTACAAGCGATTCCTGGGTCATATTCCAAGGCTTCTGAAGGCATATGATAGGCTTTTGGTTAGAAAAAACCCAAAATTATTATTATTATTATTTTCAGTGAAAATGTGATGTCAATTGCACATGAAAGAAAGAAGCTTGTTCACAGTGGCATGCATGTTCATGCAAGAATGTACTTTTTTTTTGCTTGTGAAACTATCGAAATGTAGTACAAGCCACTACTGTGTCATATTCCAAGGCCTTTGAAGGCATATAGGCTTTTGGTTAGAAAAAACCCAAAATTATTAGAAGTAGTTTTTGTTTGTTTTTTTCAGTGAAAATGTGACGTCAATTGCACATGAAAGAAAGAAGCTTGTTCACAGTGGTATGCATGTTCACACAAGAATTTACTTTTTTTTTAGCTTGTGATACTTGTTGGTCCTTTTTTAAGTTTTAAAGTGAGTCGCTATCAACAGCAATTTTATTAGAATAGACAGACTAAAATATTAATTATAACATCTCTACCACATACGACACAGTCATACAGGTGTGTGTATGATTGTGCCATTTTTTGGTGAACTATCCCTTTCATTATTTCAGTAGTAAGCCTTGGAGACACACAAAGCACATAAATGGCACTATTTCCTGCGAATGGCCCAAGGTTTGTATATGCTTTAAATAAAAAGCAGAAACATTTTTCAATCTTTCACCATTACAAATACATACAAACAAACGTGATCAAACCTCATATACGATTCTAAACCCATCCTAGAATCCCAATCCAGTGGATGTGCTTCTAAAGGCTGGGGTTGCCACCATTACAGAGCAGAGTTTGTTGGTAAAGGCTGAATTAAAGTGTAGTAGTGTTTCTCCCATTGCCTCAAACTGTCAGATGAAAAGAACTTGCACTGCTCCATTGCGCTGGTTATGATTAATTCCAAAGCTAAGTGCCACAATTACTAAATCGTTACTGAACAGAAAATGCTTTCATGTTACCGTGGCAGCAAAAAATGTCTTTTGAGAGGTAAATGTACAAAACTTGTGTCTTCAGAGCCCAAACACTTAATAAGTGTTCTTAGAAAATTTTTTTGATGTTATACAGTGGTAAACACTCGACTGTCTCAAATTTTTTGGGTCGTGCTGCAATTTTCCATACTGTCCAGACTTTTTCAGAATTGAGGTTGTAATTTACCATGAGATGATGAATGTACTGTGTATGTGTTGACTGCAAATAGATAAATCTCTGCAGTCTATTTTTAACAGTCTAATCCACTTTTGTTTGTTTTTATTTACCTTGCCCACTGAGAAGTGGTCTGGGCAGTTAGCTTTGGTCTTGAGATTTCTTGGAGGAAATCAATAAAATTATTCTGGAGATCATTAAATGTGAATGCTAATGACAATCAACTTGGAGATTAATGCAATTGCTCTATGATTTGCTCTTAATAGCACTTGGTCAGTGTTACCCATTTCTGAAGTCTTGAATGCATAAGTACAAATAGTCACTTAATTGTCAGAGTCCTGTTGAGCACCATAGAGAATCTTTCTTTTTGTCAAAAAGCCAAACCTCAATAATTTCCCCTGTCTCTTTTTTGGATTCTCATAAACTTGCTACACAAATTTGCAACATTTAAAAAGCATCAGAATCAAACTTTAGATATTGCACACAATGATCTCATGGATCAGGAATATTTTGCAGTGCATATATTGACAAAGTGGTGTTTAGGAAGGTGCTGTGGTAGTGTTTTGTGGCTAGTTAGTCTTTCAAAAGCGTCTCTTAACCCGGAGGCCCTTAGCCCCTTTGTACCCAGACCTATAATATATTTACATCGTGCACTGTATAGTGTTATCTTCTTATCTACATGCCTACCTACATATCTACTAAACTAATATATCTGCCTAATCTATCTACAGTACATACTTACCAGCCTACCTACCTCCCTGTATACCTATGTCTTTCTACCAAAGTTATCTATCTAAATGACTCAGTTTCCACAATGAGAAGCATCAGTCTGTAAACTGTAGTTTATGTCCAGGCAGACTGACCCAGTGGATTATAGGACAAACAATCCAGTTACTGCTACTTTCAACAAAATCTATTGTAACTGAAGAAACAGAGAGCCTCTCAAATGTTTCATATGACACACAAACACAGGTGCATGAGTGTAAATACTCTGACCTGCTGTGATATGTGTGGCCAGAAGTGTGTGAGAAGTCAAGTGTGGCAAATCTGTCTTGACGTTTTGTTCATCTTAACTCAGTTTTGCTGTTTGTGTGTGCTGATGGCATAAGGAACAGACCTGGATAGCACACACTTACTCTCTCTTATACACACACATGCACGGACTCGTGCGCACACACACCCACACACAAACACGCACACTTGCGCGCACACACACAAACACACACACAGTCCAGTACCTGAAGATACTGACATCACCCAAACCATATTCATTTTCAAACATTTTATGTTCCATCACACATCCCTTCCCTTCAAATCTTCCTCTCTCCCCAACTCTATTTTTATTTAGCATCACAGAGTACCTTGGCAACAGTTGGTCAAAATGTAGTGCAGCCGAGAGAGTTCTTAAACCATCTTCTCAGTTTCATACAATATCGATCTCTTTTTTACTCTCTCTATTTCTTCTGTACCCCTTCTCCAACAGCATCCATACTTCCAGCTACACTCCATAACTCTCTGTCCCTCTCTATAACCTGAATATTCTCTCTGTGGTCTCCAGAAGGTCCCTGCATGGAATAAGACGTGTACTGTATGTCTGGGTGAAACTGTGAAATATGAAGTATATTTGTGTATAATAGTTAGCTTTTTTTTTTTTTTTTTTGTCAGGATAATGAAATAATGGATAGAAGATGTGGAATTATATTTTCTTCTTTTGCATGCTTCACCACTAGAAATTATACTTAAGGTGATGTTTTTTTTTGTTTGTTCGTTTATTTATTTATTTATTATGGTAAAATACCTTCTATCCCATTGCTCTGTCGGTCATTATACTGTATGTTAAACATTAAATGTGACTGATAATTACAATTATATATTGAATATTCTCTCTGTGGTCTCCAGAAGGTCCCTGCATGGAATAAGACGTGTACTGTATGTCTGGGTGAAACTGGCAGAGGTGACCATCAGTTGGATTATATCTCACCTGCACTGACAGGGAGACAGAGTGACTAGCCCACTGCATTAATGCATTCATATGAAGTATATTTGTGTATAATAGTTAGCTTTTTTTTTTTTTTGTCAGGATAATGAAATAATGGATAGAAGATGTGGAATTATATTTTCTTCTTTTGCATGCTCCACCACTAGAAATTACACTTAAGGTGATGTTTTTTTGTTTGTTTGTTTATTTATTTATTTATTATGGTAAAATACCTTCTATCCCATTGCTCTGTTTGTTTGGGCATCACAAGCAGCCACACAGCAACAGAAATGTCACACTTTAAAATGCTGTATAATAATTTATTTGTAATCTTTTGGGGTTCTCTTATTCTTATCTCTAATCTAAAATTCTCTGATGTATAGGAACACAACAGATATTTCTTGTGATGTATTTCTTGTAAATATATCAATCCATTACACCACACAATCCATTCAAATCTCTTGCAAAACAAACTTTAAAATTTAAATTTAGATTTAAAAAGTGTGTTCGTGTAAGGACTAAAATCAAAGCTTGTAAAATGCCCTTTGAACAGCAATTCAATTCTACAATTATTAATGCAATGCAATTATTTTGTGTATTTGCTTGAAGTTCAGTAGTAATTGATTACAGAAAGATTTTGAAATTAAGATCGGAGTCAACCCCTTTGCCTTAAACGTCTACATTTCATAGTAGATTATGCATAATATTGGTTTGATATTACATTGGTAGATGGGTCGTGCTGTGAAACAGGTGCCTTTTACATTTTGAAAAAGCTATTTTTAAGTTAATTTCTGTAAAATTTAAAACATTCTATTAAACAAATCATATCTTGAAGTGTTAATAAATGCATTGTGACATATCAAGTTTAATAAATAAACTTGCATAGGCTGTTCATTGAGGTTTTATGCCTTTAAAAATGTAACAGGGTTTTACAGTTTAATTTGACATTTCTAGCTTTGTACTCAAGGCCATAAACTTTTTATTAGAAAAATAATTTTGAATATTTCTACAAATATCCACTTTCAATTATAAATTGTTTAGCTACTATACAACAACAGAGTTGACATTTTCAGATTTTCTATTACTTACAAATATAACAGATACATTTATCTATCTATCTATCTATCTATCTATCTATCTATCTATCTATCTATCTATCTATCTATCATCATTCTGTCTGTCTGTCTGTGCATGTGTATTTGATAAAACAGTAAGGATAATTTGGAAATACAGGGCTAAAAAGGCATCCTCATGAAGAAAATACAGAAAGAACATTTGAAATAAATGATAATAAATACGTTTTTTTTTAAAGCTCTCTTATTATTCCACACAGTAAAAGCTGGCATCATCTTTTCATTGTTCAAGTCATTATTTACATGTTAATAAGGGCCAAACGCAGCCCGTTAGTCGGTCATTATACTGTATGTTAAACATTAAATGTGACTGATAATTACAATTACATATTTAACGGTGAATTAACTGAGCAATAATTTTCTCTTTTCAGACAGCTTTCCTCTCTCATTCAGAATGTTATACTGTCAAATGTCTGCCTTTATTTGTCATTAATCTCATGGGGAGATATTGTATAATTCAAGTGTATGTTGGGAATCCAGATATAAGGCAGGTTGACGTGGTCGATTCTCCCCACATCTACACCCCCCCCCCCCCCCCCCCCCCCCACACACACACACACAAAAAGACATAAGTTTCTTCAGCTTTTGAGCAGATCCATTCAGAGCCACTAACAGCTCCACAGGAGGATCGCGCTGTTCATCTCACACCTGTAGATGATTCTTATTCTCTCTTACCCTTGTTGGATTTGGGTTATTTTTGAGCGTGGAACTAATGTGTGTTCCTGCACAAAACTGAGCTGATATTATAGTCTACGTTTATATTTCTCCGCTGAGATCGAGAAGTTAAACGACGTAAAACGCAACTTTTCAGCACCACAGTGACCGAACAGCGAGCACTGACCCGATGGAGCCGTCCGTGATCCCCGGAGACGAAATGCCCGACATTTACTCCATTAACCCGTTTAATATCACTTTTCCTGACGAGGTGATGGGGTTCGTTCCCGACGGGAGAAACTACACCGAGCCCAACCCGGTAAAGAGCCCCGCGGGGATCATCGTCGCCATTTCCATAACGGCTCTGTACTCTGTCATCTGCGTGGTGGGACTCCTGGGAAATATCCTGGTGATGTACGGGGTGGTCAGGTAAGCAACACTAAACCTTATAATGGAAAAAAATTCCATGTATGAATAAGTTTCAACTGCTAATGTAAAATCAATCTATCATCTATCCATCCATCCATCCATCCATCCATAATATCCTGTCTATTTCTCTCTTCTTGCATTCAAATCTGTAAAAGAGAGAACAATTGATTATTTTGAATGAAATATTTCTTCATGCAGTAAATTGTAAATTAATTGATTTTATTCAAGTAAAAAATATTGCCTAATATGTCTGAATCAACTTGAGTACAAACGGTTAAACCGACAAAACTACAGTAATTAAAATCAGGTAGAAATGTACAAAATCTGCAAGCTCTGCAAATGGCTTTTTTTAACCTAAGATATATATATATATATATATATATATATATATATATATATATACATATATATACACACATACACACACACACACACACACACACACACACACACAATATATATATATATATGTGTGTGTGTGTGTGTGTATATATATATATATATATATATATATATATATATATACACACACACACATATATATATATATATATATATATATATATATATATATATATATGTGTGTGTGTGTGTGTGTGTGTGTGTATATATATATATATATATATATATATATATATATATATATATATATTCAGATTTAGGCCTGTGACAGATTTGAAATGCATGTTTAAAACGAACATGCAAAGTCATTGCTAAAGAAAATGCACATTTGAGTTTAAACTTTTGACTTAATGTGATACATGTATAAGTCTTTTAATTAGTTTTAGAAGTTACTAGATGGTCACCCCTAATTTATTATTTTCTGTGTCGATGTATTCAATGAATCAAGAAGCAGATACTCTAGACATTGTGAAAAATAAACTAAAAGAGCAAATCCATCACCATTTTCAATGCATTACCTACCTGTGAACCCAATTGAGGGTCAATTACAGAATTTAGGTCATGCATCACTTTACTATTGTAATTATTTTTGGTCTTAGACCCCTGGGATCAACAATCACAGGTGATTGCCTTAGGCTTCTCGTTGAACAAACTGTGATGACGGGGTGGTGGGGGAACAAAACGACATATCATCAGGTATGGATTGGTACTTCAGTCCCTGAGGGCATGAATTGACATTATAATAGATGTACATCTCCCCTGGTGTTAATTGGGCTGTCTGCAGATCTGATGAGTGGCTGTGCTATTGGTCTTCCTGTTGAGAAGTAATCAACAGTGTTGTGGTGCTGGTGAAAACTAGAGGTTAAGATTAGCCCCTGCTGGTAGAGGGCCAGAACTACACCAACTGCCTGGAAAAAACCATCTTTCTCAAATGAAAAAGTAGCTGTGCATTCTGACGGAATTAAATTTTTATGCAAGGAACTTATACATTTGCATATATTTTATTATATTATAGTAAATGTTTTACCAGTGTCCCTCTTTGAGGGATCTTAAAAGCATGAAATGGACTTATTTTGTCCTGTCTGCTGCTTTTGACATCACAGTTTAGTCACTAGTGAGGGGCTTGGGACTGTGCTCGTTCTTGTGATTAGTCACATGACACTTATGTCTCCAGAACTGAGTGCCCATGAGGAAAGAGGAGAGCAAGCAAGTTCTTTGAAAAGGTTCATGAATCAGCAGAGCAGCTGCCATTGAGAAAAATGGGAATACTAACTGATATCTCCCTCCAGATTTTATAGATCTACTTGTGTGGAATAACTAAGCCAGTTAGGGAGAGCTAAGGCAGGCAGTGACCTCATTTTGGTACCATTTGATAAAAATAGCATTATGCATCACCAAGGATATCTCCAGAGAAGACTCATCTCATATTTGGTGCTTACCCTGGTCCATTTAATTCCAGAGCTTGGCATTCAGATGTGATGAATATCTTACAGTTAGGTAATGTGCCAGCTGAAATCTCTGTAAGTGGAGATGAAGAGTATGTGCCAGCTGAAATCTCGAAATTCATCGTCTTCCAATTAAAAATCTGTCAAATATCTCCGTAGGTCATCAATTGTATTCTAAAAAGGAATATTCTGGGTTCAATACAATTTAAGCTCAATCGACAACATTTGTGGCACAATGTTGATTACCACAAAAATTATTTAGACTCATCCCCATTTATTTATTTATTTATTTATTTATTTATTAAGCAAAAATCACAGATACAGCAAGGCATTACAATGGAAAAGAATGGAGCCAGTACATTAAAAATAAATACAAACTGTTGTAAAGGTAATGCCACAAGATGTAGACATTACTGCATGTGTTAACATGAATTTAGTGTGATAAAATCGCTTACCGTGATTACAGGGTAATTTTAAAATGAAGTTGTATAAATTTGATATAAATTTACACAGAAAGCACTGAAAGCATGTTAACACTTGTAATTAAATATGTCCTGTGGCTATGTTTTTCACAGAGTATGTATTTTAATGAATTTTTACGGATTGCCCCATTCACTTGTGTCTCATTGTAACCATGAGTTTTGCTTCTTCTTATATATATATATATATATATATATATATATATATATATATATATATATATATATAAATTAGGGACAAGTTGAAATTATATCTTAATTTTATGCCACAAATGCAGTTGATGCTAACCTAAATGTAAATATTATTTTCACTGAAAATATTGCCCTCTGCTGTACTGTATCTCTCAAATCAAATACGTTGGCAGGAAATGTGCTGCGTTTAGTAAAGAGAGCCACAAGAACCAATGGTGTTTGGTCGTTATTTTGTAGTCCATACAACTTTTGTTGTTCATTTCAGAACATCTGCAGCTTGTATGTTTATGTGGTAACACTTTACAATAAGATTAAATTTGTTAAAATTAATTAAAAACATTAGTTGACATGTTAATGAACAATTAGAAATACAGTTACAGCATTTATTAATCTTGGTTAGTGTTAATTTCAACAAATACTAGAATACAGTATTTTTATAATCAAAAGTTGTATTAGTTAATATTAGTTAATGCACTAGTATGAACTAACATGAACTAACAAGTAACAATTATATTTTTATTAACTAATGTTAAAAACAAAGAATAATAAATGCTGTAAAAATTATATTGTACATTGTTTGTTCATGATACTTAATGCATTAACTAATGTTAACAAATGGAACCTTACTGTAAATTGTTACCAATATATGTTATATTTCTATCTGTTACTCACACAAAGATATAAGATGTCTTCTGAAGTCTTGGCATATATCACAATAGTCAAATAGATAACTTAAATGGTCCCTATACCCTATTTACCTTCACTGAATGGAAAAGAGTGGCTAGAATACTCTCACAAAAAAATCACATTTTTGTGTTACACAAAGAGAGAAATTCATACATGTTAAGAACAACATAATGGTCAGTAAATGACTGATTTGTATTTTTTAGAGAACTGTTCCTTGAACTGGTTTCACTTTCTATTAAAAAAAAAAAAAAAAAAAAAAACAACGCAAACTTTTTTTTTTTTTTGTGCAAGGTGGAATTTCTTTTTAATTTAGTATTTTGTAGTTCTACCTGTAAGAGTAAGTTTTCCGGTCACTGGGTTGTCTGGAAAAGGACATTGTGTGAAAAGTAGCTGCACCAGCTGTGGTTGTCATGCTGACAGTAATTGTTCTTTCCTCCTGGTACTAATGTGCTTCTTCACATACAGCTTTAATCAACATACTAATTGAGCGCTCATTCTCTGCTGCCTGTGTGTTAGCCTTTGAGTGGGTCAGCATTAACTGAATGCGCTTCCACTTTTAATAATTAGAAAATTATAAGTTGTACATTGATCAAGGCATATTATAGTCCAGTGAAAGTGTAAGCCACAACAGTGATTAACTCCTTATTATCGCATCTAATTGGTTGATTTAAAATAATAATAATAAAAAGAAAACCATGGTTTGTGGTATACAAGGTAATGCATCATTTGCTAGCAAATTAAGATTCAGAACTGAATTGAGATGATGCCTTTCAAATTCCAAATCAATTCCTGAATTTGAATTACAACATACAGTATGAGGTATTTCCAGGAACATTTGAAGATGTTAATTGCCACTTTCACACATGAAACCAGTCAAATTGCAGTACAATTGCTGGATTGCCTTTTCTGGTAAATGCACCACATCTGGTATTTACACATACAGGCTTTCCCTCTTTTATACATTTTTCTACCATTCACACATCAGCACCAAAATGTCATTGGGACATGGCAGGGTATGACTTATCTGTAACTGAACATACATGGTCTGTAATGTTGTTGATGTTTTAATGTTTCTACAAAATGTTACATGCATTTGCTTGTGAGTCTTGACCCTACGACATCATAATCGATGACTTCAAATAGAAATGATAAACTGTAGGGAACAAAATGCTCTCCGAATTAGATGCTATCAGTGGCTAAAAAGCACAGTATTGTGTACATGTTAAACATTAAAACACACAGAGTAATTGCGTCATCTCCGTAAAAACTTGGCCCAAAGAAAATGTCTTATTTCAGCAGCACGTCTTGACCACCTTCTGTATGAGCTCAAACCATTAATCTTACAGTGTTGTTCACACAAAGCATCAAAACAAACTTTTCCTGATAATTTTAGAAGTTCTCTTTCTGTTGACCTCTCACATGACCTCTGAACCCAAAAAATGCAGTTACTTCCCAGAAAAGGCTGTATGTATGAAAGCGCCTACTGTTACAATAAACATTTGGATTTTCACCTGTTGAAATTTGTATTATATATGTATTATATATTTCTTCATGTTTAATAAATTAACTTTCATTTTATGGGGGAAGAACACTTCATTTTCCAGAATTTTCCAATTTACCCCAAAGTCTTCAAAATGGAGCCAACAACACAAAACAGCTCACAAGATGGAAAGCTTTAACAGAACAACTAAGACACTATATGTTTTTTTTATTTTATTATTATTATTTTATCCCCTTTTCTCCCAATTTGGAATGCCCAATTCCCACTACTTACTAGGTCCTTGTGGTGGCGCGGTTACTCACCTCAATCCGGGTGGCAGAGGACAAGTCTCAGTTGCCTCCGCTTCTGAGACAGTTAATCCACACATTTTATCACGTGGCTCGTAGTGCATGACACCGCGGAGACTCCGCATGTGGAGGCTCATGCTACTCTCCACGATCCACGCACAATTTACCATGCGCCCCATTGAGAGCAAGAACCACTAATCACGACCATGAGGAGGTTACATTATGTGACTCTAACCTCCCTAGCAACCAGGCCAATTTGGTTGCTTAGGAGACCTGGCTGGAGTCACTCAGCACACCCTGGATTAGAACTCGTGACTCCAGGGGTGGTAGTCAGCGTCAATACTCACTGAGCTACCCAGGCCCCCTATGCTATTTGTTCTTGTCCATTTTGTTGGGGGGATAATGGGGGTGGGGCTTGGGGGTAAATTAATAGGTACTTTAGGGTGTAAATTAATCTAGTTGATCTAGTTATGTTTATATGCCTATAATATAGCGACCTAATATCTATAGCCCAATATATGTAGCCCAAGTAATTTCAAAAATACACAAACATTTTCAAATATTAAACAAGATATGAAGAAGATACTATGTTCCAGTATATGCACTATTCATTCCAAGACAGCTCCAGTGAGAAGTCATAAAGATTTGTTCACCCTTTTTAGTGTTTTGCAGTAAAGTAATGCATAGCACTAATTAGCATTTGCGTGAAGGCGTCTCAACGCAGTTATTGCAGGATAAACTGTTATTTTTTCCTGTTATGACTGTTTTCATGACAAGCAAATATCTCTGTTAAACTATTCAAAGGAGTTTGGCAGATTCACACCTGATGAGTGACTCTCAGGTGAGATGGAGAGCGCGCATTCTTGATTGACAGACCACGCGTGTGCGCACATACCGTTTCTATGAACACGCCCGCTGACGGACCACCGCTCTCATTAAACATCAGCTGAGCTCAGATATTCTTTGTTGTTTATTTCATTCGTTACATCCTTTTGCAGTTTATTTCCCTCTCTAACTGTGATGTGCTTCAGCCATTCAGAGAGCTACCGTAAGCCCTCTGATAAAGGAACACCTCAATTAAATTCATGCACATTTGATACATTTGAACATATATTTTATGATGAATGTGGCCCACGTGCCACGTGTTGAGCGCTGCTAGCGCATGCAACACTACATAAAGAGACCTTGTCCAAAAAGAACGATTTATAGCATTTATGGATTACTGTGATTGTTATTGAGCTAATAATTAACATCAGAGAAATGCAGCCTCTGACTTACGGTCATTTACGTAAACCTGGAGATATTAACACGATTCGAAAATAGAGGTCACTGTTGCCCCAAACATTGCAAATGTACAGTTCTATCCTTCTAATTGGTAATTTGTACTTGTGACAGAAAAGATCTCACGACCCAGCAGACAATGATCCACGACACACTTTTGGTTCGCAACCCAGTGGTTGAGAAACCCTGACATAACCCTTTCCCTAACCTTAACTGTAAATGGAAGTGATGCCCCCTTTTGGAGTTGGCGCAACCCTCTTTTGGAGTAACCCCACCCTCTTTTGGAGATTCCGCCCCCATTTGGAGGTCTCCGGCCTGCAGCTTTACCTACTTGGTGGGGTGTGGCCAATTCCATTCAAATTACAACTAATTTGGGCACTAATTCTTAAAAACTTCAGAAAATCTCTTACTGCAAAAAAAAAAAAAAAAAAAAATGCTCTCCTGTGAAAATATCAAAACATCATAATAACAAAACAAAACTAATGAATGATATAAGATATTTAGTCTTGTTTTCAAATAAATCTAGCAAAAATTAATGGGGTTCATGCTTAAAAAAAAATAAAAATCTTAAGAAGTTCTTAAGAAATTTTTCTTAAGAATAAAAAGACAGGCTTTGACATTATCTGATCAGCCTGCTCATGGAGATGCCTTGTCTAATAGCCTACAACACTGGTAAATTGTAACAATAAATGTATCTATTAATCTTTTTTTATTATTATTTATTTATTTTATTTTTTTTAGCAAGCAACTTTTTTATGTAAAGTGCATGAGATGTGTTAGTGACATTAACCGTCAAAGAAGAATTTATTTGCTGCTAACCATTTTAGAACATTTAATTTGACATGGAGGAAAAGAAAAGAAACAAAAACTTCAGTAGACAAGAGCTGGATGTTCTTGAGGAATTTACTGCAAGGAAAAAGTTCTCCTCGGGAAGCTTGATATTATCACGTCGGAAATTAAGAGGCGGGTAAATGGGAAAAGGTGGTGGAGGATGTCTCTGCTGTGCCCAACTCCGATAAGGATGTAGATGGGGGTGAAAAAGAAAGTCTCAGCTTTCTAATGTTATAATAATTATGTTTCTATTTCTATGAAAGATCGTGGAGAGAGAGTGCTATATGTTGCGCACAGGGTTGGGGAGTAACAGAATACATGTAACAGGATTACGTATTTAAAATACAAAATATAAGTAACTGTATTCCACTACAGTTACAATTTAAATCATTGGTAATTAGAATACAGTTACATTCAAAAAGTATTTTGATTATTGAAGAGATTACTTTGCATTTTATTGTCATTTGTTTCATTTAATATTTAGTCCTTTCAGATGGAAAACATTTATACATATAATTGATGCGATCCAAAGTGCATTTGAACAGTGGTGAAACACCTTCTTATGATGTGTTACATTCATATAAGCAGACAGAGAAGTAAGTTTGGAGCAGAAGAAATAAACCTTGTGTAAATTGTCAGCTTTACGCTAAACTAAAATGCTATTTCTAGCCATTTTACATGCACATGTTACCAGGCACGATCATATTTTTTCATCAAGAAAATTCACGTTAGATCATAATTTCTTTTTTTTCTAGTAAGAACTTTTGATATTAGGGCAAAAATCTTATTCTTGATAATAATATTTATATTGTTTTCCTGTAAAAAATATCTAAAAATCCTTAAAACAAGATCAGTTTGATTTTATCTTGTTTTAGAAACAACACTGCATAAGATATTTAGGTTTTTCAGAGAATGTACAGTACTGTGCAAATGTCTTAGGCACATAAGATGTTTAAAAAAAAATTGTCTTAAGATGGTTATTTATATCTGCTACTATAGTGTGTCAATAGGAAATGTGCATTTTATACTCCCAAACATTCCTTTTGCAAATAGAATAGAAGAACAGGGAGCCCTGCAACAGATGGCAATGCCCCCACAGAGCCCTCACTGAACATTGAGTCAGTCTGGGATTACATGAAGAGACAGAAGTAATTGAGACAGCCTGAATAAATAAAAGAACTGTGGCGAATTCTCCAAGAATCTCGGAACATCCTATCTGCCAACAACCAAGAAAAACTGTGTCCAGGTGTAAGTAGGAGAATTGGTGCTGTTTTGAAGGAAAAAGTGTTCACACCAAATATTGATTTAGCTCTTTTTCTGTTTACTGGACTTTGTATGACGTTAATTGATTATTGAAAATGTCCTGGTTACTTGCGTAACCTCCGTACCCTGATGGAGGGAACGAGACGTTGTGTCGATGTAGTGACACTAGGGGTCACTCTTGGGAGCCCCAAACACCTCTGCTTTTTTTTAAAATAGGCCAATGAGAATTGGCGAGTGGAATTTGCATGCCACTCCCCCGGACATACGGGTATAAAAGGAGCTGGTATGCAACCACTCATTCAGGTCCTGGCCATTTCAGCGGGTAGTTCAGCGTTGTGGCAAGAGGGACACAACATCTCGTTCCCTCCATCAGGGAACTGAGGTTACGAAAGTAACCAGGACTTTCCCTATCTGTCACTCACTTGACGTTGTGTTGATGTAGTGACACTAGGGGTCCCTATACAAAACGCCACAACTAGCTGAACTGTGTTGCGTGAACTGGCGGTGTGTGATGGGAAGACTGCTGTGTGCCTCGTAGCCAGCACACCAGGCCATCACGTAACCTCCCCCAACACTTTTATGAGTGTTGAATGGTCCATCAGGAACAAGTCGACTGCCCAACTATAGGGACAGGCTAGCTCAGCCGAGGCCTCTTTTCCCTCTCTTTTCTCCCCAAAAAGAGTGGAATTTGTTAACTGACTGGGAGCCATAAGTGTCTGCGTCGGGGAGTGTCCCTCCCAAGGGGAAGACACCACGGAGACCACACCCCACCCAAAAGGGTGGGGGGTATTTTGAGTGGAATATGTCACATGGTCTTACCGAGTCTTGTTGGAAGTATGTCATGTGGAAAGGTCCCATGGTAGGTCCTACCCAAAGGGGGAGGAGTTTCTATAGAGCATGGCGACTGGGGGCAGGGGGGCCTCTGCCCAAGGAAGATGAAGTTTGCCATCAGGGAAACAATTTTGCAGAAGATATCACATGGGGTCGCCTTCGGGGAACCAGCACATGTGGAGCACCTACCTCAGTACAGGGGCTCATTAGCGCATGTACTGGGCCGGTCAGCGAGTTTCTCTGCAAACTCAGCTGCCAGAGGGCTAAGGAGGAAAATCATCCAAGGATCACCTCCTCAGGGTGAGCAGTACTGCCAACAACTCTAGGCAGTTGATGTGCCAACGCAGCCGCGGGCCATTCCAGGAGCCGCCGGCTGTGTGCCCGTTGAATATGGTGCCCCAGCCCGTCTTGGAGTTGTCTGTTGTAACCACGACACACCTGGAGACCTGCTCTAGGAGAACTCCTGCCCATAAAAATGCAAGGTCGGTCCAAGGGCTGAAGAGGCGGCGACAGATTGGCGTGATGGCCACGCGATGTGTCCCACGGTGCCATGCCCATCTCGGGACTCGAGTCTGAAGCCAGTGCTGAAGCGGTCTCATATGCATCAACCCGAGCAATGTGGCCACCGCTGAGGATGCCATATGCCCCAGGAGCCTCTGAAAAAGTTTCAGTGGAACCACTGCTCTCCATCTGAACGCCTTCAGACAGTTCAGCACTGACTGTGTGCACTCGTTCATGAGGCTCGCTGTCATCGAGACTGAGTCCAACTAGTCGTGATGACGGCCATGCACACCGAACATGTGACCCAGGGAACAAGAAAACCACTCTTTTGTTGAATTTTTGGGTACCGCAGCCTCTTGGATATGTGGCGAAATTAAATGAAAACGAAACAAAAGATTCTCCTCCTGGCCCTCCATCGGGGGATGGAGTGGTCTGTTCACCAGCTCCGGGCACCCAGGGGTGCTTTGAAGCCTTCTTCGGGTTCTTGGTGGCTGGCCGTGAGACGGGTGTTGTCTGCTTCCTGGCGGAGCCGGTGTTGTAGTTGCAGGAGTACGCCCTTGGCGATGAGCAGACGGGGTGCGGGGTCTTGAGCCACACTGGGGCAAGATGTGCTATATGGCCTCCATCTGCTGCTTCACCACCGATAACTGCTGGGCAAAGTCCTTGACGGTGTCGCAGAATAGGCCAACCTGGGAGATGGGGCGTCAAGGAAACATGCCTTGTCAGCCTTGCGCATCTCAACCATGCTGAGCCAAAGGTGGCGCTCCTGGACCACCAGGGTGGACAAAGCCTGCCTGAGAGACCGCGCCGTGACCTTAGTCGCCCGGAGAGTGAGGTCGGTCGCCGAGTGCAGTTCCTGCATCAATCCTGGGTCAGAACTACCCATGTGCAGTTCTTTTAGTGCCTTGGCTTGGTGTACTTGCAGGAGAGCCATGGCGTGCAGGGTGGAGGCGGCTTGTCCAGCAGCACCACAGGCTCTAGCTGTCAGGGACGACATAAACCTACTGGCCCTGGACGGGAATTTCGGGCGCCCACGCCAGGTGGCGTCACTCTGCGGACACAAGTGCACCGCAAGCGCCTTATCCACCTGGGGGATCACTGAATACCCCCTGGCCACTCCGCCATTGAGGGTAGCGAGAGCAGGGGAGCTGAAAGACCGGGACCGGGCAGTATAAGGTGCCTCCCACAATCTTGTGGAAGAAAGGAACGGGAGCAGGGCGTGGCCGTGGGCGGCGCCCCGAGCCCAGGAACCAATCGTCGAGCCACGAGGGTTCAGGGGAGAGCGGAGGGTTCCACTCTAGCCCGACGCTCGCGGCCACCAGGGAAAGCATGTCCGTCATTTCTGCATCGGCATGGGACTAGGCGTCCACTCCCGAAGGAGGAAGCCCAGTCAAAGCCTTTGCATCCGACTGGCCGAGCCCGCTCTCCGATGCTGCGCTCAATAACTCGTCTTCTTCCTGGGCTCCGAACGAGATGTCGAACTCACCCTGAGACGAGCTGGTGATCTCGTCCGAGCGCCCGACAGGAGCAAGCGAGCATGCTGGTTAATGGGAGGTCCGTGGGGGGATACCCGGTGGAGGTGGTCACATTGAGGTCCCCAAATCTCCCCCAGTGCTAACCGGCACGATCTCATACCCGTAGGTAGAAGGACCGAGGTGGGGAGCCGCTGGGGTGGCTTGCTTTCTTACGAATGCTAGCCGCGACCGCAACATTGCCATAGTCATGTTCTCTCAGTGAGGACAAGACCCATCCATGAATGATGTCTCCGCGTGGGCAGCGCCCAGACACGTAAGACAGCGATCGTGGCCGTCAGAAGCGGAGAGATATCGACCGCAACCAGGAATAACACACAGACGGAAAGGCATCTTTAAAAAGACGTTCCGTGTGTGCCGCTTTTTTAGAATATACTCTTATAGTTGTTTCTGCCGAAGCACCCAGGGGCGTTCTCTGCACTCCACAGGTGCAGAGGGGGAGAAGCCGCTGAAATGCGCCGTAGAATCCAGCAGATGAGGTGAATTAACTTCTCAGATGAATTCAGCTTCAATGAATAGAACCGCTCGGCTCTGAAGAGAAAATCTGAATGAGTGGTTGCATACCAGCTCCTTTTATACCCGTATGTCCGGGGGAGTGGCATGTAGATTCCACTCGCCAATTCTCTTTGGCCTTTTTTTCAAAAAATCAGAGGTGTTTGGGGCTCCCAAGAGTGACCCCTAGTGTCACTACATCGACACAACGTTGAGTGAGTGACAGATAGGGAACTATTTATGTCATAATTAAAAGTCCTCACTTTGAAATTTTTTCACAAATGCCTAAAGCTTCTGCACAGTACTGTATTTTTAACATGTGTATTTTGTATTACTGTACTGGCAGAGTTTTTATAGTCAAAACAAGTGAAAAAATCTATCAGTGCTGAAGTAATCCAAAGTATTTAGAATACGATACTGACATTGAGTAATCTAACGGAATACGTTACAAATTACATTTTACAGCATGTATTCTATAATCTGTAGTGGAATACATTTCAAAAGTAACCCTCCCAACCCTGGTTGCGCATCCGTTTTTTTATTTTTTTATTTATTTATTTTTATAAATTTGAATGCTTAAGTTTTTTCTTAATAAAGTTCTTATCTTTTTTTTCTTAAGATTGTTCTTAAGAAGTTTTTGGGGGGGAATACAAAATATTCTAAACTTTTTTCTTAAATTAGAAATTAAAAAGAAAATGGTAGTTAAGAAGAAATTTCCTATTAAGAACATTTCCTGAATCCGGCCCCAGATGCGTGATGTCACACAAAAATGTTGGCACTCAAGAAGATATACAAAATAAGTGATAAACATTCACTTTTATTAAATAATATCGATAAATGATTCAAAGTTCATACATTACAGGATAATAAACCTTGTTTAACAAATGCTAGCAGAGTAGCAGGTGTTCAAAACATGGTAAATGATACCATCTTTTGATAATTATACACCTGTAGCACAAGTTAATGCTAGTGTTGCAGCATTGTTTATCAGCTGGGTTGCTAGGTGACAGTAAAACACCTGCTAAGCATGAGTGTTGCAGTTATGTTTCCTTAAACGTCATCTTCTGAGCATCTGCTAATGGAATGCATTTATGGTTGGAGATTGGAGATATCAAGTAGGAATATCCCACATCTGAGTTGAAAGGAGCACAGCATAAGCATAAACATTACTACATTTCTCTGAAAACAAGACTGTGGCTGGGTGAGAAGGAGACAGACACAGTGGGTGAGCGTCAAGCCTCGGAGAGGCATTTTTTAGAAACATTAATAAACATAAAATGTCCAAAAAAGGGGAAATTGTCCAATATAAAGGGGAATCTGGCATCCTTATGGTGAAAGGTGGCATTGTTTAGGATTGGGAGTGTCCAGAGGAGGATCCAGGACATGGCTTCTTCGGCGGCCTGTCTTCCCAGTGTCACGGTGCTTTTGAGGGGAAAGCAGCCCAGCGTCCACGACGCGTGTTTCTATCCCTTGCCATCACATCTAATTCGCACCGCGGGTGTGGGTCTGACATGCATCAAATATGGCCAGAATCCTTCCCACTCTGGTCTGCTCTACTTTTGGATTTGTGAGGACGCCAGTGTGTGCACACAAGGGGATAGAAGCCGGCTCCCCAAGAAGAGGTGTGCTCTACATGTCAGAATAATAGTAGCGAGAATTATTTATTTCAGCTTTTATTTCTTTTATCACATTCCCAGTGGGTCACAAGTTTACATACACTTTATTAATATTTGGTAGCATTGCCTTTATATTGTTTAACTTGGGTCAAACATTTTGGGTAGCCTTCCACAAGCTTCTCACAATAAGTTGCTGGAATTTTGGCCCATTCCTCCAGACAGAACTGGTGTAACTGAGTCAGGTTTGTAGGCCTCCTTGCTTGCACAAGCTTTTTCAGTTCTACCCATGCATTTTCCATCATATTGAGGTCAGGGCTTTGTGATGGCCACTCCATTAACTTGACTTTGCTGTCCTAAAGCCATTTTGCCACAACTTTGGAGATATGCGTGGGGTCATTGTCCATTTGGCAGACCCATTTGCAACCAAGCTTTAACTTCTTGGCTGATGTCTTGAGATGTTGCTTCAATATATCCACATCATTTTACCTCCTCATGATGCCATCTGTTTTGTGAGGTGCACTAGTCCCTCCTGCAGCAAAGCACCCCCACAACATGATGCTGCCACCCCCATGCTTCACGGTTGGGATGGTGTTCTTTGGCTTGCAACCCCTTTTTCCTCCAAACATAACGATGGTCATTATGGCCAAACAGTTCCATTTTTGTTTCATTAGACCAGAGGACATTTCTCCACAAAGTAAGATCTTTGTCCCCATGTGTACTTGCAAACTGTAGTCTGGCTTTTTTATGGCAGTTTTGGAGCAGTGGCTTCTTCCTTGCTGAGGAGCCTTTCAGGTTGTGTCGATATAGGACTCGTTTTACTGTGGATATAGATACTTGTCTACCAGTTTCCTCCAGCATCTTCACAAGGTCCTTTGCCGTTGTTCTGGGATTGATTTGCACTTTTTCGCACCAAACTATGTTCATCTCTAGGAGACAGAATGCATCTCCTTCCTGAGTGTTATGATGGCTGCGTGGTCCCATGGTGTTTATACGTGCGTACTATTGTTTGTACAGATGAATGTGGTACCTTCAGGCATTTGTAAATTGCTCCCAAGGATGAGCCAGACTTGTGGAGGCCCACAATTTTTAGTTAAAGATGCATATTTGCAACATTATAACATCATATTTCTCAGCGAAGAATCAGAGTTATGGCAAGTGGCATGTAAACGGGATTGAAGAGGTTTTCCCAAATAATGTAAACATCTTAACCTGATTATTCCTTTTATTCTGATTATTGCAATAATCAGAATATTGGTGTACATGTAAACATAGCCAATGTTTAAGAGTACACTAGCATATTGATGGCTTCAAAGCTAACAAACATGGACTGAAAGCCACAAAACTCCATTTGTGATTTCATGGGTCTTTATATTCAGAATTTTGCCATACCCTCCTTCAAAATGTTCTCCAAATTCAAGAGCTCTCCTCTCGTACTCACAGTTACTCCCTAAACACAACAGGAAACAAACAATAATTTAACAGGTAGTGCTCAACAGCAATTCTGCTGGAATCGCAGCAATAACAATTCAATCTTCTAAGCATTATTTTATGGACTGAAGAGGAACAGAGGACGAGGAATATAATATGTGCTCACTCCATTTGGAAAGAAGTAAGAGAAAACACACTGGAACCAGGTTTTACCTCAAATGTCCCCAGACACCCTGATGCATTCTGTCCAACAAATGATTTTGTCCTGTACTAGCACAGCATCACTATCTACAGGTTATAGTTAAAAGGTGGGAAGGGGCAGAGAGGCAGGCTTTGTGGTAGAAAGTGTCTTGACTGTAATTGGTGTCCATTTTGTGTGTGTGTGTGTGTGTGTGTGTGTGTGTGTGTGTGTGTGTGTGTGCGCGCGCGCGTCCGTGCATAATTGCTTTCTGTTGTTGTTCTACAATATAGTGGAGGCCATTTGGAGCAGAAATCCACCGGCAGATTTGCTACATTATATGTAAGAAAAAATAAAATTTTCTACAAATAGGAGGAACATTAACATTATAATTTTAGCTGGAAACAAAATAGGCAATATCTTTTAAAGCAGTAGATGTAGTTTTGCTTCAGGATAGATTTTACATTGACACAGACATGAAGTGGTGACCCAAAACAGCAATTTCAGTGGTTTCATGCTCTCAGCAGCTAACAATTCTGGTATTATCAAATTTAAGCCTGAACCCACAATTGCTCACTGTCTTTATAATTTCTTCTCCAAGCAAGTACATTTGTTGCTGTTTTTATTTTAGCATCATAGCAAAATTTGTAATGG
Organism: Myxocyprinus asiaticus; assembly: GCF_019703515.2. Classification (NCBI taxonomy): domain Eukaryota; kingdom Metazoa; phylum Chordata; class Actinopteri; order Cypriniformes; family Catostomidae; genus Myxocyprinus; species Myxocyprinus asiaticus. Next base: position 39,164,594 of record NC_059373.1, read on the forward strand.
TATAGTAACAGGACCCAGTGATAAAATAGATAATCAATGATCATATTATAACATAAAGAAGCATTTCAGAAGATTTGTCCATGGTATTTGTTTTGAAGTGAGCCAAGCTGGCTGTTGTCGTATTAAGTTCAGATGTCACCGTTATAACAGCATAAACACTTATGTCAAAGATTATTTAAATAAAATTCTTGTTTTCTCTGTCCCTGGTGGACAAACATTATTGGAATTTTATGGGTATGGGTATAGTTCCTCAGTTAACTAAATATTCACATCATGTTCTTTCTTGCTCATTGCATTATACTGTCCCAGAACCCAGTATACTGTATATCATAAATAAAAAAATAAAAAAATAAAAAAAACGCTATAGGACCATGATGCATTTTATAATCATGCTTCATTATAGTGTCTCTAGAGACCTAAGAATATGGCGAGTCATTATGAGTTTCTGTAAAGGAAGGGGAATGTATGATTATACACCCCCTTACAACTTCAAAAAACAAAAGCACTACATATAATTACATGAGTAAATAACTCGTATATGCATCCAAATCTCACGATATGTGACTAAAAATAATGACTGTTATTAGACACTGGCTGGTCAATGGTCAGATTTAACCCACCAGTAATAGAGTTGTGTAATATCGAAGAAGTTCAAGAGACAGTACATTTTAGCACTTGTTCTACACAACGATGTTAACAGTACAAATAGAACATATTATGCATGTTAACATTAAACATATCAAAAATATGTATGCAATATAATTATGCAATTTCCAACCTAGTCTCGTAGAACCACATTACTATAACAATATTATTGCAAAATGAGTTTTACGTGCTTTGTTCGATGAATCATTGCAGTTTAAACAATAGAGGCACAACAACCACATTTTATTCACTTTCACAAAAATCAGTAGATTTACACTTTATAACAAATTAACACTTTATAAAAACTTATTTTTTATTTTTTTGCCCTGTTCCCTACACAATACTGTCTTATGATATCAAAACACTTTTACTATAATGTATGATTTAAAAGACTATATATTTTAAGGCTTATTTAAGTGTAACTGGCTTGTGCGGTGGTGCAACTAATAGAGCGTTGGACTTTTTGAGTCTAGCAATGCGCGTGAGCTGAAAGTGTCATACGTGGTTGCTTCAAATATTGCATTTTTCATGTCACATTTGTTTTTATGAGTCGGGTTTAGGGTAGGGATGTCTGTTTTGTTCACCTTACATTTGCTTTCATGAAACTATATGTTAGGTTTAGATGTATTATTTACAATAGGGATGCCGGTTTTGTTTATTTAAAACTAGAAAAACAGATGAGGTTTCTAAGGTTAATTCTCTATCATCTCACATCTGCTTTTTATTATACTTTTGGTTAGGATTATGTTAAAGGTTTATGTTATAGAGCATTAACCTTAAATACACTAATTGTTCGGGAGAACATTTAAAGGAATAGTTCACCCAAAAATTAAAATTCTCTCATCATTTAATCACCCTCATGCCATCCCAGATGTGTATGACTGCTGAACACAAATTAAGACTTTTAGCAGAATATTTAAGCTCTGTAGGTCCTCGCAATGCAAGTGAAATGTGACCAAAACTTTGAAGCTCCAAAAAGCACATAAAGGCAGCATAAAAGTAATCCATACGACTCCAGTGGTTTAATCAATGTCTTCTGAAGTGATCCAGTCTGTTTTGTGCGAGAACAGACCAAAATGTAACTCCTTTTTCACTGTAGATCTTGACAGCATTCTCTTTGGCATTCATGATTTCAAACTCGATTACACTTCCTACCATCTAGTGCTATCTAGCACTGAGTTCGGAATTGCATACAACACATATTACTCATACTACTTCTGCCATATCTGTCTATGGATCGCTTCAGAAGACATGGATTAAACCACTTGAGTCTTATGAATTACCTATATACTAACTTTATCTGTTTGGAGCTTCCAAGTTCTGGCCACCATTCACTTGCACTGTATGGATATTAGGGTGAACTATCTCTTTAACTTGCTTTTAGCGCCCCTTAATGGACATTTCACATCGAAACTGCAGCAATATTTGTAAAGAAACACATCACCTCATTGTGCAAAAATGTTGCCACAGTCACATAAATTTCATGAGATCAGGCTAGCAATTTCTAGACATCATATTTATTGATGGAATACATGGAATTTGTACATTTTTAAAAAGCTCAAATTTGACCAAAATGATGAAAAACTAATCAAATAAAATTTATAACATTTATATTTTTATACTGGACCAAGTTAGAAGGTCCATTGTATAATTATCAGTGTTAGCTGAGAGAGACCTTGTAAGTATTGGGAATTGGGCATGCCAAATTGTGGAGAAAAGGGGATAAAAATAAATAAATAAAATAAAATAAAAAAAGAATAGGCCTGTGACATGGGGTTCAAATCCGGAGACAAACACATTTCTTGAACATATAAAATGGCTTCTGGTTTCTTAGGAAATATATTGTTGGTACTAACCTAAGGTTAAAAATTATGTTGTTCAAGGTTAGAAATAATTAATGCATAGATATGTAGGATTTTGAATAGAACAATCCTCCATGCCATCAATAGAATAGTGGAAGAGAAGGATACCTACAACACCAGAGACCAGGGTTTAAATCCAGAAATAAACAAACCACTTTAATAGATCCTGTATTTACTAGTCCTCAAAAAAGAATGTGGCCTGTGTCAATTTAAAAGAAAAAAAAAAATCCATCTTAAATTAACTTATTGCCTTCACCTAACTGGCAAATGTGATTTTATGAAAATGTGACTTTGCAGCAGGACAGATATAGACACGACCCTGCATTTGCTCTCAGGTGAGAACGTAACTTTCCAGAGCATAAGAATGTGATGTTGTGCGGAAAGCCCTTATATGGAGATGGTTTGTGTATGTTTCATGCACATTATTAACTGCAGGCAATGCTCTCTTATTTAGAATAATTTGGATTCGTCAACATTTAAACAAAGGTAAAAATGATCAGCAGACTCACCTTTTTTTTTCCAATGGATATTTTGCATGAGAATCTTTTCTGGGCACATGAGTCAGAACATCTGAATGCAGTGTAGGGTATTGGGAATTAGGTTAGCAATTAAATGTATCTGCTCATGTTTTATCTGGTTTAAAGGGATAGTTCACCCAAAAATGAAAATTATCTCATCATTTACTCACCCTCATGATATTCCAGATGTGCATGACTTTCTTTCTTCACCAGAACACATTTGAAGAAAAATAGACAAATATCGTAGCTCAGTGGGTCCTTAAAATGCAAGTGAATGGAGATTTCTCTTTTGAAGCTCCAAAAATCACAGACAGTCAGCATAAACATCATTGATATGACTCCAGCGGTTAAATTAATGTCTTCTAAAACAAAGACATTCGCTTTAGAATGTCTAAAACATTCTTTTTCACACTTCTGGTGCGAAAAAGATAAATATTACTTTTTAACAATAAACCAACGCTTCCGGTAAACTTAACAAGAGAATGGAGTCCAAATGGTCTCTATTACTGTTGCCATGATACAGATGTAATTTCACGTTCTCTCCTCGGTTGAGACATCCAGGATAAGCACACAAACACACCATTGTGAGTAAAGAAACAGATAATAACAGATTTAAACCAAAACCAATGAAGCTTCTATACAGCGCTCAACCTTCTCACTTGTTAACAGCGCTGCTCTTCCGGCTGTAACTCATGTGCATCAGTTTTGGTTGCTGCCGGCACGCTGCACGAGTCTGTGTTTGTAGCTTGCTAGCCTGCGTAGCACTGCTTATTCTTATATGTTCATCATTTTATCTGTTGCCATTTTACTGCGTGCTTCGTTTTTTATGCTTTTCTACTGTTTCAACTGCATGTATTTTACCACACGCACCCGTTTCTCTCTTTTTCTTTTTTCCCCGCTTGTCTACATCTCACATCTTGAATGCATGCATTTGTTTTCTCCTCTGTGTTTTACATGGATTATTGCATCCATCTCAGACATCTGCTGATCAGGAACCACATCGAACCACATCGATCTCAAAACCTCGCCGCTCAAGAACAACCATAACAACAACAACAAACATTTGCGGTAAGTCATGGCATTCGCTCATGTTATTTTTCCTGCATTGCATGCCACATGTTTACTATAGCTTCTTCTGTCAGCAGTGAGGGATTTACATGTGATAAATGTAAGGAATTAGTCAGGCTGACAAAGAAGGTTAATGAGTTAGAGAAATGCATCCGAATGCTAATGGAGGTCAGTGAAAAAGAGAAGCCGATAGATACTGTTTGGATGCGGGTAGTACAGCGAGCAACACATACACTTTGGTTCCGGCTGTAGAGCCCCCGCAGCAGGGCATTTGGATGACATCTCGGCGGCATACTCGCTCAGCAAAGTAACACCACTCTCCCATTCCTGTTAGGGTTTCGAATTGATTCTCATCACTCAGTGATGCACCCACTGAGAATCATGTTGAAAGAGCCTTAGTAATAGGTGAGTCTATTGTACGGAATGTGGAAATACTCCAGACACTATTGTTAAATGCATTTCAGGGGCTCGGGCGTCTGACATCAGATCAAATTTACAAGTGCTGGCTAATGCTAAACGTAGATTTTCTAAAATTGTTATTCATATCGGCACTAACGATGTCTGGCTTCACCAGTCGGCGATCACTAAAGATAATGTTAAAGAGGTGTGTGAACTTGCAATAACGATGTCAGACACTGTAATATGCTCTGCCCCCATCCCTGCTCATTGTGGTGATGAGGTTTATAGTAGATTAGTGTCACTGAATGGCTGGATGTCTGAGAGGTATCCGGAGAATAGCAAAGGATTTATAGACAATTGGACGAGTTTTTGGGGTAGACCTGACCTGCTAAAGAGAGATGGACTCCATCCTTCCAGGGAAGGTGCTGCTCTCCTCTCTATAATTTGGCTCATAGTCTTAATAGTGATAGTATATGTCTAACTGGGGCCCAGGTCAGGAAGGAGACAAACTGATTAATTTGAACATCTGGTAGCTGCCTTGAGACATCACACTACATCACAGAGACTGTATTGCCTAGACATCATATAGAGACTATGTATGTTCCCCGAACTACCAAACACAAACCTCTTATTAAATCATTTAGAACATTTTTTATTAAGGTCAAACTTGAAAACAAAAACAAAAACTTTTAAGATAAACATCATATAAAGTTAGGGCTACTTAACATTAGAACTCTTTCAAACAAAGCACTAATTGTAAATGAAATTATTACAGATCATAGTTTGGATGCGCTCTGTTTGACTGAAGACTGGCTTAAATTAATATATTAGTTTAAATGAATATACTCACCCAGTTTCCCTATCTGTGGAGTGCAGAGAATGCCCCTGGGCGCTTCGGCAGAAACAACTAAAAGAGTATACACACACGGAACGTCTTTTTAAAGATGCCTTTCCATCTGTGTGTTATTCCTGGTTGCGGTCGATATCTCTCCGCTTCTGACAGCCACGATCGCTGTCTTACATGTCTGGGCGCTGCCCACACGGAGACATCGTTCGTGGGTGGGTCTTGTCCTCACTGCGAGAACATGACCATGGCAACGTTGTGGTCACGGCTTGCATTCGTAAGAAAGCAAGCCACCCCAGCGGCTCCCCACCTCGGTCCTTCTACCTACGGGTATGAGGCCATGCTAGTTAGCACTGGGGGCGATTTGGGGACCTCAAGGGGACCACCTCGGCCGGGTATCCCTCCACAGACCTCCCATTCCCCATCACGCTCGCTTGCTCTGGTCGGGCACTCGGACGAGATCGCCGGCTCTTCTCAGCGAGTTCGACATCTCGTTCGGACCCCGGGAAGAAGACGCGTTATCGAGCGCAGCATCGGAGAGTGGACTTGTCCAGTCGGACGCAGAAGCTTCGACTGGGCTTCCTCCTTCGGGAGTGGTTGCCCAGGCCGACGCGGAAATGAAGGACATGCTTTCCCGGGTGGCCGTGAGCGTCGGGCCAGAGTGGAACCCTCCGCTCTCCCCTGAACCCTTGCGGCTCGACAATTGGTTCCTGACCCCGCCCCCGTTCCTTTCTTCCCGGAAGTGCATGAGGAGCTGACAAGATCGTGGGAGGCACCTTTTACTGCCTGTTCCCGGTCTTTCAGCTCCCCCGCTCTCGCTACCCTCGATGGCTGAGCAGCCAGGGGGTATTCGGTGATCCCCCAGGTGGATAAGGTGCTCGCAGTGCACTTGTGTCTGCAGAGCACCGCCACCTGGCATGGGCGCCAGAAACTCCCATCCAGGGCCTGTAGGTTTACGTCATCCCTGACTGCTAGAGCCTACGATGCCGCTAGACAAGCTGCCTCCGCCCTGCACGCCATGGCTCTCCTGCAAGTACACCAAGCCAAGGTGCTAAAAGAACTGCACGAGGGTAGTTCTGACCCGAGATTGATGCAGGAACTGCGCTCGGCGAACAACCTCGCTCTCCGGGTGACGAAGGTCACGGTCTCGGGCAGGCTATGTCCACCTTGGTGGTCCAAGAGCGCCACCTTTGGCTCAACTTGGTTGAGATGCGCGAGACTGACAAGGCATGGCCTATTTGGCGACACTGTCGAGGATTTTGCCCAGCAGTTCTTGGCGGTGAAGCAGCAGACGGAGGCCATACAGCACATCCTGCCCCGGCACGGCTCAAGACCCCGCACCCCATCTGCTCATCGCCAAGGGCGTCCCCCTGCAACTACAACAGCGGCTCCGCCGCAGCCCACCCCCGTGGCCCGGCCCTGGCGTAGAGCCCAGCACAGGAAGCAGACGCCACCCGTCACACGGCCGGCCACCAAGAACCCGAGGAAGGCTTCGAAGCACCCCTGAGATGGGCAACCCAGGGGCAAGGAGACCCGCTTCTCCGGAGCTGGTGAGCACAACTCCATCCCCCGGTGGAGGGCCGGGAGGAGAATCTTTTTTTTCATTTTCATTTAATTTCACCGCATGTCCAAGAGGCTGCAGTACCCAAAAATTAAAAAAAAGGGCGGTTTTCTTGTTCCCTGGGTCACATGTTCGGTGTGCACGGCCGTCGTCACGACCACCGTCACATCTTTGCAGGTATGGCACCCCAGCAGCGGTCCCCCCACCCCTGTGCGCCCAGCTGTGGCACAAACACGCCCACACGGGATTGGGTCCGGTGGACTACGGGGACGAGACTCCTCCTCCCCCCTCCTCAGCCAATATTATGGTGGGCAGCAGGAGCCAGGTAAGTGCTTTAATGTCCCTGGACTCAGCACAGCCACGGGGCTCGAATCCCCTTGACCTGGCACCTCGAGTTCCACCCCGCCGTGAGGCCCCACCCACCGGTATGTCCAACGTGATCATTCCCTTGGTCCCCCTCACCCAAAGTTTGGACGTGTGGATCGTGCTTTCACCCCGGTGAAGGGAGAGAATGCCGCTACCTTGCGTGCGGAGATCACTACCCTTCTGCACAAGGGCGTGATAGAGCTTGTCCCTCCAGCCGAGATGAAGAAAGGTTTCTACAGCCCTTACTTCATCGTACCGAAGAAAGGCGATGGGTTGCGACAAATCCTGGACCTGCAAGTACTGAACCGGGCTTTGCACAGACTCCTGTTCAAGATGCTGACGCAAAAATGCATTCTAGCTAGCGTCCGGTATCAAGATTGGTTCACGGCGGTAGACCTGAAGGACGTCTTACCTCGACACAGACCCTTCCTGCAGTTTGCCTTTGAAGGCCAGGCATACCAGTTCAAGGTCCTCCCCTTCGGCCTGTCCCTGTCCCCTCGTGTCTTCACAAAGGTCACAGAGGCTGCCCTTGCCCCGCTAAGGGATTTCGATGACTGGCAAATCCTAGCTCACTCTCGAGAGTTGCTGTGCGTACACAGGGACCTTGTGCTCTGGCATCTCAGCCGACTGGGTCTTTGGGTCAACTGGGAAAAGAGCAAGCTCTCCCCGGTTCAGAGCATCTCTTTTCTCAGTCTGGAGTTGGACTCAGTCTCGATGACAGCGCGCCTCATGAACGAGCACGCACAGTCGGTGCTGAACTGTCTGCAGGTGTTCAGACTGAGAGCAGCGGTTCACTGAAACTTTTTCAGAGGCTCCTGGGGCATATGGCATCTTCAGCAGCGGCCACACCCCTCGGGTTGATGCATATGAGACCGCTTCAGCACTGGCTTCAGACTCGAGTCCCGAGATGGGCATGGCGCCACCTCTTCAGCCCTTGGACCGGCCTTGCATTTCTACGGGCAGGGGTTCCCCTAGAACAGGTCTCCAGGTGTGTCGTGGTTACAACAGACGCCTCCAAGATGGGCTGGTGTGCCATATTCAACGGGCACACAGCCGCTGGCTCCTGGACAGGCCCGCGGCTGCGTTGGCACATCAACTGCCTAGAGTTGTTGGCAGTACTGCTCGCCCTGCAGAGGTTTCGGACGTTGATCCAGGGCAAGCACATGTTGGTCCGGACGGACAACACAGCAACGGTAGCGTACATCAACCGCTAAGGTGATATACACTCCCACTGCATGTCACAACTCGACCACCATCTCCTCCTGTGGAGTCAGCAGTGCCTCAAGTCGCTACGAGCCACTCACATCCCGGGCGACCTCAACACTGCAGTGGATGCGCTGTCATGTCAGGTTACCCTCAGGGGAGAGTGGAGACTCCACCCTCAGGTGGTCCAGCTGATTTGGAGTCGATTCGGTCGAGCACAGGTAGACCTGTTTGCTTCCCGGGAATCCTCCCACTGCCCACTTTGGTACGCCCTGACCGAAGCACCCCTTGGTAAAGATGTGCAGGCACACAGCTGGCCCCCTGGACTATGCAAATACGACAAAATATGACAAAATATGACATCTGCAGAGCAGCGGGCTGGGCAACACCCAACACCTTTGCAAGGTTCTACAATCTCCGGGTTGAGCCGGTTTCGTCCCGTGTATTGGCAGGCATGAGCAGGTAAGTTCCGGGACAACAGGCTGGGTGTACTGCTTGCGCATAGCGCCTTTCCCCTCCCTTGAGGTGAAGATGTGTGCTCTTGACTCCCAGTCGTGTTCACAGACTATGATCCCTGGATGACTTTCCTCCTTAGCCCTCTGGCAGCTGAGTTTGTGGAGAAACTCGCTGACCGGCCCAGTACGTGTGCTAATGAGCCCCTGTACTGAGGTAGGTGCTCCACATGTGCTGGTTCCCCGAAGGCAACCCCATGTGATATCTTCCGCAAAATTGTTTCCCTGATGGCAAACTGCGTCTTCCTTGGGCAGAGGCCCCTCTGCCCCCGGTCACCATGCTCTGTAGAAACTTCTCCACCTTCGGGTAGGACCTACCATGGTACCTCTCCACATGACATACTTCCGACAAGACTCGGTAAGACCATGTGATGTATTCCACTCAAAATACCCCCCCCCCCTTTTTGGGTGGGGTGTGGTCTCCGTGGTGTCTTCCCCTTTGGAGGGACACCCCCCGACCCAGACACTTATGGCTCCCAGTCAGTTAACAAATTCCACTCTTTTTGGGGAGAAAAGAGAGGGAAAAGAGGCCTCGGCTGGGCTAACCTGTCCCTATAGTTGGGCAGTCGACTTGTTCCTGATGGACCGTTTGACGCTCATAAGAGCGTTGGGGGAGGTTACGTGATGGCCTGGTGCACTGGCTACGAGGCACACAGCAGTCTGCCCGCCACACACCGCCAGTTCACGCAACACAGTTCAGCTAATTGTGGCGTTTTGTATAGGGAACCCTAGTGTCACTATATTGACACAACGTTGAGTGAGTGACAGATAGGGAACGTCCTGGTTACTTTCGTAACCTCTGTTCCGTGATGGAGGGAACGAGACGTTGTGTCCCTCTTGCCACAAAGCTGAACTACCCGCTGAGGTATTCCCTGTAATCTCAGAACCTCTTCTTAATATTATTAACTCCTCGCACTGTTCGGGATGCAGACACACTCACTCAGTTTAAGTCTAGACTAAAGACTCATCTATGTAGCCAGGCATACACCTAATTTATCCATCGACTCACAATTAGGCTGCTTTAGTTAGGTCTGCCAGAACCAGAAACATTTCTCAGAATCATTTCTCATAATATATAATTCTGCAATAAATTGAATGGCATCTACGCTAATATTATTCTATTTGTTTCCCTGTCTCAACCTCGGAATCATATCCTGAGGTTACCAGAGCCGGCCATTCCTGCTTGGTGTCAGACTCCACTGCTATGTGTCGCTGTGTGATGACAACAAACTACAGCTGGTGCTAGCCAGACATCACTTCAGTCTTTACGAAAGACTTCAGAGGATGAACTGATGCCAACTCCAACTGTAAGACATTGGATACTACATATGCCACTGCCTGAAACTTGGAATTAGGATGGACCTCACCGAACCTCACCGAAATGACCTGCCGGTTGAATTGCGATGCACCTCATTGATCTCTGCAAGCATCACCTTTGTTTATTAATGGACTAACTCTTGAAATGGAATACATAGACTATCAATTAATTGCCAACAAAAGCCTTCATCAGCCAACTAACAAAGGACAATGCATCTATGTGAACTTCTGCAGTTAATCCAGGATGGACTTCAAAAGACATTAGTCATTAATCTCACAGTTCATATAAAATCTTTGTTTAAACACTGGCCCTTAACACTTACTTAGTTTATAAATTTTAAACCATGACTTGTACTGCACACAAATAACTACTATAGCCATTATATTCATGCTTTTTAGACAGAGGGGAACTGGCCCCCACGGTAAGCCTGATTTCTCCCAAGGTTATTTTTCTCCATTAACCAACATATTATGGAGTTTTGTGTTCCTTGCCATGGTCGCCTTCGGCTTGCTCACTGGGGTTCTAAATACAATTAATATTTAAATATTTAATTATTTATTTTATACACAATTTACCATTACACAATGATGACTCTAAGACTTTATAGATATTACAGTTTCATTTTCTGTTAAAGCATGATTTTCTGTAAAGCTGTGTGTTGTGTAACGACGTGTGTTGTGAAAAGTGCTATATAAATAAAAATGACTTGACTTCTTGTGTGTTTCAAATACCAATGTGATTACGTCGCACGCGCATACGCTGCAGAACGGAAGCATGATTTAGAGTTAAAAAAGTACTTAAATATTTATCTTTTTTGCACCAAAAGCGATCATATTGCTTTATAATACATTAATTTAACCGCTGCCGTTTATGCAGACTGTCTGTGATTTCTCAAAAGAGAAATCTTCATTCACTTACATTTTAAGGACCTACTGAGCCAAGATATTTTTCTGTTTGTCATACACACTTTGGATATCATGAGGGTGAGTAAATCATGAGCGAATTGTAATTTTTGATTGAACTATCCCTTTAGTTATTGTTGGGTACTACAAACAGTGTGACTCAGGACTTGAGAAAATAACATATAATATATGTGGCATTGTCTCCCAGGGACACAGAATGTACTTTACAGCATTATTGCTTAGAACTGATGTATCTGCATTTCACAGTTACATAGTCCATGGCAATAAGCCAGAGTTCCTACATTTGGGAGACAATGGACATGTTCTGTTACTGTACACATACCAGAAATAACAAGTTAATTTTGTACACAGACAATAAATTGCACTTGAAAATAAACATACAAATGAACAATGTCCTTGACATGCTACCAATCTTTTCACTAAAACCTCTTACAATTTATACAAGTAATTATAAATATATACCTCAACAATTGATAAATATATGAGTGGTAAAGTCATTCTATAGGAAGCTGCTTCGAGTAATAATCAAACAAAGAAAATCCATTTGATAAAAAAATAACAGCTCAAACATGTTTTTTAACCTTTAAATAACATTTACAGGTGATCTTATTATGCATCATACTATTCTCACTTGAAGCACAAACATGTTTGTTTCCCATGCTGTAAGATTCTTTTCAGGTTCTCTGTGATAACAGTAAAACAGCCGTGTGATTGTGCAGTGTAATTAACGCTGAATTCTGATGGATTTACTCATAGGAGAGTCAAGCTGAACAAACCTCATGTTGAGCTAATTCTGCATAAAACAAAATGAAAATAAATAAATAAATAAATAGTTTGTCTCATTCATCCTAACACACTCAGCGTGTACACAGACAGGAGGTTTATTCATCTGATGCTGTCCTGCTGGGGCTAAAATGAAACCGGAATTATGTGGCAAAGGGTGACAATCCAAAGTCCAAAATAACATTCATAGTGATTTTAAATCACAAACAAACACTGCTGCAGAAATGTAAGCTAATTTATTTGAACTCTTAAATTCTGGGACAAATTCATTAAACAGCTTAATCTACAGCACAAGAAGTGTGTATGTATGTAAGTGGGGATTTACACTTGGTCACTTCACACTTTTTTTACTGGCTGGATTGCTATGTGCCAGTATTTCATCAAATGATAGAGAAGAGGGATATAACCAGCCAAAAATCCAGATGCACAGTGTAATCGAGCACACTTTCGGCATTAAAAGAGCTGAATCAGGTGTCTGGAACACAGTGGTGGTTTGATGCTGTACAGTCCCATTAAAGTAATTTGGGGGGGGGGGCATTGTTTACGGCATTGCATGATTTGCATAGCTACTTAAGTTAATCAGGTGCTAAAACAACAGACAGCATGTGCAATTAGCAATGCTATATGAACGGCCTCAACTCATTTAGAGTGAATTCCTCACAGTGTCCAGTGAGGACTAGTTCTGTGAAATGTGGAAACCATACAAGAAATCACTAACACAGAAGGAAACTTTGTGAAATGTATGCGGGTGTCCTCAGACCACAGGTCATCCAAACCCCTTTATCCTGCGAGTGTTCAGAAGAACTGCTTAATTGAATCTAAGCTGAATGATTGAGAAGCGAGTGGATGAATGTTTTCTCACCACTAGGTCAACATAATGGCACAGAGTGAGGTTGTTTTCAGCTGTTGTTAGTGACTGAAAATGACAGTTAACATTGATATATGTTAAATGATGATATATGTAACCACTTTATATTATGTGAATTTTAACTACTATGTAAGTGCTTAAGTGTTTGATGCAATTGGCCTCGTTCAAGAAACTTTCGTAAATATATGAGTAAATTCAGAGTAATTTGCGCATAAAATGGACCTTCCCGAAAACTTTTTGCTGGTTTCACAAATGCTTCGTACTCCCCAGATTTGTTAGTTAAACGTGTGTATGTTAGTGAATTCCAAACATTCTTACACAGGGGGTGTGTGCACATTCATTCACAATTATTATAATCCACGCCCATGGAAACACCATATGAGTAAGTCACCAGACTCACTACTAAATGCTGTTAACATCTATGCGGAACATTAATGAAATAATTTTTATGAAATTTGGATTTAGCAAACACAATAGCGTCTCACAATAGCTGTCATCGCATGCTTTTGCTGACATCGGAGGCTCTTTTGTGCATAAAACAGTTCAAGAAGTAAATAAAAATGGTTTTAAATGAGTGTAACAAATGTTCAGTTCACACCGGGAGGAAGATGTCCACCACCATTAACCTTCTCCGGTTCAGTTTGCAGCGCATCACCAGGATCATAAATTAATAGAATGCCTGAAAAAAGATCTTTGACCTAAACGCTGTTACCCACCCCACAAACATCCAGTGGTCTAACACAAAATGAAAGTATACACACAAACAAAAACAAAAAAATAAAATGAATAAAAAATTTAAAAACAGACAAGAGGAAACACTTAAGAATAGATAAAAAAATGTAATCATACATTTAAAACTACAAATCTCCCTCCACTGCCCCTCCCCATGAACCCTCCGAAAAGGCCAAATAGTTGCCCCATTTTTTATTAAACACATCCATGCTACCTAGCCTTCTATACGACTTTCCCTCAAATGCCGCCACCCAGCTCATCTCTGTGTGGCACTCTCGAAACGAGGGAGCTCCAGCCGACCTCCATCCCCTAAGAATAATTTGACTCCCAACCATAACACTGGTTAGGACCCAATTTTTTATGTATTTGTCCCCTATATTAATGACCACCCCATCGCCTAAAATACAGAGTCTGGGGCAAAATGAAATTTGAGTTCCCAATACATCACACATAAAACTCTGAACCCTCAACCAAAATTCTTTGATCTTAACACACCACCAAAATACATGGGTTGTGTCCCCATCTTCTGATTGGCATCGCCAGCAGGAGGGCATGTCTTTAAAACCATGCCTATACAATCTAGAGGGGGTCCAATAGAATCGGTGTAAAATCTTAAATTGCATAAGTCTTGCATCTCTAGATGTAGACTTGATGTTTTTTTAGAATCTTAGCCCACACTCCCTCCTCCAATACCAAGTTTACATCTTTCTCCCATAATCTCTTGAGAGAAGTTGAAGCTCCGTCCCCCAGACTCTGAATTAGCAGGGAGTAATACACTGATGCCTCATGACCTTTTCCAAAGGTAGTAATTACCACTTCCAGAGTATCTGCCACTTTAGGGGAGGTGTATGCTACTCCCAAAAATAGTACAGAGCAGGTGGTGCAGTTGCAAATATCTAAACAAATGAGATCTGGGAATCCCAAAATGTTGAACCATATTTTCAAAGGATCTCAACACTCCACTCTCATATAGGTCACTGAGCATATTAACCTCCCTCACAATCCATTCTGTCCAGCAGAAAGGGGACTTATTAGTACATAATTTTGGGTTCAGCCATATGCTTGAGGCAACATTTAAATAAATGTCTGAATTAAACATTCTGGACACTTTTGTCCATACCGCTTGCAAATGCAAGATAACGGGGTGTAACTTAACTTCTCCAGTTAGTTTGATAGAAAAGCTTTGCAATGGCGAGATGGGGCAAAAACTTCCTGTTCAATACAAAATCAGGGAGGGGCTCTCTCAGGTGGAAGCGACCAATGAGCCATATGTCTGAGACCGAATGCATAATAATAAAACAAAATCTTGGGTAGGCCTAGCCCACCATTGTCAATTGGCCTATGTAACTTACTGAAGTGTAATCTGGAATGTTTACCATTCCAAATGAAGGACTTCGTTATGCTATCAAATTGCTTAAAATAAGAGAGGGGGACATCTATAGTGAGAGATTGTAGCAGGTAGTTGAATTTTGGAATACAATTCATTTTAAGAACATTAAACTTCCCAGTCATGGAAAAATGTAATGAAGCCCACATCATTTTTTATGAAAGGGTAAAAATGAGCTCTAACTAAATCACACAAATTTACTAGGAATAAAATACCCAAATACTTAATGCCCTGTTTGGGCCACTGGAAGGTGCCTGGCTGAAAAGCCGTTACCGGGCAGTATGCTGTCAGTGCCAAAGCTTCGGATTTAGACCAATTAGCTCTGTATCCTGATAACTTAGAAAAGGAATTAATAATTCTGTGGAGGCAAGGCATAGGTCTAGTAGGTTCAGAGACAAATAATAAAATATCATCTGCGTAAAGCAAAAGCTTATGCACCACACTTCCTGCCATCACCCCTGGAAAATCATCCTCCTTTCTTATCGCGGCTGCTAATGGTTCCAGGGCAAGACAGAACAATAATGGGGAAAGAGGGCAACCCTGCCGGGTGCCCCTATCCAGAGTAGAATAATCTGAAATTAATCCATTCATTTGAACTGCCGCTACCGGGTGTCTATAAAGTAACTTAATCCATCCAATAAACGTATTCCTGAACCCCTACATTTCCAAAATCTTAAAAAGATAATCCCATTCTACCATATCAAATGCTTTTTCGGCATCAAGTGAGATGGCAGCGACCGGAGTCTGATCATTCGCCACTGACTACATGATATTGATGAAACGCCTAATGTTATCAGAAGAGTTACAGCCCTGAATAAACCCCACCTGATCTATATGTATACGAGGTGTCATGACTTTACTTAATCGGTTAGTCAATTATATATATTTGACAATATTTTAACATCTAGCTGGATCAGGGAAATTGGATGGTAACTCTTACACTCACTTAGATCTTTGTCCTTTTTAAGAATCAGACTGATCCGGGCTTGTGTCATGGTTGGCGGAAGCTTTCCATTCTTTAATGATTCCTTAAAAACTTATAGCAAAAGTGGAGCCAGTTCTGTATCATAAGATCTAAAAAATTCAGCAGCAAAGCCATCTGGCTCCAGAGCCTTGCCTGTAGGCAAGGCCTTAATTACCTCACCAAGCTCCTACAAGTTTATCTCAGAATCAAGACAATTTTTTTTGCTCAGCCGACAGTCTAGGAAGTTCTAATGGTTCCACAAAGTTTCTAATATCCTCTTCAGTAGACGAAGATGAGGAACTATAAACATCAAGATAGAATTATTTAAAAGCATTATTAATATCAGTGGCTGAGATAAATATTTCACCACTAGTAGATTTCACTGAGGGAATGGCAGAAAAAGACTCTCTCTGTTTTATGTATCTAGCCAGAGGCTTCCCTGCTTTGTCCCCCGACTCAAAGTATGACTGTCTTGCCCTGAATAGCCAAAACTCCACCTTCCGCGACAAAATAGTATTAAATCTGTATTTCAATCTGGTCAATTCTCTGAGGCCATTAGACGACATTAGGCGCTTCAGCTCTGCCTCAGCTCTTTTAATATTCCCTTCCAATTCCATGAGTTCTTGTGCTTTGGATTTTTTGGTGAAAGCAGTATACTGTATAATCTGGCCCCTAAGAATGGCCTTAAGTGCCTCCCAAGCCATGCCCACAGAGGATACTGAGCACCAGTTGGTCTCCATATAAACATTGTTCTCAGCCTTTAGCATTTGTTGGAATTCAGGATTTTGCAAGAGGGATACATTAAAGCGTCAACTACACTACCGTTCAAAAGTTTAGGGTCACTTACTCATTATTTTTCACATTTTAGAATAATAGTAAAGTCATCACAGCTATGGAATAATAGAAATGGAAATATGGGAATTATGTTTTGACTAAAAAAATCAAAAATAAATCAAAACTATGTTATATTTTAGCATCTTCAAAGTGGCCACACTTTGCCTAGATTTTGCAGAAATGTACTCTTGGCATTTTCTCAACCAACTTCTTGAGGTATCACCCTGGGATGCTTTTTAAACAGTATTGAAGGAGTTCCCATCTATATGCTGGGTACTTAATGGCTGCTTTTCTTCATTATTCGGTCCAAGTTATCCATTTCAAAAACTTTGTTTTGTAATTAATATGTTGGCACAATTATATTTTTGTCTACAAAACTAATTTCAAACATTTAAGCATACACCTTCAGATCAAAAGGTTTTTAAGATCATGAGAAACATTTCAGGCAAGTGACCCCAAACTTTTGAATGGTAATGTATATGATTTACTTTTCTTCATATGTGGCAATACCTCTAAACACACCAGGGCATGATCTGAGACTAAAATCTTTCCAATTGAGCAATCAACGACAGATAAAATGAGGGACTGAGATATATATATAAAAAATCTATTTTAGAGTAAATCTTATGGACTGATGAAAAAAATTTATAGATCCTACCAGATGGGTTCAAAAGTCTCCAAATATCTGTAAGATCAAGATTTTTACACATCCTGTGAAGCGTCAGTTTTGCTCTAGGGGGCTTGCACACTTTTTCTTCACTATGATCAAGGACTGAGTCCATCAAAAGGTTAAAGTCTCCTCCCAATGTAATATCATGAGGTGTACCAGTGGCTTGCAACATCCCTTCAAAATCTATAAAAAAAGCCCTGATCATCAACATTAGGTGCATAAATATTAGCCAAAATAACACTTTGTCCCTGAATTTCAGCTAAAACAGTAATGACTCTTCCTAATGTATCTTTACTCTGTTTGAGACATTTAAATTGTAGATGTTTACTTATCAGTGTAATGACTCCCCTGCTCTTACTTGAGCCAGCACTATAAAAAAATTCCCACCCCATATCTTTCCAAATTTTTTAGCTTCCTGCGGAGAAAGGTGCATTTCTTGAAGAACCACTATATCATACATTTCTTACGCTTAAGAAGAGAAATAATCTTCCTTCTTTTCATGGGGTGCCCCAACCCATTCACATTCCACGTGGAGAGAGACAATCCACTCATATTAACATTTGACATTTTGACATATGAGAAAAAATAGATCGTGTGTCAAAGACAAGTTTATAAAGACCACATTCCAACATTAGTGCAACAATCAAACCCCGAACATCCCCTAGTACAAAAAAAAAAAAAGCAGAAAAAAGACAAATGTGCGCATTAACCCCGCGCACAACAGCGCCAACTGGCATCCATCCCTCCAAACTCAAACAGTCCACGCACGCCTACGAGAGCCCCCACGGATAACCTTACCATCGGATTGCTCAAGTCCGGTGTTTCTATACACATTTTGTAAAACAGAATTATACAGCAAAAGATAATCTATAAAACAAACTCCAGCCAATAGGCAGAATACACACAAATATTATGTAGCTTCATCCACGAAACTGTCCTGAAAGTGTGTTACTCCACAAAATAAACTCCAGCCGCTAGGAGGAACCAACACAAAAATTACTTGCAGATTCGTCAAACAGTCAAACTAATGTTCAGTGAGCTGGTCCTCTCGGCTGCAACATCAGTACAAGCAAATTACTTACTCCAATGACTTTGCCAGAAATACTCCACAAAATAACTCCAGCCGATAGGCGGCACCAGCACAAAAAACACGTGCAGGTTTCTCAAACTGTCAAGCAGAAGTGCAGTGAGTCAGTCCACTCGGCTGCAACATGACTGCATGCAAATGACTTACTCCAATGACTTTGCCAGAAATACTCCACAAAATAAAATCCAGCCAATAGTCAGAATAAGCACAAAAAGAGCACGCAGAATCTTCAAACAGTCAAGCGAATGTTCAATGAGCCAGTTTATTCGGCTGTACGTGAGTACCACAAGATGGCTTCCTCACTCCATTGACTTTATGAAGGACATCGATTGCTGTGGGCATGTGAATGTTTTATGGACATCCTTAGCATCTATTCTCAATTTGGATGGGAATATCAGTGCAAAAGTGACCTTCTGTTGATGTATAAGTTTATTGCATTCCTTGAAACGATCACGTTTCACTCTTATCGAGTTCGCAAAGTCTGGGAACAAGAGAATGCTGTGGTTCTTCCAAGAAAGCCTTCCTTTACTCCTCGCCTCGCGTAACACAAGATCTTTATCAGATGATCTTAGAAATTTGGCCAGAATTTATCGGCCATATTTTTTTTCCCACCGTCTGGTTCCTCGCACCATCGTGCGCACAGACGGGCTCTCCCTTCTATCAATCCGCATCAGAAAAAACTGTCCTAGCGGGTAACACTCTTGCTCATGGTGCTGTGCTGTAATTCCCTGGCCTGTGCTGCTGTTTATCTGTCTGAAAAGCCTCACCCGCTAGAGGCCAAATGTGCGCAAGGGATGGATGTTATATGAAGAAGGTATGAGAAATCACAAAACAAAATATAACCAAATGCTACAATTTACTTAATAATAATATCTCAATATGTTAAATTGTAATGATACACTGACACAGAGATGAACCCAGATGCGGAGTTTATTATACCGGACACTGGAAAAGCAGGTAAGCAAGCAAGGTAAGTATTCAGGTGTGGTACACAGTCTTAGGAAACAGTCTTTGATTAAACTGAGAACCAAGGCAGAAGGCACTAATCCATGAGTGGTAACTTCCAGATCAACATTGGTCCAAACAGGTAACTTCAAAGATCAAAGGTGAGAAAGGTATGTAAACAGAAGGGCAGGTTACTACATAGAAACACAAAGTATTTTCAAGGTTCTCAATGTCACGTTTCCTTAGTATTCAGAGTGGTTCGTGGTATAACATGTAAGTTCCAACAGGTAAGTAGATATGCTGTAAACTCGGAATACATAAAGTCACTTATCTTGCACGTCAGGAATGGATCGTAGATAAACAGGTGAGATTAGTCCAGGTCAGTGTTTCCGTGAAGGATTTTCAGGTGTGCCGTGGAAAATTATCAAATTCCACCAAATAAATAAATGCATGAAAAAAAAAATTTCAGGGATCCAAACTCCTCACCTTTCGGAGAAATTTGCCATTTTGAAACCATAATCGGTCAATTTTGTGATTGTGAAGAGCAATGATTAATGTGCAAAAGTGACTGATATTTATATGCGTTAAGGGTCTTTCACATGACTCGCGTCAGTGCTGCAGAATACATTGAAGTCTATGAAGTGACGCCACTTTACACCAAAGTGTTTTTCACACACACGTTTTTGCTTCACCAATAATGTCTTTGAGAGTACTAAGCAACAAGAAATATATAAAAACTGTCCAAATTTGTGAAGAGACATTGAATGTCTCATAATTTCTTTTAATTAAATATTACCTCCTCGTAGCCAGTGCACCAGGCCGACATATAACCTCCCCCAACATAGTTATTTGTGTCGAATGGCCCTTTGGGTACAAGTCGACTACCCAAAAGATAGAGACAGGCTAGCCCAGTTGTGGCCTCTTTTCCCCTTCTTTTTTTCCACTCCCTAAAAAACAAGGGGGATTATCCGACTGGGCCACCAGGTCTAGTCAGGGGTGTCCCTCCCAAGGGGAGGACACCGTGGAGACCACACCTCGCCCAGAGAGAGGGGGGGATATTTAAGTGGAAAATAGGTCACATGGTCTTGCCGACCATGTGGAGAAGTCTCATGGTAGATCCTACCCAACGGGGGAGGAGTTACTACAAACATGAAGACTGTGGCAGAGGGGGCTCTGCCCAAGGAAGACGCAGTTTGCCAACAGGGAAACGAATTAGCGGAAGATATACATTGCATGGGGTTACCTTACAGGGAACCACCACATGCGGAGCACCTACCCTAGAACAGGGCTCTTAGTTAGCACGTGTACTGGGCCGACAGCGAGTCTCTCCAAAAACTCGACTGCCACAGGGCTCGGAGGAAGTCAACCAGGGAACACAGTTTGTGAACACTACTGGGAATTAATGGCGCAAGTCTTCAGCTCAGAGGAGGCGAAAGGCACTATGTGCAAGCAATACACCCAGCTGGTTATCCCAGGCTTATCCGCTTGTATTGCGTGCCACTACCCGGGATGAAACCGGTTCCACCTGGAGGTTGTAGAACCTCGTAAAGGTGTTGGGTGTTGCCCAGCCCGCTGCTCTGCAAATATCTGTTATAGAGGCATCCCTGGCCAGGGCCCAGGAGGCCGCTACACCCCTGGTAGAATGGGCTCATAGCCCTACCGGGGGCGGCACATCCTGGGCGTGATATGCCATAGCTATGGCGTCAATGAGCCAGTGGGCGATCCTCTGCTTGGATACAGGCTTCCTTTCCGCTGTGCACCAAAGCAGACAAAGAGACACAGCAATGACAGGGCTGGGTCTGCCTCCTCCTGGGGCAGCGCTCACAGGTTCACCACCTGGTCCCTAAAAGGGGTCGTGGGAACCTTGGGCACATAGCCCGGTCGGGGTCTCAAGATCACATGAGAATAGCCCGGACCGAACTCCAGGCACATTTTGCTGACAGAGAATGCTTGCAGGTCTCCTACCCTCTTGATGGAAGTGAGTGCAGTCAGGAGGGCAGTCTTCAAGGAGAGTGCCTTAAGCTCGGCTGACTGCAAAGGCTCAAAGGGGGCTCTCAATAGACCCTGAAGAACTACAGAGAGGTCCCATGAGGGAACGAGGCATGGTCTGGAGGGGTTCAGCCTCCTGGTGCCTCTCAGGAACCTGATAATCAGGTTGCGCTTCCCTAAGGACTTACCGTCCACTATGTCATGGTGTGCTGTTATAGCAGCAACATACACCTTCAAGGTGGAAGAGGACAGCCACCCTTCCAACCTCTCCTGCAGGAAGGACAGCACCGATCCGACTGCGCATCTCTGGGGGTCTTCCCGTCGGGAAGAACACCACTTAGTGAACAGATGCCACTTAAAGGCATACAGGCGCCTCACAGGGGGGGCCCTAGCCTGAGTGATCGTGTCTTCCACCACGGGTGGTAGACTGCTTAGGTCTTCCGCGTCCCGTCCAGGGGCCAGACATGGAGATTCCATAGGTCTGGTCATGGGTGCCAGATGGTGCCCCGTCCCTGAGAAAGAAGGTCCTTCCTCAGGGGAATTCGCCAGGGGGGTCTGTCACAAGGAGTGTGATGTCCGAGAACCACGTCTGGGTGGGCCAGTAGGGTGCTACCAGGATGACCTGCTCCTCATCCTCCCTGACCTTGCACAGAGTCTGTGCAAGTAGGCTCACTGGGGGAAACACATATTTGCGCAGGCCAGGGGGCCAGCTGTGTGCCAGCGCGTCTATGCCGAGAGGTGCCTCAGTCAGGGCGTACCAGAGCGGGCAGTGGGAGGATTCTTGGGAGGCAAACAGGTCTATCTGTGCCTGTCCGAATCGACTCCAAATCAGCTGGACCACCTGAGGGTGGAGTCTCCACTGATATATGCTACCATTACAGTGTTGTCTGTCCGAACTAACACGTGCTTGCCCTGGATCAATGGCTGGAACCTCCGCAGGGCGGGCAGAATTGCCAGCAACTCGAGGCAGTTGATGTGCCAACACAGCCGCGGGCCATCCACCAGGGGATGGAGTGGTCTTACTACCAGCTCCAGTGCAGTGGATTTCATCGACCCTGGGCCGCCCGTCTCAGGGGCATTTTGAGGACCTTCGTGGGTTCTTGGCGGCCGGCCGTGAGACAGGTGGCATCTGCTTCCTGCGGTGGGCTCCACGCCGGGGCCGGGCCGAAAGGGCGTGCTGCGGCGGAGCTGGTGCAGTCACTGCAGGGGGATGCCCTTGGCAACGAGCAGATGGGGTGCGGGATCTTGAGCTGCGCCGGGGCAGGATATGCCGGATAGCCTCCGTCTGCTGCTTCAACATCGAGAACTGCTGGGCAAAGTCCTCGACAGTGTCGCAGAATAGGCCAGCCTGGGAGATAGGGGCAGCAAGGAACCGTGTCTTGTCGGCCTCACCCATCTCTACCAGGTTTAGCCAAAGGTGGCGCTCCTGGACCACTAATGTGGACATCGTCCGCCCGAGAGACCATGCCGTGACCTTCGTCGCTCAGAGAGCGAGGTCGGTCACTGAGCGCAGTTCCTGCATCAGATCTGGGGTGGAACCACCCTCATGCAGTTCTTTTAGCGCCTTGGTTTGGTGGACCTGCAGGAGAGCCATGGCGTGCAGGGCAGAGGCAGCTTGTCCATCAGCGCTGTAGGCTTTGGCTGTCAGGGATGACGTGAACCTACAGGGCTTGGACAGGAGTTTTGGGCGTCCATGCCAGGTGGCGGCGCTCTGTGGGCATAGGTGCACTGCGAGCCCCTTATCCACCGGGGGAATCACCATATAGCCCCTGGCCGCCCCGCCATCGAGGGTAGTGAGGGCGGGGAAACTGAGAAATCGGGACCGGGCAGTAAAAGGTGCCTCCCACGATTTTGTCAGCTCCTCATGAACTTCCGAGAAGAAAGGCACTGGAGCAGGGCGCGGCTGCTTTGAGCGGCGCCACGAGCCCAGGAACCAATTATCAAGCCGCGAGGGTTCAGGGGAGAGCGGAGGGTTCCACTCTAGCCCGACGCTCGCGGCCGCCCAGGAAAGCATGTCCATCATCTCTGCATCAGCCTGTAACTGGGCAATCGTCCCCGAAAGTGGGAGACCAGCTAAGGCTTCTGCATCCAACTGGACAAGCCCGCTCTCCGATGCTGCGCTCGAGAGCTCATCAGCTTTGCGGGCTCCGAACAAGAGGTCGAACTCGCCGTGATACAAGCTGGCAGACTCATCCAGAAGCCCGATCGGGGCAGACGAGCGTGCTGGGGAATGGGAGGTCCACGGGGGGATACCCGGTGGAGGCGGTCCCATTGGGGTCCCCAAATCGCCCCCAGTGCTAGCCCCGCTGGCCTCAAACCCGTAGGTACAAGGACCGAGGCGGGGAGCCACTGGGGTGGCTTGCTTTCTTAGGAAAGCGAGCCGCTGGGGTGGCTTGCTTTCTTAGGAAAGCAAGCTGCGACCGCAACGTTGCCATGGTCATGTTCTTGCAGTGAGAACATGAACCATCCACGAATGTTGCCTCCGCGTGGGTCGCACCCAGACACGAAAGACAGTGATCGTGACCATCTGAAGTTGAGAGGTAACGACCGCAACCAGGAATAACACACAATGGGAAAGCATCTTTAAAAAGGCGCATCTTTAAAAAGACGTCTGTGTGTGCCGCTCTTTTAGAGAAATATACTCTTTCAGGAAAATATACTCTCTTTTTTCTGCCGAAGCGCCCAGGGGCATTCTCTGCAGTGCAACAGTGCAGAGGAGGGAGAAGCCGCTGAAATGCAGTGTCAGATCCAGCAGAAGTGAATGAACAGTCAGCTCAGTAGACATTGACTGTTTGGCTCCAAAGAGAAAATCTGAATGAGTGGTTGCATACCAGCTCCTTTTATACCCGTATGTCAGGGGGAGTAGCATGCAAATACCATTCGCCAATTTTCATAGGCCTTTTATCAAAGACCAGAGGTGTCTCGGGCTCCCAAGAGTGACCCCTATTGTCACTACAACGACACAACGCCGAGTGAATGACAGATAGGGAAAGCATAATTTTTACATTTACAGTTTTGCTCTTAGCAAAACATTTTTAAGCTGTTCTTCTGCTCCCTTGAACCAACATTTGGAACAAAACAAAAAAGCTAAGAAATTAATTATTATTCTATTTAAATTTCATAGACAATACAAATAGTAAAAAAAAAGAAAGAAAGAAATCCCTCTAAGCATTAAAAAAAGATTTTGTCTTGAGAGAAAAAAGTAAATGTCATGAAAAAAGAAGATAAAAACATTATAGAACCACAGTAAGTCTATGTGTGTTTTGAAAGTGTGGATTAAAAAGTGTGCAACAGAGGCTTTGTAATACCATTTTTAACAGGAAGACTCGCAGACTTGAGTAAAGTTTAAGATGACATTTATTTGATGAATATGAATCAGGAATGTAATGACTTCCTTGACGTAAGCCCTGTCTGGCGGTCCGAAGAAGTTGTACTTGGAACCATCAGATGCTGCTGGAGATAGGAGGTGGGGTGAGGAGCCTACCCCAAAAGAGAAAAATAAAATACCACCCCCAATAGAGAAGATCCGGTCAGGTAACGAAACAGGTCTTGTGTTTGGCGTTCAATCTGGAGAAGAGAAAAGGAGATGTGAAAACCTAGAATTGACACTTGGCATGAAATACACAATATCCCTGGCATGGTTGTGCAATACGTTTGCAATAGGATAAGCCGTGTTTGCGTTTACTGATGGTTTTTATAATAGAGCGCGCATCGTGTGGTTGTGCACAATCTTTGCCAAAAGATGAACATAGTAATGAGGCACTACGGTAAGGCCAATGTTGTTGTGCAGTATCTTTTGTTGAAAGATAAACAACATTTGATTATGAACCCTCCGACGAGGGCGGCATTGTTTGGAACATCTTTGCCGAAAGAGGAACGATGTAGCATAAAGCCATACGATAATGGTGACGTTGCGTGCAATACCCTTTGTTGAAAGAAACCAACATATGATTATGAACCATCCGACGAGGGCGGACGTTGTTTGGAATACCTTTGCCGAAAGAAAGATAAATAACATAGCGTAAAGCCATTCGACAATGCCGACATTGTGTGCAATACCCTTCATTGAAAGATATCCCATATTGATTATGAACCCTCCAATGAGGGCGGACGTTGTTTTTAGAATATCTTTGCCAAAAGATGAACAACGTAGCATAAAGCCATATGACATATGGTGACATTGTTTGCAATACCTTTTGTTGAAGGATAAACAACGTTTACATATGGGCCCTCCGATAAGGGCGAGCTAGGATTGTGCAGTACCTATGCAAAGGAAACCCATGCTTGGAATTGAGGAAGCCCTGGTGAGGAGGGTGGATATGGTTATGAGGTGTCCTTGCAGGACAATAGACATGCTTGAATTTGATGGTTGTGTGGGAAAAGATGTGGATGAGCAGTGAGAGCCCCCGACCGCTACCAGATAGGTATGAAAACTTATGGCTGATGGAGAGTTGAGCATGTGTGATGATTTGAGTGTTCAAATATATATCAAATATATTTCTGGTAGGATGAGGAAGACCAGCGGCTGAGCAGCTTGATTGTGGGTTCTGATTGTCCTTGATGAGCAGCCATTGTGGCCGCACCAATTCTGAATGAGTGCCCCGAGACTAGGGGAGGGTATCGCAATATTTGAGGGGTCAGATGCGAATTGTGAACTAGTTTGCAGATGTATACCGTGGAGGTGTCAAGGCAGGAGGAGCTGGAGATAATAGATTTCGTTATGCTATGATCGCACCCCGAGTGGTCTGTTGACAAAAGGGGAAAATAAGCGAGGACTGCGTGAGTCCTTCTGCAAGAGTTTTAGCGGAATCTAAAAGAGGGAGGAGTGAGGGGCTTAGTCTGATAGAAGGTTTGAAAAGGTGTGGGCAGGGGACGAGAAGTATGCTGGCAGAGGGAAACAGTCGATGGAACTCCTGAAATGAGATAAAGTAGCGATTGAACTGAAAAAACCGGGAATGTGCTCGGGTGAGAAAATGGGGTTCAGCTGGTGCTCTGCCATGTCAAATATCTCAGTAGGGGCTAAGGAGCCTGGAGGAGGACCTGCATTATGATGATCATGACGGCGGTGGTGGTGTCGCAGAAAAAGACGATATGTTTGCGTGCCCATGAAGGACCCCAAAATACGAGAGTGGAAAATTAGTCTGGCCATTTCCCTGCGATTCATGTTCCTATACAGTAGCCTCAAGACCTTCGGAGGGCGCGTGTCCATGAAAAAGGACATGCAATCTTAGGATTCACGGTTTTTTATGGAAAAGGGAAATTCAGTTCCGGTGATTAGCAACGGGGACCAAATTTGAGGTCCGATCAGCAGCGGACGTCAATAGATACATTGTCAGAGTGTTATCGACAAAATGGCGGTAGTTGCGGTAGATGCGCTGGCTTGACTGAGGGAGGTCTCCTATGTGGGATGAAGATCCGTCTCTGTAAACCATGTAGGTTTGATGCGGGGCAGAAAGTTGAGATGAAGCGACAGTATTGTTGTGGAGGGAAGGCGGGCTTCCCAAGATGTTATGTGAACTGGTTCACCTGTGGCCTGAAGAGATCGGAGTTGACAGAGATGCTGTTAACATGTCTATTATCATTCCAAGAGGGCCGCGATCCCACTGAGAATCCGAAAATTGCAGAAGTGTGTTGTGGCGAGGAGCTGCTGATCCTGGATAAAAGGTAAGGAGCAAGTGACTAATACATGTCCAGAGCTGGATGTCAGACGTAGTGAGCTATAGAATGATGTTGCCGTGTTGGCACTCTGAAACAGCAGTATGATAGATTGTAAGCAGACTTCTAAAGCGATGGCTGATGCATGATTGGCTAGGAGTTACTTAGCTAATGGTGCGATGATGTACAGCTGCGAGTCTTCCCGCTAGAACTACGCTGCACTTACATTTCAAAGAAAGGTTAAATGCTGGTATGCAGGAGAGTTAGAAAATAAAATTATCATATTCTGTATTCTATGTTCTTACATTTACATTCTGAACAAAACATTGTTTAATCATCAAATTGATTGTGATCAATTGTAATTCACTGATTCTTGAGATAAGGTACAAAATCCATCATCATAATAATAATAATAATGAAAAGTTAAATCTAAAGGGAATTTGTATACTCAGGGTGTCACGTTTTCGTGTGTTTTTGTTCATGTCTCTTTTTTTGAAATTTAAGTTCCATGTTCCTGTCATGTGATTTCCTGTACCTGCCATGTTTTCATGTATTTAGTTCTTATTGGTTCCTTGTCATGTTACTGTAATATGACCCTCTTGTTCCACTATGTTTATTAGTCCTGTCTCCTCATTGGTTTGTGGTCATTAGTCTTGTTATCAGTTCTGTCATTGGTACATATGGTTATTGCCTGGTTATCTTGTTATTAGTTTAGTCTTGTTATTGGTTCATGTTTCATTGTCTTGTTAACTTGTTTACCTAGTCTGTGTATTTATAGCCCTCATGTTCTCTAGTCCTTTGTCGAGTATTGTTTTGGTGTAATGTTAGTCTAGTCTAGTCTAGTCTAGTCTAGTCTAGTCAAGTCAAGTCTCTTGTTTTGTATCTTATGTTTGTTGGCACTGAATAATAAACTGCACTTGGGTTCTCACATTCATCTCGTCATCATCTTCGTCCTGCTCATGCTTGCACTGCCCTGCCTGAACGTTACACAGGGTATTCATTACTTATATTTGTAAATAATTGTATTATAATTTTTATATGCATGCTATATATTTGTAACATTTTATAATGTTAAACTGCCAAACAAAGTGTTTAAAATGCAACAAATTAATAAATATAAATAAATAAAAAAAAGATTTAAAATATGCTTTGTCCATTATCTCAAGAATCAGCAAATGAAAGAAATCAAAACATCAAATATAACAAAATGCAACAAAACCCCAAGGAATCCTGATGTATTCTTGAATTGTGGAGAAGCATATTAACATATCTGCTTAATAATTTTTTAATTGTTAATAAAATGCATTTTAGGACACATTTACATACATTTACTCATTTAACAGGTGCTTTGCCCTAAGGGACTGTAAAGAGAGGAATAAAAAAACATCTTGGTTACTATCGTAACCTCCGTTCCCTGATGGAGGGAATGAAAAGTTGTGTCGATGTAGTGACACTAGGGGTTGTCTTTGGGAGCCCCAATCACCTCTGATCTTTGAGAAAAGGCCAATGGGAATTGGCGAGTAGAATTTGCATGCCATTCCCCCGGACATATGGGTATAAAAGGAGCTGGCTTGCAACCACTCATTCAGGTTTTGTGCTGAGGAGCCGAGACAAGGTCCTGGCCATTTCAGCGGGTAGTTCAGTGTTGTGGCAGGAGGGACACAATGTCTCATTCCCTCCATCAGGGAACGGAGGTTACGACAGTAACCGAGACATTCCCCTTCTGTCACTCACTCGACGTTGTGTCGATATAGTGACACTAGGGGTCCCTATACAAAACGCCACAACTAACTGAACTGTGTTACATGGTCTGGCTGTGCGAGATGGGCAGACCTCTGCGTGCCTCGTAGCCAGTGCGCCCAGCCGTCACGTAACCTCCCCCAACGAGGACAAGTCGACTGCCCCCGGCTGACCCAGCCACAGCCTCTTCTCTTTTTTCACCCCAAAAGGAACAAAATCGTTCAGCTGGGGGCCATATAGGGTCCTTTCATCGGGAGGTGTCCCTCCCAAGGGGAGGACACCGGTGAGACCACACCCCGCCCGGAGGGGGGGCATTTGAGTGGAAATACATCACATGGTCTTACCGAGACTTGTCGAAAGCATCTCATGTGGAGAAGTCCCGTGGTAGGTCCTACCCGAGGGGGGAGGAGTTCTACAAACATGGTGACCGGGGGCAGAGAGACCTCTGTCCAAGGAAGATTCAGTTTACCAACAGGGAAACTTTTTTGCAGAAGATACATCACACGGGGTTATGAATGGGCAAACAGCGCATGTGGAGCACCTACTCCAGTACAGGGCCTAGTTAGCACATGTACTGGGCCGGCAGCAAGTTTCTCTGTAAACTCACCTGCCACAGGGCTAAGGAGGAAGGACATCCAGGGTCCACGACTTCGTGAACACGACTAGGGGTAAAAAGCGCACATCTTCACCTCAGGGGAGGAGGAAGGTGCTATGCGCAAGCGGTACACCCGGCCAGCTGTCCCGGAACTTAACTGTTCGTACATGACAACACATGGGACGAGACTGGCTCAACCCGGAGATTATAGAATCTCGCAAAGGTGTTGGGTGTTGCCCAGCCCGCTGCTCTGCAGATGTCTGCTAAAGAGGCGCCATTGGTCAGAGCCCAGGAGGCCGGCACACTCCTAGTAGAGTGGGCTCGTAGCCCCAAGGGTGGCGGCACGTCATGGGTGTGATATGCCATAGCGATTGTGTCAGTGGCCCAGTGGGTGATCCTCTGTTTGGAGACAGCGCTCCCTTTCCGCTGTCCACCAAAGCAGACAAAGAGCTGCTCGGAGCTCCTAAAGCTCTGCGTGTGATCCAAATAGATGCGCAAAGCACGCACCGGACACAGCAATGCCAAGGCTGGGTCTGCCTCCTCCTGGGGCAGCACTTGCAGGTTCACCACCTGATCCCTAAACGGGGTCGTGGGAACCTTGGGCACATAGCCCGGTCATTTTTCAAGCAGAAGTTCTGGACATGGGGTAACAAGTTCATGGCAAGATGCAGTTTGCATTTGATTTTCTCGAAAAAACGTCACTGGTTGGACAGTTTTTTATTATCATTATTTTATATGAGCTCTATAGTTTAGGTTTCATAATTTAGTATAGGCATCGGCAAATAGCCAATTTTGGAATGCCCAATTCCCAATGCGCTCTAAGTCTTCGTGGTTGTGTAGTGACTCGCCTCAATCCAGGTGGCGGAGGACGAATCTCAGTTGCCTCCATGTCTGAGTCCATCAATCCACACATTTTATCATGTGGTTTGTTGAGCGTGTTACATGCACAACTCGCCACGTGCCCCACCGAGAGCAAGAACCACACGATATAGCAACCACGAGGAGGTTACCCCATGTGACTCTACCCTCCCTAGCAACCGGGCCAATTTGATTGCTTAGGATACCTGGCTGGCGTCACTCAGCACACCCTGGATTCGAACTCGTGACTCCAGGGGTGGTAGTCAGCATTAATACTCGCTGAGCAGGCCCCAAAAAAATTCATTTTAATGACTTCAACCTAAGTGTATGTAAACTTCTGACTTCAACTGTATATATTATAATAATAATTCTCTCGCTGCTCACAATAACGTACAGATTATGAGAAGCAAAATAAACATATTCAGAACAGAAACAAATCCCTCAAAAGGCAATAATAACTTTTTTGAATTATTTTATTTAAAATAGTAAAGGTAAATATGCTGTTGTGTTATCTATTAAGAAAAAAGTGTCTGAAACAGTCTTTGTTTCATAGAATATAATGGTGTTCTTTTATCATTTTCAGATTTACCCGCCCCTGTTTGTCTTCTAAAAGTAAACAAACTGTGGTTGCTCGTTTTACATCACCATCAGACAATCTCTTCTTATCCAAGTAAGCCGTAATAAGCAGCCAGTAGATGCTGGTAATGCACTATTTTAGTTTGTGATCTGCCGTTACAAAAGAAGAAGAAGAAATACACTGCCTGATTCTGATCAGCAGTCAGAATACATTGTAAAGGTCCAGGTATACTTCACTTTGCACATTCCGTTCAATCTCGTGAACAGTCGTGTGCGCACAGCTTTGAAAGTTTACCTCATGCGGATGAGCGCGAATGGACACATTCAACACATGCGCAGTACAATTGCTTTCTATATGCTACCATACATTAGAGGGCAGCGCTGAGTCGTGTCATTTACAGTGGAACACGGACAGGCGAAGTATACTTTGGGCTTAAGTTCATCAGATGTTTTGTCAACAGAAGTTTGGCTTCTACGCAATAAAGAGGGCTATTAGTTATAAACTGACCAAAACGTGACGTAGCGTTTGGTCGCGCTACACCGCTACTTGCTGAAAAAAGTAATTCGTTACAGGAAAAGCTACTCTGTTTTAAAAGCAGCTGAGCTACTGTCAAGCTACTGAAAAATGTATTTAAGTTAGTAGCGTCGCTACTTGTAGTTAGCTACTCCCCAACACTGACTTCAGCTTTGACACTGGAACCACACATGAAGTTTTCAAAAGCTGGGGCACCTTGCCCAGTACAAGACAGAGGGAGAAGAGATGCTGCAGTACTCCAGAGAGCTGGTCAGCAGCTGGTCAGGGCCTTATTGCATCAGGCCTCACTTTGTCTTTGTTAGGTTGAGTTGAAGGTGGCATACCTTCATCCCATATCTGAGATGTCTGAAATGCTTGCAGAGATTTGTGCAGAGACCATGGGGTTGTCAGGCTGGACTACAGGTACAGTTGCATATCATTTGTGTAGCAGTAGTAGGAAAAGCTATGTGCCTAAAAGACTGGACCAAGTGAAGTTCTGTTAAAGAAGAAGAAGAATTGGTTAGCTGATGTGACTTGGACACCCCTCACTTCCAAAATAGGAAGGATTTCTAAACTTTCCAATTTCGAGAGAGTGGACTGAAAGATCTGGTATTTCACTGTGTCGAAAATGCCCGATAGGTCTTGCAGAATGAGTAAAAGACTGCATTATAGTCACCGCACACATACTATCTATTCTATCAAAATGACCTGTCCTCTCTCTCTCTGTGCAGATACACCAAGCTGAAAACTGCCACCAATATCTACATCTTCAACATGGCTCTGGCAGATGCCCTGGCCACCAGTACACTTCCATTCCAGAGCGCCAAGTACCTAATGAACACCTGGCCATTTGGAGAGTTTCTGTGTAAAATGGTCATAGCCATTGACTACTATAACATGTTTACCAGTATCTTCACCCTCACAATGATGAGTGTGGACCGTTACATCGCAGTGTGCCACCCTGTGAGGGCACTGGAGTTTCGGACCCCAATTAAGGCCAAAATCATCAACGTGTGCATCTGGATGCTCTCCTCTGCTGTTGGAGTGCCAATCATGATCATGGCTGTTACCAAAGTGACGAACCAAGGTGAATAAGCATCTTTAAAAGATCCTTCCTCTACATGTTTGTAACAACTAATTGAATTTGTTGGATGAATACACTTAATATGTTTTGTTTCCATACATGTTTAGGGAAGTTCACCTGTTTAAATGTATTCCCTAACAGGGACAACTATCTGCATGCTGAAATTCCCTGATCCCGACTGGTACTGGGATACAGTGACGAAAATCTGTGTGTTTATCTTTGCATTTGTGATACCAGTGCTAGTCATCACAATCTGCTATGGTCTGATGATCCTACGCTTGAGGAGTGTCCGTCTTCTCTCAGGCACAAAGGAGAAGGACAGGAACATGCGTCGTATCACTCGAATGGTCTTGGTAGTGGTGGCTGCCTTCATCATCTGCTGGACACCTATCCACATCTTTATCATTGTCAAAACACTCGTAGACATCAACCAGAAGAACCCCTTTGTGATTGCCAGCTGGCACCTGTGCATCGCGCTTGGCTATACTAACAGCAGCCTCAATCCAGTCCTCTATGCTTTCTTGGATGAAAACTTCAAGAGATGCTTCAGAGATTTCTGTCCACCGTTCCGAACCAGAGCTGGCCAGAATACTCTCAACCGAGCCAGGAATGCCACAAGGGAGCCTGTGTCCGTTTGTGCTCCTTCAGAGGCAGAGAAGAAGCCGGTATGACTAGGCCTGGAGAGGATCCCACAGGGGTCCCAGTCCAGAAGAGTTCAGCAGGACCTACAGTCTGAGGTCACCCAAATCTCTACAACTGAATTCTAACAAAATGAAAGAGCCATTTCCAACACAAGGGAAAGTATACAACTGAATAGTACTCAATGCTATCTTGTTGTAATTATTACTTCAGAAGGTTGCCAGGGCTCCTCTTTCACACTGTTCATTACTTACTTTGGATTGTGGATTGGCCCCCAATATTCTGTTGTAAGATGACCTTAATCAACCTTAAACACAATATTGAGGCCAATATTCTCCTATGAGGCCAATGTTCTTCGACAATACATTAAAACATGGCACATTTTCTCAACTTTAGGGTCTGGTGGACTGTCAGGGTCTGACATCATACTGACACTGAGGAAATAACTTTTATGTGAATGAAGGACCGTGCATTGAAAGAGTCTGCAAACAATGTTTCAATTTATTCATAGTCAGTAAACAAATAAGTGCAGATACATCAGAAAATGAAATCTGGCACAGGATACAAAAGCAAATAGTAGAGAAGTGGTCCAATTGGAGGACGCTCATGCTGAATCATTATATATTTAATTTCTTCTATATCTAAGAGATTGGACTGGCAGAGGACTAGCCTTGGGGAAATAAAATATGTAAAAACTTTGCAACTTGCCACAATTCTCTATTAACCCCCAGTGACTGTAACTGTAGGGAATGATAGGCAAATATGTGTTGTGATATGCAGACCAGAGAGTATATGGCAGTTTGTCTGAACTTCATTCAAGTAAAACAGACACACAATTTATGTAAAAAAAAAAAAAAAAAAAGTTTTTTGTTTTAGTGGAACATAAAACACATGGAACACTTGGAACTGATTTCTGGATGTCTTGAATTTGGTCTGTAAAAATGAAATTAGTCAATGAATATATATATATATATATATATATATATATATATATATATATATATATATATATATAATCAAGTCATTGCTTATGTTCTAGCTTTGATATTCCTTTAGAATCAGCAGGTGCAAATTATATATGAATGTGCTTTTACAGATCTGCAAATAATTTTATTTCTACATTTTTCTTTTTTTGTTGTTGGCAGTTCCATTTTTGTTCAGTTCCATTTAAAATGAACCATTTCCAGAGATAGTTGCTCAGTTAGAGAGGTGAATTTTTTTGGTAAATTAAATACCCCATAAATGCGAGGGGGATTTTAATTTCACTACATCTCCTGAGTTGGCTAACTGGAATGGCTTTTGATCTTAACCTAAAATAACATACTAGATGAATTAAAACTAATTGGTTTTGATGCTTTGCCTCTGGAGTATTTTCGATTTTGTACAAACTCATAGAGTCACTTGTTTTAATACTGATATGTTTTAAAACTGATAATTGTACTGAGCTGTAGTTTTGGTCATGCAAAGTGATTTTTGTCAAATCATGTTTGTGTTGCATTTTGAAGAATGAAACACACAAAAAAAGAGTTTTTAATATACTATGAACTGTAGAGGACAGGTAAAGTTGGGAATATCTGAAGATATATGATCAGATCTGTTCATGAAGAATACAAGGTACTAAAGTGTCAATGCTCTCAAAGAGAAAAACATAAAAACATCATAATCTTTATCAGAAGAATTATGAACTCATGATACAGTATATTCAGTTCTGCTTACTTTTTTCTGACTCTATTTTTCTTGGCAGTTAATAGAATATTCAGTCTTATTGCTGGGTTTGTTAAATTCTTGAATAGTTGCTTTCAAATGCTGATTTTTAATTGATCCAAATATAACAAATAATCCCATTTCTGTTATCTCTGCTAGGGTTGTTTTATGTCTGGCTGTACAGAAGGCATTTGTGTCATTATGCTTCTCTAGGCTGTTTGTGCTTCAGTGCTCAGTGTGTAATTGCGTGAAGTCTGCAGGACATACTGTAATTGTAAATGTCTTATTAGTTTCCAGAAGACTTGATTATATTGTATAAATCATTGTAAATATAAATATCCAATAAAATAAAAGCCTCTGCTAATATTCTTTTGACTAATAGTAGTTGGTAACTCTGTCAATGAAACTTCCTGATTCTAAATACTCATTGTTTCTCACTTAGACAAGCTTCACTGAATGTTTAAAGAAATTAAACATAGGAATGAATTAGAGATTTTATTCATGGTTTTATGAACAAATCTGCATTATGCTGTTTATTAGATTTTATGTTGTACGTTGATGTGCTCATTTGTCTTCACTGATATTTCTGCTGTTGAAATGGCCTTATCATTCCTACATGGGCTGAAATGTTTTGTGACATTGCAAAATATATTTTATCTTCCATTTATTGCTATTAAATGCAGAGACCGCAAATCAAGGAAATCACTTATCACAGTCAACAGAAAAGAGAAAGCTTCACAAGCGATAACTTCCTGTCAACTCTACTATAACTATGAAGAAATATTTAAATGAATTGACAATATGTTAGTAACATTAATTTACTCTGGAGCAAATGTAGGTGTCTTTTGTGATGTTTTACATGTTCAGTTGCATGAGGGCTGACACATTGTTAAGTCCAAAGAATCCACTTCAAGATTTATTTTAAAATAAAAAAAAAGGTGAAAAAAAAAAAAAAAAACCCACACCCTATCAATCTGGTTTCCTATTATTTCCCTATTTTACTGTATTTAACTTCTGAACTAGACTTTCGTACACTATATTACTAAGTTTTTAACCCTTTAAAGCCTGACAGAAATAATAATAATCTGAATTTTTTTTATTTTTATTATTATTATTGAACTGTTCTTTGGACCTACAGACAAATAATAAAAATGTTATTTAAAATTATCTTAGCCCATACTTGCCACATTCGTAAATCTCGAGATATCTTAAGAGGAGTCCCTGGGTTTTTTCAGAGATTTCAAAATGTTTGGGAATTTAGCCATGAAAACACTCTCCTTGGTCTATATATACTGTGTGTGTGTGTGTGTGTGTGTATATATATATATATATATATATATATATATATATATATATATATATACACACACACACTGTATAGGGATGTCCCGATAGCGATACTGGTATCGGGTCCGATATCACACTCATGTACTAGTACCTGTACTCCTAAAAATGCTCCAATACCAAAAACCGATACCATCTGGCGTACGAATGTCAGTGCGTAGACATTCAGCCCACAAGTTAAAATCACATTATGTCCTAGTGAGATCAGTGTTGCTAATTTAGCATCTTTGTCACTAAATTGGCATTTGAGTGTATATATCTCAGTGTATATATATATATATATATATGTGTATATATATGTGTATATATATGTCTTTATGACTCAGTGATTGTATTCATAAATTGTTTGATCTTACTGAACATTTATATAGAAAAAAATCCACAGTTTTAGCATCATTTGTGGACTTTTCAGATGGTTCCTTACCACACCCTCCACAGTATTAGCACAGTTTTTACACAATGTGTGGACTTTTCAGACGGTCCCTACCCACATAGGCAAATTCTGACCAGCTTAAATATGGGACAAATCGCATCCTGTATTGATTCGATACGGGACACATAATTTTATCTTTAAATACGGGATGATCCCATATTTGCGGGCGCCCCCTGGCTGCCGCCAGCAAGGTGCCACCCTAGGTGGCTGCCCATGTTGCCCATGCCTAAATACACCCCTGTCTGTTATGCAGCATTTTATTTGACAAAATATAACTACAATGTTGTATTTTTGATTGTGCTGTGAGGTTCTGTATATAAGCACTTCATTTGATAAAAAAAAATAATACGATATTATGTTGAAAATGTATTGTTATATTTTCATTTGATTCAAGTTTTAATGAATTCATTTATTTAAACACCATCTTGATGATAAAATGTAAATAAACTGTTGATATGGATTTCAGAAAAAAAGAAAAGAAAAAAAGAAAACCGGTATCGGACTCGGTATTGACTAAAAAGGAGGTATTTGTACTTGTACTTTTACTCGTTCTAAAAAAAAATTAAAAAAAAAACATGGTATCGGGACATCCCTATTAAAACGTGTTTTTTTTTGTTTTGTTTTTTTGTCATTGGTCATGTTTGTTTTGCATTTTGAAGAAAGACAAAAAATATTTTTTAATATACTATGAACTGTAGAGGACAGGAAAAGTCGGGAATATCTGCTCATGAAGAATACAAGGTACTAAAATGTCAATGCTGTCAAAGAGAAAAACATCATAATCTTTATCAGAAGAATTATGAAATCGCAATACAGTATATTCAATTCTGCTTACTTTTTTTATTCCGTTTTTCTTGACAGTTAATAGAAAATTCAGTCTCATTGCTGGGTTTGTTAAATTCTTGAGTAGTTGCTTTCAAATGCTGATTTGTTGTTATTATTTTTATTTATTTATTTATTTTTTTATCATTTTTATTATTATTATTTTTAATTGATCCAAATATAACAAAGAGTCCCATTTCTGTTATCTCTCTTTGGGTTGTTTTATGTCTGGCTGTACAGAAGGCATTTGTGTCATTATGCTTCTCTAGGCTGGTTGTGCTTCAGTGCTCAGTGTGTAATTGCATCAAGTCTGCAGGACATACTGTAATTGTAAAATGTCTTATTAGTTTCCAGAAGACTTGATTATGTTGTATAAATCATTGTAAAGATAAATATTCAATAAAATAAAAGCCTCTGCCTAAATCCACCCTTGTCTGTTATACAGCACTTTATTTGACAAAATATAACTCCAATGTTGTATTTAGGATTGTGCTGAGAGGTTCTGTATATAAGCACTTCATTTGATAAATTTATTTATTTATTTTTTTAAATACGATATTATGTTGAAAATGTATTGTTATATTTTCAGTTGATTCAAGTTTCAATGAATTCATTTATTTAAACACCATTTTGATGATAAAACTTAAATAAACTGTTGATATGGATTTCAGAAAAAAAAAAAAAAAAATGGAATCGTGACATCCCTATTAAAAACTGTTTCCAAACACTAGTTGAAGTTTTTCTCTATTAATTGTGAGGGGCACTATCTTCTATTACCTTAAAGTTGCTACCAGCTTATTAATTAGGACTTCACTCAGGTGGATGAGACCATGAATTAAATGAGGGTTATTTACACAGACGAATAAGATAAATGAAATGAACAAACACTTGAGCATTATCTTAAAGCAACACAAATTTCTAGGCAAAACAATTGCATCATCCATTGTGCACTTCACATCAAAGTGCAAGAGGTAACGCATTCTGAGAGTATCCATATATTACTTCATTCTATTGAATAATGAGGCCAGTCTAACAGGAGAAATCTGAAAGACAATACTGTAAATATAAATGAATGATGCAAACGTCATGCACGACATGTTACTATTGTACCACACATAGGCTAGCTTATGTGTATTTTAGAACCCCTGTGAATGGGTGAGCCTTGTTTGTGTAATATCTTTTCAGAAAGCTAAACAATGCTGTGAATGAGCCCTTGCTTGGATTGCCCCTTGCAAAAGGCAGGCATGGTTGTGCAATGCCCCTGCAAATGTATGAAACAACATTTGTGTTTGAGCCCTACGATAAGGGCGATGTCGTTTGTGCAGTGCCCCTGCTGGAGGACAAAAGACGTTTTGCTTTTGCATTTCAGCCCTATATAAGTGTGATGCTGTTTGTGCAATACCTTTGTTTGTGCAATAAAAGAATAGCAACATTTTGCATTTGAACACTGTGGGGATGGGGGCGTGGTCATGTGTCTGTCTGCAGGAGAGGGAAAGTGGTAAGGCTTGTCACCTGGGTTGTAGTTATCTCTAACACCTGTCTCTTGTTATAGTGATGGCAGATGGAGACCTGAAAAGGCACACCAGTGCATCAGTTTGGGAGAGAGAGCGATCCGAGAGCATGGTGTCGGTGTGTACTTAAAGGTTTATGTTATCTTATTGAGTGTTGTGAAGAATCTACATGAACTGAGTGTTTTTAAAGCAGCAAACAATACAAGTCACTGAAGGCAGAAAATAAAAGATTTGCCTGAACTGCTTCATTGTCTCCTGACTCCTCCATTGCCCGAAGAACCGAACTTGCCACAAACACATTTTGCGTTTGAGCCCTACGATGAGGGTGAGAAATATTTGTGCAATACCCCTGCAAAGATAAACAATGCTTTGCCATGTGAAGGGAATTTAAATGTTATATAAACGGCATTTGTGGGTTCATAAGACTCTTAAAAGCACACCTGAGACATGCCTAGACAGTACATTTGTGCTGCTTAGAAGATGTACTGAGCCGACAGTAGGAAACACACCGTGGTTGAGGTGTAGTGGGATGCTTAGTCGCACAGCAGAAGGCAAGCTGCAGTTGCAGCACCTGGACGGCAAATTTGCACTGCCAGAAGTTTGCACTGCCAGCACTGTTTTTATCCCAATAAAGTCATGCAAATACCTTACTTACCTGCTACTACATGTTACTGCCCTGACCATGAGCACATGTAGTGAACACAAATGTTGATGAACTAATGTAGAGAGCATGAGTGGGGTGCTTATGTTTTGACCAGCAGATGCAGAAATGAACTGTATGCAGAAACTTCAGTAATGCAGCTGAAGTGCGTCTCCACTCTCCCCTGAGGGTAACCTGTTGTGACAGCGCATCCGCTGTAGTGTTGAGGTTACCCGGGATGTGAGTTGCTTGCAGCGACTTGAAGTGCTGCTGACTCCAGAGGAGGAGACGGTGGGTGAGTTGTGACATACAACGAGAGTGCAAACCACCTTTGCGGTTGACATATGCTACCATTGTCGTGTTGTCTGTCTGAACTAACACGTGCTTGCCCTGGATCAACAGCCGAAACCTCCGCAGGGCGAGCAGAATTGCCAACAACTTGAGGCAGTTGATGTGCCAATGCAGTCGTGGACCTGCCCAGAGGCCGGCGGCTGCGTGCCCGTTGCAAACATCGCCCCAGCCAGTTTTGGAGGCGTCTGTCATGACCACAATGCGCCTGGAGACCAGTTCTCCATGGGGGCAGCAAGGAATCGTGTCTTGTCGGCCTCACCCATCTCGACCAGGTTGAGCCAAAGGTGGCGCTCCTGGACCACTAGTGTGGCCATCGTCCGCCCAAGAGACTGCGCCGTGACCTCCGTCGCTCGGAGAGCAAGGTCGGTCACCGAGCGCAGTTCCTGCATCAATCCCGGGGTGGAACTACCCTCATGCAGTTCCTTTAGCGCCTTGGCGGACTTGCAGGAGAGCCATGGCGTGCAGGGCGGAGGCGGCTTGTCCAGCAGCACCGTAGGCCTTGGCCGTCAGAGACGACGTAAACCTACAGGCTTTGGAAGGGGCTTTGGGCACCCGCGCCAGGTGGCGGTACTCTACGGGCATAGGTGCACCGCGAGCACCTTTATCCACTGGGGGATTGCCGAATAGCCCTTGGCCGCCCCGCCATCGAGGCTTCCGACTGGACGAGCCCGCTCTCCGATGCCGCGCTCGAGAGCTCATCACTTTCGCGGGCTCCGAATCAGAGGTCGAACTCGCCGTGAGATGAACCAGCGGACTCATCCGGAAGCCCGATTGGGGCAGACGAGCATGCTGGGGAATGGGAGGTCCATGGGGGGATACCCGGTGGAGGCGGTCCCATTGGGGTCCCCAAATCGCCCCCAGTGCTAGCCGCGCTGGCCTCATACCCGTGGGTAAAAGGACCGAGGCGGGAGTCTCTGGGGTGGCTTGCTTTCTTACGAAGGCGAGCTGCGACCGCAACGTTGCCATGGACATATTCTTGCAATGAGAACATGACCATCCACGAACGCTGTCTCCACGTAAGCAGTGCCCAGACACGAAAGACAGTGATCGTGACCGTCAGAAGGCGAGAGATAACAAGCACAACCAGGAATAACACACAATCAGAAAGTCATCTTTAAAAAGACGC
This sequence comes from Myxocyprinus asiaticus, assembly GCF_019703515.2. Lineage (NCBI taxonomy): Eukaryota > Metazoa > Chordata > Actinopteri > Cypriniformes > Catostomidae > Myxocyprinus > Myxocyprinus asiaticus. The sequence goes on from NC_059373.1 coordinate 39,205,664, forward strand.
GTCTTTAAAAAGACGTTCCGTGTGTGCCACTCTTTTAGAGAAATATACTCTTTTATAGAAATATACTCTTTTATTTCTGCCAAAGTGCCCAGGGGCATTCTCTGCAGTGCACCAGTGCAGAGGGGGGAGAAGCCGCTGAAATGCGCCATCAGATCCAGCAGAGGTGAATGAACAGTAGTATTCAGCTCGGTGAGCATGACCGTTCGGCTCCGAAGAGAAAATCTGAATGAGTGGTTGCATACCAGCTCCTTTTATACCCGTATGTCCGGGGAAGTGGCATGCAAATACCACTCGCCAATTTTCATTGGCTTTTTATCAAAGACCAGAGGTGTCTCGGGCTCCCAAGAGTGACCCCTAGTGTCACTACATCGACACAATGTCGAGTGAGTGACATATAAGGAACCCATAGTGTAGAGAGGCCCCATTGTTTAGAAAACTTCATGGTCCTATACTAATAAAATAATAAATAGTTTCAGGGACCCGTGGTAATACAAATCTCTCCACTGTATTGACAACAGATGACTCTCATAAAATGAAACGTGACATAGCTAGATATGGAAATAATACCTTAATTTAATTTGATAATTTCTTGTATCAGAGCACAATCTGCATTGTGCTGTTGATGAAACACAGAAATGTAATGAGCAATGCCTACCACTAGGTGTCAGAGGAATGAATATTGGAACCTGCTTCCCCAATAGGAGAACGCTCAGGCATGCAAACACTGGTAAAATTTGAGAAATGTGAGTGGCACGGCTACCATGCTGCGAAATGCACAATCACCAAACATGTTCGATGAGAACCGAATGCTCAAGTAAAATTAATATTGCCACTTGAAGCGATATTGCTGCATTACAAAGCTTAAGATGAACAGAGGATTGAGAACATTGTAAGCAGAAAACCTGAAGGCAGATGCTATTTACAGCCCAGTGCAAAAGGTGGCAGATATTATTTGCACCCCAACCCCAGAGCAAATAATGTTAGATACTAATTGCACCCTGGTGCAAATTGTTTTAAGATACTATTTGCACCCATATTTAAATAATAGCATACAGTGTGGGCATCGCTGCAGTGTGTTTATTGTGTTTATTTAGAGTCCTATAGACAAACTACATTAACCCCTACCCCTAAACCTAAGCCTAACCTTACCTTAGAAAAAATAACCTTGGTTCTACTACAGTAACCATGGTTTCATGCAGTAACGAGTGTGATCGACAGACCCCGCCTCTGGATCAAACCCTTCTCTGCACTCCCTGACATTCACTATGACCAAATCAATGTGATGAAATCAACATTTATATTCATTTCTATCTATTATTTTAATTAGTATTAAAGGATATACAGGTGCATCTCAATAAATTAGAATGTCGTGGAAAAGTTCATTTATTTCAGTAATTCAACTCAAATTGTGAAACTCGTGTATTAAATAAATTCAATGCACACAGACTGAAGTAGTTTAAGTCTTTGGTTCTTTTAATTGTGATGATTTTGGCTCACATTTAACAAAAACCCACCAATTCGCTATCTCAAAAAATTAGAATACATCATAAGACCAATAAAAAAAACATTTTTAGTGAATTGTTGGCCTTCTGGAAAGTATGTTCATTTACTGTATATATACTCAATACTTGGTAGGGGCTCCTTTTGCTTTAATTACTGCCTCAATTCGGCGTGGCATGGAGGTGATCAGTTTGTGGCACTGCTGAGGTGGTATGGAAGCCCAGGTTTCTTTGACAGTGGCCTTCAGCTCATCTGCATTTTTTGGTCTCTTGTTTCTCATTTTCCTCTTGACAATACCCCATAGATTCTCTATGGGGTTCAGGTCTGGTGAGTTTGCTGGCCAGTCAAGCACACCAACACCATGGTCATTTAACCAACTTTTGGTGCTTTTGGTAGTGTGGGCAGGTGCCAAATCCTGCTGGGAAATGAAATCAGCATCTTTAAAAAGCTGGTCAGCAGAAGGAAGCCTGAAGTGCTCCAAAATTTCTTGGTAAACGTGTGCAGTGACTTTGGTTTTCAAAAAACACAATGGACCAACACCAGCAGATGACATTGCACCCCAAATCATCACAGACTGTGGAAACTTAACACTGGACTTCAAGCAACTTGGGCTATGAGCTTCTCCACCCTTCCTCCAGACTCTAGGACCTTGGTTTCCAAATGAAATACAAAACTTGCTCTCATCTGAAAAGAGGACTTTGGACCACTGGGTAACAGTCCAGGTCTTCTTCTCCTTAGCCCAGGTAAGACGCCTCTGACGTTGTCTGTGGTTCAGGAGTGGCTTAACAAGAGGAATACGACAACTGTAGCCAGATTCCTTGACATGTCTGTGTGTGGTGGCTCTTGATGCCTTGACCCCAGCCTCAGTCCATTCCTTGTGAAGGTCACCCAAATTCTTGAATCGATTTTGCTTGACAATCATAAGGCTGCGGTTCTCTCGGTTGGTTGTGCATCTTTTTCTTCCACGCTTTTTCCTTCCACTCAACTTTCTGTTAACATGCTTGGATACAGCACTCTGTGAACAGCCAGCTTCTTTGGCAATGAATGTTTGTGGCTTACCCTCCTTGTGAAGGGTGTCAATGATTGTCTTCTGGACAACTGTCAGATCAGCAGTCTTCCCCATGATTGTGTAGCCTAGTGAACCAAACTGAGAGACCATTTTGAAGGCTCAGGAAACCTTTGCAGGTGTTTTGAGTTGATTAGCTGATTGGCATGTCACCATATTCTAATTTTTTGAGATAGTGAATTGGTGGGTTTTTGTTCAATGTGAGACAAAATCATCACAATTAAAAGAACCAAAGACTTAAACTACTTCAGTCTGTGTGCATTGAATTTATTTAATACACGAGTTTCACAATTTGAGTTGAATTACTGAAATAAATGAACTTTTCCATGACATTCTAATTTATTGAGATGCACCTGTATTAAGAGTGGAAACAGAAAATCGGATGGGAAAAAGAGTTGAACAAAACACGGATTCGAACCGCGGTCGCTAGGACAACAGTATACATTTACACAGTCTTTACACCCCACACCACTGCAGCAACATATATTGGTTAGTTTGTCGTATATTTCTGTGGTTCCACCAGACTATTAGGGTGCAAATAGCTGCCCTGTGTGACAGATGCTATTTAAAATAGACACTCCAAAACATCAGGGTTACTTGCGTAATCTCCGTTCCCTGATGAAGGGAACGAGACGTTGTGTCAATGTAGTGACACTAGGGGTCACTCTTGGGAGCCCGAAACACCTCTAGTCTTTGATAAAAGGCCAATGAAAATTGGTGAGTTACTTTCGCCAAAGTTACTTTCATAACCTCCCTTCCCTGATGGAGGGAATGAGATGTTTTGTCAATGTAGTGACACTATGGGTCGCCGCTGGGAGCCCCAAACACCTCTGATCTTTGAGAAAAGGCCAATGGGAATTGGCGAGTGGAATTTGCATGCCACTCCCTATGCTCCTATGAGTGTCGTACGGTCCCCCGCACCTCGGGAACAAGTCGACTGCCCAAAATGGGGACAGGCCGCCCCAGCCGTGTCCTCTTCTCTTCTTTTTTCTCCCCAAAAAAGAATGGAAATCAATCAGCTGGGGGCCATAAATGTGTGTGTGTGGGGGGGGGGGGCGGGTTGGGTTTCCATTCCCAAAGGTAATTGAGTGGAAATATTTCACATGGTCTTACCGAGTCTTGTCGGCAGTGTCGCATGTGGAGAAGTCCCCGAGGTAGGTCCTACCCAGAGGGGACGGAGCTCTACAAACACGGCGACTGGTGGCAGAGGGAAACTCTGCCCAAGGAAGACACGGGTTTACCAACAGGGAAACCGTCTCATGGAAGATATATCACACGGGGTTACAAACAGGCAACCAGTGCATGTGGAGCACCTACCCCAGTACAGGGCCTAATAGCACACGTACTGGGCCGGCATCAAGTTGCTCTGCAAACTCTCCTGTCACAGGGCTAATGAGGAAGGACCTCCAGGGTCATGACCTTGTGAACACGGCTGGGTGGTAACAAGTGCACGTCTCCCCCTCCAGGAGGGGAAAGGCACTATACACAAGCGGTACACCCAGCCAGTTGTCCCGCCAACTTACCTGTTTGTACCTGAAAACACACAGGATGAACCGGCTCAACCCGGAGATTGAGGAACCTTGTGAAGGTATTGGGTGTTGCCCAGCCTGCTGCTCTACCGATGTCTGCCAAAAAGGCGCCATTGGTCGGGGCCCAGGAAGCCTCTCTTCTTGTGGAAGCACTCCACACTCCTGGTGGAGTGTGCCCGAAGCCCCAAGGGGGGCAGCACGTCCTGGGTGTGGTATGCCAAAGTGATGGCGTCAACGACCCAGTGGGCGATCCTCTGTTTGGAGGCAGCACTCCCATTCCGCTGTCCTCCGAAGCAGATAAAGAGCTGCTCAGAGCCTCTAAAGCTCTGCGTGCGATCCAAGTATATGTGCAAAGCATGCACCGGACACAGCAAGAAAAGGCTGAGTCTGCCTCCTCCTGGGGCAGCTTTGCATGCAGGTTCACTACCTGATCCCTAAACGGGGTCGTGGGAACCTTGGGCATATAGCTCGGTCAGGGCCTCAGGACCATGTGATAGTATTCCGGACCGAACTCCAGGCACGTGTCGCAGACAGAGAACACCTGCAGGTCCCCTACCCTCTTGATGGACATGAGCTCAGTCAGGAGGGCAGTCTTCAAGAGGTTGCCTTTAACTCAACTGACTCCAGGGCTCAAACAGGGCTCCCTGCAGGACCACGGAGAGATTCCATGAGGGAATGAGGCACGGTCTGGGAGGATCTCCTCGCACCTCTAAGGATCCTGATTATCAGGTCATGCTTCCCTACATACCGTCAACTGCATTGTGGTGCGCCGCCATAGCGGCTACGTACACCCTCAAGGTGGGAGGGACAGCCACCCTACCAGCCTCTCCTGCAGGAAGGAAAGCACTGACCCGACTGCGCACCTCTGGGGGTCTTTGCGTCGGGAAGAAAACCACTTAGCAAATAGATGCCACTGCAAGGCATACAGGTGCCTCGTAGAGTGAGCCCTAGCCTGAGTAATCATGTCTAGCACCATGGGTGGTAGGCCACTTAGGTCTTCCGCAACCCGTCCAAGGGCCAGACATGAACATTCCAGAGGTCTGGTCATGGGTGCCAGATGGTGCCCCTTCCCTGAGAGAGGAGAACCCTCCTCAGGGGAATTCGCCAGGGAGGGGCTGTCGTAAGGAGTGTGAGGTCCGAGAACCAAGTCTGGGTGGACCAGTAGGGTGCCACTAGGATGACCTGCTCCTTGTCCTCCCTGACCTTGCACAGGGTCTGTGCAAGTAGGCTCACTGGGGGGAACGCATACTAGCATGGCCCCCGGGGCCAGCGCATCTGTGCTGAGGGAAGTCTCGGTCAGGGCATACCAGAGTGGGCAGTGGGGGGATTCCCGGGAAGCAAACAGGCTTACCTGCGCTTGACCGAATCGACTCCAAACCAGCTGGACCACATGGGGGTGGAGTCTCTACTCTCCCCTGAGCATGACCTGTCACAACAGCGCGTCTGCCGCACTGTCGAGGTCATGCGGGATGTGAGTGGCTCATAACGCCATGAGCGCAAGCCGCCTTGTTGGCTACTGTACGTTACCATCGCCGTGTTGTCCATCCGGACCAACACGTGCTTGTCCTGGATCAATGGCCGAAGCCTCCACAGGGCGAGCAACACTGCCAGCAACTCGAGGCAGTTGACATGCCAATGCAGTCGCGGCCCTGTCCAGGAGTCCGCGGCTGCATGCCCATTGCACACGGTGCCCCAGCCACGATCGGATGCATCTGTCGTAACCACGATGTGCCTGGGGTACTTGCAAGGCCTGTCAAAGGGCTGAACAGGTAGAGGCAGATTGGCATGATGACCACGTGATGTGTTCCCATTGGCCTTCTCTCAAAGATCAGAGGTGTACTACATCGACACAACGTCGAGTGAGTGACAGATAGGGAACTTGTTTTTGTCCTGAATGGCTTTGGGTTAAATTAGGTCCCAATTCCTTTTGAGGCAAGCTCTGCTCCCCTGCTGTCATCGCCTCCGGCAGGATTTGACAGTTCAAGCAGCATCGTAGGACGGGGCTTGTGCCAAATGAAATAAGTATCTTTTCATTCATATTATTCCAATAATCTAGAGTTTTTGGAATAGAAATGTAAGCGTAAGTGTAGTTCTAGCAGGAAGATCTCAGGATTCTTTTATCAGGCATTATATACAAATCACAATACAGCTTCCGCTTTATAAGCCTGCCAGCTGCCTCTCATTGTTTGCATACTTCCATGTTTTCCCCCTATCCCACCCCATCTCCACCAGTTTAGGTCCTGTCCTGGGCAGGGGCAAGCTCCGCTCCCCTGCCGTCATCGCCTCCGGAAGGATCTGTTGGTTCAAGCAGCATCAAAGCGCTGAACTGTAGGATGGAGCTTATGGCAAATTATATATGTATCTTTTCATTTGTATTATTCCAATAATCTCAAGTCTTTCTGATAGAAATCTCGTTTCCCTCTGTTGACAACCTACCTGGATTGGGCAATGGTTTTGCCAGACTGGCTAGGTCTGCTGCATTTAACAAGGTGGTGGGCAGCATCGATGGATGTCATGTCTGCCTGAAGCCATTGGTAGCAGATGGCCCTTGCTATTTAAAGATGAAACTGTTTCATTCAGTTCAATGGAGTGGTCTGCTTTCCATCTCTAGGCCTGCAGCATGTCTCGAGGCCTGCAGCATGTCATGTCTAGAGTTTTTGGAATAGAAATGTAAGCATAAGCATAGTTCTAGCAGGAAGATCTCAGGATTCATTTATCAGGCATCATATCCAATCACAATACAGCTTCTGCTTCATAAGCCTGCCAGCTGCCTCTCATTGTTTGCATACTTCCGTGTTTTCCCCCCATCCCACCCCATCTCCACCAGTTTAGGTCCTGTCCTGGACCACCTAATTTCAGACCATCTGTGATCACACAAGGACATTTCTGGATATGTTTATTGGTTACCCTGGGTCTGTCCACGACTGCAGAGTCTTAAAACATAGCCCTGTCTACAAAGACTCTATCCACCACCAGGTTGGTGTATAATAGGTGATGGTGGATTCCACTGTCTTTCCCAGCAAATCAAATTAATGACCCTGTACAGGCACTCTTTACACTTTCTGGTTCAGCAATCTTTTAACCACCACTGTCAAAGGTATGCAGTGTTGTGAAGAGGGCATTTGGTGTGCTGATAACGAGGTGGCGGTCCATCTTCCTCAAAGCAATATCTTTAAATTAGCTTTGTATACGTATATGTTTGTTGTTTAAATATGTTCTATATATTTGTAACATTTCATAGAGGAAAACAAAATAAAAAAATAATAAAAATGATACAGGTCAACAATAGCATGTGTATAAATGTATATACAGTACCAGGGGTTGGCAACCTATGGCACGTGTGCCAGCATTGGCACGCAGAAGGGTAATCACTGGCATGCCAGCAATGGCGAGAGAAGAGTAGACTATTTTATTTATATAAATTCCGCACCTGCATTCCAATCTACATCTTGATGTAATCCTTCCTCATGATCATGCAGCATGTTTTATGAGCTGAATGGGAGGTTAAACAAAAAGTTAAAATGTGACAAGACTGCAGTATACCCAACAGTCTCAAGCAAGCCATTCACGCATCACGAGCCCGCAGCGCCTCACGTTCAGTTTATCTCGTGAGTGAACGAGCCTGCTTTAATTCACTTAGGCTGTGCTGATGACATTCCATGTTTCATTTGTTTCTTTTTGCTTTCAGAACAACATGTTAATCCTTGAGACTTCCAACCCAGCATACAGGTACACCCTCCTTAACCCATAGTCACATTCAAAATTACATTAAATGATTAAAAGAGAAAACATAAACCCATATCGTGGGGTTAAAAAATCTTTTCAAGTCTTTTCAAAATATTAATTAAACCTGGAAATAAAGTTTTAGGATTTTGCAGGTGGGATTCACCGACAAGGGCTAAATAGTTGATCGGCTTGTGATGCACGAATAGCTTGCATGCGCAGCGTGAGTCTTGTCACACTTTAATAGTGTTTAGTCTCCCATTAAGCTGATGAAAACACCTGCGTGATCATGAGGAAGGATTACATCAAGATCTAGATTGGAATGCAGGTGCGAAAAACTTCTTATAAATAAAATAGCCTGCTCCTCTCTTGCTGTTGCTTGCGTACTAGTGATTACATGATTACAATGACATAATATAAGAATTCCACAAAATTTTGTGAACAGTAATCAAATAAGCAAATTTGTGACATTAACTGTTAACTAATTTTTTAAAAAAAGGATAGGTTTTCTTTCATTAAAGCACTTAGATGCTCTGTGAAAATTCACATGCAGGATCATGATTATATTATAATCATTGGGTTTTGCACAAAATGTTCACTCAAACTGTTATGCTGATAATATCAATTGTAATGAAACATAAACGATTAAATTTGAAAAATGCAGGGGTGCGTTGACCAGGAAAATGGCTCTTCATGTCAAAAAGGTTTCCGACACCTGGTATATACAAATGTGCAACTCCCTCTCTCTCTCTCTCATACAGTATATATACAGTATATATAAATACATACAGTATATATATATATATATATATATACAAACACAGTATATATACACAATGCAAGTATCAACAGATTATCCTTATGCACATTTTCTTTACTAGGTCTTAAACACCCCTTCAGTAACAATAAATTATAAACAATGAACAATGAAAGAAAAATGTTTACTTCCTTAAATTAAATGTAATACTCACTACTCTAGCACTAACCCATGTACCTAGATATTATTCATTAATCTTACATAAACTAATTTCTTCACTAATTCACTAATGTAACCAATTTATTTATTAATTAATCTTTATAACCGCTCCTCCCATGCAGCCATCTCCCTGCCTCTCCTCTCCTCTCTCTCCCTCACTCTCTCTCTCTCTCTCTCTCTCTCTCTCTCTCTCTCTCTCTCTCTCTCCGTTCTTCCCTCTCCATCGCTTTTCGTGCTCTTCTTTCATCCCTCTCTCGCCTCCTGCTCTCTTCTGTCCTCCCTCTCCATTAACTCTGTCTCCAGCCTCTCTTCCCTCTCCTGCATCTCCCTGAAGACCTCACATAGGTTACTCCTGACCTCCATCCTCCTCCTCCTTTTAGGTGTGACCACTGTGTCACCTTCATCATGAGTCACCACAGAGGGAGGTGACACTACTGCTGCATCCTGGGAAGATGAGGCAATGAGTGTAGGTGATGTTATAGATAGCCTGCCCCCAACTGCCTCATCCATCAAACTGTACCACTTCCAGGTAGCGGCAGTAGTCTCACCCCCCTCTTTGCCGACTCCTGTTTTAGGACACTTCAAGTCCTGCATAAACAAATGAAAATAACATCAAATGGAACATGTTACTCAAAGGAACAAGGCTAAAATACAAATAAAACCACACATTTATAATAAAGTAAATATATTGCACAATAGTGATCTTACAGTTATATAAGCATTAATAAAACCATTATTCCAGTATTTCCCTTATATTTCTGTTTTAAATTTTCCCATTTTTTCTTTAACCAGGTCGGGCTGATGTTGCTGTACAGGCCATAATGGGAAATGACCATCGTAAATGACCTTTCAAAACACAACACACAAAGTATTAGGTTTGATTTACACTTTATACTATGTAATGCTATTATGTATCTTCCTCTTAGCCTTTAGTCGCAGCATTCCGGCGGCCCGTAAACAAGTAATCGTTTGCAGTGTGCCACATAATTAGATTGTGGATGTCCTCATCAGTCCCTAACAAAATGGGGCATTTAAGAAAATGCTTTATTAATACAAATTACAAAGAAATGAGAAGTGCAACAGCCAAATTAACACAAACATTACAATAGAATAATTCAAAACGTGAAGCACTTTATTTTGCTAGAAATAGTTAGCTGCGTAAATAAAAAGCATTAGAAAACCTCAACCTTCATTTCGTGAAATGTACAAATATTAAAACATATACGTTTTCTCCACAAGAGTTTCATCGGCTCCCGTTCTATCCACCATTTTGATAATTTTTTTTCAGGTCAGATAGCCCCGCCCCCTTCCGCTACGGTAGGTAAGCACGACACTGGCGCGAGCGCTGAGTGCATGAAGTGTCCAACATTCCACACTCCGTTTTGACGGTTGAAGAAGTGCATCTCTGGGTACTCGTAGTACACTTCTTTTTGTTGCATTTTCAGTGTAAACATACTACTTACACTACAAAATTACACAAAATAGTGCAGAAGTGTGTGGTTTGGGACACACCTTTAGTCTTATATGTGTACTTGTTTTACTTTAGGCTGCCTAAAAGTAAATAAATAGATCTACAACTACAGACATTCCAGAGCTAGTCGGGTAATTAAGAACAGCTTTGGAATTTTGTTGGCAAGGTGAAGAATCCTCAGCCTGTCAGAGGAGTGGATGTCATGAAGACCTGTTGTCGTGGTTCACAACTTCCTGGCTTACACCAATGAGGTCAACACGCTTAGAAATAAATTTACATACCCCAACATGGAGGTGGTATTTGATCCACCAACATCATTGTTGCAGAGAACTGCGATTTACTTTTGTTGGTGTGTCAGCAACTCAAGTGCTGGACATGTTGCTGCTTCAGGACTAATTTTTGTCCTGGAAATGTTAAGAAAATTGCTAAATGTTCAGTCGTTTAAATGGCAGATACTCTTACATAAAAAATTAATGTATATATTGATAATACGTGCATACTGTATTTACATGTTCATATATTGCAAACAGCATTGCTATCGAATGGTGAAAATATTGATGAAAGCAACATTTATTTTATTTCAGTTTGTCAGACTTCCATTATTGTTCAAACTGTGTTGCTAGGTAGTCTATAAACAACAGCATGAGTTCAAGCCATTACCAAACAAGTGTCCTTTGCTTACAACAAAGAGCTTAAAGGTGCAGTATGTAAGATTCAGAAACCCTTGTTATTAATGACACCTGTGGCCGTTAAGTGAACTGCAGCCAGCTACCTGTTGCTCGTGCTCGTGCACACACTCCATAGGGACGCGAGCGAGCATCGACCAAAACAATGACACAACTTACAAAGAAGCTGAACGTGATTCACTCACATCATGCTGACAGATGAGGTAGCATAATTAAAATTACACAGTTATGATTGTTTTACTACAAACTTTGAGACTGTATATTATATTTGACTCTCCAGTGCTGGAACAGGGCTAAAACAAAGTGTGGATATAGGTCTGACTATGCAAGACTGTAGTTTGAAGTAATCACTTTTCTTTGAATGATACATTGACTGCATTTATACGATAGCCTATGTCAGCTTTATCAATAGCTGTTAGCTATTTGCTGTTAGCTAAATTTTGTGGATGATGACATTAGCTGTTTATAAAATAGATTGTACATTATAAATATGTTGACACAATTCAGTATTGATGTGATTCCATCACAACTGTCATTTTGATATATTGATGCGCTATTGTTTTATAATAATAGATTGTATATATTTTCTGTATAACCAAGTTACATTACACTAATGAATGGAGCTTTTTGCATTATCTTGAACATTGTCTAGCATTCATTTAATGTATTATTGTAGTTTACCTTGCTGAATAATTACAGATTAACATTGACATTAACCTGACTTTTAGTATAAAGAGAAGATCGTTGAAATTATTTGAAAGTTACAAAGCAAGGTAGCTTGCAGTTCGTCAGCGTTAGCAGGCAAGATCAAGTTAGATACAATTTTACAGATCAATCCTTATGGCACTATATTTCACATGCTTTGCAGTTAGGTAAGCTTACCTGTCCAATAAGAAGAATGCCAATTCAGGGTCGGTTTTGATCCCTAAAACCGAACGAAGGTCCCTCCAGGAATCAAATGCCCTGCCGATGTTCACTCTAGTTTTTGCTCGACCACGATCACGTTCCCGCTTAGCCAGACAGGATTCAATAGATAAATGTTTTTATTTGAATTTTTTTTGGTTTACTCTGAGTTTGTATAGAAGTCGGTGTTATGCTGGGAGCTGGACGTTTGCTGGATTCCATCTCTAAGATAATGTTACCTAGTGTTGCAGACTGTCTGTTGATGCTGTTGAATAGTGGAAGAGAAGCTGTCTGAGGCAACTGTCTGAGGCAAGGCTCTCAGGAGCGCGCATAAACATCACATCCTTTGGATTTTCCCGGCAAAAGCGACCCGCTACCTTCGCATGAAAATCAGTCTACAGTCTTTAATAGGCAACCTAGGAAGTCCGGGAAGGGCTCATTTTTTAAGTTGTGTTACAAGCTGTTCACACATTGGCAAAAAAAAAAAAGATGTTACATATTGCACCTTTAAGATACAAAAAATAAGTATGCTGGCTATATTTACCTCCTTGTCGTCATAATTTAACTCTGTATCTCAACGTGTGACATGTAGTGCCAGCAAAGAAAGAAAAATATAAAAAGCTGGCAATTTTTGGCCATATGGGTCACTACATGGTTTACTATTATATTCAGAAGTAAAAATCACCCTTTAGGATTTACTTCTTTGTATATGATCAGAGATTCTTTGCCATTGTCATGACAGTCTTGCTTTCAGTCGGCTACACACAAAAATCAATACAGAAGGTGGGTTTCCATGCAAAAAATGCATCATTTAAAATTTGACTAAAGAAAATGTGAATCATTGTGCTTTTTAATCCACTATGTTATGCGCATTATATTAAGAGAGCCTGCCTTGTCATGATGGAGCAGTTGAATAACCTCCTTGCTGCGGGGAGAATTGAATTTGCAGTATTGTACCTCATTTTATTCATTTCACAAGGAGAAGCTGCAGAATGAGTGTAATATCTCATATGAGGGCTGAAATGGCTGCTATGCCCACACACACCACCAGCCTCCATAAACCTGAGAGTGCCCATGCTCAAAACTGTTCTGGCGTATTGTGAGTACCCACTTTATCGACCAGCTGTGGGTTAAGCACTTCTGAATGTCAAGGGCTATGTTCGAAGACTTGTTTGCAAAGGGAGGACCTTTCATTGGGCCAGTCGGCACAATACACCAATCAGTATTGAGTATTCCAGAGAGCCGCGTAATAAATTATTATATGAGACTCATGCCTTGTTCTGAAGGCATACGAAAAGGTTTGGTGAGAAACAAACTGAAATATCATTTATTATTTAGTCTATAAAAAATATAAATCTTGATCAACCGTTGCTCTCCTGTGCGCATTCATGAGAGTGCACGAGAGAGCAGCAGTTTATACAGCCCCAGCATTCTCACCTGCAGGTGTCAGTGTAATTCCAACATGACAAACACAAAAATTACTTAGGGCACCTTTAAAATAAAAAGGTATATTAGAACCAGGAACCCATTGTACTCAAAATGAAAACACCACCGCTAGAGTCTAGACCAACAAGTCAAAGATTATAAATAGTTGTGGATCCATGCATTTATTCACTGACTCTAAAACTGGCACTGGCAAGCGTATAAATGTATAGAAGTATAGAATGAATAGAAGTTATCCAATTAAATGTCAAGTGTGCATTGGAGCACTTGAACTAGTCAGCAACAATAATATTGTAGTTTAAATGTTTCTTTTTTTTACATTTCTAATCGTAATGTTAATGTTTACATTTCAGTTTTGACTTGAAAATGAGCAAATACTCTACTACAGACCTAATCTCTGGATCAATACATCGACTACTTATCAAAACGGTATACGATTATTTTTAAATAAACACGTCTGTTTTGCAAGCACTGTAATACGTTTTTTGAGCAGTGCATATTAAAATCAACAATTAGAATGCAGTAAAAAGTGACAAAATATAAATAGATAATATAAATCCATTTGGTCTGGCTCTGTTTTTGTTTTGATATTCCGAGCACCTCTGACCCAGGCAATTTTAATAAAATTCCAAGGATCATTTGCTGTCTTACTGTGTGGTTATTATGACAGGTGGGATATAGACCACTAGTCAATTACACCTGCTCTACTCAAAAGAATTTTCTAACTCTCCCCTCTGAGAGGGGAAATGTCAGTTCAGGTCCAGCCTTTATGGGTGTTTATCAAAGCAGACATTGAACATGTAAGCTTGGTGAGGCATTTAAAAAAAAAAAAAAAAAGATCTTCATTCAGTCAACCCTCAAGCTCTTTTAGTGATGCAGTCATGCTGAATTACTTATTAAGTGCTTTTGGCTTCCAAGTTCCACGCAGTCCCTGATGGCCTATTATGTGACAATATTTTAACTGCTATATGCAGAACTTCAGTGCACCAATACTGAAAACTGATTTGACATCAACTTGTGTTTGTGCTGGGGTCATTTGCACCAAATCACCTGTCGTCTGCTAAATTGCTGGTAGGAGATGGTGCACAATGCTTCTTAAAGTCTTTTAGTATGTATGTATTCAGAATGGCTGGATCATTATCATCAAGCCGTTTCTTCATTGGAGTGGCTGATTGCATAGTGTTCACTTTCTTGAACATTCAGAACAGGGTGATGTAAAATGTGTGCATGTGGCTAAAGGATTTGAATGTTCATGTCCTTCAGTAGGGAAGCTTTATTGTTGTCAAGTTCAGGGACATGTTTTATCAGGGAATGCAAATGTTAATATGACAAGAAAGTTTTTTATTTATAGTGTAGGAATGTGATGATAGTTTAGGAGACTTACAGTCTTCCCTGTACCTTTCTAACAGCCATTAACATGTCTTTTGATGACAAATATTTAGAAGATGAGATCTCAACAAGATAACATTTCCATGTTTTTAGACATACTGAATATACAAATGTAAAATATAAACTACTGCAACCCTAATTGCACATGTGATAATAGATGTCATACAGTATATTAACCTCCAATATCACTATTGCAAGGCTTTTCGACATTTAATCATGTGCAAATAAGATAACTACAGAAGAATAAGGTAACTACAGTTTGATTTTAACTAGTTAAAATGTTAATTCTTGAGATCAGCAATGGAATTACTGTAAGTGAAAGTGCTACCCAATAATGATCAATAATCATATCAATTAATATTTCACTCCCTTAAGTCAAATAGGAAACAACGAGTTCATGGGAAACACTGGTCGTTTGACAGCCGAACAACTGTCTTTGTGTTGTACAGACCTCCTTGACAATAATCATGCAATATTAATTGAAAGTTTTGACACAATTTTTAGTTTTGTCCAGAACTGAGCAACTATGGCCATAAGCAAAGATAGCAACATGCAGGTTGCGTACCTCCTGGGTTTCATGCTCTGGCCTTACAAGTTTCTCCAGGTTTTATATACACTGGAGGCCAAAAGTTTGGAATAATGTACAGATTTTGCTGTTTCGGAAGGAAATTGGTACTTGAATTCAACAAAGTGGCATTCAGCTGATCACAATGTATAGTCAGGACATTAATAATGTGAAAAATTACTATTACAATTTTTATTTTTTATTTTTCAGAACTTCTTAAACTATTTCAAAGAGTTCTCATCAAAAAATCCTCCACGTGCAGCAATGACAGCTTTGCAGATCCTTGGCAGATCCTTGTCAGTTTGTTCAGATACTCAAGTGACATTTCACCCCACGCTTCCTGTAGCACTTGCCATAGATGTGGCTGTCTTGTCAGGCACTTCTCACACACCTTACAGTCTAGCTGATCCCACAAAAGCTCAATGGGGTTAAGATCCATAACACTCTTTTCCAATTATCTGTTGTCCAATGTCTGTGTTTCTTTGCCCACTCTAACCTTTTCTTTTTGTTTTTCTGTTTCAAAAGTGGCTTTTTCTTTGCAATTCTTCCCATAAGGCCTGCACACCTGAGTTTTCTCTTTACTGTTGTACATGAAACTGGTGTTGAGCGGGTAGAATTCAATGAAGCTGTCAGCTGAGGACATGTGAGGTGTATATTTCTCAAACTAGAGACTCTGATGTACTTATCCTCTTGTTTAGTTGTACATCTGGCCTTCCACATCTCTTTCTGTCCTTGTTAGAGCCAATTGTCCTTTGTCTTTGAAGACTGTAGTGTACACCTTTGTATGAAATCTTCAGTTTTTTGGCAATTTCAAGCATTGTATAGCCTTCATTCCTCAAAACAATGATGGACTGACAAATTTCTAGAGAAAGTTTTTTTTTTTTGTTGTTGCCATTTTTGATCTAATATTGACTAAGACATGCCAGTCTACTGCATACTGTGGCAACTCAAAAACAAACACAAAGACAATATTAAGCTTAATTTAACAAAACAAATAGCTTTCAACTGTGTCTGATATAATGGCAAGTGATTATATAGTACCAAATTAGCAATTTAGCATGATTATTCAAGGATAAGGTGTTCGAGTGATGGCTGCTGGAAATGGGGTCTGTCAAGATTTGATCAAAAATGACTTTTTTCAAATAGTGATGGTGCTGTTTTTTTACATCAGTAATATCCTGACTATACTTTGTGAACAGTTGAATGCCACTTTGGTGAATTAAAGTGCCAATTTCCTTCCAAAACAGCAAAATCTGTACATGATTCCAGACTTTTGGCCACCAGTGTATATCTTCAGTTCTTGCTCCTAATGTGAAAAGAAGTTTTTTTTTTACATGCTATGTCCACTCCTGGATCCACAACAGGTCTCTTATCAGCAACAGATAGCATGCATCTTTCATGAGAGTATGTAGATGCATAGGAAACTAGGGAGAAGAAAAAAGAGAAAACTATTGACCTGCAGTCCACCAGGGATAGAGAGACCCTGTGAGTGAAAGATGGCAAACATCAGAAAAACACCACATGCTGCACTCCCATACTGGCACATACACACACACATAAACAAAACCTGAAAGACAGCAAGAATGGGGAATGCTAAAAGAGAGCCAGCTGTAGTTCGGCTCAAAGAGAGCTTATCTCCGACAAGGAAGACAGGCCCATATCCATGAGGAATGAGTGTTCTCAGTTCTCAGAGCCTGCAATGATCAATGACTTGTCATGTATGTGTACCACTGTGGCCAGATTCTTTGAAGAACCCCCTCCCATTTACATCAGTCTACAGAATACAACAAGAATGGCTCTCTGTGCTTTTAGAAGCATTTTTGATATGATGGTGGCACATTTATGATTGATTATCTGAACTCAAAATCACCTTGTTATGGAACCGGTAAACCACATAATCCATTTGCAGACATTTATATAAAGACACAAGCATAGTACACAGTTGAAAAGAACAGGCAGAGGTCAAAACAGAAGTCAGTAGAGCTAATCAAGTAATGTGAAGCAAAAAAAGACGAAATGGGGAAAAACAGGCAGGAATTAAGAAGTGATTGAACGTTTATTTTTGCAATCAAACAGGAAATATGTAACCAATGAGGCAGACTGATGTTACTGTAAATTCGGCAACAATAAGTCAAAATTTCTTCAGCTAAAATCAGTCTATACTTACCAAAATTCTAACCATTGCCCCCAGGATACACGGCTACAGACTATCATTTGAGAGCAGCGGCACAGGTGCCACCAAAATCTACAGTTGATTGCATCAGCACTTCATTTGGTAGCACCTGTGGGGGGTGGTCGCACTGAACTTCTCACTGGTTCTCACATGCTGTAATGATTTATGCTAGATGATTAAGAGCTCAAGACCAGATACACAAGTAAACACACTTTATCTGTGCTCGCACTGCTCTGTTCATTGAGCCATGCTGATAATTCATCCGGGTATCCTATAGCGCTGTTTTGTTAAGGGCTTTCCATTTGATATTTCTGCTTAACAGAAAATGGCAGCGCATGAACAGAGAAAAAGAGAGGGAGTTGCCCAATTCTGTATTCGAACCAGTGCAACCAGGGACGTGTTTACGATTTCTGAGGCCCCAAGCAACCGACTAACCCGGGGCCCCATTTTGAAATTTTTTGCTTAAAAACTTACATCAAATTTATTTTAAATCAAAATTTTAAATTCATCTTATCAGCCGTTGTAGCCAAGTACATTCAAAATGTTTAATTAAATAAAAATCTAGTTAAATATATATAATGCATGTTTTCCAGTTTTTCCACAGATACAAAAAGCAATATTTACCTACATATATTTTTACAAAACACTTTTTGGTGTGTGCAAAACCTACTACTCCACCCCGTAACATTTTGGAATTCAAGTCAAGTCAAATCAAGTCTTTTTATTTTTATAGTGCTTTTCACAACACACATCGTTCAAAGCAGCTTTACAGGAAATCATGCATTAAAAAATGAAACTGTAATATCTATAAAGTCTTAGAGCAATCATTGTGTAGTTTGATTAAATATGATTGTAAATTGTGTATAAAAATTTGGAATCCCTGTGAGCCAGCTGAAGGCGATGGTGGCAAGGAACACAAAACTCCATAAGATGTTGGTTAATGGAGAAAAATAAAACCAGGCTCACTGTGGGGGCCAGTTTCCCTCTGGCTAAACAACATGAATATAATGCCAATATTAGTTATTTGTGTGCAGTGCAAGTCATGGTTTAAATAAAAATTTGTAAATTAAGTAAGCATTAAGGTCCAGTGTTTTAAAAAAAAAGAAAATATTTTTATTAACTTTAAGATTAATGACTAATGTCTTTCCATCCTGGATTAACTGCAGAAGTTCACATAGATGCATTGTCCTTTGTTAGTTGGCTGATGAAGGCTTTTGTTGTCAATTAAATGATAGTCTATGTATTCCATTTCAGGAGTGTAGTCCATTATTAGACAAAGGTGATGCAGGCAGAGATCAATGAGGTGCATCGCAGTTCAACCGGCAGGTCATTTCGGTGAGGTTCAGTGGGGTCCATCCTAAGTCCAAGGATCAGGCAGTGGCATATGAAGAATCCGATGTCTTACAGTTGGAGTTGGCATCAGTTTATCCTCTCAAGTCAAAAGACTGAAGTGGTGTCTGGCTAGCACTGGCTGTAGTTTGTCGTCATCACTCAGTGACACGTAGCAGTGAAGTCCGACACCAAGTAGGAACAGAGCTGGATCTGGCCGGCTCTGGTAACCTCGGAATATGAATCCCGAGGTTGAGACATGGAACAAATAGAATAATATTAGCGTAGATGCCATTAAATTTTATGCAGAGTTATAGATCATGATAGATGTTTCTGGTTCCGGCAGACCTAACTAAAACAGCATAATTGTGAGTTGATGGATAAATTAGGTGTATTCCTGGCTAAATAGATTAGGGTCTTTAGTCTAGACTTAGTTTAGGAGACAAATATGAAAAGTTTCTACCTCCTTTTGTGGATTTTGATATTCTTGGAATTATTAACAAACCAGAATTTTGTGATCCTAATGAACGTGAAGGAATATAGCGTGTCATTAGGTCACTTAAGTACTGTGGCGCAAGACCATTCAAAGCTTTGTAAGTAGTTAAGAAAATTTTAAAAATCATACGAAATTGGACAGGTAGCCAATGTAACGACGATCAAATTGGGCTAATATGATCAAATTTCTTGGTTATTGTCAGCACTTTGGCAGCTGCATTTTGAACCAATTGAAGTTTATTTATTGAACTTGCTGGACATCCTCCCAGTAATGCATTACAATCATCTAGTCTTGAGGTCATGAACGCATTAATTAGTTTTTAGGCATCAGCAACAGAGAGCATGTGTCGTCACTTAGCAATAATTCTGAGGTAGAAGAATGCTGTTCTACAAACATTGGAAATTAGATTTTCAAAGGACAGATTGGTATCAAATATAACACCTAAGTGCTTTGTTGTAGAAGAAGATGTAACAGTACATCCATCGAGAGTCAAATTATATTTCAGCGGAGGTTTTTAATTTTAGAGGTTTTTTTCACCACTGGGCGAAGTAATCAAGTCCCTCGCCAGCATCCAGCAGAACCAACATCAGGCCCTGATGGATTGATACCTGGACAAGGAACAGCATTTCCAGCTCCAGGCCCAAGCGGAGGATCGGTTGGCGTTCCGGAGCCTGATCGCCAGAGAGGGGGCTGCAGCTGCGACCCCGGAGCCCACACCCCCCATTATCCTCATTAAGATGGGGCCGAGCGATGATCCCAAGGCCTACCTTGCCTTGTTTGAAAAGACGGCCGATGTGTGGAGATGGCCACCTGACCAATGGGCAGCCCACCTGTTACCTTTGCTCTCTGGGGAAGCGCAGCTAGCGGCCCTGCAACTTCCTGCCGCCAGCCTCCTCAACTACAGAGACCTGAAGGAGGTGATCATGCAACGGGTTGGCTGTAGTCCTGAGCAGAACCCCCAGCACTTCCGGACCCTGAAGTTTGAGAAGCACAGCTGCTCGTTTGCTTTCACACAACAGCTCCGGGATGCCTGTCGAAGATGGCTGCAGGCTGAGGGAACCCGCGGCACCATGGATATCGTCAACCTGGTGACACTAGAGCAGTTCATCTCTCAACTCCCTCAGAGGATGACCGAATGGGTCCAGTGCAAATGCCTGGCATCGCTGGAAGAGGCCGTCCAGTTGGCAGAAGACTACATGGCGGCATTTCCAGGAGGCAGCGAACCAGAGGCTTTTTTTCTCTCTCTTTCTCTCCTACCTCTCAAACCCCCCTCCCGTTTCCATCCTGTTCCAGCTCCCCGGAAGTGGGCAGGAGCCCCGCTCAAATCCTTCACCTTGTCTGTGTCTCATCCTTCCCCTGTCCCCCCCCCCCCCGCTCCCAGGTTGTCGAGCCCGCCCCCATGGGCATGGTAGGAAAGCCTGGGCTGGTCTGTGTGAGCTGCGGGGAAGACGGGCTCCCCGATCAGGCAGGGACATATTAGATACTGGTGAATTTAAAAGGGGATACATATCGAGCTTTGGTGGATTCGGGTTTTACCCAAACCTCTATCCACCAATGCTTGGTGCAAGACGGGGCATTGGGTATGAATAAAAGGGTGAGTGTGTGGTGTGTGCATGGGGATATTCACAGGTATCTGGTTGTTACCACTGAGATACTATTTAGGGGAGAAAAGAATAGAGGCCGCGGTTAATTCCCACCTGATCATCCACTGATTTTAGGTACGAATTGGCCTGATTTTAGGAATTTATTAAGGGAAATATGTGTGGATGGATCCTACAAAATGTTGTCTCGGTGTGACGTGTGATGCTATGGCTTGGGAGGTGGTGCCAGGGCTGTCTACGTCTGCTCCGCATCAAGATGACGCAAGAGGGGGAATTCCTGTCCTCAGGGGGTTCCCTGAGGGGGATTTCCCTCTAGAGCAGTCACGTAACGAGTCCCTCAAACATGCGTTTGACCAAGTGAGAGTCATCAATGGTCAAGAGCTTCAGCCTGACGTCGCACTCACATACCCATATATTTTTTAATTATTAAATATAGGTTGTATCTAGTGACGCAGGACACTCAAACATAATAAAATACAACCCAATTAGTAGTACCGAAGAGCTGTCAGGAAACCCTCTTCCAGGCGGCTCATCATATTCCAATGGCTGGCCATCTAGATCACGAGAAAATGCTTAACCGAATAATGGCCAAATTTTTTTGACCGGGCATTCACAGGGACGTTCGAAAATGGTGTGTGGTGTGCTGTGAATGTCAGTTGGTGAATCCAACGGCCACCCCAAAAGCGCCATTGCACCCTCTACTGCTAATCGAGATCCCCTTCGAAAGAATTGTCATGGACCTCGTTGGGCCATTAGAACTGACCGCACGTTGGCATCGCTTTATATTAGTTCTGGTGGAAAATGCAACACTATCCGGAAACAGTGCCCCAGCACAACATCTCAGCATGTAGTGTTGCGGAGGCACTCTTCAGAATAATCTCCCGAGTGGGGATTCCAAAAGAAATCCTCACTGACCAAGGCACTATATTTATGCCACAAACACTACACGAAATGTACAAATTGTTAGGTATTAAATCGATTCGCACCAGTGTTTACCACCCACAAACAGATGGGTTGGTGGAATGATTTAATAAAACCTTAAAAAATATGATTTGTAAGTTTGTACACAAGGACGCTAGAAAAGTGGCTCGAACCCCTGTTATTTGCAGTGCGAGAGGTCCCACAAGCCTCCACAGGGTTTTCCCCATTTGAGCTGCTGTATAGGCGTTGGCCGCGCGGTGTGCTCGACGTGATGCGGGAAGCTTGGGAGGAGGGATCTTCAAACAGTAAAAATGAAATTCAGTACATTCTTGATCTTAGAGCAAAACTCCACACTTTGGCTCAATTAACACAGGAGAATTTGGTCCAAGCTCAGGAACATCAAAGCCGACTGTACGGTTGATAAAGTGCTTGTATTACTGCTCACCTCATGCTCTAAATTACTCGCCAAGTGGCAAGGGTGCTTTGAGGTCACACGGTGAGTCGGAGATCTCGGGTAGTATAGGCAAATGGACAGGAATGGGGCGCGTCTAATTTACCACCTCAACCTCCTAAAATCATGGAGGGACAGTGGCCTCGGTGACAGTAGTACCGGAGAGGGTGGAGCTCGGGTCGGAGGTGGCTCTCAAAACCAAATTCATTCACCCCGGTCCCATGTGGAGGCCACCTCTCACCGTCGCAGACGTGGCCAAGTTGCAAGCAGAATTCACGGACGTGTTCTCGCATCTCCCCGGTTGCATGAATAGAACACCATATCGAGACCATATCAAGTTTCTTGGGACATGTCATAAGGATAGCAAGGAGTTAATAATATTAAGAAGAGGTTCTGAGATTACAGGGAATACCTCTTTTAAGAGCTTAATTGGGAACTTTTGATGTTTCGATAAGTTTTGTTATTCATGTGACAGAATTAAATCTAGCGTATGATTATGGCGATGAGTTGGTCCTGTCACATATTGTCTGACTCCAAGAGAGTTGAGAATATCGATAAATGCTAATCCCAATGTGTCATTTTCATTATCTATGTGAATGTTGAAGTCACCAACAATTAAAGCTATATATACTGTATATTAACTACTAGATCTGATAGAAAATTTACAAATTCACCAAGGAAACCAGAGTACGGCCTGGGTGATCTGTATACTGTAACAAGGGCAAATGACGACAGATTTTTTTATTTATATCTGATGGTGTCACATTAAGCATTATTAGTTCAAAAGACTTAAACTTATATCCTGTCCTCTGAGTAACACCAAAAACTTCACTGTAAATTGTAACAACATCTCCGCCTCGATGCTTCAGATGAGGCTCATGTTTATAACAATAACCTGGGGGAGTAGATTCATTTAAACTAATGCAGTATATTCATCCAGTTTATGCCAGGTTTCAGTTAAACAGAGCGCATCCAAACTATGATCTGTAATCATTTCATTTACAATTAGTGCTTTGGTAGAAAGAGATCTAATGTTTAGTAGCCCTACCTTTATATGATGTTTATCTTAATAATAATAATAATTATTATTATTTATATATATATATATTTTTTTTTTACCTTAATAAAAAAAAATTCTAAATGATTTATTGAGGTGTTTGTGCTTGGTAGTTCGGGGAACAGACACAGTCTCTATATGATATCTAGGTGATACAGTCTTTGTGTTGCAGTTTATGTGACCTGTGTGACGTCTCAAGGCAGCTAGCAGATGTTCAGACGTTTGTCTGCCTCCTGACCTTGGCCCCAATTAGTCAAATACTATCACTATTAAGACTATGAGCCAAATTACTAGAGAGGAGAGCGGCACCTTCCGTGGAGGGATGGAGTCCGTCTCTATTTAGTAGGTCAGGTGTTCCCCAAAAACAAGGTGTTCCCCAAAAACTCTTCCAATTGTCTATAAATCCTATGCTATTCTCCGGACACCACTCAGACATCCAGCCATTCAGTGACACTAATCTACTATAAACCTCATCACCACGATGAGCAGGGAGGGGGCCAGAGCATATTACGGTGTCTGACATAATTTTTACAAGTTCACACACCTCTTTAACATTATCTTTAGTGATCTCCAACTGGCAAAGCCAGACATCGTTAGTGCTGACATGAATAACAATTTTGGAAAATCTACATTTAGCATTAGCCAGCACTTGTAAATTTGATCTGATGTCAGATGCCCGAACCCCCGAACTGCATTTAACAATAGTGGCTGAAGCCTCTATTTCCATGTTCCTTACAATAGAATCACCAGTTATTAAGGCTCTTTCAACATGATTCTCAGTGGGTGCATAACTGACTGGGGAGAATCAATTGGAAACCCTAACAGAAATGGGAGAGTGGTGTTGCTTTGCTGAGCGAGTATGCCGCCGAGACATCACCCAAATGCCCTGCTGCGGGGGCTCCACAGCCAGAAAAGAAATTGTGAGTGTGCTGCTCGCTGTACTACCCGCATCTGAAACAGTATCTACCGGCTTCTCTTTCTCACTCACCTCCACTAGCGTTTGGATGCGTATCTCTAACTCATTGTGAAAGCTCTAGGTTTGTGGGCAATGGAGAAGTCAAGAGATAGTGAACAGTTAAGGTCAGTCAATTTACTTTTGGTCACAATGACACGGCTTATAGCCAACTCAATAAAGGGACAATTGTGTAGTTATGCTTCTTGCATGTCCCTGGTGCTCTCTCTCCCTGCTCTGACACCCTGGCATGCCTTTTCAAGTCTCCCTCCACCATCACTATAATCAGAGACAGGTGTTTGTATGATTAATCATAACCCAGGTGACAATCCTTACCGCTCTCCCTCTCCTGCAGACTGACACATGACCACGCCCCCCCATGCCACACTCATTAACCTTCTCCATCAGCCTGACTAATTCCTTACATTTATCACATGTAAATCCCTCATAAGAAGCTATAGTAAACATGTGGCATGCAATGCAGGAAGAAATAACATGAGCGGAAGCCATGACTTACTGCAGTTGTTTGTAGTTGTTGTTTTTGTAATGGTTGTTCTTGAGCGGCGAGGGTTTGAGATCGATGTGGTTCGATGTGGTTCCTAATCAGCGGATGTTTGAGATCGATGCAATAATCTGTGTAAAATACAGTGGAGAAAACGTATGCACACAGTAAAGATGCGAGATGTAGACAAGCGAAAAAAGAAAAAGAAAGAAAAAACGAGAGAAACGGGTGCGCGCAGTAAAATACACACAGTTGAAACAGTAGAAAAGCAGAAAAACCCGAAGCAGCAGGAAAATGGCATAGGATAAAACAATGAATGGTAATAAGCAAGAATAAGCAATGCTAAGCAGGCTAGCATGCTACAAACACAGACTTGTGCAGTGTGCAGTTACATATAGTTTTTTTTTGTTATTCCTGTTGCAACCAAGAGGTTTTAATTCAGATGTTATTTATAAATATTATAACCCAACAGGAGGTCACGTGACACCATTCAAGAAGCAGACGTGTGAACGATGAGCTCTGTGCACTTTGCTATATTTTTAATTATTTTCATGTTATAATCCAGTGAAATTTGATACACCCAGTTACACATTTGCTCTTTGAGGCAAAACATGGCAAAGACGTCAAAATCCTCGGGCTCTTGAGACATTAAAAGACACTTACGTGTTCAGGATGAAAGCCCTGACAGACCGGGGACTCTATTTGGATGGCACGGCGGGAGAGGAGATCCAACGTCAGTTGTCCAACATGTCGGTGATGCTGACGAAGGTTCTTGCTGACTTGGAGGATCTCGCTGTAACATGTTGATCGTTTACGGCGATGGAAATAAAATTCTCTGAGTTAGTTACAAGACTGATTGATTGTCTGGAGTCTTCGGAGAGGGAATTAACCACTAATCCGCCCACGACCAAAGCTGATTTAGAACATCTACTTGAAAAGCTTGAAGATCTTGAGAATAGAAGCCGCAGGAATAATGTTAGAATTGTTGGAATTCCTGAGCATGAGGAGGGCAGAGATATGGTGAAATTCCTAGACGAGCTTTTCCCGAGTCTGCTGGACATAACAGGCCATAAACTGGAAATCGAGCGAGCTCACAGAGTCCCAGCTCACAGATTTGCTGAGGGAGAAAGGCCCCGATCAATCCTGGCCAAATTTCTGAGATCATCTGATAAAGATCTTGTGTTGCACCAGGCGAGGAGCAAAGGGAAGCTTTCTTGGAAGAACCATAATATTTTCTTGTTCCCAGACTTTGCGAGTTTGACAAGAGAGAAACTCGATCGGTTCAAGGAATGTAAGAAACTCTTACATCAGCAAAAGATCACTTTTGCTCTGATGTTTCCGGCCAAACTAAGAATAGAAACGAAGGACGGTCGCAAAGTATTTACATGTCCCAATCAGGCAATGTCTTTTATAGAATCAATGGGTGAGTAAACCATTGGATGTTTCTCAGGTGAGTGGGTCGACTCGCTGTACTTTCTCTGGCTTTTGAGGAAGCCGGGCTTCATTTTGGTTTCTTTTTTCTTTTTGCATTGGCTCCGCCGAGCGGCTGGAGTTTGTTTTGTGAATAACACTTTTCCTTAAAGAAACTTTTGCATTGACGGAAGATTACTTTTGCATTGAAGTTCCCGGCCAGTTTGAGAGTGGACACTACGGATGACCACAAAATATCTACATGCTCATACAAAGGATGTCTTTTATAAAGTTGACGGATTGAGTAAGTCATGTATATATTTTTATGCGGCCTCCGAGTGAATTGACTCGACCATCCGGGGAACCGGGATGCCTGTTTTGTTTCTTTTGGTATTGGATACACCTAGCGGCTGGAGCTTGTTCTATTTAATAACACTCCTTTGGAACAGCTATGGATTAATCTGTTTGTTCTTCGTGCTTATTCCTCCTGCTGGCTGGAGTTTGTTTTGTTGAGTATTTTTACGGGACATTGGAATGATTACGTCATCCACTGAACTCACAACAGCTGGCTCACTGAACATTCGTTTGTCTGTCCGAGGAATCTGAACAGTATTATATCAGCTGGAATTTGTCTTGTGGAAGATCACACCTTTGAGACAGTTCTGTGAATTAATCTACACATTCTTTGTGTTCATTCTTCCTATTGGCTGGGGTTTATTTTCAAAGTATTTTCTTTTATGTAATTTTGCCTCACAAATTTGTGAGGCAAAATTGAGCAATCTGATGGCAAAGTTGTTGTGGGGGCTCGTGGGCATTCATGGACCTTTTGAGTTTAGAGGGATAGTCGCCGGTTGGCGCTTTCGTGCACGGGGTTAATGCACATGTTTTTCTTTTTTCTGTTTGTTTTGTTCGGGGGGAAGTTCGGGGTTTGATTGTTTCACTAATGGGGAATGAGGTTTGTATAATTTTGTTTTTGACACACAATATATATTTTCTACTATATCAAAATGTCAAATGTTAATATGAGTGTACTATCTCTCTCCACATGGAATGTAAATGGGTTGCGGCACCCCATAAAAAGAAGGAAGGTTATTACTTTTCTTAAACGTAAGAAATATGATACAGTGTTTCTTCAAGAAACACATCTCTCCCCGCAGGAAGCTGAAAAATTTGGGAAGATATGGGGTGGACATGTTTTCTTTAGTGCTGGCTCAAGTAAGAGCAAGGCAGTCATTATATTGATTAATAAACAACTACAATTCATATGTCTCAAACAGACTAAAGATAAATTAGGGAGAGTCATTGTTGTTTTAGCTGAAATTCAGGGGCAAAGGTTGATTTTGGCTAATATTTACGCACCTAACACTGATGATCAGGGCTTTTTTATAGATCTTTAAGGGAAGTTGCATGCCGCTGGCACCCCTCGTGATATAATATTGGGATTTAATCTTTTGATGGACTCAGTCCTTGATCATAGTGAAGCAAAAGTGTGTAAGACCCCTAGAGCAACATTGACACTTCACAGGATGTGTAAAAATCTAGGTCTTACAGATATCTGGCGACTTTTGAACCCATCTGGTAGGGACTATACATTTTTTTCATCAGTACATAAGATTTATTCTAGAATAGATTTTTTTTATATATCTAAGTCCCTCATTTCATCTGTTGTTTACTGATCAATTGGAAATATCTTAGTCTCAGATCACACCCTGGTGAGTTTAGAGGTGTTGCCACATATAGAGAAAAATAATATAGCTGGTGCTTTAATGTATCAGAATCAGAATCAGAATGAGCTTTATTGCAAAGTATGCTTACACATAGAAGGAATTTGTCTTGGTGACAGGAGCTTCCAGTGTACAACAATACAAAAACAATATAAAAACAGCAGCAAGACATAGATAATACTAAAAAATAAAAACTAATTATACACATACGTACAGACATACACATACATACATACACACATACACATGGGTAGTGCAAATCTAATACAATCTGTTATGTACAGTGCAAATGTTTTTTTTTTTTTTCCAGAGGAATGAAATGGCAGAAGAGGTTGGATGTGTTGGATAATTATAAGAAAGACTAAACTGTGCATTTCACATAGTTATTGCTCAATGGGGCAGTTTAACTGTTCATGAGATGGATAGCCTGAGGGAAAAAACTGTTCCTGTGCCTGACGGTTCTGGTGCACAGAGCTCTGAAGCGTCGGCCAGAAGGCAACAGTTCAAAAAGGTAATGGGCAAGGTGAGTGGGGGACCAGAATGATTTTTCCAGCCTTTTTCCTCACTCTGGAAGTGTATAGTTCTTGAAGGGGGGGGGCAGGGGGCAAACAATAATCCTCTCAGCAGTCCGAACTGTCCTTTGTAGTCTTCTGATGTCTGATTTCGTAGCTGAACCAAACCAGACAGTTATTGAAGTGCAGAGGACAGACTCAATGACTGCTGAGTAGAACTGTACCAGCAGCGCCTGTGGCAGGTTGAATTTCCTCAGCTGGCGAAAGAAGTACAACCTCTGCTGGGCCTTCTTCATAATGGAGTCAATGTGGGTCTCCCACTTCAGGTCCTGTGAGATGGTAGTGCCCAGGAACCTGAATGACTCCACTGCTGCCACAGTGCTGTTTAGAATGGTGAGGGGGGTCAGTGTTGGGATGTTCCTCCTAAAGTCCACAGTCATCTCCACCATTTTGAGAGTGTTCAGCTCAAGATTGTTTTGACTGCACCTGACAGCCAGCTGTTTAACCTCCCTTCTGTATGCAGACTCATCGTCATCTCGGATGATGCCGATGACAATGGTGTCATCTGCAAACTTCAGGAGCTTGACAGAGGGGTCCTTGGCGATGCAGTCATTAGTGTAGAGGGAGAAGAGTAGTGGGGAGAGCACACATCCCTGGGGGGCACCAATGCTGACTGTACAGGTGCTGGAAGTGAGTCTCACAAGCTGCTGCCTGTCCATCAGAAATCTGGTAATCCACTGACAGATAGACATGGGAACAGAGTGGTGTTGAAAGCCGAACTGAAGTCCACAAAAAGGATCCTTGCATATGTCCCTGGTCTGTCCAGATGTTGCAGGATATGATGCAATCCCATGTTGACTGCATCATCCACAGACCTGTTTGCTCGATAAGCAAATTGAAGGGGATCTAGAAAGATTCCAGCGATGTTCTTCAGGTGGGCCAACACCAGTCTCTCAAATGATTTCATGAACACAGACGTCAGGGTGACAGGTCTGTAGTCATTAAGTCCTGTGATTTTTAGTTTCTTTGGGATGGGGATGATAGTGGAACGTTTGAAGCAGCGTGGAACTTCACACTGCTCCAGTGATCTATTGAAAATCTGTGTGAAGATGGGGGCCAGCTGGTTAGCACAGGATCTAAGACATGCAGGTGAAACGCCATCTGGGCCCTGTGATTTCTTTATCCTTTGTTGTCGAAAGACACGGCTCACATCATCTTCACAGATCTTAAGTGCAGGTTGAGTAGCAGGAGGGGGGAGGAGGGGGGTTGCAGGAGGTGTTGGTGTTTGTGTGAAGTGAAGGTCAGAGTGGGTGTGGGGTGTGAGATTGGGCCTTTCAAATCTACAGTAGAACACATTCAGGTCGTCAGCCAGTTGTTGGTCCACCACAGGGTTGGGGGCAGGAGTCCTGTAATTCGTAAGTTGTTTCATGCCACTCCACACTGATGCAGGGTCGTTAGCTGAAAACTTGTTTTTCAGCTTCTCAGAGTATCTACTCTGATTCCCTTATTCAGTGTGTTCCTGGCCTGATTGTACAAGACTTTATCCCCAACTCTGTAAGCATCCTCTTTGGCCTGACGAAGCTGCCTGAGTTCCGCTGTAAACCATGGTTTGTCATTGTTAAATGTTAAATAAGTCCTAGTATGAATGCACATATCCTCACAAAAACTGATATATGATGTAACAGTATCTGTGAGCTCATCCAGATTGGTGTCTGCAGCCTCAAAAACACTCCAATCAGTGCAGTCAAAGCAGGCTTGTAGTTCCAGCTCTGCTTTGTTGGTCCATCTCTTTACAGTCCTTAATACAGGCTTAGCAGGTTTTAATTTCTGTCTGTAGGTTGGAAGAAGATGAACCAGACAGTGATCAGATAGTCCCAAAGCTGCTCTAGGAACAGAGCGATATGCATCCTTTATTGTTGTGTAACAATGATCCAGTATATTTCTGTCTCTGGTTGGGCATGTAATGTGCTGTTTGTATTTGGGCAGTTCACATGTGAGGTTTGCTTTGTTAAAATCCCCAAGAATAATAATAACTGAGTCCGGGTATTGTTGTTCCGTGTCTGTGATTTGATCAGCCAGCTGTTGCAGCACGGCAATCAAACACGCGTTTGGCGCGATATACACACCAAAATAAATGAGGAAAACTCCCGTGGCGAGTAGAAAGGCTTACAGTTAATAAAGAGTGCTTCCAAATTAGGACAGCACATCTTCTTTAACGTTGTTACATCTGAACACCAACTTTCATTGATGTAAAAGCATGTTCCACCGCCTCTCGTTTTCCCCGTTAACTCGGCGATGCGATCCGCTCTGAACAGCTGAAAGCCCGACAGATGTAACACGCTGTCTGGAATGTCTTCACTCAGCCAGGTTTCTGTGAAGCACAAGGCAGCAGAGTTTGAAAAGTCCTTGTTTGTGCGGGTGAGGAGATGTAGTTCGTCCATTTTGTTAGGGAGAGAGCGGAGATTCGCTAGATGAATGCACGGCAGCGTTTGTTCGAAAGCCCCGCCAACAGAGTTTGACCAGCGTGCCTGCTCGTCTCCTCGCCTGTGTCTCATAACTCATTTAAACAACACAGCCGCGCCTCCGACTAAAATGTCAAACAAAACGTCCGAATATTCAAAATCCATGAAAAGATTGACTGGTGTATGCTGTCAAATGTTCAGGAGTTCGTCTCTGGTAAAACTGACTGAAAAAAGATTACTAAACACAGGACAAACAAACAAAAATAACAAAACAATAGAAGCGCTACACACCGAAGCAGCCATCCACGGCGCCATCATGATGTATCCCTTTTGCAAAATTCTGATTTCCAACAAATGTTAAAGACTGAAATCAGTGTTTATATGGAGACCAACTGGTCCTCAGTATCCTCTGTGAGCATGGTTTGGGAGGCACTTAAGGCTGTTCTTAGGGGTCGGATCATACAGTATGCCTCATTCACCAAAAAATCCAAAGCATGAGAACTAAATTGGAAGAGAATATTAAAAGTGCCGAGGCAGAGCTGAAGCGCCAAATGATGGCCTCAGAGAATTGACCCATTTGAAATACAGATATAATACTATTTTGTCGTGGAAAGTGGAATTTTGGTTGTTCAGGGCAAGACAGTCATACTTTGAGTCGGGGGACAAAGTAGGGAAGCTTTTGGCTAGATATATAAAGCAGAGAGAGTCTTTTTCTACCATTCCTTCAGTGAAATCTGCTGGTGGTGAAATATTTACCTCAGCCATTGATATTAACAATGATTTTAAAGAGTTCTATCTTGATCTTTATAGTTCCACATCTCTGTCTACTGATGAAGATATTAGAAACTTTGTGGAACCATTAGAACTCCCTAAATTGACGACTGAGCAAAAAAATTCTCTTGATTCTAAGATAAACTTGGAGGAGCTTGATGAGGTAATTAAGGCCTTGCCTACAAGTAAGGCTCCAGGGCCAGATGGTTTTGCTGCTGAATTTTTTAGATCTTATGCTACAGAACTGGCTCCACTTTTGTTAGAAGTTTATATTGAATCATTAAAGAATGGAAAACTTCCGCCAACCATGACACAAGCCCGGATCAGTCTGATCCTTAAAAAGGACAAAGATCCAAGTGAGTGTAAGAGTTACCGTCCAATTTCCCTGATCCAGCTAGATGTAAAAATTTTATCAAACATTTTGGCTAACCGATTAAGTAAAGTTATGACATCTCTTATACATATAGATCAGGTGGGGTTTATTCGGGGCTGCAGCTCTTCTGATAACATTAGGCGTCTCATCAATATCATGTGGTCAGTGACGAATGATCAGACTCCGGTCGCTGCCATCTCACTTGACACCAAAAAGGCATTTGATATGGTAGAATGGGATTATCTTTTTAAGGTTTTGGAAATATTCGGGTTCGGGAGTACATTTATTGAATGGATTAAATTACTTTATAGACACCCAGTAGCGGCAGTACAAACAAATGGATTAATTTCTGATTATTTTACTCTGGATAGGGGCACCCGGTAGGGTTGCCCTCTTTCCCCATTATTGTTCTGTCTTGCCCTGGAACCATTAGCAGCCACGATAAGAAAGGAGGATGATTTTCCAGGGGTGGTGGTGGGAGGTATGGCGCATAAACTCTTGCTTTATGCAGATGATATTTTATTATTTGTCTCTGATCCCAGTAGATCTATGCCTTGCCTCCACAGAATTAGTAATTCCTTTTCCAAGCTCTCAGGATACAAAGTCAATTGGTATAATTCCGAAGCTTTGGCTCTGACAGCATACTGCCCAGAAACGACTTTCCAGCCGGGCACTTTCCAGTGGCCCAAACAGGGCATTAAGTATTTTGGTATTTTATTCCCAGCAAATTTGTGTGATTTAGTTAGAGTTAATTTTGAACCCTTAATAAAACGGTTTTCGAGCGATGTGGGCAGGTGGGCTTCATTACATTTATCGATGATTGGGAAGGTTAATGTTATTAAAATGAATTGTATTCCAACATTCAATTACTTGCTGCAGTCTCTCCCTGTAGATGTCCCCCTCTCTTATTTCAAGCAATTTGATAACATTGCAAAGTCCTTCATTTGGAATGGTAAGCCTCCCAAATTACATTTAAATAAGTTACATAGGCCGATTGGCAAAGGTGGGCTAGGCCTACCCAAGATTTTATTTTATTATTATGCATTCGGTCTCAGACATTTGGCTCATTGGTCGCTTCCACCTGAGAGAGCCCCTCCCTGGTTATGTATAGAACAGGAAGTTCTTGCCCCTATTTCGCCACTGCAGAGCCTTTCTATCAAATTAATCGGAGAAGCTAAGTTACATCCCGTTATCTCGCACTTGAACTCGGTATGGATAGAAGTGTCCAGACTGTTTAATTCGGACATTTTTTTAAATGTTGCCTCGAGCATATGGCTGAAGCCAAAATTATGCATTAACAAGTCCCCTTTTTGCTGGTCAGAGTGGATTGGGAGGGGGGTTACTACACTCGGTGACCTATATGAGAGTGGACTGTTGAGATCCTTTCAAAATTTGGTTCAGCTTTTTGGGATTCCTAGATCTCACTTCTATAAGTATTTACAGCTGTGCCACCTGTTCTGTACTGTTTTTGGGAGTGGTTTACACCCCCCTAAAGCGGCAGATACTCCGGGAGTGGTGATTACTGCTTTTGGAAAAGGTCATGAGGCATCAGTGTATTACTCCCTGCTAATTCAGAGTCTGGGGGACGAAACTTCAACTTCTCTTAAGAGGTTATGGGAGAAAGATGTAAATTTGGTATTGGAGGAGGGAGAGTGGGCTGGGATTCTAAAAAACGTCAAATCTGCATCTAGAGACGCAAGGGTTCGCCTCATGCAATTTAAGATTTTACATAGAGTCTATTGGACCCCCTCCAAATTGCATAGGCTTGGTCTTAAAGACACACCCACCTGCTGGCGATGTCAATCAGAAGATGGAGACACAACCCCTGAAAAACTGGGTCCTAACTAGTATTATGATTGTCAGACAGATCACTTTGAGGAGTTGGAAGTCGGCTGGAGCACCCCGTTTCAGGAGTGGTGTTCAGAGATGGCCAGAATGGTAGCTCTTGAGGAGGAGGTATCCAGAACACTAGGGAGTTTAGACATGTTTGTGAAGAAGTGGGGCAGATATCTGTTTTTTTTTTTTTTTTGGAGGGCTCTCGGGGAGGGACAGTGGATAGAGAGGTGTAGGGGTTTTACGTGTGTGATTAGTTTTATTTATTTTATTTTTTAATTGTATTTATTTATTTATTTATTTTTGTTGTGTGTCTGTGGTTATGTGACCACTGGGGTGTTGTTGGGGGTCAGGTGGGGGATTGGGGGGGGGGGTAGTGGGAGTTGGATATTGATTCTGTATATGTGTGTTCTGCTATTTATATTTAATGGTTGAATCAATAAAAAAAAAATGTTAATCGTAAAAAAAAAAAAAAAACACAGATCTGTGTTACAGTGAGACACTTACAATGGAAGTAAATGGGGCCGATTTCTGGAGGGTTTAAAGCTCCAGAAATGTGAAGCTTATAATTTTATAATAGCACCTACATTTATGTGTATTATTTGAGCTGTAAAATTGTTTAAATCGTCGTTTTTATGGTCGTATTATGGTTTGCGGTGTTAAGTTGTCATGGCAAAAAAGTTGTACAATTGTCTATAACTTTACGCAGATGTGGTTAGTAAGTGATTTTATCACACTAAAATCATGTTAACACACATATTGTTTATGTTATGTTGTTAGTACACCTAAAAATTAAAATTCTCATCATTTACTCACCCTCAAAAAAAAAAAAAAAATTGAATCTTATTGTAAAGAGTTACCACACAAGTTTTCCATTGTTAGCCCATAAACGTTTTGTCTGTTGTGTTAATGACACCTGGACCAAAATAGTCAAAATAGACCTTTTTTTTCTATTTTGTTTCTCACCATAAAATGTATTGTGGCATCATCTGCCAATTTTATGACATGGCAAAATTGCAGAACAGACATCTGCATATATACTGTATATATGTATATGGAGTTGTGTAAGCCCTCGACAACTAGATGGCTGTTAAATTTGAATTTTCCCTGGTTTTATTCTGAACCTGTGTTCACTTGAAGGTACATTTCTACACAGATTTCTCTGATTCTCAAGACCAAATTGAATAAAATGATATTTTAAAAAATGTAATGTATAAAAAAATTAAATAAAAAAATATTATAACCCAACAATATTTTTTTGTGCAGTTTGCCATTATAATATGGTACAGTATTATTATTACTTTGAGGATTTGTTGTATACAATAGTATTATATTCCTGTCTTATTTACTTTACTTTCACCTGGAGCTCATTTTCTGATGCTGCAGTGTATAGTTCACCATGTTGCAAAAGGCTGTATTTTTTGTAAGTGTCATAGGCAACATTCGGAACAGTATTGTAACAGTAAACATATAAGGCACTGTGGCCCCTCAGCACGCTAGAGCAGAAGGGGAAAAAAACATTGCCATTTATCAAGCGCTGAAACTTTGCTTGATGCAAAAAAATCTGGAATAAAGTAAAACATTGTAACAGTCACTTCTTTGCAACCTGAACTTGTTCAGAACATTAAATCTTTGTGACACCTACGCTAAAAACAGAACTAGACACAGCACAATGAATGAAATAGAATGCAGGTGGCTCAACATGCATTTTTGAAACCTGAAGTTCTTATTAACTTGACACAGTGTCTAAACATGTTATGGTCCTGTGTGACACACTGAAGAAACACAGAGACACAGTGCAGCAGACAAGGACATTCGCCCAGCACGTTTACATAGGAAAACAATGAAAAAAACAGAGCAGATGCTCACAAAAACACGTTTGGTGTGAACGGCCCCTAACTCATCCGTTCTTGCGTGAGAGAAACATCTCGGAAGGCCTATATATTTTTTCATTTTTTACAAACCCAAGGTCCTACTGACCTGAACCCGGCAGCTTCTAACGTGAACTGCTCTAAGAGTGCTGACAACGGCGTGTTCGCATGTTTACCCAGAACAACATGTCACCTCAAGGGGCTTTTGCATAGCTTTCCTACCGGGGTGGGGGCCCTCTCGATGTCCATGGTCCCACGCAATTGCATGGTTTGTGTGGTGGTTAAAACCGCTACTGAGTGCGACCTATAACAAAATGTTGTTGCACCAGCTGGAAAAATGGTCGCAAAATGGAAGATGGTGTCTGTCAGTCACTTAGCAGAATGGGGTCAATGTTAGTGTACTGGAAAATTCGGTAGCAATATTTTGACTTCCTGTGTGATCATGTTTAATGCAAATTCTATGGGTGATGAGATTTGGTGATTTGGTCAATGTGGAATACCTCCAGGTATGACCCTTCCCATAGGTCTACCCCCATTCCCAGAAGCAGGACAATGAGGATGGTTCTTGTGATTCCGGTCTCAAATCAATGATGGGTCCAGAACGTCAAAGGATGGTATCCACAAACTCTCCTCCTGGCAGTATTCCTCCCAGTTCTCCTGGCAGAACATCTGCCACCCATGTTTTCAATGTTAAAGATCTTTCTTTCCAAGTACATTGATCAAACTAGGGGCGATGGTAGAGCCATGGGTCAGAAGGAGGTAATTAAATGGGAGCTCAAGGTGGTATGTGACTTGTTAAATTGTCTCAGAATTTTAAAGAATTTCTTGGAAGGGAGACTCAAGTGCAGCCCCACAGTTTCAGTTTACTTGGATGAGACTGTCTTCTTCCATGGACCTAAATTATCTGCCTTCTGATGGCCTTTTGCAAGCACAAATAAACTGCATTCTACCTTCTCTGACTCTTCTGCATCCAATCATCAACCACTAGCATCTCAGAAGGCTCTCTGGACCAGGGAAACAGGGGTGGCTTGTGTCTCAAAAAACAGTGGAAGTGAGTGAGCCCACTAGAGGGGTGTGTATGTGAATTATATTCCATCTCAGCCCAAGTTAAAAACCTACTCCACTGGTCTTGTTTCATGCTATGGGACTGTAGGAATGGAAGAAACACTTGACCTGTTTAAAACTCTCTACTTTGAGGGTGATGTTACCCTGACACTCAATGAACTGTAAGATGTTCACAGAATGTTCATCAAACCTTTGAAACCTTCTATCAGATTCCACATCCAAAAATTTTTCCTGATAAAATAAGGTCTTAGCTGTTATAATGTTACCAGGAAGACACCTCACAGATACCAGCCTGCATGCCTTATAAAAAGCCTGTCTATGATGGTAGTGTATTATAGAATTATAGAGAGTGGTTCCTGGCTGCACAGAAGTACATAACTGGGAACATGCAGAAACTTAAAAACTTAAAATATTGCCACTAGTGAGAACTAAATTACCAATATCAAAAATTAGCATTTTTAGTAGTTGTAATTGTTGCAGTTGTTGATATTAGGAGTGGATGTTTGCACTAGTGAAAATATAATTATTAAAATGATCAAAAACGATACACGTTGTACATTGTTGATAAGTGAGATTGCATTGTCACTTAGGAAGAAATGTATTATAGATATCAGTGCATCATGTTCCTGGTTGGACCGCCTCTCCTTTTCTGTCTGTTTTTGTGTTTTGGTTCATTGTCATTACCTGTTCCACGTGTGCTTTCCCTCTATATATTGTTCTCTCTTACCTTTTGTGTTTGTCAGATCGTTTTGTGATTTCTCGTGTCTAGTCATGCTCAGTCTGTTCCTGTTCTGCCTCGGTCGGTATTGTTCCTTTCTCAGTTTTGTTGTTTTCTCCCTTGTGAGAGTTTGTTTTCCTGTTTTATTTTTATGGTTAATAAAGTTTACTGATTTTGCCTTTCTGCATTTGGGTCCTCATTACTGTTTCATGACACTGTGTTTTGGACAGGATTGCATGACAGCTTATTGTGAAATTCTACTAGTTAAAATTGAGTTACAGATATCAGTAATTGTTTTTTACTGGCTAAAATTCAATTTTTGATATCAAGAATGGGTATTTCCACGAGTGATGACATCATTTTTATATAAAGAATTAAAGTTTTAAGAAGTGCAAATGTAATTATTGAAATTAAGAACTTACATTTTAACTAGAAAATTGAATTGTCGATGGCGCACGCCGTCTCCTCGCTCCCCCAGTTGGTGAATTTGCTCTCCAGGCTCTCCGGGCTTTTCTAATTTTTCAGATTTGGATTTTAAACTCTGATATGGATTATTAAGCTCTGATATGTATTTTAAGCTCTGATATGGTTGAAACACAGAAAATGAATCTGTTTTGTTTTTAGCCTGGTAGCTAGGCTACCCGGTTGCCCTTACTTTGGATTTTAAGTAATTTTACTTTTGAATTTTACTTTTTGGGCATGGACACTCTCTCTAGATGCTTAGTAAAAACATTGTACCTTTGGATTTTGTTGACTTTTATCTATGAGGAAATCTCTGCTATCTAATCTGTTTACTGGTGGTTGACACTGCAGCAGGCTCAGTCTTTTTGGGCCTGTGTTGCGATTACCACCGGACCTTATAAGTCATGCCTCCACTTACTTCACCATGCGGTCTCCGCCTGACCTAGAAAATCGCTGTGCTGAAAGGGAGAATATCCACCCTGTACCAGATCAGAGATGACGAACGGATCCTCGACTCTTTGGTCACTGTGGACCCTGCCGTCACCACTGCAGCCGCTGGAGGACTGGACTGGACTGCCCCTTGGCTGGATGCCACCACTGCGGACCAATGGACACAGCCCAAGGCCCTGGTTAGCTCCACTCCTAGCCAGAAGGAAATATGGACTGCTGCCCATAAGGGTAAGCATGGTGGGAAGCTCCTCTCTCATCCTCATCCACCTCAGGCCCTTCAGCTGACCAACAAATGTTCCATCCTGGACGAGCAGGACTTTCCTCCACTCACTGGGCACTGTGTCCCCCCTTGGTCTCCGAAGTCGATTGGCCCTTTGTCGCCACCTTTACTCTCCATGGCTTTGTCCAAGCCTTCCGTCTCCCCCGTTGACCATAGCTCTCAACGACACGCATCTCTTTACGACCAGGCTGCATGCAGTTTACCCCTCATCCTGTGACCACTCTGACCATGCCGGGGCAGTTTGCCCCCCCACCCAAAGCAACATGGCACTAATGTGGCTTGTTCATACCCGGTAGTCAAACATCTCTCTGGACCACCACCTCGCTCCTCCGTCAGTGTGTACACTGAGACGTCTGCCGAAGCAGCTGTTGAGGTCAATCACCCCAACTATCCCTCTGTGCTTGTTGTTGGGTCATCTATGATCTGTCATGTTCTGATTAACAGTTATCAGACCTCCTGCCACCCAGGTGCCCTTGTTAAAGATATTAATACCTCCGCCCTACAGCTGCTGTGATATCATTCATCTGTCTTGACTGTTGTGGTGCATGTGGGTACTAACGACCTGAAAATGCAGCAATCTGAAAAAACTAACAAATAATTTTGTCTGTCTAATAGAGTTTTTTTAAGTACTGGTAAACACTGCATAATTTCAGGCCCACTGCCCTCTCCCCATTTTGGCGACGTAAAGTTCAGCAGACTAAGGCAACTTCACATCTGGCTTAAGGGCTACTGCTGTAAGAAAAACATCCACAATGTTGACAATTTCACTACCTTCTATAACAGAACAGATCTTTTAAAATATGATCGCCTTCATCTAAATCATGCAGGATCTCGTCTTCTATCAATGAACATCGAACTCAGACTACATTCCTGCAAAGCATTTACCAGATGATGGTATGATATTCAGAATGTATTTTGTCCTTTATTCTTACTCTCTGCTCCTCTGTTTGACATTCCTGTACTGATTACTAGTGGCCCCCATAAACACTGCCAGCCTATTTCCTGTACAAGTTGTTATAACCCTGAAAATTTAATACTCATAAAACCCAAAGCCAAACAAGTTCTAGGTTGGCATTTGCAAGGAAGCCCTCCTGTGACTCTGGGCGGGTTTTATTTAACCCACATTCTTTTAAATCCAGAAATGGCCTGGGGTTGATGCATTTAAATATTAGAAGTCTGTGTAATCAATTTAAATTGGATTGCCTGAGAATTCTTGTATCTCAGATGACCCGTATATCCTGGTTCTGACAGAAAGCTGGCTTAAACAGAGTATAGATAATTCTGAGGTTTCTATGCATAACTATAACTTGTACAGAATAGACAGATTTGGAAAATGGGGTAGTGTAGCTATATATGTGAAGTCATGTTTATCTGTTACTGTTTTAAATGCTGTCATTATACCTCATTCTTTTGAATTTATTGCTCTGAAAATTAATTTATCTAGTAAGAATTCAACTAATGTGGTGGGTGTATACAGACCACCCTCTGTCTCTAGTGAAATTAATGAATTAGCAGATGTATTTGTGCAGTACAGTAACTCAGAGGTGCTGGTTTTAGGTGACTTTAACCTAAATTGGTTAGCAAATGATTCAAATAGTCTAAAAGAATTGTGTGACCATCTCAATCTGTCACAGTTTATTAATGAGCCGACCAGACCTAATCTGTAGAATCCTTCAAAATCAACATTGATAGATTTGATACTGTCCAACAGGAGGGACAAAATTACTGCTTCTGGAGTTTTTGTGCTTGGTCTAAGTGATCATTGCCCTCTAGCCTTTGTTAGAAGTGCTATATTGGAAAGATCAAGCTCTAGGATTGTTATTAAAAGAAATTAAAAAACTTTTAATGAACAGGCTTTCCTCAGTGACCTCGCTAACAGTAATATACATCACACTTCTGAAATACCAGATGTAGAATTACCATTAGAATATTTTATAAATTCATTACTTGCTATCATTGATAAACATGCACCTTTTAAAAAGTTTAGGATTAAAGATAGATCAAGCCCTTTGTTCTCCACTGAACTATCAATGATGTTCAAGGCAAGGGACAAAGCCTGGTCTTTAGCGAGATGTACTGGTGAAGCAGCCCATTGGCTGACTTTTAGAGAACTCAGAAATAAATGTACATCATCCTTGAGAAAAGCAAAAGCCAGTTATCACATAGAATTAATCTCTAAGACTTTTACAAACCCATCAACATTTTGGAAAGCAGTAAACATAAATAATAACTAATCATCTATATTGATTCCTTCTTATGTTACATTAAATGACTGCTTAATAAATATGCCATCAGAAATCTGTCATGCATTTAACACATTTTGCTGCTGCAACAAATCAGTTTGATATGCTATACTCTGGATCTGCTTTTAATAGTAAGCCTTTGGCTCATGAGCCCTCCTTATGCACTACCCCTCAATTCACTTTACAAGCCTTCACTCCCTCAGATGTTAGAGAGGCACTTCAAGCTCTCAACTGTAGGAAAGCAACTGGGACGCATTAACTCGACCCTTTTTTTTTTAAAGCTTTGTGCCCCTTTTATTGATGAACAAGTTATGTATTTCTTAAATCTCTCAATTTCTACTGGACTTATCCCTCGGGTCTGGACATGTAATCCCTCTACATAAGGGTGGTGATAAAAATGATCTTAATAACTATCATCCAATTTCCAAATTGTCCTGTCTTGCTAAAGTCCTGGAGTCATTAGTTAATAATCAACTCAAATCATTCCTCTCAAGAAATTCTGTGTTAAATCCAAATGAGTCTGGTTTCAGAGCTAAACATAGTACTGCCAATGATATTACCTTGGTTACAAATTATATTTGATCTGCAGTTGACAAAGGGAAATATTGTGCTGCACTCTTTGTCGACTTATAAAAAGCATTTGACACTGTTGATCATGCTATGCTTCTACAGAAGCTATGTGATATTGGTTTGGATTTCAAGTCCTATAAATGGTTTCAGGACTACTTCTCTAATGGGGCTTTTCCACTGAACGGTACAGCTTGACTCGACTCGACTCTGCTCGCTTTTTGGGGGTTTTCCACTGTGGATAGTACCTGGTACCTGATACTTTTTTTTAGTACCACCTCGGTCGAGGTTCCAAGCGAGCCAAGCCGATAATAAATGTGACGTCAAAACCCTACAGATCACTGATTGGTCAGAGAGAATCGTCACTACCAGCGTCACTGGATTTGCGACATGGGACATCAACCCACTAGTTTAAAGTTAGCAACAGCGACAGCAATATCATTTGTTCACGCGACTTTCGAATTTTAAAAAGAAATGGCTGTGCGCAAAACCACACCACGGTCAATAAACGAGGTGCAGATGTTCCTCTCATTAGCGATGAACGAAACGACGCGAAACGAAAAAGTATTTCAGGAAGTGTCTCAGCTGTTGGCCGCACACAGCTACCACCGGACCTACCAACAGTGAAGGGAAAAGTTAAAAAAACAGAACCATCAAGGACCACAACAGCTGGAGTGGTTCAAACAGAAGAAAGTGGAAGTGGTTCGACCAAATGGACGCTATCCATGGCAATAGACCTGGTGAGCAATGGGAGGGAGAGAGCCCTGGCCACGGTGTTGTTGGAGTCCATGATGGAGCATGGTACGTTTTGTTACATTAACTCTTTATTCTGCTTGAAAGCTTCACTTTATTTAGTTGACCAGCTACTGGAAAGCTTGCTTCTAAAACAACCAGGCCAATTTAACTGTTACACTTGTGCAAAATCACCATGCAACAACTGCTTTATGCAGCACAATGAGCTAACAGCTAGCGGTTGCATTATTGTTTATGGTCAGTAATGTTTGTGTCATGTTTAAGATGATGTCATGGCAGTAGAGGTGGCGCAACTATGACAATCAGCCTATAATCCCACCCATGTTGAGGCAGCACTAAACAGAAGTGGAAAAGCAAGCTCAGAAAAGTAAAGCGAGCAGAGTCGAGTCGAGTCGAACTGTAACGTGCAGTGGAAAAGTGCCATAATAGACAGCAATGAGTGATGTTGGGAAATTTCTTTATTTTTACCATTGCTGAAGGGGGTTCCACAAGGTTCAATATTAGGTCCTGTCTTGTTCACAATTTATATTAATTAGTTTCTTTGCTGCACATACATTTTACAACACATTAAAACTTAACACACTTGTACCTATAGGTAAATTCAAAACCATGATTACAAACTACTCTGTTCTTGAATGTAATTGTTTTTAACAGTATATGTTGTTGTCTGTTTGTTTTCTCATTTGTGTGTAATTCTGTTTTAATTGTAATCACAACATCATTGAAAATGAGGGCATGCCCTCAGTGACTTCTCGAAACAAAATAAAGGTTGAATGAATGAAATATCCTGCATGTGATTAAATTTAAAAAGGGCTTGCTATATGACCAGTCCAGAACAGCATTTAATTGTGACACATCCATCTGTCAGTTGGCAGTATAACCCAATTTAAGAGATCATTTAGCTTAAGCTTCACTCATAACCAATGGTCTATAAATGTTTGGAGGGTGTGCCTTTGACTTACACACTCCTCATTGAGGAGTAGATCAGAATACCATTATTATATGCTATATGCTATGTCTTGGAGTGTCTCATTTATAAAAGTTTGGAAGACAGCTGAGGCATTAACTAACCCATAGGGCATTACAAGTATCCAGAGGGCAGCACAAGGTATTCTTAGTCCCCTTGGTGGGGATAAATACAGCCCTCTACTCAACACCTTTTAAATACAAAAGATGTTAAAGACTTGTTCTAATACTGCATTCCAGACAACTCGGAACTCAGGATTTTCCCACCTGCGACTTGAAAATATTGACTGGAACGCCGCTTGAAGTTGGACATCTGACATG
Organism: Myxocyprinus asiaticus; assembly: GCF_019703515.2. Classification (NCBI taxonomy): domain Eukaryota; kingdom Metazoa; phylum Chordata; class Actinopteri; order Cypriniformes; family Catostomidae; genus Myxocyprinus; species Myxocyprinus asiaticus. The sequence goes on from NC_059373.1 coordinate 39,249,178, forward strand.
CGTATTTGGGGTAGATTGATGAACCCCAGCTTCAGCGAGTAGCATCATTTTACGTCATTTCCAAAATGGTTGGACATCCGAGCATAAACCGGAGCTAGGTTTGTTGAAGCAATTGTGTGGCAGCACTGTAATTCATAAAATCATGGAGATACGGGTCAGGAGCTTCAGTTAATGATCACATCAACCATTAGAATGGGGAGAAAATGTGATCTCAGTGATTTCGATCGTGGCATGATTGTTGGTGCCAGACAGGCTGGTTCGAGTATTTCTGTAACTGCTGATCTCCTGGGATTTTCACGCACAACAGTCTCTAGAGTTTACTTAGAATGGTGCCAAAAACAAAAAAACATCCAGTGAATGGCAGTTCCGTGGACGAAAACACCTTGTTGATGAGAGAGGTCAACGGAGAATGGCCAGACTTGTGCGAGCTGACAGAAAGGCTACGGTAAGTCAGATTACCCCACTGTAGCTGAGGCTGCAGTGGGCACAAGCTCACCAAAACTGGACAGTTAAAGACTGGAAAAACATTGCTTGGTCTGACGAATCTCGATTTCTGCTGCGACATGCAGATGGTAGGCCCACTGCAGCCTCAGCTTTCTGTCCTTGGCTGACAGAAATGGAATCCGACGTGGCCTTCTGCTGTTTTAGCCCATCCGCCTCAAGGTTTGACATGTTGTGCATTCTGAGATACTTTTCTGCTCACTACAATCGTACAGAGTGGTTATCTGATTTACCGTAGCCTTTCTGTCAGCTCTAACCAGTCTGGCCATTCACCTCTGGCCTTTGCATTTCTGAAAACATCTATAGGTCGTTGTACTCATCAGAAATGGTGGTCACCATTCAACATCTACTTTGTGACTCTCAATAATGTTGATTTGCATAAAAAGTCAGTCTGAGAATCAATTCTGAAAGCAGTAATGAAAATGCTGCTTTATTCATCCCTGTATTTCCATATTCTGCGAGGTTCATTTTGCATCAGCCAGAGAAATCCTAATGTAGTAGGGCAGCAAGGAGGACATAAAGAAAATAAGGTGAAGTTTCAGCATGGAAAGGACCAATTTGCATTTTCAGAAATACTGTTCTACAGAAAGACCACCACACAGCCCATTTTTAGATGTACATTTGGAATTACAATCACAATCTATAAAATCCTTTCATTCTTTTTAGGATCCTTGTTTCTACAACTAACAAGATTAATGTGAATTCTAAGCTTCACATTTAATATTTAATACACATTTAATACCTGATTACTGGAAATGAGAGCTTTGGCCGTCATCCACGTTAATAGGAAGGTCATGAATGACGAATCCTAAAGGTGGGCCAACACATTGCAAGGCTTGTGCCCAACAAGTGGCCAACGCTGTGATTCGCATAGTTCTGCACTGGTTTATCTGTGTTGTTCTGTAAGTACACAGCCAAGTGCAAGATATAGAGAAATGCCTTTATTTCTAAAATAATTATACATTTCATATTTTAACAAAAGCAACGCAATTTGTGGATTCAAAAGTATATTTATTAAATTATTATAGTATTAAAAACGAATTAATAAAAGTATGTGAACATGTTAAAATTTCAGTATTATTTACTATGTTGTCTGCTATACAGACTGAAAATAAATTTACGGTATGCTTGCTCTTGAGTCACTTAAAAATAATAAATATATGTTCTGGGACGTGCTGGGGGGATAATCATCAAATTAATTAATAACTACTTGCTTAACAAACACAAAATGTGTGTCGTATTAAAGCTTTAAAGCTGGATTTTGCAATTCATAAAAGCAAAATAACCAACACTTAACAGGTGTTTTTTTTTGCTGACAAATTAGAAGTGTTCTATTTTCATAACTTATGAAATATGATTATTTACTGTACACTATACTATCAAATGTATGGTCAAAACATTATTCAGATTGGAAAAATATTGAGTAGAATACAACAAATACTGTCACTAACATACAAAATATTATGACTGTCAATTAAACTTAATCAAATTAATTACATAGTATGCTGATTAATTAATTGAATTAATCACATACTGTATATAAATATTTGCTGAGAAAGCCTCTCAAATAACAATTCAACATATAATTTTTCAACAATTATAAATAGTTATATAGAAAACATATGCAGTATATTATAGAAAATAATGGTAACACATTCTATGAAGCCCATATTTATAATGCATTGTAACGTCATTATACATGCATTATAATTCATTCATAATGTCTCATAATACACCTTATAATAAGTTATAACTTCTCATAAATATTTATAACTACAGTTATAATACATTATAAAACTTCCCCTATGCATAGTTATCCTTAAGAGTATAATGCATTATAACACAATCATTATATCCAGCAGAAGTTAATAAAGCTAATCGGATAAGTGCTGTCATACAAAAGCAGCATAGTGTGTTATTTTTTTCTACGAGAGCATTTCTGATATATTTTAACCTTGTAACTTAACAAGTGTTTGTCGTAATGTCAGGAATAGAGAGACAGGACCCAGGCACAGAGTTCAGAAAATAAAGGGAATTTATGAAATACAAAATAAAAGGGAAAAACTCCCACAAGGGGGAAAACAAACATAAATAACCCCATATAGGGAGGGAAACTAACAATCCAGAGCTGGGGCAGAAGGAAATGGAGAACCAGGACCAACCGAACCAGACAGGAAGTCAGGACACAGACACCATACTCCAGACACGAAACGAGACAGACCAAAGAGCGCACGGCAGGGAATACAACCAAAACCGTGCACTCACACAAAGACAGACAAAAAACACAAGACAAGCATGGGACAATAATGCCACGGTCCTGTCAGACAAAAACCCAGACTGACATAGTGACAGGACCGTGACACGTAATATATAAAATTTTACACTGAATGGGTGTTATTTTGTATTTTGTGCATGTGTAATGTAGATAATTTCCAGCATGATTTGTAATGTCTTATAACCACTTAAAAATATCTTATGGATGTTTATAAGAAGACATTGCTTTTGTCACTTTACTTAAAGCATACCTATTATATTTATTACAAATATACTGTATATAGTACATACCTTCTGCAGATAAAATTGGATGTTGCTGGTGTCATAATGCATTATACTCTGAGGTATAACTATGAATATGTAAGTATTATAATGCATTATAACTGTGATTACAATTATTTATGAGAAGTTATAACATATTATAAGGTGTATTATGAGACATTACTAATGCATTATAATGACTTTAAAATGCATTTTAAATATGGGCTTCATAGAAAGTGTTACCAAAATAATTATTCAGATAATTAAAATGTATTACATTGCTGTGGCAGATGAGTAAAGCATTCAAAAGACAATTAAAAATTGGCTTTAGAATCCAATATTTTGCTTATCTCTGTATTATTGAACATAAATCAATCATTGGCCTACAGTCCATAGCAATACAATTTGCAATTTAATTCTTCAATCAGTCTGAGATTTGTGTCAGACGAATGCTTTTAGACCAGTTTGGTTGCGTTGTGTCATAAACACAGTGTTTTTAGGTCGCTGTGTCAAGTTAAACATAGTTTGAAAAACAAGTCTTGAGATCCTTGCTTTCGGATTTTGCGCTCTGTCAAACTGTGTTCCCTATCTGTCACTCACTTGACGTTGGTGTCGATGTAGTGACACTAGGGGTCACTCTTGGGAGCCCGAGACACCTCTGGTCTTTGATAAAAGGCCAATGAAAATTGGCGAGTGGTATTTGCATGCCACTCCCCCGAACATACGGGTATAAAAGGAGCTGGTATGCAACCACTCATTCAGATTTTCTCTTCGGAGCCGAACGGTCATGCTCACTGAGCTGAATACTACTGTTCATTCACCTCTGCTGGATCTGACGGCGCATTTCAGCGGCTTCTCCCCCCTCTGCACTGGTGCACTGCAGAGAATGCCCCTGGGCGCTTCGGCAGAAAAACTAGAGAGTATATTTTCTGAAAGAGCATTTTTCCCCTCTAAAAGAGTATATATTTCTCTAAAAGAGCGCACACACGGAACGTCTTATTAAAGACGCGTCTTTTTAAAGATGTTTTTCCGATTGTGTGTTATTCCTGGTTGTGCTCGTTATCTCTCACCTTCTAACGGTCACGATCACTGTCTTTCGTGTCTGGGCACTGCTCACGCGGAGACAGCGTTCGTGGATGGTCATGTTCTCATTGCGAGAATATGTCCATGGCAACGTTGCGGTCGCGGCTCGCCTTCATAAGAAAGTGAGTCACCCCAGAGGCTCCCGCCTCGGTCCTTTTACCCACGGGTTTGAGGCCAGCGCGGCAAGCACTGGGGGCGATTTGGGGACCCCAATGGGACCGCCTCCGCCGGGTATCCCCCCGCGGACCTCCCATTCCCCAGCACGCTCGTCTGCCCCGATCGGGCTTCCGGGCAAGTCCGCCGGCTCGTCTCACGGTGAGTTCGACCTCTTATTCGGAGCCCGTGAAAGTGATGAGCTCTCGAGCGCAGCATCGGAGAGCGGGCTCGTCCAGTCGGTAGCCTCAGCTGGGCTCCTCCCTTCGGGGTCGATCGCCCAGTCACAGGATGACGCCGGAGATGACGACATGCTTTCCCGGGCAGCCGCGAGCGTCGGTTAGAGTGGATTTCACCGCTCTTCCCTGAATACGTTCCTTTCTTCCCGGAAGTGCATGAAGAGCTGACAAGGTCGCAGGAGGCACTTTTTACTGCCCGGTCCTGATCTTTTCAGCTTCCCTGCACTCACTACCCTCAATGGTGGGGCGGCCAAGGGTTATTCAGCAATCCCCCGGTGGATAAAGGTGCTCGCGGTGCACCTATGCTTGCAGAGCACCGCTACCTGGCGTGGGTGCCCAAAGCCCTCATCCAAGGCCTGTAGGTTTACGTCGTCTCTGACGGCCAAGGCCTATGGTGCCGCTGGACAAGCTGCCTCCGCCCTGCATGCCATGGCTCTCCTGCAAGTCCACCAAGGCGCTAAAGGAATTGCACGAGGGTAGTTCCGCCCCGGGATTGATGAAGGAACTGCGCTCGGCGACCGGCCTCGCTCTCCGAGCGACGGAGGTCACGGCGCGGTCTCTCGGGCGGACGATGGCCACACTAGTGGTCCAGGAGCGCCACCTTTGGCTCAACCTGGTCGAGATGGGTGAGGCCGACAAGACACGATTCCTTGCTGCCCCCATTTCCCAGGCAGGCCTATTCGGCAACACCGTCGAGGACTTTGCCCAGCAGTTGTCGATGGTAGAACAGTAGATGGATGCTAGCCGGCATATCCTGCACCGGCACGGCTCAAGATCCCGCACCCCATCTACTCATCGCCAAGGGCGTCCCCCTGCGGTGACTGCACTGGCTCCGCCGCAGCCCACCCCTTCGGCCTGGCCCCGGCGTGGAGCCCACCGCAGGAAGCAGACGCCACCCGTCTCGCGGCTGCCCAGAACCCGTGAAAGGCTTCAAAGCGCCCTTGAGACGGGCGACCCAGGGACAACGAAACCCGCTGCTCTGGAGCTGGTAAGCAGATCTTCATCTTTTTGTTACTTTTGCATTTAATTGCGCTGCATGCCCAAGTGGCTGCAGTACTCAAGAGCTCAGCAAGAGTGGTTTCCTTGTTCCCTGGGTCACGTATCCGGTGTGTACGGCTGGCATCACGACCACCGTCCACCACTCCATTTGGCAGGTTGGCGCTCCAGTGGCAGTCTCCCGCCCTGAGCGCCCAGCTGTGGCACAAATCACGAGGACAGGCCTCTTCCTCCCCTGTCCCAGGCTGTTCCGGGGGTGGTCACAAGGAGCCAGGTAAGTGCTTCGATGTCCTCGGACTCAGCACGGCCACGACGTGGTGTGGCACCTCGAGCTCCGCCCCGCCGCGAGGCCCCACCTGCCGGTACATCCGATGACGTTGTCCCTTTGGTCCCCCTTGCGCGGAACTTGGACGCATGGCTTGCGCCTTCCAGTCCGTCACAAACTCGTCCGACTCGGCTGCGTGATTCACTTTGCCGGACATCCGCTCAGGTTCAGCGGTGTCCACTTCACCTTGGTGAAAGACGAAAACGCTGCTACCTTGCGCAGAGATCGCTACCCTCCTACGGAAGGATGCGATAGAACCTGTCCCTCCAGCCAAGATGAAGAAAGGGTTTTACAGCCCCTACTTCATTGTACCGAAAAAAGGCGGTGGGTTGCGGCCAATCTTGGACCTGCGAGTACTGAACCGGGCTTTACACAGACTCCTGTTCAAGATGCTGACGCAAAGACGCATTCTAGCGAGTGTCCGGCGTCAAGATTGGTTCGCGGCAGTAGACCCAAAGGATGCGTACTTTCATGTCTCGATCCTTCCTCGACACAGACCCTTCCTGCGATTCGCGTTCGAGGGTCAGGCGTAACAGTACAAGTCCTCCCTTTCGGCCTGTCCCTGTCTCCTCGCGTCTTTACGAAGATCGCAGAGGCTGCCCTTGCCCCGTTAAGGGAGGTGGGCATTCGCATTCTCAACTATATCGATGACTGGCTAATCTTAGCTCACTCTCGAGACGTGTTATGTGCACACAGGGACCTGGTGCTCTCACACTTCAGCCGACTAAGGCTTCGGGTCAACTGGGAAAAGAGCAAGCTCCTCCTGGTTCAGAGCATCTCTTTTCTCGATTTGGAGTTGGACTCGGTCTCCTTGACGGCGCACCTTACGAACGAGCGCACCCAGTCGGTGCTGGCCTGTTTGAAGGCGTTCAAACAGAAAACAGCGGTTCCACTGAAACTTTTTCAGAGGTTCCTGGGGCATATGGCATCCTCGGCAGTGGCCACCCCGCTCGGGTTGATGCATGTGAGGCCGCTTCAGCACTGGCTCCAGACTCGAGTCCCGAGACGGGCATGGCACCACGGGACACACCGCGTGGCCATTACGTCGGTCTGTTACCGTCTTTTCAGCCCTTGGACCGACCTCTCGTTTCTACGAGCAGGTGTTCCCCTAGAACTAGTCTCCAGGCACGTCGTGGTCATGTTGCTGTTGGCAACGGGCACGCAGCCGCCGGCCTCTGGACAGGCCACGCCTCGTTCCCTCATCGGACCTCTGTAGTTTTTCAGGGTCTACAGAGAGCCCCCTTTGAGTTTTGCAGTCAGCCGAGCTTAAGGCACTCTCCTTGAAGACTGCCCTCCTGACTGCGCTCACTTCCATCAAGAGGGTAGGTGACCTGCAAGCGTTCTCTGTCAGCGAAACGTGCCTGGAGTTTGGTCCGGGCTATTCTCACGTGATCCTGAGACCCCGACCGGGCTATGTGCCCAAGGTTCCCACCACTCCTTTTAGGGACCAGGTGGTGAACCTGCAAGCGCTGCCCCAGGAGGAGGCAGACCCAGCCCTGTCGTTGCTTTGCTTTACACATCTATTTGGATCGCACGCAGAACTTTAGTGTCTCTGAGCAGCTCTTTGTCTGCTTTGGTGCACAGTGGAAAGGAAGCGCTGTCTCCAAGCAGAGGATCGCCCACTGGCTCATTGACGCCATAACTATGGTATATCTCACCCAAAACATGCCGCCCCCGGTAGGACTACGAGCCCATTCTACCCGTGGTGTAGCGGCTTCTTGGGCCCTGGCCAGAGGTGCCTCTCTAACAGACATTTGCAGAGCAGTGGGCTGGGCAACACCCAACACCTTTGCAAGGTTCTACAACCTCCGAGTGGGACCGGTTTCGTCCCAGGTAGTGGCACGCAACACAAGCGGATAAGCCCGGGATAGCCGGCCGGGTGTATCGCTTGCACATAGCGCCTTCCACCTCCTTTTGAGCTGAAGACGTGCGCTGTTAATTCCCAGTAGTGTTCACAAAAGTTGTTCCCTGGTTGACTTCCTCCGAGCCCTGTGGCAACCGAGTTTTCGGAGAGACTTGCTGCCGGCCCAGTACATGCACTAACTAAGAGCCCGGTTCTGGGGTAGGTGCTCCGCATGTGGCGGTTCCCTGTAAGGCTAACCCCATGCGATCTATATCTTCCACTAATTCATTTCCCTGCTGGCAAACTGCATCTTCCTTGGGCAGAGCCCCTCTGCCCCAGTCTCCATGTTGTAGTAACTCCTCCCCCATTGGGCAGGATCTACCTTGAAGGCTCTCCACATGGTTGGAAAGACCATGTGATGTATTCTTCCACTTAAATATCCCCCCCTCTCTTGGGGCGAGGTGTGGTCTCCGTGGTGTCTTCCCCTTGGGAGGGACACCCCCCGACTAGACCTGGCGGCCCAGTCGGATAATCCCCCTTCTCTTTTAGGGAGTGGAAAAAGAGAAGGGGAAAGAGGCCACGACTGGGTTAAGCCTGTCTCTATCTCTGGGTAGTCGACTTGTCCCCATAAAGGGCCGTTCGACACTCATAACTGTGTTGGGGGAGGTTACGTGTTGACCTGGTGTGCTGGCTATGAGGCATACAGCAAGTCTGCCCACCACACACCGCCAGTTCACGTAACACAGTTCAGCCTTGTGGCGTTTTGTATAGGGACCCCTAGTGTCACTACATCGACACCAACATCGAGTGAGTGACAGATAGGGAACGTCATGGCTACTGGTGTAACCTCCGTTCCCTGATGGAGGGAATGAGACGTTGGTCCCTCCTGCCACAACGCTGAACTACCCGCTGAAATGGCCGGACCTTATATCAGCTCCTCAGTGTAAAACCTGAATGAGTGGTTGCATACCAGCTCCTTTTATACCCGTATGTTCGGGGGAGTGGCATGCAAATACCACTCGCCAATTTTCATTGGCCTTTTATCAAAGACCAGAGGTGTCTCGGGCTCCCAAGAGTGACCCCTAGTGTCAATACATTGACACCAACGTCTCGTTCCCTCCATCGGGGAACAGAGGTTACACCAGTAACCATGACGTTTGAATGCAAGAACGTGTTCTCATCTTGTGCTGTCTGCTGTGGGTAAGTGTGGTTTGTACTCTGCACAGCTGCGTGTTGCCTATGCAGCTGAAGTTTCGGTTACTGCCCCCTGCTGAAAACAGGTGCTACTTTAAGCTTGAATTGCTCCGATGGTAGTAATATTCCTTATTTATGGCCCGGGGACATGATTAATTGTGTAAAAAATGTTTACGCATATTTTTTATTTAATTAATCACACTGAATTAACATGTTAAATCGACAGCTCTACTAAATACATACCGAGTAAAAGCCCAAATAAAAAGCCCAAAGTTCATAAGTAGTGAACATATCTTTTTGTCACATTTTCTTTTTAACCCCCTTAAACATAAACCAAATATTAAAGCCAGATGCAATTTTCACCTTGGTGCAGATAATGGTATATACTATTTAATCCCCAGTGCAAATAGTGGCAGATATTATTTGCACCCATATTTAAATACTAACATACAGTATATGGGCATCACTGCAGCATGTTTATTGAGTCCCACAGACACCCTCCAACAACCCCTAACCCTAAACCTAATCTTAACCTTCCCTTAGAAAAAATAACCTTGGTTTTACTACAGTAACCATAGTTACTACTGTAGTTATGCCATGGTTAATTGCATTAAAACGGTTGTTTATGCCAAAAAACATGGTTACTATAATAGTACTATAGTAATACAGTAATGCAATCTACACTCAAGCAACATCGAGCTGCGGGAGAGTGAGGAAAGGAGTGAGTGCGATCAACAGACCCGGTTCTTTCGGATGGCTCGTTTCAATGAACCAGTTAAAAAAAAAACAATTCACCAGTTCTTTTACGTAATCATTTAATGATGTCACTGCACATAATGCTTATACCCCAGCGTCGTAGAATACACACTCAAATACATTCAATAAAGCCACATGTAAGCGTATATTGTTGATTATTACATTTAATTTAATTCAGTTATAACAACGAGTGATCTTACAATACATCCTACATTAAAGTACCAAATACTGACACTGCTATACACACACAGATGTTCTACGTGTCTAAAGCTTAAAAAGTGATTAAACTAGTCTTAATCAACTTTTTAAAGAAACCATGATCCAGCTCATAACAACTTCAAATACAATCTGCATGCAAAATACTCAATAGTAAAATTAATTTGCATCTCTCAACTGAAATGTTTCGCCCCCTCATTCAAGTCCTTGGTTCACGCATGCTCATCAGCAGCTCACCAATCAGCAGTTCTCGGTATTATGTCCGAAAGAGGTGATTCTCAGATCAGTGTACTGTTGACTCAAGAACTGTTGTCCCGGGATCAGTGCACTGTTGACTTGAGAGCTGTTGTTCCGGAATCAGTGTACTGTTGACTCGAGAGCTGCTATCCCGGGATCAGCGTACTGTTGATTCGAGAACTGCTGCAAGCTACTCAATGTACTGTTGACACGAGAGCTGCTGTCCCCGGATCAGTGTACTGTTAACTCGAGAACTGTTGACCGGATCATCTTCAGATATTGATAAAATGGTAATACAATCAAGTCATAAACATATTTCCATAATGTTTTACTTGTTATACTTTCTGTTGTTCAGCAAAATACACATGAAACATACATTTCACCCCTTAATCACACGCATGCTCAATGTTAGCAGCTCATCTGTTCTCAGTATGTTGGACACCTCTGTAAGAGGCGATTCTCAGTTCAGTGTACTGTTGACTCGAGAACTGTTACGAGCGACTCGTACTGTTGACTCGAGAACTGTTGCGACCGGAGCATTCATTCCGATTGTGAACTAGTTGGAGTTGTTCATTCCCAAGAAGATTTAGGAAAAGCAGATATCACCAGTTCTAGGATCACATATTACTCCCGGTTATCGGCTTATATCGAGTCGGAGTGTCAGGCACATCCGAGAGACAGAATAAGATAGAATAACTTGTGGATCAGTTTTGACTCGTTTCAAATGATACAGTCCAATTTGGTGAACTTGTACAACTTCTTCATTAAAAAAAGAACCTGTTCAATAGAACGATTCAAGTTACACATTCACACCGTTTTTACACCCCATGCCACTGCAGCGACACCTATTGTCTAGTTTGTCGTATATTCCTGTTGTTTCACCAGACTGTTGGAGTGCAAATAGCTGCGCTGTGTGGCAGATGCTATTTACACCGGTGTGCAAATAGTCACTCCAAATATTTAAAATATCAGATGCTACCAATTAAAAAAAATTCTGAAATCAAAGTCCAAATCAAAGTGTCCAAATACAATGTGATATGATGCATAGATCTTAAAATGTGTGTGTGTGTGTGTGTGTGTGTGTGTGTATACGCTATATTGCCAAAGTATTCGCTCATCTGCCTTTAGACGCATATGAACTTAAGTGACATCCCATTCTTAATCCATAGGGTTTAATATGATGTCGGCCCACCCTTTGCAGCTATAACAGCTTCAACTCTTCTGGGAAGGCTTTCCACAAGGTTTAGGAGTGTGTTAATGGGAATTTTTAACCATTCTTCCAGAAGCGCATTTGTGAGGTCAGCCACTGATGTTGGACGAGAAGGCCTGGCTCACAGTCTTCGCTCTAATTCATCCCAAAGGTGCTTTATCGGGTTGAGGTCAGGACTCTTCACAGAAACTTCACAGTTGGCACAATGCAGTCAGACAAGTACCGTTCTCCTGGCAACCGCCAAACCCAGACTCGTCCATCAGATTGCCAGATGGAGAAGCATGATTCGTCACTCCAGAGAACGCGTCTCCACTGCTCTAGAGTCCAGTGGCGGCGTGCTTTACACCATTGCATCCGACACTTTGCATTGCACTTGGTGATGTATGGCTTGGATGCAGCTGCTTGGCCATGGAAATCCATTCCATGAAGCTCTCTACGCACTGTTCTTGAGCTAATCTGAAGGCCACATGAACTTTGGAGGTCTGTAGCGATTGACTCTGCAGAAAGTTGGCAACCTCTGCGCACTATGCGCCTCAGCATCCGCTGACCCCGCTCTGTCATTTTACGTGGCCTACCACTTCGTGGCTGAGTTGCTGTCATTCCCAATCGCTTCCACTTTGTTATAATACCACTGACAGTTGACTGTGGAATATTTAGTAGCGAGGAAATTTCACGACTGGACTTGTTGCACAGGTGGCATCCTATCACAGTACCACGCTGGAATTCACTGAGCTCCTGAGAGCGGCCCATTCTTTCACAAATGTTTGTAGAAGCAGTCTGCATGCCTAGGTGCTTCATTTTATACACCTGTGGCCATGGAAGTGATTGGAACACCTGAATTCAATTATTTGGATGGGTGAGCGAATACTTTTGGCAATATAGTGTGTGTATATATATATATATGTAAAAAGGCCACAAAACCTATTGGTTCGGAGTGGAACTTCAATAAATTGCCCTTTGAAGGTCTCTGTGTTGTTCTGCCTTTTCTGAGCGCTGAAGTAAAGCAATTATTGTTAATTTACACTTTACAAATTGATTCCGTTATTCATTTTATCTGACTCCAATTTTATATTAATCTGACTCCAATTTAAATTGACCATTCTTTTAATTTGATCTTTTTAAGTTATTGATTACTCTGAATCATCTTAATTTTCATTATCCTTTCATCCGGGTCCCGATTGTCGCTTAGAGTCATATGCCGGCCAAATTAATTACATAGATCTCTCGGACACAAAATCGCCAGTCCGTTCATAGTCAGAGGTTGCAGGGTTTACTAATATCATCTGGTTCGGCCACCTACTACTTGCTCATAACCAGATGATAGTTTTATTTAGTCACATTTCATACAACTTGCTAAGATGGTGATAAGCAGTGACTGGTAGTCTTACGTGGTTTTCTCCTATTCATAAGCTCCAGTAATGATCATTATCCTGGACATAAGTTTGCGGTAACAAAAGGCGTCCCTCGAATCTACAGGTTATAAATGATTTCAGATGAATACAGAATAAATCAAAAAGTAACAATTTATTTGCCAGGTAGGATTTAATACATAAGTTACAAAATCAATCAAAGCCAATTTCACACATGATCAGAATAAATAAACATTTCTAAAAATAAAAGACAAGTCAAAGAAACATACCTGACAAAACTACATGCAACGGCAAAGCATGGGAGATCTGGCTTACAGATTCCCTGAGCTTCTTGCCAACCCTCCTTAAATACCAAACAATTCTATTGTTATTTCAGATGTGTTTGTTTGATGTGGTTTACAATTTAGGAGGTTGTAAGTAGACCTTCAAAACTCGATTGAGTAGGTCGTTTGATGTTTACAGAGAATGCACCTAATCTGATGGTTCCCGTGAGGGATCTGGGAGGAGTCATGCCTCTGATAGAATACAGTATTTTACTAAGTTACTAAGTTATCTTACTTGTGATTTGACTTTGCTGAAAGGGAATGATACCGTTTTACCAGTTGCACTGAGACCTCTTGAATGATACCAATCATGTATGATAAGAAAACCTTTTACATTACAAAATAGGATAAGTCATAACTTAGATTTTGGTGTCCCTAAAGTGACCTGAGTTGAGAGAGAGAGAGAGCAGATGTGAGTAAGATTTGCGAGAACAGGCCTAAAGTGACAGATTTGCATTTTATGTTCCTTAAAAAGTAGGGAGTGTTGTCTTTAGGTGGAGATACTCATTTGTGTGAAAGTTTTATAATGTTGGTTCTCACAGAGCCTTTTAGGTGTAGACATTCCGGTGCCAGCCTTACAGTTTCCTCCGCTTGGCCCCCGGGGACAATTCCAGAAGAGTCCCTGTGGGGTCATTGTGTCTTACTTTAAAAAAAATAAATAAATTGTGTGTGCAGTTGTAATGGGCTAAGAGCCAGAGCAACTTCAGTTGAACTTCTCATGGATCGGATGAGGTACTGGAAGTAACAGCACTGGGCCAGTGTAAAAGTGAAGATTAGAGCACAACCCACAGCGCATCCACGGATTATCCAGTCCCACCAGGTGTAGGCGTATTGTGCAGACCGGGTGGATGAGCTGGACAGGATTTTTGCAGTCTTTCACTTTGCTAGCCTCCACCTGTGCTTGAGCAAGGTGGTACTCAGTTTGTTGGATGATTCTTTGTGCCAGTTCCATCATATCGACCACAGCTTGGGTGCTTTGCTCATAGAAGGTGTCATCCAAACATGGCGAAGCCTCTGCGTCCAGTGGTACTCTCCCCAGAATGTTTATCTGTCCCATGGAAAAGTCCTCTGTTACTTCTAAACAAAAAGAGTGATTAGCAGAGCAGGACAATCCCCCGTAGGTGAAGGAATTAATTTCACTGACTACACACCATTGTGTATGAGATACCTGAATGGCATCAGAATGACCATGCAGCGACTGAACATTCATGAGTTTAGTGTCATTAGGAGAAAAAGGTTGTAAGGTGTTACATGTGCAAACAGCATAGTTATGAGTTTCATGACAGCAAGTGCGACTGGTAAATAAGGTCACAGTACCCTTCAAGGTCATGTACCCAGTAAGGTGGGCCCATTTGATGATCTAGTCATTCACTACTACACCAATAGAGCATGTAGTAGTGGAATTTGGAAATACTTGGTCTGGATGGGTTAAAGGAAAGGTGGCGAAAAACCCAAGACAACCAACACATTCATTTCAAGTATACATCATAATGGTGGTTAAAAACTCAGAATAATTGATATTTTTTATTTTGTCTGAAGCATGCCATCTGTTCAAATCTAAGATTTCTATTAGATCATTTAGAGGTCTAAAATTTCTTGTTTAGCAGCAGTAAATAAATCTTGTGCATATGATCTGCAGGCTAAGTCACGTTTGATGGTACGGGTCAAACTGAACAATTCGTGGCTGACCAACAGAAGCGCCTGCACTTCGGATCTAACCACTTTGATTACATATTCATTGCTATTGGTGATATGTTGGAAACTAGTGGCCACCTGGTCTGCCATCCATGTTGAAAATTGAGATTGTTTAGTCATTTTGAAGGTGTTGACTATAGAACTGACTGAACCAAAGAGGCCTGCAATATTTCCAAGCAGATCTTGTTTGGAACGGGTGTATGGTATTTTGACAGCAAGTCTGTCTTTGTAATCAGAAATTAAATCATCGATTTGTGACTGTAGCCATGCATATGTTTTGTCATCATAATCATTACAATGTTTTGTATAGGCAGATAGAATATTGGATATGTTGTAAGTTACATGAGTCATCACCAAATTTACATCATGAAACAAAGTCTTATTAATGTTCCCTTTGATAAGTCCACCAGGAGGAATTGGGTATAGCTTTGGGCATTGCTTTGGTTTACTATACCCACAGGTGGTTAAATTAAAACAGTGATTGGCAGTCCATGAACAGTTTTGTGGGCTAGTGAAATTGTTCTCGCTAGCTTTACATTTTCCTACACAATAAATTCCTTCCTTTCGGCTAGTCCAGATGAAGGTTTTTGGTCTATTGTCATAGGGTTTGTATAATGTTAAATTGAATTTTTATTCTGTGTAACTTATGTGTGTGCTGTTTAGTGTTTCTTTGTGGGTGCACCTATATGTGGCAGGTTCCAAATTGTTAACAAAATAGCAGATTTTAGGGTCTATGCCATCATTGTTTTTTTCATATAAAGTGTGCAGCCCACCTTCTTTAGACCCTGGATATTATTGTAGTTCATACCAGGCAGTGATATTGTGTTGGGATGGCCATGCTGGTGTGTGTTGACATGTTTATGTATGCGGGATGGGTGGAACCTAATTTACAACAGATTTGTGGTGTGAAATTTTGTACCGGTGCTACTCCGGGAGGCCATGTAACTATTTCTTTGGGTGTAATAAGAATTAGTAAGGTGTATGGCCCCTTCGTATATTTCCATATCCATCTGCTGCATCCTAATGTGTGTGTGAACAATACCCGTTGACCCAGCTTAATGCAGGTAGGTCCGGACACCTGCCTTGTGTCCTGTCTCCATGGGATTGCAGAGGTTATCCTAAAGCAGAAGAAAAAGAAATAAATTATTGGTTAGCTGAACCTTTGAACAGTTTGCATTGAGACAGGTGATACCATCTTGTCTTTCCTCTGACAGCCACAGCCACACAGCTGTTGCAGACCA
This sequence comes from Myxocyprinus asiaticus, assembly GCF_019703515.2. NCBI lineage: Eukaryota > Metazoa > Chordata > Actinopteri > Cypriniformes > Catostomidae > Myxocyprinus > Myxocyprinus asiaticus. The sequence continues at coordinate 39,265,095 of NC_059373.1, forward strand.
CTTTGACCTCATATGGCCCATGCCACCTTGGAGCGAACGTTATTTGTTTTACAAAGACACACACCATTACCATCTCTCCTTCTGAAAATTTAGATTCAGAGGTTGAGTTAAATTGCATGTCATTTGTTAGGTCTGACTGTTGCTGCTTTAACTCTGCTCGTGCCTGTAGCACTCTAAGCCTTTCTTGTAATTGGCCCAGCACAGTCTGTTGTGTTGCAAACATGAGAGGCCCCAGGTCTGCTGGGGAGACATTTGGATCAATTGGGAGCTTCATGATTCTTCCGGTCATGAGCTCATATGGACTGATGCCTGTGGCTTTAGATGGGGTTTTATGTTAAGCATTTTACACATGCTTTTCATAATTTGCCCAGTGAAATGGGTTCCCTGATCAGATTCGATTTGGACGGGCGCACCCCAAAGAGGGATGATTTGGTTGGCCATCACCCATGCCACAGTGTTTGTAGTGTTATTGCGGGTGGGAATTGCTTCCACCCACTTTGAGAATTTATCAATGATCACCAAGCAATAACAATATCACCCTTTGGCACTGGGGAGTGGACCAATGAAATTCAACTGTAAGGATTCCCAGGGTCCCTTAGGTGGGTCTGGCCTGCGTAGATTAGTGCGTCCGGGTTTGCCCTGATTAACTTTTGCACAGACTAGGCATGTACTACACCACCTGTCGACATCAGAAGTAATTCCTGACCACCAAAATTGTGTTTGTATCAACTGCTGTGTTTTAGCAGCTGATACATGGACATATTCATGGTATAGTTTGATTATGGGTTTTTGGAGGGCTTCTGGAACCACATATTTCCCATCTCTGAGTATTATGCCCTCTGTGACAGTGACTAACTAATCTTGCCTTAAGTGCGGTGCGATCTCTCTCTCAGCTGTCCACAAATCTTTTTGATACTGTTTAAGGTCGATGGGAGTGATTTGGACCACACTCATACCAAGGGCAGGTAGTTTGTCTTGTTGGCACTCGTCTCCTTTCGTGGCTGAGATTTTGGCTAATTGATCGGCAATGTTGTTGTTTTGCTCGTGTTCATTGAGGTTTCTGTTTATGTGTGCACGTACTTTGATGACGGCGATAGAAGATTCACTCGCTTTGATTGCTTGCCAAATTTCAGTGATGGTGCTGAAATGTTTTATTGGTGTTCCTGCAGAAGTGAGGAATTTTCGCAATTGCCATTGGGCCATAAAATCATGCACTACCCCAAAAGCATAATGGCTGTCTGTGTATATGCAAAGTGATTCGTGGTAAGCTTTAATGGCTTCTAGCAAGGCCACAAGTTCTGCTTCTTGTGCAGACATACTTGGTGGTAATTTGAATAATAGTTGTTTTCCAACATCTGAGTTGGGAGGATGAGGAGCCCACACTGGACACCCAGTATACAAATGACCCTCATTACAAAACTGGGAGCCATCAATGTAAACTTGGGTTTGGTTTGGAAGTTTTGATCCTGTACAGGACTTTGTACTTCCTGTTGCGGCTGACAAGTGTGCAGGTGTCCCTCAACATCACCAAGCAGATGAGGCAGAATTTGTGTGTTTACTGATGTTAGGTCACACGCTTGTATGTCTGTTAGCCATCTTGTTAATCTTTGTGATGAAACACCTTTTATTCGTCCCTGCAGCAGCATTTCAACCAGTGTGTGCATTGTGTGCACAACAACAGGCTGGAAACCAACAATTGACTCTGTTGTTGTTAACATTAAATAAACCGCCAAAACATGCTGAGTACATGGGTCGAAACCTTGCTCAATCTGAGATTTGTCCGGCTATAATGTGCAACCGGATGCAGTTTTCCTCCACGTCTTGTGCTAACATGCCACTGAGTGTGTTTTCATACTGTATGTGTCTACTTGAATATGGAAAGCTTTAGTTGGGTTGGGCAAGCCTAAGGCAGGTGCGGAACATAAACTTTGTTTTAAATTGGTAAATGCACAATCATGTTCTTCGCTCCATTCAAGGATGTCAGACAGTTTTGTTTTTCCTTTTAACAGAGAATATAAGGGCACCATGGTATTCACAAAATTTGGGATGAAATCTCACAAATAATTTGCTGTTCCTAACACTTTTTGCAGCGCATTTAACGTGTGAGGTTGGGGCAGTTTGGCAATGCATTTACGTCTGTCCTTTGTTAGTGCTCGGTGACTTTGGGTTAGGGTGCAGCATAGGTATTGCACTTCCTGTTGTGCAATTTGCACTTTCTCTTTGTTTAGTTTGAAGCCGGCTTTACCTAGCGTCTGTATGACTTCATCTACTAATGTTAAATGATCGTCAAGTGTTCCTCATCCACATAGTGAGCTACTCTGCCGGCCCCCAGTAGGGGGCCGAGTGTATCTTCCACAGCTCTGTGGAAGATTGCAGGGCTGTTGTGAAGGCCCTGTGGCATCCTTTGCCATGTGTACTGCATTTGATTAACAGTAAAAGCTAATTTCCATTGGTCTTTGCATTTAACCTTGATAGACCAGAAGCCATTCTTAATGTCTAAGACAGTAAACCAAGAGGCTTTTGTTGAAATTTGCAATAATTGGGTGGAAGGTTTTGCCACTATTGCGGTCGCTTTAGTTAGGACTCGATTCAGATGCTGGTAGTCAATACAAAGTCGCCATTTTCCGTTTGGTTTAGGTACTGGCAGACACGGAGTGTTGGTAGATGAACTGCACTGTCGAACTATATTCCTTTTTTCAAGCTGTTGGACTATCTCATGAACAGCGGCTTCTGCCTCTGGCTTAATGCGGTATTGCTTTTGTGGGGGAGGTGGCTCCCCCTCAATTTATACCTCAAAATCAATGAGGCCACAATTGTGTTCATGGTCAGCCCAAACATTGCTATGTTTGTTCATTAGCAGTTGTATGGGGTCTGTTTTGGAAATAGATATAACATTTCTTCACTGTTTTATTTGTTCTTAATTCAATTTGTTTTTCAAGGCAGTGAATTACAAAACCATGTTTTTGCATGATGTCCATTCCCAATACAGTTCCTTCATTGTTGTCTGGTAAATACCAGAAAGGCTCTTCTAGCATTACCATGCCTAAGTCGAGTCGAACAGGTTGTGTTTTGGTCGCAATCATCAGTGTGTCACCTATGCCTCTAATTCATATGGTTTCACTTGTCAGAGGTAAAAGAATGTTTGTGCAGGAGCATGCAGCACCAGTATTGATAAGTATGTTGGCTAACCGGCCTCCAAGGCTAGCCCTTATTTTAATACGGTTGCCGCTGTTGATAATACTCCCTATTGCAGTGGAGGCCATGCATCCCTATTGTATGTTGTACGATTCCCACAAACGCTCTGCATAACTTTCGAATGGTTCTTTATTTGCTTGTTTAATGTCTACAATTCTACTCCATTCTGCATGACTGGGTCCTCTCAGATCTAGCAGTGTTTGCTTTAGTCTTTCGTACACTTCTGTGTCGGTTTCACGATCGCGTCTATTTATAATGCCTCCTGTTTTCATTTCCTCATTCAGTTTTGGTCTGAGTTCGTTTGGAATAGTTAAGAGAGCAATTTGCCATATGTCCCTGATCTCTAGATTGTAAACATTGGCCTGTAACATTAAGGTGTCCCAGTACAGCTGGAATGGGCCTCTTCTTGGCATCATGCCAATTATTTCTTTGTGTTTGCTGCATTCATCACACATTAAAGGATGACTGATTGTTGTGATTTCATCTTCAGCATTTGTTATGGTCTTAAGGACCGCGACTTGGACTGTTTTTTTCAGAACATCGCTAGCTTTCTGCCTCGTCATAACCGGGCTGCGTTCTCTTGTCCTCTGAGAGAGATCGTCCCCATGGGCTCGGTTACGAGCCTCTCTTGTGGACTTTGCATAAGCTAATGTTACTGCATCATCGTCGTCACTATCCTGTTTCCTTTCCGCATCAAATGGTGAATTTATGGCTGCTTCTTTTATAGCTGATATTGGGATCCTGCATTGTCACAACAGTCTTCTAAAGCAGATGCATAATTTTGACCTGATCGGAGTTTTTGTTGGAGATCTGCACTTCCATCGCATCTACCCATCTTGCCCAACTTTGCTTTTCATTTAAAAACACGTCGACTTGAGCCCTCAGCTTTATTTATTCTTCCGATCGCGATTTCTCTATTTCTTTAATGTTTACTATCATTTGTTTGTTTTTCGCCATGGTGTCGATGTCGTTATGGCGAAGTAAACAATAGCAACTGGGTTTTTCGGTATTTAGATTTGGATTTTAGTCTCCGACCCTCCGTAGAGTACTATGATAGGATTTCATCATTACTCCATTTTAAATTTAATCCTTTGTCACGTAAACGAAAAAGGAGATCTTTGAATTGAATGGCAAGAGCCTCCATTACCTCCTCATCTACACTGCTGCTAGCATATCCCTGACAATCCATGTTGATGTCTAATTTCTTTAGCCCTACTGGATTTTTTCGGTCTCCGGTCTAACAGTGGGTATTCCGACTCATTCTACAAAATGTGTCTATATGGGGTGTGTCTGTGCTTTCCCTCAACACTTCTAATAGGCAAAAAGAATGGACTTACCAGAGCTGATGAAGACAGAGAAGTAGAAGAAGCTCAAACTTCATCCTCTGTACAAAACAGGATGTCGCGCTGAAAAGACATCACTCTTGCTTACTGGAGATAATGTCGGGGTCACCACTTTGTAAAAAGGGCACAAAACGGTTCGGAGTGGAACTTCAATAAATTGCCCTTTGAAGGTCTCTGTGTTGTTCTGTCTTTTCTGAGCACTGAAGTAAAGCAATTATTGTTAATTTACACTTTACAAATTGATTCCGTTATTCATTTTATCTGACTCCAATTTTATATGAATCTGACTCCAATTTAAGCTGATCTCTAATTTAGATTACAGCTCTAATTAACTTCTACATCCCTTACTTCATTGTACCAAAGAAAGGCGGTGGGTCGCGACCAATCCTGGACCTGCGAGTACTGAACCGGGCCTTGCACAGGCTCCCGTTCAAGATGCTGACACAAAAACACATTATAGCGAGCGTCCGACATCTAGATTGGTTCGTGGCGGTAGACCTGAAGGACGCGTACTTCCACGTCTCGGTCCTACCTTGACACAGACCCTTCCTGCGGTTTGCCTTCGAGGGCCAGGCGTACCAGTACAAGGTTCTCCCCTTCGGACTGTCCTTGTCCCCTAGTGTCTTCACAAAGGTCGCGGAGGCAGCCCTTGCCCCGCTAAGGGAAGTGGGCATCCGCATTCTCAACTATCTCGATGACTGGCTGATCTTAGCTCACTCTCGAGAGATGCTATGCGCAGGTCAACTGGGAAAAGAGCAAGCTCTTCCCGATTCAGAGCATCTCTTTTCTCGGTCTGGAGTTGGACTCAGTCTCGATGACAGCACGCCTCACGAACCAGCATGCACAGTCGGTGCTGAACTGTCTGAAGGTGTTCAGATGGAGAATAGCGGTTCCACTGAAACATTTTCAGAGGCTCCTGGGGCATATGGCATCCTCAGCGGCGGCTACACCGCTTGGGTTGATGCATATGAGACCACTTCAGCACTGGCTTCGGACTCGAGTCCCGAGATGGGCATGGGGGCCACGGAACACATCGCGTGACCATCACGGCGGTCTGTCGACGCCTCTTCAGCCTTGGACCGACCTGGCTTTTCTACGGGCAGAATTCCCCTAGAGCAGGTCTCCAGGCGCGTCATGGTTACAACAGATGCCTCCAAGATGGGCTGGGGTGCCGTATGCAACGGGCACACAGCCGCTGGCTCTTGGACTAGCCCGCGGCTGGGTTGACAGATCAACTGCCTAGAGTTGTTGGCAGTACTGCTCGCCTTGCGGAGGTTTCGGCCGTTGATCCAGGGCAAGCACGTGTTGGTCCGAACGGAAAACACAGCGATGGTAGCTTACATCAACTGCCAAGGACGTCTTCACTCCCATCACATGTCACAACTCGCCCGTCGTCTCCTCCTCTGGAGTCAGCAGCGCCTCAAGTCGCTACGAGCCACTCACATCCCCGGGCGACCTCAACACCGCAGCGGACGCACTGTCACACCAGGTTACCCTCAGGGGAGAGTGGAGACTCCTGTTTGCTTCCTGGGAGTCCTCCCACTGCCTGCTTTGGTACACCTTGACTGAGGCACCTCTCGGTATAGACGCGTTGGCACACAGCTGGCCCCCTGGACTACGCAAGTATGCATTTCCCCCAGTGAGCCTACTTGCACAGATCCTGTGCAAGGTCAGGGAGGACAGGGAGCAAGTCATCCTAGTAGCACCCTACTGGCCCACCCAGACATGGTTCTCGGATCTCACGCTCCTCACGACAGCCCCCCGGCGAATTCCCCTGAGGAAGGACCTTCTTTCTCAGGGACGGTGCACCATCTGGCACCCATGACCAGACCTCTGGAATCTCCACGTCTGGCCCTTTGACGGGATGCGGAGGACTTAAGTGGCCTACCGCCCACAGTGGTAGACACGATCACTCAGGCTAGGACTCCCTCTATGAGGCGCCTGTATGCCTTGAAGTGGCGTCTGTTCGCTAAGCGGAAAGACCCCCAGAGATGCGCAGTCGGATCAGTGCTTTCCTTCCTGCAGGAGAGGTTGGAGGGGCGGCTGTCCCCCTCCACCTTGAAGGTGTATGTAGCCGCTATTTCGGCTCATCACGATGCAGTAGATGGTAAGTACTTGGGGAAGCAGGACTTGATCATCAGGTTCCTGAGAGGCGCTAGGAGGTTGAACCCCTCTAGACCGTGCCTCGTTCCCCCGTGGGACCTCTCTGTAGTCCTTCAGGGTCTATGGGGAGCTCCCTTTGAGCCCTTGGAGTCAGCTGAGCTTAAGGCACTCTCTTTCAAGACTGCCCTCCTGAATGCACTCACTTCCATCAAGAGGGTAGGGGACCTGCAAGCGTTCTCTGTCAGCGAATCATGCCTGGAATTCAGTCCGAGTTGCTCTCACGTGATCCTGAGACCCTGACCGGGTTATATGCCCAAAGTTCCCACGACCCCTTTTAGGGATCAGGTGGTGAACCTGCAAGCACTTCCCCAGGAGGAGGCAGACCCAACCTTGGCGTTGCTGTGTCCGGTGCAAGCTTTACGCATCTATTTGGATCGCACGCAGAGCTTTAGAAGCTCCGAGCAGCTCTTTGTCTGCTTTGGTGGACAGCGGAAAGGAAGTGCTGTCTCCAAACAGAGGATCGCCCACTGGGTCATTGACGCCATTGCTATGGCATATCAAGCTCAGGACGTGCCACCCCCTGCAGAGTTATGAGCCCACTCTACCAGGAGTGTGGCGGCCTCCTGGGCCCTGGCCAGTGGCGCCTCTTTGGCAGACATCTGCAGAGCAGCAGGCTGGGCAACACCCAACACCTTTGCGAGGTTCTACAATCTCCGGGTTGAGTCGGTTTCATCCCGTGTAGTGGCAGGCACAAGCAGGTAAGTTCCGGGACAGCTGGCTGGGTGTACCGCTTGCGCATAGCGCCTTTACCCTCCCTTGAGGGGAATTTGTGCGCTCTTGACTCCCAGTAGTGTTCACAGATTGATCCCTGGATGACTTCCTCCTTAGCCCTGTGGCAGTCGAGTTTGCGGAAAAACTCGCTGCCAGTTCAGTAAGTGCACTGGTAAGGTCCTGTACTGCGGTAGATGCTCCGCATGCGGTGGTTCCTAAAAAAGTTAACCCCATGTGTTATATCTTCCATAAAATCGTTTCCCTCTTGGTAAACTATGTCTTCCTTGAGCAGAGGGCCCTCTGCTCTGGTCACCATGCCTGTAGAAACTCCTTCCCCCTTGGGTAGGACCTACCATGTGACTCTCAACATGACATACTTCCGACAAGACACGGTAAGACCATGTGATGTATTTCCACTTGAAGAAACCCCTTCTCTGGGCGGGGTGTGGTCTCCGCGGTGTCTTCCCCTTGGGAGTGACACCCCCCAAAGACGTGGACACTCGTGAATCCCAGTCCATTAACAAAATTCCACTCTTTTTGGGGAGAAAAAAAGAGGGAAAAGAGGCCTGGACTGGGCTAGCCTGTCCCTATAGTTGGGCAGTCGACTTGTTCCTGATGGACCATTCGATGCTCATAAGAGCGTTGGGGGAGGTTACGTGACAGCCTGGTTCACTGGCTATGAGGCACACAGCAGTCTGCCCATCACACACCGCCAGTTCACATAACACAGTTCAGCTAGTTGGGGCGTTTTGTATAGGGACCCCTAGTGTCACTAGATCAACACAACGTCGAGTGAGTGACAGATAGGGAACGTCCTGGTTACTTTTGTAACCTCCGTTCCTTGATGAAGGAGACGTTGTGTCTCTCTTGCCACAATGCTGAACTACCCGCTGAAATGTCCGGGACCTGGTCTCGGCTCCTCAGCACAAAACCTGAACGAGTGGTTGCATACCAGCTCCTTTTATACCCGTATGTCCGAGGGAGTGGCATGCAAATTCCACTCGCCAATTCTCATTGGCCTTTTTTCAAAAAAGCAGAGGTGTTTGGGGCTCCCAAGAGTGACCCCAGTGTCACTACATCGACACAACATCTCGTTCCCTCCATCAGGGAACGGAGGTTCCAAAAGTAACCAGGATGTTTTTTGTTGTGTGTGTGTGTGTTCAGATGGTAAGTGGATGAAAAGTCACCAAGCCTTGTTGAAGGAAACCTTTTAATTTCAAAATGAATGTCAAAATGGCCAAAATGACCCAAAGAGTAATGGAGGGTTAAACAACTTTTTGCCCACAATGCTTTTTTTACCTTTGAACCTTAATCATAAATAATCATTTACCTGTTACCTTCCATTTAAGAGACTAATAAGCATGACTGGTTGCACACAGACATGGTTGCTGGTTGCACACAACATGGACATAAAATCCATATTGTGTTTAACTAACTGAATGGCAGTAATTACTCCTACTGGCAATCAGATCCACATTATTTAATTTGTCTGCACTAAGCCTGAGTAATTTCAGCAACATAAAATATAAATGGATTTGGCATTCAAAGTGTCTATAGACAATTTCAAGGACTGTTTGTTGGTGACATCAAGTGACATCACTGTTCTGTGAACATTTCCTGCTTGTCAAAACAGAGACCATTTGGCAGAGATGGGCCACTCCTATTAAAATGAATGGAAGAAATTGGAACGCCCAACGGCAGAAAATGGTCAACAAAAAAAAATACAGCATCATCACCACTGCCTTTAAACACAGAGCACGCCTCTCCTTCAGGAGACCGATCTCTACCTGCTGGCATCTTCGCAAGTCCAGGAATGGAGCAGTGAGTGTTAGATGCGTCACAGGCTATGTTCTAAAGCACAGAATAATTTTTTTCTAACAGATCTGTCCTCTCTCTTTCAAATGTGGTTAGTCAATGTGTTGTAAAGCAATTACAACCAAGGCTGTCTCAGTGTCAACAATCCCCCTCAAAAGGGTTTTAAACGGCTTAATGACAGCCTTTGAGCCACTAATTCTGCATCATGTTGTACATAATATTATTTCCCACTGAATTCAGCACAGCACAAAGCTACTGTAGATGATAAATAGCTACAGTGAACAAAATTTAATTAGTTAAATGTAGAAGACGAGGGATTCAAATCCTCCCTGACTATTAACACTGCCAATAAAAAAAGCATACATATTCATAAATTGCAACCAAGCAGTACCTTTCATTAGAGAATTTATGTTAACATGTTCCAGTAAATATCATATCAGCTGCTCACATCTTGATTGTTGCTAACCGTCTCACCAAAGCAATTAAAAGATGTTGCTATTGGCAACGCCTGCATCGAAGAGACCTGTGGGCGGCAGGAGGATGTTTGTGGATTTTGGATGGACCCCTGAGATGGTGTTCAACAGAAGCAGCACAGCAGAGCAGGTTTTGTGCCTATTCAACCATCATGTGCTCTTGATAGTGCGTTTCTCTGTGCTGGCAGATGGTGAGGCTAGCAGGGGCTTCTAATTACTTGTTACAGTGCCACACACATAAATCACATATAAACCAATGGAAAAAATAAATAAAAATATTGCATTCAGTGGGGACTTCACAAAGAACAAATAAGGCTTTTTCACACTTCCATGTTTCTCGCCAGCCTCGCCGATAGTTGGGTAAACTTAGCTCCGGAAACAACAAAGGCCAGTCAAACAAGAGTAAGATCTGCTGGAATCAAATTAAAATGATGTGGAAATGCTTGATTGGCAACAGGGCTCTTATTGAGATTTTAATTATGGGACAAGAACATCCTGACAACTTTGAGGAAGGCATATCTTGACTGAATCCTGCATATTCACGGAGATATTCGAGCTGCTATGCCATCGCTTTTGGTCTAGTCCTAGACTACACCAGTAATAAATAACTAATGCATTCATTTCACTCTCTGTGTCTGTTAGGGTCAGCTCTGCATTATCACAAGTGAAAAGCACATTGTGTGATGTGCGGAGAAAATCATCAACAGCCAGCTCTGCTCCCTCATACCTGTTTAGCTCCAGAATGAGAATCAGGACAGGAAAAATTGCATCTGATTGCTTGCACACTGGACACTTTTATAAACAGGGACTCTTCTGTCATCTCTCTCTCTCTCTCTCTCTCTCTCCAATATTTCTAAATGCAGTACAGCTAATGATTGACACTGGGGAATCGGGATAATATCCATTAAAACTCTGTGGATTTCATCATAATGTCAAACCATCTCAGATATACAGTACATCTACTGTATCTATTGCATAGCACGAGACATAAATATCAAAATAAGATCTCTTTTTCCATAACAACTTTAGAATCTCTATAAATAATCTTGACAATGAAAATATGAAACAAGAAAATATCCCTTTTGTGAGACAGGACAAGACTTTCAAGAAACAAGTTTCTTTTTGATGAATGTATGTAGCAAATATTCTTTAAACTGTAATGGCTCCAGAGGCGCAAAAAACATATTTGCAAGGTATGCAATGCATAGGGGCGCCATGTAAAGGGGGGTGCCAGTGGCTTACTAAAGGTGGTGCAATCCTCCCACTCAGCACTTATAATGGCTGACACTCCCCCTCTCCTCGCTTGACAGATACATGGGCCACAAAATTTAGTTATGCATACCCATTCGGAAATGTGTAGTTGCGCACCTGAATGGCTCTTATGGTTGCTCATCATCTCAAAGTCTGATAACATGCACTGTAATATCCACCATAAAAATATGTTACTTTGCACATGTTAATATTGGCAGACTGTGGCTATCCGCATTGTTACAGCATTCGTGCAGCCACATTTACGATTCATATCAGATCGTAAATCAGATCAGGCAAGCGCTGCTTTGAGCTATACTTAAAAAGTAATTGCAGACACTGAGCGTGTTTACATGCACGTTCTTACACCGATTATGCCTAATAAGCAGACAACATGTGTGGTCATGTAAACGCAATAAACCGTGTTCCTTTATCAGCGTAAAGGCCATAAACGTCTTATGAATAACTTGGTCGACACAGGTAGATTTTTGCCCATTACGCTGATTTCGTATGTCATGTAAACACCTTAACCAGCTTTCTTACCGGCTTATCAAATGGAATGTGTTGCACGCAGAGGTTGTGCTAGAATTTTTCTTTATTCATCACTCTGACAGACGGAGTTTTAAAATTTGAAAAAGCGCTTACACTCATGCACAGGACTTCATGAAACTTCAGTCTGACTGATATCAACTTGATATCAACAAGACATATTTGACCAGAAATAACTATTTTCTGTTTTTGTGTATTTCCTTCTGGACGTTGAAAAATATATACAACTTTTTGTCCCCAGTCCATTCAAAAGACCTTGTTTTTTTTCTCCATGTCTCTCCCCACTCCTCAACTATTGACTCATTTACCACATCCGGTTTCATGTTCACGCCTAAAAAATCTATTGTTCCCTTGTGGTCTGAGGTTTGTAACCGCCAGAGCAATGCAAGAGCACACGTAATGAATGTACAACGGGACCACGTGTTGGCCAAGCGCTCACGTCTGCATACTTGCATGAAGTATGTTTTGGCCTTAATTAACTTTAAAGGCTGAAATACACCAGGAACTCTTATTTTGAAATGTTTGCGCTTCACTACCATCCAGCTGCTCATTCAAACAGGTAAGGGAAATAAAATGTGCACTCCTACATTAATCTACAATGTATAACAAACTAAACAATTAAAAGTAAACATTGTCATATTTCATCAACACTATATCATCATCATCAACAGCTGATCATTAGTGACAGCTTGTCATAAATTTTCAATATGGCCTAATGATTGCCAACTGCTCTGCAACAGCTGGAAACACTCACAAGCCCCCGCATGCTTGGAGAAAATACAACAATGCTGCATTTTCACTCTGAAGGATGCAGTGCATGCATTTATTTAATTAAATCTTATGCTTTTGAAGTTTGATAATCACATTAGGTCATATCACGATTCCTGTCTTTCCCCTCCCAAATTTACGACCTCTTTAAATGATAATTAAGACTTTTGTTGTATCATTTAAGATATTTAAGACTTTTTATGACCATCCATTTCAGAAAACTGAATTTAAGACTTTTTAAGGATTCACAGGAACCCTGCCAGAGCTCTGCTACCCTCAACCAGAAACATCAGTAACATAAGTACGTTTCCCAACTTGTGAATTATTAAATATAACACGTTAACCAGACTCGTGCTTGCCAAGCAAAAAACAAAAAAGTTGACTCTGAAGTTACATTTACATATATTAAATACAATGTAGGCTATTAAGTATACAATTTTCAGTTAACGCAACCCCTGGTTGTGCGCATGCCTCTTCACAGTTTGACATCAAAAGCAGAGAATAACGTGATTATTAAAAGTGTCATGTACATGCGTTTGTAACAGTTCAAGGACGAGCAAGGAGGAGGCGGGAACCAGCTGAACAGTAAACATAAACTTTAATGATATAAATGAACTTAAAACGAACATAAAACATAAGTACACAGACACACATGCAACGCATCTGCGTGTGTCTCTCTCTGGACCCTGCGTCCCTGGCTGCCCCTTATCTCGTTCTCCCGCTGATCAGCTAATTCAGCGCCGGCCGTGCTCCATCACATCCCAGCCACACCCTCCTCCTCATCACACTCCTCCCCTGCCCGATTCAGGCCGGGTGCCACCGGTCTGACTAAGTACCCCCCCTCCCCCCCCCTAATGAACCTGGGGGAGAGACGAGGGGAGGCGTGGCGTGAGGGAAAGGGCAAGCAGAGACACAGAGAGAGAGAGAGGAGAGAGAGAAGAACTTGCTTGCTGGCTCCCTGATGTGCTGTTGCCCGGTCCTCAACCGCTCGTCCTCCCTCTGGTGGACGCCAGCTTGCTCCTCCCCCAGCGGACGGCAGTGAGTCTTCGGGCCCCTGGTGGACGGAACCACTCCCTCCCTTCTCGGCAGATGACAGCGGTTCCTCCGGCTCTTGGCGGCCGGCAATGATCCCTCCATCCCCAGGCAGACGGCCATGGCTGCCCTGGGAGACGGCAGCGGCGAGGACTCTGCGACAGTGCATTCCTCCTCCTTCCTGGGTTTTGGAACCACTGTAACAGTTCAAGGATGGGCAAGGAGGAGGTGGGAACCGGCTGAACAGTAAACATAAACTTTAATGATATAAATTAACTTAAAAGGAACATAAAACATAAGGACACAGATACATGCAACACGGCCGTGTGCATCTCTCTCGAACCGGTGTCTCCGGCTGCCCCTTATCTCGCTCTTCTGCTAATCAGCTGATTCAGCACCGGCCCTTCGCATGTGCCCTTTGCTAACGGCCTTGTGGAAGGGTCCTTCGTGGAGGGCTTGAGTTCCCACTTTCGTTTGGAACATCTCTTCGTGTGGTGTCCCCTTCCCACAGTGCTCTTCAAGGGTGGAAAAACACCATTTGGAATTCACCCACAGTAGGCTATCCTACAGGATACCTGCTTAAAGAGGACACAACATGGATGTAATAACTGTAATAGTATATTTAACACTGCTGTTATGTATATATAAGTCATAGACTGTATTTTCAAACTTTAAGACAATTATTTACTTACAAAAACAACGAATTTAAGAAGAGACACCATTTAAAGTAAACAGATATATTTTACTATATTTAAAACAAATATTGAAAATGGCAGATGATGTGTTATGCCCATTTCACACATGATCCTTTTGCAGTACATATGCAGTACGTACGTGGTGCGGAAGCGGCACACATTTGATTGTGCTTTCTTATAAGACACATTTGCAGTGTTTTTTGTGGAGCATGTGTTCTCATTAATGAAGGCAGTATGGACACTGGATAAATCTCGACTCGGTGGCTATGTTTACATGCACTAATTTTCATCAGTCCGAATAAATTCAGTCCGATTGCAGATTCTGAATGTACTGTTTATATGTCCCCTAAACTTTGCACTCTGATACAAATATTTGTTTACATGTATTCCAAACCAAACTTATGTGCATGCAAAGAGGATCAGTTGTTGCATTCTGAAGAAGTGGAGAAAGGCACCAAAGTCTGTAATTTATGGAGTAAAATGACTGTCAAAAAACACTCGTGCGTATTTTAAAACGATCGTGCGTAACTGTGAAACACTGTACATAACTTTATGTTTTTGTGAGCGTCACATTCCAAAACGTATGATCACAGTAGTTTGCAGGTACAACATTTGCTTTGTTTGTGAGAGTACGGATCAAATAATTACGAACTGGTTAGTCTGCAGAAACGAAAACTATTTTTACAAATGACATTTACGAGCACTGTTCCATATGAATACGAATCACCACATTTACGACTGGTTTATTCTACAGACATGATGTCTGTTTTTACAGCTGCTCAGCTACGAGCACAAATTCTTGCTTACGAGTACGAATTAAAAAGTGCAAAACAGCTGTCAAGATTACATCATTGCTGTCACAGCCATTACTAAAAGACTGGAAGATAAATCGATCTGTCAAAGTGCGCATGCGCGCCCCTGAATCTCACCTAATGGGGGATGGGCAGCCATTTGAACCTCGTCGCGGCAAAATATCAGACGAACAAGGATGCTCTCACACACCCACTCAGGTAAGTTTTTTTATTATTATTATTATTATGCGATGTTTTACTACTGTCAACCTTTAATCATGTTAATTTGTGTTAATAAAGCGCACTGTCGCATTTCTTGGTATATAGAGGCAGGTTAATTGAAACGTCTGTCAGAGATTCTGTTAGAGAGTACAGTACGATTGGTATAGTTGATTTAAAATTAATTAATGTATAATAACACTTCTTCACATTAAGGAAAATTGTAGCATGTTCAAGAAGGGCTGTTATACTGATTCTGGTCAAGATTAAAAGTATACTGTTAGGCACTTCGCTGCATAGCTTCATAGCTCTCGTATTTTGATATAATAGTGTACTATACAGTATACTGTAATACACTTTATTGTAGCCTCTTTCATGCCAAACACCCGTTCACCATATCACTGCACAGCAGCAGCACTTATGGGGAACATTATTTTTGTTTCAACATTTTATGTCAGGGGTTATGACTTTTGCTTGGTAAACTATGTACTTGGTAAGTTTACTTTTACAAAGTTTTAGTTTTAAAAATGTTTAATTTTCAGTGTTTTGCTGAAAGTGTTTGTCTTTGACTCCTTACCATTAGTGTTGTCACTCCATCTCCACTCCTTACAACGTCTATTAAAAGGGATAATTCCCCCAAAAATGAAAATTCTCTCATAATTTACTCACCCCCATTCCATCCCAGATGTGTATGACTTTCATTGTTCAGCTGAACACAAATGAATATTTTTTTTAGAAGTTTTTGGCTCTTTTGGTAAATAGAATGGAAGTAAACAGCAAACAACAATTTCAAGGTCCAAAAGTACCATTTAGGCAGGATAATAGTAATCCATATCGATCCACTCACTTAGTGAAGGTCTTCTGAAGTGAAATGCTGTGTTTGTAAAAAACAAATCCAATAATTAAGATGTTTTTATCTATAAACTGTCCCTTCTGATCAAAATGCAAATGATTGGTGGCGTCTATATTCCCCTGGTGGATTTTGATGTGAGAGTAGAAAAGGAGAAGGACTTTTTTGCTGGAGGAAGCTACTGAAATAGATGCGTTAAATCTGATGTGATGCCACCAATCATTCGTGTTTTGACAGAAGTGACTGGAGCCACAAGGATTACTATTATCCTGCTAAAATGTGACTTGTGGACCTTGAAAGTGTTGGTTGCCATTTACTTCCATTCTATTTACCAAAAGAGCTAAAAACTTTTTAAAAAATATTCATTTATGTTCAGCTGAACAATTAAAGCCATACACATCTGGGATCGAATGGGGGTGAATAAATTATGAGAGAATTTTCATTTTTGGGTGGACTAATCCTTTAAACATTACAGGTCACAATACAGCTCTGCCTCTTGTAGTTGATTGTCTACTTGTATATCGTTGTTTATCAGGTGTCATTAAGAGGATTCAAACATCAGTTAGATCTTGACTGTTGTAACTACGTCATTAACCAGGAAGTTTTTATTCTGACATCCGCCTCCACATTAATGGATGTATCAAATGACATTTTGGAGACACTTCTGATTCTACAAACAAAAATTCACACCACTCTTTCGCAAGAGGCACCCCCAATTCTGATCAGAGAGTTTGCTTGTGGACGAGGCCGACCCAAGTACATTTTGTCAGAGGAGCTGCTGGGCAGACTCATTGACATGTCTTTACCAATCTCCTGGGTTTCTAACACCTTAGGAGTCAGCCAGTCGACCATCTTCCGCCGAATGCGTGAATTAGGTTTGTCTACCAAAACTAACTATAGCACCCTGTCTGACCAGGAATTGGATAATGTCATTTTGGACATCAAAAGAAGAATACCAAATGTAGGGTATAGGATGGTAAAAGGTCGCCTGCAAGCACACGGACACAAAGTACAGTGGAACCGCATAAATGAGTCCATGCACAGGGTTGATGCACCTGGCATTTTGGAAAGTATGACACAGCTTGGGTGCATTGTCAGGAGGTCATATTTTGGTACAACAGCCTTTGTCCTTAGTGCATATTGACACAAATCACAAACTCATAAGGTAATTGCTCAATTCTTTCATTTTTTAGTAGTAAGCACAATCATATATGTAGTCCATTATTATTTAAAAATTTTTTTTTGAGGTACAGCATCATCATATTTGGGGGGATAGATGGTTACTCATGAAAGGTATGTTAAACTGGAATGTTAATACTGGATTAGAGATTTTGTTAAAAATGAGCAGTCTCATATACGCAGATCAGCAACAACATTAAAACCACCTGCCTAATGTTGTGTAGGTCCCCCTCGTGATGCCAAAACTGTGCCAACCTACATCTCAGAAAAACACTGTTATTCTACTCACCACAATTGTACAGAGCGGTTATCTGATTTATTGTAGACTTTGTCAGTTCAAACCAGTCTGACCATTCTCTGTTGACCTCTCTCATCTTCAAACCATCCCGTCTGACACCAACAATCATCCATGTGATTATCGAATCAGCCAATCATGTGGAAGCAGTGCAGTGCATAAAATCGTGTAGTGCATAAAATCAGGCAGATACAGGTCAGGAGCTTCAGTTAATATTCACATCAACCATCAGGAAGGGGAAAAATGTGATCTCAGTGATTTCAACCATGGATAATTGTTGGTGCCAGACGGGCCGGATTGACCATTTCTGTAAATCTCCTGGGATTTTCACACACAAGTCTCTAGATTTACTCACAATGGTGCCAAAAAAATAAATAAAATAATAATAATAAAAATAAAAACATCCAGTGATGGCAGTTCTGTGAAAGAAAGGCTTGTCCATGTCAGGCTTTATTTTGCCCTACAACTTGCTGGCTATACTGTACATTATTCCTGATACATATTACATGATGTCAATATACATGCATTTTTTTCTGTATAAAGATCATGTACCTGGAACCAGCAACGAACAAACGCTCAAGCACTGTGCTATCATTTTTTTCTCAAGTCTGTGCAAAATTATGGGTGGCTTCAAGGTGAGCAGCACCTTTTTTGTCTCTGTCACTTGGATTATTTTCAGTAACATTATGGCTGCCATGAAGTAAATTTTTTGTTTTCTAGATTTAGGGTCAGAGGTGATGAAGGTGTGGAAAATGTGGGAATAGCCCATGTTCAGTGTGAAAGGCACTGGAAGAGGGAGCTTCATTGCCGGCAAAAGCGTACATAACCAAAGGTAATTACAAAAATTGTTTTTGTCTAATTGAAGTAAACTTTTTACTTTCAATCGTCAGTCATTTCATTGTATAGGGGAAAAAGGTTAAATCAAATTGATTGATGACTAAGACTAACTTTGTGCCAAATATATTTTTGTTCAAAGGAAGAAAAAGTTAGATGGGTTTTGAACCATACACATGCAAGTGTGAATGATGGCTTAATTTTGGCTGAACTTTTTTTTTTTATTTATTTTTTTTATTTTAATTTTTTTAGAATTGAACGCTTATGGCGAGACATCTGGCTTTGTGTAACACAGCTGTATTACGACCTTCTTCACAGCCTGGAAGAAGATGGCTTGTTGGACATGTCAGATTCTCTTCATGTATTTTGTGCACATTACGTGTATCTCCCACGTCTAGAGCATTACTTGCACACTTTTGCTGAAGGTTGGGACAATCATCCATTGCATACCGAAGGTGGACTCACTCCTAAACAGCCGTGGATTCTAGGACACACGCGGAACTCTTCTGGTGACACTGAGGAGGATTTGCAGGTTTGGTTTTTTATTTTTTTTAAATACATGATTGGAACTTTTTATTTATTTTTGTTTTTGTTTTGTTTTTGCTTGAAGTAGGTTGTAATTACCCTTGTTTTACTTTAAGAATCTGGAGCTGTTTGGAACAGACTGGGAGACGTTTGACAGTGTGACAGAAGAAGCCATTGGAGTTCATGTACCTGAAATTGAGTGCCCACTCACTCCGTCAATGATAGAAAGAGTCAAATCAACATTTAATCCTCTTAAATCATCTGACTCTTATGGAAGAGATATTTATATATCCTTGGTTCAGTATACTGAAAGTATGTTAACAGCACAAAGACATGTCTGAATTTGCTGATGCCATTAGAGAATTAATTTATATTTGAATTGAATAATCATAATTGTACATGTAATAAATAACACAAATCACATGACGAATACATTTTTGTGAATATTAAACTATATTGTACATTTTATTCTAGAATTTATGCACAGCCGAGAAGTTAAAACAAACCGTCATAACTGGCTTTTATTTGCAATACAGTAAATATTGCAACTGTAGTGTTTTGACATGACAATTTAAATGCAAAAAATACAAATCTCATTAAAATGATTTACATTAATTGATTAAACTGTAAACAACTTTTACTCTACATTTAAACAGCAATGTTTCAATACTTTGAATCGTAATCAAATTGATTGAAATATGGTAAAGTTGTAAAGTTTAGTGTAAGTGTAGTTTTGGAAATTCCATCTATTTACTTTTTTTTATTATTGTTCATTACAGAAAAATACGATTGATTATATGAACAAAACATCTTTTTTTACTTCCCTGAGAACAAGAACTGCATAAGTAGTTAACTTCAATAATTTAACCTTCTCTAAAGTTATACATTATCAAAAGGACTCTCCGTGTCTTATAGACATTTTCATAATATCTTTGAAGTTCTCAAATGTTGTCAGGTGAGCTGTAGGAAAGGTAACAGTGTGAGTGCATGCACTCACAGTGGGAAAACAAACAGTATTGTGTGGGTCACAGTCATGAAAGAACCTTGCAGTGATGTTGAATTCCTTCTTGTCACTAGGAAGAATTGGCCGGTGTCTTTAACCTGTCATCCACTGCATTATTTTACCCACAGTTATTTCTTCTGTAGCTTCACCTTGTTCTTAAAAATAGATAAACAGTTAGCATTAAATAAACAAGATTAACAGATTAATTAGATGTTATCTTATAGAGCAGTTTTTTTTAAACTCTAGTGCTGAGGATCCCCCTCCCAGACAGTTTTAGATGACTCACTAATCAAAACAACTGATTAAACTCATCAGTTTGTTAGGGTTTGGGGTCACCAGGGCTGGAGTTAAGAAACACCTGTATAGACATACCATTGTCTTCAGTTTCCTGAAGAAAGTCCTGGAAAAAATTCATTATTTTCATTTCCTTCATGTATTTCACAGAACCTTTGTCACTAAGGACAGGGTTGCAGTTCTCTAGAATGAAGGCTGCATCCACCTTAAAAAAAGGGATTTGGTTGGCATTTCTTTATACATCTGCAATTTTCAAACCAAACATTAAACTGATGGTTCACCCAAAGTAAAAATTCTGTCATCATTTACTCTCCCTCATGTTTCAAAACCTGTTTGACTTTCTTCTATGAAACACTGGATATTAAATATTTTGGGGATTTACTGCCTCAGTCACCCTTTACATTTATCATAGGCCCTGTTTCCACCTTGCATTAAGATGCGTTTTTTGTGATCCGATCACACAATTTATTCATTTGGAGTGTTTTGTATTGTGAACATTGTACAGTAGGCAGAACCAACAATTTGAAAATCTTGAAATGAATGTATGGATTCAGATGGGGAAAATGTATTTGTATTTTATATGTTATTTATATACTTAATTTTATTTGATGTACCTTTACCCTGCAATTCATTCACCCACCTCTTATGTATATAGCCTATAGAAAGAGATGTGATGCCATGTACAGTATTCAATGATATGCTTAGAATATGAAAACATGAGGCAGTGAAAATGCATGTTAGATCCAGTGTACACAAGACCTCTCACTCTCCATCAGAAGACATCCATGTATCAGAGTTCTGTCTGATATCCAAAACCAGTCAACATCAACAGTTTGTTATGTTAACTTACTCTCCTACCAGCCCAAGAGTCAGCAGGAGGAATACAGAAGAAGGCAGAAGACGAAGTGATGGTAAAAATGAGCAGAGTTTATTGAATAATCTTGAGAGTTCAGTCTAAAGGCATGCGCGTGAGTACTTCAAAACAACAATGGCGGACTACAGGACTGTGTTTGTGCTGCTCAAGATTTTGAGTCTATTGACGCTTCTCCAGCAAACTAATTGTAGTAATAAAGCAACCTCATCGTCTGTCTAGACAAAATTGCTCAATGCTTTCGCCAACTTCATTGTTTGTATTCACCGCTCTGTGGAAGAATGCTTATGTGCGCAGGCGCGTAGTGTTTTTTTACAAAGTGACATCGCCAACTACTGGCCTGGCATGCATAATACAGCATTTTTTGTCATTTTCGCGGATCCGTGTGAACGGGGATCGTTTTCACAAGGTTGTCGTCTGTACGCGAAACTTTTCAATGGAAATTCACTTAGTTGGTTACAAGAATCGAGGATGTTGAGAAATGGATCGATTATCTAGAGTCATCGGAGAGGGAATTAGCTGCTAATCCGCTAGCAGTCAAAGTAGATTTGGAACGCATTTGTGAAAAATTGGAAGACCTTGGGAATCGTAATTGGCGAAACAACGTCCAAATTGTTGGAATTACTGAGCATAAGGAAGGCCGAGATATGGTGAATTTCCTAGACAAGGTCTTCCCGAGTCTGCTCTAGATAACAGGACATAAGCTGAAAATCGAGCAAGCTCACAGGGTCCCCTCTCGGAGATCCACGGAGGGAGACAGGCCCCGATCAATTCTGGCCAAATTTGTGAGATAATCCAATAAAGATCTTATGTTACGCGAGGCGAGGAGTAAAGACTTCTTAGAAGAACCACAACATTTTCTTGTTCCCAGACTTTGCGAATTCGACAAGAGAGAAACGTGATCGATTCAAGGAATGCACGAAACTCTTACATCAACAAAAGATTGCTTTTGCACTGATATTTCCGGCTAAATTGAGAATAGATACTAAGGATGGCCACAAAATATTTACATGCCCACAGCAAACATTGTCTTTCATAGAGATGTAGGGCTTTACTGGTTGTTTAGATCAGTGTTACTATCAGAAATAATTAATCATTATTTCTTTAGTTATTAATTAATATTCAAATTAAATAATAGAATCTAACTAATTAAAAACCTCATACGGGGCACCAGTAAATGTAGTGCGCTACGTTCAGGAGCGGGCTTGGTTATTAACAATAATTGATAATTATTAAAATCAATAGAACATTGATGAGAATCAGTGTTAGCTTTTTTATCCTTTAAATCAACAATTATCAAAGATAATCACTAATTATTAACATTGATGAAACACTGATTAAAATTAACACTAGCTTATTGATTCTTCAAATTCAACAATCATCAAAGATAATTATCAATTATCAAAAATCAATAGAACATTAATAATGATTAATATCGCCTAATCAGGGACTAATAACCAGATAGTATAATAGTCTCAATATTAGATTGTTCTTTTAGGAAAATCGACATCCGAAGAATATCGATTTTTGAAAAGAAACAGTGAATGCTTGAATCCGAGTACTGACATCCCCTGTCACTTCTCTTTGAAATATAACAAAGTTTATTTATGCAGTAATATCAATTAATAATTAATACAATGCAGTCAATAAACTTCCGACTTACAACTACAAACTAAACAGTGATATGATTAGATATGGTAACCAAAATAATCCTATAACACATGAGAGGAAGGTGTGTGTGTGTGTGTGAGAGAGAGAGAGAGAATGTGTGTGTGTGTGTGTGTGTGTTTAAGGAGGGATGCGCACAAAATGGCGGACGTGACTCTCGTGGAGAGTACGTCACTCGAAATTTACGGCCAGAGAATATGGCTGTAGTTGGACTACAACATAGCAGATCTCATTTGTGATAACAGTACATTACAGTAATACCTTGAGTATTATTAGCAGCAATGAGCAGACTTGGCAGTCCGTAAACTGTACAAGCAATAACCTTGATACACAAGAATAACACATAATAATAGTCTATCTCTGCCCAGACGTAAACCTCTTACTTGAATTGTATGAGGACGCAGACGAATGTGTGTTCATCCATCCTTTAACTCCGACTTGGTTCCTCAAGGTTCGGGTGATGACGGGAGGCCGTTTCCTCGCCCTGTCGGCGGGCAGTACAGCTGCTGGTTCTCGGCGGGCTGGCGGAGAAATCAGCGACATCGACTTGATTGAAGATGGAAGATAAATCTTTTATCTCTTCACTTCTGCAGGCAAACGGATGAAGATGCGGATTGCTCTGCGGTCTCCTTCGGATCCGTTAGAGTGTTCGGTGGAACACAGAGTAATCTCAACTCGTCCAGCGAAATGGAGATTGTATGGCCACAGTTTCAAGTCGTACATTACTTCCTTGTGCCACGAGGCTACACACGGTGAGCAAAGTTGCTGGAAGCAATTCCCGGAAGCATCTCAGAGGTATTTCTACTCCTTATGATGTCATGGTTGAGGAGCCGTTCTGTTGTGTGCCTCATCCAATAGGAGTTGAGAGTTCGATCCTTTAGTGAGCAAGGCTTCATGAGATTTGTAGTCTGTTTTGGACTCCCTTTGTTTGAGTTTGGCGTGGTTTTTATCAGTAAGATTTATGATGGAGTGTGTGGGCCTCAGTTAGGTTTTATGACTGTGATAGGCCTGCCTTTGTCTTCTATCTGAATATATGAGGCCCAACAGAGACAATGGGGTGAGTAAGCATTTGGTGATTTTCATGTTGCCCCCAAGTGAGCTTGACTCTCTGAACATTCATTTGACTGTCTGAGGAAACTGAATGGATTTTTTCTTTTTTTTGTGCTGGTTCCGCTAGTGCCTGGAGTTTGTTTTGTGGAGGAACACACCTTCGAGACAGTTTTGTGAATGAATCCACACATTCTTTGTGTTTATTCTGTCTATTGGCTGGAGTTTGTTCTGTAGATTATTTTCTGTTGTGTAATTCTTTCTCACAAAATTTGTGAGAATGCATCTTTCCCCACAGGAAGCTGAAAAATTTGGGAAGATATGGGGTGGACATGTTTTCTTTAGTGCTGGCTCAAGTAAGAGCAGGGGAGTCATTACATTGATAAGTAAACATCTACAATTCAAATGTCTCAAATAGAGTAAAGATAAATTAGGAAGAGTCATTGTTTTAGCAGAAATTCAGGGTAAAGTTTGATTTTGGCTAATATTTACGCACCTAATGCTGGTGATCAGGGCTATTTTATAGATCTTGAAGGGATGTTGCAAGCCACTGGCACATCGCATAATATAATATTGGGAGGACACTTTAATCTATTGATGGATTCAGTCCTTGATCATAGTGAAGCAAAAGTGTGTAAGTCCCCTAGAGCAACACTGACGCTTCACGGGATGTGTAAAAATCTTGGTCTTACAGATATTTGGAGATTTTCAAACCCATTTGGGAGGGACTATACATATTTTTTCATCAGTCCATAAGATTTATTCTAGAATAGATTTTTTTTTATATATCTAAGTTAACCTCATTTCATCTGTTGTTGATTGTTCAATTGGAAATATCTTAGTATCAGATCACGCCCTGGTGAGTTTAGAGGTATTGCACTTTAATGTATCCCTTTTGCAAAATCCTGAATTCTAACAAATGTTAAAGGCTGAAACCAATGTTTATATGGAGACCAACTGGTTCTCAGTATCCTCTGTGGGTGTGGCTTGGGAGGCACTTAAGGCAATTCTTAGGGGCTGGATCATACTGTATGCCTGATTCATCAAAAAATTCAAAGCACGAGAACTCATGGAGTTGGAAGAGAATATTAAAAGTGCCAAGGCAGGGCTGAATTGCCGAATGTCGTCTGATGGTCTCAGAGAATTGACCCGATTGAAATATAGATATAATACTATTTTGTCGCGGAAGGTGGAGTTTTGGTTATTCAGGGCATGACAGTCATATTTTGAGTTGGGGGACAAGGCAGGGAAGATTTTGGCTAGATATATAAAGCAGAGAGAGTCTTTTTCTACCATTTCCTCAGTGAAATCTGCTGGTGGTGAACTTTTTACCTCGGCCATTGATCTTAATAATGCTTTTAAAGAATTCTATCTTGATCTCTATAGTTCCACATCTTCCTCTACTGATGAGGATATTAGAAATTTTGTGGAACCATTAGAACTCCCTAAACTGACGACTGAGCAAAAAAATTATCTTGATTCTGAGATAACCTTGGAGGAGCTTGGCGAGGTAATTAAGGCTAAATGGCTAATCAATTAATTAAAGTTATGACATCTCTTATACATATAGATCAGGTGGGGCTCTTCTGACAACATTAGGCATCTCATCAATATTATGTGGTCAGTGGCGAATGATCAGACTCCGGCTGTGGCCATCTCACTTGACGCTGAAAAGGTGTTTGATATGGTAGAATGGGATTATCTTTTTAATATTTTGGAAATATACGGGTTCAGAAATACTTTTATTGGTTGGATTAAGTTATTTTATAGACACCCGGTAGTGGCGGTACAAACAAATGGATTAATTTCAGATTATTTTACTCTGGATAGGGGCACCCGTCAGGGTTGCCCTCTTTCCCCATTATTGTTCTGTCTTGCCCTGGAACCATTAGCAGCTGCGATAAGAAGGGAAGATGATTTTCCAGGGGTGGTGGTGGGAGGTGTGGCACATAAGCTTTTGCTTTACGCAGCTGATATTTTATTATTCGTCTCCGACCCCACTAGATCTATGGCTTGCCTCCACGGAATTATTCTTTTTTTTTTATTTTAATCCCCTTTTCTCCCGAATTTGGAACGCCCAATTCCCACTACTTAGTAGGTCCTTGTGGTGGTGCGGTTACTTGCCTCAATCCTCAATCTGTTGCCTCAGTTTTTGAGACTATCAATCCGTGCATCTTATCACGTGGCTCGCTGTGCATGACACCACGGAGACTCCGCACGTGGAGGCTCATGCTACTCTCCGCAACCCACGCACAACTTACCATGTGCCCCTTTGAGAGCGAGAACCACTAATCACGACCACGAGGAGGTTAACCTATGTGACTCTACCTTCCCTAGCAACCGGGCCAATTTGTTCGCTTAGGAAACCTGGCTGGAGTCACTCAGCACACACTGGATTTGAACTCGCGACTCCAGGGGTGGTAGTCAGCATCAATACTCACTGAGCTACCCAGGCCCCTCTTCCACAGAATTATTAATTCCTTTTCTAAGTTCTCAGGATACGGAGTTAATTGGTCTAAATCCAAAGCTTTGGCTCTGACAGCCTACTGCCCTGTAAAGGCTTTCCAGCCGGGCTCCTTCCAGTGGCCCAAACAGGGCATTAAGTATTTGGGCATTTTATTCCCAGCAAATTTGTCTGTTTTAGTTAGAGTTAATTTTGATCCCGTAATAAAAAGGTTTTCGAGCGATGTGGGCAGGTGGGCTTCATTACATTTATCTATGATTGGGAAGGTTAATGTTATTAAAATGAATTGTTTTCCAAAATGTAACTACCTGCTACAATCTGTCCCTGTAGATGTCCCCCTCTCTTATTTCAAGCAATTTGATAGCATAGCGAAGTCCTTCATTTGGAATGGTAAGCGTCCCAGATTACATTTCAATAAATTACACAGGCTGATTGACAAAGGTGGACTAGGCCTACCCAAGATTTTGTTTTATTGTTATGCATTTGGTCTCAGACATTTGGCTCATTGGTCACTTCCACCTGAGAGAGCCCCTTCCTGGTTTTGTATTGAACAGGAAGTTCTTGCCCCTATTTTACCATTGCAAAGCCTTTCTATCAAACAAATTTGAGAAGTTAAGTTACACCCCGTTATCTCACATTTGCACGCGGTATGGACAAAAGTGTCCAGAATGTTTAACTCGGACATTATTTAAATGTTGCCTCGAGCATATGGCAGAACCCAAAATTATGTATTAACCTGCTGGTCAGAGTGGATTGTGAGGGATGTTAATATGCTCGGTGACCTACATAAGAGTGGAGTGTTGAGATCTTTTGAAAATTTGGTTCAACATTTTGGGATTCCCAGATCTCAGTTTTATAGGTATTTACAACTGCACCACCTGCTCTGTACTATATTTGAGAGTAGCATACACCCCCTAAAGTGGCAGATACTCTGGGAAATGTAAGCGCAGCATAGTTCTAGCGGGAAGACTCGTGTGACCAAAGACATTTTTGTTGGGAGGCGGGGTTGGGGATTGGGAGGGGTGGTTGTGGGGTTTAAATGTTGTGTATAATATATATATGTTTTTGCTTTTCTTTATTATTGTAAGAATTAATAAAAAAATGTTAATTACAAAAAGAAACATTTACGTGTAATAATTTAATAATAAATAATAAAAATAATGTTTTAAATTAATCGCTTGTGTTAACGCGTTCAATTTGACAACTCTATTATTTATACGAGGTTCATTGAGACATATTGAATTTTATATAAATTTTTGCGTCTGTGCTGGGAATATATATAGCTTTTTTAAATTAATTTATCAGGTTAGGTAATGCTAGTAAATGGTTGAATGAATATTCCTGCTAATGAGGTGGGAACTGGCAAAGACTCCATCCCAGTGCTGCATTTGAGCACATAAATTCAAAAGAGACTGCGGCCTGAGTTGCCGAATTAGTTGTGACAAGATGCTAAATAATTTTGATGCATATTATATTGTGAATCGTTGGAAAACAGACCATAGAGAAAAGGAAAGAAGTTTTATTCGAGACAAGTGTATACTAAAGTAATAGCAGCAAACCCATATTGGAAGAAGCTTTACCCTGCAGTCACGTGTTTCTGGTTTTTGTGAAAAGGGCCTGTTTCACCAGCTGAATACGCTGTTTATCTGCATGCGCTATTTGTGCCGGTTTAGCATCCAAATCACTCAAGGAATTATGCTGATCCGTCAATGCCGTGCTTAACACAATTTCCACGAGCAATGCCAATCTCACTTGGCAGTTCTGAGCACTATATAGCTGAGGATGCAGCAGATTACTGTGATCATGGCACACTCTGGCAGGACTGTATGGCATCACTCCACTACTGTGATTCAGACACCTGAATCAACTCTTTAACATGCCAAAAGTGCACTTGACTACATCTGGATATTTGCCAGGAACACTCATCTCCATCATCTGATTATTATTTGATTAATTACTGTTGCCATGATCAATAGCAAATGTACACAAACATCTCTTAAACAAAATTCAGTTAATCACCTGCTTTCCTCGGGCTATAATAGAGCCGTGTTTCTTTATTATTTTTTTTTTTATTATTATTTTTTTGCGGTGGACAAAAAGCATGACATTTTGTGAATAAAGCACATCTATAATGAGCCTCATTTACATAGAAAGGAGACCTGAATGACAATTACTTAATATAAATACTCAAGACACAATGCTGTTTCAGGGCTGAATAAGATGCAGGTTTTGCTCTGAAATACCATGTGCAAAAGTGGAACAACTGTTTACTAAATTCTTCCCTTCTATACAATAGCAGTTGATAGTAACTTATTTAAAGGAATAGTTCACCCAAAAATGAAAATTTGCTGATAATTTACTCACCCTCAGGCCATCTGAGTTTCTTTCTTCATCAAAACAGAATTTAAGATTTTTAGGATTTCATTTCAGGCCTCCTCCTTTAAGCAATGAAAGTGAATGTACTCCATTTTTGACGGTCCAGAATGCATATTTAGGGTGCATCAAAATAATCCACACGACTCTAGTCGACAAATAAAGTTCTTCTGAACCCAAACGATTGATTATTTTTAGAAACAAAACATTACTTAAATACTTTTTAACTACAAATGTTTGCATAGAGCCCTGCAAAGTTGATCGTAATGTTAGATTAATTCTTACATTTAAACTACATTCATGGCCATTGAAAATATAATCACAAATAGATTGAAATACTGTTTATGAGCATGAAGCTTTTAGGATCGACAGATTTCAAGGAACCGATATGATTTAATCAAATACACAGTCAACTTCTTTCTGAATACACACAAGACTTTATTAACTAATCTACAGCATACAACTAAACTAACAAACAACTAGACTAACACACAGACAAACAAACATAAGTTGGTGAGTGAGCTTTGACAAAAGATGAAATGGAAATAATCTGAACTTTATGGAGTCTACAGACCATACCTTAAGAACCAACATTTCTTAATTTAGTATGCCTCGATCTGCAATCGGGTAAGACATTATTTATAAAACCAGCACGTTCAGCGAAAGTTTGGAGGTTTGTACTTGCGTTGCATTGCTTTGGTTCTTGGTCTTGGTCTGTTGCGTCGATATTTGCACAGGAATACTGATCATGGATGCCAGTTGGATTAATGGGATGGCAACAAGTGCTCATCAGAACTTTGCATTGTTTCCTGACCTCTACATTGTGCGGAATCTGGAAAGAGGGGTGCTGAAGAGAAGCAAAGCCAGCTGAAGAAGAGCGAAGAAAAGAGCAAGATCCAAGAGGCCTAAGATTGTCACGGCTGATCTTTTAACCAATTCAGGTTGTTCACACCCTGAAAAGGCTCTTAGCCAATCAGAGTTGGCTTTTGAGATACCATGTGATCATCTCTGTCCTCCCCTCAGGACAGTTAATTTATGACCCATTGTTCTAAGGTTTGTCAGTTTCTCCCTCAAAAAGTTAACATTTTTATCATGAATTTCATAAGAGAACTATAACTGCAAATAGTCCAAAAATATTTCACACCATCATTCTGGAATTTAAAGGACAATAATTTACATACCAAACACTTGAACTTTCTTATTAAATTACAGTTATAATTCAGTTGTAATGCATGAAAATGTAACAATTAGCAGAGATGAGAGATGATGGATCTATACGCAGGCTTTTTAATGAAGATGATGAAGGTGATACAAACAACGTGGAGTAATGCAAAGAACCAAATAGTAACATTCATACATAAAGAACAACGATCACAGGAACATAAAAGGAAACATAAGAACTGACAATAAGAGAGTGAAACTAAAGGTTATATATACAAACAGATGATTGATGAGGGAACAGGGAACAGGTGAGGAAGATGGGGAACAGATGGCTGTGATAAGGGCAGTGCAACATGGGAAATGTAGTATGGGGCAAACTAACAACAGAAGAAACCATGTCAAAATAAGAGTCCTTATGAACAGAAAGGTGACAAACTGTGACACTGTTTGGAGCAAGAAGCCATGGAAGGCTTGGAACAAGGATCTGTGGAAGGCTTGGTGCAAGGAGCCGCGGAAGGCCAGGAGGAAGGAGCCGCGGAAGGAGCCACGGAAGGCCAGGAGAAAGGAGCCATGGAAGGCCGTGGGGCATTCTCTGTGGGGGGTGAATTAACGCCCTCTTCCCCTTTCCCTACAGTAAAAGGTGAGCCACTTAGATTAAGAGCCAATTCCACGAACTCGCATAATGTCCAGTGAGGGTCCGCCAGAGGTAGCTGTGCCTTCAATGCTCCATTCAGACCGGCTCTGAAGAAGGATATCAGAGCGCGGTCATCATATTGTACAACGTTTGCCAGCTCCAGGAACTCACAGACATGATCTTCCAATGACCAGTCCCCTTGGGTGAGGAGGAGAATTTGCAGGCTTTTTAATGAAGATGATGGTGATACAAACAACGTGGAGTAATGCAAAGTACCAAATAGTAACATTCATACATAAAGAACATTGATCACAGGAACATACAAGGAAACTTAAGAACTGACAATAAGAGAGTGAAACTAGAGTGAAATTAGAGTGTATATATACAAACAGATGATTGATGAGGGAACAGGGAACAGGTGAGGAAGATGGGGAACAGATAGCTGTGATGAAGGCAGTGCAACATGTGACATTTAGTATGTGGCAAACTAACAACAGAAGACAAAATAATGTCAATATAACAGTCCTTATGAACAGAAAAGTGACAAACTGTGACAGATAAAGGGTCCTTATATTTTGTTTGTTAGTTTTAAACATGGATAATACATTACAGGTTATGAAAAACATAATTGTCTGGGTTATCATCTGGATAAGATGCATTTGTCAATTTTGGTAAAATCCTACACACGGCTGTGTATTTGGATAGTAGTGAAATAAAAAAAGTTCAAAGTCCATGTCAAATGTTCATGAATTAAGCTTCATGTGAGTTGGTAAGCCAGAATCATGCCTCATGATTAGTATAATAATTGTAAGTGTAGAGAGTTGGTTATATTGAAGAACAATGGCGGCCTTTGTACTGTGATTTCAGGGGTTTCCGTGGCGATCATAAAAAGAGTCCCCCAGCAAATGGTCTGATCAGGCATGTGATGAGTTGGGGGTTTATCTGATTAACAACAAAGACAGAGGAGTTTCGCTGTGCTTCCCCTGCAGTTAAGATTTTCCAAATGTGACAAACTCAGACTTTCTAGCACCAGTCCAAATTTTTTTATAGTTCAGGAGAATATCAGTGAAGATTCTGGATTTAAGTCATTCTGCATGGAATTGTTCAATTTCTCATAGATTTCGTCTGCTTGCAAGTACTACAGAGGTATTAAACTCCATTTTTTTTTTACCATAGGAGAGAGTGTAATGGTCAACAAGCATTACAACAGTTAGTCACCGCTTGCGGATACCATACAAATGATTGGGTATTTTTTGGGGAGTTGTCTCCTTGCCAGCGGTACAGCCCATAAAATGTCTGTACCGCTGCAATATGAATTGCTTTGCAATCTTGTAGGCTCCCCTTGATAGAGTGGCTCTGCAATTGTCTCAGAGTGAACCTGGTTTCCATGGGACTAGAGCCCACATCTTGGAGTGGACACGATTACTTTCTGGTTTCCATGGTACCAGAACCTGTGCCTCTAAGGATGCTCGCACAACACACTATCACTAAAGGGAAAGGTTATCACAATCTAATTAATGCAAAAATATGTGATGGGGGATGCCACTTGTCAGTAATTCAGCACTATGGGGTTGATTTTAGGGTAAATTAACTTTCGGAAGCTACAAGTCGATTTCCTGTGTGATCATGTTGGTATGCTAGCTGATGTAAAAATGCAGAGTTGTCCAACCAAAAAAATAAAAAATGAGGCATAATTTTAAAGGGTTACAAGGCTAGGTTGGCATTTTCAACAAATTATCAATTTGCACAACTATTTCAAATGTTCCTGGCCATGTCTGTCATGTTTTTCATGGTTTAAATTTACCTTTGTTACTAACTGTACTGACATCTGAATACATTACAATCTTGTGTAACTCCTGACAGGGTACAGTCATGTGGGCTTCTGAAGTAATAACTCATCTTAACAAGCAGATGAACCCTAAATATGAGCCATATTAGTTTCACATGAAACGTCTATGGAGAACAGCAAGGGATATTTTTAGTCTACTGCATGTCCAGTCAGTCATCTAGCATCCATTTATGGCCAACAGCAACCCTATCTTTATTCCTGAACCAATCATTCCCCGGCTCTTGTTTTCCTTTTTTGTTCACTTGTTTTCACGTCTTTGTTTTTCATTATAAGCTGGTTTATGCGCCAAGGCGAACACTTAATAGATTGTGGGCTACTTCAAAGCACTCCACCTGAAAAGGCCATCATTCACCAGCACTGAATTAGCATTAGCGAGAGAGTGTGCGTGATTATGCAGTGCACTCCTCCCCATGCAAACAGAGGAGGTAATGGAACTCTTCAGCGCTGCACAAATCAGAGTTGGATGCAACAGAGCTTAGCATGTGATGGATTCATTGATGGAAAGGTTTATGCTGGAGATTAATGACAGAATAACTAATTGCAATGTCAAATTGATTAGCCTGAAACATCTGCAGATGTGATTGTCTTCTGGGCAAGAGCAAGTATTAAAGATGCTTGCATTAAATTCTTGTTTGCTTGAATCCGAAGCGGTTCTGAAACAGTTCTAGCTATTTAGTTTGACAAACAGTTTTTTTTAAACCTTATCAAAAATGACTGAAGTGGTTCAGTCCCACACTAAAGAAAAATCACAAATGTGATCTCTTTAAAACAGCAGTTGTTTTTTGTTTTTAGTTCTGTTTCTCAGATTTTTCTCCTTAGAATGCTCACATGTTTCCTCTACACTTTCCAGCCTTATTTCATGAAAATTACACTGTGGTGACATTTTTGCAAAACATTATTACACGTATCGCAGCAGTTCTGGGGTTAAATGTCCATTGAGCGGTGCTAAAAGCGAGTTAAATGTTCTTCTAAATAGATGAGGTTTTTAATGTTAATGAATTTTAAATCAACAAAACCTACCTGCTTACCCTTAACCCTAAACCTAACTGATAGTGTAATAAAAGCAAATGTGAGATAAAAAAAAAAATTGCTAAAGCAACCATGTAATTTTGTGGTGCCTCTATGAGAAGGGTTTGCGATAAAATAATGATTCGAATACTTTAAAAAGAAATGTTTATGGCAATGCAGATGGCAGAGAATACACTGCCTGCACAGTTGTCACATTGTGTGTTACATGCAGTGTGTCACATATTCCCTGTTTTGAAAATCTTGTTTAGTTCCTGTTCCCTGTTAGTTTGTATTCCTTTTGTAGTTTCATTTTATGATTGGTTTTCCCTTGATTGTTTCCACAGGTGTTCCTCATTCCCTTGTTTGCCCCCATGTATTTAAGCCCTTGTTTTCCCCTGGTTTCTTTGTCAGTCTTCACATGTGTTGTCGTGTTTTGTGCTTGGTTTCCCGTGTTTGTGTTTCATTCTATTTTGAGTTACTTTGTTTATTTTTGGTTTCCATTAAAAGCTGCATTTAGATCCTCATTCCACGTCTACCTCGTTACACAGTGCGCATAGGCACCAATCCCGTGAGTGCACCAAAAAGCACATGATACATTCCCCATTCATTTTCTCCATTGTCATTTCAATATTAACAAATCTGGCAATTATGTGACAAATGAAACATTCCAGAAAGTTGTAGGCTACAGTATCTTTCAAACACACCCTCTGATTTTTTTCATGCTATAAATTGGAGAGAGCATTGTTTGATCCGTTTGAATGGTCAGCTACAGCAATCTGTCACACACAGCATTAACGAGCATTAAAACAACATTTGTTGTTTGAATTTCGTGATAAAATTGACATTTTTGAAGAAACACGATTTTAGCCTCTTTATGTTTTATAATCATGTCTTCTGACCCAAATGATGGAGCAAGTCATATTTGTGTATATGTAGCTATTGGTAAAACAGTATACTGTATATTACACACAGGGCTCTATTTTCCTGAGTGCACAGCGCTACGCACTACGACCGTGCGCAATGTCTTTCCGTGAGAGCGCTAATTCTAAGTGCAATTTTCTTGCCAGCGCAAAGCGCAAATGGCAGTGGGTGGGAGAGTTTGCACTGTTGTGGGTGTAGGCACGCAAACTGTGGGTGTATTGATTGTTAATGAAGTGGCACAAAGCGCAATTTTCTATTTTCCTGAGAAATAGGTCATTGCACTTAGACATTTCAATACCACCTCTTAACTCAGCGCAAAGTACAAATGCAGTTCCTGCATTTGCAGTTTAGAGATTCCACCAGCAGGTGGTAATAAAGTTCATGTCCAAATTCTGAAAGGACAGAACATCATTTTTCAGGGGTAATTGCTTAAGATTTGAATCAAACTTTCTAGAGGCCATAGTTTATTTTTTCAATTATTTGTATTATTATTTTTATTGATATGTTTAATTGTATTATTATTATTATTGTCTATTTACAATTGTATTCATGATTTAATTTGTAGCCTACTAGTAATTTTCCACCTGTTGTTGAGATTTTTAAGTCACTGCAAAAGGGGCCAGTGGAACAAGGAGAGATTAATGTTTGGATTGGGTATGATTTTGATTTTCGTTTAGTTTAAAGTGTAATTTGAATTTAGGAATATATATATTTTTTGAATACATACATGTAATTTTTGAAAATCAAAATCGACCGGTAGAAATGAAGTGCGTGCTGATACAATCACTGTTATACAAGCCATGATTTGTGTGTCAGTAGATGAAAATGATTAATAATACTTATATTCTCTATAATTTTACATCCAAATTCAGAAGAGAATCACATTTTCTGTGCGTGTAAAAGGAGCATGTCACTTTCATAGAAATATGGTTGCCATTCATCAAGGACGCAGTTAATGTAAATTTTCTATTCTTCCAATTCATTGCAATACAGTCCATTTACACTACCAACTTCTTATGAATGTGCTGTCTTTGTTTATATCTCTGGTGCTTGAAAGGGTATGGACTATAATAGGATGGTGAAAATCCCAGAGAAGAACCTCAGAATTCAATTGCACTTAATCCAGCCCATTTGCGCATTGCGCAGGTAACTTCACCAAACCTACTTGCACCTAGACTTAGCGCATGCTTGCATGAAAATACTAAAATTTCATGGTCATGCCCACTTTGCGCTTATGACTTATGGCATAGCACTGCACTGAACACTAGCGATCTTAAATTAGGGCCCACAGTCTATATGCACTTTGGAAAAAAAAAACGAAAAATATGTTTGTGATTTCTGGGATAGTCCATTTCCAATAAACTTCAGTATATTTGGGCTGTGGGGGTTCCGATGATCTGTGCAGTCCGTAGATGTCTGCATAGGATTATTGCATGGCATATATCCAACGATTTACCACATATTGTATTTTTCCTCCATATTGTGCAGCCCTAATCTCAACAATGTCTCAAGATGTGCTCAGATTTGCCAGTGTAAGATTTCAATATGAAACATTTCTCATACAGTTTTTTTGGACCAAATTATCTGAGCTATGCGATCCACATCCATTTTATAGCTCTATACTCTTACTGTGTCAACAATTGACTTATTTGGGTCTAATTTAGATTTATTAAGTAAGAAACTTCTGAGACAAAATAAACATCTTGATCTTAAATCAGGGCTGGTACTAGGATGTAATCTTTGGTGGGGCACTTATATGTTAATTGTTTAGCCATCAGTCCAGGGGGGCCGAGTGCATTTTGATCATTTCGCTGTCAGTCAGGGCGGGGGCATCAGAAGCTTCAGGAGGGGCTCGAGGGAAATCTAGGAAACATAGACCCCCCTTTGACCCAACCATGTCTTAAATTAAATATGACTGACAACTCCCAAGTCTCAAAATCCTTTGGGATGGGACAGTGATTCATGTACCATTCTATTCACATTGTACTCGGAGGGATCTTAAAGAATACAGTGGAACTAACATGGTATATGTGGAGAAATAATTTTTGGATCTTTTTTTGCACTTAAATATTGGTATTTTGAAACTGCCTATCGAAACACAAGATCCCTTCTTGTATATTATTAGGACAAATACTTGCAAAAAAAAAAAAAAAAATTCTGGTTGACAAAACAAAAAAAAATATATAAAATGTGAAATCAAGCAGTAAATTTAGCATAAATGGACATTCATTTCTCGATTATGTATTAAAAATACAAAAGTTTTTTTAATGATGTTCCATCCAGTCTGATTACTTCTTGCCAGAATGCTTAATAATACTAAAAGCACAACAACTTTGGATCCGAAATTGAAAACCTGTTTGGTAAGGCGAGAAGCTAGTAGTGACAAAACGGAAAATAAAGAGATGTGCTACACTGTAAGATATGGGAAGCAAGTTTAGTTCCACGAATCTGTGATGTATGGACAGATGGGAGGACATGCAGGGATCAAGAACACGCAAGACGGTAGAGAGATGCATTTGAGACACAGCCCAGCGTGTGCTGGAAAACACACAAAATTACCCAGCAGGCAAAACTCATTCCAGTCTGTCATGTCCTTTGAGAATTACACACGCTCGGGTCAGTCTGTCCATCCTGTCACTCTGATCTGCCTGTGCTCATGTTTGTTACCTCTGTTCCCGTCTGTCTGTCTTTGAACTGTGCAGGAAACCAGATGCTAGACTGTGGAGTCATTCAACGGTCTCAAATGCATAGAGGGTGCCTTTTAAGGGTGTTTCAGCATGGGGCTGGTGGGTGATGAAAGGGGGTCACCACTTTGCTTAAATCCAGGTCTTTGCTTCCTGTGGTGTCAGTGTATGGCACAAACTAACTGTCTGCAGAACATAAACAGGCCAAGAGTCTGCATGTACTGTCTGTTCATTTCTGCTTTTTTCAGTGCCAAAATAATCAGAGACTAAAATTAATTTAACTCAACCTTAATTAAATCTGATGAATATAAACTAATACAGGAAGACATTTCATTGAAATTACTGTCCATGTCTGCAAAAGCGCTAATAATGAGGAGCAATTTTAAGTTTGAGCTGAAATTAGATAATGCAAAATTACTGTTTGAGACATTTGTTATTTCATGCGTATGAAGCTAAAACAATGACTGAAGTATTTGAATCTGAAATGTTTGTTATATTTTATAAATTTGTATTTTGAAACAGATTTTTTGTTTCAAATTTTTTGAGGTGGAATTAGCTGTAAAATTAGGATTAGGGGTGTAAATAGTATCTGCCGCTTTTTGCACTATTTACACTCAGTATAGATTGCGTCTGCCTAAAAATGATCAAAGCAAGTGGTATCTGCAAACACAAGATGCAAGAGGTTTTCTCAGAAAAATTTCACTTTTCAAAGCCATTTTATTAACAATTACATTTACCATCTGGTGTCACAGTGATTTTTAGTGGATGTAATGAAGTCAGTTCCCCTGAAGTTTACAGATGTCCCAGCAGAGTAACCACAGGTGGAGTTTATCACAATAACTATGGACAAGTCTGACAAACTTCTTTTTGTTAATTGCTTTGCTTGAAAAGTGTGCTTGTGCTATCTTTCTTTCAAATAAACAAAAATTGGTTTGATATTTTATTTTGCAGTCCAATGCAATGACATTCAGACATATTTAAGTGTTTATTTACTGTCCAAATCCATGTTGCTATTGTACATTTTTCATCAGGTGTAAAGAAACAACTGCACTAATGCCAAAACAACAGGAAATGCAACAAATTATGCCCTCCAGCAGGCAAATGACAAGAAAACGCCTATAACAAAATTCATGCATTTGCAGAACACAGACATTCAAATATGTTGTAAATGATAAACTACACCATTACTAGAAGCAATTGCTTGTGCCCTTTAAAGAAAAACACTTCCCCTAAAATGAAAATGCAAAATGTCACATTCATCTGGAATTATTGTTTGCATTTGGTATTGCTTTATTCATGTCTTTTGCTTCAAACCAGTGGCCATCAAATCAAAAAACTTTTTTTTCTCAGTCAAATTTGTTTCCAGTTGAATATACACAGTCCACCAATGGGTTTTGTTTCAGAAACAGTGAACAAAAGCTACTAGGATGAGACACAGAAACACATGCAATCACTGCTTGAGCTAAAGCATGAAAACAAACTTCTCACTGTGATTAGTGCATCTCCTCTCTAATGCTCTATTAACCACCTGAGTTTACCTGCAGCACTGCCAAAACTCACATAAAGAAAACTGCAGACTTTCCCTGAATGCATTCCTGCCTTTTTGTGATGAGACATGATTATAACATCTTATCATATAGCACAAGCAGTGGCGATTTCTCAGGGCCAGCAAAGCCTTCTCTGCTGGCATAACATGCCAAATAAATAAATATTTTCCATCCTTTCATTCTCAATCACCTTTTTGCCCATGTATTTTTAATCGCTTTCCACTCGTATTTAATCTACAAATAAATAGAGAAAAACAAAAAGTTTATCCAGTCAGAATTTATTCCTTGATGCTTACAAGCGAAGCGTGACAATTGTTTCACAAATCACATGCCCAAAGCACATGAGTTTGAGCTCCACCCCGTCAGGCCTTCAGAATTTCCACAGAATCCCACAACAGTGCAAATAAATGAGCAACTAAAGTCAGATTGTCAGATTCATCAGCCAATCAGATTGATTTATTTGTTCTTGGTGGGTGTGATCTTTAGGATATGTCCCGGTTGAGGCCTTCTAGCTGGCCTTGAGTGACGCAATCACGCTTTAAGTGACGTAATTTGAAAGCGAAGAGCACGAGATCTTGCTGACGAGTGGACTGTCATTACTGCCGCTATCGCCATTGAGAAGGTGATCCTTATGGATTTAAAAACACGAGATGTTCTGCATGACTGTGTGATTGCTTAATTTATTAAACAGGAAAGGAGGACTGATTTTCACTTAAAGTAAATTGGTAAGTGCTTTTTGTATTGTTATAGCAACATCAGGAGTTTTCTAAGTGTAAATTAGGCTGCTGGAGCATTCAGTGTCGGATCAAGTTTTGAAAAGAAGTGCTGCGTTCCATTCAACTCGGAAAGTCGGATTTTACAACTTCCTACTAGGAAAAGTGCAATGGAATGCATCTTGAAGTCAGAATTACAACTTGTAGGCTCATGCTGAAATTCTCAACTCCGATTTTGCCGAGATGCAGGGGCATGATGTCACACAAACATGTCGACACTCAGGGAGATATACAAAGTAAGTGATAAACATTCACTTTATTAAGTAATATCGATAAATGAGTTCGTTTCCACATTACATGATATTAAAGCTTGTTTAACAAACACCTGCAGAAACAGGTGTATAAAACATTATAATCTCTTTTGATAATCGTACACCTGAAGCACAAATGCTAGCGCTGCAGCATTATTTATCAGTTGGGTTGTTAGGAGACATCTCTAATGAGAGTCAAGCACCTGCTAAGCTAACGGGAGCATTGCAGTTTTATTTTCTTAAACGTCATCCTCCGAATATCGGGGAATGGAATGCAATTATGGTCGGAGATATCAAGTAGGAATATCCCTCATCCAACTTGAATGGAACACAGCATAAACATGTACCCTGACGAAACGAAATTTATTGCAAGCAACATTTAAATCGCAAATATTATTAGATAGATTTTTCCAGGTATTATAAACCTCCTTGGTAGATTCATATGAAAAATTATGATTTTTGAATGTCTGATCGGGAGACGTTCATTTCACAAAACAGTTATGCTGCAGTTAAAATTAGACTTGCTGGAGCATTAAGTGTCATTTCAAGTTCTGGCTTTCCTGTGTGGATGTGTTTTTAAAATGTCAGTTGGTATTATTAGTTAGCTGTGACATAATGTATGATGCCCAAAGGCATAGGGTGTCTTATTCATTGTGAAACTGTGTTTTCTTAATTGCATGAATCACAGTGAAGGCCTAGACTTTAAATATGCACGGCCCGCCACTGAGCACAAGTCAGATGTAATTAAAAACAATCACTTTTATTAATGGAAATTGTTTTCTTGTTGAAAATTATGTCCATTCCAGATGGACAGTGCACAGCATGCTTGAAACCATCTGTACAGGTCTTCCAAATTAATGCATGATTTAAATGTGCCTCAGATGATCTGTTTTTCTCACAAATGAGCAAAGTTGTTTAAAAAAATAAACTATTGCAATTAGGACCATCTCTGAGAATAAGAATAATTTCTGAAGTCTCTGAATTTCTTTGTTTGCTTCAGTCTCTTGAAGTGGGGTTGAACATAATTTTGTTTTCCAACCATCTTGACAGATTGAATCAATACAAGTTGTGAAAATGTGTGATAGTAGAAGAGTAATTGCTGTACATTACATCTAATCAAATTGTTCACAGCTAATAACCACACCCAGAATAGTAGATTGTTTTATTTGGAGTTTACAAAAAAATCAGTCATGAAAGTCAGAAATTTACATATTACTTTAAAAACTGTAAAAACTATTTTATCAACAATTATTGATTGAAACACTCTTCTAAAAGGGTCATTTCTTGGGGATGTTGTATTTTCTAAACAGGACCCTACAAGAAAGTAAAGAAGTTTTACCTTCTATTACCAATTAATTTTGTCATTTCATGTGGAACTACTTCCACATAGTTCATTTACTCTTGTCTTGCTGTGTTAAAAAAAAAAGACAGAAAAAAGAAAGAAAAAAAACCTTAATAACTTAAAACTTCCTATATTTTGACTCACTATACTCCATCTGAAACAGTTTGATCTGTACTGCATGTTTGTATAATTATTAATAAGGATGGCGATTTAACACCTTAATGTGATTAATTAAATAAAAAAATAACGTATTTTAAGAAATTTACGTAAAGGGATAGTTCACCCAAAAATGAAAATTCTCTCATCATTTACTATGACTTTCTGTCTTCTGCAGAACACAAACAAAGATTTTTAGAAGAATATCTCAGCTCTGTAGGTCCATACAATGCAAGTGAATTGTGATCAGACCTTTGAAGCTCCAAAAATAACATAAGTCAGCATAAAAGTAATCCATTAGTCTCCAGTGGTTTAATCAATATTTTCAGAAGCGATATAATAGGTGTGGGTGAGAAACAGATCAACATCTAAGTTATTTTATTACTGTAAATCTCCACTTTCTCTTTCACTTTTACATCTGAAAGTCACATGTGGTGCCTGTTTAGTTTCATTTGTTTAGTTAAAAAAAAAATCAAATCAAATCACTTTATTGTCACACAGCCATACACAAGTGCAATGGTGTGTGAAATTCTTGGGTGCAGTTCCGATCAACATAGCAGTCGTGACAGTGATGAGACATGTACCAATTTACAATAACATCAGATTAACACAACACAATTTAAACATCTGTTATACACATAATTACACTCAACAATATACAAATAATAACATACACTGTACAGTATACAATACACTGTTTTTTTTTTTTTACTATATAGATACACATTATTCAATAAAAATTAAAAGTAAAAATATATAAAAAAGTATATATATATAGAATGTACAGTATTGTACTGTATTGACATTCAGGCTGTCGGTTGATAGTCAGTTGTTAAGAGAGAACATAATATAATAATAATAATAATAATAATATAATTTATGACAGTCCGGTGTGAGATATAAGAGTAAGGGTAATAAAGTGCAGTGCTGATGTATATTGATCATGAGAGATCAAGAGTTCAAAAGTCTGATTGCTTGGGGGAAGAAGCTATCATGGAGTCGGCTGGTGCGGGTCCTGATGCTGCGATACCGCTACCCTGATGGTAGCAGTGAGAACAGCCCATGGCTCGGGTGGCTGGAGTCTCTGATGATCCTCCGAGCTTTTTTCACACACCGCCTTGTATATATTTCCTGGAGGGAGGGAAGCTCACCTCCGATGATGTGTCTGGCAGTTCGCACCACACTTTGCAGTGCTTTGCGGTTGTGGGCGGTGCTATTGCCGTACCAGGCGGAGATGCAGCCAGTCAGGATGCTCTCCACAGTGCAGGTGTAGAACCGTGTGAGGATGTGGCAGTTCATTCCAAACTTCCTCAGCCGTCTCAGGAAGAAGAGGCGCTGATGAGCCTTCTTCACAACGACTTCAGTGTGGACGGACCATGTGAGTTCCTCAGTGATGTGGACACCCAGGAACTTGAAGCTGCTGACTCTCTCCACTGGTGCTCCATTGATGGTGATGGGACTGTGTTCTCTGTCTTTTCTTCTGAAGTCCACCACAAGCTCCTTTGTCTTACTGACGTTGAGGGAGAGGTTGTGCTCCTGACACCAGTGTGTCAGAGTGTGCACCTCCTCTCTGTAGGCTGTTTCATCATTGTCAGTGATCATGCAATGGCATCATCAGTGGAGCGGTTGTTGCGGTAAGCAAACTGCAGTGCAGTATGTATAAGTCAGAATGAAAATTTTATCATTAAATTGTGCCACTGATTTTAAGCATCATGACTTCATTAGCTTTTAAAATCTTGTTTCTATTGATGAATAGTGAGATTAAACTGTCAGATGTTTCAGTGAAAGACATACATCTCTCTTGAGATGATAATGTGGCTTGGAGCATAATACCAAAGGGAAACACTGAAGCCCAGAGACAGGGTCGATCAGCAGCTGGTAATTTAGTGGCTTGTTGCATGATCAGCAAGTGATGAGTAATGCTTTTCTCGTTATGTAATGAATGGTGGTTGGCCTCTCAACACCTCAGGTCAGCACATTTGCAAGTGTATTTGGCATGAGCATTAAAAAACACTATCAACATGGTTTGTCCTGTAGTTTTTCTCAAGGGAACACTGTATTTCCGAGATAAACATTTGGTCTACAACCCACAGTGATAGCAAATGAACTTTATCAAACTGTCTCTCATACAATAGTTTGTTGATTGTGTCTTTTTATTGTATTATATCTTTTATTCCATTCTGAAGACTTTAAGATACATTGTAAATGAAGTACACAGTTTTGGGTGAGTGTCTAAAAAAGCCTGTAGAACAGAAATATGGTCAATTTTCATGCTTGGTGGTAAAATGTGAAATGTCCTCAACAACTCTACCCATAAAAACATATACATAGGGTAAGATGGGGGAAGACGCCCCCGG
Source organism: Myxocyprinus asiaticus (assembly GCF_019703515.2). Taxonomy (NCBI): domain Eukaryota; kingdom Metazoa; phylum Chordata; class Actinopteri; order Cypriniformes; family Catostomidae; genus Myxocyprinus; species Myxocyprinus asiaticus. The sequence goes on from NC_059373.1 coordinate 39,308,183, forward strand.
GGTTAAGATGACCCCACCACCTTAACTTTTTCTCTTGACCATAGATGGCACTAAATCTCATCTCGACACCTTTATTGAATGGCTGTGCTCCTCTTAATCTGATATTTCATCTGAATATCAACATTCGTGAGATTTATTCCATCCGAATAGTTTTTAGGTTAAATGAACAAATTTTTTTTTTATTTTTGTCATTGGAAAATAGTGATCTGTGGCATTCTATTATGTTGGATATTAAAAGGTTTTATGTCTGTTTGTTAAAGGGGGATCTGTGGACACATTATTTAGATTTTTGGAGTAAAATATGTTTTTATTTTGAAGGGACAATGTAAAGTTTAACCCTTGGGGTAAGATGTTTCAATTAAAAATATGGGTGTCTTTATATGTATTTATTCATAGGCCTGCACAGTATATAATTCATAGAATAAGTTTACTTTTCAGATGAATCTATCTCAATGGGATTCTGTTATTTGATTTGCCTGTCATTGTTTAGTTATTCCATTATTCAACTAAACTGTGAAAATAAACAATTACATAAAATATTTGATTTTATATTTTACTTTAAATATTTTACTTCTTGCCCCAGGTGGGGTAAGATGGCCTCTTTTCATAATTTTTGACAACAAAATTAGCTAATGTTTCTATCAGCACCATCACTATTTGAAAAAGTCATTTTTGATCAAATCTAGACAGGCCCCATTTCCAGCAGCCATCACTCCAACACCTTATCCTTGAGTAATCATGCTAAATTGATCATTTGGTACTAGAAAAATCACTTGTCATTATATCAAACACAGTCTGAAAGCTATTTGGTTCATTAAATGAAGCTTTACATTGTCTTTGTGTTTGTTTTTGAGTTGCCACAGTATGCAATAGACTGACATGTCTTAAGGTCAATATTAGGCCAAAAATGGCAAAAAAGAAACAGCTTTCTCTAGAAACTCATCAGTCAATCATTGTTTTGAGGAATGAAGGCTATACAATGCTTGAAAAAGATTTCATACAAAGGTGTACACTACAGTCCTCAAAGACAAAGGACAACTGGCTCTAACAAGGACAGAAAGAGATGTGGAAGGCCAGATGTACAACTAAACAAGAGGATAAGTACATCAGAGTCTCTAGTTTGAGAAATAGACGCCTCACATGTCCTCAGCTGACAGCTTCATTGAATTCTACCCGCTCAACACCAGTTTCATGTACAACAGTAAAGAGAAGACTCAGGGGTGCAGGCCTTATGGGAAGAATTGCAAAGAAAAAGCCACTTTTGAAACAGAAAAACAAAAAGAAAAGGTTAGAGTGAGCAAAGAAACACAGACATTGGACAACAGATAATTGGAAAAGAGTGTTATGGATCTTAACTCCATTGAGCTTTTGTGGGATCAGCTAGACTGTAAGGTGGGTGAGAAGTGTCCGACAAGACAGCCACATCTATGGCAAGTGCTACAGGAAGCGTGGGGTGAAATGTCACCTGAGTATCTGGACAAACTGACAGCTAGAATGTCAAGGATCTGCAAAGCTGTCATTGCTGCACATGGAGGATTTTTTGATGAGAACTCTTTGAAGTAGTTTAAGAAGGTCTGAACATTTTTTAAAATTGTAATAGTAATTCTTCACGTTATTAATGTCCTGACTATACATTGTGATCAGTTGAATGCCACTTTGGTGAATAAAAGTACTAATTTCTTTCCATAAGAGCAAAATCTGTACATTATTCCAAATTTTGGCCGCCAGTGTATGAACATTGTTCTTAAGGGAGGCATCTTACCCCATAAGTACAATGGACTAGGATAAAATGTTTTTTTTAAATTCTTTTTTATTTATTGTTCTAAACTGGTAAAATTACAACCTTATGTACTCTATATTGCCATATGACACTATATTTATATATTACTCTACAATCAATCAATGTATTAAAAAATAATACCAGTGTTAAATGCATTGAATACCATAGGAAATACATACTGGTTATATAGGACCCAAATATGCATTCTAGGGGTTGTCATGAAAATTCTCTTATAATGAAAAAAAGATTTTCACCTAAATTTTACAAAAGTAAGTTCACATGATAGAAGACACCTAAATTGAGGACTACCTGGAGTGGCAGATCAAAAGACCACTTCATGTAAAAAATGATGTCTTAAAAACTAGATGCTGAGTCATTTTTGACCCACATACAGTATGCATTCTAGGGTTGAATAAACATTTAAAACATAAATGGGTGTTGAGGTCACAAATATAATGGCCCTCTATGGTCCTTTAATATAGTAAAGGTGCTGAATGCAATAGTTTTCTGAATAAAGGCTTGAAATGTGATAAAGGCCCAAAATGTTATAATTTTTGGTTTTAAAATATACATGTATTCTTAAACTTCCTGCTCACTATAAACAGTTATTCTATGGAATAGAGCTGCTTAAAATATCTATTTTTATGTTCCAAGAAAAAATACAGCATATGGGTTTTGAACAACATAAGGGTGAGTAAATGAGTGAGTAAAAGTACATTTTCCATTTTTAGGTGAACTACTCCTTTAACTGGTGGCTCATTTTTTGAGAACAAACCTGACAAGACATACTCAAAATAAAATGGTCTCTTTTAAAAGAAGACTTAGGAGATGCTGTACAAAATTCAGAATTAATTAAAGACAAAGAAATTATTTAGAAAATCTTAAATTGATTTTAAATTATTACCTAATAATAATTGCATTAAGAATATATGACACTGTCCTTGCCAAAACTTAAAAACTCAATGGAAGTCACAAGTCTTACCATGTTCTAGTTCTGATCTGGGTTTTACTTTGTGTGTTTTTTATATTTTTATTTTATTTATTTTTTTAATTTTTTTATATAGATATATTTCTTAGACAATGTCAAGAGAATTTTCTAAAAAGCTATGTCAAAAGCCTGCCAGATTACCACATTAATTCAATTCCTTTACAATATATACTAAGGTGACCAGATTTCTGAAATGAAAAACGGGGACATTTCAAGTTCAGTGGGCAATAGGTCATTGCAATTTCATGTTACTTAATAAAAAAGGGGACAAATTGGATTTTATATATTTTGACCATGGAACTATGCACTGTAAGAAATTATTTGGTTTAACTTAAAAAAGTAAGTAACATGGTTGCCTTAAAAATTTTATTTCATTTAAAACAAAATTTGATAATAAAATAAAATAAATAATAATTTGAATAAAAATGTATAGTAAATAACAATTAGTGAAATTATTTGTATTATTATTATTATTTTTAAATTATATCAGTGCATTGCCATTGTGCCATTAGTTTACTAAATAAAAACACAAATTCTTATGTTATCTGAATACATTAGTGAATCTAAGTTTATATGGCAAAAAATATAAAGTTAACAAATCATTGAAATAATATTTACGGTGTGGTGTATCATGCTCTATTGAATACTGTAGCCTTTGTCTCAATGAAATTCAAACACGGAGGTAAAGTTGATCATTTTTAGTGGTCTGATAATAATAATAATTATTATCATAATACTATTTTACCTAACTGTTTGCGTATCTCATATGGACCTGTTTTTCCTTAATTACTATCTTTTATTTTGATCAAGTCTTATGCATTATGGTGCTCCGTTTCAGTCACTTGCTTCCCTGCAAGGTGCAATGTAATCTATGCTGTAATGTACTGACTAACCGTACATTTCTTTGCAGATATTTTATTATACATTTTTATTTATTTTTCAATGTTGTTAATGTCATATTTTTCTTTGAAATTTATTTCAGGTATATGTTAAAACAACAAATGAGCAAATATGTGAGAAGGTGCTTCCTTTAATGTGTAAATATTACACATCACACTGAGAGATGATCACACTGATTGGTTTTACAGTCCAATACAAAGATAAAATTGTTGATTTTATTTGTTCATCTGCGGTGATTAATTTGACTACTTTTCACCAGCGTGTTATAGTTTGTGCGGTCTGTGCGGGAATTCCCACATTACGAATTCAGAATCTGTTATAAAATGCATAACAATATAACTTTATAATATAAATAGCTAGTATGTGCCTTAACTTGAAGTTTATAACAATGATGATAATTCTCTTCAATTGCCTGGTCCAGTCCTTAATGGCAATACTGGCCCTGACCAAATCAGTGAAGGAAGACGAATGAATTGAAGTTGCTATAGCGAGCAGCCCCCTCTGTTGGTCAAAATAAACAGCACATGGTAGGTTTTGCTGCTTAGGCTAAGTTTCTTGCCATATAATATTTCACTATGTGGGCTGTTTTGAACACTCGTGAAAAACGGGGACTTTTCCGGGGACGGCTTCAGTTGGAGACAGACCAACAAAAACCAGGAACTGTCCCAGGAAAACGTCTGATCACCCTAAGATACACACATTCGCACTTTGTCTTAAGCCTGACATGCTGAAAACTACTCCGTTAATATTTTCACATTCACAGAATGACATACTAATCACGTACTGTACATGACATATTTTAAATTCAAAACGGCGAATTTCGCCAAACGGTGAATAGTTTGCACCTTTGGAAATTAATATCGGTCTGTACAACATTTCAATCATAAAACAGTGGTCAAATATTGCATGTTTAGTTAGATACTTACATCTCACATTACACAAACACTCTTAACCTGAACTGCTTGCTGATGCGTGACGCTGGGATGATCCACGAGGTTCCCGCTCAACGTCTTAAACTTTAGTCCCGCCTTCATCGATTTGATTGGCTATCTGAAATGACATTGATGAGTGGTGTTAAGACTACTGAGCATTAAATAAACCATTATGTTATTCCTGCAACCACTTAATGACAATTAGACAGTGGTGCATAATGGACTGCAGCAGAACAGCAACAAGGGTATCAATTATTGAGGGGGACAATCTGGCCATATCTGATTACTGGGGGTGACTTGTCCCCCTCAAAGTATATTGTGGTTAAGGCCATGACTGGATCACAAAAAACACGCAGGTTTAAAACGCCATCCTGATGCGTCCTGGACAGCAGCAAAGAACCACCTCTCACCTGTCAATCACCCGCTGAACAAAAGTTTAAACTTACGTGTGGATTTAAAAGGAAATTACCGTCCGATCGGAAAACTTGAAAAAGGGATTACATACCCTAAAGATAAGAACTTCACGGCTCTTCCTCAGTGTGTCTGTCTGATTTGAACATGCAAGGTGACAAGATGTCAAGCACAGATCTGAAGCTGATAATAGAACAATCGATAATTTTGCTCGTTTCAGTAACACACTGATATAATGATTTATGTATGTCCTCACAAAATCATACATGCCCTCTTCAAAATCCCAACACCGCAACGAGAGAATGAATGGATGTATGCCACAACAACAGCTGTGTTTACTTGAAAACGGAAGTAACGCCCATATTTCTAGCTAAGCATCACGGGACATCGGAAAAAGTTGGATAAATCTTGACAGCAGTCTCCTTGGCGATCATGATTTCAAGCTCAATTATACGTCCTATAGGGTCATCTAGCGCTCTGCGCATGCATCAAGCACTAGGAAGTGTAATCAAGCTTGGAATCATGATCGTACCTAGAGACTGCAATGGCATGTTTGAAAGTGAAAAAGGAGTTACATTTTGGTTTGTTCTCACCCAAAACTGACTGGATCACTTCAGAAGTAGAGTCTTGTGGATTACTTTTATGATGCCTTTGTGTGATATTTGGTCCTTCAGAGTTCTGGTCACCATTCACTTGCATTGTATGGACCTGCAGAGCTGAAATATTCGTCTAAAAATCTTAATTTGTGCTCTACAGAAGAAAAAAAGTCATGGCATGAGGGTGATTAAATGATGAGAAAATGTTTGGATGAACTATCGCATTAAGATGGATTGAGAGTGGGATGTAGGACCAGAGACTATTGGAAACACAATTGGAAAAATTGGAAACACCCTAAATGGCACTTTAGAAACTGGAACACAGTCAATTCGAGAATGCGCATGCACATTAGCTGGACCAGCCTGAAAAATGTCATTTTTTAACGTGAGCTGAGCTAAAGAGGCACAATTTATGATACCAGTGTTGTCACATTTTTCTACTGATTTGAAATATGTTCTTTGATCATAATCTTGACCAACTGTTTTAAAGATTTCAGTCTTTCTCCATTCAAGTTCAAGTAGATAGGAGCTGCACTTTTATGCCGCTTGTTTACAGAGAAAATAGCTGCCTGTGAGTGTTCCAGAGATGCCTGCCGAGTGAAAGGGACTTCGGTGAGACGCAGGATTTGTGCTGAAATGCTGTGTGCTTATGTGCCATACTTATTTAGTTAGAGAGAGACTAAAAAAGACAAATAGAAATACAGAGGCAGTGAATTAAATAAATAATAATAATAATAGAAAAAAAAAAAAATCAACAAAAATATCCCATAGTCCTACATCCATATCTAGACACCAGAATATCATAGAGATTTGGACGTGGGCTCTTTGACTTGGACCAGAAGTAACTACCTAGCAACCACACAGATTATCCTTGCAACCACCCTAAACACCCTATGGTGATAAGTTTTGAATGGGTGAACTCTACTCACATTGTCTTCAGAAAATGCAAAAATTTAGTCGCTTATCAAATCTTTAATGTAAACATGTTAATAAAATTTTTATAATGACACCATTAATTAGATGGACATATGACTCTGCATACAAAGGCTGTTTATTTTGAGGATATCTACAAGCATCAGATGTCACATTACAGACATATGCCCAAACTTTGAATAATCCCCATGTAATATACCTCACCATAGATTTTTGAGAGGTTGAAGCTTTTGGGACTCATGACTAAGCAGTGAATATCATTTTATGAATATCATATCAACCAATTTCAGTGTAGAATAACTTAAATTTTGCATCTGATGGCTTTTGAAGATTTGGAATAGAGCACAAACGTCATGTGGACTACTTCTTAATGGTACTTTTTGGCCTTTTTGGAGCTCAACAGCTCAGTACCCATTCACTTTCATTTTAACGTGAACTTTCTTCAAATTATCTCATTGTATGTGTAATGGAAGAAAGAAAGGCATATGAGTGTGAAGTGAATAAATGATAATGAAAGACTTTTCTTTTTGGGGTAAAATTTGCCTTCAGTTTTCAAATAATCAATGTGGCCACAGGTGGCCTGTCAGATTCAAATTTATCGCATGTATGATTAAAAGAATTTGTGTTCAGGCTCGATGCTTCATATGGATTACTTGCCAGAGAAAACCCTGAGGCTGGATTGTGCAAATGAAACGCAATTACTGGAGGGGAAGTATTGCCAGTCCAGCATATTCTAATGACGGTCTCACATCATTGATAATGGATTTGGAAGCTTCCCCTGACCACATAGTTTGATCAGGAAACCTTCAGAGACTCAGAAATTATGGCTTTACTGCCTCTACACTCCTCTATCCTTAACACCACTGACATCCTTTCCTATGAACAGAAGAAAGTCAGTTTACTTACTCAACTATTCTTGCAATATAACCTAGATCAGGGGTTGGGAACCTTTTTTCACTAAGGAGCCAATTTTTAAATTTTTGGTGATGCATTTTTTCGAAAGAGCCATAGCACAAACGAATAATTTACTATTTTCAAAAACAACGTTTTTCAATAAAATAAAATGTTTATATTGCCCATAGACTACTCAAAAACAAACAAATATGCAAAAATTAATAGTTAACATGTTGCGATATGGAATTGAGTACATGTGTTTGTGTGGGTCTCCATAAAATTACTTCATTTTACAATTGTTCATGAAAAATTTAACTTGCCTTTTGGGCTGGGCAATATGTAAAAAATATTTTAACTATAACCGGCTTTAAAATATCGCGATATCTAATTAGATGGTCAACCCTTTGAGGGGTCATACATTATATGGTGATAACACTTTACATGCGCTTGTTCCACGAGACAGGGTCCCGTTGCACGCCTCTGAACAAACAGCGAATCAGACACGAGCATTGACGGCTTTTCTTTTGTCTGCTCTTAAAAATATAATAAAATGTGTTTCTTCAAGCGTGTGTCTTTGTGTCTAACAGCATTCTTGTCTTGTGTCACTCCAAGATGTCTTACAAGTCACCAACCTGTTGCGGGTAGATGAGCAAAATTACTCGTGCATGAAATACCTGCATTTGAACAAGGAGCTCACAAACTGGATTGAGCCTCGGCACATTTGGAGTGTGGCAGGTGCTATTTCACACCCTGGGCACACATAAAAAATAACGAACTTTCATAAAATCGCTCGTAGAAAATGCTCTTAACAGCTAAAGTCAATAGTTATTGGGAAACGAGACCCAGAACTCTATGAATGTGCGTGTCTTGGAGAAGCGCTTTCATTGCACTCGTGAATAGCAGAGCTCACTGCGCAGACATATCAAATCAGATGCACATCGGCAGCTTTTCTTTCATCTGTTCTTCAAAATATAATCAAGTTTCATCAAACGCACGTCTTTGTGTCTAATTTCTCGTAATATATCACTCCGAGAAGTCTTACAGGTCGCCCTCCACAGTGGCTTGTACATCAGCAAAATACTCCGCATGTAAAATCCGCATTTGGCTGGTGTTAATTTCAAACCTTGTTCACCAGGAGTAGGCTGTACGACAAATTCGGGAGAATGGAAATCAGAACAGTGTCATTGACTTCAAGTTTTGCAATCGCACCCACACTTTCTGCAGGAAAATTATCTCTAGAAAGTTTTAAACAATCATGTGTTGTTGATGAATGGTGAGATTTTTAACAAAGAGCCACAGTTTCCCGATCCCTGACCTAGACTAATATGGAAGCCCACTTCTGTAACATAAAAAAGTGCTTTGGAAAGTCATAATTATGAGATACAAAGTCATATTTATGAGATACTAAGCCATAATTGAGATTAAAAGTCAAAAGAATTACATAGTAAATGAGATAGTAAGTTATAATTATGAGATATTCAAAATTATGAGATACAATAGATCTCAATTCGGACTTTGTCAATTCTGACTCATAATTGATCTCATAATTATGACGTTATACCTCATGAGAATGACTTACCATCTCTTCATCTCAATTCTGAATTTGTATTTCATAATTATGACTTTTATAAATGTGATTAACTATCTCATAGTTATGATGTTTTATATAATAATTATGATTTTTTAAGCTCATAAATATGACTTCTCATAATTAACTATAAACTCGAACTAACTTGGATTACAGGAACAACAATAATTATAAGCATATGCAAATACATTTACATAATCTCTTATAAGTACAGAGTTCTGATAGGGGAACAGTACAGATAACTCTTGAAATCTTACAAACATTGAGTTCTCTGCTACTACGTAAAAGCCACTATTCAGAGCTGCGTCATTGTTTATCTTTCAACACAAATCATAAGCAAGTATTGTAAGGGTTGCAGGTTTGTAATAAATCTGATAGGCACTTCTTCTTTTAAATAACCATTGAGCTCAGCTCCTTTGGCTTAGTCATATGATTTTCAAAACTACAAACAGTCCCTGCAATGACATAATTAGACAGAATAAAATGGCACGGTCTATCTTTCACTTTCATGTCCTATATCAAAAAAGTCCTCTTTATGTTAAAAATCAAGAAATTCATAATTATAGAAATACTGAAAAAGTTAAAGAAAAAGGAAACATGTATACAATAATCTATCTATCTCTCTATTTATCTATACACCGATCAGCTACAACATTAAAACCACCTGCCTAATATTGTATAGGTCCCCCTCGTGCCGCCAAAACAGCGCTAATCCCGCATCTCAGAATAGCATTCTGAGATGCTTTTCTTCTCACCATCATTGTACAGAGCGTTTATCTGAGTTACCGTAGACTTAGTCAGTTCGAACCATTCTGGTCATTCTCTGTTGACCTCTCTTATCGTCATGGTTACTTGTGTAACCTCCGCTCCCTGATGGAGTGAACGAGACGTTGTGTTGATGTAGTGACACTAGGGGTCACTCTTGGGAGCCCGAGACACCTCTGGTCTTTGATAAAAGGCCAATGAAAATTGGCGAGTGGTATTTGCATGCCACTCTCCCGGACATACGGGTATAAAAGAAGCTGGTATGCAACCACTCTTTCAGGTTTTATTCTGAGGAGCCGATATAAGGTCTGGCCATTTCAGCGGGTAGTTCAGCATTGTGGCAGGAGGGACACAACGTCTCATTCCCTCCATCAGGGAATGGAGATTACACAAGTAACCATGACGTTCCCTATCTGTCACTCACTCGACGTTGTGTCGATGTAGTGACACTAGGGGTCCCTATACGAAACGCCACAATTGGCTGAACTGTGTTACATGAATTGGCGGTGTGTGGTGGGCAGAATACTGTGTGCCTCATAGCCAGCAAACCAGGTCGACATGTAACCTCCCCCAAAATAGTTATGAGTGTCGAACGGCTCTTTGGGGACAGGTCGACTACCCAAGAGATAGAGACAGGCTTAACCCAGTCGTGGCCTCTTTTCCCCTTCTCTTTTTTCCACTCCCTAAAAAAGAAGGGGGATTATCCGACTGGGCCGCCAGGTCTAGTCAGGGGGTGTCCCTCCCAAGGGGCGAACACCGCGGAGACCACACCTCGCCCAAAGAGAGGGGGGGATATTTAAGTGGAAGAATTTGTCACATGGTCTTACCAACCATGTGGAGAGTCTTCAAGGTAGATCCTACCCAATGGGGGAGGAGTTACTACAAACATGGAGACTGGGGCAGAGGGGCTCTGCCCAAGGAAGACGCAGTTTGCAAACAAGGAAACGAATTAGCGGAAGATATATATCGCATGGTGTTAACCTTACAGGGAACCGCCACATGCGGAGCACCTACCCCAGAACAGGACTCTTAGTTAGCACGTGTACTGGGCCGGCAGTGAGTCTCTCCAAAAACTCGACTGCCACAGAGATCGGGGGAAGTCAACCAGGGAACAAAACTTGTGAACACTACTGGGAATTAATGGCGCACGTCTTCAGCTCAAAAGGAGGTGGAAGGCGCTATGTGCAAGTGATACACCCGGCCGGCTATCCCGGGCTTATCCGCTTGTATTGTGTGCCACTTCCAGGGACAAAACCGGTTCCACCCAGAGGTTGTAGAACCTTGCAAAGGTGTTGGGTGTTGCCCAGCCTGCTGCTCTGCAAATGTCTGTTAGAGAGGCACCCCTGGCCAGGGCCCAGGAGGCCGCTACACCCCTGGTAGAATGGGCTCATAGCCCTACCAGGGGCGGCATGTCCTGGGCGTGATATGCCATAGTTATGGCATCAATGAGCCGGTGGGAAATCCTCTGCTTGGAGACAGCGCTTCCTTTCCACTGTACACCAAAGCAGACAAAGAGCTGCTCAGAGATTCTAAAGCTCTGCATGCAATCCAAATAGATGCATAAAGCGTGCACCGGACACAGCAATGATAGGGCTGGGTCTGCCTCCTCCTGGGGCAGTACTTGCAGGTTCACCACTTGGTCCCTAAAAGGGGTGGTGGGAACCTTAGGCACATAGCCCGGTCGGGGTCTCAGGATCACGTGAGAGTAATCCGGACACAACTCCAGGCACGTTTCGCTGACAGAGAATGCTTGCAGGTCTCCTACCCTCTTGATGGAAGTGAGCACAGTAAGGAGGGCAGTCTTCAAGGAGAGTACCTTAAGTTCGGCTGACTGCAAAGGCTCAAAGGGGGCTCTCTGTGGACCCTGAAGAACTACAGAGAGGTCCCATGAGGGAATGAGGCGCGGTCTGGAGGTATTCAGCCTCCTTGTGCCTCTTAGGAACATGATGATCAGGTCGTGCTTTCCTAAGGACTTACCGTCGACTGCGTCGTGGTGTGCTGTTATGGCAGCAATGTACACCTTCAAGGTGGAAGGGGACAGCCTCCCTTCCAACCTCTCCTGCAGGAAGGAAAGCACTGATCTGACTGTGCATCTCTGGGGGTCTTCCCGTCGGGAAGAACACCACTTAGCGAACAGACGCCACTTAAAGGCATACAGGCGCCTCGTAGAGGGGGCCCTAGCCTGAGTGATCGTGTCTACCACCGTGGGTGGTAGACCGATTAGGTCTTCCACGTCCCGTCCAGGGGCCAGACATGGAGATTCCAGAGATCTGGTCGCGGGTGCCAGAGGGTGCCAGGGGGCCAGCTGTGTGCCAGCAGCGAATTCCCCACTATGCCGAGGGGAGCCTCGATGAAGGCGTACCAGAGCAGGCAGTGGAAGGATTCTTGGGAGGTGAACAGGTCCACCTGTGCCCGTCTGAATCGACTCCAAATCAGCTGGACCACCTGAGGGCAGAGTCTCCACTCTCCCCTGAGGGTAACCTGCCATGACAGCGCATCCACTGTAGTGTTGAGGTTTCCCGGGATGTGAATGGCTCGCAGCGTCTTGAAGTGCTGCTGACTCCAGAAGAGGAGACGGCGGGCGAGTTGTGACACAATGAGAGCACAGACCGCCTTGGTGGTTGACATATGCTACCATTGCCGTGTTGTCTGTCTGAACTAACACGTGCTTGCCCTGGATCAATGGCCGAAACCTCCGCAGGGCAAGCAGAATTGCCAACAACTCAAGGCAGTTGATGTGCCAATGCAGTCGCGGGCCCATCCACAGGCCGGTGGCTGCATACCCATTGCAAACAGCACCCCAGCCCGTTTTGGAGGCGTCTGTCATGACCACGACGTGCCTGGAGACCAGTTCTAGAGGAACACCTGCCCGTAGAAACGGGAGGTTGGTCCAAGGGCTGATAAGACGGTGACAGACCGGCGTGATGACCACGCGATGTGTCCCGTGGCGCCATGCCCATCTCGGGACTCGAGTCTGGAGCCAGTGCTGAAGCGGCTTCATATGCATCAACCCGAGCGGGATGGCCACCGCCGAGGATGCCATATGCCCCAGGAGCCTCTGAAAAAGTTTCAGTGGAACAGCTGTTTTCTGTTTGAATGCCTTCAAACAGGCCAGCACCGACTGGGCGCACTCGTTCGTAAGGCGCGCTGTCAAGGAGACTGAGTCCAACTCCAAACCGAGAAAAGAGATGCTCTGAACCAGGAGGAGCTTGCTCTTTTCCCAGTTGACCCGAAGCCCTAGTCGGCTGAGGTGTGAGAGCACCAGGTTGCTGTGTGCACACAACATGTCTCGAGAGTGAGCTAGGATTAGCCAGTCATCGAGATTGAGAATCGTTGAGAATGCGAATGCCCACCTCCCTTAACTGGGCAAGGGCAGCCTCTGCGACCTTCGTGAAGATGCGAGGAGACAGGGACAGGCCGAAAGGGAGGACTTTGTACTGATACGCCTGACTCTCAAATGCAAACCGCAGGAAGGGTCTGTGTCGAGGAAGGATTGAGACGTGGAAGTACGCATCCTTCAGGTCTACCGCCGCGAAACAATCTTGATGCCAGACACTCGCCAGAATGCGTTTTTGCGTCAGCATCTTCAACGGGATTTTGTGTAAGGCCCGGTTCAGTACTCGCAGGTCTAAGATTAGCGGCAACCCACCGCCTTTTTTTCGGTACAATGAAGTAGGGGCTGTAAAATCCCTTCTTCATCTCGGCTGGAGGGACAGGTTCTATCACGCCCTTCCGTAGGAGGGTAGCAATCTCCGCGCGCAAGGTAGCAGCGTTTTCACTCTTGATCAAGGTGAAGTGAATACCGCTGAACCTGGGTAGGCGCCTGGCAAACTGAATTGCGTAGCCGAGTCGGACGGTCCAGATCAGCCATCGCGATGGGTTGTAAAGCGCAAGCCACGCGTCCAATTTCCGTGCAAGGGGGACCAAGGGGACAACGTCGTTGGACATACCGGCAGGTGGGGCCTCACGGCGGGGTGGAGCTCGTGGTGCCACACCACGTCGTGTCCGTGCTGAGTCTAGGGACATTGAAGCACTTACCTGGCTCCTTGTGACCACCCTCAGAACAGCCTGGGATGGGGGAGGAAGAGGCATGTCCTCGTAACCCGTGGAGACTGCCACATCGGGGGTGGCTGTGTGCCACAGCTGGGTGCTCAGGGGTGGAAAGACCACCGCTAGAGCGCCAATCCTGCAAGAAAAAACCTGTGGACGTGATCAGTCGTGATGACGACTGTGCACACCGGGTATGTGACCCAGGGAGGAAGGAAGCCGCTCTTTTGCTGAACTGTTGGGTACCGCAGCCACTTGGGCATGCGACGAAATCAAACAAAAGGCAACAAAAGATTTTCCGCCCGGCCCTCCACCGGGGTATGGAGTGGTCTTCTTACCAGCTCCAGGTGAGTGGGTTCCTTCGTCCCTGGGTCACCCGTCTCAGGGGCGCAGGGACGACGTGAGCCTACAGGGCTTGGACGGGAGCTTAGGGCGTCCGCGCCAGGTGGCGGCGCTCTGCGGGCATAGGTGCACCACGAGTGCCTTATCCACCGGGGGAATCGGCATATAGCCCTTGGCCGCCCTGCCATCGAGGGTAGTGAGTGCGGGGGAACTGCGGAATCAGGGCCGGGCAGTAAAAGGTGCCTCCCATGATTTCGTCAGCTCCTCGTGTACTTCCGGGAAGAATGGCACTGGAGCGGGGCGTGGCTGCTTTGAGCGGCGCCGAGAGCCCAGGAACCAATCATCAAGCCATAAGGGTTCAGGGGAGAGCGGAGGGTTCCACTCTAACCCGATGCTCACGGCCGCCAGGAAAGCATGTCCGTCATTTTGACATCAGCCTGTGACTGGGCAATCGTCCCCGAGGGGGGAAGCCCAGCTGAGGCTTCTGCGTCTGACTGGACAAGCCCGCTCTCTGATGCTGCACTCGAGAGCTCATCATCTTCGCGGGCTCCGAACAAGAAGCCAGACTTGCCGTGAGACGAGCTGGCGAACTCATCCGGAAGCCCGATTGGGGCGGACGAGTGTGCTGGGGAATGGGAGGTCCATGGGGGCATACCCGGCGGAGACGATCCCTTTGGGGTCCCCAAATCGCCCCCAGTGCTAGCCGCGCTGGCCTCATACCCATAGGTAGAAGGATCAAAGCGGGGAGCCGCTTTTCTTACGAAAGCAAGCCGCGACCACAACGTTGCCATGGTCATGTTCTCGCAGTGAGAACATGAACCATCCACAAACGCTGCCTCCGTGTGGGTCGGACCCAGACACGAAAGACAGCGATCATGACCATCCGAAGTTGAGAGATAACGACCGCAACCAGGAATAACACACAATCGGAAAGGCATCTTTAAAAAGACGCGTCTTTAAAAAGACATTCCGTCTGTGCCGCTCTTTTAGAGAAATATATACTCTTTTAGAGGAAAAAAGCTCTTTCAGAAAACATACTCTCTTCTTTTCTGCCAAAGCGCCCAGGGGCGTTCTCTGCAGTGCACCAGTGCAGAGGAGGGAGAAGCCACTGAAATGCGCCGTCAGATCCAGCAGATGTGAATGAACAGTAGAATTCAGCTCAATGAGCATGACTGTTCGGCTCCGAAGAGAAAATCTGAATGAGTGGTTGCATACCAGCTCCTTTTATACCCGTATGTCCGGGGGAGTGGCATGCAAATACCACTCGCCAATTTTCATTGGCCTTTTATCAAAGACCAGAGGTGTCTCGGGCTCCCAAGAGTGACCTCTAGTGTCACTACATTGACACAACGTCGAGTGAGTGACAGACAGGGAACAACAAGGCATTTCCATCTGCAGAACTTCCAAAGTTCTTCCATTTAAAATTAGAATTATGGAGGCCACTGTGCACTTGGGAACCTTCAATGCAGCCAAATTTTTTTTGTAGACTTCCCTAGATCTGTGCCTTGACACAATCCTGTTTCTGAGCAATGCATGCAGTTCCTTTGACCTCATGGCTTGGGTTTTGCTCTGATATGCATTTTCAGCTGTGAGACCTTATATAGACAGGTGTGTCTTTCCAAATCATGTCCAATCAATTGAATTTGCCACAGGTGGACTCCAATCAAAGTGTAGAAACATCTCAAAGATGATCCAGAGAAATGAGATGGACCAGAGCTAAATTTTAAGAGTCATGGCAAAGGGTCTGAATACTTTTTCTTTGTAATAAATTTGCAAAGTTATCAAAAATCTGGTTTTTGCTTTGTCATTATGGGGTATGGAGTGTTCATTGATGTGAAAAATAAATATATAAAATAATTTAAAACATTTTAGCATAAGGCTGCAACATATCAAACTGTGAAAAAAAATGAAGGGGTCTGAATACTTTCTGAATTATCTGAGTTACCGTAGACTTTGTCAGCTCAAACCAGTCTGGCCATTCTCTGTTGACCTCTCTCATCAAGGCATTTCTGTCCACAGAACTGCTGATCACTGGATGTTTTTTGGCACCATTCTGAGTAAATTCTAGAGACTGTTGCGTGTGAAAATCCCAGGAGATCAGCAGTTACAGAAATACTCAAACCAGCCCACCTGGCATCAACAGTCATGCCATGGTCCAAATCCCTGACATCACATTTTGTCCCCATTCTGATGGTTGATGTGAACAATAACTGAAGCTCCTGATCCATATATGCATGATTTTATGCACTGCACTGCTGCCACATGATTGGCTAATTAGATAATTGCATGGATGATTGTTGGTGCCAGACAGGCTGGTTTAAGTATTTCTGTAACTGCTGATCTCCTGGGATTTTCACACACAACAGTCTGTAAAATTTACTCTGAATGGTGCCAAAAACAAAAAACATCCAGTGATCGGCAGTTCTGTGGACTGAAATGCCTTGTTGATGAGTGAGAATGGCCAGACTACGGTAACTCAGATATCCGCTCTGTACAATTGTGGTTTGAAGAATACCATCTCAGAATGCTATTCTGAGATGTGGGTTGTCGCTGTTTTGGTGGCAGGAGGGGGACCTACACAATATTAGGCAGGTGGTTTTAATGTTGTTGCTGATCAGTGTATATATATATATATATATATATACAGGTGCATCTCAATAAATTAGAATGTCGTGGAAAAGTTCATTTATTTCAGTAATTCAACTCAAATTGTGAAACTCGTGTATTAAATAAATTCAATGCACACAGACTGAAGTAGTTTAAGTCTTTGGTTCTTTTAATTGTGAAGATTTTGGCTCACATTTAACAAAAACCCACCAATTCACTATCTCAAAAAATTAGAATATTTTGACATGCCAATCAGCTAATCAACTCAAAACACCTGCAAAGGTTTCCTGAGCCTTCAAAATGGTCTCTCAGTTTGGTTCACTAGGCTACACAATCATGGGGAAGACTGCTGATCTGACAGTTGTCCAGAAGACAATCATTGACACCCTTCACAAGGAGGGTAAGCCACAAACATTCATTGCCAAAGAAGCTGGCTGTGCACAGAGTGCTGTATCCAAGCATGTTAACAGAAAGTTGAGTGGAAGGAAAAAGTGTTGAAGAAAAAGATGCACAACCAACCGAGAGAACCGCAGCCTTATGATTGTCCAGCAAAATCGATTCAAGAATTTGGGTGAACTTCACAAGGAATGGACTGAGGCTGGGGTCAAGGCATCAAGAGCCACCACACACAGACATGTCAAGGAATTTGGCTACAGTTGTCATATTCCTCTTGTTAAGCCACTCCTGAACCACAGACAATGTCAGAGGCGTCTTACCTGGGCTAAGGAGAAGAAGAACTGGACTGTTGCCCAGTGTTCCAAAGTCCTCTTTTCAGATGAGAGCAAGTTTTGTATTTCATTTGGAAACCAAGGTCCTAGAGTCTGGAGGAAGGGTGGAAAAGCTCATAGCCCAAGTTGCTTGAAGTCCACTGTTAAGTTTCCACAGTCTGTGATGATTTGGGGTGCAATGTCATCTGCTGGTGTTGGTCCATTGTGTTTTTTGAAAAGCAAAGTCACTGCACCCGTTTACCAAGACATTTTGGAGCACTTCATGCTTCTTTCTGATGACCAGCTTTTTAAAGATGCTGATTTCATTTTCCAGCAGGATTTGGCACCTGCCCACACTGCCAAAAGCACCAAAAGTTGGTTAAATGACCATGGTGTTGGTGTGCTTGACTGGCCAGCAAACTCACCAGACCTGAACCCCATAGAGAATCTATGGGGTATTGTCAAGAGGAAAATGAGAAACAAGAGACCAAAAAATGCAGATGAGCTGAAGGCCACTGTCAAAGAAACCTGGGCTTCCATACCACCTCAGCAGTGCCACAAACTGATCACCTCCATGCCACGCCGAATTGAGGCAGTAATTAAAGCAAAAGGAGCCCCTACCAAGTATTGAGTACATATACAGTAAATGAACATACTTTCCAGAAGGCCAACAATTCACTAAAAATGTTTTTTTTATTGGTCTTATGATGTATTCTAATTTGTTGAGATAGTGAATTGGTGGGTTTTTGTTAAATGTGAGCCAAAATCATCACAATTAAAAGAACCAAAGACTTAAACTACTTCAGTCTGTGTGCACTGAATTTATTTAATACACGAGTTTCACAATTTGAGTTGAATTACTGAAATAAATGAACTTTTCCATGACATTCTAATTTATTGAGATGCACCTGTATACACTGGTGGCCAAAAGTTTAGAATAATGTACAGATTTTGCTCTTATGGAAAGAAATTGGTACTTTTATTCATCAAAGTGGCATTCAGTTGATCACAATGTAAAGTCAGGACATTAATAACGTGACAAATTACTATTACAATTTGAAAAAAATGTTCAGACCTTCTTAAACTACTTCAAAGAGTTCTCATCAAAAAATCCTCCACTTGCAGCAATGACAGCTTTACAGATCCTTGACATTCTAGCTGTCAGTTTGTCCAGATACACAGGTGACATTTCACCCCACGCTTCCTGTAGCACTTGCCATAGATGTGACTGTCTTTTCGGGCACTTCTCACGCACATTACAGTCTAGCTGATCCCACAAAAGCTCAATGGGGTTAAAATCCATAACACTCTTTTCAAATTATCTGTTGTCCAATATCGGTGTTTCTTTGCCCACTCTAACCTTATATTTTTGTTTTTCTGTTTCAAAAGTGGCTTTTTCTTTGCAATTCTTCCCATAAGGCCTGCACCCCTGAGTCTTCTCTTTACTGTTGTACATGAAACTGGTGTTGAGCGGGTAGAATTCAATGAAGCTGTCAGCTGAGGACATGTGAGGCGTCTATTTCTCAAACTAGAGACTCTGATGTACTTATCCTCTTGTTTAGTTGTACATCTGGCCTTGTACATCTCTTTCTGTCCTTGTTAGAGCCAGTTGTCCTTTGTTTTAGAAGACTGTAGTGTACACATTTGTATGAAATCTTCAGTTTTTTGGCAATTTCAAGCATTGTATAGCCTTCATTCCTCAAAACAATGATTGACTGACGAGTTTCTAGAGAAAGCTGTTTCTTTT
Organism: Myxocyprinus asiaticus; assembly: GCF_019703515.2. Classification (NCBI taxonomy): domain Eukaryota; kingdom Metazoa; phylum Chordata; class Actinopteri; order Cypriniformes; family Catostomidae; genus Myxocyprinus; species Myxocyprinus asiaticus. Next base: position 39,327,420 of record NC_059373.1, read on the forward strand.
TTGCCATTTTTGGCCTAATATTGACCTTAAGACATGCCAGTCTTTTGCATACTGTGGCAACTCAAAAACAAACACAAAGACAATGTTAAGCTTCATTTAACGAACCAAATAGCTTTCAGCTGTGTTTGATATAATGGCAAGTGATTTTTCTAGTACCAAATAATCAATTTAGTATGATTACTCAAGGATAAGGTGTTGGAGTGGTGGCTGCTGGAAATGGGGCCTGTCTAGATTTGATCAAAAATGACTTTTTTCAAATAGTGATGGTGCTGTTTTTTACATCAGTAATGTCCTGACTATACTTTGTGATCAGTTGAATGCCACTTTGGTGAATTGAAGTGCCAATTTCCTTTCGAAACAGCAAAATCTGTACATTATTCCAAACTTTTGGCCACCAGTGTGTGTGTGTGTGTGTGTATATATATATATATATATATATATATATATATATATATATATATATACAGAGAGAGAGAGAGAGAGAGAGAGAGAGAATTATAACACAACCTAAATAAATGCACATGAAGGATAGTTCACCCAAAAATGAAAGTTCTCTCATGATTCTCCTGGCATCCCAGATGTTTATGACTTTTTTCTTGTGCAGAACACAAATGAAGATTTTTAGAAGAATATCTCAGCTCTGTAGTTTTTATTTTTATTTTTTATCATAAATTCTCCTCCCTGCCTAGTAGGGGGCAATATGCATGAAGAAGAAGGAGAAAGTGAAAGTGAAGGAAAAATGACTGAAATATTGATCTGTTTCTCATCCACACCTACACTATATTGCCAAAAGTATTCGCTCACCCATCCAAATAATTGAATTCAGGTGTTCCAATCACTTCCATGGCCACAGGTGTATAAAATGAAGCACCTAGGCATGCAGACTGCTTCTACAAACATTTGTGAAAGAATAGGCTGCTCTCAGGAGCTCAGTGAATTCCAGCATGGTACTGTGATTAGGATGCCACCTGTGCAACAAGTCCAGTCGTGAAATTTCCTCGTTACTAAATATTCCACAGTCAACTGTCAGTGGTATTATAACAAAGTGGAAGCGATTGGGAATGACAGCAACTCAGCCACGAAGTGGTAGGCCACGTAAAATGACAGAGCGGGGTCAGCGGATGCTGAGGCGCATAGTGCGCAGAGGTCGCCAACTTTCTGCAGAGTCAATCCCTACAGACCTCCAAAGTTCATGTGGCCTTCAGATTAGCTCAAGAACAGTGCGTAGAGAGCTTCATGGAATGGGTTTCCATGGCCGAGCAGCTGCATCCAAGCCATACATCACCAAGTGCAATGCAAAGCGTCGGATGCAATGGTGTAAAGCACGCTGCCACTGGACTCTAGAGCAGTGGAGACGCGTTCTCTGGAGTGATGAATCACGCTTCTCCATCTGGCAATCTGATGGACGAGTCTGGGTTTGGCGGTTGCCAGGAGAACGGTACTTGTCTGACTGCATTGTGCCAACTGTGAAGTTTGGTGGAGGGGGATTATGGTGTGGGGTTGTTTTTCAGGAGCTGGGCTTGGCCCCTTAGTTCCAGTGAAAGGAACTCTGAATGCTTCAGCATACCAAGAGATTTTGGACAATTCCATGCTCCCAACATTGTGGGAACAGTTTGGGGATGGCCCCTTCCTGTTCCAACATGACTGCACACCAGTGCACAAAGCAAGGTCCATAAAGACATGGATGAGCGAGTTTGGTGTGGAAGAACTTGACTGGCCTGCACAGAGTCCTGACCTCAACTCGATAGAGCACCTTTGGGATGAATTAGAGTGAAGACTGTGAGCCAGGCCTTCTTGTCCAACATCAGTGTCTGACCTCACAAATGCGCTTCTGGAAGAATGGTCAAAAATTCCCATAAACACACTCCTAAACCTTGTGGAAAGCCTTCCCAGAAGAGTTGAAGCTGTTATAGCTGCAAAGGGTGGGCCGACGTCATATTAAACCCTACGGATTAAGAATGGGATATCACTTAAGTTCATATGCTTCTAAAGGCAAATGAGCGAATACTTTTGGCAATATAGTGTATCATATCGCTTCAAAAGATATGGATTTAACCACGAGAGTCATCCGGAGTACTTTTATGTTGCCCTTTATGTTGATTTTGGAGCTTCCAAATTTTGGCACCCATTCACTTGCATTTATTGGACCCATAGAGCTGAGATATTCTTCTAAAAATCTTTGTTTGTGTTCACCAGATGGAAGAAAATCATACACATCTGGGATGGCATGAGGGTGAGTAAATGATGAGAGAATTTTTGGGTAAACTAACCTTTTAAGAAGACAGTGATGACCCTTTGATTAAAACAATTGCTAGTGAATGTATTCAATTCATCAGTAGGTCAAAGAGATAGGGGTAAACCAGCCCTTTCACTTGAGACTTCACACAAGTCATACGAACTACAACACAGAGAGACTGTATCACCTAGATTTCATGTATAGAGAGACTGTGTCTGTTCCACGAACTACCAAACAAAACCTTTAAATCTTTCAGGAATTTTTATTTTTATTTATTTTTTTATTGATCTTAAAGGAATAGTTCACCCAAAAATGAAAATTCTCTCATTATTCACCTACCCTGATGCCATCCAAGATGTGTATGACTGTCTTTTTTCAGCAGAACACAAATTAAGATTTTTAGAAAAATGTTGAATCTCTGTAGGTAAAAAGGTGATGGCTGCTGGGTATTTGATGGTCCAAAAGTCAAATTTAGGCAGCATAAAAGTAACCACACGACTCCAGTCGATCAATTAATGTCTTCTGAAGAAAATCGATAGGTTGATGTAAGAAATAAATTGATAATTAAAACGTTTTTAACTTTAAATCGTTGCTTCCAGCCAGCGCTGAGATGCTGTTTGAAATTAACTAACTCTCACGTAATGTTCGTTCCTTTGTTGTGTACAAAGCGTGCACTTCCAACTTCTTGCATGAATGCGCCATATCGCTTACGTCACTGATGCACTGACTGCTGGCAGGAAGTGATTTTTTAAAGTTTTAAATATCAATTTGTTTCTTACACCAACCTATCGATTTGCTTCAGAAGACATTAACTGATCCACTGGAGTCGTGTGGATTACTTTTATGCTGCCTAAATTTGACTTCTGGACCGTCAAATATCCAGCAGCCTGATGGCACCCATTTACCTATAGAGATCTTTCTAAAAATCTTAATTTGTGTTCTGCTGAAGAAAGACATCTTGGATGGCATCAGGGTAAGTGAATAATGAGAGAATTTTCATTTTTGGGTGAACTATTCCTTTAAACTAGGAAATGAAAAACAAAAATAGATAAAAATATAAACAATTAATACATTTTGGGCTGTTAAACATTAGATCTCTTTCATCCAATACACAGCTGTAAATTAAATGATTAAAGATCATTGTCTGGATGTGCTTTGTTTGACAGAAACCTGACTGAATATATTAGTTTAAATGAGGCTACTCCCCCAGGTTATTGTTATAAACATGAACCTCATCTGAGAGGTCGAGGAAGTGTTGCTACAATTTACAATGATGTTCTTGGTGTTACTCAGAGGTCAAGAAGATACAAGTTTAATTCATTTGAAGTGATCATTCTTAATGTGACATTGACAGATATAAATAAAAAATCTCAATCGTCTTTTGGTCTTGCAACATTATATAGATCACCAGGGCCATATTCTGATTTCCTTAGAGAATTTGCTGATTTTCTGTCAGATCTAGTAGTTACTGTGGATAGAGCTTTAATAGTTGGAGACTTTAACATTCACATAGATAATGAAAATGAGAAACTGGGATTATAATTTATTGATATTCTCAAATCTGTTGGGGTCAGACAAAATGTGACAAGACCACTCATTGCCATAAACATACACTAGATTTAATTCTGTCACATGGAGTTAATGTTGATAATATAGCAATTTTGCTGCAGAGCGATGACATCTCAGATCCTTACCTCTTTTGCATGTTGCGCTTAGCTGAGGTCACTCAATCAACAACACATTTTCTATTGGGAAGAACTATTCTTTCAGCCACTAAAGATAGCTTCACTAAAAGCTTCAATAATCTTCCATATCTGTCCCAAATACACAGTAAGCCAAACAGTTCAGAACAACTTTATGTAGTCAAGTAAAACATAGAAAGAATATTCTCTAGCACAGTGGTTCTCAAACCAATGGTACACGGAACCCAACACGACCCAGGATATTTACATTGAAAAAAAAAAATTGTATTCAAATGTTTTCCATGTTTTATTTCTAATGTATGATTACAATTGTAATATATCTTTAAGATAGCCCACCTTTTTCTTTTTTTACATCGGTAGTGCAGGATGTGAATAGGTAATGTTCTCTTTGCGCGCGGCTGCGCTGATGTCTCTGTGCGCACACCACAATATTATTCCCATGCAGAAAACAGAATGCGATTGAGGCAAGATATCATTCCGTTTATTTTACACATTCTCAGACTTCCATAAAGTCTATAATCTTAAATAGTGCTTTTGACTAAAGACATTGGGTTGTATTTGGCTGTATTTTATTTTTGATTTCACTGGAAGATTGCTTGGATGAGGGATAGAGAAATGGAGTGCACGTCTGACAGCTGTGTGCAAGGCAGCACTATGTGACGAACATTGCCGCTATGCCACTTTTGGCCGAGTCTGCCTATGACTAGAGGGAAGGAAAATACTTAGTTTGACAAGTTTTAAAGTTAACGACTTGTAAGGGCATGATTCAGAATAAAATTAACCTCAGATAGCTTACTGCAGCTGCTGTTTTCATAGATCACATGCACATTATCACATATTTTTAAGGGTGATGCTAGCTGCATAATTTTAGAGGGGCTGAGATTAAATACAGAGTCTAGCAATGCCTAAGCTCCAAATTTCTAAATATATATATAGTAGTTTGTTTGAACTGGATTGCAAAACTTCTAAATGTTAATATGGCATGTTTGATTTTAGAAACACACTCTTGCTGATTGTGTAAACTACAGGAATATTGATATTAATCAAATATGGCATTGTGTATGTTGCTCACAATTCTTAAGACTCTGCTAAAAATGTATATCTGCCAAATGATGAAAAAATATTTGAGTAAACATTGGTGGTGACTCGGTGGTACTTGAATGTTCTGATTTGATCAAAGGTGGTACTTGGCCTAAAAAGTTTGAGAAGCACTGCTGTAGCACTCTAGATAGTGTCGCCCCACTTCGATTAAAGAAGGTTAAAGAGAAAAGCCCCACACAATACAATGATCACACTCATGTTTTCAAGAGAGCAGCTTGGAAAATGGAATGCAAGTGGAAGAGAACAAACTTAAAGGTATTTCACGGTGCACGGAGGGATAGTGTCTGTAGCTACAGACAGGCTATAGAAGCTGCCAGGTCTGCATATTTGAGCAAACTCATAGAAAATAACCACAACAATCCTAGATGTTTATTCAGAACTGTGGGTAAATTAAGGTAAGAAGCTTCGACTGAACCAGATATTCCATCGCAACACAACAGTAATGACTATATAAATTCATTTACAAATAAAATTTAGACCATCTGGAGGAAAATTGGAAGTATGCAACCATCTGTAACAACATCTCAGAAGACAGTGGCTCCTAGTATTCTTAACGCTCAACTCCAGAACCACCGTAGAATAATGCTACGTTGGGAATTTCATATGTGGTCAGAAATCATAAATACTGTACATGATGTTGTGTGCGATCAAGTGATTTTAGTAGGAACGAATGTCCCTGTTTTGCTACTTTAAAACCAGTTGTAGCCAAGACCAGCTCATCCGAGTCCAAGTCAAATTTAGACCAGAGAGGGTCGAGTCCAAGTCAAGACCAAGACCAAAAGAGGCCAATATTGAGACCAGACTCATATATGCTTAAAGGGATAGTTCACACAAACATGAAAATTCTCTCATCATTTACATCCCAGATGTGTATGACTTTCTTTCTTCTGCAGAACACAAATGAAGATTTTTAGAATAATATTTCAGCTCTGTAGGTCCATACAATGCAAGTGAATGGTGACCAGACCTTTGTAGCTCCAAAAATCACATAAAGGAAACAAAAAAGTAATAAACCATGGAAAAATAAACCACGACCAATAGATTAACACAAATTTCATAAATTTTTGTTTCATAAAACGGCTACAACAGTGATTGTCAGAGACTTAATTTGATTTTCCACAGTATTTTCATAATTTGGACATCCAAACTTCAGATGCAGGAACTGAGTTTGGACTTTGCGTTGAAAATAGACATGGTTTTGAAACGTCTTAGCGCAATTACCTGTTTCTCAGGAACATAGCCAATCACGCTTTGTGTCACTTCATTAACACAATACACTCACAGTTTGTGCACATACACCCACAGATAGCGCAAACGCTCCCACCCACACCCACTTGCGCTTTCCACTCGCACAAAAATTGCACTTAGAATTAGAGGCATCAAGATAATTGGATACAAAAATTTGATTATTTTGCCATGTGGGGGAATTATCGGCATAGAAATCATAACAAGCAAATTATACAGTGGTCTATATAAAATAAAATCTTTTCAATAATTTTATTCTTTTTAATAAATGTATTCTTAATATTCAGTATATAACAAAAAATATTTATATATATATATATATATATATATATATATATATATATATATATATATATATATATATAAACATCCAGCCATAAAATATTAAAATAAATAGCCGTAATCTCTCTCTCCTGCATGCATACACTGCGTGGGCATGTTTGGATTAAACGTCATTTTATACAGGCCAAATTAGTTTATTTTAATTATTTGTTTTTTAATTACAAATCTGCTTGTCAGTCAGAACCCTGCAGCATCAAATCTATATGAATACATTATTTCAAACAATAATTTAGTGAAGATTTGGAAACAACTGAGAAACATATTTTTTAACTCTAATAATGTTTTCCTTGTATCTGGATTAACCGTGCATGTATATGTTGTAATTATATATAGTTGTCTTAAAGGCTTTCAGCATGTCACTGAAATTAACCGGTTATTAACTGGTTACCAACATTTAAACATAACGTTTTCACTCTGGTACAATTGAAAGGGACTTTGTTCACATTTTGTTTAGTTATGCAAAAAAAAAAAAATAAATAAATAAATATATATATATTTCGTTTTCCGTTCTTTGGAACGTTTTCAGTGCCTGCTCCTGCGCGAGATGCTGAGAACAGCGATACGCAGCACAGTGGTCAACAATGTCCATCCTGCAGATGTTTAAATAGAAAAACAACTGTTCGGTGTGAACGGCCCCGCATTCACCTGACACAGCACCAGTTGAAGATTCTCAAAGTTACCTCTCGATTCAGACTTTTGCTAAACCATTTGACCAAATAAAAATTTGTTCTCAAGACCGAGTCCGGTTAAAGTTTCTGGTCAAAATTCAGAGTTTCCCACTATTAATTACAACTTTGTGGTTCCGTTCATGTGTGCTCAACTAGTAATTAACATTTTTATTGATTCATGTGCATATGACAGTGAAAAAAAACCCTCAACACATATATAATGAATCAACATTTTACATTTAAACCCTATTAATACAATCCCACCCTGACACCTAACGAACACCCCTGTGGTCCCACATAACACACACACAATCCAAAAAAAAAAATAAATAAATAAATATATATATATATATATATATATATATATATATATATATATATATATACACAAATAAATAAAATAATAAACATACATGATTAAACTACACTCTCCACATCCCCTCCCTGAGATTCCCCCCAAAAAACTAAATATTTGCCCCATTTTTTAGCAAATAAGTCCCTCAACCCCAGCCTTCTACTTACCGCCTCTTCAAATGCAGCTACCCTCCCCATTTCCACACACCACTCCGAAAAAGAAGGTGCTCCATTTGACTTCCAACCCCTTAAAATTACTTGCCTGCCGATCATGAGACTGGTCATAACCCAATTTTTTATATGATTGTCCCCTATATGCATGACCGCCCCATCACCCAAAATACAGAGTCTGGGACAAAGCAAAACCTGAGTGTTCAAAACGTCGCACAAATACCTCTGAACCCTTAACCAAAACTCCTGGATCTTAACACACCCCCAAAAGACATGGGAAGTGTCTCCAACTTCTGACTGGCATCGCCAGCAAGTGGGTGTGTCTTTAAGACCAAGCCTATATAATCTAGAGGGGGTCCAATAAAATCTATGTAAAATCTTAAATTGCATAAGGCGAACCCTTGCATTATACAGACTTGACATTTTTAAGAATCTTAGTCCACACTCCATCCTGCAATACCAAATTCAAATCTTTTTCCCATACTCTCTTGAGAGAAGTCAAGGCTCCATCCCCCAGACTCTGAATTAGTAGGGAGTAATACACCGATGCTTTATGGCCTTTTCCAAAAGCAGCAATCACCTCTCCCAAAGCACCTGCCGCTTTAGGGGGGTGCGTACCACTCCCAAAAATAGTGCAGAGTAGGTGGCGAAGCTGTAAATACTTATAAAACTGAGATCTGGGAATGCCAAAATGTTGAACCAAATTTTCAAAAGGTCTCAATACTCCACCCTCATATAGGTCACCAAGTGCATTAACCCCCCTCACAATCCAATCTGACCAACAGAAAGGGGACTTATTAATACATAGTTTAGGGTTCTGCCATATGCTTGAGGCAACATTTAAATAAATATCAGAATTAAACACTCTGGACACTTTTATCCATATCGAGTGCAAATGCAAAATAACGGGGTGCGACTTAACCTCTCTGGCTAATTTGATTGAAAGGCTATGCAGTGGCGAGATAGGGGCAAGAACTTCCTTTTCAATACAAAACCAGGGAGGAGCTCTCTCAGGTGGATGGGACCAATGATCCAAATGTCTAAGACCGAACGCAAAATAATAAAACAAAATCTTGGGTAGGCCTAGCCCACCTTTGTCAATTGGCCTATGTACCTTATTGAAATTTAACCTGGGGCGCTTACCATTCCAAATAAAGGACTTCACTATGCTATCAAATTGCTTGAAATAAGAGAGGGAGACATCTACAGGGAGAGACTGAAGCAGGTAGTTGAATTTTGGAATACAATTCATTTTAATAACATTAACCTTCCCAATCATCGATAAATGTAATGAAGCCCACCTGCTGACATCGCTCGAAAACCTTTTTATTTAAGGGTCAAATTTAACTCTAACTAAATCAGACAAATTTGCTGGGAATAAAATGCCCAAATACTTAATGCCCTGTTTGGGCCACTGGAAGGCGCCCGGCTGGGCAGTACACTGGGCAGTACGCTGTCAGCGCCAAAGCTTCGGATTTAGACCAATTGACTTTGTATCCTGAGAACATGGAAAAGGAATTAATAAGTCTGTGGAGGCAAGGCATAGATCTAGTAGATTCAGAGACAAATAATAAAATATAATCTGCGTAAAGCAGAAGCTTATGCGCTACACCTCCCGCTGTCACCCCTGGAAAATCATCCTCCTTTCTTATTGCAGCTGCTAATGGTTCCAGGGCAAGACAGAACAATAATGGGGAAAGTAGGCAACCCTGTCGAGTGCCCCTATTCAGAGTAAAATAATCTGAAATTAACCCATTTGTTTGTACCGCTACTACAGGGTGTTTATAAAGTAACTTAATCCAACCAATAAATGTACTCCCGAACCCATACATTTCCAAAATCTTAAAAAGATAATCCCATTCTACCATACCAAACGCCTTTTCGGCGTCAAGTGAGATGGCAGCGACCAGAGATTGTTCATTCGCCACTGACCACATGATATTGATGAGACGCCTGATGTTATCAGAAGAGCTACGGCCCCGAATAAACCCTACCTGATCTATATGTATAAGAGATGTCATAACCTTACTTAATCGGTTAGCCAAAATTTTTGACAATATTGTTACATCTAGTTGGATCAAGGAAATTGGACGGTAACTTTTACACTCGCTTGGATCTTTGTCCTTTTTAAGAATTAGACTGATCCGGGCTTGTGTCATGGTTGGAGCAAGTTTTCTCTTCTTTAATGATTCAGTATAAACTTCTAACAAAAGTGGATGAAGATGTGGAACCATAAAGATCAATATAGAATTCTTTAAAGGCATTATTAATATCAGTGGCCGAGGTAAATATTTCACCACCTGCAGATTTCACTGAGGGAATAGTAGAAAAAACTCTCTCTGCTTTATATATCTAGCCAAAAGCTTCCCTGCTTTGTCACCCGACTCAAAGTATGACTGTCTTGCCCTGAATAACCAAAACTCCACTTTCCACGACAAAATAGTATTATATCTATATTTCAATCGGGTCAATTCTCTGAGGCCATCAGCTGACATACGGCGCTTCAGCTCTGCCTCGGCACTTTTAATATTTCCTTCCAACTCCACAAGTTCTCGTGCACTGGATTTTTTGATGAATGAGGCATACTGTATGATCCGGCCCCTTAGAACCGCTTTAAGTGCCTCCCAAGCCACGCTCACAGAGGATACTGAGGACCAGTTGGTCTCCATATAAACATTGATTTCAGTCTTTAACATTTGTTGGAAATCAGGATTTTGTAAAAGGGATACATTAAGGTGCCAACTATATGATTTCTTTTTCTCTATATGTGGCATCACCACTAAACTCACCAGGGCATGATACGAGACTAAAATGTTTCCAACTCAGCAATCAACAACAGATGAAATTAGGGATTTGGATATAAAAAAAAAAAATCTATTCTAGAATAAATCTTATGGACTGATGAATAAAATGTATAGTCCCTACCGGATGGGTTCAAAAGTCTCCAAATATCTGAAAGACCAAGATTTTTACACATCCTGTGAAGTGTCAGTGTTGTTCTAGGGGGTTTACACACTTTTGCTTCACTGTGATCAAGGACTGAATCCATCAAAATATTAAAGTCTGCTCCCAATATTATATCATGAGGGGTGCCAGCGGTTTGCAACATCCCTTCAAGATCTATAAAAAAGCCCTGATCATCAACGTTAGGTGCGTAAATATTAGCCAAAATCAGACTTTGCCCTTGAATTTCTGCTAAAACAATAATGACTCTTCCTAATTTATCTTTAATCTGTTTGAGAAATTTGAATTGTAAATGTTTATTAATCAATTTAATGACTCCCTTGCTCTTACTTGAGCCAACACTAAAGAAAACATGTCCACCCCATATCTTCCCAAATTTTTCAGCTTTCTGCGGAGAAAGATGTGTTTCTTGAAGAAACACTATATCATATTTCTTACGTTTAAGAAAAGTAATAACCTTCCTTCTTTTTATGGGGTGCCCCAACCCATTCACATTCCATGTGGAGAGAGATAGTACACTCATATTAACATTTGACATTTTGATATAATAAAAAAAATAAATTGTGTGTGAAAAACAAAGTTATGAAGACCACATTCCCCATTAGTGAAACAATCAACCCCCGAACATCCCCCGGAACAAAACAAACAGAAAAAAGAAAAACGTGTGCATTAACCCTGTGCACGAAAGCGCCAACCGGCGTCAATCCCTCTAAACTCAAAAGGTCCATGAACGCCCACGAGTCCCCATGACAACTTTGCCATCGGATTGCTCAATTTTGCCTCACAAATTTGTGAGGTAAAATTACATAACAGAAAATACTTTGTGAAATAAACCCAGTTAATAGGAAGCATGAACACAAAAAATGTGTAGATTCATTCACAGAACTGTCTCAAGGATGTGATCTTCCACAAAACAAATTTCAGCTGATATAAAACAGTTCAGAATCCTCAGACAGACAAACGAATCTTCAGTGAGCCGGCTGTTATGAGTTCAGCCGATGATGTAATCATTCCAATGTACCGTAAAAAAAAAAAAAAAAAAAAAAAAAACTCAACAAAAACTACAGCCACCAGGAGGAATAAGCACAAAGAATGAACAGATTAATCCACAGCTGTTCGAAAGGAATGTTATTCAACAGAACAAGCTCCAGCCGCTAGGCGGAACCAATACAAAAAGAAACAAAACCGGCATCCCGGTTCCCCGGATGATCGAGTCAATTCACTCGGAGGCTGCATAAAAGTATATACCATGACTTACACAATCCGTCAGCTTTATGAAAGACATCTTTTGTGTGAGCATGTAGATATTTTGCGGTCATCCGTAGTGTCCACTCTCAAACTGGCCAGGAACTTCAATGCAAAAGTAATCTTCCGTCAATGCAAAAGTTTCTTTAAGGAAAAGTGTTATTCACAAAACAAACTCCAGCCGTACGGCGGAGCCAACGCAAAAAACCCAAAATTTCGCCCAGCTTCCTCAAGAGTTAGGTACAGCGAGTCAGGCCTACTCACATGAGAAACATCCAATGGTTTACTCAGACACTGATTCTATAAAAGACATTGCCAGATTTGGACATGTAAATACTTTGCAACCGTTTTTCGTTTCTATTCTCAGTTTGGCAGGAAACATCAGAGTAAAACGAGATCTTTTTCTGAAGTAAGAGTTTCTTACATTCCTTGAACCAATCGCGTTTCTCTCTTGTCGAACTCACAAAGTCTGGGAACAAGAAAATATTATGGTTCTTCCAAGAAAGCTTCCCTTTGCTCCTCGCCTGGCGCAACACAGGATCTTTATCGGATGATCTCAGAAATCTGGCCAAAATCGATCTGGGTCTGTCTCCCTCAGCAGATCTGTGAGCTGGCACTCTGTGAGCTCGCTCGATTTCCAGCTTGTGGCCTGTTATGTTGAGCAGACTCAGGAAGAGCTCGTCTAGGAATTTCACCATATCTCTGCCCTCCTCATGCTCAGGAATTCCAACAATTCGAACGTTATTCCTGCGGCTTCTATTTTCAAGATCTTCAAGCTTTTCAAGGAGATGTTCCAAATCAACTTTGGTCGCGGGTGGATTAGCGGTTAATTCCCTCTCCGAAGATTCCAGAAAATTGATTCGTTTTTCAACTTCAGACACTCTTGTACCTAACTCAGAGGATTTTATTTCCATCGCCGTATTACAGGGAGATCCTCCAAGTCAGCAAGAATATTCGTCAACATCACCGACATGTCGGACAACTGATGCTGGATCACCTCTCCCGCCGCGCCATCCAAATCGAGTCCCCAGTCTGTAGGCCTGTCGGGGCTTTCATCCTGAACACGTAAGTGTCTTTTAATATCTCCAGAACCTGAGGATTAGACTTCTTTGCCATGTTTTGCAACAAAGGACAAATGTGTAACTGGGTGTATCAAATTACACCAGATTATAACATGAGAATAATCGAAAATTCAGCAAAGTGCGCAGAGCTCGTCGCTCACACGTCTGCTCCTTGCATGGCGTCACCCCAAAACCCCCATGTGTGTTCAACTAGTAAATACAATCATCACTATACCAGAATTGCTGTATGTTTCACGCTGCAGATTCAAAAGAGCCTGCTTATAAGAGTCATTCGTTTGGGAAACAAAATACACTGGTAGCGCTGTGTGTTTTTCGCTGTAGACCCGATCAATGAGGTGAAGATATTTCAACAAGTGCGATTGCTGCAATAATATAACTGACCTGTAAAAATGGATTCAGATTTATTTTCCATGTTAAAGGTGAAGTATGTAATTTCTGTACCACTGGAGGCACCAAAAAGAGTTGCAAATATATTTTGTTTTTAAACACTCCACCTGTCTTTAATTGGTCTGTGGTCTCTGCATATTGAACTGTGAAATATTTAATCTATTCGAAATATTATATCTAAACTAATGTAATATTGTAGATGTTATAGACTGTTTTCCTTATTGTGTTATGTGTTGTTTTATCTCAGTACACAAGAGGCCGATAGTTGCTTTTAAATGTTTGTACGATTTAACCCAATGGGCCCTCTCCATGACACGAGCAGAACAAATTTGTCTAACCTAAATTGTTCCATTCAACTCAGTGAAAACACTTTTTGCATTTACACACACACATTGTATTCTGCTGTTTCATGATTAAGGCCTAATGTGCTTAATTGGGACTACCCCATTCTTTTTGTCCTAAAAACAGAAAATGGGTGGTAGGAACATTTGGGAAAAACAGTCATTATTTTTGTTCCAATAATTACTAGTGTGCAATCCAACCAGAAAAACATACTAACTTTACCAAACATCATAGAGCAAAGAACTTTGGGCACAGAGAGTTCCAATGACTGACAGGTCAAAGGTTAAAAGGCTGCTTTAAAGACTCAGTTGATGATATTGCAATCACATTGAATGAATAATGCCAGTGTAACTGTGGGAAATATGGGTGGAAAGGACAGCCAAAGGCAGAGACAGAAAGTGCATTGGTGAAAGAGTGCAATTGTGGAGTTGTTGAGGGATAGAGAGCAGCAGACACTCATTAAAAGAACAATCATGATGGACAACTTCAAAACGTCATGATGGGTTGAAGCCACAATGGCATTCCCTCTGCAAGTGTATTCATTAACACTTCAAAGACTTCTGAGTGCTCATAGAAATTATAGATTTAACTCTGAGCTCAACCCTGGACGAAACCATAATGGACAGGAATGCTTTAAAAGAAATGAGCCAGCTAGAAATCTTGAGCTGAGCTTATAGTGCCATCTACAGATGCAAAGTAAATATTGCATGTGGTTTCATGGCACACCATTTGCAGTTGATATTCTGTATTGTATCCTTGCAAGGAAGTACTATGGCAGATGGTACTAGCTGTACTTTAATATATATCAGACCCTAAAATAATTATATTATCTATTCGTGTACCATGATATTTACATGGTTAATAGAAAATAACATGACATTATTATGGAAAATGCCCCCTCCTCCCCCAATATATATATATATTTCTTATATGTTATTAATTATTATATTAGTATAATTTTAATATATTATTTTTCTAAACATTTTATATAACATAAATATATAATGTACAGTATATATACACTACTGGTCAAAAGTTTAGGGTCACTTATTCTTTATTATTATTATTTTTCACATTTAAGGATAATAGTAAAGTCATCAAAACTATGGAATAACATAAATGGAACTATGGGAATTATGTTGTGACTAAACAAAATCCAAAATAAATCAAAACTGTGTTATATTTTAGCATCTTCAAAGTAGTCACCCTTTGCCTAGAATTTGCAGACATGTACTCTTGACATTTTCTCAACCAACTTCTTGAGGTATCACCCTGGGATGCTTTTTAAACAGTATTGAAGGAGTTCCCATCTATGTTGGGCACTTATTGGCTGCTTTTCTTTATTATTCGGTCCAAGTCATCAGTTTCAAAAACTTTTTTTATTTATTTTTAGTTTTATAATTAAATAAATGTATATGTTGGTACAATTATATTTCTGTCTACAAAACTAATTTCAAACATTTAAGCATACGCCTTCAGATCAAAAGATTTTTAAGATCATGAGAAACATTTCTGTCAAGTGTTTCAAAACTTTTGACCAGTGGTGTGTGTGAGTGTGTGTGTGTGTGTGTGTATATATATATATATCACACACACACACCATGAAGAAATTAATCAGTAAAAATCTAAAGTTAATGACGCATTCAAGGAACAATGATAGGTTTCATGCATCAGTACACAACTAAGTCATCTGTCATGTAAAACAAACCAAACAAATAAACCAAAAGATGTCACAGTTTCTATTTTTTATTAATAGAGACATGAATGTACATTTGATTCTTGAAAGACCTTTTTTGTATACATCTTTACATTAAAAAAAAACTATACAGCAGTGGAATAAAACAGATCTGTACTGGATCCTTTTATCACTGTAGTCATACTGTTGTGCTTTATAAAAACAGGATAGTGTAATACAATAATCACAATTAAACCAAATTTCAGACATCAGGAAGACAAGATATACAATACAATCAATCTATAGCATTTATCTATACAGTGCACAAGGCCTACAAAACAAAGTGTACCATACAACCAGCAGTGAAAATGAGTTCAAAACATTTTTACATTTACAGTGACTCCATGATGTAACATCAACATATGGTATAAAATTGTTCAATATACAGTGTTAAAATGTAATCTACAGAAGAAGGGTTAATCTGATGAAACTTTTTTCGGTCCAGGTCACATTTCACCTCAAAATGTTTTAAAATAAAATATTAAATTAATATTTTGCAAATAGAAATATAGAAGGGTACTTTAGGTACTCCATGATTTGAACATTGAAGATTTGTTGTAATATGACATTTTGTTTTAAATGATAATATATATTATATTAATCACATTTCCACAAGTATTTACACAGTTTTTGTTGTACTGCATTCAAGTTATGCTGATATTATAATTTTTTTTTATTGCATTACAGATATTTAAACTGAAAATAATGCCTGAACACATTATGCTAATGAGATATTAGGAGGATAAATGAGCTTAAATGTCTTAAGAATAGTGTCACAATGCAAAAAATTGTAATGGTCATAAATCTTTTCCTTTTTTTTCCAGATACATCATTTATGATTTATAGTATTATATTACCTGGACATGTTTTTGTGAGATTCACCCTCAAGCATTTAAAGTGAAGTGCTGTGTTGCTAAAAAAAAAAAAAAAGAATATTTTTATAAATATCTATACAAATATTGAAGACCTATCTATGTTAGAAAGTAATTTACAGTCAAATGCACATTATCAGGTTACCATGTATTACTGTCCTGAGAATGTCAAAGATGTGCTTTCAGAAAGACACATCAGTATGTGTTCAGCTGAGAAACAGAGAAATATTAGCTTTCAGTGTTACAAACATCTGTATAAACAGACTTTATTACTCTAGGGTCAGGGTACAAAAGTCCACATGTTGTACCAGTGTTAAGGCAAAAGGGGACAGCATATTCCATGAATCACACTCTCACACACACAGTCCCATTCACTCACCACTAAAACAGTTTGTTTATCACCAGTGTTGTAATTTCCATAAAATAATTATTGTTGTGTACATGTAAGTCTATTCTTGTGCACCATAAAGAAAATTAAAACAGCCCAAGCCACACAGTTCTATGTTGCCTTTTCCCTGAAATTCCCAGTAAACGGAGTGATCTGGTCACGAGGAATCAAGGGAACTCTTCAGAGGACTGGCAGTCCAAACCCGCTCCTCAACAGGGTGTGAGAAATGAATTACCTGCGTCCTGCATCACTTCCTCTTCCTCACTCGATAGCACTGAGTGACTGGCCTGGGCACTCATCAGTTTACACTGGAGGGTCATGGGTAATAGAGTGAGATGGAGGGCTTTCAGCCTGCAGTCCTAGAGGCAGCTTTTATCTGTCTGGGGCTTCCTCCACAGAGACGCTGGTTATGGCCGATGAAACCTGCATAGAAAGACACTTTTAAGTGTTAAAAATCTTTCCTCACAAAAGACAAGACCACATTTACATGCAAATCATTTTCCAAGTGTCCATATTTTGGTTAAAAGTTTTCCCCCCCAAAAAAAAAAAAAAAAAGGCTTACACGCTCCACAGCTATTGGGATATTCCTAGGTCTATATGATGTCAGTTTAAAAGGAAAGTAGTTGAATAAGCACAAGTTATTTCTTTCATATGGACATGCACTGCTTTGTGAGTGTAAATGATTGCGTGCGAAGGTGGGACAGTTGAAACTTGCATGGTACCATCAGAATAAAAACTCACTAATTAAACTATTCTAATGCAAAAAAAAAAAAAAAAAAGCATGTTAGTTATTTTTGCATTAAAAGTGCTGTTCTCTCACTTTCACATGGATGAGAGCGCTCTAGACAAAGAGAGAGTGAATACACATAGGCATTACAGGGTTCCCACTCTTTTCAATACATTATTTTCCAGCACTTTTTATGTGACTAACACTAGTAACATTTAACCACAATATAGCACGACATCATGAGATATACAGTACATCACTGCTTTTTTACAACCACACTAATCCATAAATTATTATTATTTTTTTAATTAATGGTGTATTAGAGTTCAATTTTACAAATCGGCATTGCTTTTTAGCATTGACGCAACACCTCTTAGTTATTTATGCTATATATATCTGGTATCATAAGAAGTATGTTTATAAATGTTTATGCAATCAATATTTTTTTCAGACTCAAAAAAATGCACAAATACATTCACTATATGTTTCACTCAAACAATTTCAAGGGTGACTAATCATTTGACATGAAATTTATGTCATTTTTCAAGCCTGAATTTTTTTTAATTGCAATTTTCATATAAAAATAAAATAAATGAATAAATAAAAAACCCAGGACAAGTGGGATCCCTGGTACAACACTTAAAGATGATTTAAGCAGAGTTTCTTGCTTGTTTTTATTTGTCAAAATGACAGACAGCATATTATATGTCAATGTTTTAAAAAAGGAAGGACGCTGAGAAAGATGGCGAGACGTGGCGCAACAGTCAAAGATATCCGTCTGGTGTGTGTTCACATAGGAAAACAATAAAAAAAATAAAAATAAAAAAACAGCATACATCGATCCAACACAAAATTAAAACCACCTGCCTAATATTGTGTGGGTCCCCTTCATGCTGCCAAAACAGCGCAACCCGCATCTCAGAATAGCATTCTGAGATTATATTCTTACCACCACAATTGTACAGAACGGTTATCTGAGTTACCGTTGACTTTGTCAGTTTGAAGCAGTCTGGCCATTCTCTGTTGACCTCTCTCATCAACAAGGCATTTCCGTCTGCAGAACTGCCCCTCACTGGATGTTTTTTGTTTTTGGCACCATTCTGAGTAAATTCTAGAGACTGTTGTGCATGAAAATCCCAGGAGATCAGCAGTTACAGAAATACTCAAACCAGCCCATCTAGCACCAACAATCATCCATGTGAATATCTAATCAGCCAATCATGTGGCAGCAGTGAAGTGCATAAAATCATTCAGATACGGGTCAGGAGCTTCAGTAATGCTCATATCAACCATCAGAATGGGGGAAAAAATGTGATCTCAGTGATTTTGATCGTGGTATGATTGTTGGTGTATATATACAGTTGAAGTCAGAAGTTTACATACACTTTGGTTGAAGTCATTAAAACTAATTTTTTAACCACTCCAGATTTCATATTAGCAAACTATAGTTTTGGCAAGTTGTTAAATACATTTACTTTGAGTAATTTTTCCATCAATTTTTTACAAACAGTTTGTTTCACTTTTAATTGACTATATTACAATTCCAGTGGGTTTCCAGAAGTTAACTGCCTTTAAGCAGCTTGGAAAATTCCAGAAAATGATGTCAAGCCTTTAGGCAATTAGCCAATTAGCTTCTGATAGGCTAATTGGCTAATTGGAGTCAATTGAAGGTGTACCTGTGGATGTATTTTAAGGCCTACCTTCAAACTAAGTGCCTCTTTGCTTGACATCATGGGAAAATCAAAAGAAATCAGTCAAGACCTAAAAAAATAAAAATAAATTGTGGACCTCCACAAGTCTGGTTCATCCTTGGGAGCAATTTCCAAACACCTGAAGGTACCACGTTCATCTATATAAACAACAGTACGCAAGTATAAACACCATGGGACCACACAGCCATCATACCGCTCAGGAAGGAGATGCATTCTGTCTCCTAGAGATGAATGTAGTTTGGTGCGAAAAGTCCAAATCAATGCCAGAACAACAGCAAAGGACCTTGTGAAGATGCTGGAGGAAATAGGTAGACAAGTATCTATATCCACAGTAAAACGAGTCCTATATCGACATAACCTGAAAGGCTGCTTAGCAAGGAAGAAGCCACTGCTCCAAAACCACCATAAAAAAGCCAGACTACAGTTTGCAAGTGCACATGGGGACAAAGATCTTACTTTTTGGAGAATTGTCCTCTGGTCTGATGAAACAAAAATCGAACTGTTGGACCATAATGACCATCGTTATGTTTGGAGGAAAAAGGCTCAGGATTGTAAGCCGAAGAACACCATCCCAACTGTGACGCATGGGGGTGGCAGCATCATGTTGTGGGGGTGCTTTGCTGAATAAGGAACTGGTGCACTTCACAAAATAGATGGCATCATGAGGAAGGAAAATTATGTGGATATATTGAAGCAACATGTCAAGACATCAGCCATGAAGTTAAAGCTAGGTCACAAATGGGTCTTCCAAATGGACAATGACCACAAGCATACCTCCAAAGTTGTGGCAAAATGGCTTAAAGACAACAAAGTCAAGGTATTGGAGTGGCCATCACAAAGCCCTGACCTCAATCCGACAGAAAATCCGTGGGCTGAACTGAAAAAGCGTGTACAATTCAGTACACCTCCTATCAGAAGCTAATTGTCTAAAGGCTTGACATAATTTTCTGGAATTTTCCAAGCTGCTTAAAGGCACAGTTAACTTGGTGTATGTAAACTTCTAACCCACTGGAATTGTGATATAGTCAATTAAAAGTGAAACAATCTGTCTGTAAACAAATATTGAAAAAATTACTTGTGTCATGCACAAAAGTAGATGTCCTAAATGCCTTGCCAAAAACTATAGTTTGCTAATATGAAATCTGGAGTGGTTAAAAAATTAACCTAAGTGTATGTAAACTTCAACTGTGTGTGTGTGTGTGTGTGTGTGTGTGTGTGTGTGTGTGTGTGTGTGTGTGTGATATATATATATATATATATATATATATATATTTAAACATTTTATAAGTACTTTCATGAATAACATAAACCAGCATTATCACATTACAGAACATTCGTTAAAACTTAAAATATAATTAAATAGTCATAAATACCATGAAATTTTGATTAATATATTTTAAATTCTATATGAATGTTCATGAATTACTAATGTCTTCAGAATTTGACTAATGATATTTGATTCAGTTAATGACTAATGATAGTTTAGAGCAGGGACTAAAAACAAAATGTTTTCATTTCGTTTTGTTATGAGCAAAAACAGTATTTTTCATTCTGGTTCGAAAGTTCTGCAGTCTCCTTTCTAAATGGTAACCAGTTAGAACAAAATTAAAGAACGGTTAATAACATTCTTTTTAAAATGACAGTACTCTGCGCTGATGGGTGGGTGAAATACCTATTGCAGTGTTGCTAGATCTCGCAAGAGAAACAAGCAATATGGTCTGGGAAAAATAAGCCACCTTCATCAGAGAAGGTGTCTGATGTCCTTTGTCATGTAAAAGTATTTATTTTGTTTATGAGTTCTGTAGTAATTCTTAACATCTCCTTGTGCATATGTTGTATTGAGAACACATTAACTGTTACACATAACAAGTCTTTAAAAAACTGAATACTTGACTATGCCCCTACATTTTTGACTGTACCCCTAAAAATTTTCATTTAGGGGCACAAGTGCTCCAAAATAAAAATGCAAGCATAGAGCCCTGCATATGCCGCCAGTCTTTACAGTTTTGTATAAACCAGTAAACTGGCTTATAGCAATTGGGTTAAGGCATTTACAGTGCATCTGGAAAGTATTCACAGCGCTTCACTTTTTCCACATTTTGTTATGTAACAGCCTTATTCCAAAATGGATTAAATTCATTTTTTTCTTCAAAATTCTACAAACAATACCCCATAATGACAATGTGAAAGAAGTTTGTTTGAAATCTTTGCAAATTTATTAAAAATAAAAAATGAAAAAAAAAAATCACATGTACATAAGTATTCACAGCCTTTGCCATGACACTCAAAATTGAGCTCAGGTGCATCCTGTTTCCACTGATCATCCTTGAGATGTTTCTACAACTTGATTGGAGTCCACCTGTGGTAAATTCAGTTGATCGGACATGATTTGGAAAGGCACACACCTGTCTATATAAGGTTCCACAGTTAACAGTGCATGTCAGAGCACAAACCAAGCCATGAAGTCCAAGGAATTGTCTGTAGACCTCCGAGACAGGATTGTATCGAGGCACAGATCTGGGGAAGGGTACAGAAAAATTTCTGCAGCATTGAAGGTCCCAATGAGCACAGTGGCCTCCATCATCCATAAATGGAAGAAGTTTGGAACCACCAGGACTCTTCCTAGAGCTGGCCGCCTGGCCAAACTGAGCGATCGGGGGAGAAGGGCCTTAGTCAGGGAGGTGACCAAGAACCCGATGGTCACTCTGACAGAGCTCCAGCATTTCTCTGTGGAGAGAGGAGAACCTTCCAGAAGAACAACCATCTCTGCAGCACTCCACCAATCAGGCCCGTATGGTAGAGTGGCCAGACGGAAGCCACTCCTCAGTAAAAGGCACATGACAGCCCACCTGGAGTTTGCCAAAAGGCACCTGAAGGACTTTCAGACCATGAGAAACAAAGATTGAACTCTTTGGCCTGAATGGCAAGCGTCATGTCTGGAGGAAACCAGGCACCACTCATCACCTGGCCAATACCATCCCTACAGTGAAGCATGGTGGTGGCAGCATCATGCTGTGGGGATGTTTTTCAGCGGCAGGAACTGGGAGACTAGTCAGGATTGAGGGAAAGATGAATGCAGCAATGTACAGAGACATCCTTGATGAAAACCTGCTCCAGAGCACTCTGGACCTCAGACTGGGGCGAAGGTTCATCTTCCAACAGGACAACGACCCTAAGCACACAGCCAAGATAACAAAGGAGTGGCTCCGGGACAACTCTGTGAATGTCCTTGAGTGGCCCAGCCAGAGCCCAGACTTGAACCTGATTGAACATCTCTGGAGAGATCTGAAAATGGCTGTGTACCGACACTCCCCATCCAACCTGATGGAGCTTGAGAGGTCCTGCAAAGAAAAATGGGAGAAACTGCCCAAAAATAGGTGTGCCAAGCTTGTAGCATCATACTCAAAAAGACTTGAGGCTGTAATTGGTGCCAAAGGTGCTTCAACAAAGTATTGAGCAAAGGCTGTGAATACTTATGTACATGAGATTTTTTTCGTTTTTTACTTTTAATAAATTTGCAAAGATTTCAAACTTCTTTCACATTGTGATTATGGGGTATTGTTTGTAGAATTTTGAGGAAAATAATGAATTTAATCCATTTTGGAATAAGGCTGTAACATAACAAAATGTGGAAAAAGTGAAGCGCTGTGAATACTTTCCGGATGCACTGTATGTGCCGCATACATTATCAAAATTACCAAATTCTGAATAATATGGGAAAATTCTTGTGCCTGTGAATTACTCGACTGATAAATTCATTTATTTATAATCAGTCATACTAAAGACTCAGTGAAAGTGTCAGACCTGGTGTAAATCCTGCTCTCGTCATGTACCTCCATTTCTGAGCTCTTAAACTCATTCAGTTCTTTTCTTATGGCCGCCTGGAGGAGTAGAAAAAAAGATATTGAGTAAAAAAGAAAGATCAACATGAACCTGATAATGTTACATTATATAATAGACAGTATCATTTATATATCGATTATTGCATCATGATGGAATTGGTCAGTGATTCTTAAAGGAACAGTTCACCCAAAAATGCTGATAATTTACTCACCCTCAGGTGTTTCTTTCTTCATCAAAACAGAATTTAAGATTTTTAGGATTTCAAGGCCTCCTCCTCTAAACAATGCAAGTGAATGTCCTCCATTTTTTGATGATCCAAAATGAATATTTAGGGCGCATCAATATAATCCACACGACTCCAGTCGACAAATAAAGTTCTTCTGAACCCAAACAATTGATTATTTTTAGAAACAAAACAATACTTATATACCTTTTAACTAACAAATATTCGCTTCCGTACATCTCTGTGACATGCGCTCATGAGAGGGATGACATAAGCTCGTTGGTAAGGTCACGTGGAGGAGTCAGGAAGCGCGTCGTTTACAAGAGAAACTTGCACAGACCACAGACCAAGTGCCGTTCACAAACCAAAACAGTCCAAAACAATATAAAATACAAATCATTTACAAATAATAATAATAAAAAAACATCACTGCAGTAAATAACCATCCTTTATTTCGCAATGCCGTTGCATTATCTACTTGTGCTTTTTCTTTAGAAATATATAGGCTATATGACTGTCAGGAATTCAAGCCACACAAGTTGTAGTTAATGAAACCAAGTGTGAGAGCGTTTACTGAGATTCACAGGATTTACAGGGTTTACACAGTGATACAGGTGATATCACACAGAAGAGAAGCTTCACAAACTTATGTATGCAGTAATGAGCGAGTGAACTGAGTGCAGGTGCGGTGAATTAGAAATCGGGTGATGAGCAAAGCGCTGAGGGAGGCGTAACAATGACAGAGATTTCACACATACCTGAGTTCGCTGGAAAAACAGCACGGGCACAGCCGATGAATTCAGATATCGACCTTTTGTGTCTTTCGATGTTCTGAAATCCACAGGGGTAAAATGTTCACTGCACACCCTCCAATATTTGAGAGAATGTAGGGGTGTACTAATTTCCAGGTTCAGGCGATAAGCCAGAGCTTCAATCGCTCATGATCATGTATAAGCAATCGATGAAAAGTTTATATTTTTCCCGGCGTGCATTTTCTTTGGGGTTTCTGAAGGTTAAAGCATCCAGGATACACACACCAAACAAATATCTGAACAATACACTTAAATAAATACAAATCTACAGCAAAGACAATTAAACTTTTGTGCAGCGCTGCTCCTCTTGTAAACAATGACGCACTTCCTGACGACTCCACGCGTGACCTTATCAACGAGCTTACATCATCCCTCTAATGAGCGCATGTCACAGAGATGTACTGAAGCGAACATTTGTAGTTAAAAAGTATATAAGTATTGTTTTGTTTCTAAAAATAATCAATTGTTTGGGTTCAGAAGAACTTTATTTGTCGACTGGAGTCGTGTGGATTATTTTGATGCACCCAAAATATTCATTTTGGACCGTCAAAAAAATGGAGTACATTCACATGCATTGTTTAAAGGTGGAGGCCTGAAATGAAATCCTAAAAATCTTAAATTCTGTTTTGATGAAGAAATGTAGTTTTTTTTTTTTATGTAACTACAATTTACGTCAGACTAAATTCAAGTTGTTTCATATTTGCCACCACTACGGGTCAGATGAAACCAGTACATCAGACAAACCTTGTCAGCAGGCGTGAGTTTGGTCCAGGGTTTGTCAGCGCGGCGGTCATATTCTTGAGCTTGAGTGCACTCCACGTACTCATGAAAACGCAGGATCTTTCTGGCCTGAAGCTCTGCTATTGTGGGCCTCTGTGATAACTGTAGAAAACAAAGACAAAACAACTTTTATTTTCATGTGCTTCTTGATACCTTAAACTGCCCTTTAAGTTGAGAGCCTGTATAAGTGCCCTTTAAGATTTGCCACCTTTGTTTACATACAGTGTGAAAAACGAGACTTGGTTAGTTGGTTTTTACTTGTGGCGTCATTTTCACAACGAACAATGTTGCCCCTAACAATGTACTTGTAGAAAGTACTTATTTCCTGAGACAACAGTGTCAGTTTGAATGTAAAATGTTATTTAATAGAGTGCATACAGAATACAGTCGACCATTTTATTCCCAAAAGGTTTGAAAGAGTAGCGCCATCCCCTTCATTCTCACCACAGATAATAATAATAAAATAATATTGTATTGTATTGTACGGAGTAATCTTTAACAAAATTTTATTAATTGAACTTAAATATATGCACATTTTATTAATTTGTATTTGTTAAAGTTTACTCGATATTTTTTTCTTCTTCATGAAATTCAAATGCGTACTTCTTAAAAATAGGCTAAATAATAATTTGTGATGTGGTGGGTTTCAGAGCATGCGAGCGAAGCGGAGCTCCACTTAAGTACCACTCATGCTCACTGGTAAAAAAAAGTTCCGACATGAAATGTCTTTGTAGTATACTTGTTTCTGGTCACGTACACGGGTGTGGCTACACTGGCCCAAGCAACTGCAGATGTGCTCCTCTGGCTGAAATATAGGCTAGGCTATAGGCCTACATTTATGAAATTATCAATGCTTAGTAACATACAAATCTGAAATTATGTGATTGTATTGTTGTGTTTTAGTATATAAAATCTCGCTGTTTATTTTGTACTGTTTTACAATGGCTGTTAGATAATCGGGTCTACCAGACCTTCGATATCACTTGAAATCAGTCAAATATTTCTCTATAAGCACGTATGTCATTGAACATCTTCAAACAATGCCATAAAAAAATAAAAATAAAAATAAAAAAAATAAAAACAAATCAGTTCTAATTACCTTTATTTACTTTAAACAAATCATCAAACATGCCTCTACAAGTGATAAAACGTGCAGTGGCGTAGAAACTCGCATACGTGCAAATTCATGCTTTTCATATTAAACTGCATCTGAGTGACACAACCGACCCAGAAAAACACAATCTTTTCAACTTTAAAGTTTGGTAAAAGTGAAATTCATAACTGTTCTTCAGTTGTCTCCATGGAATGATTATTAGGCTACTGTAGATTTGATACATTAATAGGTTACTGATTTAATGCTATCAGACTTTATTTTTTTTAGAAAATAAAAATAAGCAATTTCTCATCCTAATTTTGTGTTCAGTTTTAAAGGGTGTATTAATTTATCCAGAAAAGAGCAGTGAAAGTTTTTCTCTTTTTCAGTATTGTTGCATGATTTATATTCCCTTCAATTTTATATGTAGGAATTGTATGCAAGCTAAAGGACTGTGGTTATTTATATAATAATTATTATATTAGTAAATACCATGTGCCCACTTTGTTTTTTCTTGATATTTTTAAAGCAGAATAAAGTGAATCTGGACTTTATCTGCATCAAAATATCATGTGTTGTGCATGCACTCTTTATATGTACAGTAGAGGTCTTCACGTGTCCACCATAACCTGAGGACCCGAGATCCAACCCGGGACCCATATGGGTTTGGATCCACGTTTTATATGGTCAGCTGGGTCTGGGTTGGGTCCCATTCTATTGCTGCGGGTCCCGGGTCTGTTTAACATTATGTGTAATAACTGAGTCAATCCAAGAAGACCCTGCCGTGATCAGACAGTGCTGATGATGATGGTGCTGTGTGTTGTAACTTGCAACATTGTAAAATTAGGATGAAAAAGTGCGGGCCGGGTATAAGGTGAAAAACGGAGCGGAGCCACAATGAGCTGAGTGACGTCAGAGGCAATGAATGAGCAATCGTTATTACAGTTCAAAAGGGCAAACAGTCGAATTTATCTTACGCGAGATACAAAAAAACTGCAAAGCTGATTCTAAACAAGTCGCATTTGTCATCAGTCACCGTGACAGCAAGTGGACTTTTGAAGCTGAAATAATGAGTGGTTTAGCTATGCTGTTTCATTCAGCAAGAGAGGAATCACAGAAAACATGGATGTGTTTTACCAACTTTCTTGGCAATGAGGATGGATTATATGCGTCATGGCCAGGCACAGGGGAGAATGCTACAAATGTTACATTAGGTAAGACAAAGTTTTGTTTTCACAACTTGTAAATTAACTTGTTAATCGCAATCAGCTGTGAAATCGGTGTCGATCTGGTCTTTGTCTCAGGTCCGGCATTTCTCGGTTCTGCATGGGTACAGGTCCAAGCTTTCAAATAATAGATGGGTCCAGTTCGGGTCTGGGTAGTACATTAACAGAGTTTAAATCAAGTTTAAATCATTAAATCTTTGGGTTCGGGCACAAATTTTTGGACCTGTGAAGACCTCTAATGTACAGCAGTGTTTAACTGTGGCTTTAACAATAAAAAATATTCGTCCTTCATAAAGAGAGATTTTGTCCCATATACTGTATATATTACATGAAATCATGTTTAATGTTCCCAAAACACATAAAAATGAATTAATGAATTACACTGCCATTTTGTTTTTCTCTAATGTACAATGCATGCAGCGAGCAATGTCGGAAGATGTTTTCCACAACCACTAATCTAGAGTCAGTTTTTTTACGTTTCACTTATCGTTAAGGTGTGGATTTGGCTTTGGGAAACTGAGCAGCAGTTATGTGCCACTTTATCCCGAAGCAGATATCAAAAGCAACAGGCGGTCAATGAAGTGTGATAATTCCGCTATGAAATTCTCTATGCGAGAGTGGAAATCTTTACCAATCAAATGCTCAATTGTACAATGAAGGTATGAAAGCAGAATGCTACAACTTCAAATTAGGACACACTGATCTGCAAGATCATATATGTTTATTAGTTTTGATGCAGGGATTTTTTTGTGTGTTCGCCAGGATCAATGAAATATGCTTTGCCAATATACAGCATTATTAATCTTACATATTCAATTGAGGGTGCTCTAATGTTTGCGACCCCGCAGAACCAGGCCTGCATCTAGCCCCACAACTTTTAGCCTTTCAAAGCTCTAAGGGTGGATGGCAAAGTCTTCAAAGAGAATAGGGCATAGGAATGATCAATTCTGAATGGAACGCACCCTTAATCTTTAGAGAAGCACAGTTGAATTAAATGGCTCTGGTCATGTGATTATTTGCATCACTTGGCACAATTGTAACAGGTGGGATTGAATGGGATTAAATGGGTTAGTTAGTAGTCTGACTTCACACCTGCTATAGGCCTAACTACAACACATTCTCACTGGTTGTCCACTCCCCCAGTGATCACTTGACAACTGTATGGATAAATGCACATCATCCACATGCAAAGGTATCTAAAAATGACCAAGATCAACCATTTGCATGTCTGCAGGAAGATACACTCGAGAAATACACCATCTAAATTCCATTGGTGTAAATGCCACATTGAGCACCATTAGAAAACACTACAAAGAATGAACATCTAGCATATGTTAACCAAAATAAATAAGTACATTATCCACTTCATTCAATATGATGCTAATAAGCATGTTGCCACAATGGCATATGTTGGTTGTGCCTAAAGTGCAAAATATTTATTCAATCTTCCGTCCTTGATTTTAGTGACATTATTGTAACCATAGACAACATGATCAGCCGTAATGATGAACTGGCAGCAAGCTCTGTGAAAACACAGCTCTGGCGTGACAATGGAGTGGATATCAGTGAGCGGTCTATTAGGAGGATCAGGCAAAGACTAGGTTGGATGTACAGGAAAACCCAACACTGTCCCATGATCAAAGACAAAAACAAAGAGATCTGTCTCCAACAAGCCCAAAAATTGGTTGACAAGAAGGAGACGTTTCATGATGTTATTTTCACTGAGGAAACCACCGTGGCTTTGGATCACTTTGCCAGCATGTCATTTCGTAAGAAGATGATACGGGAGATACGTTTCCAAACCAAAGCCGAAACACCCACTGAAAGTTCATGTTTGTGGGTCAATATCCAGACTGAGACCAGGACCTTTTGCAATCTTCGAAGGGGTAATGGACAGGACTTTCTTTGAAGTTGCTATTATAAAAGAAACTGAATCTCCATACATTATAGAAAACTTCAGAGTCCACCACCGTTTCATTCAGGACAATGAACCAAAGCACACCGCTGCGAGCGGAGTTATTCCTGCAGAGTGTATGAACTGGGTTAAGACTCCCAGCAGAATCTCCTGATATGAATCCCATTGAGATGGTGTGGCATGCTCTGAAGGACTTTATTCCGAAGGAAACAAAGCCAACTACTAAGTCTGACTTAATGCTGCCATTAATAAATTCTGGTTTGAAGAACTTACAGAAATGGCATGCAGCGAGTACATACAGGTGCATCTCAATAAATTAGAATGTCGTGGAAAAGTTCATTTATTTCAGTAATTCAACTCAAATTGTGAAACTCGTGTATTAAATAAATTCAGTGCACACAGACTGAAGTAGTTTAAGTCTTTGGTTCTTTTAATTGTGATGATTTTGGCTCACATTTAACAAAAACCCACCAATTTACTATCTCAACAAATTAGAATATGATGACATGCCAATCAGCTAATCAACTCAAAACACCTGCAAAGGTCTCCTGAGCCTTCAAAATGGTCTCTCAGTTTGGTTCACTAGGCTACACAATCATGGGGAAGACTGCTGATCTGACAGTTGTCCAGAAGACAATCATTGACACCCTTCACAAGGAGGGTAAGCCACAAACATTCATTGCCAAAGAAGCTGGCTGTTCACAGAGTGCTGTATCCAAGCATGTTAACAGAAAGTTGAGTGGAAGGAAAAAGTGTGGAAGAAAAAGATGCACAACCAACCAAGAGAACCGCAGCCTTATGAGGATTGTCAAGCAAAATTGATTCAAGAATTTGGGTGAACTTCACAAGGAATGGACTGAGGCTGGAGTCAAGGCATCAAGAGCCACCACACACAGACAAGTCAAGGAATTTGGCTACAGTTGTCGTATTCCTCTTGTTAAGCCACTCCTGAACCACAGACAATGTCAGAGGCGTCTTACCTGGGCTAAGGAGAAGAAGAACTGGACTGTTGCCCAGTGGTCCAAAGTCCTCTTTTCAGATGAGAGCAAGTTTTGTATTTCATTTGGAAACCAAGGTCCTAGAGTCTGGAGGAAGGGTGGAGAAGCTCACAGCCCAAGTTGCTTGAAGTCCAGTGTTAAGTTTCCACTGTCAGTGATGATTTGGGGTGCAATGTCATCTGCTGGTGATGGTCCATTGTGTTTTTTGAAAACCAAAGTCACTGCACCCGTTTACCAAGACATTTTGGAGCACTTCATGCTTCCTTCTGCTGACCAGCTTTTTTAAAGATGCTGATTTCATTTTCCAGCAGGATTTGGCACCTGCCCACACTGCCAAAAGCACCAAAAGTTGGTTAAATGACCATGGTGTTGGTGTGCTTGACTGGCCAGCAAACTCACCAGACCTGAACCCCATAAAGAATCTATGGGGTATTGTCAAGAGGAAAATGAGAAAGAGACCAAAAAATGCAGATGAGCTGAAGGCCACTGTCAAAGAAACCTGGGCTTCCATTCCACCTCAACAGTGCCACAAACTGATCACCTCCATGCCACGCCGAACTGAGGCAGTAATTAAAGCAAAAGAAGCCCCTACCAAGTATTGAGTACATATACAGCAAATGAACATACTTTCCAGAAGGCCAACAATTCACTAAAAATGTTTTTTTTTATTGGTCTTATGATGTATTCAAATTTTTTGAGATAGTGAATTGGTGGGTTTTTGTTAAAAGTGAGCCAAAATCATCACAATTAAAAGAACCAAAGACTTAAACTACTTCAGTCTGTGTGCATTGAATTTATTTAATACACGAGTTTCACAATTTGAGTTGAATTACTGAAATAAATGAACTTTTCCACGACATTCTAATTTATTGAGATGCACCTGTAAATAGACTGTTTAAAGTTCTTTCAGTTGTGGTTGAGTGTCAGCGTGGACACACTGGAATGTAGTGTATACTGTAGTACCATAAAAAAAGAAAAAACATTTCTGATAATTTCTGGTAACTATAAGCTTTTCTAACTATTTTTCTTTGTCTTTAATTTTTTTTTTTTTTTAATTGGTTGCTTATTAGTTACAGCCAATAATACAGAAAATGGGCCTCATTTTCTTTTAATTTACTGTATTAAAATAGAACAGTGCTTGTATGCATGTGGTCTATACAAATACAATAAAAATGACAATACAAATAAAATAAATTCAAATAATGTAACATTTATGTTACAAGAATCACAGGATCACTCAAAACGCTTCTAAACTCAGGAACATGATCACGTAAATGCTGGCGATTAAAGCTCTAAAAATATTTTATTTACAACAATGACTATTTATAACAGGTATTATTACAATCATCTGAACTTCCTAAACCTGAGCATGACAAAACTGTGTAAAACTGGTTCGTTGTGGAAAGCTTCTTTGAAACAATGTGTATTTTAAGGGTGCTATAAAAAAAATAAACAGTGTCCCAAAAATTATAGAAATGTTGTATTTACCAAAATATCTTCAATGTAAATGTGTATTGTGCAAGTTAATATTTTTGTATTATTTACTGTAAGTGCTATCATAAAGTGGGATCATCTTCCAGTCATCTTTCTATTTTTATTATCATCATCATTATCATTTTGTATTAACTGGCATAAAATGTTTTTCTGCATTTTTTTTTTCCCCATTTGCCCTTGCACTGTTTTCCTTCATTCACAATTTGTGCCTTATGGGAAATACAGGAAAAATACTTTATATTTTGATAGGCCTATGTATAATGGAATAAAACAATGACCAACGTGAACAAAATTTCTCTCACTTCACTTGTCACAAACATGATCTAGGCCTACTGCTAAAAGAATGACATAGAAGATTTTTAATTTTAAAAAATCTTACAGGATCTTGCAGGAGAACAGCACCACTTCACTGAAAAATTAGTGTGTAGCCTAAAAGGAGTATATGTCCAAGCAAAACGTGCAACACTTTCATAGATTTATACTCCTTGTCAATGATATGAAGTCAGCAATACTATAGTTTATTGCCATTGCTGATCAAAATCGCGCATTCTCAAAGGCCGCTTCTGTACTTGGCAACTTTGAAGAAGCTCAAATCTAACATACATTTTTTTTGAAGGCACATCATTTCCACATTTCTATTTTTGTTACTTCAATGTTTTGATTTACTATTTACTATTATTTTAAAATGTGGAAGACAGTCCTAAGCTGCATCCCAAATCGCATTCTTCTGCACTACTCTACACTATTTTGTTAAGTAGGGTCGGGTGAGTAGTGTGTTCACACTAAAAATGCGACAAAAATTTAAGTACTACGAGCACCCGGATGATGTACTTCAACCGAAATAACTAATGTGGAATGTTGGACACTTCAAGCACTCAGTGGTCGCGACTTGCCCTTTGTAGCGGAAGAAGCGGAGATATGGGGCCGCAATGCTAGACTGACAAAACAATTCTAATTAAAATTGAATGTAGCGACTACCGAAACTTCTGTAAAGACAGCATCTTATAAATGTAAGTTGAATGCATTACCATCACTCCATGCTGTGTGAATATGTAGCCTGTGTTGTTTTAGATGAAAGTGTTGGAATGAGACTGGCTAACGTGCTAAAGCTAACAGCAATAAATCAAACGTCAGCTAAAAAAAAAAACCGGAACATGCATGTTGCAAAAAAAAACAACAAAAAAAAACATCAGTTTTCCATTTGAGATGATTCTACACTTTTAAAATTCTTACAATAGATGGCCGAGTGCACAGTGTACAGTATGTCATTTGGGACACAGCTATAATAAAGAATGATTGGTTGTGTCCAAACGTTTGATTTGTACTGCATGTAGATTATTTGCTCTTGCAAGTCAACATGCAGGCAAAGTCAAGGGTTAGGTAAACAGTTAAAGACTAAGATCTTATCTTTCCAGCCTAAATTTGTTTATGTGCACTTCATACCTTTCTGGTCAGCCTGCGTTTGATCTCACTTCTCTCTGCCCGTCTGTCAGCTTCATTCTTAGCTGAAACACAAGAACATACAGACATGCAGTATAGAAAACCTTTTCTGGAACTGTTGCTCTTTAATTAGACTGAAAACTATGTGAATAAAAGCATCAGTAAATCTTGTCTAGACATGTCAAGACATTTAGCATTCCACATGTGCGTCGAGCAAGTGCGAATGGCTTCTATGGATGCTTCATTAGATAAATGGAAGATGTGTAGGAAAAACTCAGCTGGCCAAACTCTCACCTAGGAGAATGTTTCTCTGCTTGAGTTCTTGTGCCGTGGGTCTCTGACTCAACCTCCTATGAGAAGAACATGAACAATACACACACTGTCAATGTGAACAGAATACATAAACACTCTGTAATACAGCTCTGGACACACACAGACCTTGTGAGTGTACTGCCAATCTGGTTGCGAAGTGCTTCCCACTGCTCTTTGTTCTTCCAGGTGCTGTTGTCCTGCTCTTGAGACTGTTCCTTCTCATGCTGACACTCCAACTTCAGTGCCAGAGTATCCTTACGCTTCACACGACTCGCAAGACTACCTGACAACACACACACATGCAGATCTCCACAGAATTTATATTGATTTTAGCTACCAATAGGCATTTTCCCACTGCAGAAACATTTCCTAGTTCACAATGAATTTCCACATTGTTCTAAAACCTGAACCAAAACAAGAAACATTTTAGTACCAGCTCCAGAGGTAGTACTTTCCTTGCAAAGTGGAACTATTTAGGTGGAGTCAGAACGGCGAATGTTTCTATGAGGTTAAAAATAGGGCTGGGTATTGATACAGATTTCCCAATTCAATTCTGATTCACATTCTCTCGATTCTATTCCATTTCGATGTCGATTCGATATCGATTCATATCATTCAGTTATAATGTCCCTTTTGCTTCCATATGAAAGGATCTCTTTCATCATTGTAGTCACATTTTGGCTTTTTAAAAACTGAATAAATCAATGTATTCAATCAATAAATAAGATTATATGTCATCTATAATTTTTTATAGTTTATTGTTAAATTGCATAATTGTACTATTAACAAGTATTTACATTGATTTGTTGAACACGTGCTAAAACCGGTACTGTCTCTTTAAGAAAACTGGCATTTCTATAAAGAGCGTCTGTAGTTGAGCGCATGTTAAAGAGAGAGACTCGAATGGCTTTACCTCATCTGTGTGATGCATGATTAGAATTTAATTATTTTTTGTAGTTGTTTTGATCAACAACTGACTGTAAAGAACAGAAAGGGTAATAAAAGAGACATTATTCAATGACAAATGGGTTGCGTGGATCTCGTCCTTGAAAACACATTACATGGAACAACAATACTCTCAACATGCTGTGAAAGGATCTCGCTGCTGAACACTTCACGACTAAACTACACAGTTACTGGTGAGTGAAATCTGAACATTTACCAGCCAGTTGCCATATAGATTCACTTTAGTCGCATAGCGTGAAATTTGGTTGCAAATGCAAGTGTTTTTCTCTCATTGTAGTGGAGGGTTGCGCAAAGAGTAAAAGATCGATCTTGGGATTAAAGAATCGATTTAGAGATTGTTCATATGAAGATCACGATTAAGCGGAAAATCTATATTTTTCCCATCCCTGGTTAAAAAAACGTGTCATCAGCCATCAAACAGAAGGATACTGGCCATTTTTAAAAGACCGGTCAGTAAGCTTAGATAATCCTTTTGTTGAATTGTTGCTATTCTAGGTTTTTCAAATAAAACTGGATAGATTCAGATGCTAAATCTATGCTACAGATGATGCTGTGCATGATAGACAAACAGAGCTGTGCTGGTTCTGCCGAGAATGTATGGAAAAGAAAAATTCAACCTGAGTTTAAAACGTCAACTAAAAATGAAAACGTGTAGTTACAATTTCTGACTGTCTCATCAAGTTAGGCTTTGATGACCACGACGATAAACACTGTAGATTGAAAATCAAGAAAATAAAGGATCATAATAACAATTTACGTTCCATGCTTTTTGTACATTGTATTTATTGTGTATATACAGTAGTTTGCTTTTTACTGTTCAGTACTTTAAATGTTTTACCTTTTTGCACTTCCTCGTTTTTGTTATTTGCATCTTTTAAAAGCTTCACTGCATTATGTACTAATAAAGATATTTTTACTTTACCTCAAGGCTACAAATGAACTTTTTAATGTTCATGTGTACATGTCACAACAAAACAAGAGGATAAAGACCAGCTGTTGTAAGTGCATACTTGTGCATCACGGTTATAATAGCATCACATACTTGCATCAAAGCTAATTTAAACAGTTCTTGCTTAAAAAGTTCTTGCTTTCTGCCTCGGTGGGAAAACGTAAAAATTTTATCGGAACGGGAATATAAGTTCCACGGCAAACATGTTAGGAACACGTTAGCATTTCAAAATCCATTCCACAAAATTCTGCATAATTCCTCCAAAAATCAGAACAGAAAATGCAAACAAAAAGTCTTCAGATTCTCTCTGGGCCTGTTGTTAGGTCATATTACAGGCCTGAAGTAAACATTATAACCCTTACTAGACATTTTCACAAATTTAATAAAGATTTTCCAATTAGAACTTGTGTGAACAGGACCCACTGGCGAAACAATGGCTCAGTCAATTTGACTGCTTAAGCAATTACAAGAACTGTTTCATTTTTATACTATGAGAGAATGAAGCCATTCAATTAGAATTATTATTTTTTGTAGGCCTTTGCAATACATCAGTCGAAAATATATTAAAATTATGCAAACATGAAACACTTTGTGAACACTGTCCATTCAGCTTTAAATCGATATCTATTTATCAAACAGTAGTAACCTACTGTTATTTCCAATGCAGCTGGATGTCAGAAAGTTGTAATAGGATTTAATCTGTCAAGTTTGTGTCAATTTAATGGATTTCATATGTTAGTGCTGACTGCCATTAACTGTAAATTGAATAGTTGCTTAATTATTATTTTTTTTTACTAAGTTGAATGCAAGGCAGGTACGAAATAACATTTCAAAAGGGCTTTTCACATTGCACTTCATCATCTTTTTAAAACCTGCTTTTAACCCTAGGTAAAGCAACTTTTGTAATTGTGAAAGGGGGTTAGCATCGCTCTTAAGCCAGGTTTACCCCGAATTGTGGTGCCAAAGGTATACTGTGCGGAACGTTGCACTGTTAGAATGGTACAGAAAGTTGTTTAGCAACAGACAACCAATCATAGAATGCCTCAGTGCTTACCACATTGAGAAATCACACGCTTTCTACAGTCGCAGTGACTTTTACGTGCTATTTAAGTTCTATCCGAAAGACAGAGAGGATATGCTTGCCGACATTTCCACCTATATGCAGTTACACTGATAAGCAGTTTTTAACATTGGTTTCCCGCACATCACGAGCTGTATTTGTCCAGTCATTGCTATCAACCACACAAATATGCAAATAAGATTGTTAACCCAGAGTTTACAAATGAACCTTGTAAACCTTCGAAATCTGAATACCCAGGATTAATTCCTAACCCAGTGTAAAGTGTGAGCAGTATGAAACATGAAACAAGAAAATCCAGGATTTACAATGAATCAGAAAGAATAAAGCATCATACTTGTGGGAACATCTTCCTCATCATCATCTTCCTCATCTCTGTAATTAATGGGTCCATCAGAGTCGCTGTCTTCCTCATCCTCACTGTTTCCAGGTCCACCGTCCTCAGGTATGACCGTGACTCGAGGGTCGCCCACCAGACCTCGGCGGCTCCGTGGCTCAAGCTCCGGCTGTTGTGCGGGTCGAGGGGTTGGTCGCAGCTTCTGCAGCTCTTCTTCAATGTCAAAATCATCATCCTCAGGCCTAAAAATACCATTCAAAATGCAGTATGGACTTACAGAAAATACAGCAAGTGTGTAATACTGTATAGTATAGTAAGCATAATACAGCATAGTATAGTATACACGTAGCATGGCTGGTACATTTAAAGTATTGTATCAACATAGATACCTGAGGAACATGGGGTGACATTTCAATCATCAAATACTTTAATCATTATAGTAATGAAAATGTTTGTCCCACCCTAAACTGAAATATGTAATGCAACATACAGTATAGATTTAGGATGGTGGGTACAAATTTTCATTTGTAAGTTAACCATCATAGAATGACTAGAATTTTTTTTTGTCATTTTAGTTACATTTTGTGTTAAAATGTCTTGACTTTTGGCAGTCTGGTCAAATAACTGAAGATTAACTGATATGTACACTGTGTAAACACTCACAGTCGGAGTGGTTCGATAGTGACTGGAAGGGAGAATCGCCCTCCTCCTGGGGCCTCAGCGAGGAAATCCGGCAGCTCAAACAGAAGTGAATGTGCCCGCTGGGATCCATCCTGGTTGGGTTGGGATGGGCTAGGATTGTTCAAGGCCCTCTGGATGAGAATGTGCAGAGTTAAGGGCGGCTGAGAGGGCGGCTCTGTGGTGGGGCTGGGCGGGTCCATATGAGGAGCCAAATGGGCCCGAGGAGGGGATGGGGGGATATGGGTTGGTGGAGGAGAGAACTCTTCAGAGCTTGCATTACTGCCATCATCTGATTGGACAGGGGGCAGGGCAGGAGCTAGGACTGGGGCCAGCACAGGGATGGGAGCGGGGCCTGTGGACGGAAGCTCGGGCTGATTGGTTGAGGAGTCGTCTGAGTGGCGTTTGGTCACAGGTGTAGTCCTCTTTGGAGGAATGGGAGGAGATGGCTTGACTGGGACTGCAGTTTGAGAGGGATCCACTGTAGAAAATTAAAATATTAATCAAAATGAGTTTCACAGAGAACAGAGGGTTAATGCACATCACAGAACAAAAAATTAGGGGCTGTTCACACAGGAAACATTCCTGCATTTAAAAAATGGTGGAACAGAACTAAATGAATGGGATCTCGAGACACTTTGTCGTAGTTGAAATTCTTTTATCTGGACATAGGGATTTTTTAAAAATCCAGCACTCATGGCAAGAGATACTGTAAAAACTGATAATTGCAATGCAAAGGTCAAAGACATCCACCTACTGTGGTGGGGTGAGTGAGAGACAGACTCGGAGAGGCATTTATTTGAATTAATAATAAACATGCAATGATTAAAGTGTCCTTGGAAGAAAGTGCCCAAAATAAAGGGGGATCTGGTGCCCTCGCAGTGAATGGGGCTCCCCGAGGAGATGCGTGTTTATAGCAGCGGCGATGAGGCTCGATTCATCATCCGCTGCCCAAACAAAGGCTTATTAAATTGCACCTCTCCTCTCTCTCATGAAATTAATTGTGGGTTTTAGCATGGAGGGGGTGAGATTGTAAGCAGTAATGTACACAGTGTCTTACCTGAGAACATTAAGTACAATTTGAGCCAAAGAAGATACAGTCCGTTGCAAAACAAGGCCTAAAACACACTCTATGCAAGTATGTTTAAAGCAAACACTTCTTGCTACATATGCTTGATTTCATGTGCTGCTGAGTTCCAAAATCTGTCAAAATGCGAATTATAATGCAACATATAACGCAAGTGCTTGTTTTCCAATTCACTGTCAGTTAGCCTTCGGTTTAATGTAGTCTGGCGTAATATCTTTGGGAGACCAATAGGGGGTAATATAACATTTACTGAAGAAGGTCGGACACCGGACGAGAAGGCAGGTGCAGGTGGCAGTCCACAGTTGGGAATCTAGTCACCATACACTCAAAAGTTCTGAAGGTTTGTGTTGTTCTTCAAGAATGAACAAAGTGACGATGAGTTTGCAGGTAAATGTATGAAAGTGGTTTAACTATGCAATATGTACGATTTGAAATGGTGACGTTTATTATGCAATTTCACTGTATGCAGCTTTGAATAGGTTTCATTCAAGCTGTCAAACCACAAAAACACATTTGTAACAGAAATTTAATTGTGTAGGCTATATGAAAGATACATATACACAATACATCATCCAGTGATGCTTGAGTAAATAATCTTCATCCTTTGACAATGATTTGGGTCAAATTTAATGAAAAACGAATTTTGCACTCCGTGGTGCTACAAAATTTTAAGCAGCCTCCGGAGTTGTAGCTGGGCACTGGCGACAGATGCCGAGTGGCAGTGTGCGTACCTTCATAGAAAATAATCGTTTCTAATTTTAGAACATGCCATGTCATCCACCTGACGTGTCCGGTGTGCGACTCCCTTGAAGTTACGCTTACACTTTACCAAAGTTATGTTGAGAAATATGTATAAAGAGACAAAGACTATTGTGCAACGAGTAGCCCTACTTATATCTAAAATGCCGATATACAGTATATCGATAATCAACTTGAAATGCTTGAAATCGAATCAATGCTTGAAAAAGGCATTGTTCCAAGCCTAATAGTAACATATCTCATTAACTGCACAAACATCTGAAGGAAACTCCGTCGCCCCCATGAGCACAAAAGTTTGTTAATGAAGTTTGGCCAAGCTTTCGCGTCTGTGTTTTTTAGTGTCAGGTCCAGGTGTCTAAATCAGCTTCACCTCGCATGCAGGACAGTTCCATAAAAATAAAAATAAAGAACTCTTAACATATCAAAAATGTAATATTAGACACTTGAGTTAATATGCATATATGACAACCTCTATGAGGAAACAAAAAACAGGAGTACTTTCTCCTGAGTGAAAGCTCAGTCTAAACGTCCAGTAAGCACACATCTGTATGCTCTTCAAGACTGTGAGATGTTAGTATATGATATCAGCCAGGTTGAGTCTGTTAGTTTAAACATCAGCACTGGTTACATTTAATTATCATACCTCTTATGGATTCAATTACAGTAATCACAGCGATTTGGAACAGGACTACAAATTCAAGGTGTTAAACAAGCATGACTGTCAGAGGTTACTTTAAGGGACATGCATGCCAGTTGGCAGTAGATGGGTCAACACCAGGGATACCTGGGCGGAGCTGAGCACCCCTGTGGCAGAGGTAGGTTGGCAGGGAGAGACAGACTCCGGGATCTGGCCGTTGTCTCCAGCTTGTCCAGTACTGAGGAGGTGGAGCTTTACTATACCTCTGTAACGTTGCAGCTTTGGGGTGGAGGGAGGGAAATATGTTTTTAGAATCTCGAACAACAAACAAACGCACTGTTGGAGAGTGGTCCAGTTCACCAGACAAAACATTTCCAAACCTTGAAAATGCTATTTAAATGCATTACATTGAAAATTGAGTGAGAAAATATTCCGGTTTAAAGGTGAAGTGTGTAATTTCTGTGGCATACCATCCAGAATTGCAAAAATAATGACCGTTTCCAAACAGGTGCTCAGCAAGTCAACCTACAAATGGCTTATAGTTTCTCAACACATTAAACTGGGAAAGTATTATAAGGGAAAGTATATAATGTAGGAAAAATGTACACTTTTGTTTTTTGGTTAATTAAGTCAGTTTAAAACAGTTTGTAATCTGAGGTCAAGTGGCAGTATATTAAACCACCTTAATACCTTCACCAAACACTTGTCAAAGTTACAGGTAATTAAAACATTTAATTGTACAAAATATAAATCTAACACAGACACAACTTAAAAATTGTTCATTATCTCTGTGAAGTCTATAAATGGCTCCTGTTGGAGAGGGATACCATGTGTGTGTTGTGTTTCAGACACTTGAGCAGCTGCTGCCAGCCTGTCATGCCACTGGACCATGGCATGTATAAAATTATCTTTTCTCAGTGACACTGCTGCAGCCATCCTTGTTAGCTCTCATCTCTTTCAGTTCAGCAGACTGAAGATACATTATATAGCCTAACTGTACATTGATTTTTTTTTTTTTTTAGTGGGGTTTACTTAAAAAAGAGGACCTAAAACAACCTAGGAAACAATTCCCATGCAGAAATTGTTTGTAAAGGCTCCACACAAATCTTGGTGGCTTTAATTAGAAATTCTAAACTTCAGTTTACAATGCAATACTCTGTTTCAAGTAAATTTTACTCACTCTTTGTACATTTTACTCAAGCAATATAGCACTGAATGAATTTTTTTTTTTTTTTAAATGTACTAGCATTTCAATGCTTTTTTTTTTTTTACTTAGTCAAGTGCCACATGACACACAGAGGCCTTGCACAGGGAAGCTTCATGCATGCTATGTAATCTATTAGACAACATCACCTTGCATTAGAAACAGGATTCAGAGCTGCCTACACAGACCTGAACACCTGGTGCACAAAACACGATGACGGTAACAAACAACAGATAATTTTTTTGACCATTAATGGGTAACTGAGTATAAAAATCAGACTTTAAAACAAGAAGTTACCAAATGTAACTACAAAATCACAATTAAACTGTGAAAATCAAAATGTAATCGGTGAAACCATGCAAGCTCATCAAATATTCAAGCATAGTGTATGCTTAGAAAACCGGCTTCAAAAAGTAACTTATTTTAATTTACCTGTAAAATTTACTCAAATTAGCAAATTGACATGATAAGGTTTTCTACTTTAGAACTGATACATGATGACACATTGTAAAGATAAACAATTATAAATAATACTTTCTTATAAGCTCAAGCATGAATGTTTGTTAAATACTGAATTTACTTAATATTTTCAAGTACACACTACTAACTTATTCAATGTAGAAAGTATTTTCTGCTATGTTTACTTCCCCACAAAAAAAAAAAAAAAAAAATTCAGTGTAGAGAAAAAATAATATAGAATTAAACAATTCACTCTACAGAAACTAAAATTGGTGGCAAGAGCACCAGCAAGGGTTTTCCATTTACACCGTATCAAAGAATAGCCTAGCAACAAGAACCTTCTATGGCTAGATACACAATAATCCAAACTTTACTCTGTCCTAACCAGAAGCGACGCAATAAGATCAAAACAGTTTGTTTTCAACTGACAAGTGAGACGGTGACTTTAATGTACCATTATGAGAAAGATTATGGACCAATGAGAGTTCACAGCAGACGAGGCCAGGTGCAATGGCGCAGAAATAGAAACCAAGTGATCGACAGAATGTTCTGTTGCTTGTGGCAGCTTTGTAGGACAAAAACTCTGAATAACACGGAAAAGATACCTTTCATTGCGAAGTGTTTATTAATTTACAGCTACATGATATGAGCTTCACTACTTATAAAACAATAATTACAGGCATGCCTTTTGTAGA
Source organism: Myxocyprinus asiaticus (assembly GCF_019703515.2). NCBI lineage: Eukaryota > Metazoa > Chordata > Actinopteri > Cypriniformes > Catostomidae > Myxocyprinus > Myxocyprinus asiaticus. The sequence goes on from NC_059373.1 coordinate 39,369,679, forward strand.
CGTCCAGTCATCCAGTCAAAAGTCCTAAGAAGCTAGATTGTTACACTACGGATCTCAAAAGACCTATCAAATCATAAGAACAGCAATAGAAGTGTTCTGGAAGATGAAGCCAAATTCAAAGTCTCCTTAGTGAAATCTTATGTATAAAACACTCAATACAGTTCTACCACGAAGTGATGGAATTTGCTTCTATAGAAGCAACTATTCAGTGTGATTTCAAAGTTTTAAAAAAATCACATTTAATTCACGAGATCCACCAATTCCCATGTACTCAGAGCAGTTTGGTTTGTTTTGATGTTTTAAAATCTTTGAGGAATTATTTGAAATGCCTATGGAGAAAAAGAAAGGAAAAAACAATTCTACAGCCCAGACCAAAAAAGTGGGTTGTCACTGTTGTGCTATATAATACTGAAAATAATAATAATAATAATAATAATTAGGGCTGCAACTAACGATTATTTTGTTAATCGATTAATCTTTGAATATTTCTTCAATTAATCGATTCATCGGTTGAATACAGAAATGTTATTTCCTGTATTTTATTAAAACATATATATATATATTTTAAAAAACCGATACGATAAAAGGTGTAAGGATTTGGTTTGATTTACTGTATACTGAATTCACGATTCTATACTCACAAAACTTTTAACAAAGCCTGAATCACGAAAAGTTAAGTTTGAATTTATTATTATTACTTTTAGGACATATGCAAAACAGTTCCTTTCCATTAATTGTAAAACTTAACAAAAAGTACTGTTCATTGAAGAGTAAAATGAACATTGCAGAGGGCAATGGTGACACCAGAATAGAAATATTTATAATTCTGCCCAGCTGAAAAATACATAATGATGTTAGATACATATGCATGTACACTGTCACTGATTACATACTTAAGTATTTTAAATTAATATTGTAGGTTTTAAAATAGTATTGTTACTAATTACATGTTTCTAAGCTATTCATTTGAAAAATATGTGTTTATCCAGTAAAATCATGTTTGCCATGGTATAAATTTACTGGTGAAATAAGACGTTACATTTGGCATTATTAGTATCAAATATCAGGACCCTTAGCATTATATAGTTTAATATAGTACAATCGTGCTGAAAATAGCATCTTTGCCTATTGTAATACCTGCGCTGACAGGAGGAGGAGAAACCGTCTGAAACACTTGAAAAATTGGCACAATTAAACCTTCGAGACATCAGTGTGATATATCCATGAAAGCTGCACAACTGATTACATCGAAACTGAAAGCGTGGTGTGATGTTGCACCAGTTTAATCAAAATGATTGCGCTCTCTTTCTCCATTGCAATCGGTTTGATTGACACAGATGCATGCACTCGTTTGCTCAGTGAAGTTCAACGGAGACAACGGAAATATGTGCCTGGTTTTGAATTCGTAACATATATACATTATGTATGTATACAGTATGTTTTACAAATGAGTTATCACGTAACACATTTTTCACTGGGTTGTAAAGTGACCTCACTGAAGGAGCTTCTCCGTGCTCACTGCATATATCCAACTAATCGATAATGAAATTTGTTGTCGATGATTTTCATTATCGATAATTATCAATTAGTTGTTGCAGTCCTAATAAAAAAATTAAAATAAAATAAAAACTTAGATCTCTAGTCCCACAGGAAGACACACTCTCACTCTCTCTCTCTCACACACACACACCTTTTTTTTCTTATAATTTCTGTTATTTGCTGTGAACACACTGTTTAAAACCTGTCGGAAAACACTGTGTCTGTGTGAATCTCCCCAGAATCTCCTGCGGTGTAATGTGGGCTTAAGACTGCTGCTTGGGCTGCTCGATTATAACAAAATTCATAATTGTCGAAAATATTCCTTGACATTGTAATGGTGATTATTAATCATTAATTATTGATTAATAATTAATTGAATAAATCAAAAACAAATCGAGTAATGGCAAAATAATTGCAAATCACCGACTGTTTATCACTTTTGTTCTAGCGCTTCGAGTGCCAGGTGGTGTTTCTTCGACACTAATTTTCATGTGCCACTGTGAACAAAGGTGAAATATTAAGCAAGCGTCTGGGTATCAGACTGTTTAAAACTTGCACATTAGGATCATTTGTCATTACAGATAGCACTACAGACTATTAGACTAATTTAAGCATCTCAGATTCAACATTGCCATTTCATTGCTCAGACACGTCTGGGATTGGTTTGAATAACCATTCCAAAAACATGTTGTAAATAGAAACTTCTGATACAATAGATGTAGACTTGAAATGGAATACTGAAATCGTCATTTTTCATGATTAGTTAATTGCGGCAGCCGTAATCGTGATTAATGTTTCCATTAATTGTGCAGCCCTAGCTGCTGCAATATGCTGAAGTTTGGAACATCTACAAACACTCCACCAGCCAGATCAACAGCCGTGAACAGTATGCCAGTACAGCGGCACAAACAGCAAAAAGACAACTCTGAGCCTGCCCACCTCTCTCTGTTAGGCCGAGCATACATGTTAGGAGAGGTCGTGAGCCCCTGCACACATTATGAGTCTGTTTATCTGATAATCGTACAGATGCAGTGGTAAATGACACGATTTTAAGACCTGGCGGATTCCGAAGCAATTGCATGAATTTTCGTGCTATTTATTATTATAAGACAAAGCCAGAGGAGGAGATCGCTTTAATTCCTTGTAGCTTGCAATTTAGAAATAAAAAAAGAAGACAGGCATTGCCAGGGGCTGCATTAGCTGAAAACTCATCTGCCGATTAAAAAAAATAAATTATGGATAATTATTCTAAACGCAGTCCGACATTTGACAATTTAAGATTTCGAAGGGAGATAATGTCAGTATGTTGCTGCCAGTTACTGCATGATAATAAAGTGCACAAAATGTACAAGATTAAAAAGTGCAGAAAATTCGTGCATCGTTTGTGCCAGTTACTTGGATTTAATCTAAGCACAAACATGACGTTTTGTGCAGAATTCTACCTGTATTATTCAGCTTTAGATGTAGGCTACATCCTTATCTATATCACACTGTCACTGCTTGCATGTTGTCAGCAGACATACTGAAGATCCGTGAGGTCTAGTCCATGTGAATTCACTTTGCCGCACGAAGCAAAGTTTAAAAATCTTGTTTTAGCGCAGCGGTTGATTGACAGGTAGAACTTTGAACCTAGAAGTCCTTGGTTTCACCAGACTCTCGCTTGGGGAGTTGAAAAAAATCTATCACATATCCTCTATCGTGTGCATATACAATTATAACAGATGCCAAATCCCCCTAAATGTAGCCCTAGAACTGAAACAAATGCAAGTATGACAAATAAAAATAGACCATGACAGAAATTTTACAACTCTGTCCATCAGAGTAATAAAGATGGTTTTCTAGTGCAACCCGTATGGCAAATGATTTGTTTGAGGAGCAGAGAACAGCATGGCCTTTCTGCAGAATCCTTCCCAGTGTTGTAGTCGTGAATGATATGGGAAAAACACAGGTTAAACACAACCATTTTCTCCAAATGTGTAAAAGCTTCATGAACACTCAGTTTTCATTGATCGTGTGAGTTGTAACACCTTCTCTTGATTGGTCAACTTCAGGTAGATCGCTAAATCGGCAAAATGTTTTAGACATTTTAAAAATTATCGGAAGGTCGTGAGCTGCTCGTAAACCACTCTGCTTCGCTCACAATTCTTCTCACACGATGCGAGCCAAGATCACACGAGCACCCACGATTTCCACACGATCTCTCCCGACTGGTACAAATTGGTCAAGGAGCTTGAACAACGGCTCTTACTCTCCCTGTCTCTCTGCTTCATAACAACAGAATAACTGGAAAGAACAGTACATGTCAGACATAAGCACCCAACCATTATCAACTAATGGACTGCTTATTCGGATGAAAAACAATGAAAGATCCTGTACCATAAAATAACTAATTGTGCTCATAACATGGTAGAACTGTGGTGCTCCCATGGCCAAAGGTTAAAACATGGCCTGTGTTATAAAAAAAAAAAAAAAACACATCACAGCACAAAGCACACAAAAACAAAAATTAAAATAAAAACAAAACAACAAAAATCTAACACACACACGTGTGTGTATATATATATATACACACACACACACACACACACACACACACACAGGCGGCAAAAAGTTTGGAATAATGTCCAGATTTTGCTCTTAAAGAAAGAAACTGGCACTTTTATTCACCAAAGTGGCATTCAACTGATCACAAAGTATAGTCAGGACATTACTGATGTAAAAAACAGCACCATCACTATTTGAAAAAAGTCATTTTTGATCAAATCTAGACAGGCCCCATTTCCAGCAGCCATCACTCCAACACCTTATCCTTGAATAATCATGCTAAATTGATCATTTGGTACTAGAAAATCACTTGCCATTATATCAAACACAGCTGAAAGCTATTTGGTTCGTTAAATGAAGCTTAACATTGTCTGTGTTTGTTTTTGAGTTGCCACAGTATGCAATAGACTGACATGTCTTAAGGTCAATATTAGGCCAAAAATGGCAAAAAAGAAACATCTTTCTCTAGAAACTCGTCAGTCAATCATTGTTTTGAGGAATGAAGGCTATACAATGCTTGAAAAAGATTTCATACAAAGGTGTACACTACAGTCTTCAAAGACAAAGGACAACTGGCTCTAACAAGGACAGAAAGAGATGTGGAAGTCCAGATGTACAACTAAACAAGAGGATAAGTACATCAGAGTCTCTAGTTTGAGAAATAGACGCCTCACATGTCCTCAGCTGACAGCTTCATTGAATTCTACCCGCTCAACACCAATTTCATGTACAACAGTAAAGAGAAGACTCAGGGATGCAGGCCTTATGAGAAGAATTGCAAAGAAAAACACTTTTGAAACAGAAAAACAAAAAGAAAAGGTTAGAGTGGGTAAAGAAACACAGACATTGGACAACAGATACTTGGAAAAGAGTGTTATGGATCTTAATCCCGTTGAGCTTTTGTGGGATCAGCTAGACTGCAAGGTGGGTGAGAAGTGCCCGACAAGACAGCCACATCTATGGCAAGTGCTACAGGAAGTGTGGGGTGAAATGTCACCTGTGTTTCTGGACAAACTGACAGCTAGAATGTCAAGGATCTGTAAAGCTGTCATTGCTGCACGTGGAGGATTTTTGATGAGAACTCTTTGAAGTAGTTTAAGAAGTTCTGAATATTATTTTCAAATTGTAATAGTAATTCTTCATGTTATTAATGTCCTGACTTTACATTATGATCAGTTGAATGCCACTTTGGTGAATAAAAGTACTTATTTCTTTCCATAAGAGCAAAATCTGTACATTATTCCAAACTTTTGGCCACCACTGTACACACACACACACACACACACACACATATATACAGGTGCATCTCAATAAATTAGAATGTCGTGGAAAAGTTCATTTATTTCAGTAATTCAACTCAAATTGTGAAACTCGTGTATTAAATAAATTCAATGCACACAGACTGAAGTAGTTTAAGTCTTTGGTTCTTTTAATTGTGATGATTTTGGCTCACATTTAACAAAAACCCACCAATTCACTATCTCAAAAAATTAGAATACATCATAAGACCAATAAAAAAAACATTTTTAGTGAATTGTTGGCCTTCTGGAAAGTATGTTCATTTACTGTATATGTACTCAATACTTGGTAGGGGCTCCTTTTGCTTTAATTACTGCCTCAATTCGGCGTGGCATGGAGGTGATCAGTTTGTGGCACTGCTGAGGTGGTATGGAAGCCCAGGTTTCTTTGACAGTGGCCTTCCGCTCATCTGCATTTTTTGGTCTCTTGTTTCTCATTTTCCTCTTGACAATACCCCATAGATTCTCTATGGGGTTCAGGTCTGGTGAGTTTGCTGGCCAGTCAAGCACACCAACACCATGGTCATTTAACCAACTTTTGGTGCTTTTGGCAGTGTAGGCAGGTGCCAAATCCTGCTGGAAAATGAAATCAGTATCTTTAAAAAGCTGGTCAGCAGAAGGAAGCATGAAGTGCTCCAAAAGTTCTTGGTAAACGGGTGCAGTGACTTTGGTTTTCAAAAAACACAATGGACCAACACCAGCAGATGACATTGCACCCCAAATCATCACAGACTGTGGAAACTTAACACTAGACTTCAAGCAACTTGGGCTATGAGCTTCTCCACCCTTCCTCCAGACTCTAGGACCTTGGTTTCCAAATGAAATACAAAACTTGCTCTCATCTGAAAAGAGGACTTAGGACCACTGGGCAACAGTCCAGTTCTTCTTCTCCTTAGCCCAGGTAAGATGCCTCTGACATTGTCTGTGGTTCAGGAGTGGCTTAACAAGAGGAATACGACAACTGTAGCCAAATTCCTTGACACGTCTGTGTGTGGTGGCTCTTGATGCCTTGACCCCAGCCTCAGTCCATTCCTGGTGAAGTTCACCCAAACTCTTGAATCGATTTTGCTTGACAATCCTCATAAGGCTGCGGTTCTCTCGGTTGGTTGTGCATCTTTTTCTTCCACACTTTTTCCTTCCACTCAACTTTCTGTTAACATGCTTGGATACAGCACTCTGTGAACAGCCAGCTTCTTTGGCAATGAATGTTTGTGGCTTACCCTCCTTGTGAAGGGTGTCAATGATTGTCTTCTGGACAACTGTCAGATCAGCAGTCTTCCCCATGATTGTGTAGCCTAGTGAACCAAACTGAAAGACCATTTTGAAGGCTCAGGAAACCTTTGCAGGTGTTTTGAGTTGATTAGCTGATTGGCATGTCACCATATTCTAATTTTTTGAGATAGTGAATTGGTGGGTTTTTGTTAAATGTGAGCCAAAATCATCACAGTTAAAAGAACCAAAGACTTAAACTACTTCAGTCTGTGTGCATTGAATTTATTTAATACACGAGTTTCACAATTTGAGTTGAATTACTGAAATAAATGAACTTTTCCACGACATTCTAATTTATTGAGATGCACCTGTATATAAAATGCTTTATAGTTGGAACTTCTTTCTTCTTGATGTAAAGACAACAGATTTATTCATCCTTAATTTTATTTTAACTTTATGCCGATAGTTAAAGCTCTGGCTTGTGAGACTAGAGCGTGACTTACTAAAAACAGATGGACTATATATAAAAACAAAAATTGATCATTTAATATATTTTCTATATTGCCATTTTTATAAAATAATACCACAACATAACCGAAATATCTGTAAGCTTAACTTTAAGTCTGCATTACATAATGTTGCTAATTCCCTGTACCACGTAGAATGGACAATAAAGGGTGCAGTAAAATCCAGCTCGGTTTTTTAAACATGAATTAAACATGAATTTATTCTCTGTATAAACATGTCTACAGAATGATGGTCACTGAGGCAGCCTGTGGTTTTCCACTCAGGGACATGTACACTATATATGGTGCTCATCTAGGAAGCATTCTGTTTAACAAGACCAAGCAGCTTACAGCCTGTGTAATACTGCAACACTGAGCAAAGCCAGACTGCAAAGTACAAAACAGAGCAGCTACACTAGAACTCAAGCTGAACTCAGTGTGGCTGGAACAAGGACTCTAGAAATCCATTTGAAATTTTGGACGTTCTAGAGTTATAGTCCTCAGAGTATACAGTGTATTTCATTTGATGTGAATGAAAACAAAGGCTGCGAGGTATGGAAGAACAGTCCATTTCAACAGTTGGGGTTGAAACTGACAAAAATCTGATTCTGATTACTGTTATGGCAAAAAAAACTGAAGTAGAACTGAGTAGATCCACTTCTGTTCCCTGTAACTCCGCCTTGGCACACACTTCAAGCACCTTAACTTTGCACTTCCAGCCCTTGCAAACCCGCCAACACCCCCCGCCAACCCAGGTCGAACAAAAAGGGAGACACTCTGAATGCCGAGGTGTAATTCGCACTCTGCATATACTGAAAGTCGCATCGGTGTATAAATCGCACTGACAGAGGGTGAATGCGGCAGGCACTACGACCCGGGAGCAGCCAACCGACCTCCCTTCACTGGTTCAGATGTCAAACGTGCTCCATGAAGATTACAGTACCTCAGAATCTACACATCGTATCACGTTTGTGTGTATCAGATTCTCATATTCTTTTTATGTTTCATGAAAGAAACGTCACATTTCCAAGCCACATCAGTTTATAACATCTGTAACTCTATGCTGTGCATAAATAAACAGCTTTTAGACTGAGTAAAACAATATGCCTGTTGTATTCTATTTATTCATTAACGTTAGCGACTGTGGATATTTCTGATATTTGTAAGTGCCATACATTAATTATCCAGTTCACTGACTGAATCTTTTTACTACGAGTATGATGAAACATAATTCTGTGTGCACGTGAGGAGTTGCATCTGACAGCAGTCTACAGTTTGTTAAAACAATAATGTTATGATGGACAAAATATATAAACTGGTTGCATAAAGTACTTTGTAAAAGGCAAAATATTCTGAATTTTCAACTCTAAAATGCTTCTACTGTCTCTATAACTGATATTTTCATCTGTTTTGTTGCACGTGTGTTTGACCAGCCGACATCAGTTACATATAAATTATGTATATAAGTCGCTTCAGACTATAAGTCGCAGGACCTTTCAGATGATGAAAAAAAAGCAACTTATATTCTGGAAAATACGGTACATCTTTCAAAAAATGTCCAATGAACAAAAATGAAAAATGCTGTCTCCTCTGAACATAAGCAGGCAGGACAAAATATGACTCACCTTGCACTGCAGTGTTGCTGTTGTGATGGGTGGGTTTGGGAGGGGGCACAGGGGGCTGTTTAGGGGCAACAGAGACTGGAGGGGCCGAGTGGGTGGGGACTGTGGGCAGGGTCTCCTGGTCTCCTGTTGTTACGGGGGGAACAAGATTACTACGAGAGGAGTTGTCTACATTTAAAGACACAGTCCGGGGAGGAGGCTTCGCAACGGGGGGAGCTGAGGATGAGGAGGACGACGAAGATGACGATGATGATAAAGAGGAGGAGGATGAGGACGGGGCTTGAGCAGGCTCGGTGGAGGAGGAATCAGCCATCAGCCATTTGGGAGGGAGGATGGCATGTTTAGTGGGCTGCTGTGACTCTTTAGTGGAGGTTATTCCAGGTTTGGGCTCAGGAGTAAACCGTACACCCACTGATCCTAGCAATGAGAACAACACAGATGCACAAACACACACAAATAACAGAACACATACATGAGTGCACAGCACAGTCACAAGGGTATGCATGAGTAAATCAGGCAAAGGGAAAGCTTGTAAACAAAGTGGTGCAAGAGCGCTTTAAAGAACCCATGAGATCAAAATTGCAGTTTTGTGGCTTTTAGTTTGTCTTTTGTTTTGAGGTCATTATATGCAAGTGAACTACTTAAAGATTTCAAAACTCACTTTAAGATGATGTACACATTTAAAATGCAGTATTTCTCTTCTGGCAAAATGTACCAAAAATATTGATGTTATCTGGCACTCAGGAGCATGTACAAATTTTGGTCTAATAAAACACTCTCTTAAAAGAAAATATCCCTCAGTGTAATTCCACCTGACACTGACTAGTACTTGCAAGTAGCAAATCATAGTTCATATCTGTGACATACAGTTGAAGTCAGAAGTTTACATACACCTTAGCCAAATACATTTAAACTCAGTTTTTCATAATTCCTGACATTTAATCGTAGAAAACATTCCCTGTCTTAGGTCAGTTAGGATCACTACTTTATTTTAAGAATGTGAAATGTCAGAATAATAGTATAGAGAATGATTTATTTCAGCTTTTATTTCTTTCATCACATTCCCAGTGTGTCAGAAGTTTATATACACTTTGTTAGTATTTGGTAGCATTGCCTTTAAATTGTTTAACTTGGGTCAAACATTTTGGGTAGCCTTCCACAAGCTTCTCACAATAAGTTGCTGGAATTTTGTCCCATTCCTCCAGACAGAACTGGTGTAACTGAGTCAGGTTTGTAGGCCTCCTTGCTCGCACACGCTTTTTCAGTTTTGCTCACAAATTTTCTATCGGATTGAGGTCAGGGTTTTGTGATGGCCACTCCAATACCTTGACTTTGTTGTCCTTAAGCCATTTTGGGGTCATTGTCCATTTGGAAGACCCATTTGTGACAAGCTTTAACTTCCTGGCTGATGTCTTGAGATGTTGCTTCAACATATCCACATAATTTTCCTTTCTCATGATAGCAATCTATTTTGTGAAGTGTGCCAGTACCTCCTGCAGCAAAGCACCCCCACAACATGGAATGGTGTTCTTCGGCTTGCAAGCCCCACCCTTTTTCCTCCAAACATAACGATGGTCATTATGGTCCAACAGTTCAATTTTTGTTTCATCAGACCAGAGGAAATTTCTCCAAAAAGTAAGATCTTTGTCCCCATGTGCACTTGCAAACTGTAGTCTGGCTTTTTTATGGTGGTTTTGGTTTTGTAGTCTGGCTTCTTACTTACTGAGCAGCCTTTCAGGTTATGTTGATATAGGACTTGTTTTATTGTGGATATAGATACTAGTCTACCTGTTTCCTCCAGCATCTTCACAAGGTCCTTTGCTGTTACATTAATCTCTAGGAGACAGAATGCATCTCCTTCCTGAGCGGTATGATGGCTGTGTGGTACCATGGTGTTTATACTTGCGTACTATTGTTTGTACAGATGAACATGTTACCTTCAGGCATTTGGAAACTGCTCCCAAGGATGAACCAGACTTGTGGAGGTCCAAAAAAACATTTCTGAGATCTTTGCTGATTTCTTTTGATTTTCCCATGATGTCAAGCAAACAGGCACTGAGTTTGAAGGTAGGCCTTAAAATACATCCACAGGTACACCTCCAATTCAGTACACCTCCTATCAGAAGTTAATTGTCTAATTGTCCAAAGGCTTGGCATCATTTTCTGGAATTTTCCAAGCTGCATAAAGGCACAGTTAACTTAGTGTATGTAAACTTCTGTCCCACTGGAATTGTGATATTGTCAATTAAAAGTGAAACAATCTGTCTGTAAACAATTGTTGGAAAAATTACTCGTGTCATGCACAAAGTAGATATCCTAAACAACTTGCCAAAACTGGTTTGCTAGTATTAAATCTGTGGAGTGGTTAAAAAATTAATTTGTATGACTTCTACCTAAGTGTATGTAAACTTCTGACTTGAACTGTAAACTAAAATCTATTGGCTATTTACCAAAAAGTTAAGGAAATATGTCAACACAGGAAAGAAAACGTTTGTTGAGCCATATCATGGGGTCTTTAAAAAACATACAACATTGCTGCGCTGTGCACAGTGAGCAATTATAGATCTAGTACTCTTTCTTTTTTTTTTTTTTACATCTAGAACAAAACTGTATGGAGTGTTTGATCAGAGCTCTAACAGCTTGGTGTACAGCTAAGCTGTTTCTCAAGGTTTCTCAATATAAGCTGCTTTAAAGAGCTTAAGCAAATGTGTTTGTAGCACAGACACAAAACTGTGTATTTTCTCCAGATAGGAATAACAATCAGTTATTGCTACCACACTGAATGCTGCTCACTTCTCAGCTTATTTCACAGATAGACTAAAGTGCTAATGAGAGCTCTGAGAGTTCATAACGAGAGTTTATGAAAAGATGTAGCCATTAAGTTTTAGGCTTTAAAATGAGATAGCTCTGCTCCAAAACCTTGTGTGACACCTTGTTGTACACTGCCTACACAGGAAGCTTCCATCTAAAACAATGAACCCTTATAAGTGACTGATTGAAAAGCTCGAATAGATACAAGGCACACGAATAGTACTCCACAGGTGAAGCGCACAGGCCTCTACTCACAATTAATTTCTATAGAGCCCAACAGTCTGATTCTGGAAGTAAATATCCCATTCCCTTTCCCCATAGGGGAGCTCCGAGGTTGTTAATCGTTGGTATATGCTTCTGTTGAAACAATCAGTCCATGTTATTTAAACTTTTTTTTTTTTTTTTTTAAATCATGTCAAATAGAGTAATTTCTAATGAAGAACTACACCACCAATGATCCTAAGGGGGGAAATCCACCAATCAGAGAATCGCGATGAACAAAGCGTGCCAAAAGAGTTCTGAAACAATCGTCCACTCCCATGACACACTGCAAATGATGCAATCGAGTCGCTCTAGCTAGACACTGAATCTGAATATTCTGCAATAAAATAAAAATCTATTGTTTTATACTTATAATCAACAACTTTAATTCAATAATTTACATTTTCCATCGTTTATAATTCGATTACATCATTCACAATGAATCATGGGATTATAGTTCATTCCCTCATTGAAGACGTTAAGTACACAGTCTTGTACCTTTGTCTTTTTGTCCGTTTTTGAAATACTTTTTCAAATCAAAGTTTGTAATGTTATGATTCACTTCAGAGCTGGTTGATTTGGTTCATGGTTTAGAACTTTATTGAAGGATTTTATGAAATTCTAATGGAAGAAATGAATGAAAAAAATACTTCAGGAACCAAGATGGCTAGAGTTTGACATTAACATGTTGCTAAGCTAATAAAGCCACCCTCCAACAGTGATGATAAAATGCACAGCACACCCAAATATTGGGTGAGATCCAAGTCCATTTTTAATAAGACTGAACTGATTTTTCCTTAATACTTTTATTGAATAAAATACACTATATTTATAATAGACATTATAATAGATGGATTTTTGTTTTTCTTCCACTGAACTTGTCATAATGCATTCCTAGCTTGCCTGCTCTGCAAGTATACCTGCCTTAGAACTGGACCAAACTTAGGAACCCTAGGGGCCATTCACACTGGCAGTTTAGTCTATATCAGAGTAAGATGCACATAAATATTGGTAATATGAAAGCTGTTTTGCAAACCAGGGTACCAAAACCAAGACTATCTACAGGAGGAAATAAAATAACTTTGCAGATTTAAGCATGATGGCATCATCAGTTGCACAAAAACACACTCACACGCCCTATGAGTGGCAGGGGAACATTGTGGGACACCGAAGAGGTGGGGTGCCTTTTAGATATGTTCATGAGTGAGCGTGCAATGTAAGCAGGGCTGCAAATGCATCGCTCGCAACTAGCTGTCTCCTTTGCAAAGTAGGTAGCTCACTAGGGTTTTAGAACAGAGCTGATGTTGGATCTGAACATTAAAACGAACAGCTTTTTTTTCATTTATTTTTTACTTTTCCAATAATGTGTACTTTGTGTAATATAAACTTTGTATTATGTCCCTGTATATTCTGTCTAAATTGCATACATTGTTTATGTTGTATCTCATTCTTGTGTCCTGTATTTATAGTAATATACAGTATGTGGTACATCCATGTGTGCGTTTTACCTGTTCGCAATCTTGACTCGTCCTCAGCGGGTGTGTATCGTGGCAGTGAGCTGCTCTGGACGGCCTCAGAAACCGGCCGGACCTTTAGGCCGATTTCAGATGAGCTCTTCTGAATACTGGGCCGCATGTCTATCTCTGACTGAGGCCGCACTAATTTCTCATCAGACACCTGTTTCCTTGTGACCTCCTTCCTGTCTCTGTCATCTTTTCTCTCGCGCTCCTCGCATCGCTCCCGTTCCTCTTTTCTTTCCCGGTCTTCCCTCCTTTCATTCGGTTCCTTTCGTTCATGATCATCTCCCCTTTCCAGCTCGACCCTCCTTTCGTGATCTTCCTTCCTGTCTCTAGGCTGTTTCCTGTCTCTGTTATCTCTCCAGTCTTTGTCTTCCTGCTTATCCCTGTCACTCCGTCTGACTCTCTCACGTTCGTCTCGCTCAGATCTTCCGTCTCTTGCGTGCCAGTCCTCTTTATCTGGTCTTACATCCCTCCTGTCTTTGTCTCTTCTATCTCGGTCCCGGTCATCTTTTCTGTCCCGTCTGTCTCTGTCTTTGTCTCTATTCCCTTTCTCTTCCCTCTCGTCCCTCCGATATCTTCCCTCATCCTGACTGTGACTCTCTCTTGGTAACGTTCCCGCTCGTTTTTCCGAATCTGATTCCAGTCGGCTGCGGCGGTCTGTTTCGGGTGGCAACCGAGTTCGAGCATCTACGTCTAGAGGCTGGCGGTTCCGACTAACGTCTGAGGGCGCTCTGTTGCGGCGCTCCGGTTCTGGTGCAAGGCTATTCCTTTGTTTGTCTCCCTGTGGCCGCGATGATGGTCCCTTGACTTCTGACGCTGTATCTGATCTGCGGTCTCCTGGCAGTGGTGCAGTGTGGCCATTTTTAACTGGAGGAGCTTTAGAGTGATTCACATCGTTGCTCTCTGAAACACAGATATTGATAATGGCTAATTAGACAGGAGAAACGGAACCCAAAATAGCAAAAATCATATGTGATTATGTCATACTGAATAATACAAGATTACACCTAAACAGTTTCAATTTTCAAGGCAAATTTCAAGTGAAAAGCTATTTCACGGTCCACATGAAAGCGAAAATACTGTGTGACACAATCACATGCAATCTGAACATTTTTGTTGTTTAATATACTGTTTGGTGAGGCTGGATTTTGGAATTTTGAAACAGATTTTAAAACGGAAACCAAGCAACAAAATGTTTTGTTACTCATCGTGGTTGTGGCTGGTTATAAGGAAAAAAAAAATGATGTTACTTTATCACATTGTGCCATTCATCCACAACAAGATCTGAATTTTAACCCTAGAATGCATGACCCAAAACACCTACATGAATGCATAAAGAGGGTCAAAATGACCCCTATTTGTTTCAATGGATTTCTTCCAAGAAAAGGTCTGTGCTGTCCTATCCTGTTTATATCTTTGAGCCCCATTTTAAGAGTGCTAATGCTAAGTGCAGCGCTATAGTCATAAGCGCAAAGTCAATGGTCATGGCCATGAAGTTTTGGTATTTTCGTGCAAGCATGCGTTAAGTTTATGCGCAAGTTGGTTTGGTGAATTCGCCTGCGCAATACACAAATGGGCTGTGTCAAGTGCAATTTAATTCTGAGGTTCTTCTCAGGATTTTCCACCGTCTGCGTCCTATTAAATAGTCCATACCCTGTAAAGCATCAGAGATATATACAAAGACAGCACATTTATAAGTTGGTAGTGTAAATGGACTGCATGCAATGAATTTGAAAAATGTCGATCTTTTGTGCAATAACCTTGTTGAATGTCAAGCATATTTTTATGACAGTGACACGCTTCTTTTATACAAATAGAAAATGTGATTCTCGTCAAAATTTGGATGTAGGCTCCGTAAATTATAGAGAATGTAAGTATTAATAATCATTTTCATCTACTGACACACAAATCATGGCTAGTATTAACAGTGATTGTATCGGCACTTCCTTTCTACCCGTCAATTTTGATTTAAAAAAATTAATGTATTCAAACACACACACACAATATATATATATATATATATTTCTAAATTCAAATTACACTTCAAATGAAACAAAAATATAATCAAAATAATGAAGTGGTAAAAAAATCGTATGTAGCGAACATCCCAAATCCAAAGATTTTAACTTATTCAACTTCTTTCACCCGCCCCTTTTGCAGTGACTCAAAAATCACTCTTTGATAATTATTAATACAAATTAGAGCATAAATACAATTGTAACTACAATAATAATTATTATTATTATTATTACTATTATTATTATTGAAAAAAATAACTATGACCTAAAGACACAGTAGTTTAACACAAATCTCATAAATATTTGTTTCATAAAAAGGCTACAAAAGTGAACCCACTGTATTTCCAGAGTTTGGACATGAACTTTATTACCACATGCTGGTGTAATCTCCAAATTGCAAATTCAGGAACTGAGTTTAGACTTTGCACTGAGTTAAGACGTGGTTTTCAAACATCTTAGCACAATGACCTATTTCTCAGTAAAATAGCAAATTGCACTTTGCACCTCATCATTAACATACAATACACCCACAGTTTGCACGCATACACCCACAGATAGCACTAACACTCCTACCCACAACCACTTACGCTTTGTGCTGGCATGAAAATTGTGATTAAAATTAGCACTCACGAAAAATGGATAAGACGTTGCACACGGGCATTGCGCATAGCTCTGCGCTTTGCGCGCTCATGAAAATAGTGCCCTCAATCTTCAAAAATTTAAGATCATTCAAAACTGTTTTAACATTTAATTCATGTTTATTTGTTCACCTTTAATTTTCAAAATTATAAGATAAAATTCAGTGTTCTTTAAAATATTTTTCTTTAAAATAACTTTTCCTGAACCGACTCTTTCTGAGCCTTTACCACAAAAACATTCAAAACATCTAACAGTGCAGACAGCTTTCTCCACTGGAATGCTCCAAACCTCATCTGCTTCTCATTAAAACACCAAACAACTGCACAATAATTTGTCAAAATGACAGTTACCTCCAGCACAACCTGGTCTGTAGTCTGGATCATCATCATCTGAGTACTCTGATTTTGACTCCAAAGCCATTATGGGTGTCTCATTGAACATTTCCAATGCCGCCTCTGCTGTAAATGTGAGCATATTTTGCTAACAGTTAACTTGCTAATAGATTGCTTGCTAGCAGATTTAGAATATTTCAATGTCAATGCTTCAAAATCTGTCAAATATTTAAACAAAGTTTAAAAATAAAGTATTTCCAAACGAAACTAACCAACTTGCTAAAATTTGCTAGCTACCTAAGCATTAGCTCTAGTAGTTTGCTTGCTAGCGGATTTAGAATATAATTTATCTGAATGTCAGTGCTTTAAAATGTATCGGTCATACATTTTAAAAGTTGAAAAACTAAGGCAAAATTCCATAGGAAATACATATGGGTCATTTTGATATACATATTTGACATGGACTTTATATATATATATATATATATATATATATATATATATATACACACACAGGTGCATCTCAACAAATTAGAATGTCGTGGAAAAGTTCATTTATTTCAGTAATTCAACTCAAATTGTGAAACTCGTGTATTAAATAAATTCAATGCACACAGACTGAAGTAGTTTAAGTCTTTGGTTCTTTTAATTGTGATGATTT
Source organism: Myxocyprinus asiaticus (assembly GCF_019703515.2). Classification (NCBI taxonomy): domain Eukaryota; kingdom Metazoa; phylum Chordata; class Actinopteri; order Cypriniformes; family Catostomidae; genus Myxocyprinus; species Myxocyprinus asiaticus. The sequence goes on from NC_059373.1 coordinate 39,386,642, forward strand.
TGGCTCACATTTAACAAAAACCCACCAATTCACTATCTCAAAAAATTTGAATACATCATAAGACCAATAAAAAAAAACATTTTTAGTGAATTGTTGGCCTTCTGGAAAGTATGTTCATTTACTGTATATGTACTCAATACTTGGTAGGGGCTCCTTTTGCTTTAATTACTGCCTCAATTCGGCGTGGCATGGAGGTGATCAGTTTGTGGCACTGCTGAGGTGGTATGGAAGCCCAGGTTTCTTTGACAGTGGCCTTCAGCTCATCTGCATTTTTTGGTCTCTTGTTTCTCATTTTCCTCTTGACAATACCCCATAGATTCTCTATGGGGTTCAGGTCTGGTGAGTTTGCTGGCCAGTCAAGCACACCAACACCATGGTCATTTAACCAACTTTTGGTGCTTTTGGCAGTGTGGGCAGGTGCCAAATCCTGCTGGAAAATGAAATCAGCATCTTTAAAAAGCTGGTCAGCAGAAGGAAGCATGAAGTGCTCCAAAATTTCTCGGTAAACGGGTGCAGTGACTTTGGTTTTCAAAAAACACAATGGACCTACACCAGCAGATGACATTGCAACCCAAATCATCACAGACTGTGGAAACTTAACACTGGACTTCAAGCAACTTGGGCTATGAGCTTCTCCACCCTTCCTCCAGACTCTAGGACCTTGGTTTCCAAATGAAATACAAAACTTGCTCTCATCTGAAAAGAGGACTTTGGACCACTGGGCAACATTCTTCTCCTTAGCCCAGGTAAGACGCATCTGATGTTGTCTGTGGTTCAGGAGTGGCTTAACAAGAGGAATACGACAACTGTAGCCAAATTCCTTGACATGTCTGTGTGTGGTGGCTCTTGATGCCTTGACCCCAGCCTCAGTCCATTCCTTGTGAAGTTCACCCAAATTCTTGAATCGATTTTGCTTGACAATCCTCATAAGGCTGCGGTTCTCTCGGTTGGTTGTGCATCTTTTTCTTCCACACTTTTTCCTTCCACTCAACTTTCTGTTAACATGCTTGGATACAGCACTCTGTGAACAGCCAGCTTCTTTGGCAATGAATGTTTGTGGCTTACCCTCCTTGTGAAGGGTGTCAATTATTGTCTTCTGGACAAACTGTCAGATCAGCAGTCTTCCCCATGATTGTGTAGCCTAGTGAACCAAACTGAGAGACCATTTTGAAGGCTCAGGAGACCTTTGCAGGTGTTTTGAGTTGATTAGCTGATTGGCATGTCACCATATTCTAATTTTTTGAGATAGTGAATTGGTGGGTTTTTGTTAAATGTGAGCCAAAATCATCACAATTAAAAGAACCAAAGACTTAAACTACTTCAGTCTGTGTGCATTGAATTTATTTAATACATGAGTTTCACAATTTGAGTTGAATTACTGAAATAAATGAACTTTTCCACGACATTCTAATTTATTGAGATGCACCTGTATATACATATCTATATATATATATATATATATATATATATATAGCAAGATATTTCAGTTTTTTATTTTTCATAAAAATATTTCCCAACAAAAAAACAATGTCACCTTACAATAACTGATTTTGAGTTTCAGTGTTTAAAAATAAAATATCAATCAGAACGAAATTTCAGTGTACCATTTGTATTTCGGTAATATGAGAGAATTGGTCAGGGGTCTGAATACTTTTGCAAGGCACTGTATGTATGTATGTATATATATATATATACACAGGTGCTGGTCATATAATTAGAATATCATCAAAAAGTTGATTTATTTCACTAATTCCATTCAAAAAGTGAAACTTGTATATTATATTAATTCATTACACACAGACTGATATATTTCAAATGTTTATTTCTTTTAATTTTGATGATTATAACTGACAACTAAGGAAAATCCCAAATTCAGTATCTCAGAAAATTAGAATATTACTTAAGACCAATACAAAGAAAGGATTTTTAGAAATCTTGGCCAACTGAAAAGTATGAACATGAAAAGTATGAGCATGTACAGCACTCAATACTTAGTTGGGGCTCCTTTTGCCTGAATTACTGCAGCAATGCGGCGTGGCATGGAGTCGATAAGTCTGTGGCACTGCTCAAGTGTTATGAGAGCCCAGGTTGCTCTGATAGTGGCCTTCAGCTCTTCTGCATTGTTGGGTCTGGCATATCGCATCTTCCTCTTCACAATACCCCACAGATTTTCTATGGGGTTAAGGTCAGGCGAGTTTGCTGGCCAATTAAGAACAGGGATACCATGGTCCTTAAACCAGATACTGGTAGCTTTGGCACTGTGTGCAGGTGCCAAGTCCTGTTGGAAAATGAAATCTGCATCTCCATAAAGTTGGTCAGCAGCAGGAAGCATGAAGTGCTCTAAAACTTCCTGGTATACGGCTGCGTTGATCTTGGACCTCAGAAAACACAGTGGACCAACACCAGCAGATGACATGGCACCCCAAACCATCACTGACTGTGGAAACTTTACACTGGACCTCAAGCAACGTGGATTGTGTGCCTCTCCTCTCTTCCTCCAGACTCTGGGACCCTGATTTCCAAAGGAAATGCAAAATTTACTTTCATCAGAGAACAACTTTGGACCACTCAGCAGCAGTCCAGTCCTTTTTGTCTTTAGCCCAGGCGAGACGCTTCAGACGCTGTCTGTTGTTCAAGAGTGGCTTGACACAAGGAATGCGACAGCTGAAACCCATGTCTTGCATACGTCTGTGTGTAGTGGTTTTCCCCCACATTTTTGAATGGGTTTTGTTTCACAATCCTCTCCAGGGTGCGGTTATCCCTATTGCTTGTACACTTTTTTCTACCACATCTTTTCCTTCCCTTCGCCTCTCTATTAATGTGCTTGGACACAGAGCTCTGTGCACATAAGTTTGTGTCTCCTTTTGTGTCTTGCCCTCCTTGTGCAATGTGTCAATGTTCGTCTTTTGGACAACTGTCAAGTCGGCAGTCTTCCCCATGATTGTGTAGCGTACAGAACTAGACTGAGAGACCATTTAAAGGCCTTTGCAGGTGTTTTGAGTTAATTAGCTGATTAGAGTGTGGCACCAGGTGTCTTCAATATTGAACCTTTTCACAATATTCTAATTTTCTGAGATACTGAATTTGGGATTTTCCTTAGTTGTCAGTTATAATCATCAAAATTAAAAGAAATAAACATTTGAAATATATCAGTCTGTGTGTAATGAATGAATATAATATACAAGTTTCACTTTTTGAATGGAATTAGTGAAATAAATCAACTTTTTGATGATATTCTAATTATATGACCAGCACCTGTATATATATAAAGTTTCTTTGATCTTCCATGAAAACCTCAAAAATCTTGTTTGTGACCCTCACCAACGTCATATTATATATATATATATATATATATATACATACACACAGTTGTGCTCAAAAGTTTGCATACCCTTGGAGAATTGGTAATATATGTACCATTTTTTAAAGAAAACATGAGTGAGCAGGCAAAACACATTCCTTTTATTTCTTAAGGGATTCATATTCAACTGTAGGTTATAACAGAATGGCACAATCATAAAACAAAACATGGCAACAATGAAATTTTTTTTTAATTACCCCTGTTCAAAAGTCTTCACACCCTTAGTTCTTAATACAGTGTATTGCCCCCTTTAGCATCAATGACAGCGTGCAGTCTTTTGTAATAGTTGTCATGAGGCCCCAAATTCTTGCAGGTGGTATAGCTGCCCATTCGTCTTGGCAAAATGCCTCCAGGTCATGCAAAGTATTTGGTCATCTTGCATGAACCGCACGTTTGAGATCTCCCCAGAGTGGCTCGATGATATTAAGGTCAGGAAACTGTGATGGCCACTCCAGAACCTTCACCTTTTTCTGCTGTAACCACTGGAGGGTCAACCTGGCCTTGTGCTTAGGGTCATTGTCGTGCTGGAAAGTCCAAGAGCATCCCATGCGCAGCTTTCGTGCAGAAGAATGCAAATTGTCTGCCAGTATTTTCTGATAACATGCTGCATTCATCTTGCCATCAATTTTCACAAGATTCCCCGTGCCTTTAGAGCTCAAACACCCCCAAAACATCAGTGAACCACCACCATGCTTCACAGTGGGGATGGTATTCTTTTCAATATAGGCCTTGTTGATCCCTCTCCAAACATAGCGCTTATGGTTGTGACCATAAAGCTCTATTTTGGTCTCATCACTCCAAATTACAGTGTGCCAGAAGCTGTGAGGCGTGTCAAGGTGTTGTTGGGCATATTGTAACCGGACTTTTTTGTGGCATTGGTGCTTCTTTCTGGCAACTCGACCATGCAGCTCATTTTTGTTCAAGTATTGTCATATTGTGCTCCTTGAAACAACCACACCATCTTTTTCCAGAGCAGCCTGTATTTCTCCTGAGGTTACCTGTGGGTTTTTCTTTGTATCCCGAACAATTCTTCTAGCAGTTGTGGCTGAATTCTTTCTTGGTCTACCCGACCTTAGCTTGGTATCAAGAGATCCCTGAATTTTCCACTTCTTAATAAGTGATTGAACAGTACTGACTGGCATGTTCAAGGCTTTGGATATCTTTTTATATCCTTTTCCATCTTTATAAAGTTCCATTACCTTGTTACGCAGGTCTTTTGACAGTTCTTTTCTGCTCCCCATGGCTCAGTATCTAGCCTGCTCAGTGCATCCATGTGAGAGCTAACAAACTCATTGACTATTTATACACAGACACTAATTGCAATTTAAAAAGCCACAGGTGTGGGAAATTATCCTTTAATTGCTATTTAAACCTGTGTGTGTCACCTTGTGTGTCTGTAACAAGGCCAAACATTCAAGGGTATGTAAACTTTTGATCAGGGCCATTTGGGTGATTTCTGTTATCATTATGATTTAAAAAGGAGCCAAACAACTATGTGATGATAAATGGCTTCATATGATCACTATCCTTAAATAAAAGACCATCCTTAAAAAAAAAGTTTTTTGCATGATCAGTCATAATTTCTGCCAGGGTATGCAAACTTTTGAGCACAACTGTGTATGTATGCATATATATATATATATATATATAAAACTCAGCAAAAAAAGAAACGTCCTCTCACTTTCAACTGCTTTTATTTTCAGCAAACCTAACGTGTAAATATTTTAATGAACATAAAAAGATTCAACAACTAAGACATAAACTGAACAAGCTTCACAGACATGTGACTTACAGAAATGGAATAATGTGTCCCTGAACAAAGGGGGGGGGGGGGGGGTCAAAATCAAAAGTAACAGTCAGTATCTGGTGTGGCCACCAGTTGCATTAAGTACTGCAGTGCATCTCCTCCTTATGGACTGCCCCAGATTTGCCAGTTCTTGCTGTGAGATGTTACACCATTCTTCCACCAAGGCACTTGCAAGTTCCCGGACATTTCTCAGGGGAATGGCCCTAGCACTCACCCTCCGATCCAACAGGTTCCAGACGTGCTCAATGGGATTGAGATCCGGGCTCTTCGCTGGCCATGACAGAACACTGACATTCCTGTCTTGCAGGAAATCATGCACAGAACGAGCAGTATGGCTGGTGGCATTGTCATGCTGAAGGATCATGTCTGGATGAGCCTGCAGGAAGGGTACCACATGAGGGAGGAAGATGTCTTCCCTGTAACGCACAATGCTGAGACTGCCTGCAATGACAACAAGCTCAGTCCGATGATGCTGTGACACACCGCCCCAGACCATGACGGACCCTCCACCTCCAAATCTATCCCGCTGCAGAGTACAGGCCTCGGTGTAACGCTCATTCCTTCGACGATAAACGTGAGTCCAACCATCATGCCTGCTGAGACAAAACCGCAACTCGTCAGTGAAGAACACTTTTTGCCAGTCCTGTCTGATCCATCGAAGGTGGGTTTGTGCCCATAGGCGACATTGTTGCCGGTGATGTCTGGTAAGGACCTACCTTACAACAGGCCTACAAGCCCTCAGTCCAGCCTCTCCCAGCCTATTGTGGACAGTCTGAGCACTGATGGAGGATTGTGCGCTCCTGGTTTAACTCGGGCAGTTGCATGTGTGATATTCGGATGTACCGATCCTGTGCAGGTGTTGTTACACATGGTCTGTCACTTTTAGGATGATCAGCTGTTCTGCCTGTCTCCCTGTAGCATTGTCTTAGGTGTCTCACAGTACAGACATTGCACTTTATTGCCCTGGACACATCTGCAGTCCTCATGCCTCCATGCAGCATGCCTCAGGCACATTTACGCAGATGAGCAGGGACCCTGGGCATCTTTATTTTGGTGTTTTTCAGAGTCAATAGAAAGGTCTCTTTAGTGTCCTAAGTTTTTATAACTGTGACCTTAATTGCCTACCTTCTGTAAGCTGTTAGTGTCTTAACGACCGTTGCACTGGTGCATGTTCATTAATTGTTTATGGTTCACTGAACAAGCATGGACAACATTGTTTAAACACTTTACAATAAAGACCTGTAAAGTTATTTGGATTGTTACAAAATTATCTTTAAAATACAGTGTCCTGAAAAAGGGACGTTTAGTTTTTTGCTGAGTTATATATATATATATATATACACATACATACACAGTTGCAATCAAAATTATTGAACCCCCCTGACCAGCGATACATTCTGGTGATGTGAATTAAAACACATCAACTAAAACCTCAGTAAACAGTCAAAGTAAGTTTTTAATACACATTTGAGTGATTTTGAGAACAAAGAGTTCAGTTTACCCAAATTTTAAAATAAAAAATAACTAATTCTTTCCACAAATGTCATGTCAAAAATATTCAACCCCCAAAGTCAATCATTTGTGGAGCATCCTTTATCCTTAATAACAGCAAATAAATGTTTCAGGTAAGCTTCCAGCTCATTGACATTCTTTGGTTTCTGTGCTGCCACTGCTTCCTTGAAATCCCAACAAAGGTTTGCAATGGGATTTTAATGATGGACTGAAAGGGCCATTTAAGGACATTCAACGACCTATCCCTGAACCAGATTTTGGACAACTTGGATGTATCCTTGGTGTTATTGTCTTACTGGAAATTCCAGTGATCACCGAGCTGCAATTTACACTCTGAAGGCATCACATTTTTCATGCCAAAATGGCCTGATACCTGAAAGAATCAATGGTGTCAGTCACATAGTCAGGATAGCCGTTTCCTGCAGCCGCAAAACACCCCCATAACATGACTGACCCACCTCCATGCTTGACTGTGGGGATGGTGTCGTTCTTGTCATCACCTTGTCATCTTACTCCAGACGTAATGCTGACCCATGGGTCTAAAACTCATTTTCAGTTTAGTGTAATACGTCTATAAAACCTTCTTCCAGGACTCCACAGGTCTTTCCTAATTACTTCTTGAATATTCAAGTCAACATTTCCCTTGGTGAAGTTTTGCTTTCTTCCACACCCCAAGAAGGTTGCTGTTGTACCATATTTTAAAAAAAATTATGAATGGTGCTGCCAACTTTGTCTGTTGGAAATTGAAGTGCCTTGGAAATGTACTTTTAGCCATGACCTTTCTTGTGTAATGAAATCTCCTCTATTAGCTTTTGAGACAGCTTATTTTTAATTGCATTTTTTGCATAGAAATACATTTTTGCTTACAATGCTAAACTTGAATTTTAAAAATTAAATAAGTGCCATTGCAGACTGATGACTTAATTGTTTTTTAAAACAATTACTTGTGTAGCCTTACATATTTAAGGAACAGCTACAAGCAATAGGGGTTAAATAATTATGACATGGCTGTTTTTTTTTGTTTTTTTAAATCCTGCTATTTACAAATATTAGGTTATATATTCACACTATGACTATGAATGTGTCACTCAACTGATATAGATGTAAAGTTTAAAACTTTTTTTTAAGGGGGGGGGGGGGGTTGAATAATTTAGATTGCAACTGTGTGTGTGTGTGTGTGTATATATATATATATATATATATATATATATATATATATATATATATATATATATATGTATTTATTCTTTGATAAAATCTTCCAAACATCAGACCCCTTCGGGTCAATTTGACATTCTTTTTGCATTCTAGGGTTAAACTATCAAATTCAAAACAATGTGACAATCTCAACTTTATCTGTGATTCATGCCCTTCATTCAACTTTATTGAGTGCGTTTGTCTCTCCTGCCGTACCATTCTCCGGGATGTCCTTTAGCAAACCTCGCTCTATCAGCTCCTCTCTGGGCTTCCTCATCGATATCTTCCTTTCCAGCACTGATCATTCAGAAAGAAAACAGAAACACATTAGTCTCATCTCACAAGCCACTTTCTAACTTTAAACACATTAATTTCCAGAATATTTGAAAAATTATTCAAACACCAGCTCCAAAATGCTGTTTCAACCCCAATGATGACATTTTAGCATTTGTTGCTAGATGTTTTATTTCAGGAGTGCCTGAGATAGTGAACCCGACAGTTCTACAGGATTAAAGCATTCTACTTGTAGTACAGAAGTCATTAATGTCACTGAAAACGATCAAAGATCTAAGCTAATCACTGCTTTGTTATTACAATAAAAAAGTTGATATCAGAAGGCAGCATAAACAAATTAGAATTTTAGTCTGGAGTTCTGAATCAGTATCAGCAGAGAAATAATTATACCTGTTTAGTCTTATTGTCTGGACTCATGACAGACATGTACCTTCTGATGTTTCGTTGAACTTATCACTGCTTCTTTTCTTCCTCCACTTCCAGGGTTTGAAGATCTTGCCCAGGTTGGGGAACTTGGTCTTGCCCTTTCCCAAAGGGGTTCCTCCTGCTGGATTCGCCCCATCACCAACTGGCACACTATGGTCGACTTCATCATCTGAGGAGATGGAAAGAGACAGAACAATTATTAGTTTCATTCTTAAAAGAAAATGTCCTTTTTAAAGTTTTTGTAGTTTTTGAACCATCATCAAAAGGTACGCAATTCACTCCATGTGTCAACCTTGGAAGACTTGATCAGGATCAGCAAAGAGGGCCCATCACTTGAACAGTTTGATCCTGAACCATATGTCAAATACTGGCTTTCTGCAAAAAAGAGGAGGAGGATACCAATCTACACTCAATGGCCAAGTGATGCTGACATAATTATGGTCATCCACAGGATGAATGAAAATGCTGACACTGTAAAAGGAGGGCAGACGTACACACGTCAGGATGACTGAAAGTGTTTTAAAAATGTAAAACGTAAGTTGGGCGCCTTTTTTTTTTCTTTTAGGAGCCAATGGCTCCTTAACTGATTTTTTTTTGTCTGGAGCCCTGTCTAAGGCATACAGGTCCCACTGATTATCCTAAAACTGACTGCTAAGTTAATGTTCAAGGTAAGACTGTCAAATTAAAATTCAAAATTAAATATTAATTGCATTTAAGATAAAAAAGCACATTCGTGCACATTATATGGATACTATTAATATTATCCTTGTGCGACCCTGCATCCTCCTGCGCAGACATTGTGTTCTGTCTTCGCTATTCGCTATGAATAATTTAATTCAGCTCATATCTCTGCCTACCTCTTGGAGATCTCATCCTAGATAAAGGAATGTCACCTTCAGCTCAACCTAGCCAAGACAGAACTTCTCGTGATCCCAGACAACCCATTTGTTGACCACAACCTCTCTATTGATCTCTGTTCAACTACCCTAATGCCAATAAAGACAGCCTGGAACCTGGGACGGGTGATGAATGAGCAGCTTAATTTCACTGCCAACATCTCATCAATCACACGGTCTTGCAGGTTTGAGCTTTACAACATCAGGAAAATCAGACCTTTCCTGTCTGAATATGATACACAGCTCCTGATACAATCTCTGGTCATTTCAAGACTGTACTACTGTAATGTCCTGTTCGCAGTTCTCCAAGCTAGCATGATTAAGCCACTGCAGATGATCCAGAACGCTGCAGCGTGTCTGGTCTTCAATCAGACAAAGAGGGTTCAAGTCACCCTCCTCTAGATTTCACTCCACTGGCTGCCAGTAGCTGCTCACATCAAATTCAAGGCTTTGACTCTGGTCTTCAAAACAGCCAATGGAACATCACCCTCTTACTTCAACTCACTCCTCCAGGTCTATGTCCCAACTCGCTCTCTGTGGTAAATGAACGAGTAGCACCTGGTGGTCCCGTCGCAAAGAGGCACAAAGTCCATTTCTCGATAATTCACTCTCTCTGTTCCTCTGTGGTGAAATGAGCTTGCAACCTCCACACAATCTGCTGATACCATTTCAGCATTCAAGAAACAGCTGAAAAACACATCTGTTCCATGACCAATTAACCAATCAACACTTAATGCAATTAGCCTCTGCTAAATGACTAAATGTAAATATACATTTCATTTAAACAGACTGATTTCAGTTCAGGCTGTCAGTAAAGGGTTAAACTTTTGACAAGAGAGAACACTAAGATTTTGTTGCCAAAGTAAAAAAAAAAAAAAAAAAAAAAAAAAAAAAAAAGTCAAATCAAGTCAAATCATTTTTATTTGTATCGTTTATATATATATATATATATATATATATATATATATATATATATATATATATATACACACACACACACACACACACACACACACACACACACAGTTGTGCTCAAAAGTTTGCATACCCTGGCAGAAATTGTGAAATTTTGCCATTGATTTTGAAAATATGTCTGAACATGCAAACAAATTTTAATAAAATTGTCTTTTATTTAAGGATAGTGCTCATATGAAGCCATTTATCATCACATAGTTGTTTGGCTCCTTTTTAAATCATAATGATAACAGAAATCACCCAAATGGCCCTGATCAAAAGTTTACATACCCTTGAATGTTTGGCCTTGTTACAGACACACAAGGTGACACACACAGGTTCTAATGGCAATTAAAGGTTAATTTCCCACACCTGTGGCTTTTTAAATTGCAATTAATGTCTGTGTATAAATAGTCAATGAGTTTGTTAGCTCTCACTTGGATGCACTGTGCAGGCTAGATACTGAGCCATGGGGAGCAGAAAAGAACTGTCAAAAGACCTGCGTAACAAGGTAATGGAACTTATAAAGATGGAAAAGGATATCAAAAGATATCCAAAGCCTTGAAAATGCCAGTCAGTACTGTTCAATCACTTAATAAGAAGTGGAAAATTCAGGGATCTCTTGATACCAAGCCAAGGTCAGGTAGACCAAGAAAGATTTCAGCCACAACTGCCAGAAGAATTGTTCAGGATACAAAGAAAAACCCACAGGTAACCTCAGGAGAAATACAGGCTGCTCTGGAAAAAGATGGTGTGGTTGTTTCAAGGAGCACAATACGACGATACTTGAACAAAAATGAGCTGCATGGTCGAGTTGCCAGAAAGAAGCCTTTACTGCGCCAATGCCACAAAAAAGCCCGGTTACAATATGCCCAACAACACCTTGACACGCCTCACAGCTTCTGGCACACTGTAATTTGGAGTGATGAGACCAAAATAGAGCTTTATGGTCACAACCATAAGCGCTATGTTTGGAGAGAGGTCAACAAGGCCTATAGTGAAAAGAATACCATCCCCACTGTGAAGCATGGTGGTGGCTCACTGATGTTTTGGGGGTGTGTGAGCTCTAAAGGCACAGGGAATCTTGTGAAAATTGATGGCAAGATGAATGCAGCATGTTATCAGAAAATACTGGTAGACAATTTGCATTCTTCTGCACGAAAGCTGCGCATGGGACGCTCTTGGACTTTCCAGCACGACAATGACCCTAAGCACAAGGCCAGGTTGACCCTCCAGTGGTTACAGCAGAAAAAGGTGAAGGTTCTGGAGTGGCCATCACAGTCTCCTGACCTTAATATCATTGAGCCACTCTGGGGAGATCTCAAATGTGTGGATCATGCAAGACGACCAATACTTTGCATGATCTGGAGGCATTTTGCCAAGACGAATGGGCAGCTATACCACCTGCAAGAATTTGGGGCCTCATGATAACTATTACAAAAGACTGCACGCTGTCATTGATGCTAAAGGGGGCGATACAATTTGTGAATTTCCCAATACACATTGTTCCAAAGCAGCTTCACAGAAATTCAGCTGTAATGTCTGTAACATCTCAAAAACATTAATAACCAACACTCCTGGAAACATTATAAACATTATTTTTTTTTTTTTGCAATAATAACAAGGTGCTGTTTGGTGTATAATGTATACATTGCACCCTCTTGTGGACTTAGAACATACAACTTTATTGCATTTTTGCATAGATTGAAGCAGAGAACATTTTGTCAGAACCTCTAGTAAATTACATGTTACTTTGTTTAGTACCCTTATGTCCAGGTTTTGTAAATCACTGAAATAAGCATTTTTCTTCAGAATCGTGAGTGAACCGTGATCTTTATTCTTAGCAAGATAATCGTTATTCTCAATTTATCCAGAATCGTGCAGCGTTACATTACACAAACAAAGCATTTTTACTATTTCTCCCTTTCTTGTCAAAGGTGCTGTATTATGAGGGAGCGCCATGGTATGAAAAGTGGCAAAACTAGATTGCTAGTACGCTAGACCATAGCGCATTTGCCACGTAGACTTTGTTGTCTGTTCATAGGAACAATAGTTTTATCACATCGTTCGCTTAGATAAGTGGTATGACGCCACATTGAATGTATGACGCAATGGGCCGCTTTTGGAGAAACATGAAATTTGGTGAAAAACGTTATTTTTTACTGTTCTGGGTTTTTTAGTCTCAGCTTTCAACTTAGGTCAATGTTATCATGAAATTCAAACTTTAAATGCTGTTTTTTGCTTTTAAATGCGGCGTAAAATTGCTTCAGCTGCTGTCAATTTAAACGGAAGTGCTGCATTTACCCTCTCTCCAATCAGCACTCCTCATTTACCTTAGGAAAGTTAGTTAGCTCATAATGAACAGAAAATATTTTTACAATTCTCATAATAACATAAAAGATCTATAGCATTGTGTTTTGCGCCGCTGCTTTGGCAAAGCATCTCTCACTCCCAGTCAGCATCTGAGGAGCAAGTTCAACACAGGTAACCACTTTTGATTCATTTCTTTGATAGCTCAAATGTATGATCTAGTCGATTTTGTATTTTGACCATTTGTGAACTACGTTAAATTCGTTTACCATGCTTTGTGGGTATAACTTTTTTGCCGTGTCATCACCATTCATATCTATACAACCAATGTGTTTATGATTAAATTACTACTAGAGCACAAAGTTCTTCATGGATCTAGCCTCTTAATTTTGCTCTCAAAATGCACCAGATTGATGCATTTAACTTTAAAATGTACAACATTTTCTTCCGGGGGAGCATGTCCCCATACACCTTTAGAGGATCCGAGGTCCATCCACCAGTCTCACAAAATCTTGTTGGAAACACTGGAGAAAGTTTTTTTTTTGTGTGTGTGTGAGTTAAAGATGGATTGAAGTGAACAGAAAGGTGAGAGAGGGTAGTCTTCACCCCATTATACACGGCAACAAAATACGTTTTTGATTTGTTTTTGTTTTGGCTTGTTTTCCAATATAAATATCTAAAACTCCGTTAAAACAACGTACATTTTCTTTAGCAGCTATACTGCAGAAGAAAAAATTTTTATCTGAAAATGTTGAATATAATTTAAAAAATACAAATATTTTTAAATATCTAAAACTCCTTTAAAAAAAAGACGCATTCACCTGAGAAGCAGCATATAAGATATTTAGACTTGCTTTTTGAGAATAGATCTTGTATAGAAGTATATTTTGTTAGTTTAGTTGTGAAAAACTGATTGGCTAATGTATTTGGCTAAGGTGTATGTAAACTTCTGAATTCAACATACATATATATATATATATATATATATATATATATATATATATATATAATATAAACACACACAGTTGAAGTCAAGTTTACATACACCTTAGCCTAATATATTTAAACTCAGTTTTTCATAATTCCTGACATTTAATCGTAGAAAACATTCCCTGTCAGTTAGGATCACTTCTTTATTTTAAGAAAGTGAAATTTCAGAATAATAGTAGAGAGAATTATTTATTTTTGCTTTATTTCTTTCATCACATTCCCAGTGAGTCAGAAGTTTACATACAATTTGTTAGTATTTGGTAGCATTGTCTTTAAAGGGGTCATGAACTGCCTTTTTTATATTTTGTACTGTTCTCTGAGGTCCACTTATAATGTTATCAAGAATGTTTTACATAAAAAAAACATCATAATTTAGAAGTAATAGACTATTTTCTGTCCTGTTTTGACCCCCCCTCATCGTAACACACCGTTTGAATAGGCGTTGCGGATTGTAGACTCACAAGTAAATGCCCACTGGTATGATTGGCTAACAGTTTTGCATATTTAAAAATCCTACATCCTTCATAGATGGACGCTGCTGTGATTTAGGTTAAAAACGCATAAATACTCAGTACATATCAAATGATCTGTAATAACAGACAAAGCAATAGTGACCACGTAATAAAAACAGTTACTCACACTTGCGTGGTGCGACATTACTGTCGGATCCAATATAGTCGGCACAGCATCGTCTTTTAGTTTCAATATTTCTGAAAATCCTGCATCGAATTGTGCCTTGTTTGTAAACGAATCTTTTGAGTAAAATGAAGTGAACAAAGGACCAAGTTCTTACTGACGTGTCTGGAACTTCATTAAAAATAAAGTTCATCCACTCTTTCCTAATGTTGGGATCAGAAAGAAGGCAATGAAAAGTTTTTCCACAACTTGGCAATGCACAGCGTCTTGTCTTCAGAGCCATCTTTATCGTTTGGTTTCTGCGTAGACCTGCGTTTGCCTCTCTCGTTATTTTCCTACTACATGCGTGAATCGGTGGGCGGGGCTAAACAGGCAGTGATGTAGAAGCAGGCATTGATCTTCTTCTGCGGAGGCGGTGTTTAGCCACACTATTACGTAATAAAGTGGCACATTCCACATCCTGTCGTTTTGACAGATTGGCTTCAATATAAGCTGTTTTTAGACTAACAAGAAAGTTTTGAGCTCTGAAACTTACAGAATGTTTTTATAGTACAATGACCTCTTATATGTCAAAAGATCAAGGGAATTTTGATTTCTCAGTTCATGACCCCTTTAAATTGTTTAACTTGGGTCAAACATTTTGGGTAGCCTTCCACAAGCTTCTCACAATAAGTTTTTGGCCTATTTCTCCAGACAGAACTGGTGTAACTGAGTAAGGTTTGTAGGCCTCCTTGCTTGCACACGCCTTTTCTCAAAGATCTTTGTCACCATGAGCACTTGCAAACTATAGGCTGGCTTTTTTATGGCGGTTTTGGAGCATTGGCTTCTTCCTTGCTGAGCAGCCTTTCAGGTTATGTCGATATAGGACTCGTTTTACTGTGGATATAGATACTTGTCTACCTGTTTCCTCCAGCATCTTCACAAGGTCCTTTGCTGTTGTTCTGGGATTGATTTGCACTTTTTTCACCAAACTACTTTCATCTCTAGGAGACAGAATGCATCTCCTTCCTGAGCGGTATGATGGCTGCGTGGCCCCATGGTGTTTATACTTGTGTACTACTGTTTGTTCAGATGAACATGGTAATTTCAGGCATTTGGAAATTGCTCCCAAGGATGAACCAGACTTGTGGAGGTCCACAATTTTTTTTCTGAGGTCTTGGCTGATTTCTTTTGATTTTCCCATGACGTCAAGCAAAGAGGCACAGAGTTTGAAGGTAGGCAATTTTCTGGAATATTCCAAGATGCTTAAAGGTACAGTTAACTTAGTGTATGTAAACTTCTGACCCACTGGAATTGTGATATAGACAATTAAAAGTAAAACAATCTGTCTGTAAACAATTGATGGAAAAATTACTTGTCATGCACAAAGTAGATGTCCTAAACAACTTGCCAAAACTATAGTTTGCTAATATGAAATCTGTGGAGTGGTTAAAAAATAGTTTTAATGACTTCAGCCTAAGTGTATTTAAACTTCTGACTTCAACTCTATATTTATACACTTATATAAACTTATGAGACAAAAGGGGAATGCAAATTTGTGCACTCAACTATACAGTATATATATTAAATACCTGATTAATGAGCTATCGGCTGTCTTTTCTTTGGCTTTCTATCTTCAGTCAATCTAAATCGAGCAATTCTGTGATGTGGCAACTAAAACAGCCATTTAGCTCCTAAATGTTTCAGTTTAGGAGCCAATGGCTCCTTAGTCATTTTTTTTAGTCTGGAGCCTTGATTGTGTATAGTATTTATACTTCTAAAGCCACTTTTTGTGTTGTCTAATTAATGCTTTACTTATCTGCCACAACAATGTAATTCATTTTAATTAAATTATCTGAATTGTTAGATTAATAATATATACAGTATTATACTTATTTAAATAGGCCTATAACTATTTAAAATTATTCAACCATTATAAATTTAATTATTGTTATTGGAGGACCTTTCTCAGCAAATATTTATATATGTGATTAATTAATCGGCATATCATGTAATTAATTTGATTAACATTTTTAATTGATTGACAGACCATAATCGATGTATATCGAATATTGTCCAAAAGCTGACAAAGAGATACATTTTTTTTTTTTTTAGCTATATCACCCTGCACTAATGACAACTGTACAAAGACAACAAATAGAATAATGTGCCTAAGAAACACCAGAACAGATAAAAATAAAACAAAAACACCAAAGTCCTATCAGTGCTCCAGACCACAAGCTTTATCGTTACATCACACACTTCTGCTAAAGTGAGAGATAACACATGAGAAAGTAGATTAAAGATTTTCACACACTATGCTTAAAAAAAACAAACATATGAATAAAGCTTTTTCACAGTAAAAGAAAATAATACAAATATACAAAATAATACAAAGGATATTTACATTTTCGGATGAAAATGTGAGTGGTGCTTACCCATGTAAAAGTTGCTGCCACAACCCACCATTAACATTAGGCTATATAACATCCTGGTGCAAACAATATCACTTTGGTCCCAACTTCAATGCAAGTCTATGAGAGTAGGGCAGGGCTCGACATTAACGCTTGTCAGCTTGTCCGGGAGAAGTGGATTTTTGAATTTTACTTGTCTGACTGGACAAGTAACATGATTAAAACTTCAATAATGAAAAT
Organism: Myxocyprinus asiaticus; assembly: GCF_019703515.2. Classification (NCBI taxonomy): domain Eukaryota; kingdom Metazoa; phylum Chordata; class Actinopteri; order Cypriniformes; family Catostomidae; genus Myxocyprinus; species Myxocyprinus asiaticus. The sequence goes on from NC_059373.1 coordinate 39,403,658, forward strand.
ATAACTGGCTATATTTGTGCCTAGGCCTGTGTCACTAATTACAAAGTTTATATGTAGTCTTATTTTGCTGTTGAAAATAATCCAGAGCGCATAATTTTGTCATTCGCTAGCGATCTTGCTGCACGCTGTTTGACTGACAGGCGGCTTAAGTGTGTGCAGGCTTTATATGCGCGTGTGCTCCGAGAGATCTCGCGCTAATGCGGATATGTGCCTAAACGGTCAAATACACTTCACAATAGAGGTGGGCGATAGGACGATGTAATCAGATATGTTTTTCATGCACGGGTAATTTTGCTCATCTAGCCGCAACAGGCAGGCAACCTTTAAGACGTCTCGGAGTGACACATGACAAGAAATTTTGTTAGACACAAATTCATGCTTGAAGAAACACACTTTATTATATGTTTAAGAACAGACAAAAGATAAGCCGTCAATGCCTGTTTCTGATGCGCTGTTTGTTTAGAAGCGTGCAGCGTGAGCCTGTCTCGTGGAACAAGCACATGTAAAGAGTTTTCACTCTTTTCTCTGTTCATTAATCTGAAAACTGTTTGAAAGAATAATGTCATCTATGAGAATGCTGCAAATGATCTATGATCATCTCGTGAGTTTAGTTCACTTTATTTCCACAGATCATTTTGCGGTTAACATGCATTGTGAATGTAACTCTGCAGGTTCAGTAATATATTATATATATATATATATATATATATATATATATATATATATATATATATATATATATATATATATACACACACACACACACACACACACACACACACACACACACACACACACACACACACACTCTCTACCGGTCAAAAGTTTAGGGTCACTTACTCATTCTTTATTATTATTATTTTTCACATTTAAGGATAATAGTAAAGTCATCAAAACTATGGAATAACATAAATGGAACTATGGGAATTATGTTGTGACTAAACAAAATCCAAAAGAAATCAAAACTGTGTTAAATTTTAGCATCTTCAAAGTAGTCACCCTTTGCCTGTTTAGAATGGTGAGGGAGGTCAGTGTTTGGGTGTTCCTCCTAAAGTCCACAGTCATCTCCACCATTTTGAGCGTGTTCAGTTCCAGGTTGTTTTGACTGCACCAGAGAGCCAGCTGTCCAACCTCCCTTCTATATGCAGACTCATCATCATCTTGGATGAGACCGATGGCAGTGGTGTCGTCTGCAAACCTCAGGAGCTTGACAGAGGGGTCCTTGGTGATGCAGTCATTTGTGTACAGGGAGAAGAGTAGTGGGGAGAGCACACATCCCTTGGGGGCACAAGTGCTGATTGTACAGGTGCTGGAAGTGAATTTCCCATCTCACAAGCTGCTGCCTGTCTGTCAGAAAGGTGGTAATCCACTGACATATAGATGTGGGAACAGAGTTGGTGTAATTTATTCTGGAGTATAGCTGGGATGATGGTGTTGAAAGCCAAACTGAAGTCCACAAAAAGGATCCTTGCATATGTCCCTGGTCTGTCTAGATGTTGCAGGATATGATGCAATCCCATGTTGACTGCATCATCCACAGACCTGTTTGCTCGATAAGCAAATTGAAGGGGATCAAGAAAGGGTCCAGTGATGTCCTTACGGTGGGCCAACACCAGTCTCTCAAATGATTTCATGACCACAGACGTCAGAGCTATGGGTTTGTAGTCATTAAGTCCTGTGATTTTTGGTTTCTTTGGGACAGGAATGATGATTGAGTGTTTGAAGCAGCATAGGACTTCACACTGCTCCAGTGATTTATTGAAGATCTGTGTGAAGATGGGGGCCAGCTGGTTAGCACAGGATCTAAGACACGTGGGTGAAACACCATCTGGGCCCTGTGCATTCCTTGTCTTTTGTTTTCGGAAGACAAGGCACACCTCTTCTTCACAGATCTTAAGTGCAGGTTGAGTAGTAGTAGGGGGGAGGAGGGGGGTTGCAGGAGGTGTTGGTGTTTGTGTGAAGTTAAGGTCAGAGTGGGTGTGGAGTGTGAGATTGTGCCTTTCAAATCTACAGTAGAACACATTCAAGTCGTCAGCCAGTTGTTGGACAGTGTTGGGGGTATAAGTCCTGTAGTTAGTAAGTTGTTTTAGGCCACTCCACACTGATGCAGGGTCGTTAGCTGAAAACTTGTTTTTCAGCTTCTCAGAGTATCTACTTTTAGCCACTGATTTCCTTATTCAGTGTGTTCCTGGCCTGATTGTACAAGACTTTATCCACACCTCTGTAAGCATCCTTTCTTTTTTAACATGACTTTTTCACCCTATATGAAAAATATATTCACTTCCTGAAATGTGCTATTGCAAAGATATGAGTCAAGAATCATTCAAAGACATCCTGTGTTCCAGAAGAGACTATTAACACCGTAAAATAAAAAATGGCATACCCTCATTTCAAACCTGTATGACTTTCTTTTCTTAAGTTGGGACAGAAAAGGAGATATTTTTAATGAATATCACAGCCCACACTTTCAATGCAATGGCAGTGGATAGTCCATGTGACTTGTGCATCTAATTTCAAGTCGTCTGAAGGCATACAATATACACACACACACACACACACACACACACACACACACACAACTGGTCAAAAGTTTTCATGATCTTAAAAATCGTTTGATCTGAAGGCGTATGCTTAAACGTTTGAAATTAGTTTTGTAGACAAAAATATAACTGTGCTACCATATTAATTTATTTCATTATAAAACTAAAACATAATTAAAAAAAAAAAAAAAAGTTTTTGAAATTGATGACTTGGACCAAATAATAAAGAAAAGAAGCCAATAAGTGCCCAACATAGATGGGAACTCCTTCAATACTGTTTAAAAAGCATCCCAGGGTGATACCTCAAGAAGTTGGTTGAGAAAATGTCAAGAGTACATGTCTGCAAATTCTAGGCAAAGGGTGACTACTTTGAAGATGCTAAAATTTTTTGATTTCTTTTGGATTTTGTTTAGTCACAACATAATTCCCATAGTTCCATTTATTTTATTCCATAGTTTTGATGACTTTACTATTATTCTTAAATGTGCAAAAAAAAAAAAAAAAATAATTATATATGAGTGTTTCAAAACTTTTGACCGGTAGTGTGTGTGTGTGTATATATATATTGTTTTTTTTTATTTATTTTTTTTGTGAGAAACAACCTGAAATGAGAGAAGCTCCTTCAAAGTGGTTTGTGTGTTCACATGTTTGTTTTTTTAAGCATTAAAGTGAGATACTGTCAACTGCCATTGTGTTGAAAAAATAGCCTGTGATGTTCATTAAAATCTCTCCTTTTATGTGCTCCTAAAATGTATTTTTGGGTGAGCATTAAAGGGTACTTAAGTTAAAATGAAATGTGTAGTAATATTTTTAAAGCGAATTGGCAAAAAAAAATAAAAATAAAAAAATACATGTATCTTACAGGGGGGTGCGGCTCTGCTACCGACCCAGTGCTGTCGCCAGTTTGTTTGTTTGTTCGCTAGTTTGTCTGTTAGTTTGTTTTATTTTATTTCTTCTTTTACCCTCATTTAAATTTTAAAAAACTAAATATGAAGAGGAAATGTTTTATGTTCTGGGTGGCTGAATTTCTTGCAATATTCCTGGCAGGGTCTGGTTCAGGAATGAAAGCAATGAGCGGTGTCCTCGTCTACACCCGGGAGGAACTCTTGCTACTCCTACCTCGATCACGAGCCTGCTGCCTGCAGGTGAATTTGCCAGATGATTGCAGCGAGCTGCTCAGGAATCCCAGGACAATACACACGCATTAAGACTTCAAAGAAGCGAGGATCGAGAGGAGGTGTATGCCAAAGACTTTAAAGTAGACCTCCCTTACCGTCAATTACCCTGTCTAACGTATGCTCCTTAAAGAGTAAAATGGATGAACTGGCAGCGAAAGCAAAATATGATAGCGATTTTAGACAGAGTAATGTATTATGCTTCACAGAGACTAGGTTAAAGGAAGAAACTCAAGACATTGGACTAAGTGGTTATACAATGATCAGAGCTGATAGAGCGTCTCACAAGTCTACTGGACAAGGACTGTGCATTTTTGTGGATAATATGTGGGTAACATCCTTGGGGATGTTAACTCCTGTGATCTGTCATGTCACCTGCTAAACCTTCATCAGTATGTGGATTGTCCGACTAGATCCACACGTATCCTGGATAATTTTTTTTTGCAATATAGCTGATGGTTACAAGGCCGTGTGTGCCCCCCCCCCACTGGGGAAGTCAGACCATAATATTGTACACTTGCTTCGCGCCAAGCTTAAAAAAGTTAAGCCAGTGATTAAATGGATACAATTGTGATTGATCAAAGTAAAGAGGAGCTCAGAGACTGCTTTGATCATCAGCTTTGATGATATATAGGATTGGCAACTGTTTTTTAATACATGTGATAATGTTCATGATATAACTGACACCATTACGTCTTATATATGTTTCTGTGAAAGCAATTGTGTTTAAACAAAAACAGTCTGAATGTATCCAAATAACAGTATGTGGCTCACTAAAGACCTTAAAATATGTCTTAATGAGAAAAGGCTGCTTTTCTCAAAGGTGATGATTTGTTTACAGTAGGTTTAACAGTGGGAAGTGCACTACTGAATGTGATAGGGTGTGCCTTAAAATTCCAACATATGAGCCCATTATTCTTAAAGAGCAAGAAATCGGAGCCAGCCTCTCCAGTATTAAGCCAAAAAAGGCACCAGGCCCAGATGGGTTGAAGGGTCAAGTGTTAAAGGACTGCGTTTTTCAGTTGACCGGGGTTTTTACCCAGCTGTTTCAACTTTTGTTAAATAAGATAACAGTTCCCAGATCTTAGAAATAATCAAATATTGTTCATGTACCGAAATGTTCTGGCACTACTCAGTTAAATGATTTTAGACCCATTACACTTACGTCTATTTTAAGCAAATGCATGGAAAGGCCTCATCTGGTGGATCAGAGATTTTCTTTAATGGTAAATTGACAAAGACAACTATTTTGAACACAGGTTCACCAGAGGGAACCATATTTTCACCTTTACTATTCTCATTGTACACTAATGAATTTAAAATTTAGGATGCACATTTGAGTCTATATAAATATGCAGATGACATGGCACTTGTTGGCCATTTGCATGGAGGAACAGAAATTAATAATCTGTATTATAATCACATAAATTCCCTCCAGAATTGGTGTCAGATGAGTGCACTCGAGATTAATGTGAATAAAACCAAATAATTAGTTGTTACAAGCAAGAAGCAGGAAATCTCTGAACAAGTAGAACCTTTAATACTTGGTGTGCACCCTGTAGAAATAGTTTGTAGTTTTAAATATCTGGGAACATTTATAGAGTCATCTTAATTTTACTGAGAATACAGATTATGTTTTAAAAAAAAGGCAATGCCGAGACTGCATCTTATAAGGAGGTTATATCACTTTAGTATAAGACATTTTAGAAATGGTTTTCAAGAATCTCATGGAAAGCATTATGTCTTTCAGTATGACCATGTGGTACGGAATCCAGAGTGTAACAAAGCAAAGTCATCTAAAGTAGGTAAGACACAGAGGCAACTAAATGATATATATATATATATATATATATATATATATATATATATATATATATACACACACACACACACACACACACACACACACACACACACACACACACACAGAGTTGTGCTCAAAATTTGCATACCCTGGCAGAAATTGTGAAATTTTGGCACTGATTTTGAAAATATGACTGATCATGCAAAAAAACATTTTCCTCTTTTATTTATGGACAGTGCTCATATGAAGCCATTTATCATCACATAGTTGTTTGGCTCCTTTTTAAATCATAATGATAACAGAAATCACCCAAATGGCCCTGATCAAAAGTTTACATGCCCTTGAATGTTTTTCCTTGTTACAGACACACAAGGTGACACACACAGGTTTTAATGGCAATTAAAGGTTAATTTTACACACCTGTGGCTTTTTAAATTGTAATTAGTGTCTGTGTATAAATAGTCAATGAGTTTGTTAGCTCTCACGTGGATGCACTGAGCAGGCTAGATACTGAGCCATGGAGAGCAGAAAAGAACTGTCAAAAGACCTGCGTAACAAGGTAATGGAACTTTATAAAGATGGAAAAGGATATAAAAAGATATCCAAAGCCTTGAAAATGCCAGTCAGTACTGTTCAATCACTTATTAAGAAGTGGAAAATTCGGGGATCTCTTGATACCAAGCCAAGGTCAGGTAGACCAAGAAAGATTTCAGCCACAACTGCCAGAAGAATTGTTCGGGATACAAAGAAAAACCCACAGGTAACCTCAGGAGAAATACAGAGCGAGAACTACTAATCGTGATAATTACCCTATGTGACTCTACCCTACCTAGCAACCGGGCCAATTTGGTTGCTTAGGAGACCTGGCTGGAGTCACTCAGCACGCCCTGGATTCGAACTCGCAACTCCAGGGGTGGTAGTCATTGTTGTTGTTTTTGTCATCACTGTTAGTTAATAGTTGTGTGTGAATGTTCAGAGCTCATCTTTTTACATAATGATGTTTGTTGATTGTCACCATTACTGGGTCAAGTTTTGACGTCTATGTGCCTCCTTCACTGGTTATCACATACTGTGTTGGCTTTGCGATGAGCTGTGTTTTGCGATAAACTGTGTTTTTTAATGCCTTAAAAGGCAAACATTGATTTGTGTACTTCGTATAAAGTATGCAGATAAAATGCAAGTGTTTTTAAAAAAAAAAAACAAGTTTAATTATATTTATGTTATTTGAACAAAACAGGTCACTTCTTCAGTTTAAAAAAAACAAAACAAAACAAAAAAGATATTTTTATGTCAATGTAACTTGAGTCAAAGCAAAGATAACAAAACTAAGTTGAATAAACCCAACTTTTTTACCACAGAAAAATTAACTTTTTTAGGGCAACGAGTTTCCATTAAACTTTTAAGTTCAATGAACTTGTCCGGGCTTAAACAATTCTTAAAAAATTAGTTAGTGTTAGGATATTATTTGTTGTGGTATTGAAGCTGATGTCAAAAATCATCATATTTCACTACACACTACTGAAATTTTGGTATTGTGACAATGTATATGTTGTGCATGGTAAATCTTGCTGCAATAACATGATGTAAAAGTAGATTTCATTATATAGAAGTGTGAGTGCACCTGCTGTAAATGATGGCAGTGGGTGCTTTTCTTTATATGACAACCACATAACATAATTTAACTACCATTTGACAATAACCTCCTCCCCTACCCAGCATGGTTTACATTTCTGTCACAGAGAATCGAGTTGATTGCATAGGTAAAATACTATTAGGTTGGACATCTGTCGTAATTTTAGAAAACATACAACTGAAACTTTGACATATTACTACTTGTGCTATAATGTAACCAGTGCTTAAATGTCCCTTTTTCTTTCCGGACAAGTAACTTTTTTACTCAGACAAGTGAATGACCAATATACTTGTCTGAAGGACAAGCACATCACAATGCTTAATATCAAGCCCTGTATGGGATTTAGTAATGGCACATCTCTCCTCAACAAGCCACACAATTGAGGTATCATTAATGGCCGCAGTGAAAACGGTTATTACTTTGGGTTTGGGGGGTTAGCTCAAATCCCTAACAGCAAGAATGAGCAAAGGTATGTGATGCTTGCTTTAGCAAACATAGCTAACGTGGACTTTAGTGAGGTAATTGAAGTAATTAGTGAGTAAGACTCTTACTGCAATAACATGGAAAAACACATTCCTCGTGTTGCTAGGAAAAGGGTAGGGCACGGTGACGCAAAGTACGAGGAGGCTCATTGTCACAGTACCACAACCTTTTGCTACAACAGAATAATACATTAATCAAAGTTAGTGTCACAGAGCAGAGACCAAAATAAACCCCAACAACACTAGCCACTGATACACACACACATACCTGACACAAACGCACGCACACACACACTTCAACACCTCTGAAGAGCTGCTCCGGTATCAATGAGCTCTTTGTTTCTGGAAAGCTGCAAAATCCTCTCATATAAGTGACATTTGTGAGAATGGGATCAGAATCGACTGACGAGATTTTGTACAGCGTGGCCCGAGAAAAATATGCAGCTGATAATGCTAGAGGACATTACGAAAGGAAGTCAAGGACACAGAGTAAATAAACACAGAGGTCAACAGTCAAACGGAGAACCGGATGAGCTTGTAAATGGGTCAAACATTAAGGAGAGTGATAGAGCACTAGTGAGGAGCACTTCGCATGCTGCCTTTTGACAAAGAACAAACAGAAGATTCCCGGCAATACCTTAAAACAACATTGACAATCTGTTGGATGGTGCTGGCCTGAAAGTGAGGGAGAAACAGATACTGTGTGTGTGTGAGTCTGTCTGTCTGTGCACGTGTCTGTCTGTCTGTGTGCATGTCTGTCTGCGCGCACGTCTGTCTGACAGACAGACAGGCACACGCGCACACACAGACAGACAGACACAGATACACAGACACACACAGGCACACAAACACACTGATAGACAGACACACACGTGCGCGCGCAGGCAGGCAGGCAGGCAGGCAGGCAGGCAGGCGCGCACAGACAGTCTGCCTGTCTGCGCGCGCCTCTGCCCGCCCACGTAAATCCAATTAAAATATTGAACAGTTCTCTAACAGATGTGTAATGATAGAATTCTATATATGGTGCTAAAGGTGACTAATTATGTTATTTTCGATTCATTTTGTAAGACTGTTTGAGTTTTTCATGCTATTGAAAATGTTTTTATTTTCTTTTTTGGAGAAACTTGCTTTATGTCAGATAACGACGATATCCTGAATACTGGCCACTATTTTTAAATCTAGTAGGTCTATGTGAAACAGTATGCATTTTACGATGATAAACATTTCAAACAGTAGCATGATATATTGTTATCACATGACCTTATTGCATCAGACCTGCCAACCTCGGAAAAACATTTTGAGTACCATCAGTGTGATGGGACACAGGGTTTGAGGGGAGGGGTTCATATATTCTCACATTTTTCAACGTATGAATTGGTTGTGAAGAAAACAATGCAGTCACATTTTTCAGAATAATTATTTTAATGAAAAGACATTTACATTTAGGAAGAGGTACTTTTTAATCCATAAGTAACTAACATGCTAGTTTTCATACAAAATAAATATGTAACATAATTAGGTACTTTAGTTATTATTAACACAATAACGTAACATGTAGGCTACGTTTCTCAACACTGAGAATGAATAAATAAACGCCTGTTTCTCCAGACTCGCGCTTGTAAGTCATCCATGATTTCAGTTTTAAAATCTTTGCTAACCTGCACATTATGTTGTGCTGAGGTGATAAAGACTATGACTGGAAAGTGATATAGGTCTAAATTATGGCCGAATAATAATGAAGAATGAAGCATGAATAACATACCATGTTTTGCTCATCAGGACATTGTTCTGTGTGCACCGTGAGTCAAAGAGATAAACGCTTATTAAATAATTGTGTTAATAATTATTAAGTAATGATAAAAACAATATAACGCAAAGTGTAAATAAAATGTTTTATGGGAATTCAATATTAACAGACTAGTCGACTATTATTTCCAATGCCGACTAGCAGCAGCTGCACCATTTAGTCGACTAGTCTCGCACATCCCTAATTTACATATGTAAAAAAAAAAAAAAGGAATAATAATAATAATAATAATAATGATGATGTTGTGATGTAAAACACTGTCAATGAGATGAATGAATATGAAATGAATAAAACCCAAGTTTGTGTTCAAGATTTCCATTTTGTTTAATAACTAAATCAGCTTATATAGGCACACATCCTGAAATAGGCTAAATGAAAAATGTAGCCTATTCAATTAAAAAATATCTAGAAATGTAGGTCTTCCTAGATAGCTACATTATTACCTGAAGCTCCTTGATGGCTAATGTCAAAATCGTAATTGCACAATGTGCAAAATGCATGGTTTAGCAATTTTGACAGGCGGAGGCACGGCCATTGCTCCTGATACTTTATCAGGAACTGCTGTGGGGCATGGACTCGTTTTTTTTTTTTTTTTTTTTTTTTAAGTCTGCTGCTCTCTCTCTCCCTGTCAGTGTCCTCAACTGATGTCATGTTTTTATAGTTTTTAAATCACAGTATTTACTTAAATCACAGCACTTTCATAATCACTAAGCCATATAGCGATTTCAATTCTATTTCGATTTATTGTTCAGCATTACTTGAGCATTTTATAATTTGCGTGGCTGAATGATGTCTTCCTCTTATCTGAGTGACCATGAATGACGGAGTATTTTAAGTTAATCCATGTGATCACTTTGACTCCAGAGGATTAAGTTAACTCAATTCAATATTTCAACTTTCCACATCCACCCCAACCTGTTTACCTAAAGGAGTTAGAAGTACTGTGACTACTATACTGTCCTCGCTTAAGATATCAGTAAGACGGCGGGAATGGAACAGGGATCGAGCGGGATTTTGTATTGCTGTCGATTTGCAGTCTCTTTTTAATAATAGGCGCATTTGTCAATCATCCCCGCTTGCTATTTGGGGAATGAACCCAGCGCTATGATTGGTCGAACTCTTCTTCTTTTGCTGTTGCTTGATTTGAGTACTGCGCGTGCACAGAGGCATCACCAGGTTTTTGCGTAGTTTAGAGTGACAAATCGTACCAGCATACTTTGAGGTCAAAATGCATACCCGCTATGCAAAAAGCGTAATAAATATGGTTATTTTGCATTTTTAACCTAATTTTATTCCTAACTATTGGCAGAGGGGCTGTAAAAATGCATTGATTCAACATGACAAAGACATTTTAATGTATCAGAATTTAAGGAATTTAACAAATCAATCATAATTTCTATAATAATACTCAATGTGATACAAATACCTAATAAATCTCTAATTACATGAGCCTGCGAGGCACTACTAATAGTCTTAATTCTACGGCGCAGCTTAATTTAAAAATGGGCCTTATTTGCCAGCACATTTCATTAGTGCACTAAATGTCAACCTTACATGATCTGTAAATCGATTTAACTTATTCCCAGACTCAACTTGCAGTGAGATCGGAAACAGTAGGTTGATAATTGTTTAGCTAAAATTGAACTGTGCTTAACGAAACTTTAAACACTGCCCCCAGTGGCCAAAGCAGTAAGTGTTGTTGGGCTTATAGGCACGTGTGCGTGTCATTTTTCGGCGGTAATGTCCACAGAGGGGCGCCAAAAGCGAGTTGTGAAGCGAGTTCTTTTCAGCTGTACAGGCTTTAATATAGTGAAGATGAATGCATATTTTTATAAACTGAACCCTCTAACTCCAACCCCAAACTAGGGTTGCCACGATACCATAATCATATCTTACGATACTATACCAGCTAAAGTACCATGAAACCAAGCAGTATCACGATATCACACGATAGTGTATTAAGAATTAACACAGTTTGTCATAGCAAAGGTGGTTCTTAGAAACTAGCCATTCCACTTTCCAAAAAAACTGATGGATGAATTGGGAGAAGGGTCAAATGGACTAACTTGTTATCATGTGCCTTTCAGTAATTACTATGGTGAGTAACAATACATTATAAAGTGAAAAGCAGATTTTTACAGTTTCAGAAGGTTAAAGTATTAAGGTTATATCATTTAATAATATAAACGGTAATGCAACGTAAAATATACAGGCATCAAAATTACATCCCGTAAAGCCTGAAGCGTGGTTACCGTATTTTTTTACAATGAATTTCTGGCAACCACAGCTGCCAGTTTTTTACTGTAAATTTAACAGGATTTTTTTTTATTTTTTTTTTTACAGTGTAGTTACTTCAATTTTTATGACTGGATTCTGCGATTCTGTCCATGTTTTCCACATCACGGAAATCATAGGGCCCTAGTCAAGTCAAGTGCACTGTGTTGTGAGATACAGCATTCCACATGGTATGCATCCTTCATAAAATGAGAGCAGAATTACTTTTGGTGTAAAACATTCAAATTCTATTAGTAAAATGCAGCAATTTATGCAAGAAAAGTTTTAAAAACAATACACAAATTTTACTCATTTTTAATCAAAGAGACTCATAGTCTGTCTCTATATCTTCTGTATCATCATCTTAAAGTATGCAGTGAAGGAAAGGCTAGGGATGTGCAGGAGTAATTGAGTACTTATTCTGCACCAGTTACTTGAGTATTAAAAACACTACTAGAATATCACAAATTCACTTTCCTTTTCGCATTTGCCTTTAATAATAAATAATACAAATTTGTTTTATGTAGACTCAAAAGTTTATATCTGTGCATTACCCTCATGCCGTCAGTATTGCTTTCTATGTAAGCTTCAGGTGAGTGCAAATGTTTTTTTGCAATCTTTTTTTTAACAAATAGTTTGTTCAAGTTATCTTATTTTGAAACCATTATTAGTAATGTTTGTCAATAAAACAAAATATAAGATTCACATGTGTGTCATACTTGTTATTTTTAACATGCATTTTAATTTACAATTAATCGAGTACTCATTTTTGTGGGAAAGAGTACTCGACTACAAAATTACTTGAAAATGTGCATCCCTAGGAAAGGCAAGACTGCATGTTTTGTTCCCAGCTCAAAACTCTACTTAAAAGCTGCAATTCTTTGGGTTGGGATGAAAAAAAAAAAAAAAAAGTGTCAGCACAACAAACCACTTGATCTTGAGAAAATGCTACAGAGTCAGTTCAAATCAACATACAATACAAACGGAATTTCCTCCTTTAACACTGCTGCAAGTAATTAAAGCACCAAACACATGGTCACACACATACAGTACCAAACAAAAGTTTCATCATTACTATTTCTTACATTTTAGAATAATAATCATCATCAAAACCATGTAAAAACACAAATAGAAGTATGGGAATTAATATATGCATTGACCACAATGCTAAAAACATATCAAAACTACAGTATATTATATATAAGCTTCTTTAAAGTTGCCACCCTTTATTTTGATTCCATCTCTCCAACTTTATGAGGTGCATCCTGAGATGCTTTTAAACAGTACTGAAGGAGTTCACTTGTTGACTGGACAATTGCTGAATGCTGTTCCTATACTATCCGCTCCAGCTCATCAATTTCATCCAACTTTATTAATTACAACTTTAGTTTTGTAAAGCAGTTTTACATTGGCACAATATATGCATCTTCAAAACTAAACTTGAACGCATTTAAGCATAAACCTTAAGTCCTTAACCTAAAGTAAACTGTGTTCAATCTTTAGACTGGTGCTGTTTGTTTATGATGAGAGAATATGGCAGAATTTAAACTCCTACAGAGAGTTACAGTCAACTCTCAAATAATCTCATAATGCCTAATCCCATCAGGACAGGAGAGTCTGTGTGCAATAGAAAGTGTGCTTGACAGAAACATGAGAATGTCCCATTGCACAATCACCACATTCCATCAGCGTACATTCACCTCTCCTGCCCATGCCTGTCTATTATGCTGTCTTTCATCTCAAACACTTATACACCTGCCATAATTCAGACTAGTACACTGGGTATCTGCATGCACAAGAAATCTGTTCCTTTCTAGTACAAGACACTATACAAGCAAAACAAGTCTGGTATTGCTTTATGAATCAACCATTTCAGAAGTTTTACCGAGAAACAAACTGAACTCTTTCGTGAAAACTTGTGTCACAACAGCAAATTAACTCTATGAGAACATAAAAAAATAAAAAATAAAAAAAACAATGCATACTTTTGTCTTCACACTTTCAACTCCATGTTCAGTCCAAAATGTTGTGCAACTCACCTGTTATGTAGGCAAGGTTCGGGTTTAAGGTCTGAGTGCTCGCTCCCTGTCCCATATTCCTGCCCTGTACCCCCAGGGCCGTCCCGGGCCTGTGGCAGGGAGGGCAAAACACAGTTCCACTACTCCCACCGCAGAGGTACATACGCTATGTAACTGTAGATGGCTGAGCTTACACTAGTATGTTTGTGGATCCTTTCGTCCCTCCTTCTTCATGTCTCTGTTTTAGTCATTCTCTCTCTCTCTTAGTCAACAAGTCAGAAAGGTCCCTCCCTCTCGGCAGCCCTGACTTCATAAATAAGATAGGCTGCATGTCTGAAGTATGTCAGCTGGTCGGGATGTCGGTCATTCCCTGCAGCATACTTTTCAGAGAGAATGTTCACAGGACACGACTCCAGAGGCACCAGAATAGTAGATATCGGAGAGGGGTCTCTGGGGTCTTGACCTCTGCTGCAACACCTTTATTTCTCATAATGCATTAGACGGTGAAGTGTAACCTGAGAGCAGCTGCAATACGAGCTGGTGCAAGATGGAGTGCTCAGCTGCCAGGAAGTGACATCATAAAGGCCTCAAATTACAAGGAGAGACAGACAGATAGTGAGGCAGTGACATAGGTTTGTGTGGCCCTGATTATTTATGTGTGTGGGAATGAAATGAAGAATACATTCACAGTATTTACTTACACAGATGCGAAACACCTAGGTGTAACCGAAACGGGAGGGAAAATTCCAGACAGTTGTGGTAATTAATAAGGCTGTGCAATCCAGTTGCAATGTGGATGGTGTAGCATAAATTTTCTCATTTACTACTATCTTCTCACCAACCTGCTAATTTTCTCACAACTAATGAGAATATGCAAACTTATACATTGGTGGTGCTTGCCCGTGACAAACTCACCACCACAATCCAGGGGGAGGGAGGGGGTTTGGATGGTTGCCAGGTCAATACCATGCAGTTACTAAGATGTACTAAGGCTTTGTGGGTGGGTTTGTGGTAGGGTTTTCTGGGTGGTTAGCAGCCCATTGCAAGATGGTAGCTCACTCACCAAACTCAAAGAACCCCCAAGTCTCCATGATATTCTGGTTAGAGGTTGACCAATATATTGGTTTTGCTGATTAATCAGTGCTGACAGCTACTTTTGGAACTATCCATTATCGGCAAGAATTAACGCTGAGGGGGCCTGGGTAGCTCAACGAGTATTGATGCGGACTACCACCCCTGGAGTCCCGAGTTCAAATCCAGGGCATGCTCAGTGACTCCAGCCAGGTCTCCTAAGCAACCAAATTGGCCCGGTTGTTAGGGAGGATAGTGTCACATGGGGTAACCTCCTCGTGGTCGCTATAATGTGGTTCTAGCTTGTGTGTGGATGCCGCGGAGAATAGCGTGGGCCTCCACACGCGCTACGTCTCCGTGGTAACGCGCTCAACAAGCCACACGATAAGATGCGCAGATTGACGGTCTCAGACGCAGAGGCAACTGAGATTCGTCCTCCGCCACCCGGATTGAGGCGAGTCACTACGCCACCATGAGGACTTTGAGCGCATTGGGAATTGGGCATTCCAAAAGATTTAACGCTGATAGTTTGCCGATTCTGATGTACAACTGCAGCCTCTGGAGGTGAAATTTTAACAATCACAGACACCTCAGAGGATTTACTGTGTATAAATTTGTAATCAATGAAAATCAGCTTGTTTATATGGACACCAGGAAGCCATTTACTGACAGAACGCTGCTTAAGATGCAAAAGAGAAGTTTGCGTTTACATGCTCTGTGTTAACGGTTTAATAATTACTTCTGTATACATGCAGCTCGGTCAGTAAGCCACTTTCTCCACAGCAAAGAGGATACAACCTAATTTTCCTACGATGCTGGCATTAATAACAAACAGGGCATACAAGAAAGACTTGCTTTGCTTTATTTCCAAATATTCCACAGTTGTTGTTGGGACTCATTTCAGCATTGCACTGTAATAATGGGATTTCCCTCTTACATCACTCCAGGATTCCCCCATAGTACTATATGTGGACGTGACAGATAGTACTCAATATCAAAATTGTGTGCTCTAGTTGATTGTGTGTGTATACGTGTGTGCAATTGTTTCCTTTCTCACTGTACTCCCAAGAAATGTTAAATTTTCACCATGTTGACTTGTTTATACAGAACGCAGTCCTGCATCCTATGAAGTCAGTTTTAGGGCTTGACATTAACGCTTGTCCGCTTGTCTGGGACAAGTGGGTTTTTGAAGGGGCAAGTGAAAAAGAATTTTCATCCTCAAGCGCAAAATTAATAATCATTCTTGCACGTTTCATGTTCAGAATGTGGGGAATTCCCACACACATTTATTCATTTAAACATTTAGCTGAGAATCAATAAACCAATCCAAACAGATGAACAATCAAATTATCGTCTTCGCATAAAACTGTAATTCCAGAATCTGCGTGAATAAATCAGCTCTTCTGCGTCCCTCTCTCTCCCTCTCTCGTGCAGCAGTTATTTGAACACTTTGAAATTAGAGTGAGTGCACGCAGCGAGGAAGTGCATTTTGTCGCAGATTTACTGAACTTAAGATGTTACAGATCTATAAACCTGGTTATCGACATGAGTGGCATCGTACCAAGTCTCTGTAAGTGAGCGATGCGATAAAACTATTGCTCCTGTTTTTATTCAAATCTGTCAACATTGCAAGCGCACAACAGCCTAGCTTCCATCCACTTTTTGCGCTATTTTGTTATCGACAAAGTGAAAATGCGTAAAACAAAATTTACTGCACTATGTCCCGCATATTTGTCCAGCAACTGAACTTGGTTGTCATCTAAAATTAATTTTAGTGTCATATTGCAATTTACATGTTCTGAAGAAGCTCAGCAAATGCGATCCGAGGTAAACGTTTTAAAATGTTCAAAAGCTCATTTTCTGAAAGTGAGCTCAACATTGGACAAATAGTTCTGATAGTTTATAGTCTTGAAAAAAGTGTGAGAATGTCATTCAGCCAACTTTTTTTGTCTACAGAACAGGGTAAAGCTAATTTAAGTTTGTGTAAAAAAAGGCATATATAGGTCTAAATATATAGAATTTTTTTTTTTTGTTTGGTAATTTAATTTAATTTAATACAGGGAATTTTGCCGGCATTTTTTCAAAAGTATAAACAATAATTTTTATAGAATTGGGCTATATGTTAGTGTTCCAAAAAAAGCACACTGATGTTTTTCCTCCTAGTATTGTGTATTTATTTATAATTAAAAACATCTTTGTGCACAGAAATTATATGTTTTTTGTATTGTGGGCTAATTCCGTGACTGCCGTCTATTATTTTGAATGGTGTGGAAAAACAACTTTAATAAATAAGCGGATGTCTAACATGATTAAATTAATCACAAACAGTGACCATTCATTTGTTCTTCGTGCACTTGTCAATGTGCATGATACGAGATTTGTGTTGCCACTCCTGGAAGTGTCATGTTTGCAGCATCAGATCTATATGCCGTTAAGATCAATTCATAATAACGAACAATAAACTGGCTTTAAAGGCTGCATACCTTGTCGTCATGATGAACACAGGCTAACGATTGGGGTGAACTCTGTCATGTGACACTACATTTTTGCATTAATGCCAATTTTCTCGACAAAAAGGGTTTCCAAACCAGTTTTTCGTGACATTTTAAGTATTTATGCGCTAGAGTTAAACGGAAAAATATTATGTCGACATTTGTGACATCAGCTTTATTTTGATGCGCTAAAATTTTTTCGCAAAACATCCTTGGATGGAAACATAGTTATTGTTGGAGCAATCTATTTTGCCACCTTTCATGTTGTGGCGCTCTCTCATAACTCATAATACAGCACATTTGACAAGAAAAGCAGAAATTGCAAAAATGATTTTTGTAATGCTACCAGAATTACTCCGCTGAAGGGTGAAGAGCAGGGTTTCCTGCACCGCTTCCCAGCAGCAGCACTGCGCTGCGCTGCTCCTGATTCTCCTGTGACATGGCAAAAAAATGATATCCAAGTTGTGAGCTTGCAGTCTGAAATAAATGTGATGAGATAAGAGTGCGTGCCTCGAATTTGCGTGGGGCTTAACGACCAACCGAAATAGAATCAAAAATGTGACCTTGAGCGATTATTAAAATGCAGGGGGGCTCCACAAACTGCTCGTATGCATCTCTGTTTTGAGCAGGTGGTTCTTTGCCCGCTCCACGAATTTCATCTCGTGCTTGCGATACCAGATGTGCTGCGTTAGATTTGGTTTGGTAACACTGAGTTTGTTCTGCTTACAGCTCTGCAAATTTACTTTATACGTTACACAAATCTAACATAATCCTATGACACCCGTTCTTAGTAGACAAAAGAGGAAATTAGAGCATTTCAGCATGTTTGGAATGAGGTGCTCATTCAGAGGCTGTTGTTAATGCAGGGCAGTACAGTGCGACAGTTTTGCATGCATTTGCAATTAAAAAACATAACATGCGAATAGATGTGTAAACCCATTTGCACATTTGCAATAAGTTTAGTTTCTAGTAGGGGTGTAAATCTGCAATTTCATCACGATCCGATCTTATATGGATTCTCTTAGCCAGCGATCCGATGTTTGCCGATATCATTCGATTCCACTTTCAGTCTGCCACGATACGATTTTGATTCAATTCAGGGGCCTGTGATTGATATTAAGATATTATGAGCCTATTTTAAATTATATATATATATATATATATACACTATATTGCCAAAGGTATTTGCTCACCCATCCAAATAAATGAATTCAGGTGTTCCAATCACTTCCATGGCCACAGGTGTATAAAATGAAGCACCTAGGCATGCAGACTGCTTCTACAAACATTTGTGAAAGAATGGGCCGCTCTCAGGAGCTCAGTGAATTCCAGCGTGGTACTGTGATAGGATGCCACCTGTGCAACAAGTCCAGTCGTGACATTTCCTCGCTACTAAATATTCCACAGTCAACTGTCAGTGGTATTATAACAAAGTGGAAGCGATTGGGAATGACAGCAACTCAGCCACGAAGTGGTAGGCCACGTAAAATGACAGAGCGGGGTCAGTGGATGCTGAGGCGCATAGTGCGCAGAGGTCGCCAACTTTCTGCAGAGTCAATCGCTACAGACCTCCAAAGTTCATGTGGCCTTCAAATTAGCTCAAGAACAGTGCGTAGAGAGCTTCATGGAATGGGTTTCCATGGCCAAGCAGCTGCATCCAAGCTATACATCACCAAGTGCAATGCAAAGCGTCAGATGCAGTGGTGTAAAGCACGCCGCCACTGGACTCTAGAGCAGTGGAGACGCGTTCTCTGGAGTGACGAATCACGCTTCTCCATCTGGCAATCTGATGGACGAGTCTGGGTTTGGTGGTTGCCAGGAGAACGGTACTTGTCTGACTGCATTGTGCCAACTGTGAAGTTTGGTGGAGGGGGGATTATGGTGTGGGGTTGTTTTTCAGGAGCTGGGCTTGGCCCCTTAGTTCCAGTGAAAGGAACTCTGAATGCTTCAGCATACCAAGAAATTTTGGACAATTCCATGCTCCCAACTTTGTGGGAACTGTTTGGGGATGGCCCCTTCCTGTTCCAACATGACTGCGCACCAGTGCACAAAGCAAGGTCCATAAAGACATGGATGAGCGAGTTTGGTGTGGAAGAACTTGACTGGCCTGCACAGAGTCCTGACCTCAACCCGATAGAGCACCTTTGGGATGAATTAGAGCAAAGACTGCGAGCCAGGCCTTCTCGTCCAACATCAGTGTCTGACCTCACAAATGCGCTTCTGGAAGAATGGTCAAAAATTCCCATAAACACACTCCTAAACCTTGTGGAAAGCCTTGCCAGAAGAGTTGAAGCTGCAAAGGGTGGGCCAACGTCATATTAAACCCTATGGATTAAGAATGGGATGTCACTTAAGTTCATATGCGTCTAAAGGCAGATGAGCGAATACTTTTGGCAATATAGTGTATATATATTTGATTGTGGTGATTGAGGTGGATGGGCTACAGCAGCAAAAGACCCCTTCGGTACCACTCCTGTCAGCCAAGAACAGAAGGCTGAGGCTGCAGTGGGCACAGGCTTACCAAAACTGGACAGTGGACAATGGGGAAAACATCACCTGGTATGACAAATTGGGATTTCTGCTGAGGTACACAAATGGTAGGCACACTGCTGCCTCAGTTTTTTGTTCTTGACTGACAGAAGTGGTACCCTAAGGGGTCTTCTGTTTTTGTAGCCCGTTCACCTCAAGGTTCAACATGTGCATTCTGTGATGCTATTCTGCTCACTACAATTATACAGAGGGGTTATCTGAGCTACAGTTGCCTTTCTGTCGGCTCGAACCTGTCTGGCCATTCTCCGTTGACCTCTCTCATAAACAAGGTGTTTCCGTCTGCTTTTTTTCCCCCTCACCATTCTCTATACACTCTAGAGACTGTTGCACGTGAAAATCCCAAGAGATCAGCAGTTACAGTAATACTCAAACCAGCCCGTTTGGCACCAGCAATCAAGCCACGGTCTAAATCCCTTAGATCACATTTTTCTCCATTCTGGTGGTTAATGTGAACATTAACTGAAGGCTAAATACTAGAGCGAACTGGGATGGTGTTGAAAGCTGAACTGAAGTCCACAAAAAGGATCCTTGCATATGCCCCTAGTCTGTCCAGATGTTGCAGGATATGATGCAATCCCATGTTGACTGCATCATCCACACACCTGTTTGCTCAATAAGCAAATTGAAGGGGATCAAGTAAGCATCTAGTGATGTCCTTCAGGTGGGCCAACACCAGTCTCTCAAATGACTTCATGACCACAGACGTCAGAGCTACAGGTTTGTAGTCATTAAGTCCTGTAATTTTGGGTGTCTTCGGGACAGGGATGATGGTGGAGTGGTTGAAGCAGCAGGGAAATTCACACTGCTCCAGTGATCTGTTGAATATCTGTGTGAAGATGGGGGCCAGCTGGTCAGCACAGAATTTTAGACAAGTGGGTGAAACACCATCTGTGCCCTGTGCTTTCAATGTCTTTTGTTTCCAGAAGACCCGGCACACATCCTCTTCACAGATCTTACGTGCAGGTGAGTAGCAGGGGTTTTTTTCTGGTAAAAGAGTAGCTTCTTTTACTACTCTACTCTCTTTTGTCAGTGTGTTTCTGGCCTGATTGTACAAGATTTTATCCCCACTTCTGTATGCATCATCTTTGGCCTGATGAAGCTGCCTGAGTTTTGCTGTAAACCATGGTTTGTAATTTCTGTATGTTAAATAAATCCTAGTAGGGATGCACATATCCTCAAAGAAACTGATATATGATGTATCTGTGAGCTCGTCCAGATTGGTGTCTACAGCCTAAAAATCACTCCAATCAGTGCAGTCAAAGCAGGCTTGTAATTCCAGCTCTGCTTCATTGGTCCATCTCTTTACAGTCCTTACTAAAGGTCTAGCTGATTTAAGTTTCTACCTGTAGGTTGGAAGAAGATTAACCAGACAGTGATCAGAGAATCCCAAAGCTGCTCTTGGGACAGAGCGATATGCATCCTTTAATGTTGTGTAGCAGTGATCCAGTATATTTCTGTCTCTGGTGGGGCATGTAATGTGCTTTCTATATTTTGGCAGTTCACGGGTGAGGTTGGCTCTGTTAAAATCGCAGAGAATAATAAGTGAGTCCAGGTATTGTTATTCCGTGTCTGTGATCTGATCAGCCAGCTGTTGCAGCGCTTCGCTCACACACGCTTGTGGAGGAATATAAACACTCACCAGAATAAATGAGGAAAACTTCACACAGCAAGTAGAAAGGCAGTTGATAAAGAGCGCTTCCAAATTAGGAGAGCACATCTTTAATGTTGTTACATCTGTACACCAACTTTCATTGATGTAAAAGCATGTTCCACTGCCACTCGTTTGCCCCGTTAAATCCACAGTACGATCCACTCAGAACAGCTGAAAGCCTGACAGATGTAACGTGCTGTCCGGAATGGCTTCACTCAGACAGGTTTCTGTGAAGCTAAAGGCAGCAGAGTTTGAAAAGGCCTTGTCTGTATGGGTGAGGAGATGTAGTTCATCCATTTTGTTAGGAAGAGAGCAGAGATTCGCTAGATGAATACTCGGCAGTGCTGTTCGAAAGCCGCACTGTAGGAGCTTGACCAGTGCGCCAGCTCACTTCCCTCGCTTGTGCCTCATAGCGCACTTGAACAACACAGCTGTGCCTACGACCAGTGTTGTAGTACTTGAGATCGGTCTTGAGACCACTTTTTAAAGGTCTCGTCTCGGAATCAACCGCATTTTTACTTGGTCTTGTCTCGGTCTCAGACAAAGAAGACTCGGGATTTTATTTCAAGACCTGTCAAGACCACAACTGCGGGGATATCACTAAATTGCCTGTGCATTGTCTGATTTATTTGTTATCATCATTACTGTGATTGGATGTAAAATTTCCTGCTTCAAATGCAAGTAATAACTTGACTCATTTCAAATTTTACATTTTTGTTACTGTAAACGGCTGTCACCCCTCCACACCCACTGCATACGTACTCCAAGAAAGTGAATGCGGGAGACAGGAGAAGAAACTGTGGCTGTCAGAGATTTCAGACAAATCTTCTGTAATACAGTCTGGCTACCTAAACCAGTGTTTCCCAACCACTGTGCCCACTAGTGTTCTGTGATAGATCGTCAGGTGTGCCATGGAAAATTATCAAATTCCTCAAAATAAATAAATACTGTTTTTTTTCCGGTATTTTAGTGAAGGCATAAAGATGGCAGAAGAGGTTTAAAGTTGCCAATTTAGTATAATTTCCATTACAAAGTATTTTATGCAACCAGTTTAAATATTTTGTCCATCATAACATTACTGTTCTAACAAACTCTAGTCTGTTGTCAAACGCAACTCCTCACATGCTCACAAAATGATGCTTCATCATCACACTTGTAGTAAAAAACATACGGTCAGTGAACCAAATGTATGAATAGAATACAACAGGTGTATTCTTTTACTCAAAGACTAAAAGCTGTTTATTTGTACACAGCATAGAGTTACAGATGTTATGAACAGATGTGGCTTACTTGTCACATTTCTCTAATGAAACATAAAAAGCACATTCTCCTGTTTTAAACAAGTCCAAAAACACTGTGATACGATGTGTAGATTTTGAGGTACTGCAATCTTCAAGGAGCGCGTTTGACATCTGAACCAGTGAATGGAGGCCAGGCGGCTGCTCTCGGGTCCTAGTGCCTGCCACATCCAACCTCTCTCAGTGTGACTTATTTACTTTTTTTCTCTCCATCAATGATGCGATTTTGACCTGGTGCGACTTATATTCAGGTGCGACTTTATTTCCCTAATATACAGTAAATAAATAAAAAATGTATTTGCTGTGCCATTGCGAGAATTAATTTGCAAGAACAAATCTACAAATTGGAAAAGACACAAATTTGTTGGTTTTTCATTATCCAATTAGCGCTCTTGGCATCTGTGCAGGTGCAGGTGCATGACATCACACAATCTTGCCGGCACCCAGGAAGTGATAAACATTCAATTTTATTAAATAATATCGATAAATGAGTCAAATTCCTATATTACATGATATTAAAGCTTGTTTAACAAACATAGCAGAGTAGAAGGTGTTCAAAACATGGTAAAATATACTCTCTTTTGATAATCGTACACCTGTAGCACAAATGCTAGCGTTGCAAATTATGAATTGGATTGATAGGAGACATCTCTGGTCAAATACCTGCTAAGCTAACGGAAGCGTTGCAGTTGTTTCCTTAAATGTCATCTTCCGAGCATCTGGCATTGGAATGCCTTTAGTCGGAGATCAGAGATATCAAGTAGAATATCCCACATCCGATTTGAATGGAATGCAGCATCTGTACCTAAACTCATCTTTACCCCTCACCCAAAAGATTTAGCGAGTATTAGCTATACATATTAGCTACCTAGGTATTTACTTTTTTAGGGCGCTAGTTTCAGTTGCTTGCCAGCTATTTGTCACCTAGCTAGGTGTGCAAGCTACCTAATTTAGTTAACATATACTGAGGGATGTAGCTAATGCAGTGTTAACTTTGAGAGAGATTGAGCGGACAGGGCATGTAGTGACAAATTGTTGCTCCCAAGTTACGTTTTTGCTTGTGATAAACAATGAGACAGGCCACATAAAGCTATGTAGCTAATGTATATAAAGTTACGTTACATCAACATTAGCTAATGTCAGCTCCAGCATTAACACTACATGCCGTGGTAACGCTCCCTCACTTGGGTGAGGGAGCTAGAGATGTGACAGCAGAGAGTGGAGACAGAGTAATGCGCCTCCACTTATATGAAAAATTGACATTTTAAATAGTCTGCTTTGCTTATGTTTGGCATTCTTTGTTCTATTCTCTAGATTTAGTTATGTGGTTAGCAAATTGCACACATTTATACAAGGCTTGTTGTTGGTTCAAAAACAACAAAAAACTTACTATACTGTTTAAGAAAAGACAGAGTAAAGTGAAGACTTCATTTAGACACAAGTATTGAATAATTGTTTGATATATTCTGTAATTAATGATGGTTTCTAAGGGAAGAGTCATCCAGAAAACCTGATGCAATGCTTGCACAAAATTTTTATTGTTTTAGGTAGATGGTAAAACTTAGAAAAAGAGTGTTGAATAAAGATGGTTAAGTTAATTTCAGCTCCTTAGTGTTTGTTTGTATTTGTTTGCTCATAGAAAACAAAGGAAAATTCACACACATAAAATTCACCTCTGCAATGACTTTTGATTATTTTATCAAGACACACACACACACACACACACACACACACACACACACACACACACACACACACACACAGAGACACAGACACACACACACAGAGACACAGACACACACACACAGAGACACAGACACACACACACACACACACACACACACACACACACACACACACACACAAGGCAATAAGAGGTGAAGATGAATCTTCATTTGTATTCTGTGGGTGTTTCATGGGAATGTGGATCTTTCAGATCAGTTTGAGGAGTGCCTATGGTTAGCATGTTACACATTTTTCGTAAGTGTGTCATGCAGTGTGGGACTCGCACTGGTCTGGTTTTGGTCTTGACATGGTCTTGATGCACTCTGGTCTTGGTCTTGACTTGGTCTCGGTTTAGGTGGTCTTGACTACAACACTGCCTCCGACTAAAATGTCCAGCAAAACATCTCAATAGTCAAAAACGGGGAAAAGATTGTCCGATATGTGCTGCCGAATGTTCAGCAGTTCATCCCTGGTAAAACCGATTGGAAAAAAAATTACTAAACAGGACAAACAAACAAAAACAACAAAAGAATTGGAGAGCTCCACACCGAGGCTGCCATCCGTGGCACCATCTTTAGAAGCACAAACAATGTGGTTATAATGTACAAAATAGTTACGCACAGAAGTTTAATACTTAGGGTTTGGGGTTTCTTCTATGATGATAAACTATATGTATATTAGTGGATACTGAGTTGAAAGAGTGGCACATGAACTAATGGACCAGTGATTTCTATTAGGATTTTAACTGAAGTAGATCCCTCTGAATATGTGGAACCTTGAGGAGGGAGTCTTGCAGACAGGACATGATGTGGCTCATGTTATCAGTGTGTTTGGGAGTAAGGGATAGAAGAGAGCTGGAGCTATGAGACATGGGAGGACTGAAAAGCAAAGCTGGCTGTGTTCAGTGCCAGTCAGAGCCAGGTTTTCCACTGAAACACACTCACACTCACACTCACACTCTCTCTCTCTCTCTCTCTCTCTCTCTC
The DNA here is from genome assembly GCF_019703515.2 of Myxocyprinus asiaticus. NCBI lineage: Eukaryota > Metazoa > Chordata > Actinopteri > Cypriniformes > Catostomidae > Myxocyprinus > Myxocyprinus asiaticus. The sequence continues at coordinate 39,429,164 of NC_059373.1, forward strand.
TCTCTCTCTCTCTCTCTCACTCTCACTCTCACTCTCACTCTCACTCTCACTCTCACTCTCACACACAGAGCTGTGCAGGGATAAACCCACACAAGCTGTCAGGAGATGAAACCCAGACTAGAGGTTAAATGACACCAACCCCACCAAAAAAATAACAAGATCATTAAATAGGACACTCGGTTAAATACTCTTAATTTAATTATTATTTAAAAGATTTGGCAAGTATGCCACTAATAAAGAGAGAAAAAACTGCTCCAATAGTGTGCACTTTACATAAACACAGCAAACATCTTTGCCAGGGGAGTGCGTTAATGGTATGAGTAAGCTGTGCAAGCATTTAAACACTTGAGTTAATTACAGCGCGCAACAGCAACACTCCCATTTTCAGTTAAACAGAATTACATAAAAGTAGAAACATTTTATTAGAGAAAATAAGATGCAAAAATTCTGCACTTGTAATTCATCTTTAGGAATATCCCAAAAGCAGACAGGGAACTGGTAACAGAACTGGTAGAACATGATGCTCGCAGCGGGTTCACAGGTTCACTTCTCAGGGAACACTGCTAAAATGTACTGCATTATATAAAAAATAATGTGTAAAAAAAAAAAAAAAAAAAAAGGAAGCGTATGTAAATTCCATAACAAAAGTACGAATTTTCCTACCATACAAGCAATTCAACCTTGAAGTACTTCTGTTTTTACAAGCCGCGTCAACAGGTGGCAGTGCGCTTCAACAAACCTCACAAGCAGCACAGAATCAGAATGAGAACCACTCACCGTGGAAGCACAGCAGAATACAGGAATCTTGAGATGCGATTTTCAAAGTTTCTACTACTTTTAACTTGACACAGCATCCTAAAAATATGGCATTTATGATGCTGAATACCAGTGAGACGCTCCAAACGTGTCCGTCTGGGATAGGGATGCAACAATACCACTTTTTCTCTTCCGATCCGATTCCGATATCGGAAATCTCAGTATCGGCCGATACAGATCCTGATCCGATAGCAGTGTTGTTGTTTTGCATAATCAGTTTAGAATATCTTTACATTATTGTGTGGAACTAATTGGGAGTACTCTTTAATATGTAAAGAAACACAAACCTCTAACTACACATTATTTCAATGTATAGCTTATTATGAAAAACTTTATTGTTAACTAGTATACTGGATAATGTAGCAGCAAAATTAACGGTAATTCCAGTATAAGTCTTCAGTAGAAAAGAAGCCAGTAGAGGATTCAGATCTCTTTTTTTGTTCAGTTTAGTTGTAAGATATCAGCTCACTTTTCATTCACAGTTATTTTTTGGAACCCATTCAACTTAAATATTATTATAATAGTAATATATAGTAATATATCTCAATCGTGCACCTTTAACTTTTAAACCCTCTGGCTTTTATTTTGACATTCTGAACTCTCCTGTATGTGTCTGTTTTTAGGCAAGTTTACAGCAGTTTAATTCACTTCTTATTCAAATTCTGGTAAAATGCTCATCCGGTGCCGTTCTAAATGCATATTATAAATGAACCGAACTATTGAGCATCTGCATCTGAGATATTGTTTGTGAGTAGTGCTCTAATATTGCACACGCGTGAAGACTAAAAATAGCTGCGAATGCTAGCGGCTTGCGCATGTTTGTGTGTGTGTGTGTGTGTGTGTGTCAACAGAGCAGCGCCATTCACTAATGCGCTGGCACTGTGCGTACATACTAAACATATATGTGCGGACATTTTTTTTTTGATGTTTCATGAGAATCGCCCCTTAAAACAAGAAAAGTTCATGAAGAAGATGTAAATGAAACTGAAATATTTAAGATTCTGCACTAAAAGATCCAATTTTCTTGTTTGCAGTGAAGAACACAAGATACTTTTTGGATCATTCTCAAATCATGCTGGATAACAAGATCATCATGTTTTGTTCACACCAACTCCAGTGCATGCTGTTATCAAAGCAAAAGGGCAACACAGATACTACGACATTCTGAAATCAATGTTCATTTTTCAGATTAACTTTTTCACACATGATGCTGAACAAATAATTTGTAATGAAAATGCTTAAAACAAAAAAGGATATCACCAATGTTCTGAGTGGACTCTGTTGATTGTCAGAATGAATGTGAGATACAGTTAACCGAGTCAACATTCCTTATTCTGAGACTCAATTCTCTATAATGCCAAACAGAGAGAACAGCAGTGACAGCACACAGGTTTCCTCAAGCTCTAGATTCCTTCACTCTGCCTGCAACTCAAGCCGAATTATTTGCATTAGCTCCAGCTATAGGGCAGAAATTGTTATAGCAGATACAGTAGATCTTTGTGAATAGAGACTTATGGAATAAAAAAAGAACCGTTCAGGTAGAATCACTTTTGATACTCAGACTCCATATCTTGTGCTTGTTTACTGATACCACCAGCTAGGGCTGGGTGGTATGACGGCAACATTGTGCAATGGTACAAAAGAGTCACCCGTGATTAAAAGTACTCGACTCCTTGTCAGTTCAGCCTTGAGAGAAGCAGAAGCAAATTTATCTCTTTCGACTGAACCAGGTGAGTACTAAAATCGCTCAAAACATATTTTAGCGGTTTTAATTATTTTTTTCAATCATTCATCATTTGACAATGAAGATCAGCAAGGTCATTTTCGACAAGTAGCTTTGCAACAATAAAGTTTACGTTCTCAAACAAGTTAGCAAGTAAGCCAGATACTAGCATTAGTTAACATAACAGCCATTCTGTTTGTATTGAAGTAAGCAATAGCAAGTTTTGAAGTATTAACCAACCAAATGATCTTGTCTGTGAACAAATGTTGCTGTATTTACACTGGTTGAATGTGCGCAACTTATTTTGATGCGCTGCAGTGTTATTCCGGCCACTTTATTTGACCCATCTCTCTAAAATATAGTTATATTATGTACAAATATTATATGAGTAAATGTTCACCTCTGAATTTTATTAAATATGTATGTAGGTAACTTCTGACCATTTTCTCAATCCTTTTTGAATGGTGCACAACCTTGGTTGTTGAGAGTTTATTTTCTTCCCTATAGCTGAAATGCCACATTGATATAAAAACAGGACTGAAGTTACATGATATGAATTTATTTTTGTCCTCCATGTCTGGACAGTCAAAGAATTGGAGAGTGTTCTTTCAGTCATTTGGACATCTGTTCAAATTAATACTGAAGTTTTTGAATGGACTTCTATGTCTGTAGTCATAATTAACATTGAGTAACATTTATGTGATATTTAAGTTGTCATTTTTTTAATAAATGTTGTGTTTGCAAAAAGGCTTCAGTTGATTCATTCTTGTTTAACTTGTAATAGATTGAAATAAGTTAACTCTGTAAGCTATAACTGTGTTTAATGGGGTTAGTTCTACGGTATGGACACTGCAATTTAATATACAACATACAATTACCGTAATTATTTTTACTATACAGCTAATATACTGTATTTTAATATACATCATACAAACAACTACTGTAATTTTACAGTACAACACTTACTGTAAATCATTATACAGTATGTTTTAAACTACTGTAGATAGTTATACACTAATGTTACTGTGGTATAAAATACAGCAACTAAGTTACTGTTGATTTTATGTGAATTTTTTTTGTTTTGCTTCTCACAATTTCCAAATAAATAACATCAAATTTCTCTCATTTTCTGAAGTATTTGATTCACTGCATTCTTAAAAATACGAACTGCTACATGGTTATGTCATTTATATACTACATTTATGGGTTGTATTTAGAGCCTGACCGATATGGGATTTTTGAGACCGATACTGGTTTTAAGAGGGGGAAAATTCACAGATTACCAATATGGTGGCCGATATAGTTAATTTTTGAGCCGGAATGGAAACAGACCTTTTCTATGTGCATTGTGCACCCATTTTGCACAGATATGACTATGCAAAGGAACTCAGAAGGCTGCTTTCTTAAATATTTTTATCAAAGAATATTTGACATTATTATTATACATCGTCAACAAATTCTAGAAATGATAGAATAAAGAATAAATTAAAAAACAATAAATAGCTTAAAAACTTCAGTACTGTATGTTTAGTATCAGCCAAATGCTGACCATTAAAATAAAGAATAAATTCAAATAAAATAAATAGCTAAATAAACATCAGTAGTACTGTTTAGTATCAGTCAAATGCTGACTATATTACTACTGCCAGTCAGTTAGGGGCAGGTTGTAAAACAAGAAACATTTACACCTGCTGAGTCAAGAGATAAACAGCTGCAGCGGTGTTACACTGTATTCTGCTATACAAGTTCAGGGGAAACTTTCAACAATGGAAAACCAAACTTTTAAAAATTACATTTTGTAAATGCAATGACTGCAATTGTTGAAGGGGGTGCCAAACTGCGAATCCTGAACAAAACAGTTTGGTGAATACATGTTTACACATTAGCTTCCACTCAGCTGACACGGTATTAAAGTAGCTACGTGGTTAGCTAGTTTAGCCATAAGCTCGTTGTCACGGAGAGTAAAAGATGGATGTTGTTTATTTACTTTCCAGCACTGCATCTCACCAACTAGGTAACAACGTAGCGTGAAATCAACACTCAACAGACACAATCCACCACCACAAGTTGTCTGCTGAGTTGCAAAAAGATGCTCTGCTTACCTTTCAATCTGATACATTACTGACTGCACTGACAAACTATAGCTAGCTAACATAGCAAACAGATGTGATAAACATGAGTGACATGGTTGTCAGGGACAGGGTTAGTGTTATATTAGTTATATTGAAAAGGGAAATTGATGGGGTCATTGTTTATTAACTTTCCAATATGTATTTCACAAACTAGTTACCAACTTACCGTGCAGACACCGCTTATCTCTGCACTGTCAGCAGAACTACCGTCAGCTCAGCTCTGTAAACAATGGAGTCGGAGCATGCTCTGCTGGACAAACTACGTTATGACACCAATTCTAAATCACCCCAAGCATTGTTTTCTGCATTATATGTTCTGAAAAAAAAAAAAAAGTTTTCATATCTGCGCCTATCGGAAAACATATACGCCGATACTGATATATCTGTGAAAGGCTCATATCAGCCGACCGATAAATCGGTCAGTCACTAGTTGTATTTCAGGCATAAATAACTTTATTGTGATGTACACGGGTAATATATAATGACATTTTGTGATATAACTCCCAGCCCTACCAGCTGACATTAACTCTGAATTGAGATTTTTACACTAATGTGAGGCTTTAAGTGTATTTTTTTTAATTGTGTCACTGGACTGCTGACTCACTGTACACCAGCACATGGTTACGAGCGCTGACTTAACACCGGGTTAGCAGTTCATACTGTAATAGGTGGAAAGGAGGGTGAAAGGGATTATTTGAATAATAAAAACACATGAAACTGACACATTTAACATGTGAAACTCAACAGTATCTGTTATTTTGTATCTGTTATCCTGATATCACTCTGTCCAAATGTTGAGGACAAGCGTCACAGGGTGAAAACAGGCCAAAACATTGAGGCGAGTAAATCCTATCAAGAAAATCTTTTGGAGTGTTCCCAAATCACAGCAGATAACTCTTGAAAGTAAAGAGTAGTTCCTCTTCCTGCCAGAGTCCCTGATTATAACTTCAATTAATAACAGTACCATGGCATTAAAGTGTTTTTTTTTTGTTTTTGTTTTTTTTACATGGTACTTTTGGAGAAGTGATATGCAATTTATATTTTCTTCAACTTTGGGCACATTTAGCACAATGGATTTCTTGAAAGGAATACTCTAAATTTTGTTCATTTGTGTACTAACAATGTCACAGGAGATTTAAGTCATTTTTGTAATTTAAATTTCCCATCCCGTCATTTACAGCACATCTCAAATTCTGTATTGCGGTTAAAGCTACACTATGTGTCTGGCGGTTGAAGCATAGAAGTTACTTTGGGAGGAACATTGTTTTGGTAATTACGTGAGTTGGGCTTTGGCTCTGCTCTACACTCTAAAAAGTGAATATGGGTGGGTGTTGCATTACTTGTTAAGTCGATTTAATTCATCTTTCTGCTTTGGGGACTTTTATTCAACATTGTACTTTCAATCAACTTAAAAACGAATCTCAACTTAAGAACTAATCAAAATTTCAGTTTCAGTGAAAGTGTAATTTCGTGTTATGGATCATGCATCTAAAGTTTGGTTTGAAGTCATGACGCACAAGCTTGCCTGCATCTCCAGATTTTTAACCTGCTGGTTGCAGGGACGTCGCTTGACTTCAGTGTCTTCCGGGGCTTAGCCCACAGGCAATATTACAATATAAAAATAAGAATCATCCTTCTTTCCATGACTTAAAAAAATGACCACCCTACCTGTCAAATAATTATTATATTAAGCACAACACTGACATCGGTTGAGAACTTTATATGAGCAAACGTCAGGCGCACAATAAACAAATAAAATGCGTTTTTAATTTAAATTGCGGATCAAAGTGAGAATTACAACTTGTCGGCTCACTGTGCATTGTACAGAAACTAAAAATAAAATCAAAGTCATTTAACGGTTTAAATTTGCAATTGTCATTTATCCTAATATTTTGAGAATAAAATAAAAATTATGAGAAGTCAAAGCATTATGAGATTAAAGCTGTAATATTTTGATCATAAATCAAAAGGAAAGTAACATCAAAGTGATGTTGTGGACATAAGCAAAGTGGAGTGTCTGGGTCTTTACATACAACACCACTAACCAGGGAGATAGCTTGGCTATGCAACCGAACTGAATTTGTGGGAAGTTTTTATGAGCTCTCTGTTCATGAATGAGCTGTGCGTGTGTTGGAACAGGAGTTTTCAACATATGGGCACCTGTCAAGGGAGACGCGAGATATAGGCTCACTCAAGTGAAGCGAAAAATTATTGGAACTGCTGTGAATTATACAGGTCCATTTCAAGACATTGTATGTGGTAACATCCCCTCAGTTACAGTATTGTTTAGAGAGGAAAACCCAACAACAACGTCAAACGGGACTGCGCGAATGTCTGTCTGGTTCTTTCTCCTGAATAAATAAAATTTCCTACATAACCGCTGCAGTGTCCAGAAACTAATAATAACTCTGTGCTGATGCGCCAAAAGACAAAGGATTTCATTATTGCTAAATCCTATTCTAAATATGATTACATCCTCCACATCCATCTCTTGCGTTAATGAAGCTGCTGGCTCAGCGTCCGTTCCATCGTTGTGATAATGACGCTCTGTTTAGCCTAATATTGAAATTTTTTTCTTTAACTATTTCTGCTTTATTCACACAATATACTATATTATTCTCACAAAGCTACGACATTAAAAATGACAAGAATACTTTATTCTCAAAATAATTTGACTTTATTCTTATATGAATTTAATCTCATAATGCTACAACTTTATCGTAATTTTTACTTCATTCGAAAAATATTGCGACTTTAATCTTGAAATCATAATTTTTTTATTTTATTTAACGTGTCAATAAAACACCATCGTGGGATCACCATGTAAAGTTAAAAATAATGTACATTTTTATAAACGCATCTCGAAACACCTGCGTTGGGTTTCATGACTGTTACATCATTAAACTTTATTCCAGGCTGTTTTTAACAAAGCAAAGTTTCATCTTAACGGTAAGACAGTTTTTTTTCCCCCCTTTTGCTCTGGTGTGCAGACTTAAATACATTAATTAAACAAGTTCAATGTGCCATCTGATTTTAAACTATTTAAAAATCAAGACACTCCAAAGAGGCTATTTAAACGCAGCAGTGTAACTCCATGCACATGACACAGAAATGTGAACCAGTTTTTGGATCATTTTTGTTTGACTTTAATGTGAGATTTTATAATTTTAAGACCTTTGTATTGTGCTATTTAGGCTCATAGCTATGCTGATATTTTGAGTTGTGTTTGAGAAAATTCCACTGCAATAAACATTATTTCCACATACCAACTCCCGTCGAAAACCCGAATAACCGTTTGTGAAACCTCGTGGTTAACCGAGTGGTAAAAAAGGTAACTGTGCACATCCCTACTCCAAATTATCAATGGATAATGATAAATCCAGATATTTCATCAGCTCACGTGTAATTTAACCAGTTAGCAACTGTTAGCTCGTTAACGTGGATACCTGACTACTGGCATAAAAATCGTACATTATACAAATCTTACCCTTGTTAAAGTTTTGTTGTATTGAAGTTATTGTTACTGACATACCTTCTTCATTCTGATCGACTGATGCTAAATAAAGTCTGGTTGGTTTGCCGTTCAGTGAACTTGCTGCTAATTGGATTATGGATGGTAATTCTTCCATTTTAGGGAACGAGTAGGGATGTTCCGAACAAGCTGACTGGCGCATACATTAAAATCTACTTGGTGTGTGAACTGTTAATAACAAATGAAGATTAGAAATGAGGCTTATAGATTATATATTTAGAAATAAGGCTTGCATAATAAAACCTCCATGCCTCTGATATAGAAAAGCTGTACCTTTGTGAGAGAAAATAGAAAGCGTTCGTTACATGTCTGATGAACTTGAGCACGAACAGCAGTTAAAACTCAAAATGCGAACTGTCAATTAATGCAATGTTAATGTAACGTTGGGCTCACTGAATGGAATTAATTTACATATGAAGTCAAAATTGCAGTATGTCTTGTTGCTTTTGTACCCTGATGTAATGAACATGAAGCCTTCCTTTTTTCTAATCAAAAAAACATTCGAGGCTATTAACAAAGGATCTGGGGCTTCAGCCCTATCAGCCAGGGTCTAGCTACGCCGCTGGCTGGTTGCCCTCCATTTTCTTTTTCTGCCGGATTCGGATCAAAAGGTAGGTTGGAATTTTCTTTTAATTAATAAACTTGATCAAGTAATGTTTGCCCATATGTTTTTGTGGTTTATGAGTTGACTAACGTCTTTTTGTGAAAATCGGGGCATTGGGCAAAAATCTACCTGTGTTGACCAGTTTATTCTTACGCGTTTTATGACCTTACACTGACAAAGGAACACCATTTATTGATATATGCATTGTTGGCTTATTGAGCATAATCGGTGTAAGAACGTGCATGTAAATGTGCTCACTGATAGAAGTGCACACTGATTCACATTTTCTTTAATCAAATGTTCATGCTCTTTCTTTTTTATTATTCTGAAGTGAGAAATCTGGCATTTCACAGCTTGCAAAACTGTTTGGAAAAAGGTACTGGAATAGTGACCTATGACTGAGTACTTGCATTCCCAGCTGTTAATGTATTATGATTTGACTTCTTGTGCATTTTGTAATTATGGCATAAGGCAAAACAAATTATTGTTCTTTTGTTTTATATATGCTACTTTAGGATAGCCAGGCAGATGGTGCTCAGAGTAGAGGTCTGCGTGTGGCTCTACCCTACCTGAACGATACCGTCAGATTTTAAGCCCGAACACGAAATCGCTTACTATATAGTTTCTTCTCCTAGCAAGTACTGTTGCAATAGGCTACATTTTATGCAAGCATATAGGCAACATTTTTAACAGTACTGAAACAGTAAACATACACCGTTTTAACAAGGCACAGCAGCCCCTTAGTACACTAGAGCAGAAGGGGGGGAAAAAAGCATTGACTTCCCGTTTATGCGCTGAAACTTCACCTGGTGCAGAACAATCTGGAATAAAATGAAACAATGCAACAGTTGCCTCTATGCAGCCTGAACTTGTTCAGATTGTTGAATCTTTGACAACTGCGCTAAAAATAATCTAGACGCAGCGCAAAGAATGAAACAGAGCGCAGGTGTCTCGACATGCATTTTTGACAACTTGAAGTTCTTTTTAACTTGACATGGTGTTTAAAATATGCCGGTCCAGCACGAGACATTGAAGAAAAAGTGAGATGCGGTGCATATGTCAAAGACATTCGTCCAACATGTGTTTAAACAGTGGGAAAACATAACAGACGTGAGCAAAAACACATTCAGTGCGAACGGCCCCTAAATCGTCCGTTCGCGCGTGTCTCTGAGTGAGAGCGCGTGCGCGAAACAAGTTCAATAAGCCTGTTTATCTTTTCACTAATTACAAACCTGAACATTAAGCCCTTCTTATAAAAAACTGACCCGAACCCAGCCCAAAACCCTTCAGGTTCTCAGGTCCCGTCGGGCCCGGGTCGGGTTGCAGACCTCTAGCTCGGAGTGACTTGGAGCAGCTCACCATGGCAGTGTTCGTGATTCGTGGGGAAGAAAATCAAGAACCACCTGCCGACAATGTTGAAGGTGTGAAGGTTTTGAATGAACTAACTTCAGTTGCCTCTGTTTGTGCCCTGGTTCTTGGTTTGATAGATGTACTCAACCTGGCTCATCCGAAACCTCTTTGATTGACCAAAGTGTTCCTGAAACAACTCTTGCAGCTTGAACAGCACAGTAGATCTCTCAAAGTTCAAAGTCGAGAGACTACAAAACTCACAGTAATTATGTTTGTGTATTAGAATGTTTGTAAGAATTTGTCTAGTTACGTGAAAGAATGAGTTTAGTTGTATGGCTGTATGCTATATACTAAGCCTGTTGTTAAGTGGGGACCTAAACTTGGTGAATGTACAAGAAACAAACCAAGTTGTTAATAAAAATAATTGTTTTTAAAAAGTAATATTTGAGTCTTTGATGTTTTAACCCAAGTTTTTCATTTTTAAGGAAGTAATTTTATTAAATTTTACAAACTTTTTTGTTAAGTTACTGGGAAATAATGCATTCAATCAAGCCATATTATTAAGTTGGAAATTATTAGGTTTATACACTGGCGGCCAAAAGTTTGGAATAATGTACAGATTTTGCTCTTATGGAAAGAAATTAGTACTTTTATTCACCAAAGTGGCATTCAACTGATCACAATGTATAGTCAGGACATTAATAACGTGAAAAATTACTATTACAATTTGAAAAAAAAAAAAAAAAAAAAGAATACTGAGAGTTCTCATCAAAAAATCCTCCACTTGCAGCAATGACAGCTTTGCAGATCCTTGGCATTCTAGCTGTCAGTTTGTCCAGATACACAGGTGATATTTCACTCCACACTTCCTGTAGCACTTGTCGACTGTCTTGTCGGGCACTTCTCACACACCTTACAGTCTAGCTGATCCCACAAAAGCTCAATGGGGTTAAGATCCATAACACTCTTTTCCAATTATCTATTGTCCAATGTCTGTGTTTCTTTGTCCACTCTAACCTTTTCTTTTTGTTTTTCTGTTTCAAAAGTGGCTTTTTCTTTGCAATTCTTCCCATAAGGCCTGCACCCCTGAGTCTTCTCTTTACTGTTGTACATGAAACTGGTGTTGAGCGGGTAGAATTCAATGAAGCTGTCAGCTGAGGACATGTGAGGCGTCTCAAACTAGAGGCTCTGATGCACTTATCCTCTTGTTTAGTTGTACATCTGGTCTTCCACATGTCTTTCTGTCCTTGTTAGAGCCAGTTGTCCTTTGTCTTTGAAGACTGTAGTGTACACCTTAGTGTATAGCCTTCATTCCTCAAAACAATTATTGACTGATGAGTTTCTAGAGAAAGCTATTTCTTTTTCTTCTTAAGACATGCCAGTCTATTTCATACTGTGGCAACTCGAAAACAAACACAAAGACAATGTTAAGCTTCATTTAACGAACCAAATAGCTTTCAACTGTGTTTGATATAATGACAAGTGATTTTCTAGTACCAAATGATCAATTTAGCATGATTACTCAAGGATAAGGTGTTGAAGTGATGGCTGCTGGAAATGGGGCCTGTCTAGATTTGATCAAAAATTACTTTTTTCAAATAGTGATGGTGCTGTTTTTTACATCAGTAATGTCCTGACTATACGTTGTGATCAGTTGAATGCCACTTTGGTGAATCAAAGTACCAATTTCCTTCCAAATAGCAAAATCTGTACATTATTCCAAACTTTTGGCCGCCAGTGTACATACAGGTAAAGTAAAAAATGTATTTGGAAAAAACTCAAATATTTAAGTTGAGTTGCAGTAAAATTAAGTTAGACTAATGTGAATTATGGGATTGACAGAACTCAAATCATTAAAGTGTGTTTGACCTTTTGAAATAGAGTTGGTCTAAAGTGGTAAATAAATGTGAAAAATTGTGGGTGTTGATCCAACTGTTCAATTTTTCAGTGTACTGCACAGATTAATCTGATGGTTTGAGGAGAACCGGTGTAACCATAGATACAGGTGATCATCTTATCAGAGCAAATGACAACAAAACTCGCCCCCTCTCATCAATAAATAAATATATTAAAAAGAAAAGATAGAAAAAGACGGATATCTGAAAAATCTGTCTTATGAGAAGGTAAGTAACATTTCTTCCACTGTAGTTATGACTTATTGAAAACAACTGTTTTAAAATAAATAACATTAAAAAAGTTAGGCAATGCTAACATTAGACAATGATTGCTAGTCATGAAGTCAAACAGTGCAAACTATTATAATTTGGCTAGCAGGCAAATAGACTAAGGTAGTAACTGGTTTAGAGATTGGCATTGTTATCAGCATAAAGTTTATTTTTCCCCATTGTCCTTCCTCGAAAATGAAATCAAGCACTGCAGTACCACAATCCATAATAAAATGACCCATTTGAATGGCTAACACTATCTAACGAACTACCGTGCCAAGAGAGCTTCCTGGCTAACTATCGGTCCAATAAAATATCTTACCTGGAGAGCAAGACAAACTCCATCTCTGGGTCGGTTTTTAATCCTTTCAGATCTCGAAGTTGTCGCCACCTCTGAAAAAGCCAATCCTATGTTTTTTCCGATGTTTTATTATTACGGATTCACTTTTTGCTTGCAGACTGTTCGAGGTTCGAGGTCTCTTTATTTTGAAAACGGGTGATTCCCCAGACTGGTTGCCTTTTTGAATGATTAATTGTCAATGTTGCTCATTTGTTGTGGCTACAAGCTTTCAGCATCAAACTACTACCACAACTATCACCGCACACATACACATGCTGTGGTAGCTCTGGGCCTTCTTTTCTGTATTTACGGACATGATGTAAACACGCACGGACGAATGACGGAAGTATGCAATTTCCCAACAAATCCTTCCCGACAGCTCTAAAATAATAATTATAGGCTTACCATAGTAAATCGGGGTAAAGCAAATACATCGTTTGGAAGACAGATTGTTGTACTCGCTCATTAACGATTTTTTTTACATTTCTAACAAAAGAATCTTACTTAAATATAAAACATTTATAAAACTGTGTGCTGGAAATGATGCTGATGAAAATGAAATTTTTAACATTTTTGAAATAAAATGACTCTTTTGTATTTCTAAGGCTATTTTTATAGCTAACATATTATGTATCCTAAATGCACACAATCCAATAATACTTTCACACTTTCTGCATAATTTGGCAAAATTACAGCTGGATTGGAAAAAACAGCCAATAAAAATGCTCTGCTCACACAGGATATTTACCTTTGACATTCTTTGTTTGTATTTTTTCATTGTTTTTCCTTGCCTCATATCCAAGCATGCTCTTCAGTGACACTTTTGTTGACATGGTTAACAAGTAATTAATTATAATTTTCTTTATTTATCACACATTATACATTTGCACATATACAGTGAAATTCTTCTTTTTCACATATCCCAGCTAGGCTGGGGTCAGAGTGCAGGGTCAGCCATGATACGGCGCCCCTGGAGCAGATAGGGTCAAGGGCCTTGCTCAAGGGCCCAACAGTGGCATCTTGGCAGTGCTGGGGCTTGAACCCCTGACCTTCTGATCAGTAACCCAGAGCCTTAACCGCTGAGCTACCACTCCCCTAGTATACTAGCTTTTGAGGAAAATACTGATTAGGGGCATAATTGCTTGGTGTGGTGGAAATGACGACAACTGTGGGACAGTCGTAATTTTTTGAAAAATGTATATGTTCATATAATAAATACTGAAATGGTTTATGTTTATTTCACTCTTTGTTTACATGATCACTGTTTTAAACATAATAATTAGCATTTTCATAATTTAATATTGGAAGTCTGGGTCTGGGACAAGGCTAAAGCCTATAAATATATATACAGTGTATATACAGTATATAACGTGTGATATATATATATATATATATACACACACATACACACACACATACATACATACATACATACATACATATATACACACACACACACACATATACATACACTTTATAAAAAATGTCACCTTAATTCTTTGCAATATCTTGGAGTACCATACCACTATGTAAACAGGTAGTTGAACATATTTTTTTAAAGACTTTAGGTTTACATTTATTTTGAATGTACAAGAAAAGTGCAAATTTTAGGTTTAATATTTTGCCTGTCAACCTCCCAAATACTTTTATGAATTTTTTTTATGGTTTATAAATACTGTGATTATGGTATATATCAAAGTACCGCTGTATAACCATCTCACACCATCAATGTACCATTGTGCTGACATAGTACTTTATGTTAGGCATCACACGAGCAGATAATCACAGATCTGCTGTTGCATGTACATCTCTATGCATGATTAATTGAAAAGATATAATGTAGTATTTGGTTTCACTGGACAGATATTAGCAATGGCATAAACAAAAGAACGGTTTGTACAAATGAGTAATTTTTACAACCCATGTGGTCAGTAACTTTACAATCTTACATTTATGCTTGAGAATACCAAACAATACTACTGTAGTTATAACACTAACTCAACAAATATTCCTAAATGAGCCACAAACTAAAAAACAAGTCTAAATCAACAGCTAAGACAGTCAAAAGACATGATCTCAGGAAACAACATCAATCAACTTGGCAGCGGCTTGTATTTCCCTCATCGCTATCACAGAAAAGCACTTGACCTTCAGTGGTAGAAAGCAGATATATCACACTGTTCTTCATTTTTCAGACACTATGAAGTGTGGGATACTGAAAAAAATGTCCTACCTGAGGTAGTTTCCTCTTCTACAGAGTTAAAATCTTCCATAAAGTGTGAAATACCACACAGAAAAGCAAGGTTACACTGTGGCAAATGTAAAATGCTGTTTCACCTGTGGGTGTGTCGACTGGTCAAAGCGAGATCAGATATCTCACTCGAGTCAACACACCTTTGTGTCACATGGTCAGCCATCTTTATGATGTTAACATTCCGTATGAGATCAGTCATATTATAAACTCAACATCGTTCAGAGTTAATGATAACATCTGCTGTAGTGTGTTTCACTTCTCTCTACTATCCACAGAAGAACAAAGTATTTTGTATGATTTATGAAACATCTGTGGTCAACCTAAAACACTGAAGTAGAACAGAGCAGATGCCCAGTCAATTTTACAATAATATTGCTTCCATTCTCTTACCAGGGTTTTCCATTCCCAAGTCTAGAAGACAACAGAAGCTTAGAGGTTCCTGAAGAAATAAAAGAAGAATTCCTTGATTAATAAGATGCAAACACTAAACATAATTTCACTGATGCAATTGTATCATTGTATTGAAAGGTGCAGCCCTTACACTGAAAGACACATTAAAAAGAACACTTGAATGAAGTCAACATAGACTAGGTAAGGGATAACATTCAGTCAGCCGGTCATTATTGCAAAATAAAACCCAAAGCAAATGGGTCTTCTTCCATCCTGAAGGGGGACATTTAGCGAGAAAGACCTGCTGACTGTACAGTACATTATCCTGCTTATTGCACAGCTACTTTCCAAATAAATAAATGAATGGCCAAATGGATCTGGTTTGTTTAAAGAAGAAAGAGATCACAGAGTGAAATGAGATTAACACAGGAAATGACTTATAATGATCAGTAATAGGGTATAAAGATGCCCATTATAAAATAATTGTAAAAGTTTCTTTTATGGATTGTACCAACATTTTTATTTATTTTTTTAAACTGGAATGACAAACACATGGTTTGTTGAATGTTCTGCCTTGAAGCAGCCTTAAAAAAACTCAATAATTCAGTGATCTCAAATGGATTCATTGTTATCCTCTGTCAGCTATTGTAAATGGAATCTACTGCCAAGCCTTTCTTTCAATGTTATTATTGTCTGATCACTTAATCCGTGCATCATAAAATCATGTCCTAGACATCTACCCTCTTCTGAAAGTCAGAAAAATGCAACTTGCATGACAGTAAAAACAGGCATTCTCATGGTACAGTACACTGTCTGCATTACACACGTGCATTTGCTAAAACATGTCAACTGTTAAGAATAATCGCCTCACTAATTACATTAAAGTCATCCTAGACATGTTATGCAACAGCCTAACTGTTTAGTCAACTGTTCAGCAGGATTTAGTCTTAAGCCCAAAGTACACTTCGGTCAAGCACTGAGCGTTCGCGTACAGGATGCGTGACGCAAATCTCGTCATCAGCAGAGTGCATGAGCATTGAACGCATGAAGCCCGATTTTTCTAACCACTCGTCTTTGAACGTGCAGAATGCGTATGTGCCGAATTAGTGGTTCCACAAGGTGGCAATACTCACATTTGAGCCGGATGTTATAGCCAATAAATAACAGGAGACGAAGGTTAAAAAAAAAAAAAACAACAACAGTCGTAGCGCATATGTGCCAACTGCCTGTGTATGCGCGCACCGTCAAACGGAGTATATTTTGACAGGCTTGTGTTTGACTGTACGCAGACGATGAGCGTTCTCGTCAAAATTGAATTATACTTTGGCTTTACACAAGTGACTTGCAGTTCTTAATGTAAATCTCTAACAACAATGTGGAGCTAAAGGATTATTCAGCCAAATTTTGTGTTTTAAATCTGTGCACGGCGGTCGACCGATCGTGCCTCGATTCAGGGCCGATCTTTTATAAGTTGCATCATGCACAAAATCACATACACTGCTCACTGAATGAATGAGCACTTGCTCAGCCCCCGATGCATGACACTGCGGCCACTGGAGCTGTTGGCAATTCTAAGCATTTGCAAATTTACACTTGCAGACATGCTGTAATTTAGATGAATATGCCAGTTTGTTTTAAAAGTGCACTAAGTAAGATTTTAGCTGGCTCTTACTCGTCCCATCGGCCCCAGTACTTGTGGACTGTACACTGACACCCATCGTCCTGGATGCTGGAAGTTTGTTTACCAAATGCTGCCGTTTTACCCTGAAAATGTCTGTTTTCTTCTGTTTTGTTACTTCTAGTCTGTGTTTTTATCCGTCTCATCCTACATGCATCCCTATAATGACATTATTGTTTCCAGTTAGGTCTGGGCGATATGGCTTCAGAACTGATATCTCGATATTTTTCAGCAAACTGATGATGTTCGATATATATCTCGATAATTGTGTTTTTGCTCTGAAATTGCATAAGTGTTTTTTTATCCAATCAGAGGAACCATCATTTCATCTAAACAGCCATTGTAGCCAAGTAGTATTAACATTTCAAATATATGAAATAAAAATGTATTTAGTTTTTCACTAAATTAACACAAGGGAGAGTAAAATGTAATCATTTTCATTAATTTGCATGTTTATACTTCTATTTAACATAAAATCATACATGGAAGTTTAATAAAAAAATCTTATTTACCTTCATATATTTTGACTACAACATTTTTCTTTGTGAATGAAGGTGTGTAAAAACGACTTCACTTAGCCTATTTTTTGGAAACCAGATAAATATGGCATCATACTAAATTATTACTTTGGAACCCAGTCAAGTTTATTATTATAATATAAAACTGAATTATTATTATTATTTTCAGGACAAGGTTATATATTTCTGTCCTATTTACTACACCCTAAACTAGGGTTTTTATTTTGACACTGCAAGTGCAGTGGTGTTTATTTCACCTTCACCAGGAGCTTTTATAATGAAACGGGAAGTGCAACATTTGATTGACATTTCTGAGTTTCACAACGTGTGAACCTCTGTCAAACTCTCCTTTACTGTTCCGTGTTTGTAGATTTGTATAATTACTTTATAGCGGTCACTAATGTTTGGAATTGCGTAAATGCTTGAACCTGCAGTACTTCGCAATGCAGGTGAACTGCGCTAAAAGCACGTGCACACAGATCAGCGTGTTGCCGGTTCATGTTTATCTGTCTTTAATCTCAGCCTTTGGCAGTTAAATAATCACATATGATCATATCTCCATTTTGATGTTATTTTTATTAATTATACAGCCCTTAAGGATTGTGAAATTAGTCAACTGATGCTCTCTATGAAACTTAATGGCCAAATAAAAGGCTGATTAAAATCATCGCAATATTAACGATATTGTTGAATTTTATATTGTCAGCAAAATCATCGCGATTATATCATAAGTATTCGATGAATCGCCCAGACCTATTTCCAATCCAAACTAATTTCCACGCGTTGTTGCATGCTAGACTGTGACTGTGGAGCCGTGGCTCACGAGCTCTCTAACTAGCTGAACACCTCTGTGTGCTAACGCTTGCCTTTTGATGTTGCACAGTTTATCTGTGAGAGCTGCAGGTTGTAGCGGTTTGTTTCTTCACTCCAATGGGAACCTCTTGTTTGGACATTTTTATCTTTTCACTTGCACTCATTCTGTTTGGACTGACTGGTGGATTACACTCCTGTTTATCAATATCATACCATGACACTGGACTATTGTTGTCTCTGGCTCCATTGTAATTGTATATTGTGTTTGTTGTTTTATTGTTTGGTTTGCTTGTTGTGTTTACCTGTACTTTTATGTTTGAGCATTGGCTGAAAGCGTTATATAAAGTAAACATGTTCAGGGCTCCAGACTAAAGACTAAAATGGTCGCAAATGCCACCAAAAATAATTGATTGTGACAATAATTTAAAATCTAATCGCCACTGGCGACAGTTGGGTTGTGTGCGTTCATATGCGGTTTCATCAGATATCATCTTGTGAGTTATTGAATATATCTTTAGAACGCGCACCACCAGTGTGTCTTGAGCCGCTTTTCACCCATTCTGTTGTGATGAGCTCGCTGCAGCGCACGTAACAACAACAAATCCAAGCTGTGGAGCTTAAGAAATGAACGAAAAGCACCATAAACATACCACAAGATTAGTCCATAAAACCTGTGCTTTGTGTGCAAAAATCTAAGTCGTTATTCATTAAAAATCGCTCCACCGTAGCTCTCAAATTGTTTTCCCCCATATGCACACACTGAGCTCAACAATAAGCATGGCCTGCTGGCCCGGGTTCAGTGTGAAAGAGTTTCAGGCCAGTTGAGGAAACTGTCACTTGCCCAATTGGCCCAATGCAGTGTTGTAGCTAAATGTTACATTTATTGATCTTAGAAGTGTCTTTCTAAACCTTGCAAACCTAAATAATTGGATTTCTGATCACTGATGTTGCAAAATCTACTGATTTAAAATGATCACCTATCTAGATGGATAACGTAGATGAGGTTTTGTTGAAATTGTAAAAAGGTTTTGTCAAGGTCTCGAAGGTTAAAAAGGGTTGAAAATTACAAAACAATCTGTAACGTTTTGCCTCTATTTATGGATATTGAGGTTTAGGCAATTAACCAATTAGTCGCATTAAAGGTGCACTCAGTAAGTTTATGCTAATTAAAATAGTTTTACACAAAAGACATGAAAAGCATTTTTTAGAAATATGTTGAAAATAATGTAAACTCACATTAGATGAAGACTCCAGTCATGAGAAACCTAATAAAAGCTATTTAATTTTACATGGAGCAGGTCGCCCCCTCATGGACGCTGCTATGTTGACAACACACGGCAATGTGTCATACAATTGACTGAGTTAATACCACTAAAAAATAAAAAAATAATAATAATAATAATAATAATAATAACAACATGTTTACTTTACACAGCGCTTTCAGCCAATGCTCAAACATAAAAGTACAGGTAAACAAACAATAAAACAACAAACAAAATATACTTACGACAGACAAAAACGGAGCCCAAGTCAACAGTACAGTCCAGAGTGATGGTACGGTATTGATAAATCCGCCAGACAGTCCAAATATAATGAGTGCAAGTGGAAAGGTAAAATATCCAAACAAGAGGTCCCTGCTGGAGTCATGAAACAAACCACTACGACCCGCAGCTCTCATAGCACGTATCAAGGATAAGTGGCACATCATCAAATGGAAAGTGTGAGCACACGGCGATGTTCAGCCGGGGTAGAAAGCTCGCGAGTCGCAGCAGCACAGTCAGAAATTTGCAAAAATTTGTTTGGATTGGATACAATAATGTCATTATAGGGATGTGTGTAGTAAGAGACGGATAAAAACACAGACTAAAAGTAACAAAACAGAAGATAAACAGACATTTTCGGTGTAAAGTGGTTGGTAACCATTTGGCAGCATATGGTAAACAAACTTCCAGTATCCAGGAATATACCATTGGTGGTCACAAGTACTGGGACCGATGAGACTTTAACTATTTGTTTGACTAATACTAAAGAAACAACAAAAAAGAGGTAATTTAATTGGTTTATCACACAGGGCACATTACGAATACACAAAGGTGCTATTAAACATGTAAACCACTGTCTTCCTCTATCTAAAAGATCGGGAAATATGAAGCGTACAGCTACAAAGAGCACTGTGTGGGACCGTTTTATCTGTGAACACGACATGTTCTGGTGCGAGTTATGCAATTCGACTCTAAAGTTTTGTAGAAGCACGAGTAAAATCTGAACTACTGTCCTGACTGGGGCAGCAGAAAAGATCTTAAGTTAACCATCAACTCTGTTTAATGATGCTGAAACACACTTAAAGCCATTTCTTAAAAACAAAACCTTCACAACAGCTATTTCAGGATGCTCACTAGGCACATTATCATCCTACAGTTAAGAAACACAAACAGTGTGTATCAAGGGCTCTGACCTAATCTAAACAATCCTTCATTGTCTGACTGTCATTGTTAGATGCACTGACAGAATGAATGGAGGTTAAATGGGACATAACCAAGCTTGAACAAGGCCATCTCCTCAACTAAAATCACAGCAACTGTTGCACCAGAACACCCTCTTTTCATTTATGATTAACCTGGAGTCTAAGACGTTCAGATAGACACCATTAAAGGAATATTCCGGGTTCAGGACAAGTTGAGCTCAATCGACAGCATTTGTGGCATTATGTTGATCACCACAAAAATGTATTTGGACTCATCTCTCTTTTTCTTTAAAATGCAAAAATGGAGGTTACAGTGAGGCACTTACAACGGAAGTCAATGGGGACCAATTTTTGGAGGGTTTAAAAGCAGAAATGTGACGCTTATCAATTTATAAAAGCTTGTTTATTATGAGCTGTAAAGTTGTTTAAATTGTCGTTTTAACGATCGTTTTAGGGTTGCGTTACATCGTCATGGTAACGAAGTTGCAAAATCGGCTATAACTTTACACAGAAAAGGTTAGTAAGCAATTGTATCACGTTTAAATCATGTTAACATGTATCGTTTATGTCTTGTGGCTATACTTTTGAAACAGTATTTTAACGTTTACTGATTGGCCCCATTCACTTCCATTGTAAGTGCCTCACTGTAACCCAGATTTTTGCCTTTTTGAAATCACATATTGTGAAAATAAATATGTCACAAATGCTGTTGATTGAGCTCAACTTGTCTTGAACCAAGAATTCTCCTTTAAATCGAGGCCCTTGGGATGGAATGTCCAGCGTCACTTCCTGTTCAAACGAGAATAAACAAAATGACAATCAACAACAAAGTTACACTGCATTCAGTTTCACAGCAGTTGAAGAAAACTGCTACAATACAATGTTATTTGCGTGACTGCAATGCGACAAACACCAAATCCATCCAGTCAAGTCATAAACTCAACACTTACCTTTCCTAGGCTGAACTTTGACTTCAAATGGATGACAGAACCTGACCATACTTTGTAATTCCTGCTTCTTAATGAGACCAGTATGCAGAAAACAGACCCTCAGGTTGCTCATTCTCAGAGTGTCTACATGAACACCAGTGCTTGCTGAAACTCGCCTGAACTACAGAAACCATGTGGGGAATGCATGGACTTCAATCAAGTCATATAAAACATCACACTACCTGTAGACTTGTGTACTGATATTCTGAACACTGATCAATCAAGTCACACTGCACAAAAACAGCACATTCCTCTCTAGTAAACTTTAAACCAGGTTGACGTGTGTTTGGAGGGATTTGAGGAGTGTAACCTGCTTCATTAGTTTTCATCAAACTTCAATTGAACAGGTTTGTTTCACATTAATAGCGATGTGTACGTGTGTCCATTCAAAGTGCAACATCCTCGTGTATGTGAAATACTGCGAGTTAACCTGAATCAAACACAGCTAAACTTGCCGGAGGACTCTTGAAGAAATTCGCGTTTAAATTATGTACTCTGAATGTTTTGGTGTTTATTGTGTCTCATAAATGTGTTCAGGTGAGTAAATGTCATTATTTCCTGATTCGTTGATGATGTTTGGAAACAGCAACAGGTTGTTGAGCTGCTAGCATACAGCGGCTAATCATTACCACCGACCCAAAGCATTAGAAACATCTCTTATATTATTTATGAATACATTACTGGGACTTGTAATAGCTTACCTGTGTGAATATATCAATAAAATCCCTCCATTAAACTTGTGTGAAGCTGCGAAGAGTTTCAAACGCAGTCTTCAGCTTCACCTCGCGACTGTCACTCAAAGTCTGTCAGATCCCCAAACTCTCAAAATGAGTCAGTGAGAACTAATAAAAACAATTATCCATAATCAATGAATATGTCCTAATCCAGAAGGCTCTCATGTCGCTGTTATTGGTCGAGTTGGTTCGGTTGTGTCGATGCCAGTAGGGTGTTCCTGTCAGGCTTCTAATTTGGCTGATGAAAGCGCGAGATCACGGGTTGCCAGGTGTCGCACCTGAAACTCCTCCTCTCAGAAACCTGCGGAGGTACAGGCTGATGCCTGGCTGACAGCAGGAGTCACTGGCAGGTCATGTGACCAGGTAAAAGTTAACTTGCCTGAGAGATCACGAGGTTGCCAAGTTCTTCGTTGTTAATCGCTCGGTTAGGTATGTTTCTGTCTTTCTTTCTTTCTTTTTGTCTTTATTTATTTATTTAGTATATAATAAGTAAAAAATTATCGTATATTAAACTTTTTTTTTTAATAAAAAAAATTCCTTAAATTTATTTTATCTCTGGACATGTGGTCGTTTTTTTTTTTTTTTTGGACTGGATAAGCATTACTTTTCCTTATTTCATTTCTATAGATTGTAGTTTGACTTTTTTTCTTCTTTCTTTCTTTTTTTTTTTTTTTTTTTTTGTACAGACTGTACAAAAATTTCTGTTTAGATAAAGCAGACTACATTTGGCCTTTACTGACTCGCATTGTTTTTAAGAACTCATAAAGGAATCAGGGGCATCGAGCATGAATTTTCATTGGTCACGCCTGCCATCTAGTGGTGGTATTTATTCGTGGTAAGTGAGACTACTCTTTAAACACTCAAGTCAGAGATAACTTCCTTAAAGGTTCAGTATGTAATATATTTACTGTACTAAAGTGTAAAATTATCATAATATGTTATCAGAGATTTAGGAAACATGCTAAGTTGAAATACTGGCTTCTCAGAAAACAATGCTACAGTCAGTATCTTCTACTTTGAAAGGTCCTTTCCTGGCCAGAATTTCTGTTTATGTTTTGGCCTGTGTGATCCCGCCCACTACCCACTCACCAATAGTATTTTGACACCCCAGGTTTCCAGATTTGAAACAAGTTAGTGGGCAAACACAGCACGCTGCAGCCATGGAAGCCAGCAATACATCTAGTTAACATTGACAGAGTTATAAAAAATCCATATGAGCTGGTTTATAATTTACAAAAAATAAAAACATTGCAGATGTATACATTAGCTGATCAGCTTAACAGTGTAAGGCTCGTCGCTTGCAATGGTCAGTTTGCTCGTTCCTGTTGCGTGTCCTCAACCTGGCAACCCACATGAGCATGAGTCTGGGAGGAGGGGGCGGGGAAGACAACTTTCTCCAATATCTTGAATTTGGACTGAAGTACCCATTTTAAACGCTTGATATCAGTGTTACATATTGCTCCTTTAATGTTGCACATGCTCAGTAAAGTCTAGTGTCTAGTAAAGTATCTGGTTCAAGACTGTTTTAGTCTCATCATTTGGTAAATAGACCTATATTTAAGAAGAAAAAAAAATATGTAACTCTTATGGTCCAAAAGATAATATTTTGAAAGAAATTGATGCTTCTGTAAATTATTTTTACTGAAAAAAAAATAATACAAAAATTGTATATATTTTAAAATTCGAATTTTCACCAACCATTTCTCCAATCTACACATCCTTAACATCCTCAAGTCAAGTCATTCGAATGAGTTAATCTGGAACTTAAGAAGCCTTTCCTACTATTAGTGGAAAATGGTTATGCTGCATAGTTAAGTGTGGAAACAATGTCTTTTTGAAACACAATCTTCAGAAACTCATCATTCTATTGTTTTTTTTTTTTGTTTGTTTTTTTTTTGACAGATAGGGAAGTGGTCATCCCAGATTCACAACAACAAGAAGACAAGTACATCGGAGTTTTAGAGAAACAGACCCCTCACAGGAGGTCAGCTGGTGGATTCATTAAACACTACACACTAAACACCAGTTTTACTTGCAACAGTGAAGAGGAGAGTCTGTGATGTCTGTGATGAGTCTGAGCCTTTCAGATTCAAGCAGCTTCAAGATAAAGCAGCATCTGAAATTGGCAAATAAGAAGAAAAGGCTAGAATGTGCAAGAGCTTAAAGATTGGACAGTAAATAATTAGAAAGGGCATTTTGGTTGAATGAGTCTGCACTGAAAAAACATTATTTTGTGGTGAGGAAATATAGCAGAAAAGATTAATAACTTTCTTACACTGAATAGGTTAGTTTAAGTGTGAACTTGAAAACATTAAGTAAATTTGAAATTTGTTCTCAATTCAAACATGTAAAAATTATTTCTCAAGCCTTTAAGTAAATATTATTTAGGATTTGTTGTTTTCTTTACAATGCATCGTCATGTATCAATCCTAAAGTAGAAATTGTTGTCATATTTATTTGCTAATTTGAGTAAATTTTAAAATGAGTTAATTTTACTTGACTTTTCAAAGCTGGTGTTCCCAGCATGCTTGAATAATTAATCAGCTTGCATGGTTTCACTGTTTGCAAGTTTATTTACACCACTTTTATTGTTGATTTTGTTGTTACATTTGGTAACTTCTTGTTTTGTGAAGTCTGAAGTTCATTTTTATCTCAAAATTACCTGTTCATGATCCAAAAAAAAAATAAAAAGATCTGTTCATTGTTACATCATCGTGTTTTGTGCACCAGGTGTTCAGATCAGCATGCGCAGCTCTGTAATATGATTCTATTGGTGATGATGTTTATTTGATTACATAACATGATTTGAGCTTCCAGATGGAACGTTTTTGTTTGATAAGTGGTACATGATGAAAGATGTGCACATAAAAAAATATCTCAATATGAAATGTCTAATAAAATACCCATTTGAATTTTACTTCATTTATGTAAATTCCATGTACATCAGATTTATAAGGAAAGTTAGCATTTTAACTGAAATGTTTATGTAAAATTGACTCACTTTAATCAATATTATGTCATTAGGTTAAGTAGGTTTCACTTAATTGTATACCATTAAAATGTACTTAGAAAAACTATGTTAGCAAGTCAACAGGCGTAGCAGTTGCAGGGGACATGTCCTTTAAAAAGGTGATTTTTGTCCCCCGCACTTTTCCAAGCTAAACCCATACCGAGTCCAAATGGTGGATTTCTATACAGTATTCTTTGTGTTTTGTTACTTTGGACTGATTGAGCGACCATCCAGCCAATCACAGGTGAGTTTCATGAGCCGAAGCCACCCTTACGTAATAGGCCGTCAGCATTACGTGAAATGCACTGCAGAAAACAAAAACAAAGGCCAATCCTTCTTTGAAGCACACATTGTAAGTGGAGTTTAAATCAGCACATGAGTCTTCATTAAGTTAAGTTTTTTTATTATTATTATTATTATGTTTGTGAGGTAATCGTTTGATCAGGTCTTTTTGCCAATTTCAGAAGATTACTAGATCTGTGTTAAATATGTAAAGCTTTTTTTTATATATATCAGCTCCTGTTTTTTTATCTCTGTGTTGGTGTGCAGTCAACAAACTGTAGGAAAAAGATAGATCTGCTGTGTTCTTAGAACACTTATGCATTTTACTGAAGTCAATAGATATGTAGACATGCTTTTTATACATGAAAACATTTGGATGTTATTGAAACTCATTATAATTATTATAAGACTATTGTTGTTGTCTTTTGATAAAAGTCATGCTCAGCAGCTCACAAACTGTAGGGAAATTATAGATTTGCTTTGTTCTTATAATGCTTAAAACCTCAAATAAAGTCTCTTTGTAGGTCTTTAGACATAAAAATGAAAGGAATGAAATTTTCTTTTGATCGTTGATTCAGTGACTAACTCATTTCACACAAGACACTCATTTGTCGCCACCTTCTGACATCACCAGAAATGGTCACTAAATCATTAAATGTATCTGAACGAATTTGGGTGAACGTAGTCAAAACACTGGAGCCACTTGGATACATTTAAATCCTACAATACACAAGCACAGAGTAAAAATAAAATTGTGCACATGCACAATTGTCATTATTGTAATTGATTAAATAATTTATTCAGGACCAGCTTGTGCTCAGTCTTTTATTGTCATGTGTGAAACAAAATCAAGTGCTCCACAAGATTCCCTTTATTTTTGCTAAATTTTGCAATTATTTTGCAATACTTGAATATTTAAAATACTACAAATATTAAAAGTAAATAATACATATCTATTAATAAAATACTTATATCATACTTGGATATTAATATATTAATACTGCACTGTAAGTGCTGGGTCTGTGCGAGCCACCTACTATCAGCTGTGTTCCCAGACTTTTAAAATGACTGCTACGTCCCTGTAGCAAGTAAATCTTACTAGTCATTTTTTTAGTGAACAGTTACCATAGTTGAACTGGTACAGTACCATAGTAAGCACACATTTTTATCATGGTTTTACTACAGTAACCATATTTTGACCAATATATTCAATGTAATACCATAATATTAGCAAAGGAAAGGAAAAACAATACCATGGTAGTAAAAAGTAATAAACCTGTAATAAATAATAAAAATAGTAAACCAGCTGTAACCAATTTTTGTGGTAAAAGCCATGGTTACTAGTAAATTATTTTACCTAAGGGATGGAGAAAGCTATTGCAAAGCCACAATAATTGTGAGGAATGCAAAACTGTTTCAGAAAATAAATTCCCTGCCTGTCCTGTAAGGGGCCCTGTGGATTTCCCTTAAAATCAGCACGTCCAATGTGTAAATGAAATGTGTGTAAAATATGTAACACACCATATTCCTCCTGATCCATGTGTTTTAAGACAATCAATAATAATTATACAATAAGAGATTCAAGATTGGATTGAAATGGCATGACAGCCACACTGGTGTTGTGTTCTGGTCACTGTAGGGTTTTATCACAGTTTCTATAGTAACTGCATTCACTGAATGCAGAAATGTGGCATATTTTAACTGCACATTGCTCCTCGAATACTATTTATGTTGAATAATCATTTTAAATTGAATTTGTTCCCCACCCAAAACTTGTTTAATATGGAGGTGCCATAAAACATTTTACACTCCCCCTTGTGGTCATCACAGAACTGTTTGAATGACCCAAGTCTGAGGAAAGGGGCTGCAGGGAAATAAATGGGAAAAATGTTAAATAGCCAGTCAGTGTAAATTATATATGATTATAGAAATAGAATAAAACATTTCAGCTCAACAGTAGGATTTTCAGTACTGTTAGCACTGTATCACCTCACTGTTCATTTAGATCATATGAATATTTATAGTCTGTATATGAAGTGTTTAGAGACATCACAGACCTGAATGGGCAAAGGAAGATGTATTGCACATTTTAGATGTTGAATCAAAACGGTAATGAATGCTAAAACCAATAGTTATGATGTACATTGTAAACTGTCAATATATTTGCATTGTGATTTGGTATTTGTTATAAAATCTTCATCATTTATGTTTCAATAAAATTAGGACTATATCTGTGTTCTCGTATGTTTTAAAAGACCAGCAATGCAACATGAATCAAACACTGATTTCCTCCATTGTGTAAACAGATGGATTTGGACATTTATTTCGAGATCATACTCTGTATAACCCCATACAGAAATCTGATATATCCAAATATGAACATATATATTAAGTTATAGTTCACATATTTGTACATATATTCAAATTCTACTGAAAATATATTTTACATCTGAATAAAGCCATTTTTGCAGTATTTTAAGATATGTGTTCCATATACATACAAGTATGTGACTTTTCATATCAGTGAAAGCCCTATATTTCATATGTGTTTTACTTATTGCTACATATCAGATTGACTGGGATTATAGAACTGACTCTTTCACACATTCAGATGCCCTTTTTTAAAGTATGAATGGAAATCTTTGGAGCTCATATCCAAAAACTGAATAAATTGTAGTTTCAATATTTTCAGTACAGTAGAAGAAAGAAATAATTATAAACAGTTTATCTTAACAATCGTTAAATAAATGTCAATCGGTGTGTACTGAATAATATCACTTTTGTAATTCATGTCGTGTTTCTCACAGCTAGCCAATCAGAAGACACACAGAGTATCGAAGGCTTTTATTGGCCCAAGCGCTTGTCCATCAGCGATCCTCAACCTGGTCATCCAATGGTTAGACGGAGACCTGAAGAGGCCTTCAGGCCAGTGTCTCGCACCCACTGTGAAATTTGGTGGAGGATCGGTGATGATCTGGGGGTGCTTCAGCAAGGCTGGAATCGGGCAGATTCGTCTTTGTGAAGGATGCATGAATCAAGCCACGTACAAGGTTATCCTGGAATAAAAATTGACTCCTTGTGCTCTGACAATGTTCCTCAACTCTGAGGATTGTTTTTTCCAGCAGGACAATGCTCCATGCCTCACAGCCAGGTCAATCAAGGTGTGGATGGAGGACCACCGGATCAAGACCCTGTCATGGCCAGCCCAGTCTCCAGACCTGAACCCCATTGAAAACCTCTGGAATGTGATCAAGAGGAAGATGGATGTTCACAAGCCACCAAACAAATCTGAGCTGCTTGAATTTTTGCGCCAGGAATGGCATAAAGTCACCCAATAGCATTGTGAAAGACTGGTAGAGAGCATGCCAAGACGCATGAAAGCTGTGACTGAAAATCAGGGTTATTCCACCAAATATTGATTTCTGAACTCTTCCCAAGTTAAAACATTAGTATTGTGTTGTTTAAAAATGAATATGAACTTGTTTTCTTTGCATTATTCGAGGTCTGAAAACACTGCATCTTTTTTGTTATTTTGACCAGTTGCCATTTTTTGCAAATAAATGCGCTAAATGACAATATATTTATTTGGGAGAAATGTTGTCAGTACTTTATAGAATAAAACAAAAATGTTCATTTTACTCAAACACATACCTATAAATAGTAAATCCAGAGAAACTGATAATTTTGCAGTGTATTTTTTCCAGAGCTGTATATATACTGTATATACAGTGTATTAATAAATTATTCAGACCCCTTCATTTTTTCACATTTTGTTATGTTGCAGCCTTATGCTAAAATGCTTTAAATAATTTTTTTTCACATCCTGACAAACCTGATACTTTTCCAAACTTGATCTGACACTGAATGCTCAAGCAGCCTAATTTACACTTAGAGAACTCCTGATGTTGCTATAACAATGCAAAAAAGCACTTACCAGTTTGCTTGAAGTAAAAATCAGTCCTCCTTTCCTGTTTACATCAAGGGTTTTTAAAAGGATCTCTTAGAGAGTTGGGGTACTCGAGTTTGGAATCAGACTCAAGTCTGAGTCAAGAGTCCAATTTTTAATGAACTTGTCACGGACTCGGATGCATTTTTACTCGGATTTGACTCGGACTCGAGCCTTTGGGATTCAAATTTTTTGCGAGTCCAGCCGAGTCCATGACATTTGTGATGCAATGAAAAAAAAAAAAAACAGAAATTAATGAACACATCTCTGTCTGCATGCAGCTGTATTATCCCCTGTAGTCATAGACGTAGCCAGAGTTGTTTCACTGTGTTTAAGCAGACATATGCACACACACATACGCACGTGCACAGGCACACTCATCAGTCAACCAATATGCTTGAATGTTACTACAGAGACTACTGTATAACATCGACTACCAAGGTGGCTGGCATGACGAAAACATAAAGACGAGTATGTATCAAATGTAATGAAACTAAACAAGGCAGTTTCACACGACACGGGATCTGACAACTGGTAAATTGCGTGTGGCATTTGTGCAGCCAAGACGGTGCACGCATTGCAGTTTCATCGTGGTTAAAAACTTAAAATCAAGAACTTCATTGAGTCAAGTCACCCACATCATGTCTCTCACAATTTACTAAAAACAGCATATCGAAATAAAAATACATAAAAATAGTATTATTATTGGATATTAAGTCTTTTTAGGCATAATGTATCTACACATGTAGGCTTCTGTAGTCTCTTGTGGTCCATGCAGTGTTTTCAGCTTGAACTGGTCCATAATAGCTTGATGAATTAACTGTGTAACTTGGTAAATAGTCTAGGGGGGGGAAAGCATTATTGCTAAAGCAGACAGCAGCTCTAAACAGATAAACAGTACCTATTTATTATTGACTGACTATTTTCAAAGAATTGACGAGCTGCTTAAAATACATTCTTTTACAGAATTTGTCCACCATTCACAACATTCAGCCAAGCACAATAAAATATTAGGATATTTTTGGGCAGTGAAATGTTTTGTTTATAATTTAATTATAGACTATAAAATAAATATACTAACGATGAGTTTGTGTATGAAGCTAAACTTCATGTTATGAGATTAATTTAGTTGGTTATGACATTTTTATTTTACATTTTTATTTTATTTTATTTTTATTGTAATCCACCGGGTAGCTTATGCACGTCTTTTTTTAGCCTACATCTCTGACACTTTTAAAGGACAATTCTGTTAAATTTATGACTCAGTATTATTATTCTCCATGTTTTTGCAGTTAAAGAAGAGCTCAATTAAAGTTTCTTTGGTTGGTATTTAAAGATTTCAGACTGATTGCAGACCAATGCGGCTGCCGCTCAAGCAAATATCAATTATTATTATTATTTTTTTATCTTCTGCGGCAGCTGCTGCGAGACACACATGGTCGCATCAGGGATTTAGGTATAAGAGCAGCACGCAGATCTGCCCTGCATTGTGCAGTTTCCCGCAAATAAACTAGAAAATCATGTCTGTGACCACATGGACCTAATAAGATGGGCTTTTCCAGTGTTTTTGGATGTAGCATTTGCAGTCAAATCGTGAGACATAAATTCTCAGCGAGTACTAATTACTACTGTGTTGACTAATTTTTATGTACTGTATTTTCCCAAATCAGTCGGCAGATAGAGAAAAAAAGATTCAGAAAGAAATCTCAGTACATATTATTTCTTTAGATAGGGATCATTTTAAAAAAACTAAATTAAATTGAATTGACAAATTGAAAATTAATTAGAAATAAAAACTAAATTAAACTTCGAAACATAATAACCTTGGTTGTAATGACTAATGCAGCATTCACTTTCTTTAGTCTATGTTTGAGTTGAGGGGAAAAGTAACAAATAACTGAAATGTCAACAGAACACAGTAAGAATTGTGTTGAAGGACAGTTTTGTCTTCATTGACTGAAAGCATATGCTTTCATTCTGAAACCACTTTGAAGTTTGTTCATCAGGATACTAATCATAAAATGTATATATGAAATGCAACAGAGGAGTTTTTGTTACATTTATATTGACAAACTATTTTTCTTAGTTGTGAAGTTTAAAATAAGCTTAAAATATTGACGTTGAGTTTACGGTTACAATTTTAATTCAGATTCATGAACAGATTCATTCGGACACGGACTTGACTTGGACTCGGCCTGTTATGGACTCGATCTTGAGTTTGACTCGGCCCCTTTTTTACTCAGACTCAACTTGGACTCGTTTGTTTAAAGACTCGTACTTGACTCGGACTCGACTAAGGTGGATACGAACCCAACACTAGGATATCTTTCTCAATGATGATAGCGGCAGTGATGACAGCCAACTCGTCAACTGGATCTTGCGCTCTTCGTTTTCAAATTATGTACATCATTTTTTTAAATTATGACTTGCTGTGATGTCATGGTGACGTATGTCAAAAAATGTCCCACGAGAGCGAGGCGTGTGCAGTTGTAGCAGGCAGGCGGCGCAGCTGGTTTTTCAGAGCTGCGCGAACTGCAAGCATGATGGGAAATTACTTACTAATGACACAGCTTGATGCTCATTGGCTTAAACAACTGTGATGTTTCGTTCTCTTCTAAAATGTTTGATATTTTTATCACTAATTTCATGCTTTATGTGTATATTTTATATGTGAATATTCCCAACACTCTGACAGTGTGATCTCTGTATGGGATATGTGATTGGTATCATATTTCTGAAATATCTAAAATACGTGTATTATTAAACTAAAAATGGATGGGAAGACACGTGTTACGGGGGGAATTAAATAACCAATACACTGAGTGTCTTGTTCATCATATTTATTTTCATTTTAAAGCAAAAGAATTTAAATTATATCCACTTTATTAACAAAAAAGTACATGAACATGAATCCTGCGATATCTGCCTTTGATCTCGTGGCGAATGATCCAGTACGAGAAGTGAGAACTGTCCGACTTGACAGCACTTAATTCACTCCTCCCCAGGCTGCATTCGTCTACTCTCGTCTACTTTCAAGATGAGGCGTTTGACATCTCAAACGAGCCTAAAAGCTGTCAAGTTGAACAATTCTAACTTCTCGTAGTGGATCATCAACTAGGAGATCAAAGGCAGATATGGCGGGATTCACATTCATGTGATTTGTTGTTAATAAAGTAAAAGCAATTTAAATTCGGTTGCTTCTAAATGACAAAAAATTTGGATGAACCAGACACTCAATGTACCTGTTATTTAATTACCCCCATAAGACGTGTCTTTCCATCCATTTTTAGTTGAATAAAGACATTTTAGATATTTCAGAAATATGATACCAATCACATATCCCATACAGACTTTGCACTGTCAGAATTTTGGGAATATTCACATATAATTTATACACAAAACTTGCTATTAGAAATTAAAAAAATCTAACATTTTAAAAGAGGATGAAACATCACGGTTGTTTAAGCCAATGAGCATCAAGCTTTGTCATCAGCAAGTCATTTCCCATCATGCTTAAAGTTTGCGCAGCTCAGAAAACGCAACTGCGCCGCCTGCCTGCTACAAGTCACAGCAAGTCGGAAAGATTTCTAACCAGCATGCACCTGCCAGTGATCACCAGTGATCGGTTCAGCGCAGAACTTTCTCATCTCAAACGAGCCTACTTTAAGCCTGATTGTGACACTCAAGGCCAACTAGAATGCCTAAACTGGGACATATCCTAAAGACCACACCCACCAAGAACAAATAAATCAATCTGATTGGTTGAGAAATCTGACAATCTGACTTTAGATGCCTATTCACTTACACTGTTGAGAGATTTTGTAGAAATTCTGAAGGCCTAACGGGGTGGAGCACAGATTCACGCGCTGCTTCATCTAACAAGCTCAGCTTCGGGCATGCGATATGAAACAGCCGTCACGCTTTGCTTGTGTCATGGTTTTATGTGTTTTTGGTCATGTTTTGTGTTAATGTCTTTTATTTTGGAAATTTAGTTCCTGTTTTATAGTCATGTGTTCCATGTCATTTCCTGTTTCCCTGCCATGTCATGCGATTCCCTGTCTCATGTCATGAGGTCCCCAGGTCATGTGATTTCATGTTTCCCTCCATGTTCATGTGTCTTGCTTTCACTGGTTTATTGTCTTGTTAACTTGTTATCAGTTCTGTCTTGTCATTGGTTATCATTGTCACGATTCTCCCTTGTCCATGTATTTAAGCCTAATGTTTGCCACTGTCCATGGTCAGGTATTGTGTTTATGTAATGCTGTTTGGAAGTCTAGTCTAGTCTAGTGTTTATATTTTGTAGTCACGTTTTTGGTTTTCACGCTTCATGTAAATAAATTGCACCTGGGTTCTCCACTTCATCGTCATCATCTGCCTGTCATTGCCAGCATCGTTACAGCTTGTAAGCATCAAGGAATAAATTCAGATTGGATAAACTTTCATTTAAACGAAAAAATTTTTTTTTTGCTATTCATTTGTAGATGAATTAATAGTGGAAAGCGACTGAAAATACAAAGGCAAAAAGGTGAATGAAATGATGAAAAAATATTTATTTATTAGGCATGTTAGGCCAGCAGAGAAGGCTTTGCTGGCCCTAAAGGCCCAAACATACTCTATGCAAGTACGTGAGCGCAGATGCACCTTGCTACGCAAGCTCAATTTCATGTGTCGATGTGTTGTGAAATGTGTCAGCGCTCAATTCATAACACAACGCAAGTATACGCTGAATTCTCAGCGTTGCCGCAAGGGGCACTAGAGCAGATTTTCTTCTTTCAATCAACAACTTTTATGGCAGACTCGGGCAGCAATTTGAGTTGAATCTTTTCGAAAAATATATATGACTGTTTGTCCCCAGTCCATTTAAACAAACTTGTTTTTTCTCCATGTCTCTCCCCACTGCTCAACTATCGACTCATCTACCACATCCAGGTTGCATCTGAAAACGTAGGCAGCTGGCTTGCTGCCTAATCAGTTAATGGCTTTACTGACAGCTGTTTTGAATGAATGAAACTCTTAATGAACTTTGGTTTGAATTAACTGGTCTCCGAACAGTTTGAAAAGCACCTTATTTTCATTCTGCCTCCATATACAGCTTCCGAAGGCAGCATTTTCCTGGTGTCGGACGCAGCACCGATTTTGTGGACACGCCTAAAAAATCTATTGCCCCCTTGTGGTCTGAGGTTTGTAACTGCCAGTGCAAAGTAAGAGCACACGTAATGTATGTACAACGGGACCAAGCACTCGCATCTGTGTTTGCATTCTTTCGTGAAGTATGTTTCGGCCTTAAGAATTCGCCACTGCTGTTAGTGACCAGGTAAATGAGTAACTGCTTCAAATGCTTCAGCACAGACAGATCTTAAAACAAGCACTTCTTAATGTTATTCTCTCTAAAATATAAACATATATTTTAAATGAAAACTGAATACTGAATACTTTTACATGCACATTTTCACACCGATTATGTTTATTAAGCCGACAACCTGTGTGGTCATAAACAGCGTAGGAAGAAATCATAACCTCGATTTCGCATTGCATGTAAACACCTTAACTGGCATTCTTACTGGCTTATCCAGTCTGTGCAAGAGTTGTGCATATGACTCTTCAAAGTTTGACGTCAAACACAGAGAATAACTCGATAATTTAAAATCTCATGTAAATAACGTTTTCTTGCTTTGTCTGATTTTTTTAAATAAGCTGATTTTTGGGAGTTATCAGAGTATGGCTGTGCATGTAAACAGGCTCAATGTTAACTGATGCCAGAGACTATTTAGCAGAATTGGAGAAACTGGAATGTCCAACTGCCAACGGATGTAGAAAAGGAAGTCCCACCTTACAAGTAAAAGAGCCAATCACATTTTAGATTCAGACATCACCAGTCAATCAACTCGAGAACATTAGCTATACAAGCTGGGAATTTTTGTTGTTGTTGCATAATCTGAGGTTAAGAAGCACCATTTATGATACCATTGTTGTCAGATTTTACTGCTGATTTGAAATGTGTTCTTTGATCGTAATCTTGACCAACTGTTTTGGAGATTTCGGTCTTTCCTCATTCAAGTAAATAGGAGTTGTACTTGTATGCTGCTTGTCAACATAGAAAAATAACTGCCCAGCCTGCCCAAAAGCATTCCAAAGATGGCCGTTGAGTGGACTGACTTGCTTTGAAAGGAAATTTGCTGATTCTTTTGTTTTTATGGTTACCAACATCAAAAGAGGGCAAAGAATAGAGTAGAAAAGAAAATCACTGTAGTTTGTAAATTATAGTAATCGTGAGTGAGTGAGTGATGTTTGCCCATGCATAACTCACCACCATGATGAAAGGTTTGTGTAGGTAGCTGCAAGGGTGTTGTTTAGAGGTTGGCAAACAACAATAATCAGTGGCCTATTGTGACCAATAGGGTAGCATGTTAATTTATAAATTGATAAGTTACATATAAAAAAAAAAAAAATAGCTATGCAAGATAGCATGAGACAAAACAACATGTTTGATATTATTTTACCAATGTAAAAAAAATTTTTAGGTGTATAAATTTATATTAAAAGATTGCAGAATTTTGTATGGATGTTTTCTCCAGTCGATTCTGGATGGATACACTTTCTCATTTACTTCTATTTAAGCTCAAAACAATTGGCGCTGTGGTGTAGTAGTGTCTGAAGAGGTGGTGGGCATACAGTGAATTGATGAAAAATTTAGATATTGATCTGAGCTGATATATTTATTCTAAAAACAAATCTGCATTTGTCTTCAGCAGAAGAAAGAAAGTTATACACATCTGGGATGGCATGAAGGTGAGTAAATTATGAAAGAATTTTCATTTTTAGGTGAACTACCCCGTTAATTAACATTCCAACATTATAACTATAAAAAGGTTAACTTCTAATATTTTATATATATATATATATATATATATATATATATATATATATATATACACTACCAGTCAAAAGTTTTTAAACACTCATTCTTTATTATAAATTATTATTTTATTTTTTTTACATTTAAGGATAATAGTAAAGTCATCAAAACTATGGAATAACATAAATGGAACTATGGGAATTATGTTGTGACTAAACAAAATCCAAATAAATCAAAACTGTGTTATATTTTAGCATCTTCAAAGTAGTCACCCTTTGCCTAGAATTTGCAGAAATGTACTCTTGACATTTTCTCAACCAACTTCTTGAGGTATCACCCTGGGATGCTTTTTAAACAGTATTGAAGGAGTTCCCATCTATGTTGGGCACTTATTGGCTGTTTTTCTTTATTATTCGGTCCAAGTCATCAATTTCAAAACCTTTCTTTTATTTTATTTTTTTTTTTTATTATTACATTTTAGTTTTATAATGAAATAAATGAATATAGTGGCACAATTATATTTTTGTCTGCAAAACCCATTTCAAACATTTAAGCATACGCCTTCAGATCAAAAGATTTTTAAGATCATTAGAAACATTTCAGTCAAGTGTTTGAAAGGTTTGAACCGGTAGTATATGTATACATATATATATATATATATATATATATATATATATATATATATATATATATATATATATATATATATACATACTGGTGGCCAAAAGTTTGGAATAATTTACAGATTTGATTTTAATTCACCAAAGTGTCATTCAACTCATCACAAAGTATAGTCAGGACATTACTGATGTAAAAAACATCATCATCACTATTTGAAAAAGTCATTTTTGATCAAATCTAGACAGGCCCCATTTCCAGCAGCCATCACTCCAACACCTTATCCTTGAGTAATCATATTAAATTGATCATTTGGTACTAGAAAATCACTTGCCATTATATCAAACACAGCTGAAAGCTATTTGGTTTGTTAAATGAAGCTTAACATTGTCTTTGTGTTTGTTTTTGAGTTGCCACAGTATGCAATAGACTGCCATGTCTTAAGGTCAATATTAGGCCAAAAATGGCAAAAAAGAAACAGCTTTCTCTAGAAACTCATCAGTCAATCATTGTTTTGAGGAATGAAGGCTATACAATGCTTGAAAAAGATTTCATACAAAGGTGTACACTACAGTCTTCAAAGACAAAGGACAACTGGCTCTAACAAGGACAGAAAGAGATGTGGAAGACCAGATGTACAACTAAACAAGAGGATAAGTACATCAGAGTCTCTAGTTTGAGAAATAGACGCCTCACATGTCCTCAGCTGACAGCTTCATCTATGGCAAGTGCTACAGGAAGCGTGGGGTGAAATGTCACCTGAGTATCTGGACAAACTGACAGCTAGAATGCCAAGGATCTACAAAGCTGTCATTGCTGCAAGTGGAGGATTTTTTTGATGAGAAATCTTTGAAGTAGTTTAAGAAGTTCAGAATTTGTTTTTTTCAAATTGTAATAGTAATTTTTATTAGTAATCATTATTAATGTCCTGACTATACATTGTGATCAGTTGAATGCCACTTTGGTGAATAAAAGTACCAATTTCTTTCCATAAGAGCAAAATCTGTACATTATTCCAAACTTTTGGCTGCCAGTATATATATATATATATATATATATATATACACACACACACACACACACTGTATAGATAGACAGATAGATAGAGAGATAGATAGATAATAAAAATTAAGAGTGCCGCCCTCGAGGGTACAGGGATCCAGCTTTGCAGCCCCTGACCTTTCCGAAGTTGAGTAGCCCTGGACTACATAGTGGTGGCTACAGTCAGAGCATGTGAGCAGAGCGGTGGAATTATCACCTGAGCGGAGAGCGCCTTTTTGAAGACTCGGCTCCGCACGCTTAGGCCGCTCAGTGCCGCTCCCTCAACCCAGAATGCGCTTCGTGATATGCTGGTTTGGGAATCTGCGAAATAAGCAATAGACCTGAGGTTATGGAGCTCTAACATTGTTTTAGTGAAGTTGCAAACCTTATAGCCTAAATAAATGCAAAGTATAAATCAAAGTTAAGAACGAGGAAATCAAAAGGGAGTGTGGACTGTGGAGAGACCGTGAGAATTAGCAAATATTCATTTTGGAGTCATATATTGCCAGAGAGCACGAGGATGTGCTACACGAACATGGTAGTGCAGCAAAAGGTGAGCTAGTAGACTACACTACTATTCGATAATAAATTAATAGATAAGTAAGGTATCTTGTTGTTTTGCCATCATGTCAGTGCAGCTGCCAGCTAAATGCAGGCCCGGTTCTGCAGGGTTGCGAACATTAATAATACTGTATATTGGCAAAGCATTTTTCCTTGAATCCTGGCGAACACACAAAAAAATCCCTGCATCAAAACTAATAAACATATATGATCTTGCAGATCAGTGTGTCCTATATTGCAGTTGCAGCTTCTGCTTTCATACCTTCATTGTACAATTGAGCATTTGATTGGTAAAGATTTCCACTCTCGCATAGAGAATTTCATAGCGGAATTATCACACTTCATTGACCGCCTGTTGCTTTCGATATCTGCTTCAGGATAAAGTGGCACATAACTGCTGCTCAGTTTCCCAAAGCCAAATCCACACCTTAACGATAAGTGAAACGTAAAAAAAAAAAAGATTCTAGATTAGTGGTTGTGGAAAACATCTTCGACATCGCTTGCTGCATTCATGCGCAGAAAAAAAATCTATTAATGATACATTGGAAATAAAAAACTTTTCTTAAATGAAGGCAGTGTAATTTGAGAATTAAATAATTTTTTACTTGTTTTAGGATCATTAAACATGATTTCATCGAATATATATATTGGACAAAATCTCTGCAGGACAAATATGTTTTATTTGTTAAATCAACAGTTAAACCCTGCTGTACATATAAAGAGTGCATGCACAACACATGATCTTTTGATGCAGATAAAGTCCAGATTCACTTTATTCTGCTTTAAAAATATCAAGAAAAAACAAAGTGGGCACATGGTATTTACTAATATAATAATTATTATATAAATAACCACAGTCCTTTAGCTTGCATACAATTCCTACATATAAAATTGAAGGGAATATAAATCATTTTTATAAAGCATTTCACACTGCTCTTTTCTGGATAAATTAATACACCCTTTAAAACTGAACACAAAATTAGGATGAGAAATTGCTTATTTTTATTTTCTAAAAAAAAAAAATAAAGTCTGATAGCATTAAATCAATAACCTATTAATGTATCAAATCTACAGTAGCCTAATAATCATTCCATGGAGACAACTGAAGAACAGTTATGAATTTCACTTTTACCAAACTTTAAAGTTGAAAAGATTGTGTTTTTCTGGGTCGGTTGTGTCACTCAGAGGCAGTTTAATATGAAAAGCATGAATTTGCACGTATGCGAGTTTATCACTTGTAGGGGCATGTTTGATGACTTGTTTAAAGTAAATAAAGGTAATTAGAACTGATTTTTATATTTTATTTTTTTTATGGCATTGTTTGAAGATGTTCAATGACATATGTGCTAACAGAGAAATATTTGACTGATTACAAGTGATAACGAAGGTCTGGTAGACCCGATTATCTAACAGCCATTGTAAAACAGTACAAAATAAACAGCGAGATTCTATATACTAAAACACAACAATACAATCACATAATTTCAGATATGTACGTTATTAATCATTTGATAATTTAATAAATGTTGGCCTATAGTCTATATTTCACCCAGAGGGGCACCTCAGCCCATGTGGGCAAAGGGGCAGTTGCTTGGGCCATTTTAACTACCCCCTGTGTATGTGCTTGGAACCAAGTATACTACAGAGAAATTTAATGTCGGAGCGGGATTTGAGCGAATGCTTTTTTACTGGTGAGTGTGAGCGGTACTTGAGCGGAGCGTCAGCTTGGGCCGTGAGCGGTGGTGCACATACGCATGGAGCGGATTATTGAGTGGAGTGTCACACAGCTCCGCTTCGCTCACATGCTCTGGCTACGTCATGTACTGGCTGTTACTGGCATGACATGGTTTTCAAGTCATGTTATTTATAATTTGTTCACCAGATGGCAGCAATTTGCCTCCAATTTATGTCACATTCTCATATTTTCTTCATGTTTCAACTTATAGAAGTGTAGGTTCTGAATTTTTATTTATTTATTTTTTTCCAAAAATGTGCTTATTTGTATATGCAAATTAATGGCAAAATTTAGAAATTTACATGTAAATAAGATCAAAACAGCATAAAATCCCCAAAGAAATGCATTATTTTATTTTTCTTACTTCAGGGAAGAAAAAAGTATATCATTATCATCATCAAAAAAGGGTTACACATCTAAACCTTCCAGTGAAAAATGACCACAAATACCAAAGGAAGGTGCCAATTTTGAATACCATAGGTTGGTTAATTCTGTGATGGCTCCTACATTGCATTTCAGGTGACTTTCTTGTTTCGCTTGATTAACAATATTTACTTTAGACTTACACTAGCGCACTTGAGGCCAATATGAGTTCACTTCAGTTGTATTGGAAAGCATACAAAAGCATGCATCCCTTATATGGATGTCATGCCCAGACTAAACTATAACGTCATATTCACAGTCTGAGTTGTGAAAGTACATGTATCATTATGAATACGTCTATACTTCCAGACATTCACGAAGAATAGTCCTAGACTAAAGTAACTAGTCTCTGGGACAATATTTACTGTTAACAGTGTTTAATTTTGCACCAGTCATAATCTGTGTCTGAAACTAAAGCCTATGTGACTCATCCATCCATCATCATTGTCTAAGCAGTGCCACTGGCAATATGGAAACCCTCCAATTCAAAATTACTCAATACAAATCCCATTAACTGACTCATTAAAGAAATGTGGAGACTGCAAAATAAGCCAGGGGACATATTCTTATGACAGGACTTTTTGCTTCCACCACCAATGCATCACCATTGTTCCATACTGTAAATGTCAATCTGGTGCTGTATTTGACTCATTTCTGAACATTCCATTACTTTACCCAAGGCTCAGTTTTAAAATGAAATTATTTGAAAACGTCATGGTTACTTGCGTAACCTCCGTTCCCTGATGGAGGGAACGAGACGTTATGTCGATGTAGTGACACTAGGGGTCACTCTTGGGAGCCTGAGACACCTCTGGTCTTTGATAAAAGGCCAATGAAAATTGGCGAGTGGTATTTGCATGCCACTCCCTTGGACATATGGGTAGAAAAGGAGCTGGTATGCAACCACTCATTCAGGTTTTATGCTGAGGAGCCAAGACAAGGTCCAGCCATTTCAGCAGGTAGTTCAGCATTGTGGCAAGAGGGACACAACGTCTCGTTCCCTCCATCAGGGAACGGAGGTTACGCAAGTAACCATGACGTTCCCTATCTGTCACTCACTCGACGTTGGTGTCGATGTAGTGACACTAGGGGTCCCTATAAAAAAACGCCGCAACTGGCTGAACTGTGCTACGTGAACTGGCGATGTGTGATGGGCAGACAACTGTGAGCCTTGTAGCCAGCGCACCAGGCCAACACGTAACATCCCCCAACATAGTTATGAGTGTCAAACGGCCCTTTGGGGACAAGTCGACTACCCAAAAGATAGAGACAGGCTAGCCCAGTCGTGGCCTCTTTTCCCCTTCTTTTTTTCCACTCCCTAAAAAAGAAGGGGGATTATCCAACTGGGCCGCCAGGTCTAGTCGGGGGGTATCCCTCCCAAGGGGAGTACACCGCGGAGACCACACCTCGCCCAAAGAGAGGGGGGGATATTTAAGTGGAAAAATATGTCACATGGTTTTGCCAACCATATGGAGAGTCTCATGGTAGATCCTACCCAACGGGAGAGGAGTTACTACAAACATGGAGACTGTGGCAGAGGGGGCTCTGCCCAAGGAAGACGCAGTTTGCCAACATGGAAACGAATTAGCGGAAGATATACATCGCACGGGGTTACCTTACAGGGAACCACCTCATGCGGAGCACCTACCCCAGAACAGGGCTCTTAGTTAGCACATGTCTCTCCGAAGACTCGGCTGCCACAGGGCTCGGAGGAAGTCAACCAGGGAACATCGTTTGTGAACACTACTGGGAATTAATGGCGCACGTCTTCAGCTCAGAGGAGGTGAAAGGCGCTATGTGCAAGCGATACACCTGGCCAGCTATCCTGGGCTTATCCGCTTGTATTGCGTGCCACTACCTGGGACTAAACCGGTTCCACCAGGAGGTTGTAGAACCTTGCAAAGGTGTTGGGTGTTGCCCAGCCCGCTGCTCTAGAAATGTCTGTTAGAGAGGCACCCCTGGCCAGGGCCCAGGAGGCCACTATACCCCTGGTAGAATGGGCTCGTAGCCCTACCGGGGGCGGCACGTCCTAGGCGTGATATGCCATAGCTATGGCGTCAATGAGTCAGTGGGCGATCCTCTGCTTGGAGACAGCGCTTCCTTTCCGCTGTACACCAAAGCAGACAAAGAGCAGCTCAGAGATCCTAAAGCTCTGTGTGCAATCCAAATAGGTGTGTAAAGTGTGCACCGGACACAGCAACGAGAGGGTTGGGTCTGCTTCCTCCTGGGGCAGCGCTCGCAGGTTCACCACCTGGTCCCTAAAAGGGTTCATGGGAACCTTGGGCACATAGCCCGGTAGGATCACGTGAGAGTAGCCAGGACAGAACTCCAGGCACGTTTCGCTGACAGAGAACGCTTGTAGGTCTCCTACCCTCTTGATGGAAGTGAGCGCAGTCAGGAGGGCAGTCTTCAAAGAGAGTACCTTAAGCTCAGCTGACTGCAAAGGCTCAAAGGGGGCTCTCTGTAGACCCTGAAGAACTACAGAGAGGTCCCATGAGGGAACAAGGCGCAGTCTGGAGGGATTCAGCCTCCTGGCGCCTCTCAGGAACCTGATGATCAGGTTGTGCTTACCGTCCACTGTGTCATGGTCTGCTGCTATAGCAGCAATGTACACCTTCAAGGTCGAAGGGGACAGCCGCCCTTCCAACCTCTCCTGTAGGAAGGAAAGCACCGCTCTGACTGCACATCTCTGGGGGTCTTCCCATCGGGAAGAACACCACTTAGCGAACAGACACCACTTAAATGCATACAGGCGCGAGTCTACCACCGCGGGTGGTATACCGCTTAAGTCTTCTGCATCCCGTCCAGGGGCCAGACATGGAGATTCCAGAGGCCTGGTCGCGGGTGCCAGATGGTGCCCCGTCCCTGAGAAAGGTCCTTCCTCAGGGAAATTTGCCAGGTAGGGGGGGCTGTCACGAGGAGCGTGAGGTCCGAGAACCACGTCTGGGTGGGCCAGTGGGGTGCTACCGGTACAACCTGCTCCTTGTCCTCCCTGACCTTGCACAGAGTCTGTGCAATAGGCTCACTGGGGGAAACGCATATTTGTGTAGGCCAGGAGGCCAGCTGTGTGCCAGCGCGTCTATGCCGAGGGGTGCCTCGGTCAGGGCATACCAGAGCGGGCAGTGGGAGGATTCTTGGGAGGCGAACAGATCTACCTGTACCTGTCTGAATCGACTCCAAATCAGCTGGACCACCTGAGGGTGGAGTCTCCACTCTCCCCTGAGGGTAACCTGCCGTGACAGCGAGTCCACTGTAGTATTGAGGTCGCCGGGATGTGAGTGGCTCGCAGCGACTTGAAGTGCTGCTGTCTCCAGAGGAGGAGACGGCGGGCGAGTTGTGACATACAACGAGAGCGCAGACTGCCTTGGCGGTAGACATATGCTACCGTTGCTCTGTTGTCTGTCCGAATTAACACGTGCTTGCCCTGGATCAATGGCCAGAACCTCCACAGGGTGAGCAGAATTGACAACAACTCAAGGCAGTTGATGTGCCAATGCAGTCGCCGGGCCTGTCCATAAGCTGGTGCTGCGTGCCCATTGCAAACAGTGCCCCAGCCCATTTTGGAGGTGTCTGTCATGACCACGACGTGCCTGGAGACCTGCTCTAGGGGAACACCTGCCCGTAGAAACGAGAGGTCAGTCCAAGGGCTGAAAAGACGGTGACAGTCCGGCGTGATGACCACGCGATGTGTCCCGCAGCACCATGCCCATCTTGGGACTCAAGTCTGAAGCCAGTGCTGAAGCGGTCTCATATGCATCAACCTGAGGATGCCATATGCCCCAGGAGCCTCTGAAAGAGTTTCAGTGGAACCACTGTTTTCTGTTTAAACGCCTTCAAACAGGCCAG
This sequence comes from Myxocyprinus asiaticus, assembly GCF_019703515.2. Lineage (NCBI taxonomy): Eukaryota > Metazoa > Chordata > Actinopteri > Cypriniformes > Catostomidae > Myxocyprinus > Myxocyprinus asiaticus. The sequence continues at coordinate 39,473,984 of NC_059373.1, forward strand.
CACCGACTGTGCACGCTCGTTCGTGAGGCGCGCTGTCAATGAGACTGAGTCCAGCTCCAAACTGAGGAAAGAGATGCTGTAAACCGGGAGGAGCTTGCTCTTTTCCCAGTTGCCCCGAAGCCCTAGTCGGCTGAGGTGTGAGAGCACCAAGTGTGCGCACAACATGTCCCGAGAGTGAGCCAAGATTAGCCAGTCATCGAGATAGTTAAGAATGTGAATGCCCACCTCCCTTAGCGTGGCAAGGGCTGCCTCTGGGACCTTCATGAATATGCGAAGGGAGGACCCTGGGAGGACCTTGGGCTGATATACCTGACCCTTGAATGCAAACCTTAGGAAGGGTCTATGTCGAGAAAGGATCGAGACGTGGAAGTACACGTCCTTCAGGTCTACCGCCGCAAACCAATCTTGATGCCGGACACTCGCCAGAATGCGTTTTTGCGTCCACATCTTGATCGGGAGTCTGTGTAAAGCCCGGTTCAGTACTCGCAGGTCCAAGATTGGTCACAACCCACCACCTTTTTTTGGTACGATGAAGTATGGGCTGTAAAACCCCTTCTTCATCTCGGCCGGAGGGACAGGTTCTATCGCGCCCTTCCGTAGGAGGGTAGCAATCTTCGTACAAGGTAGCAGCATTTTCTTCCTTCACCAAGGTGAAGTAGACACTGCTGAACCTGGGCGGACACCTGGCGAACTGAATCGCATAGCCAAGTCGGACGGTCCGGACCAGCCATCGCGACGGATTGGAAAGCGCAAGCCATGCGTCCAAGTTCCGCGCAAGGAGGCCAAAGGGACAATGTCGTTGGATGTACCGGCAGGTGGGGCCTCGCGGCGGGGAGGAGCTCGAGGTGCCACACCATGTCATGGCCGTGCTGAGTCTAAGGACATCGAAGCACTTACCTGGCTCCTTGTGACCACCCCGGAACAGCCTGGGATGGGGAGGAAGAGGCCTATCCTCGTGACCCGTGGAAACTGTCACGTCAGGGGCGGATTTGTGCCACAGCTGGCCGCTTAGGGGTGGGAGACCACCGCTGGAGCGCCAAACCTGCCAAATAGAGTGGTGGACGGTGGTCATGATGACGGCCGTGCGCACCAGATACGTGACCCAGGGAACAAGGAAACCACTCTTGCTGAACTCTTGAGTACTGCAGCCACTTGGGCATGCAGCACAATTAAATGCAAAGGTAACAAAAAGATGGAGAGGTCTGCTTACCAGATCCAGAGCAGCGGGTTTCGTCGTCTCAGGGTCGCCCGTCTCAAGGGTGCTTTGAAGCCTTTCATGGGTTCTGGGCAGCCGCGAGATGGGTGGCGTCTGCTTCCTGTGGTGGGCTCCACGCCGGGGCCGGGCCGAAGGGGTGGGCTTCGGCGGAGCCGGTGCAGTCTCCGCAGGGGGACGCCCTTGACGACGAGTAGATGGGGTGCGGGACCTTGAGCCGTGCCGGGGCAGGATATGCCGGGTAGCTTCCATCTACTGCTCCACCGTTGAGAACTGCTGGGCAAAGTCCTTGACGGTGTCGCCGAATAGGCCAGCCCAGGAGATGGGGGCAGCAAGGAATCGTGTCCTGTCGTCCTCACCCATCTCGACAAGGTTGAGCCAAAGGTGGTGCTCCTGGACCACTAATGTGGACATCATCCGCCCGAGAGACCGCGCCATGACCTCTGTTGCCCGGAGAGCGAGGTCTGTCACCGAGTGCAGTTCCTGCATCAATCCCAGGGTGGAACTACCCTCGTGCAGTTCCTTTAGCGCCTTGGTGGACTTCCAGAAGAGCCATGGCGTGCAGGCAGAGGCGGCTTGTCCGGCGGCACCGTAGGCCTTGGCCGTCAGAGATGACGTAAACCTACAGGCCTTGGACGGGGGCTTTGGGCACCTGCGCCAGGTGGTGGCGCTCTGCGGGCATAGGTGCACCGCGAGCGCCTTTATCCACCGGGGGATTGCTGAATAGCCCTTGTCCGCCCCACCATCGAGGGTAGTGAGAGCGGGGAAGCTGAAAAGATCGGGACCGGGCAGTAAAAAACTGCCTCCCACGACCTTGTCAGCTCTTCGTGCACTTCCGGGAAGAAAGGAACGGGGGCGGGGTGTAGCTTTGAGCGGCGTCATCTCCGTGTCAGCCTGTGACTGGGCAATCGTCCCCGAAGGGAGGAGCCCAGCTGAGGCTTCCGCGTCCGACTGGACGAGCCCGCTCTCCGATGCTGCACTCGAGAGCTCATCACTTTCGCGGGCTCCGAATAAGAGGTCGAATTCACCGTGAGACGAGCCGGCGGACTCATCCGGAAGCCCGATTGGGGCAGACGAGCGTGCTGGGGAATGGGAGGTCCGCGGGGGGATACCCGGCAGAGGCGGTCCCATTGGGGTCCCCAAATCGCCCCCAGTGCTAGCCGCGCTGGCCTCATACCTGTGGGTAAAAGGACCAAGGCGGGAAGCCTCTGGGGTGGCTTGCTTTCTTACAAAGGCGAGCCGCGACCGCATCATTGCCATGGACATGTCCTCGCAATGAGAACATGACCATCCACGAATGCTGTCTCCGTGTGAGCAGTGCCCAGACACGAAAGACAGTGATCGTCACCGTCAGAAGGCGAGAGATAACGAGCGCAACCAGGAATAACACACAATCGGAAAGGCATCTTTAAAAAGAAGCATCTTTAAAAAGACGTTCCGTGTGTGCCGCTCTTTTAGAGAAATATACTCTTTTAGAGAAATATACTCTTATTTCTGCCGAAGCGCCCAGGGGCATTCTCTGCATTCTCTGGGAATTCAGCTCAGTGAGCATGACCGTTCGGCTCCGAAGAGAAAATCTGAATGAGTGGTTGCATACCAGCTCCTTTTATACCCGTATGTCCGGGGGAGTGGCATGCAAATACCACTCGCCAATTTTCATTGGCCTTTTACCAAAGACCAGAGGTGTCTTGGGCTCCCAAGAGTGACCCCTAGTGTCACTACATCGACACAACTTCGAGTGAGTGACAGATAGGGAACATTTATTATGCATTTTTCGTCAGTTTTTAGAATAAATGATTGTAATTGTACTTTTTTCTGCTTGTTAAATCTTTTATTGCTGAGAATTGGTAAGGTTTAGGTCCGTTACATGTTTTATATGGTTCATAATTAGTTAGGTTTAGGAATGGTGTTGGGTTAGGCGATCTAAAATATCGATATTGCTAAACTAAAGTATTTATGGGTATAATAAAACACTGCAGTTGAACACACACAATGATATATAAAGACTGCAGGGCCTGTGACGGAAATATCCAAACTGAGATGAGAACGGCATGAGAATGCCATTTTCATGATGCAGGCAAAAAGTTGCCACGGGGCCGTATTTGTCATGAGACTGCCGTGGAAGGGTCATTTGGAAAAAAAACCCTACTGATACTCAAATACGAAAAGATAACCCACAGCCTGTGTTTAAATAAGAGCTCAAATGTCCTCTCTACATTCTCTTACAGATAAACTGTGACTTACGCAAAAAATAAACAGGAAGCTAATTTGGAGTGGAAAAGAGCACCCTGATTGACCCCTGCAGCTTAGGCTACCGTTACTGAAATGAGACTGATATAAGAGGAGAAAATTAAAAATGTGTGCGTGATAGTGCTGTAGCAACAGATAATTTATAATCCATGAGTGGGTTGAGCCAGAGATACATTTCAGTGTGTTCCACAGAAAGTACCTGCCTTTATGTTATGTATAGACACAGATTAAACCGATATGGAACACAATGGAAACCAGATAAATGGTTTTTCATAACAAACTGTATCTTGTAAATAAAACATTGTTTCAAAAACAATTTAAGCTCTTGTAATTGTAAGAATCCTCTGTCATATTTTTAGCATGACCACATAAACAACAGTATACTTTCTAGTTATCTGATGAAGTTCAGCGCAGCAATACAGTCTGTTTACATGATTTAAATCAATGATTTCCATTTTGTATGTTATGTAGTGTAACATATTTCCTGATTGGTTATTCCCCCAAGGGTCACTTGTTGTATCACATTCTTCAGATATATTTATGGTATACTTTTTCATTGTTTGTTTGTCCTCAAGAAGACAAACCAGACCCTTTGTCAAAAAAATTAGTCAATGTGCATGGGAACATGTGTGGACAATTGTATTTCTGACAAAATGTATTCATGCAATTAATTCTGTTATTTCCTGCAATTAAATAACAGACATTGACAGACCTTTTCTATGAGCTGAAATCATATTAGTGACACAGTGTGTCCTGTCGATTCTCAAAAAGACTTATTAAAAACAGTAAGTATTAATAACAAACGTATTAATAGATAGATTTTCTAATGCTGTCAGTCATTAATTTTTTTTTAATCGCAATTAATCACATATTTTTTCATATTTAAAATCTGCAGTTAATCAAAATTAAAAGAAGTACTGAAATTTGACTCTACACTCACCGGCTACTTTATTAGGAACACATGTACATCTGCTTATTCATGCAGTTATCTAATCAGCCAATCATGTGGAATCAGTGTAATGTATAAAATCAAGCAGATTCAGGTCAGGAGCTTCAGTTAATGTTCAAATCAACCATCAGAATGGGGAAAAAATGTATCTCAGTGATTTAGACTGTGGCTTGAGTACTGGTGCCAGACGGGCTGGTTTGAGTATTTCTGTAACTGCTGATCTCCTGGGATTTTCACGCACAACAGTCTCTAAAGTGTATAGAGAATGGTGAAGAAAAAAGAAACATCCGGTGAGCGGCATTTCTGTGGATGAAAATGGTTTGTTGATGACAGAGGTCAAAGGAGAATGGCCAGACTGGTTCGAGCTGACAGATAGGCTACGGTAACTCAGATAACCACTCTGTACAATTGTAGTGAGCAGAATAGCATCTCAGAATGCACAACATGTTGAACCTTGAGGCGGATGGGCTACAACAGCAGAAGACCACGTTGGGTTCCACTTCTGTCAGTCAAGAACAAAAAACTAAGGCTGCAGTGGGCCTACCATTTGTGTACCTCAGCAGAAATCCAGATTTGCCAGATCAGGTGATGTTTTTCCAATAGTCTACTGTCCAGTTTTGGTGAGCCTGTGCCCACTGCAGCCTCAGTTTTCTATTCTAAGCTGACAGTAGTGGTACCCAGAGGGGTCTTCTGCTGCTGTAGCCCATCCACCATAAGGTTCGATGTGTTGTATGTTCAGAAATGCTTTCTGCATAGCGCTGTTGTAACATGTTTATTTGGGAACTGTCACCTTCCTGTCAGCTTAGACCAGTCTGGCCATTCTCCTCTGACATTAATGTTTGCCATTAACAAGTGTTTTTTGTCCACAGAAGTGCCGCTCGCTGGATGTTTTTTGTTTTTCACACCATTCAGAGACTGTTGTGAATGAAAATCCCAGGAGATCAGCAGTTACAGAAATACTCAAACCAGCCCGTCTGGCACCAACAATCATGCCACAGTCCAAATCACTGAGATCACATATTTCCCAATACTGATGGTTGATGTGAACATTAACTTAAGCTCCTGACCCATATCTGCATGATTTTATACATTACACTGCTGCCATGCGATTGGCTGATTTGATGATCGCATGAATAAGTAGATGTACAGGTGTACTGTAATGATGTTGGGCAGATGATGAAGACGATGATGTGTGATGAACCCAAGTGCAGTTTATTATCAATCATGAAATCCAAAAACCGTAACTCCCAACATGAACAAAATACAAAAACATGAACTTGACTTGACTTGACTTGACATGAACAATCCAACAAAGTTACATTCACAATACCTGACAATGGACAATGGCAAACATGAGGCTTAAATACATGGACAAGGGAGAAACATGACAATGATAACCAATGACAAGACAGAACTGATAACAAGGTAACAAGACAATAACCAATGAAAACAAGACACATGAACATGGAGGGAAACATAAAATCACATGACCAAGGAAACAGGAACAAACATGGCATGGAAACAGGAAATAACATGACATGAAACCACATGATCTGAACAGGAACGGAAACTAAACTTTAAAATAAAAGACATGAACAAAAACACATCTAGACGTGACATATCCCCCCTCTAGTGGTGGCCCCTGATGCCCCAAAACAAAAACACAGAGTTCAAGAGGGAGCTAGGGGGGCCGTGGCGATTTGACGTGGCTACATGGCATGACGTGGTAACATGTTACGGCAGTATCCTGACTTGGCTATGGTAGGCTTGGATGATGACTCGTTGGACGTGGCAGGTGTGAGCGCTGGCTCGTAGAGCGGAGGCGGGCCTGGACCGTGGAGCAGAGGCAGGCCTGGACCGTGGAGCAGAGGTGGGCCTGGACCGTGGAGCAGAGGCGGGCCTGGACAGTGGAGCAGAGGTGGGCCTGGACCGTGGAGCAAATGCATGCTTGTGACAAGGCATGGAGCAGTCTGGGGCTTGGTTGAGACATGGCATGGAGCAGACTGAAGCTTGGCTGTGACATGGCATGGAACAGACTGAGGTTTGGCTGTGACATGGCGTGAAGTAGACTGAGGTGTTGCTGTGACATGGGATGGAGAAGGCTGAGGCGTTGCTGTGACATGGCATGGAGCAGGCTGAGGCGTTTCTGTGACATGGCATGGAGCAGGCTGGGGCATTGCTGTGACATGGCATGGAGCAGGCTGAGGTGTTGCTGTGACATGGCATGGAGCAGGCTGGGGCGTTGCTGTGACATGGCATGGAGCAGGCTGAGGTGTGACAGCATGGAGCAGACTCAGGCATGGCAGTGACATGGCATGGAGCAGGCAGAGGCATGACATGGCATGGAGCAGACTCATGCGTGGCTGTGACATGGCATGGAGCAGACTCAGGTGTGGTTGTGACATGGCATGGAGCAGGCCGAGGCATGACGTGGCATGGAGCAGGCTCAGGCATGGCTGTGACATGGCATGGAGCAGACTCAGGCGTGGATGTGACATGGCATGAAGCTGACTCTGGTGTGGCTGTGACATGGCATGGAGCTGACTCTGGCATGGCTGTGACATGGCATGGAGCAGACTCTGCCGTGGCTGTGAAATGGCATGGAGCTGACTCTGGCATGGCTGTGACATGGCATTGAGCAGGCCGAGGCGTGGCTGTGACATGGCATGGAGCAGACTCAGGATCCGGGGCAGAAGGTAGCGCAAGCTCTGCAACCATGACGTGGGACCCTGGCTTGGTGACCATGATGTGGGACCCTGGCTCGGCGGCCATGACGTGGGACCCTGACTAGGCGGCCATGACGTGGTACTCTGGCTCGGCGGCCATGACATGGGACTCTGGCTCAGAAGCCATGACGTGGAACTCTGTCTTGGCGGCCATGATGTGGAACTCCGGCTCGGCATCTGCCTCCCCCACAGTGAATGCCCACAGTGAACGTAGAACCACTTATCTGCAGGGCAAGGTCGATATACTGAGCCAGATTGAGGGGACTGTGTCCGCCAGGCATCAGGGAAGAGATTGGCTCATTCAATCCCACCCGGAAAATGACTTCATTAAAGTCCACCCAGGCCAAAAGCGCAGAAGTCCTTCACATAATTTTCCAGGGATCGAATGAAAATGAAGAAGCTGCATTGCTGCATATTCATTTCAATGCGCATTAAAACTTTTAAACTCTCATCCGCCACAATATTAATCAGCCAGCAGACTGTGGCTATCCGCATTGCTACAGCAGTTGTGAAGCCGCATTCACATTTCGCATCAGGATGTCAAGCCCCGCTTTGAACTCTATATAAAAAGGACTTACAGACAAATGTCTCATTCTGCGTTTTTGTGACTTGATGTGCTTCTGTGGTAATTAAATTGCACCTTACAGAGGCTGCAAAGTACTTGATTTCTTTCACAAGTCCCATCTGGGCTTGTTTTGTACAATAAATAGCGTTAAGAGGTCCTTTCTCCATCACTCATAGAACTTGTAATTACAAGTTGTAAACTCGATATTCTATAAGCTCAGACTTGACAGTCGTGATGTCATGTATAAAGAACAAATATAGCAGCAACCTCAACAGTTAGAGGTAGAGAACACATTTCTCTTTGATATGCCACTTTATTATGCCACCTGGAGCTCTTTTTATTATTATTATTATTATTAAATTTTTTTACATTCTGCTACAAAATATATATTATGAAATACCGTCACAGTCATGTCATTTTCATGAGATGAGGATGAGAATTTAACATGTCATAAATCAGCTGCTTAGGCACTAATGCATATTAAATAGGTTAATTAAGTTATTTTTAATATAATGTTTTTAACCTCTCTGTACTCAAATGCAAGATATTGTCATAGCAAGGCCAAAGACTATTATATTATATTATGACCTAGTAAAGAATTAACCAAATGGGCATAAAGCCAACATTTGCATTCCTTCCAATGTCCTTGATTAGGCAACATTTAATCTACCACACAAACAATGTGATCTGTCAGCCCACACCCTTCACCAATGATGCACTCACTCTTTTCCATTATGTTGGAGGCTAATAATAGAAACAATCACACCTCTAACAAAGTTCTATCTTCATGGAATTTTAAAACAATGACGTGTGATTGTGGGTTAATCAGATGAGATCATAATGATGAACAGGGGAACGTATCTGTAGGGTTGTCATCTGGATTATGGCAGAAGCTTGTGGATGCAGGTTTTGATAGGGTCCTCTGATAAACAGATGAAGCAGTTCATGTGAGGCCTGTGTGAGGCCTGGTGGGGAGCATGAAGTCTGTAAAAATATTGCAGGTGGCACGTAGCACAACTTGAGAAGGACACATAGTGTTCATGTTATCACTATGTTTACATCACTCTGCTTTGGTGCCACATGTATGAAGTCTGAAATGCTGTGTATAGCCTAATTACATATTATATCTAGATGAAATGGCAGATTTGATCATGCGATGAAACTCAGCCTTTACTATTTTTGTTTTTAATGTGTAGCAAGAGTGTAACGACATGAACGTCATTGCATTAACATCACAAACGTTAGGAATAGATGTAGTTTGAGACAATAATTCTGTTCTAAGCACAATAGGCATCTTAGGCTTTGTTCACCCCAGTCATTGTGGAATACGAGTACAGAAGCTAAAAATGTTCCCTCTGCTCATGATTATCAGCTTTGATGCTGATCTTATAAGGTGCATGAGAGCATATTAGATATGGAGGCATTACTGTATTTATGCACATACTAAGTCAAACACCCAACTTGGTCTCACAGTATCTCGTTACCATGCCTACAATTTTGCAAAATGATTTTTACATGGCTCTTTGTACATATTGCGGCAGTTTCCTGGTCAAATGAACACTAGAGGCGCTACAGCAGTGTTCAGTAATGAATGTATCAGTTCATAAACACTTTGCGCCCCATTCCTCACAAAGTGCTATCTTATTACATCGAAACACTTTTACAACACTTTTACTGACATGTTTGCATTACATAACCAACTACATTTACAAATTGTTGCGAGCAAATTGAGCTGTAGCTCAACTGATAGAGCGCTGCATTTGTGATGCAAAGGACTATGGTACAAGTCCTGAAGAGCCTGTGGACATGAAAGTGTCAAAGAAGCGCCACAAAATGACGTGGTTGCTTTGGCAGTTCTGTTTTTCTTCTTACATTTGCTCTTTTGACACCTAAGATTAGGTTTAAGGTTTAGGGTAGGGAGGTCAGTTTGGTTGATTTATAACTCAATAGAGCATTAAAGGTGCACTCAGTAATTTTTTTCCTCATTTATAAAGTTTTACTTCTTAAGAAATGAATAGACATTTTAAAACATATGTATAAAATCATGACCACTCATGTGAGATAAAGAGTTCAGTCATATCAGTAACCTTATAAAAGCTCTTTTATTCTACATGGAGCAGGGGCACCCTCATAGGGGCAGCTATGTTAGCATCACATACTACTCGCTTAATCTCAGTAACTGCCCTTGTATTGGACACTTTCGTTCATGGATTAAATTAATGCTGGCTAACTGTGTATAGTGAATTTCTACAATGGCATTGGTAACTGAAAACGACTGTGTTTGAATAATGCATTTCGACATAAAACCTCATGTGTTTGGGAGAACATTTAACTCGCTTTTAGCTCCACACAGTAGACATTTCATCTCGGAACTGCCACGATGCGTGTCATGAACCATATAATACCATTTTGCAGAAGTGTTGCCACAGTCATGTCATTTACACGTGATCAGGCTGGCTAAACCACTTAAGGCTGTTTAAGCCATTTTATCAGTGCTGGATTGCCTTCATTTGTTCCTATCCATCTACAGATGTTCACAGGTGCTGCTATGGCATGAGTTCATAAACATTCTTTATCCTGTTTTAGTTAGTGCATTGACAGACAGTGCTGTTGTTTCTAATGACGCACTGTACTGATTACCAGCTGCTGATTAGTGTAAAATGGTGAAGTGTCTAAATCCTAGACTAAAAATTATGCAATAATCTGATAAGCAGAGACGGTGTCTCAGAAACTGGTGGCTTTGAGAACACCTAAACAAACTCAGGTGAACACAAACACACATATTCATACTAGTCTGCATTTTTTTAGCTCCCTGTGAGCACCTAGAGTCAATAGCAAGTGTGTGTCAGCTCAGTTAGGTCTTATCAGCTTATCAGTGAGGCATATTTTTTCAGGTCACGAGAAGCAGTTGAATAGGACGAAATATTTATCTAGTATTAACCTCCATCATTGTGACATTAAGGAGAATATTTGCTTGCAAAAAAATAAAAATCTTTATTTCTTAGAAGCACTTCGAATAAACGTCTAAATAAAAACACCCTATAAAACTTATATAAGTGTACAATATGCACATGTATACTATGGAAAAAGAGTGATGACCCTAATCACATCCACTGAGGTCTGGGCTAAGACAAAGGCAAATATCTACTGGCCCTTGAACCGCAGCTGGTTCAGTATAATTCACTTTGATTTAATTTTAATGTTTTGATTTAACTTTAAACGTGAAAGTTCCCCACCACATGACAATTTCATGTAAAATATTTACTTGATTATTTTACCCTGGCCCTACTCGACAAATAGAGTATGGCTCTTAAAATCAATGGAATCTATAAGATACAAATCCTTCTCTCGCTTTAAGGAAAATCACTGCGTTCAAGGTTTTTTTTAATTTTAAATTTTTTATTTTATTTATATCGCTAAATTATTTGACCCCTTATTCCTAGTTCATGTCTATCTCCAGGCCAGTCCACCTCCAGTGCCCTGACTGTTTCATGTAACTGTGACCCCTCTACGATGTATGCTAATTCTGTCCTCTTTCCGAACCTTCAAGATGAGTGTTTGTGTCCCTTGACGTCCGCCACATCATGGAAGACGATAACATGTTGTTTGAGGTGAAAGCTTGTTTTTTGAGCAGTGGAAAACAGCACCAAATTTAGCAGATCTGAAAGTCTGGAGCTTGTCATATAGTCACACAGGAAAATGGAACAATACCTTCAAGTGCCTGAGGAATCTGGGTGTACCCAATGCAAACGCTGCCTGCCAAAGCACCAAACTTGATCTGGAGGGCGTTTGAGGACAAGAGTTTAATGGAACAGAAGCACCAAAATGCAGGTTTCACACGTTTTGAAGTATGTTTATCTATTACCTAACAATAGGTCAAGAGCGGACAAAAGTAAAAAAAATAAATTAAATAGAAATGAGGAATGAGGGCAGTCTTGATGATGAGATAATCGCATAAATGTGTATTTAGCAACGAAATTGCAATATATCATCTACTGTGACTCAGATTTTGAAAACTCTTTCATAAAATGTGATGTATTTCATATTCTGATGATGCTCTCTTTTTTCAGGTAAACAGGTGACCTGATGGCTGCATAAGGAGCTGGCTTTTAATAAAACTATGAGAGAGGTCAACAGAGAATGGCCAGACTGGTTTGAACTGACAAAGTCTACAGTAACTCAGATAACCACTTTGTACAATTGTGATGAGAAGAAAATCATCTCAGAATGCTATTCTGAGATACGAGTTGGCGCTGTTTTGGCAGTATGAGGGGGACCTACAAAATATTAGGCAGGTGGTTTTAATGTTGTGGCTGATCGGTGTATACACAACACAGACTTGAAGAAAAGCAACACTGATAGTGAATGATCCATCACACCCTCTGTTTAATGAATTTGGAAAAAAAAAAAAAAAATGCCATCAGGAAGATATTATAGAGTGTACAGAGCCACTAAGAATATTTTAAAAGAAATTTTATTCCATCATCTATTGTTTCATTGAATAATTGATTTGTGTATTGTTTATTTATTTTATATATATATATATATATATATATATATATATATATATATATATATATATATATATATATATATATATGTATATATATATATATATATATATATATATATATATATATATATATATATAGTTTTAGTATAGGTGTCTCTCATTAAAGATGAAACAAGGCTGTCTACTCTCAGAATAATTTAATTTAATAATTGTAGGAAAAGAGGAGGATCTTACCATCCTATTTGCCACTTCTTTATTTTCGGTTTTTATCAGTCACTTCTTTTCACAGTTCATATACAGGCAACTATGCCAAGCATGGAAAACCCCATACCACATCATGTAGAGAATACATTTCTTTAATCAGACGAGTAGATCTGAGACTTTTTTCTTTTCTTTTTTTAGAAACTTGTGCTACCTGAAACAAAAGAGATTACAAGAAATCATTTGACTCTCTTTCTGGTCAAAGCACTGTCTTAGTAAATGATTCATATCCAGCCTGTGGGCATTACTATGAAACTGGTGCCACCAATGGCTTTGGGACATTATTGTTATAGATCATGTTATACCATAATTTCTGTTGTTTTTATTTATTTATTTATTTTTATTAGAACATTCTCTTTTCAGTTTTGTAGATGCCTAGGCCTGTATATAATCACATTTTCACACATAATACTTATATTCCTAATATTTACATTCTTAGTTTTATTTTACCATGGAGCTGCTAGTTTCTGTTTGAAATATTCAGTGTTTTCATTCGTAGGCCATTGGGAAAAGTGTGACAGCACTGTTTTGGAAAGAGAGGATATTTTCAGTAAGTTACCAAGTAAAGGTTCCTCCATGTTTATAGCTCTGATCATTCATATTAAAGAAATGTGTTATCTCCAGAATGCTTGAGTGTTTATGGGAGGGCAGCTTCTGTGGAATCCTCCAAACATAGCAGAGTCTATATTCTATATTAAAACCTCTTTATTGTTCTGTCATAACTTCCATTCATTATCATTATTCTCACTGCATGTAATGGAAAGCATATTTCTGCTGCAGAATAATGTCCTTATAAGGGTCTGTTTTTAAGTTCCTCCTCATTGTAGCAGGACTGTAGCTACAGCAGAACTTCCAGACACAACATACAGTCAACCATCATCCACTCTGTGAGTGAGTATGTACAGTGTATAGTACCATACTGGTGTATTTCTCAATAACACACCTATTCCAAATTGTTGTGGTACTAGATAGCATTAGTAGCTTTAAAAGTAATGTGTTTATATGTGTTGTTGAGATATTGGTAACAAAATATTTCTTAAATATTTCAAAAGAAATTCGAACACAACAGTGATTCATGGCACAAACTGATGACCTGACATAAGAGCACAAATTTGCCAAAGTAACAGGCTGTTCGTTCACATCCAGCCCATCAGCTTTTATTTTGTGGCCCTCACCATGCCACAACTTATGTGACATGTCAATTGAATTCATATACAGTGATCTCAAAACGTATCTGGTAACATTTGAACACTTTAGTAAAGCAATCAATCCCATTCTATCATTTGTTGCATCATCTCTTTATGAAAAATAAAAAATCTAAATATAACAGATTATATTTTATTCTATTATTTTCTAATTGTCTTTTGAAAATGCTTTGATAGCGTCACACTATCTGGGCCTGAAAAGACCTGAGGTATCTAATAATATTTAGTGAAACACCAAAAATTATTATGTTTTATAACGCAATACATTTTTAGATTCAGACTTAAAGTAAATATCCAAATAGTTTCTGGGGCCACTCTGTACATACAATTTTGGCCTTCTTACATCAGTAGCACTTTCTTTGAAATGTCATTGTTTATCCGTCTATGTAACACAAAACATTTCCCTGAGGAAACACTCTCTGTCTTATGTGACTCCCATTGGACTTTTCCTGACCTTGATCTAACAATTGCTGCAGGAATCCTTCTTTCCACTATACCTGCAGTAATGGCTTCCCATAAAAACAAATCTGTTTGCTTCTGCTTAGAGTTCAGACCTGCTATAGGAAACAACTGCATCTGTGTTAAACAGCTGGACATGTTTGTATCTTGATGCACCTGCTCGTAGTGGACGTGACTGTGAGCATTCAACCTCAACATGAAACCAAATGATTCCACAGTCCTGCACCGAGTCATTGGGTTTCCCATCATTCTCTGGTATGTGGAGGGTCAACCAGGGATGGCTATCACTGTCAAGTTTGAATGAGAAATTAAGATTAGGATCCAATGTAATTATACTGACAGATTTGACTGTTTACAGAGCTTGCTGAAGGTTGTTTATAAAGAAGCTCTGACCATCGGCAGGGTTGGGAGTCTAGCTATCACTTGAGGATATCTGTTGTACGTGTACCACAACACAAACTGAAATGCGATCTGCATCTTGAGCTGTCAAATATGTCTCATGTCCAGACATGATGCAGACTGTTCTGGGAACAGTGGATTTGTTTTCGGGCTTTAAGAAAGCACACTGCAGGTATGCTTGATGACTAGGTTGTCAATATCAATTTAGAGTGAGACTTTGAAACCAAGCGAGAACTGTGAAAATCATGATTGCTCTGATCCAAACCTCAGTGAGCTGCCTAGACAGTGTTTTAAAACATCATAGACACACTCGCAATGCAAAGCCTGTTTCAAAAGGTAGACAGCAACATTATGCTGCCTTCTAAGATACCTTCTTTTGTTCAACTTCTGAGGCAACATTGCATGTATTCTTCATGGAGAAAGCAATCTTAGAATGCATTGCGATAAGCTCAATAAATAAAGACATTTGAGGACTGATTTTTAACAATAACAAATAAACCTTTAAAGACAGACCTACTGGGATTGTAGTTCATTTCGTCATTAAAGATGGTGAGTACACAGTACTATACATTTGTCTTTTTGTCCAATGTTCAAATACGTTTTTTTGCTTCAAATCAAAGCTTGTAATGTTGTGATTCACCTCGGAGCTCGTTGGTTTGGTTCATGGCTTAGAACACTTTAAGTAAGGATTTTATGAAATCCCTATGGAAGAAATTAATGGGGAAAATACATCCGGAACCAAGATGCCTGAAAAAGTGGGCGGGAACTGTTGCTCTCTATACCAAATAAAAATAGTTCAATTTAAATCTACACTATGTAACTTTTGGCCCTCTAGCGGTTATAAAATAAAACTGCATGTGTCTTGTGGAAGAACATTGTTTTGGTTGTGGTTCGGCTCTGCTTCTCTTCGCGGATGAATGTGGTTCGAGGCACCGGTGTACACAAAGATACAGGACATCTTATCAGAGAGAATGGACAAATAAATAATGAAAGAAAGGAAAAGACGGATATTCAAAAATATGTGCCATATCTTATGCTGTAGTTTTGACTTATTGGAAACATTGATGTTTTGAAAGAAATGACGTTACAAAAGTTAGGCAACGTTTGTTGACATTAGACACAATGATTGCTAGTCTGATAAGGTCAAACGTTGTAAAGTTTTTATAACTGCAGGATATTCTGGCCAAATAGACCACGATAGAAAGTAATTTAGAGATTGTCATTGTTACCAACACATCATTTCAAGACTCACATGTCCTTGGCCAGCCAAGGACTAAAGGATTTATTTATATAAATTGTTGCCGTTATAAAGAAAAATGCACACGTGTGCTAGCAAGTGAAAAGTTCTGCACCGATTACAGTATAATTATTGTATTTCACTACACTACACAGCTGTACATAAACCATATCAATAAAATATCTTAACTGTTGAGTGAGAAAAAAGCCATCTCTGGGTCGCTTTTTAATCCTTTAGATCTCGGAGTTGTCGCCACCTCTGAAAAGCCAAGCCGATGTTGATTCGGGTTTTATTATGGACTCTGTCACTTGGGTTTGGGGCTCTGTTCAGGGTTTCTTTGTTTTTACAACTGGTGATTCTCTGGAGGTTTTCCGTTTTGAATGATCCATGGTCAATTTTTCTCATTCGTTGTGACAAACTTTCAGCTACACACGACTCCCACACAATACACGCGCTACAGTAGCCAGAGCTTATTTTCTCTGTATATGGATATGACGTCAACAGGCACGGGCGGATGACGTATGTATGCAATTTCCCGCGAAATCCATCCCGACAGCTCTAAAATATAAATCATTATTTTAGGTTTATCATAGTGTATTTGGGTAAAGACATGGTTTGGAAGATGGATTTTTGTTGCGCTCTCTCATTAATAACATTTTGTTCTTTTTTAACAAAAAAAGTTACATAGTGTAGCTTTAAGTAAGAATGGGCTACTTTAACTAATATGTGTGTGTGTGCTGTTTATTTTTAATGCTTATTAGAGTATCATGTTGTTAGCTTAGCAACATGCTAATGTCAAACTTTGTAGTTGCTGCCTATGAAGAGTGTTTTAAATCATTCACTTATGATGTTCAATTTCGTTTTGAATATGGTGCCTCAGGGGGCGTTCACACTGAATTCATTTTTGCGTGCGTCTGCATTGATTTTCAATTGTTTTTTTCATCTTTGACCGGTGAGGAGCATGATACATGAAGTTTTTAGATGCCGTGTCAAGTCAAAAAGAACTTTTAAAGAACTCCCAAGAAACCTGCGCTCTGTTCTATTGGTTGCACTTCTTCTAGCTTCTTTTAGCACAAGAACGCATTCAATCTTAACAGCCATTTAAAAGGTAACTGCCTGTATTGATGATTTCCTGCAACTGCTAGATCATTGCTAGCAGTTTCAACGACATGGCTTTTATTCTCAGGGAGCTTATTGAATTGAAATAATGTATATTCAAAATTCACTAAAAGTAGCTTTAGATAAAAGCACTGGACAAATGCATTAAATAAATCTTATTTATTTAGCCACAAATGAATTCACATTTTTACTCGTACTTAAAGAATATGCGGTAACACTTTATAATACTGTTCCATCAATTATAGGTAAATATGCAGGAATTAATGCAGGACAAATGAATAGTACTACATTAACACTTTAGTCACTATTATTCACTATTATTGAAACATGATTAACTTATCAGTAATTAACAGCAAATATTTTAGCTGAACAATAATTACTGAATTTTATTTGCCTCTTTGAAAACTATCAACAAACTATGACTAAAACTATGACTTAAAACAACTACTAATTAATTACTCATCACAACATTAACTCCTCAAAGTCTAAAATGTGAACGGTTATATTTTTATTGTTAACATGAAAATATTTTACAATTAATTTTTGTATAATAAATATGTTCATTGGGTGTATTCAAGTCATCTTCATATAAATTGCATTTTTATGTATTTTTAAGTAACTTTGTTATTTATTCTATTATTAACTACTTTCCACAGTTGTTAATAACTGTGACTAAAGTGTTAATGTACTATACCTGTTTACATTTCCTCTTTATTGTAATTATCAATGGAACAGTTTTAAAAAGTGTTACCGAATACTTGTTAAGAGTTAACACCTTAGTCTTAGAAATATCTCATCCCCCTGGGTAAACAGGTTTACAACTACACTCTTGACCTCTCTGTTAAGTAATCTCAGTTAATTTTGCCTGAACGCAGACATCCTGTCAGACACACACACACACACACACACACACACACACACACACACACACACACACACACACACTACTGGCAATCCACTTCAAGAAAAGCAAGACAATGAAAAAGGCCTGTTCAGATACTGACTTCAGTAATCACTCTACAGACTGGAAATAAATAACAGACAAACAACAGTTGCTCAAAACAAACGCATGCTCACCTGCAACACAAATGCACCTGCGCACCGTGCAGCATCCAGTGCTAATGGCCAAGACAACCAGGAAACACTTAGAGAACAAAAAACAAAGATTAAAACAAAGCCAACAGTGACAAACAAAATTTGACACGTCGTAATCAGTTTCAGTCCTAGCCACATCGGTTCCTATCACCAAACGGAGACGGGCCTTTATTTTTCCACTGTTTTCCCATTTTATTCTCTGAAGGAATGTGGCAGGAATGTGCAAACTGCATCCTGTTTTTTCCTTGTTCTTAGTCAGCGGTTTACCTTTAAAGAGCTGTGCTAGCAGAGGACACTTCATCACTACTGAAGAAGGAAAGAGGGATGCTGGAAACCACGAGATGCATTCTTGTAAATGGCCTAGTTGCACAAAATGACATAAACTTCCCAATTTAAATCTGCTCTACATAGAAACTACAAGAAAATATAATCAAAATGTTAAAAATAGGAGAAGTGGGTAATTTCTGTGCCATTTACGTAACTAAACAGAGGTGCAAAAATCAACCCTGTCTCCTGAAGTCCTCTACAAAATGGCAGAATTGTAAGAAATCGCATGAGTTGGTTCATACAAAAATGTACACATACAAAAGACTTTTACTCCCATAGAAAAAAAAATAAGAAAAACAAATGTTTTATTAAGTTTAACCCCTAACCCAAGTACAAACCTTATCATAAAGTCTAACCCCTTACCCAATCTACACCTAACCATGATTTTAATAGGAAAATAACTTGTGTAGAAAGCACCAAGGTTTGGAACGATATGAGGAAAGCGTATTACAGGTTATTGACACACAACAGTCATTTATATTGCATAAATAAATATGGAATGAGTAACCAAGTATGTTCATAGCCATTTAATTTCTTAAAATAAAGTGTTGGATAAGAGGCTAGCTAAAATGTTATGCCTGTATTGAATCAACTTGAAATTCTGTTTATTGCAATTGGTTGGTCTCTATGGGAATAAAAGTCATAACAATGTCTTACGAGTCATTGTGAGTTGTCATGAGACTATGTTGTTTTCAAACAGGTTTCCCGAACACTCCCCCCATCTGCCAATTTGTCTGCCATTGGAACAATATTTATAGCGCCAGCACACTCACGGAGAAGTGCTACTTTGTTCTTCTCCAAAAAAAGTTCGGAACAGCTCAGCAATGGCATACTGTTTGCAAACATTCAGATACCCTCCACGCTGTAGGGGGAGGCGTTTAGAGGAACAATTAAATATGAGGACGTTTAAGACTACATGCAAACCATAAACTAATTTGACATTAAAATCAATGACTTCATGCCTCATTCTATAAGTAGAATTCACACGAGATCAGTAAAAGAAGCTGTTTAACTACTCAATGAAGATTTAAAGTAATATATATGCAGTAAAATAATATGTAATTTGTCATGTTTACATACTAAATGAATTATGCTAATGCACTAACACGCTATACCCATGTATAGGGTGTTGGCGCATTAGCATCATTAATGTAGTAACATGCCATAATATGCGCCGATTACACAATGTTATTGTAATTTGTGATGACACTGATACTGCTGCAAAGATGGGTGTATAAAAGAGTGTTAATGGGTAGAATACAGACAAAAGAATGATGATTAGAGGCATGTCTTACTTTTTGGCTTTTTGACAGACGGCACATGAGTGAAACAGCTTATCAAACAACAGAGTAAATGGGCACTTAAGAATATTTGAGTAGATTTGATTTCAATTTAGACTTATTCAACAAAAAAATCGCATGACATGTTCTAGGAAAATGTCTCTACTCGAACTATCGTACAGATGTATGTTAATTTGCACCAGCTCACTATTAACTCTAAACACTGAACGGGAATTAGCTGTTGGCCTCAAAGTAGGTGAAGCTGTTCAGCAGCCGGTACTAATTTTTCCTAAAAGTTCACCTTGACGATCTGTAATGAACCACTGAAACGAACTCAAAAACCCCTTAGTGTTGGCCAGATTTAGTTATAAATGACATCACACCCGTTTGTTCTTTGCTTTCATATGAAGTGTGCTGGGGTCTTTCAGAGCCACAGAGCCACAAAAGTGACACTTTTCGGCAGAGTCAACATACAAATGGCTTCCCTATAGTTGACTGCATATTAATCTGGGATAAGAGAAAGTATGTGAACATCCAAAAAAAATTCACACTTAATTTAAAAAAATACTTACTTAAGCTGAAGACAAGTTTGTAACTTTACTTCTTAGAAACCAAGTAAGGAACTTAAACCTGTTCACCTACTTCTGTAGAAATTTTACATAAGCCGAATTCTATAGATCGGCCCACATGGTATGTCTTTCCAGTTAAATTAAGGGATATTTGAACTATGCTTCAGAATCTCTAAACAGTATGTATTGAGTAAACATTTGGGCAGTTGGAATGAGGTGGTAGACAAAAACACTGCACATCTGAGCAAGATAAAATACCATCCAAGACGACTGCCACACACTGCTTGAAAAGAAATGACACATGATTTTAGGCAAACTCACATGACTAACTTCTTTCATGGCTTTTGATTAGTACCATCACCTATTTGGATGCACGTGTGGAATTCTTGATTGCCAGTAGTTTAAAAAAAAAGAAAAGAAAAAAAAGAAGAAAAATAGAGATATTTTATAAAAAAAAATAAGTTGAATTTATAAGAAATGAGATGTCAATTATGTATACATAAGCACTGTTTGTTTCCACCTGATAAATAGTGCACAAAGCGAAGTCATATTTTATAAATTGTTGATTGGTCAGTAGAGCGTTGCAGTTATGCTGAAACACACAATATAGTTACAACAATGCAGTGAATCATCTGTTCACCTAGTAACTGTGTATTTCACTGCGCAGCACCCATAGAGACCAACTATTATCTTTAGTTTGCATGTCAGGGACTATACCTTCTAGCGGAGGATGGCATTTAATAAATGTGCTTAAATATGTTAGAACCTTTAGCAATATTGTAAATTTAGTTAAGTATTCTTTTTTAAATGTGTAATTGCATAGTAAAATATGATATTTGTTTGTACAGTGTAGTGAATTGTGTAATGAGCAGTTGGACTTACAGTATATTGTGGAGTTCTGTTTGACATTTAACAATGAGTGCAAAGTTGAAAGTTTTATCTGCATATGATCAAATGAACATGCTTCAACTAAATTCAAGAATCATTTGTTTGTGATATAATAATATATAATTTATTTGAGAATAGATGTACAGATCAATTATACTAAATACATTTAATTATAAATTAAATAAATAAACAAATTGACTGCTGGACGTAAACAATTCAAGTTTAAACATTCAAGTATCTGTGAAAAAGAGCACAGAGTCTTAAAGTCTTAAATAGTCCTTCTCTTAATATGAAGAAAAAAGAAGACAGGTTCGGCATAAATAAATATGAAAATAGTAGTCAAAACGCTACATATAAATAAGCATAATATACAGTACATAAATAGCCAGTTATAACAAGAATTCATTGAGGGTATTTTGAGGCTGTAATGTGAAGTTTACAGTGCAGTACAGTCTTTTATATAATGGACAATTACTCAGCAGCCTGTTTGTACTTTAGGAAAAACAATAACAGCAGTTTTGGCAGGCTTTGAGCTATTGAACCTACTGGCATTCTGAACAATAAAAACACAGAACAGAAAGCATGCAATAAATACTTCCACCTTCACTGAAGGAAAAAAAAAAAAGAGTTGTACAAAGAAAACAGATAAACATTCCTAAGGGCTACGGCTTTTCTTTCTTTTCTCGAACATTCAGATACTTTCTTGAGCCATTGATAATAGAAGCTGCAAAGCAGAGAAACATATATAAAAGAAATCAAATATAATATATATATATATATATATATATATATATATATATATATATATATATATATATATATATTAATGAAGCTCTGATACAGAGAAAATGTCATATAAAAACAATAAGTCAAAGTAAAGATGTTACACATGAAAACATGCTTTCTGCCATTAATAGAACAGTTCAGTGTCAAAAATAAAGACTATATTGTAAAATTTTTCTTTTCAAGAAGGAACTATTTCATTGTTAAAGGTGAAGGGAATTGTACCAAATGAAATGGCATAAATAATGGTTGAACAACCCTTGTCTTCCACTGGTTGTACCAATGTTGCTTTGTCGGCCTGGTCGGCATGTTCCAAAAAAAAAAAAGCACGCACACACACACACACACACACAAAAAAAGGCACAGGAGGAAATATTTTAACGTAAAAAAAAATTCCAACCTTCATCTTATAAGCAACCAACCATAACTTCCTGTAAATCTTCTCAAATGGTTTTAGCATTGTGGCTGGCTGCAGTATATTCATGTAGACTACCACTTCAAATTTCACCTTAGTCCTTTTGAAATGTCACAACTTCGCTCATGTAGATGATTATCTGTTCTTATTTTCACCAAATAAATCAAGGTGTCTTTGTCCTCAGCTGAAGTATTTCTGTCGTGAATTCTGAGATACCTCCGCTAGGGTTGTGTCTGCTTCCTATGAGGCAGATCCCAAATGAATCCTCTTCATCCAGGATTTGTTTTGTTCAGATGCTCGTGAGTACATCAAACCCATCTCTCTCTAACTAATCAAGAGATTCATAGTTCTGGATTTCTTTTTGGGCGACACAGATTGTGAAGCTGTCATGAGGTTTTCCTTTACTGCCTTCCTGCAAATGGAAATGACATGTTTTTTAGCCCCAAAGCAGGATATTTCATTCATATGAGCAATATGCTAAGCATGCTAATATTGATGAGTGATGGTAAATGTTTTGTTACCTGAGAGAAATGAGTAGGTGATCACTAGCTTTGTCCTTGTTGTTTGACTGGTTATTAAGTTGGGTCACAATCACCATATCTGGGTATTCAGAGCTGTAAAGACAAATAGAGAAAAAGGTTACATACTGAATTCACCAGAAAACCATTTGGTCAATTCTCAAATGCCAATCAAAAGTTTGTACACACTTGACTTTTGCTCATGAGTTTACAAACTTTTTGATCTTAAGGTTTTATCCTTATATACTTTTTTAAAAGCAATTGTGCCTATGTATAAGTACGGATGCAAAAATAATATCTGATTTGCTTAATATTCAGTGACTTGCTCTTAAAAACCCAAAGGCGAACAAACAAATGGATCCTGTTCTCATGAAAATTACATGATTGTGGCGATAT
Organism: Myxocyprinus asiaticus; assembly: GCF_019703515.2. NCBI lineage: Eukaryota > Metazoa > Chordata > Actinopteri > Cypriniformes > Catostomidae > Myxocyprinus > Myxocyprinus asiaticus. The sequence continues at coordinate 39,497,151 of NC_059373.1, forward strand.
TTTTGCAAAATGTTATTATGTGGTTCTTTACATGTATCGCAGCAGTTCCGAGATTAAATGTCCACTGTGTGGCACTAAAAGCGAGTTAAATGTTCTCCCAAACAAATGAGGTTTAAGGTTAATGCTCTATCGAGTTTTAAATCAACAAAACCGACCACTCTAACCTAAACATTAAACTTAATCGATAGCGTCATGAAAAACAAATGTGAGATGAAAAATGCAATTTCTGAAGCAACCATGGCGATTTGTAGTGCTTCACGTGGCTCACTTGTCAACTTGCATGCTCTTCAGGACTCATACCCCAGTCCTTTGCATTGCAAGTGCAACACTCTATCAGTTGAGCTACTGTGCAACTTGATAACACTTAAAAACTTTTGTAAATGTAGTTAGTATGTAACGCAAATGTTAAAATGTTTCGCCTTACAAATCATATGCTACAGTAAAAAGTGTTTAGATGTCATAAGACAGCATTGTGTGAGGAAGAGAGCAAAATCATTTAGCAAAAATGTAGGTAAAAGGAATAGTTCACCCAAAAATACAAATTCTCTCATTATTCACTTACCCTGGTGTCATCCCATATGTGCATGACTGTCTTTCTTCAGCAGAACACAAATTTAAGATTTTTAGAAAAATATTGAAGGTCTGTAGATCCTTATAATGTAAGTGAATGGGTGCCATCAGACTGCTGGCTATTTGACAGTCCAGAAGTCAAATTTAGGCAGCATAAAATTAATCCACACGACTCCAGTGGATCAGTTAATGTCTTCTGAAGCAAATCGATAGGTTGGTGTAAGAAACAAATCGATAATTAAAATGTTATTAACTTTAAAAAATCACTTCCTGCCAGCAGTCAATGCATCAGTGACATAAGCGCTATGGCGCATTCACGCAAGAAGTCGGAAGCATGCGCTTTGTACACAACAAAGGGATGAACGTCACGCAAGAGTTAGTTCATTTCAAACAGCATCTCAGCGCTGGCCGGAAGCAACGATTTAAAGTTAAAAACGTTTTAATTATCAATTTGTTTCTTACACCAACCTATCGATTTTCTTCAGAAGACATTAATTGGTTGACTGGAGTCATGTGGAATACTTTTATGCTGCCTAAATATGACTTTTGGACTGTCAAAGTGCTGGCACCCGTTTACTTACATTATATGGACCTACAGCGTTTCAACATTTTTCTAAAAATCTTAATTTGTGTTCTGCTGAAGAAAGACAGTCAAACACATCTGGGATTGCATTAGGGTGAGTAAATGATTAGAGAATTAAATTTTTGGGTGAACTATTCCTTTAAAATATCTCTCCCACGCAATCCAGGAATTCAAACACAGACAGGAGCTTACGATGACCTTGAGCAACCACACGAATTTACAATACATCATCTTTTGATGAAATGAAACTTATCCAGAAATAGTTGCCCTTTGATTTGGGGACCCTGTATAACTGTCTCATTTCCTTAGATGAAGGTCCCTTATCTTCTCCCTTATACTCCCAGCATATCAAAGCTTCCTAAAAACTCCTACACAACCTGCCTTGATCTACGCATGGCTGCCTGTGGCATCTGCGACAGACAAAATGACACGTATGTGTTTTATTTCATTTTCAGGGTGGGGCAGGAAGGTGCAGATCTGAGCGTTTGAGCTCACCTGTTATAGCAGAAAGTGAAGCAGGTACGGTCGGCCAGGATCGCACATTCACAACGGCCAGTCGAACGCCGACGACGGGACAGAGGACTTCCGAGACCATAGGGGGTGATTTTACTGTTGGGAGATGAAGAGGAAAGAGTTAACCAAAACTGTGGTATAACAACTGCCTTCAAACAGTGTGTTATTGATATTAAACTGAGACTACAGTTTTTGGGGATTTAATTGAGGATCTAATTCCACATTGGGTCCAATCAGATTTTTAGGTGTTGCAATCAAAAGGAAGGCTTATGTGAATTCAGGTAAATTGGACCACTTTTTGACAGTCATTTTTAATGGCAAAAAGGGGCTGAATTTACCTGATTTCACCCTCTATTTTCTTAGATGTACTCACCTTGGTGTGTTGACCCAAATGATGTCTAGATGACAGAAATAGATGCACTCCTTGTCCAACCAGCTGCTACAGGAGCAGCGCTTGGTACGAACCCGCTTTAGAACAGGTGGATCGCTGGATGCTTCGGAAAGTGGATATCCGAACCCTAAAATTATAGAAACGTACAGAAGTTATGATGAAGGGTGTCCACAATGACTATTTTCAATAGCTTTATACACCGTTTAAAGTCATAGCCTGCCATTGCTACCTTAAGGAGCTATTTTTACTTGATCAAACCCTTAAAATTAGTTTTGTTGGTGTAATCTAATGTATTCAGGTTGATTTAGAGATGTTAAATAATATTTTTGGGCTGAATAAAACCAGTCAATTTGTTGTGATTACCACATGAAGCAATTTTTTTTTTATCTTTTATTAACTTTTTTCATTTTTATCTGATCTACAGTATGAGTCATACACTATGACTAGCTATTTAAACACTTGTCTCCTTGTCAATATTACAGATGCGTCGGTGCAAGCAATCAATAGCAATTGCACACTGTAAAAATGTTTTGTCAGGTAGCCTACGATGTGATTCAAATAGTAACAGCTAAATTAACTGGTTTTATTCAACTTTAAAATAAATGACTGCACCAACCTGACTACATCAATGTAAATTTTTAGGGTCATTTTAGAAACTAAATCTTAAGGTAAAATCTTCGCCTTTCGACTGTAAAAAGAGGTAATCTCCAATTGTTATTTATATGCCATAGTGTAATAACCTGCAGCACCTATTAATGCTGGTACTGAGACATAGCAATTCTCTTTGTATGATGTCCAAAAGTGGATCACAGGGTACAACCGTACAAGAGTACAAGTACATCATTAAATTTAGATCCTTAAACATGTAGCACAAAATACAGAATTCAATGTAATCAAAGTTAATTGTAATTCTTTGCACACTATAAGCTCATAAGGACAGAAAAAGTGCTATTTGCTGAAAATTCATAGATTTAAACTATTTATCCATATGTATCTATAAAGCACATTGCCTACTGAATCCCACATAATAGGACAGAACACATTTTTAAAAATTACATTTGTCATTTTTAAACCAATAACTATCATTGTAATTGACTTACCTTGCTGCAGCATGCACAGTGTAGCAGAAATAAACAGAGACGTCCGCAGTGAGAAAGACATCATAGTATCTCAAAAGTTTAACAAGCCTGTTAAATCCACAAGAGGTGAGTGATGGTGTACACAGTTAGTGCAAGCAGTCCACAACGCTCTATACAGGTGCTTGTGTTCACCTCAACCTGCCCGCCTTCCATTTATGCTCCCAAACGCTCCGCCCCATTCCACCAGTGTGTGTGAAGCAGCATTGTTAAACAACAGACCCTCCCACTGCATCCTGAAATTCCCTGACATTCCTGTGTCCTCACTGGTTCAAGTGGGGGAAAAGACAAGACAGACACAGATCAGGGAGTGATGTCAGTAACTCTCCTTGGATCAGTAAGTGTCACAAAAAAACAGGAAACTTTTTTTTTTCCCCATAGGAGAGTCTGCATGCTGCCATCATCAGAGACAGTGTGTAATGGCATGTTTTGCATGTGTCCAGGGTTACATTCCACATTCATGCAGAATAAATGCCAGATACCACTGAAGGAAAAAGCAGGACTGATATGATATCCACTAAAATCCAGCGACTACAGATTATAGATATTGCATGAGTCATGTTATCTATAGTGATACATTTTATTTGCAATGTTATAAAATTGGAAAACATGTCAGTGCAACAATACTCAGAAACATTGTCCATTCTATTCAAACAATGAGAGATATTGTATAAGATATATTCAAATAGTAGAACAAAACATTTCCCAAAAAGTAATGTTATTCCCAACCCGTTTGATAAAAACAATTAAATTAAAAAAATGAAATGAAATATCTATAATATCTATAGATACATCATGTGTATTTTCTGGGGTGTGTTAGAATTTTGTCTTTTTTTTTATTGTCAGAAAAAGCACATGTCATCCAAGACACCATAATAAATGAGAAATTATTTAAACTGAAAGAACAAAAAGAGAACAGAGAGAACTGAGAACAAAAAGAGCCTATCTCACATTCATCTCATGTACATTTTCATTATAGATCTCAGAAAAGTTTTGACATGAAACCGAAATCTGCAATTAATAGTCATCGATTTCGGTGAAAACAATTGTTTTGTTTTTTTTCAAAAGGTTATATTAATAACTAATAAGTACAATTACAAATGCATTATAAATCATTGTTATAAATTTATAATAACATGAATAAAAGGGGTGAATTTCATGCAATGTTTGGCCAAATTGTGAGCATTTTAACTTGCATGTTATAAATGCTTAATAAATACACATAAAATATAACATAAAATGCCATAATAAATTATTTTTGTCACAATGGCTGCATTGTGAAAAAATAATTTATTATGGCATTTTATGTTATGTTTTATGTGTATTTATTAAGCATTTATAACATGCAAGTTAAAATGCTCACAAATAGACTATTATAGTGAGATTAAAAGGAGAGATTTTGTCATTTTGTGTTTATATTCATTAATATAATGTCTTGAATCACTTGTGTTGTCACTTGTCACGTTGACTTTTAAAGAATGATTTTAACTAGTCCTAGTTACCTAATGTCCTCTGCAAAAACATCTCTCAGCTCTTCATGATCATTCACAGCATATATCATATAATAAAGCCTGATGACCATTATACCATACTCAACTTTATGCACATACAGTAGTTTACTAATGGTGAATAAGTGTTATTAAGCATTTATAACAGGTACAATAACTCACAATATTGCATGAATGTCACCCTTTTTATGTACATTGTTATAACTGCTTATCAATGATTTATAATGTAGTTGTAAATGTGTTATTAGGCATTGATGATCCCCTTTACAAACCCTTAACAAAGGGAACATTAATATAAAATGTTGCAGTGATTTCAATATTAATTCGAACATTTCTTAAAAAATTCTGGAAGACAAAATTTTCTGAGCTATGCAATACACATTACAGCATTATTCATTACTATGTGTCAACTTTTTCAATTGTGTTCAATTTGTTTTGCCCCTAAAGAATTTTTTGGAGAAAATTTAGAGACAAAGTTTATCCTTAAATATAAAATATCTGAGGATTCCATTAAGTTACCTGAGCTAGAAAAGTGCAACCTCTGAACAATGAACATTTCCTCTGTGAAATGATTTTGCAATTTGCCTGGAGTTTATTTTTTTTATTTTTTTATTTTTTTCTGATAAAAACTTATGTACACATCTTATACAGTACTAGCTCTTTATAATGTAACTTTTCCCTGTCATTGAATTTGAACTTATTGTTATTTATTTAGGGTTATAGAAGGTAATCCAATATATCTGACCACTGTATTAGGGAAATTAGATAACATTCAAAAAAGTCATGCAAATTAGATATGTAACCCCATCAGTTGAGGTCATGACAGCATCATCTTTGCCAAATGGCTTTGATAACATCTTATCAGTGTACTGGGCAATTGCCAGTTATTCAATATGCACAGGTCAAATAAGACTTTTTAATGGCAGATTGGAATATATATATATATATATATATATATATATATATATATATATATATATATATATATATATATACATACATATATATATATATATATATATACATACATATATATATATATATATATATATATAACAATAAAATATGTATATATGCATAATTTTTTATTTATTTATTGCAGTGAAAGAAAAGTGTTTTACTCACGCAGATGTAATTTTCTTTGAATTTAAATATATTTAATATATATATATATATATATATTTATTCCATAGGCACAAATAACACTTGGTGCAAATATGGATACTTAGATACAGTGCGACAAAAAACATTCAAAACATGTGCACTTTTCATCACAAAAATGTGTTAGGTTTGTAAATGACAAAACAATAGATTCAGTGTTCAAAATGAAGACAAAAGGCATACTGACACTTTGGTTGTCAAATATATATAAAAGTCCCTTTTTCAGAACACTGTATTTTAAAGATAATTATGTAAACATCCAAATAACTTTACAGATCTTTATTGTAAAGTGTTTAAACAATGTTTTCCATGCTTGTTCAGTGAACCATAAACAATTAATGAACATGCACCAGTGCAACGGTCGTTAAGACACTAACAGCTTACAGACGGTAGGCAATTAAGGTCACAGTTATAAAAACTTAGGACACTAAAGAGACCTTTCTATTGACACCAAAAGAAAGATGCCCAGGGTCCCTGCTCATCTGCGTTAACGTGCCTTAGGCATGCTGCATGGAGGCATGAGGACTGCAGATGTGTCCAGGGCAATAAAGTGCAATGTCCGTACTAAGACAGCACTACAGGGAGACAGGAAGGACAGCTGATCGTCCTCGCAGTGGCAGACCACGTGTAACAACACCTGCACAGGATCGGTACATCCGAATATCACACCTGCGGGATAGGTACAGGATGGTGGCAACAACAACTGCCTGATTTACACCAGGAGCGCACAATCCCTCCATCAGTGCTCAGACTGTCCGCAATAGGCTGAGAGAGGCTGGACTGAGGGCTTGTAGGCCTGTTGTAAGGCAGATCCTTACCAGACATCACCGGCAACAACATCGCCTATGGGCACAAACCCACCTTCGCTGGACCAGAAAGGACTGGCAAAAAGTGCTCTTCACTGACGAGTTGTGGTTTTGTCTCACCAGGGGTGATGGTCGTCTCTCGTGTTTATCGTCGAAGGAATGAGCGTTACACTGAGGCCTGTACTCTGGAGCGAAACGGTGTGGGGCGGTGTGTCACAGCATCATCATACTGAGCTTGTTGTCATTGCAGGCAGTCTCAGCGTTGTGCGTTACAGGGAAGTCATCCTCCTCCCTCATGTGGTACCCTTCCTGCAGGCTCATCCTGACATGACCCTCCAGCATGACAATGCCACCAGCCATACTGCTCGTTCTGTGCATGATTTCCTGCAAGACTGGAATGTCAGTGTTCTGTCATGGCCAGCGAAGAGCCCGGATCTCAGTCTCATTAAGCATGTCTGGGACCTGTTGGATCGGCGGGTGTGTGCTAGGGCCATTCCCCCCAGAAATGTCCGGGAACTTGCAAGTGCCTTGGTGGAAGAGTGGTGTAACATCTCACAGCAAGAACTGGAAAATCTGGTGCAGTCCATGAGGAGGAGATGCACTGCAATACTTAATGCAGCTGGTGGCCACACCAGATACTGACTGTTACTTCTGAACGAAACAAATGACAAAAAATTAAATAAAAAAATGCATAAAGAGTAAATAAAAACAATTTAATTTAAATGAAATGCACAGCAACAACATTTTTCTCTGATGAACTGGAAAAAAATTAACTATTAGGAGTCACTGCAGGGGGGCAGGAAATGCCTGAGTGATGTCACAATCCAGCAAACAATGGCATTACAGAGACTATTTGTCCTGTTGAAAGTGTGGGGATCAAAAACATAAAACAATAATTAAAGTAAATATTTGTTCGATCGCCCAGCATGAGTGGACATAAAAATTCTGACCTATATTCCCATATCATTTAACAATCCCATATTCCCTAATGACAAGATAGAAAATAATTCCATACCTGTGAAATATATTATCTCAGCCAATAGGCTCAGTAATATGGCTTTTTTTTTTTTTTTTTTTTTTTGAGAAAGATAATAATTCTTGACAGTAATTTAATCATTACTCAGAACACTGGCATGACATTTCAGTCTCTCTCTCTCTCTCTCTCTCTCTCTCTCTCTCTCAGTTTCTACAGTCACAATCTAAAAATGCACCCTGATCCATTTCCTCCTGCTCTCAGCCCGGAGTCTCGCTGCAGGAATGTGCTGCTGTGTGGTGACAAACACAAAACAACTGAATGCGTCTGTGGAATTCCTCTAAGGAATGCTCTGTTCCACTGCACTTTGAGACCTTATATGCTCCATTAGACTCAATGACCAAAAGTGGTCACTGGAACAGACAAACTGCAATAGGCAGGAGATGAATGGAAAGAGAAAGGGGTAGGGAACAACACAGATGACATGCAAAATTTGTTGAATGATGTTATAGGGATAATGATGCCATTATAGAAAGTTGGCCATGAAATAGTGAAACCTGATTTTGCACATAAAACCATTTAAGATAACAGTTAGTCAACAAAATACAGTATAACACATTAAGACAAAGAGGCTAAATGTACTCTTAAAAATAAAGCAAAACAATTAATATATTGTAATGTCTCAGATGCACAGGTAGATGTCTAAACCTGCTGGGCATTACTGCCTGCTGCACCTCTGCAGGTGCCTTGATTTGTCCAGCTATGGGGTCATTAGCCGGGAGCCACCTTTCACGGATGTTTCGCCCCATTAATTCCAGAAAATCTCCTGGTGGTAAGGAAGATGGTCAGGAGTGCATTCAGAAAGTATTCAGACCCATTCATTGTTTTCACATTTTGTTATGTTGCAGCCTTATGGTAAAAAGCTTAATATATATATATATATATATATATATATATATATATATATATTTTTTTTTTTTTTTTTTTAAACATCAATCTACACTCTATACCCCATAATGACAAAGCAAAAACCAGATTTTTTATAACTTTGCAAATGTATTAAAAAGAAAAAAACTGAAATATCACATTGACATAAGTATTCAGACCCTTTTCCATGACACTTGAAATTTAGCTCAGGTGCATCCCATTTCTCTGGATCATCTTTGAGATGATTCTACACTTTGATTGGAGTCCACCTGTCACAAATTCAATTAATTAGACATTATTTGGAAAGGCACACACCTGTCTATATAAGGTCTCACAGCTGAAAATGCATATCAGAGCAAAAACCAAGCCATGAGGTCAAATGAACTGCCTGCAGAGCTCAGAGACAGGATTGTGTTGATGCACAGATCTGGGGAAGGCTACAAACATTTTTTGGCTGCATTGAAGGTTCCCAAGAGCACAGTGGCCTCCATAATTCTTAAATGGAAGAAGTTTGGAACAACCAGGACTCTTCCTAGAACTGGCCACTCGGCCAAACTGAGCAATTGGGGGAGAAGGGCCTTGGTAAGAGAGTTAACCAAGAACCCAATGGTCACTCTGGTTGAGCTCCAGAGATCATGTGTGGAGATGGGAGAAACTTGCAGAAGGACAACCATCACTGCAACACCCTACAGATCTGGGCTTTATGGCAGAGTGTCCAGACGGAAGCCTCTCCTCAGTGCAAGACACAAAAAAGCACCTAAAGGACTCTCAGACTGTGAGAAACAAGACTCTCTGGTCTGATGAAATGAAGACTGAACTGTTTGGCCTCAATTCCAAGCATCATGTCTGGAGGAAACCAGGCACCGCTCATCACCTGCGCAATACCATCCCAACGGTGACGCATGGTGGTGGTAGCATCATGCTTTAGGGGTGTTTTCAGCAGCAGGGACTGGTCAGGGTTGAAGGAAAGCTAAACGCAGCAAAATACAGAGATATCCTTAATGAAAACCTGGTCCAGAGCACTCAGGACCTCACACTGGGCTGAAGGCTCACATTCCAACAGGACAATGACCCTAAGCACACAGCCAAGGCAGTGGAAAAGTGACTTAAGGCTGTCCAACCTGACAGAGCTTGAGAAGATCTGCAGAGAAAAATGGCAGAAAATCCCAAAATCCAGGTGTGAAAAGCTTGTCGCATCATACCCAAAAAGGTGCTTCACCTAAGTACTGAGTTAAGGGTCTGAATACTTATGTCAATATGATATTTCACTTTTTTCTGAAATTTAAAAGTTATGAAAAATCTGGTTTTTGCTTTGTTATTATGGGGTATGGAGCGTAGACTGATGTGAAAAAATACATAATTTAAAGCATTTTAGCATAAGGCTGCAACATAACAAAATGTGAAAAAAAATTAATGGGTCTGAATACTATCTGAATGCACTGTATATATATATATATACTGTGTATATATGGGTGTTTCTTCAACTTGTTGCACTTTTAATAATGTGAACTTCTCGAAAGTTTCTTCTTAGAAATGTTTCACACTCTCACTAGTTTATTTGTCTAGTAACAATGTCCAACAGTGACTGTACATCACAGGAGAATTATGTTATTAGTTATATTGTTATTTTCTCTGAAAGTATTGGACATTCCCCATCCTAAATACACCCAAATAAATAATATTTTGGCAAAATTACAGCTTGATTGCAAATGACGGGCAATTAAAATATATGGCTCACGTGATATTTATCTTGATTTTTCTTGATTTTTTTAAACAATACTTTTCTCAGATTTAATCTTAAGCATGCTCTTAACTGACACTTTTGCTGGCTTGGTAAACAAGTACACTTTAAAAAAATGTAATATTTTATAGTGGCAAAATTGCTTGGTGTGGTGGAAAAAACGTCATGGTTACTGTTGTAACCTCCGTTCCCTGATGGAGGGAACAAGATGTTGGTGTCGATGTAGTGACACTAGGGGTCACTCTTGGGAGCCCGGGACACCTCTGGTCTTTGATAAAAGGCCAATGAAAATTGGCGAGTGGTATTTGCATGCCACTCCCCCGGACATACGGGTATAAAAGGAGCTGGTATGCAACCACTCATTCAGGTTTTATGCTGAGGAGCCGATATAAGGTCCGGCCATTTCAGCGGGTAGTTCAGTGTTGTGGCAGGAGGGACACAACGTCTTGTTCCCTCCATCAGGGAACGGAGGTTACACCAGTAACCATGACGTTCCCTATCTGTCACTCACTCAACCTTGGTGTCGATGTAGTGACACTAGGGGTCCCTATACAAAACGCCACAAGGCTGAACTGTGTTACGTGAACTGGCGGTGTGTGGTGGGCAGACTTGCTGTGTGCCTCATAGCCAGCACACCAGGTCGACACGTAACCTCCCCCGGCACAGTTATGAGTGTCGAACGGCCCTTTTTGGGGACAAGTCGACTACCCAAAGATAGAGACAGGCTTAACCCAGTCGTGGCCTCTTTTCCCTTTCTCTTTTTCCACTCCCTAAAAAAGAAGAGGGACTATCCGACTGGGCTGCCAGGTCTAGTCGGGGGGTGTCCCTCCGAAGGGGAAGACACCGCGGAGACCACACCTTGCCCAAAGAGAGGGGGGGATATTTAAGTGGAAGAATACGTCACATGGTCTTTCCAACCATGTGGAGAGCCTTCAAGGTAGATCCTGCCCAATGGGGGAGGAGTTACTACAAACATGGAGACTGGGGCAGAGGGGCTCTGCCCATGGAAGACGCAGTTTGCCAGCAGGGAAACGAACTAGCGGGAGATATAGATCGCATGGGGTTAGCCTTACAGGGAACCGCCACATGCGGAGCACCTAACCCAGAACAGGGCTCTTAGCACATGTACTGGGCCGGCAGTGAGTCTCTCCGAAAACTCGACTGCCACAGGGCTTGGAGGAAGTCAACCAGGGAACAAAGTTTGTGAACACTACTGGAAATTAATGGCGCACATCTTCAACTCCAAGGGAGGTAGGAGGCGCTATGTGCAAGCGATACACCCGGCCAGCTATCCCAGGCTTATCCGCTTGTGTTGCTTGCCACTACCTGGGACGAAACCGGTTCCACCCGGAGGTTGTAGAACCTTGCACAGGTGTTGGGTGTTGCCCAGCCCGCTGCTCTGCAAGTGTCTGTTAGAGAGGCACCCCTGGCCAGGGCCCAGGGAGCCGTTACACCCCTGGTAGAATGGGCTGGTAGCCCTACCGGGGGCGGCATGTCCTAGGCAACATATCCCATAGTTATGGCATCAATGAGCCAGTGGGTGATCCTCTGCTTGGAGACAGCACTTCCTTTCCGCTGTGCACCAAAGCAGACAAAGAGCTGCTCAGAGATTCTAAAGCTCTGCGTGTGATCCAAATAGATGCGTAAAGCGCGCACCAGACACAGCGATGACAGGGCTGGGTCTGCCTCCTCCTGGGGCAGCGCTTGCAGGTTCAGCACCTAGTCCATAAAGGGGTGGTGGGAACCTTGGGCACATAGCCCGGTCAGGGTCTCAGGATCACGTGAGAGTAACCTGGACCGAACTCCAGGCACGTTTCGCTACCCTCTTGATGGAAGTGAGCGCAGTCAGGAGGGCAGTCTTCAAGGGTCTGTGCAAGCAGGCTCACTGGAGGAAATGCATATTTGCGAATGCCAGGGGGCCAGCTGTGTGCCAACGTGTCTATGCCAAGGGGGCCTCGGTCAGGGCGTACCAGAGCGGGCAGTGGGGAGGATTCTTGGTAGGTGAACAGGTGCACCTTCGTAAAGACGCGAGGAGACAGGGACAGGCCAAAAGGGAGGACTTTGTACTGAGAAGCCTGACCCTCGAACGTGAACTGCAGGAAGGGTCTGTGTCGAGGAAGGATCGAGGCGTGGAAGTATGCATCCTTCATGTCTACCGCCGCAAACCAATCTTGATGCCAGATGCTCACCAGAATGCGTTTTTGCGTCAGCATCTTGAACGGGAGTCTTTGTAAAGCCTAGTTCAGAACTCACAGGTCCAAGATTGGCCTCAACCCACCGCCTTTTTTCGGTACGATGAAGTAGGGGCTGAAAAACCCCTTCTTCATCTCGGCTGGAGGGACAGGTTCTATCGCGCTGTGGCAGCGGGGGCGTGGTCAAGCATCTCTCCGGAGAGAGAAAGCGGTAAGGGCGCTTACACCTGAGCTAAATTATGTCTAACACCTGTCTCTAATTTCAGTGAGCACGGGGAGAGCGGCATAAAGAGAGCGACACAACACTCAGTCGAGAGAGAGACTGGATATGACAGAGCCGAGCCAGAGCAACGATTCCCTAGTAGTGAGTTTATTTGTAGAAACAGTGTGTGTTAGGGTTTAGACAGCGTATAAAGGTAACTGTAAAGTGGTGTCGAGGAAGAGGGGAAATAAAGCTTCACCTGAAGAAGGAAAACTGCTTCTTGCGTCATCTTTTACACTGGTGCCGAAACCCGGGATTGAAGTTTGGGTCGAAGATGGATGGAGGTTGTCCCGTAGAGTCCTCCCAGTTGGCGGAGATCCTCCAAGCCCTCGCCAGCCTACATCGGAACCACCAACAAACGCTGCTTGAGCTCCGACAATTTCAAGACCACCAGTTTGTCGAGCTCATGCATGCTCAAGCCGAGGACCGGCAGGCGATCCGGAGCCTCCTCAGCCAGGGGGCATCCTCAGCCACGACCCCGGACACACCCACGCCGTTACCCCCGCCAGCATTACAGAAAATTGGGGCGGCGGACGACCCCGAGGCTTTCCTGGATTTGTTTGAGCGGACCGCCAAGATCTGGTGCTGGCCGCTCGGCCAATGGGCAGCCCGATTGATCCCACTATTGTCCGGGGAAGCCCAGCTCACAGCTCAACAACTGCCAGCGTCGAGCCTCCTGGCCTACGGAGATCTAAAAAAAGCCATCTTGCAATGGGTTGGTCGCACTCCGGAGGAAAGTCGTCAACTCTTCCGGAGCTTGAAGTTGGAAAGCTCTGACCACCCGTTTGCCTTTGCCCAGCGGCTCCGTGACACCTGCCGAAGATGGCTGCTAGCGGGGGATCGCGACGTCCAGGGAATTATCGACCAGGTGGTACTGGAACAGTTCATAGTTCGACTGCCAAAAGGGACGGCGGAGTGGGTCCAGTGCCACCGCCCGGTGTCGTTGGAGGAAGCAATCCGACTTGCGGAGGACCACATGGCGGCGATCCCGAGAGCGGAAGATCCCTCCTACGTTTTCTCTCCTCCCTCTGTTTCTTCCCCCTCCCCTATCTCTCTCTGGTCTGCTCTCTCTCCAGGTCCCGTTCCTGCCCCACGCAGACAAGGAGGAACTCAGCCCCTGAGACCAGTTCCCCGGGTGTGGGAGGCGACACCTTCCCCTACTCCAATGCCCAGCTGCTCTCCCCCTCGGGGGGGGCGCCCGCCGACGCAAGTGCGGGCGTAGCGCCTGGGCCGGCTTGCTGGAGGTGCGGAGACCCGAGCCACTTCTGAGATCAGTGCCCTCTGATGGAGCTGGGGATGGTGGTGCGGGTCTCTGACCTCCCACAGGCTGCCCCCGACCGGGCCGGAGCGTACCGGATACTGGTAAGTGTCAAGGGGGGTACTCACCAAGCCTGGTTCAACCCGAGGCATTGGTCACATCCAAAACGGTGAAGGTGAAGTGTGTACACGGGGATATTCACAAGTATCCGGTTGTGACCCTGACAATTAAATTTCGGGGGAAAAAGCATAGAGTGGAGGCTGCGGTTAGTTCCCGCCTCACCCATCCGCTGATTTTGGGGACTGATTGGCCTGATTTTAGAGTGTTATTAAAGGGAATTTGCGCGGATGGGTCCTGTGTGAAAATAGGGAGATGTGTGATGTGCGATGCTCTGGCAGGGGAGGCGGAGCCGGGGCCGTCCTCGACAGCTCCATGTCATGATGACGAGAGAGGGGGAGAGGCTGCAGCCCCTCCCTTTCTCAGGGAATTCCCTGAGGGGGATTTCCCTTTGGAGCAGTCACGAGACGATACCCTCAAACACGCCTTTGACCAAGTGAGAGTCATCGATGGTCAACGACTCCAGCCTGACATCACACTTTCATACCCCTATTTTGCAATTATAAATGAGCGGTTGTATCGAGTGACACAGGATACTCGGACCAAAGAGGATACAACCCAACTTTTGATTCCAAGGAGCCGTCGGGAAATGGTATTCCAGGCGGCTCATTATAATCCCATGGCAGGTCATCTAGGAGAAAGGAAAACACTGAACCGTCTAATAGCCCGTTTCTATTGGCCGGGCATTGGCGGCGATGTCCGCAGGTGGTGTGCGGCATGTCGCGAATGCCAGCTGGTTAACCCACCGGCCACCCCAAAAGTGCCATTGCGCCCTCTTCCTCTGATCGAGGTCCCCTTAGAGAGAATTGGAATGGACCTCGTCGGGCCATTAGAACGGTCAGCACGTGGACATCGCTTTGTATTGGTCCTAGTGGACTATGCAACGTGATATCCGGAAGCCGTGCCTTTTCGCAACATCTCAGCACGCAGTGTTGCAGAGGCACTCTTCAAAATAATCTCCCGGGTGGGGATTCCGAAAGAAATCCTCACCGATCAGGGCACAACATTTATGTCACGAACACTACGCGAACTGTATGAACTATTAAATATTAAATCGATTCGCACCAGTGTATACCATCCTCAAATGGATGGCCTGGTGGAACGATTTAATAAAACCCTCAAAAACATGATTCGTAAGTTCGTGCACGATGATTCTAAAAATTGGGATAAATGGCTCGACCCCCTGTTATTTGCAGTACGAGAGGTCCCGCAAGCCTCCACTGGCTTCTCCCCATTCGAGCTGCTGTATGGGCAATGCCCACGCAGCGTGCTTGATGTAATGCGAGAGGCCTGGGAGGAAGGACCTTCAAACAGTAAAAATGAAATTTAGTACGTTCTTGATCTTAGAGCAAAACTCCACACCTTGGGGCAACTAACACAGGAGAATTTGCTCCAAGCTCAAGAACGACAGCGCCGACTGTATGACAGGGGAACTCAGCTAAGGGAATTTGCACCGGGAGATAAAGTGCTTGTATTGCTTCCCACATCGAGCTCTAAATTACTCGCCAAGTGGCAAGGACCCTTTGAGGTCACACGACGAGTGGGAGATCTCGATTATGAGGTTAAACGAACCGATAGAGGGGACGCACGTCAAATATACCACCTCAATCTCCTAAACTTGTGGAGGGAGGCGGTCCCCGTGACGTTGGCTATGGTGGTTCCCGAGAAGGCGGAGCTCGGACCGGAGGTGAGTTCAAAACATAAACAGTTCACCCCGGTCACTTGCGGAGACCACCTCTCACCGAGTCAACTCGCGGAGGTTGCCAAGTTGCAACAGGAGTTTGCAGATGTGTTCTCCCCTCTACCGGGACGTACAAACCTCATCCATCACCACATCGAGACCGAGCCGGGGGTGGTGGTACGTAGCCGCCCCTATTGACTACCCGAACACAAAAAGAAAATTGTTCGGGAAGAATTGGATGCGATGCTTGATATGGGGGTAATAGAAGAATCCCACAGCGATTGGTCCAGCCCAGTTGTTCTAGTGCCTAAGAGCGACGGGTCTGTGCGATTCTGTGTGGATTATAGAAAAGTCAACGCGGTGTCTAAATTTGATGCGTATCCAATGCCTCGCGTTGATGAGTTGCTCGATCGGTTGGGCACTGCTCGGTTTTATTCGACATTGGATTTGACGAAGGGTTATTGGCAGATCCCCTTGACACCAATTTCCCATGAGAAAACCACCTTCTCCACACCGTTTGGATTACACCAATTTGTGACACTTCCGTTCAGTTTGTTTGGAGCCCCGGCTACGTTTCAGCGTCTCATGGACCGAATCCTCAGGCCGCATTCAGCTTATGCCGCTGCCTATTTAGATGACATCATCATTTATAGCAATGATTGGCAGCGGCATATGCGACATCTGAGGGCGGTTCTGAGATCGCTGCGCCGAGCGGGACTCACAGCGAACCCAAAGAAGTGCGCGATTGGACAGGTGGAGGTACGGTATCTGGGGTTCCACTTGGGCCACGGGCAGGTGCGTCCCCAAATTGACAAGACAGCGGCGATTGCGACCTGCCCGAGACCCAAGACCAAAAAGGGGGTGAGACAGTTCCTGGGGCTGGCTGGCTATTATAGAAGGTTTGTGCCTAATTATTCGGACGTCACCAGCCCGCTGACTGATCTCACTAAAAAGGGAGCTCCAGATCCGGTCCAGTGGACGGAGCAGTGTCAACGGGCATTCACGCAAGTTAAAGCCACACTTTGCGGGGGGCCGCTTTTACATTCACCTGACTTCTCTCTCCCTTTTGTTTTACAGACAGATGCTTCAGACAGGGGGCTGGGGGCCGTACTCTCGCAGGTGGTGGAGGGGGAGGAGCGCCTGGTGCTGTACATTAGCTGTAAGCTCTCGTTAAGGGAAACTAAGTACAGCACCGTGGAAAAGAAGTGTCTTGCCATCAAGTGGGCGGTCCTCACTCTCCGATACTACCTGCTGGGGCGGGCCTTCACCCTCTGCTCGGATCACGCCCCACTCCAGTGGCTCCACCGCATGAAAGATACTAATGCCCGGATCACCCATTGGTATCTGGCTCTTCAGCCGTTTAAGTTCAAGTTGGTCCACAGACCGGGGGCGCAGATGGCTGTCGCCGACTTCCTTTCCAGGAATGGGGGGAATGGTAGGCAGGCCGGATGTCGCCCCGGCCTGAGTCGGGCGGTGGGGATATGTGGCAGCGGGGGCGTGGTCAAGCATCTCTTCGGAGAGAGAAAGCGGTAAGGGCGCTTACACCTGAGCTAAATTATGTCTAACACCTGTCTCTAATTTCAGTGAGCATGGGGAGAGCGGCATAAAGAGAGCGACACAACACTCAGTCGAGAGAGAGACTGGATATGACAGAGCCGAGCCAGAGCAACGATTCCCTAGTAGTGAGTTTATTTGTAGAAACAGTGTGTGTTAGGGTTTAGACAGCGTATAAAGGTAACTGTAAAGAGGTGTCGAGGAAGAGGGGAAATAAAGCTTCACCTGAAGAAGGAAAACTGCTTCTTGCGTCATCTTTTACACGCGCCCTTCTGTAGGAGGGTAGCGATCTCCGCGCAAGGTAGCAACGTTTTCGTCTTTCACCAAGGTGAAGTGGACACCGCTGAACCTGGGTGGATGCCCGGCGAAGTGAATTGCTCAGCCGAGTCGGATGGTCCGGACCAGCCCTCGTGATGGATTGGAAAGTGCAAGCCATGTGTCCAAGTTCCGCGCAAGGGGGACCAAAGGGACAACGTCATCAGACATACCGGCAGGTGGGGCCTCGCGGCGGGGCGGAGCTCAAGGTGCCACACCACACCGTGCTGAGTCAAGGATATCAAAGCACTTACCTGGCTCCTTGTGACTACCCCCGGAACAGCCTGGGACGGGGGAGTAAGAGGCCTGTCCTCATGACCCACGGAGACTGTCACATCGGGGGCGGATTTGTGCCATAACTGGGCGCTCAGGGGCGGGAGACCGCCACTGGAGCACCAAACCTGCCAA
This sequence comes from Myxocyprinus asiaticus, assembly GCF_019703515.2. Lineage (NCBI taxonomy): Eukaryota > Metazoa > Chordata > Actinopteri > Cypriniformes > Catostomidae > Myxocyprinus > Myxocyprinus asiaticus. Next base: position 39,515,247 of record NC_059373.1, read on the forward strand.
ATAGAGTGGTGGACGGTGGTCGTGATGACGGCTGTACACACCGGATACATGACCCAGGGAACAAGGAAACCGCTCTTGCTGAGCTCGAGTACTGCAGCCACTTGGGTATGCAGCGCAATTAAATGCAAAAGGTAACAAAAAGATGGAGATCTGCTTACCAGCTCCAGAGCAGCGGATTTCGTTGTCCCTGGGTCGCCCGTCTCAAGGGTGCTTTGAAGCCTTTCACGGGTTCTGGGCGGCCGCGAGACGGGTGGCGTCTGCTTCCTGCGGTGGGCTCCACGCCGGGGCCGGTCCGAAGGGGCGGGCTGTGGTGGAGCCGATGCAGTCACCGCAGGGGGACGCCCTTGGCGATGAGTAGACGGGGTGCAGGATCTTGAGCCGCGCCGGGGCAGGATATGCCGGCTAGCATCCATCTACTGCTCTACCATCGAAAACTGCTGGGCAAAGTCCTCGAAGGTGTCGCCGAATAGGCCCGCCTGGGAAATGGGGGCAGCAAGGAATCGTGTCTTGTCGGCCTCACCCATCTCGACCAGGTTGAGCCAAAGGTGGCGCTCCTGGACCAGCAGTGTGGCCATCGTCTGCCCGAGAGACCGCACCGTGACCTCCGTCGCTCGGAGAGTGAGGTCGGTCACCGAGCGCAGTTCCTGCATCAATCCTGGGGCGAAACTACCCTCGTGCAGTTCCTTTAGCGCCTTGGCGGACTTGCAGGAGAGCCATGGCATGCAGGGCGGAGGCGGCTTGTCCAGCAGCACCGTAGACCTTGGCCGTCAGAGATGACGTAAACCTACAGGCCTTGGACAGGGGCTTTGGGCACCCGCACCAGGTGGCGGTGCTCTGCGGGCATGGGTGCACCGCGAGCGCCTTTATCCACCGGGGGATTGCCTAATAGCCCTTGGCCGCCCCACCATCGAGGGTAGTGAGGGCGGGGAAGCTGAAAAGATCAGGACCGGGCAGTAAAAAGTGCCTCCCGCCACCTTGTCAGCTCTTCATGCACTTCCGGGAAGAAAGGAACGGGGGCAGGGCGTGGCTTTGAGTGGTGCCGCGAGCCCAGGAACCAATCACCGAGCCACGAAGGTTCAGGGAAGAGCAGTGAGATCCACTCTAACCGATGCTCGCGGCTGCCCGGGAAGGCATGTCGTCATCTCCGCGTCAGCCTGTGACTGGGCAATCGACCCCGAAGGGAGGAGCCCAGCTGAGGCTTCAGACTGGATGAGCCCGCTCTCCGATGCTGCGCTCGAGAGCTCATCACTTTCGCGGGCTCCGAATAAGAGGTCGAACTCGCCGTGAGACGAGCCGGCGGACTCACCCGGAAGCCCGATCGGGGTAGACGAGCATGCTGGGGAATGGGAGGTCCGCGGGGGGATACCTGGCGGAGGCGGTCCCATTGGGGTCCCCAAATCGCCCCCAGTGCTAGCCGCGCTGGCCTCATACCCGTGGGTAAAAGAACCGAGGCGGGAGCCTCTGCGGTGGCTCTCTTTCTTACAAAGGCGAGCCGCGACCGCAACGTTGCCATGGACATATTCTCGCAATGAGAATATGACCATCCACGAACGCTGTCTCCGCGTGAGCAGTGCCCAGACACGAAAGACAGTGATCGTGACCGTTAGAAGGTGAGAGATAATGAGCACAACCAGGAATAACACACAATCGGAAAAGCATCTTTAAAAAGACGCGTCTTTAAAAAGACGTTCCGTGTGTGCGCTCTTTTAGAGAAATATATACTCTTTTAGAGGGGAAAAATGCTCTTTCAGAAAATATACTCACTAGTTTTTCTGCCGAAGCGCCCAGGGGCATTCTCTGCAGTGCACCAGTGCAGAGGAGGGAGAAGCCGCTGAAATGCACCGTCAGATCCAGCAGAGGTGAATGAACAGTAGTATTCAGCTCAATGAGCATGACCGTTCAGCTCCGAAGAGAAAATCTGAATGAGTGGTTGCATACCAGCTCCTTTTATACCCGTATGTCTGGGGGAGTGGCATACAAATACCACTCGCCAATTTTCATTGGCCTTTTATCAAAGACCAGAGGTGTCTCGGGCTCCCAAGAGTGACCCCTAGTGTCACTACATCGACACCAACGTCGAGTGAGTGACAGATAGGGAACTGGGACAGTCATACTTTTTGAGGGGAAAAAGCATAGAAATCATTTTCACACAATAAGTATTGAAATGTTTCTTTCAATTTTGTTAAAACAATTATATTTTTAAAAATGTAATATTTTGTATTTTTATAATGGATTTTCATATTTTATTGTTGAAAGTCTGGGTCTGGGACAAGGCTAAAACTGTAAAATCTATACATAATAGGCATTTGAAGAGTGGCAAACAATAAATAATGAAGGTCTGGTAAAAAAGTTAGTTTTAATGAGAACTTCATTATACTCTTTACAGTATTTTATGTTCCCTGTCAGAGTGATGTGTATGGAATTTCAAACATAAAAATTCACTCTGTTGGAAAGTTGAAAGTGATCATTCAGTATGTTTGAGAACATCTAAGGGGGCAATGAGTTATGGAAGTAGGGTGCACACAAACACACACACACACACACACACACACACACAAACACACGTCCATTTCCTCACATTCTTCTTGTGTGAGCTATGGCCTGCATCGCAATCAAGAACGTAAACAACATTTGAGGACTGCCGTTTGGAGGTCTGACACCATGTGGGTTTGACTGATAAACCCTCACTGTGATATTAAAACACCTGCATATCTTAAATATCTGTACTCTGATCCAGTAAACGTCTGGCATACTGTTACCCACCCAACCCTGTGACAAACGATTGCTGTAGATACCGGTGGATCATTTTGGCGCCAGTCCCTTAGGTGACACAGTACAGCAGTGAATTGCCTTATCAGATACAGATCCTCTGCCAAGACTCTTAAACATCTATAATGATACAAACTACTGTCACTGCCTGAGAATAAGGTCACATCAATGCCAATAAAGAGGGTAGAGCCTGAAATCACAGGGTTGATTTTATATATGGATTTATTAAATCTCTTACAATGCCTTTTCTAAATTAAATTCATACAAATAATAATACAAAAATTAAAGCTCCAGAACTGTTGTTTTTCTGTTGACATGAATGTCCATTCGATCAAGCAAAAAAGCATCTGTCTGGGATCTTACTTTTGTATTTACAGCTTTTGTATGAAAAAACTAAAATAAATTCTAATGTGAATCATTAGATAATATAAACAGTGTATATGCAACTAACAATGTTAACCCAGTGCACATTGTTGCTGAGTATTAAAGCCGTCTAATCTAAGAAGGAACACAGATGAAATCCTGTAAATGGTATCATCCTGAAGATAAGGTATCATCCTGAAGCTGTTTTTGGTGCTGTTTTCCTTCGTGCTTTTGAGTTTATAAATGATTGCTAATCTGGTTAATCGCTAAATGAATGATAAACATCCTTAAAAAGATAAATGTCTTTAAATGTGTGTACTTTTGTTCTTTAAGAGGAACAGGAACCAGAAAATGTGCACAATCATAAAACAAATGAAAAAGGTGAAATGTGTCGAGAGGTGACTAATCAACCCTTACAAAAAGTCTAGAGTTACCACAAACTGGCTGCAAACATGCAACTGAGATTTGCAGGAAACTCTTCATTGTCAACAAAGGTTTGCTGCTGTTTCACCAATACGCTGAAGAGCTGCAAACTTCTGATAAACATCTGCAGCGAATAACAAGCTAATTTGCACTTGAAAATAATGAGTAGTGAATTTGCGGTAAGTTTGCCAGAACGCTAGATTTAAAAAAAGGTTTAAAAAGCATTATCTGTTATTTTATGAATTTTCAGAAAAATTTAAACAGTAAAACAACTATGACACACAAACCAATCTATCCAGGGGTGCCAGAACCGGGGCTACGGACCTCCCACTTTTAGCCCACACCTCAGCTGTACTTCGGCTAACGTTTCTTCTGCACTGACGGATCCCCCAGCATGATTTTTTAATGCACACTGTAATTAAAAAATGTCACCTTACACTTCACAGCAGATGCACTGGAGGACAGATTATATATTATCAAACGTATAATGTGATTTTTAGATTATGATGGTATTATAGCTCACATCTGAAAGCAGAAGAAGCTTTCTGTTAATTACACACGCATTCGGCTCTCTGGCTTGTGGCATAAGAATGAATTTATGCTTTTCATCCAACACTGGATCGCAGTGGTTAAATAACTGTTCCAGAGCATACCATTTCATTTGCCCACTTTGACGATTGTGTGAGTCACTCACGGCAATAATGGAAGGCACAAGGAAAAAGTCTCCACTGAATTATCATCATGATCATATAATTCAGTAGCCAACTGATTCTTTATTGTCTGAGTTTATCAGAGAAGTAGGTCTGTAAATTAAAATTAGCCATATTAATTATGCATTTATGTATAATGTGTGGTGAAATGGCTTATAAAATCTAACGTTATCCAGCCAAAGAGTGTTTCTCTCTAGCTACTGTCAAATTCTGGCAAAATGCTGCAACCAACACTGAAACTGAGGAAACTTGTTTCACAGTTTTTATATTTATTTTCCAGCAACATTTTTGCTATCAAATTTTCACACTTCATTTTCTCTGAATCTTAGTATAGTTGAGACAAACTCGTCTGTTGCAGGACAGATCACTGTAAAAAGTGGTAACGTGCAATTGTTTCATTAAGGAGAACTTGATCTGACCCCTGGCTTTTTGTATTGTAACCTAATGGAGTTAAAACTACACTTTGTAAGATTCTTTTTTTAGAAATTTAAAAAAATCGAATTAATGAGCGATTACAACAACAATCTTGTCTTTCAAACCATGTATTTGCCTTACCCCGATTTACTATGGTAAGCCTATAATTATTATTTATATTTTAGAGCTGTCAGGATGGATTTGGTGGGAAATTGCATACTTCCGTCATTCGTCGGTGCGTGTTTACATCATGTCCGTAAATACAGAAAAGAAGGCCCAGAGCTACCACAGCATGTGTATGTGTGCGGTGATAGTTGTGGTAGTAGTTTGATGCTGAAAGCTTGTAGCCACAACAAATGAGCAACATTGACAATTAATCATTCAAAAAGGCAACCAGTCTGGGGAATCACCCGTTTTCAAAATAAAGAGACCTCGAACTGAGAACAGTCTGCAAGCAAAAAGTGAATCCGTAATAATAAAACATCGGAAAAAACATAGGATTGGCTTTTTCAGAGGTGGCGACAACTCCGAGATCTGAAAGGATTTAAAACTGCCCCAGAGATGGAGTTTATCTTGCTCTCCAGGTAAGATATTTTATCGGACCAACAGTTAGCGAGGAAACTCTCTTAGCGCGGTAGTTCGTTAGATAGCGTTAGCCATTCAAATGGGTCATTTTATTATGGATTGTGGTACTGCAGTGCTTGATTTCATTTTCGAGGAAGGACAATGGGGAAAAATAAACTTTATGCTGGTAACAATGCCAAAAGGAGCGGGCGTGTATTGATGTCGTTAATGACATTCACTCTATAAGTTAAGCCACTGTAACCATGGTTACACCGGTACTCCTCAAACCATCAGATTCATCCGCGCAGAAGAGCAGAGCCAGAGCACATCTCATGTAATTACCATGACAGTGTTCCTCCGAAGTAACTAGCAGTTTTATGCTTCAACCACAAGAGGGACAAAAGTTACATAGTGTAGCTTTAAGTTAATTCAGTTATGTTAAACAACACTTTTTACTTCAGTCAAACCATTTAGCAATAATTTAGATGTCACCACATAAAGCATATTTTTAGGTTAACATTTTTTCTTCTAAAGAGTCTTTAGAGACCCCAGTCATCGCTAAATTTTGACAAAATGTGTTGTTACTGTGTTTTGCCTTTGAAGGTCAGTATTGTTGTTTAACAATATACAGTCAGGGGCGCCTGCAACTGTATGGCCGTACGCACTGTGCATACCATGAGCGCTCCGACTGCCCTGAGAAATATTTACTCTCAGAATATTTTACCAATCATGAAATGTGTCCCGTATTTCTGTTGGCTGTTTAAAAGAACTAGCAATGCCCAATTTGCGAATGAATAATTCTTTTGAGTCGGTTCTTTTCAGTGACTTGGCCAAACAGGCTTGCAAAACAGTCGTGATTCAGTACAATTCGTTCGGTCCGCTCTCTCACTGAATCATTTGGAGCGGGTTCTCACACAGTTTCTGGATATTTACGAATACAGAGAAGAAACAGCACTGGATACAGTGGAAAGGTACCAACAATTAACTGAAACAAAAGTCTTTTTGAGAGGTAACTTTGAGAAACTTAAGCTCAGGCCCGGCTCCACAAGGGGGCCTGGGTGGGCCTGGCCCACCCAATCATGAACATCTCCAACTGTTCGGCCCACCCGGCGGGTCCTATGGCCCACCTTACATCTTAGAGCTGGAGCCAGGCCTGCTTGAGCTAGTGCTGTGTCATGTGAACAAGGGGCTGTTCAAACTGAACGTGTTTTTGCATCCTTTCGTGCTGTTTTTCAATTGTTTTCCATATAAACATTCGTTAGATAGATGTCTTTTGAAAACTGCATCATGTTTCACTGTGTTTTTGGCATCTCACACGGGAGCGCTGCATTTTTAGACGCTGTGTCAAGTTAAAAAGAACTTCTTCAACTGATAAAAACGCGCTATTGTGCACGCTATTGTTAATGTACGCAGGTGGAACCAATGTCTTTTGTTCGCCTGGATACAAAATGTGTCATTAAAGATTTCAATTTGATTCGCAAATACACCATTGATCAACTGATCAAAGAGACGTACAGTATGAGAGATACATACACCAAAGCTGCTCTCCTCACAGATGTAAAGGGTAAATAAAATACAAGGGTAAAAGGCAGTGGTGGCTGGCCAATAGAGGGCGCTAGGGCGAATTTGTATTTTGTACATGTGAACAGCATGTTTTAGTTACAAAATAATTATATTTGTTTTTATAAATATTGTTAAATAAAAATGTTAATATATGTAACAAAATCTTTAAAAGAACATTGCATTAGTTGTGCATAGATTACCCACAACAATGAGGAAATTGAGTAAAGGGGTGAACATTGTTAGAGTGCGGATTTGTAAACCGGCCCTTTGGTAGAATGGAGAAAAAAATGTTGGCCCTCACACCTTCAAAGTTGCCCATTCCTGCTTTGGAGCAATGTTGACACTACAGAGGATATGTACAAATCTTGGTCTTACAGACATTTGGAGACTTCTGAATCCATCTGGGAGGGACTACACCTTTTTTTTACATCAGTTCATAAGATTTACTCTAGAATAGATTTTATATATATATATATATATATATATATATATATATATATATATATATATATATATATCAGTCACTTATTCCATTTGCCACCGATTGCTCAGTTGGGAACATTTTAGTTTCAGGTCATGCTTTGAGATGTTGCCGCATATAGTGAAAAGAAAATCATATAGATGGCACTTTAATACATCCCGTCTGCAGGACCCAGCATTTAAACAAATATTAAAGACAGATGTTAATATTTATGTAGAAACCAACTGGTCTTCAGTGACCTCTGTGGGCGTGCCATGGGAGGTGCTTAAGGCAGTTCTTAGGGGGGCGGATCATACAATATGCCTCATTCATTGAAAAGATCAAAGCACAGGAATTCATAGAATTGGAAAAGAGTATTAAAAGTGCTGGAACAGAGCTGAAGCGCAGAATGTCATCCGATGGTTTTACAGAGTTGACTCAAATATAGGCACAATACTACTTTACCAGAATTACCTTAATTGCTAATGTGGATATAAATGTTGTCAACTTTAAGAGACGAATGCATGTAGACAAGCTGCGACGTGAAAATCCTCACGTCGCAGCTTGTCTACATGCATTCGTCTCTTAATTAATTTAACATCGTGCTCAGGTTTAGGCTATAAATTAATACATGGGAATCACTCATACAATATATTTACATGCATCCGAGGTCAAAAAGCACTTTAATTTGCTCATAATTTAAATTGCAGCATTACCTTTTTTCCCAGTGTCAACAGCGACTCCTTCAATGATCTGTTGTAAAGGATTCATTCTAAACTCCTTTCAGTCAGATGTCCCAGTCTGTTGTGATTGGTCTACTGCTTACAGTGCGTGTCGGAAAGGAAATGCCCACTACCATATCCGAGTTTCAGCTTCATCTGAAAAAATTTCTGTTTTACCTTACCAATTTGAGCCCGAGTCCGATATTGATAAATCGGAAGATCAACCCGAACCACCATTGCAAGCACGACGAAAACAGGAAGTTTCTCTGTGGTAAGTTTATATGTAGTTTGACAATAACATGAGTTAGCCAGTTAGCAGAGGCTAACAGCTAACAGGCTAAAAGCCTGCACTGGCTGTACACGTAAACAGACCAGAGGTGGGTTTTTTGTTACCAAATTACGTGTGTTAGTACAGGAAGTAAGTCTGGAATTATTAATGACTCGTTTCAGGTGTTCAGAATCAGTTCTTTCTTTTGGGTGTCAATAACTCCATATTTCGTGCACTTTGTAAAAAAGTCTGCAAAGTTTCAAAAATCATTCACAAACAGCTATATAACACACTACATGAAAGGTAATATTTGACATTTCAAGAAGTGGAAAGTGTATATGATGCCGTTGCTGTATCTTAGTTAATGTTACACTTGACAAGCTCCAGACACGAACAATTAGCAGAGTCTGCAAATGGAGATGAGACTGTGCCCATCCGATTTGAAATCACAACATGTGCATTTTCGTTCATAAGGTTTACACTTTAGAAATATTGGCTGCACAGATTCATACATTTAAGATATGTTTATTTAAAATGTCTCTTTATCCTTGAGCTTCTTGGATAATTAGTCATACGAATATCTTTTATATTATTCGGTTGAATCCATTATTCATTTTGAAGTCATTATTCATGCCTTTCCGAATAAGGTATTCGGCTTCGGGCACATCCCTATTAGCAACTTCATAGAGCCATTAGAACTTCCTAAATTGACGAATGATAAAAAATACTTTCTTGACTCTGATATTACTTTGGAGGAACTTATTGAGGTAATTAAAGCCTTGGCAAACAGGTAAGGGTCAGAAATTTTGTCACAAAACTTATGTCACAGAACTGGTTCCACTTATGTTAGAAGTTTACACAGAGTCTTTAAAGAAAGGTGAACTACCGCCAACCAAGTTCTTGTGTGATGTGGATAGGTGGAATTTGTCTATGGCTGGGAAGGTCAATGTTATAAAAATTTGTATCCCCAAATTCAATTATTTACTGCAGTCTCACCCTCTAGAAGTTCCTCTTTCTTATTTTAAACAATTTGATATAATATCTGTCTTTTATTTGTAATGGGAAACGACCTCGGTTACATTTCAGTAAGTTTCATAGACCAGTTGACAAAGGAGGTTTAGGCCTTATGGATTTTATGCCTTACTATGCTTTTAATCTTAGACACATGGCCCATTGGTCTCTTCCACCTGAGAGAGCCCCTCCCTGGTACAACATTGAACAAGCCATCCTTGCCCCAATTTCACCATTACATAAGTCTTTCTAATAAATTGCCTAGAGATGTAAAAATGCATCCCATTATTTCACACTTACATTCAGTATGGACAAATGATTCCCGTATGTTCAATTTTGATACTTACCTAAATGTTTCCTCAAGCATATGGCCGAACCCCATATTATGTATTTACAAGTCCTCCTTTTGCTGGAAAGAATGGATGGAGAGGGGTGTTTCTATACTTGGTGACCTTTATGAAAACAGAGCTTTGAGATCATTTGAAAATATAACACAACAATTGGGGATTTAATTTTTTCATTATTTTTGGTAGTACTCAGCCCCCTAAAGCTGCAGACACTCTTTGTATGATGCTCATAGCCTTTGGAAAGGAGCATGAAGCTTCAGTGTATTATTCCTCATTGATACAGTGTCTTGGTGATGGGGCCTTAACAGCTCTTAAGAGGTTATGGGGAAGAGATTTGAACTTGCTATTGGAGAATGGGGAGTGGGAAAGTGTTTTAAAAAATGTTAAAAATATGTCTAGGGATGTGGAGTCATTTGACGGCATTCGAGGAGCAGACGTGTGAGCGGCGAGCTCTGCGCACTTTGCTAATTTTGTTACTATTGGTGTCATAAACCGGTAAGATTCGATACACCCTGATTCTTAACTGTTCTAGGAAGACAATAAGTCAAAAAAATTCAAAATCCTCGGGCTCTGGAGATATTAAAAGACACTTATGTGCTCGGGCTGATTCCCCTGAGAAACAGGTCGAAAGCCCGGACTCAATTCGGACGGTGAACTGAAAGAAATCCGCCGTGAATTGATGAATGTGTCGGCAATGCTGATGAAAGTCATTGCAGATTTGGAGGATCTTGCTGTAATACATCGATCGATTACTGTGATGGAGACAAAATTCTCTGAGATGTTTACAAGATTGTCGGACGTCGAGAGATGGATCGATTATCTGGAGTCATTGGAGAGGGAATTAGCTGCTAATCCGCAAGCGACCAAAGTAGATTTGCAGAGCATTTGGGAAAAATTGGAAGATCTTGAGAATCGTAGCAGGTGAAACAACGTCCAAATTGTTGGAATTCCTGAGCATGAAGTAGGCCGAGATATGGTGAAGTTCCTAGATGAGCTCCTCCCGAGTCTGCTCGACATAACAGGCCATAAGCTGGAAATTGAGCGAGCTCATAGAGTCCCAGCTTGGAGATCCGTGGAGGGAGACAGGCCCCGATCAATGCTGGCCAAATTTCTGAGATCATCCGATAAAGATTTCGTGTTGCGTGAGATGAGGAGCAAAGGAAAGTTTTCTTGGAAAAACCACAGCATTTTCTTGTTACCAGACTTTGCAAATTCAACAAGAGAGAAACGTGATCGGTTCAAGGAATGCAAGAATCTCTTACATCAACGGAAGTTCGCTTTTGCTCTGATGTTTCTGGCCAAACTGAGAATAGATACTAATAATGGCCACAAAGTATTTACATGCCCACAGCAAGCATTGTCTTTCATAAAAACATTGGAGTGAGTAAGCCTTTTGGTGATTTTCATGTTGCTGTCAAGTGGACCAGTCTCATTATACATACACTCGAATGTCCAAGGAAGCTGAGTGCCTTTTTCGTTTCTCTTTGTGCTGGTTCCGCCTAGCGGCTGGAGTTTGTTTGTGTAATATTATTTCTTCAGGACAACTTGTGGATGAATTGCTCATTTTGGGTGCTTATGCCTCCTGTTGGCTGTAGTTGGTTTTGTGGAATATTTCTTGCAGGGTATTGGAGTGAGTTTGACTGTCCGAAGAACTGAATGGGCCATTTTTTTTTTTTTGTGCTGGTTACACTAGAGGCTGGAGCTTGTTTTGTGGAGGCACACACCTTCGAGACAGTTAAGTGGATGAATCTACATGTTTTTTTTTGTTTAGTTTTTTTGTGTGTTTATTAGGCTTATGGGCTGGAGTTTGTTTTATAGACTATTTTTTGCTGTGTAATTCTGTCTCACAAAATTTGTACAGAAGCACCAGACTTGAGCAATCCGACAGCAAAGTTGTCACGAGGACTCTTGTAGGCATACATGGACTGTCTGAGTTTAAAAGGATGGACGCCAGTTGGCGCTGTTGTTAATGCGCACATTTTTCTTTTTCTGTTTGTTTGGTTCTGGGGGAAGTTCGGGGTTTGATTGTTGCACCAATGTGGAATGTGGTCTTTATAATTTTATTTTTGACACACAATCTATTTTTTGTCAAATGTCAAATGTTAATATGAGTGGATTGTCTCTCTCCACGTGGAATGTGAATGGGTTGGGGCACCCCATAAAAAGAAGGAAGGTTATTTCTTTTCTTAAATGTAAGAAATATGATATAATGTTTCTTCAAGAAACACACCTTTCCCTGCAGGAAGCTGAAAAATTTGTGAAGATATGGGGTGGACATGTTTTCTTTAGTGCTGGCTCAAGTAAGAGCAGGGGAGTCATTACATTGATAAGTAAACATCTACAATTCAAATGTCTTAAACAGATTAGAGATAAATTAGGAAGAGTCATTATTGTTTTAGCAGAAATTCAGGGGCAAAGGTTGATTTTGGCTAATATTTACGCACCTAACGCTGATGATCAGGGCTTTTTTTATATATCTTGGGATGTTGCAAACCGCTGCCACCCCTCATGATATAATATTGGGAGGAGACTTTAATCTTTTGATGGACTCAGTCCTTGATCATAGTGAAGCAAAAGTGTGTAAGCCCCCTAGAGCAACATTGACGCTTCACAGGATGTGTAAAAATCTTGGTCATACAGATATTTGGAGACTTTTGAACCCATCTGGTAGGGACTATAATTTTTTTTCATCAGTCCATAAGATTTATTCTAGAATAGATTTTTTTTTTATATCCAAATCCCTCATTTCATCTGTTGTTGATTGCTCAATTGGAAACATCTTAGTCTCAGATCACGCCCTGGTGAGTTTAGAGGTGTTGCCACATACGGAGAAAAAGAAATCATATAGTTGCCACTTTAATGTATCCCTTTTGCAAAATCCTGATACCCAACAAATGTTAAAAGCTGAAATCAGTGTTTATATGGAGACCAACTGGTCCTCAGTATCATCTGTGGGCGTGGCTGGGGAGGCACTTTAGGTGGTTCTTAGGGGTCGGATCATACAGTATGCCTCATTCATCAAAAAATCCAAAGCACGAGAACTTGTGGAATTGGAAGGGAATATTAAAAGTGCTGAGGCAGAGCTGGAGTGCCAAATGTCGTCTGATGGCCTCAGAGAATTGACCAGATATAATACTATTTTGTTGCAGAAGGTAGAGTTTTGGCTATTCAGGGCAAGACAGTCATACTTTGAGTCAGGGGACAAATCAGGGAAGCTTTTGGCTAGATGTATAAAGCAGAGAGAATCTTTTCCACCATTCCCTCAATGAAATCTGCTTATGGTGAAATATTTACCTCAGCCATTGATATTAATAATGCTTTTAAAATATTCTATCTTGATCTTTATAGTTCCACATCTTTGTCCACCGATGAAGATATTAGAAACTTTGTGGAACCATTAGAACTCCTTAAACTGACGACTGAGCAAAAAAATTATCTTGATTCTGAGATAACCGTGGAGGAGCTTGGTGAGGTAATTACGGTCTTGCCTACAGGCAAGGCTCCAGAGCTGGACGGCTTTGCTGCTGAATTTTTTTAGATCTTATGTTACAGAACTGGCTCCACTTTTGCTAGAAGTTTATACGGAATCATTAAAGAATGGAAAGCTTCCGCCAACCATGACACAAGCACGGATCAGTCTGATTCTTAAAAAGGACAAAGATCCAAGTGAGTGTAAGTGTTACCGTCCAATTCCCTGATCCAGCTAGACATAAAAATACTGTCAAAAATTTTGACTAATCAATTGAGTAAAGTTATGATTTCTCTTATACATATAGATCAGGTAGGTTTTATTCAGGGCCGTAGCTCTTCTGATAACATTAGGCGTTTCATCAATATCATGTGGTCAGTGGTGAATGATCAGACTCCGGTCACTGCCATCTCGCTTGACGCCGGAAAGGCATTTGATATGGTAGACTGGGATTATCTTTTTAAGATTTTGGAAATATACGGTTTCGGGAATACTTTTATTGGATGGATTAAGCTACTTTATAGACACCCGGTAGAGGCGGTACAAACAAATTTCAGATTATTTTACTCTGGATAAGGGCACCCGGCAAGGTTGCCCTCTTTCCCTATTATTGTTCTGTCTTGCCCTGGAACCATTAACAGCCGCGATAAGAAAAGAGTATAATTTTCCAAGGGTGGTGGCGGGAGGTATGGCGCATAAGCTTTTGCTTTACTCAGATGATATTTTATTATTCGTCTCCGACCCTACTAGATTTATGCCTTGTCTCCACAGAATTATTAATTCCTTTTCTAAATTCTCAGGATACAAAGTCAATTGTTCTAAATCCGAAGCTTTGGCTCTGACAGCGTACTGCCCAGTAACGGCTTTACAGCTGGGCGCCTTCCAGTGGCCCAAACAGGACATTAAGTATTTGGGCATTTTATTCCCAGCAAATTTGTGTGAGTTAATTTTGACCCCTTAATAAAAAATGTTTTTTGAGTGATCTGAGCAGGTGGGCTTCATTACATTTATCTATTTATCTGGGAAGGTTAATGTTATTAAAATGAATTGTATTCCAAAATTCAACAACCTACTACACTCTCTCCCCACTGAAGTTCCCCTCTTTTATTTTAAACAATTTGATAGTACAGCCAAATCCTTTATCTGGAATGGCAAATGTCCTCGGATGCATTTTAACAAGTTACACAGGCCAATTGACAAAGGTGGGTTAGGTCTCCCCAAGATTTTGTTTTACTATTATGCTTTTGGTCTCAGACATTTGGCGCATTGGTCGCTTCACCTGAGAGAGCTCCTCCCTGGTTCTTTATTGAACAGGAGGTCCTTGCCCCTATCTTGCCATTGCAAAGTCTTTCTACCAAGCTGCCCAGAGAAGTAAAGACACATCCCGTTATCTCGCACATGCATTTAGTGTGGACAAAATTTCTCGTGTGTTCAATTTGGACATTTATCTGAATGTTGCCGCAAGTATTTGGTTAAACCCTAAATTGTGCACAAGTCCCCTTTCTGCTGGACAGAATGGATTGGGAAGGGAGTAACAACACTGGGTGACCTGTATGAAAGTGGAGCGTTGAGATCCTTTGAAAATATTATACAGTGGTGTGGGATTCCCAGATCTCAATTTTTCAGGTACTTACAGCTGCCAGTTGGAGGATGGGGACATAGCCCATTGTGGCAGTGGGGGCGTGGTCGAGTGTCCATCCAGAGAGAGAGAAAGCGGTAAGGGCGCTTGCACCTGAGCTAGATTATGTGTAACACCTGTCTCTAATTCCAGTGAGCATGGGGAGAGCGGCATATAAGCAGCCACACCACCAGCAGAGAGGGTGAGAGAGTCTGGCACAAAGAAGGCCATGGTGCTCCTGAAGCTGAAGCTGCTACTTTTAACCTGTTATGTTTATGAAGCTGATGTGTTTAAGTGACTTCGTGTTTATGAAGCTGATGTGTTAAATGCCTACGTGCCTGTGAAGCTGATGAGTTTGTGAAGTTTTAAAGCACTTAAGTGGCCTATTAAAAGTCCAACCTGAGCCAGGAAAAACCTGCTTCCCTGTGTTCTCCTTCCCGCCTGTTGTGAAGGTCTTCTACACCCATGCTCTGTGGTTCTGTGCTAAGATTCAAGAATTCTTGTTAAGAGTCCAGAATTTTATCTGAGCTTTTAGATACTCAAATTTTATTCTGCCCCAGATTATGTATATTGGTTGATGGGGCGGTTATTAAAGTAGGTGACAAATATACAAAAAGCTGGGTCCAAAATAGTGTAATGATTGGCAGACAAAAATTCTTAGAGGATGGAAGTCAATTGGCACTCCTTCATTTCAAGAATGGTTCACCGAATTGGGCAGGGTGGCTGCATTCGATAGGATGTCATATAAACAGTTTGGCAGAATAGATGGACATGGTAAGACATGGGACAAATACATGACCCTTCTGGAAGGCTCTCAGTGAGGGCCATGTGGAGAGAAACCTTTTTTTCCCCTTTTTTTTCTTCGTGTTTATATGTGTAGACTCAGGTTTGGACCACGGGAATGTTTGTTGGGATTGGGGATTGGGAGGGGGATAGGGAACTAATGGGGGTTAAGGGGGATAATCTGAAAAAACAGTGTAGTTTATATGAAATCTAAAGCTTTCTGGTAAATTAAATTAGTTAATTCCAGGTGCTCTTTTTTGTATGTGTTTGTGTATTTTTGCCTAATATTGTTTATTACAACAGCGTAAAGTTGATGCTGGACTTAACTACAATATTGTATATTTATACTGTATATACAGTATCTATCTATCTATATAATCTTCCCATTTCATAAAAGCATTCCATTTCCCAAATAACAAAATTGAAAGAATTCAGTGCATTAATTTATCGAAGATTTCTATAAAACTGAATTGGTATAAAATGTTGAAATGAGTACAAAATCGATTAGTTTATCTGGAGTGTACTAGTATGTAGACACTGTAGTATGTACTACATTCAGTATGTAATCTGAGGTTGTATGAACAGAAATGGCTCTACAGCGACATCTATTGGCACACTGAGGGATGAACATTCATTTGGGTTTCTAATCACCTTTTAAAATTGTATTTCAGATTTTATAAATGAGTTTATAAATGAGTAAATTCATTTGTTTTATGAATACGTTGCTTTGATATTTAAATTAGATTACCAGTAATCCTTTAATACAACCTAACTATCTATATATCATGCTTTTTCAAATGTTGTGAGTGTCTTAAGAATAAGTCATCTCTCAAAATTTGCCTTAAAGTATTATATATATATATATATATATATATATATATATATATATATATATATATATATATATTAGATAATGTACTTCAGTTGATATGTGGTCAAGAGACTCAATAAATAAAATGCCATTTAAAAAATACATTAATTTGATAAAAAAGCAATGAAATGAGAAAAAAAATTAAAAATAAATAAATAACAAAAACAGATAATAAAAAATGTATGAGCCCTCTTGGAAGCATGAAAGAAACAGCTTTTTAACTAGTTTTTATTTGACCACAGAACTTTAAAATATTTTACATAAATACTTAGAAATGTAATTAACAGCCTTCATTAATAAACTGTAAAGAAATTAAGATGCCTCTCCACTGAATATGTTTGCATATATTTTGACATTATAAAATTATGACAGGACACAAGTCCATTTTGTGCATATTTTATCTTATAAAATAAACATAGCCAAAGCAACAACAAACTCTTGAAACTATCTTGTAGTATAAGTTCTTATTACTCTTTTATAATCTGTGATAATACTCTGTCCTGTCTGTTATCATGAGTGACTCCTTTAAATGATTACACAAGGAAGAGATCTATCTTTCTCTGTCTGAATACAGCACAACAGGAGGAACACCTTACTGACACTGTCCCATATCTGAAGCAATCAACACCACAAGAACAACTGAACATCAACCAGACCTGTTCATCTTCTGAGTTTGACCATGTTCTAGACTAGTTACTGCAAATGCACAAGTCTTTAAATTGTTGGCCAACAATATTCTACTGACCATCACATACAACAAAGAAAAACAAATACGCATGGCCATGTCCTAGAATATAGTATAAATGCATATAAAAACAAACATTTGTACAGTAGGATTTCTATTAAGATTTACAGTATAGGACATTTAGTGCTTTGTACTTGGAAAAATGAATGGAGAAAATTCTTGGTTAAATGGTTTCATGCTGTAACACAAAATGTGAAAATGTCCATAGGTGGTTTGATTTTATTAGCACTGTATATATATATATATATATATATATATAATTGTATTAAATACATACATAATAAAATGCATTCATTTTACACACATACAGCAGCATACCACACACAGATATGTGTGCATGTGTGTACGGTGTGTGTAAAAAGTAGACTGCAGACAAGAAAATATACATAGATTGGCTACATAATTTATCTACACATCTGCATATATGCTGAACCAAGCAAAAATTATTCAGGTTAGTCAGACAAACAACAGAGTCCTTAAAGGGTTAGCTCATCCTAAAATGAAAATTCTGTCATCATTTACTCACCCTCATGTCATTCCAAATCTGTATGTTAGGCACAATATTCACACTGTTTTTTGATTTCCACACAATAAAAGTAAAAAAGGACGGAACATGCCAAGCTCCAAAAGCACCATAAAAGTAGTCCATATGACACAATTACTATATCCATAACTATCAGTCTTCTGAAGCCATTCGATAGCTATTTGTGAGGAACAGACTGAAATATAAGCTGTTATTCAGCGATAATGACTAAGTTGTTCAAGGTTATTGCTTTATTATCGATATTATTGATTAAAGGTGCTGTAAGAGATTTTAGCATTCTGAAGCTTTCACGTGACTGAGCCGCTGAATTAACCACGCCCCCTCATTCCAAAACCCCGCCCTCCAAAGGTAATTTTGAGACTAAAACTGAGCAGCACTGTTTGTTCCTGTGGCTGTCAAATTCAACAATGGCACAATAGCGCCCTCAACAGACAAACATTGTGAATCATATCCTCAATGATCCACTTCAAATACAGCGCTATGAGAATGAGCAAAATGATTGACCGGTGAAAAGCGTCAGTGTCCATTGTCTACGGACACTTTTTGTTTGCTGTTTACAAAGTCTACAGCTGTCACAGAGACTGGTGAGAGATCTCAGGACACTAATTTCATTAACATCTTTAAGGGAGAAGTTTTTTGCATAATTTTACATGAAAAAATCACTTTCAACACCTTCAAGTTAAGTCTTGATGGTTGCACCACTTGACATTTTAAGCCATTCATTATTTTTCTTTTTTTTTTTTATAGAAAATGCTATAGTTTTTTAAAATGTACGAAACCAACATGGAAACAAATATTACATTTCTACGACCTTGATACACGTGTTTTAAATTCGTTTTTTAAAAGATTTAACATTTTTATCATCATGGAAACATTAATGGTCAATGCCCCATATATTCAATCATGGCACTTAAAAATTTGATGTCAATATTGCCAAATGGCATTGGTTGTCATGCGTCTTGAAACACAACGTGCCAGGTTTGAATAAGATTAGAGAGCTACAGTGGAGGTGAAGATTTTCAATGAAAAACAAATTTTGGTCTAAATATGGTGGATAAGACAAATGGTAAAATGGATTATTTTTGTCACAACAGCATTACTCCCCATTCATTTTCATTGCATGGAAAAGAGAACTGAACATTCTGTTTATCATACAGGTTTGGAACGTTATTAAGCCGAGTAAATGATGACAGAAAGTTAATTTCTGGGTGAACGATTCCTTTAACTCTTAGTGTTCATGGACGTTCTTGAACTGTCCGCTGATTGTGGTTTCTTGGGACTACGAGAATGCTTTCTCAGCTTTCCTTGAGAGATACTCTTCCAAGTCGTCATGGGAACACTTGGAACCTCCCTCTTTTTCAATACAACCTCTGATGAAGTGCCTCCATCAGAGGAAGTGTCAGAACTCTTTGAACTCATCTCCACCGATGGCTCCGTGAACACTATCAGGTGATTTCTACGATGAGGAACTTCTCTTGGAGGACTCCCGTCAGCCCCTTTGTCCTTCTTCAGCAATGTGACCCTCATCTGAGCCACACTGGGATTCAGAGATGCGCTCCTCAGGAGCATATTGGAGCGTGGCTGAACCATCTGGATTCCTCCAATAGGAATGGTGAGGCTGAGATTGGGAATTGTTGCTTGAGGCTGCGAATGCAGAGGCAGGTGACTTAACACTCGCTGGCCTGCCCTGGGCTGCAGGTTCCTGGACAGACGGCCGTGTGGTGGAGGCCAGGACTGTGCCATGTTCATCCTTCTCTGAGGACTATGTGTCTTCTGGAGGGAAGCCAGAAAAACAGTTTTTAGGGAAATCACCTTGTGGTTTGCTGGATAAAGATAATTTAATGCAGAATTAAATTTAGAATGATAATGCAATTTTTGAAGTAGAATTTAATTTAAAGTCCACCATTTTTTGGACCATGGTGGAAAACACTATTTATCTATATACTATGTTACACAAAATCTAGTTGAATTGCAATAAACCATCATGGTTCCGGAAGTATTTTTCCCATACATTTTCTCCAAAGGGTTTTCATAAAAATCTTCATAAAAGAGTTCTATGCCTTGAACCAAACCATCCAGCTTCGAGGTGAATTACAACATTACAAACCAGAAGCAAAAATAAATAAATAAATAAATAAATAAATAAATTTGGACAAAAACACAAAGTTACACAAAGTTAGAAATGATGCAGACTGATGGCTTCAACAGAAGCATATACAATCTCCTTCAGAGGTCTGTATTTAAAGGTTTCAGAAGTCCTAGTTAAAAATCAATTCCTGAGTGGAGAAAATCAATGGGATTTAGACTGCTGTGTACAATTCCTCTTTTTATCATTCCAATTCAACATCCTGAGGGGCATGACCCATTCAATTAAAATTCCAACTCATGAATTTAAAGGGAGACAATTCTGAAATTCTGAATTTTGCTCAATCTTAGCAGTATCACCATTAGAGCAGACATCATCTTTACTCTATATAAGGGTTAACAGGGTTTACAGCCCCTAGAGTGTCTGTGCCAGTACTACAGGGGGTCAGCCAATTGTTGTTTGATCTCAAACAATGAAAAGAAATAAACATATTCATTAAACCAAACTACAATATTAAGCTAACTTCAACCAATGCTTAAGTTAAGCGTAGGGCTGGGTGATACGCAAGAAATATGTTATTTATAAAAAAATATTGTGATATCCGATTACATCATCAACCCCCCTGTCCCCACTGCCGAGGATGTAGTATGTAACATTTTTGCTTTACTGATTTTTTTTCAAAATTAAATTCATTTTTTGAAACATGAAAAACATAATTCAGAGATATTTCAAAATTGGAATTGCACTTCAAAAGAAACAAAAAAGCAATTAAAGAAACAAAGTGGTAAAAAATTTGTATTTAACCACCTCTCATTTGCCGTAACGTTGGAACATTATTCATTTTCATTAAGATCTAAAGAAAATGGTAAATGCAAACATAATAATAACTGAAATATAAATCAATTTTAGGTTCATGGTGTTTTTGTATTATTTTATGATTTGTGAACAGAGTTGTGTTCACAATGCCTGTTAAGCTCGAACTGTTCTGTGGAAATAAAGCGAACTTATCTCCGAGCTCCTCCTGAGACGATCGGAGATCATTTGCAGCATTCTCATAGATGGCACTATTCTTGCAAACTGTTTTCAGACGACTAAAATAGAAAAGAAAGAGTGAGAACTTTTTCCATGTGCATGTTCCTTGCGCTTCACGCCTCTGAACAAACAGCTCATCAGACACGGGCATTGACAGCTTTTCTGTCATCTGTTCTTAAAAATATAATCCAGAGTGTTTTTTCATGCGTGTCTTTGTGTCTAACAACATTTCTTGTCATAATAATAATAATAATGTACAAGAAAAAGACTTTGTGATCATTTACTTTAATGGTTTTGCAATAGAGGTATCACAAAGTATATAAATAAGGCTTATGTGGTACTATATGCATCCTTTGAAAGGCCAGGCTTAAATACGACACTCAGTTTGATACAATATGTAACAGTGGGACCTTGTTCCATCCATGGCTTGAAAAAGCATGAAGACCCCTGTTCTAGGGTAATGGACTGTATTTCTAAACAATGTGGTAAGCCTTGTTTTGTGGCTACAGTGTTGGACAGCTAAAGATAGTCCTGGTTCATCCCAAATTTATCTTTCAGACAGGAGATGGTAAACAGACAAGTTTATATTTAAGCTCAGCCATCAGTTTAAGGGTTAGTATCTAAGGTTTTGGCTTTAATTGTATGTAAAGACTGGCTTCTATTTCTAATAAAGTTGTGACACTAAAATAATACAAGGTGCACTTTCGGCATCAGGGTATTTATTTAGGATATTTATTTTAGATATATTTGGCTGTCTTGTTTTCAGATGAATTGCCTTTTGTGCACAAATAAAAACCATCTTTCTATATGTGGACTAATACAAACTCAGACAAAGAAAGAAGCATCTGCATGTTTAGCTATCAAGACCAGAAATCCACTTTTAACATACTGTTCAAAGACAGCTGAATGGTCGGTTAAAGTGAGCAAAACCTTACTTTGCGAGGTTGTAACCATGTATTTAGGAATGAACAATTTCTTCTTAAAAGTTTAGCAGTAACCAGCACAAACTTAGCAGGCACAAATGGCACACTTACAGTACTTGAAAATAA
Organism: Myxocyprinus asiaticus; assembly: GCF_019703515.2. NCBI lineage: Eukaryota > Metazoa > Chordata > Actinopteri > Cypriniformes > Catostomidae > Myxocyprinus > Myxocyprinus asiaticus. The sequence goes on from NC_059373.1 coordinate 39,537,058, forward strand.
AAGAAAGCAAAACAAAAGAAAAGGAAAAATCATACGTGCCTTTGGAAAGGAGCAAACAAGCAGCCATAAAGAGTTTCATAGAAAACAAGAACGCTCACCAGTTTAGTCTTGGGGTTCAGTCTGCTGGGTGAGACCTTTGATAAATCTCTGGGTCCGCCAGCTTGGTACTGAATAGTCACACTGGCCCCAACGGTCAAGGCAAGACTCGGCGATGAAGGTTGTATGGGGGACAGGGCTCTGATGGGGGACACACGTCTCTCAGGAAACGCAGAAGTTGGACGGCTTGAAGGAGACAGCGAGGACCGACAAGAAGATGGAGAGGGACAGCGTAAAGGGGACAGGTCTCGTCCAGGAGACTGTGGCAAAGCAGGGGACATTTGCAGGCCCGGAGAGAGGCTGCGGATGGGGGACGAGCATCTCCCTGTGGTGGGTTTCAGGTGTGGAAGTGTTGCTATGGACTTTGTGGTCTTGGGAGAGGCAGCTTCTCCGTAGTGTCCTGGCCTCCAGGGACTCAAACTGTCAGGGGCTATAGGATTTTGCTCCCAGCCCGGGTTGGAAAGCCCAAGGAGCTCACGGGAGTCGTAATCATCACTGGAGAGATGTCTGCTCACAGAGGACGAGGAACGAGATGCCTGTTCATCACCCTCATCGTTATCTTCAGTCTCTTCCACGTCGCTCTCCTCAGCATCAGAGAACTGATGATCCACCACCACCTCCGTCTCAAAGAAAAGCTTTCCTCTGTCACCTACAGAAAGAGTCACTGTGTTAGACTAAGCAAATTTAAAACAAGAAAAGTTATGATGTTAAATGAAGACAGAATATTTATGATTCTGCACTACTGAATTTTGAATATACTTCAGCCAATTTTATTTCCCAGTGGAGTTGATTTTTATTAAAACTTATTCAAACAGATTAACTTTTTTCTTTTTGTTATATGAGGGTCTCATTAAAACTGAATTGGAACTTTTTAACCAGACCCAGACTTGCAAACTTAAACTAGGAAAATCCATTATAAAAACAGAAATTAATACGTTAAAACTATGACAATCTAAATCTAATCTAAACAAAGACAGAAATAAAATAAACAACTTAAATTTGTTGAGTAAAAATGATTTCTATCAACTTTTCAAAAGTTACAACTGTCCCAGAGTTGTGGCGTCATTTCCACCACACCAAACCATTTTTCCCCTAATGAAGTTTTTTAATCTTAGAAAGACAAAGGAGTCAGCCATTTTATTTCAAAACCGTTAAAAATGTCTTTTCCATCAGCGTCACTTCCACCATCAGAATTTAAAGAGATAGTTCACCCAAAAATGCCATCCCAGATGTGTTTGACTTTCTTTCTTCAGCAGAACACAAATGAAGATTTTTAGCAGAACATCTCAGCTCTCTTGGTCCATACAATGTGAATGGTGACCAGAATTTTGTAGCTCCAAAAATCACATAAAGGAAACAAAAAATAATCCATAAGACTCCAGTATTTAATCCATGTCTTCTAAAATGATATAAAAGGTGTGGGTGAGAAACAGAACAATATTGAAGTCCTTTTTTAACTCAAAATCTTCACTTTCACACCAGAAAGTCACATGTGGTGCCTGTTTAGTTTCACTCTCACATCTGAAAGTGAAAGTTAAAGTGGAGATTGATAGTAAAAAAGGAGTTAAATACTGATTTGTTTCTCACCCACACCTATCATATCACTTCAGAAGACAGATTTAAACTCTGGAGTCTTATGGATTACTTATGTCTCCTTTATGTGATTTTGGAGCTATAAAAGGTCTGATCACAATTCACTTGCATTGTATGGACCTACACAGCTGAAATATTATTCTAAAAATCTTCATTTGTGTTCTGCAGAAGAAAGAAAGTCATACACGTCTGGGATGGCATGAGGGTGAGTAAATGAGAGAATTTTCATTTTTGTTTGAACTATCCCTTTAAGATGTGCTAGAAATCTCTGTGGTGGGAATTTGTGACTTTCATTAAAAAAAAAAAAAAGACAAAAATCTCCTGTGACGCATGTACATACACTAATAGACACTGTTAGTAGACAAATAAATAAACTAGTGAGAGTGTAAAACATTTTTTAAAGGTATTTTACTTTACAGGACTGAACGTGCTTAAGTAATAGAAAACACCACATGTGTTACTGTACTACTATGTTATACAATATGACATTTAAGCAATAAGGTACAAGAGGCTGTGCTATATTGTGATTATTTTCATGGCTAAAGTCATTGTTAGGCATGATGTGAAATGAACTGTCTACAACCCCTTCAACCGTAATGGTTACCACATAATTAAAATATTAAGGACACAAATGTTTTTTTAAAAAGTTTTTATTTATTTTTTAAGTAAAATTATTAAAGGCAAACATTATTTTAGAAGATATAGAGTGTTTCTCAATGCAAAGAACGCAGAGAACGGACTTGCGTTCTTATGAAGATCAGTCTTGCCAAGCTACCATGGAAAAACGAACTCGGAAGAACAGGAGGACGTAGAACGCATCTATTGCGAGCTTTGAGATTGGTTTCCTCCATGTGTTTATTACTTTATTAAAATGATGCCCAACAAAACAACAAATGTTGATGCAGTATAATGACTCTCATGAGCCGTCAGACTTATAGCAGAAGCTTATAGCAGGAAACTCTTGAGGGAAAACACAATGATAAATATCATTTTTCTGCCATCATAGAACCGGGTTCTTTCTTGCCCACAAGTCACCATCTGATGCATCCTCGATATTCGACCTGATCAAGAACAAATCTGGGTAATTTAATGCATTCTTTATATTCGCATTCTTGAGTATTGGAATTGAACTTCGGCAGTGGATGATGATGTCGGACAAGAGAACGTAAAACACAAAAGGACGCACACTGAGAAACAGCCATAGTTACTGACAAACCCAACAGTATATTACTACACTATTTAGATTTTGAAGACTAATGTATATTTTGAAAATGACACAAGGGAGAACTACAACAGTTATCCGCCGTTGTCAATTATCATGAAATGGCCAAATATCAAACACAAATGTTTGAAGACCCACCTCCATCATCTGTCTCAAGCTCACATTGGACCGGTCCCGGAGCGATTCCTTCTGGACATCTCTTCCCATGAGTTTTTGACTTCATGTGCTTGGTCAGATTCCCTGTGGACAGTGTGTGCAGAGAATTTCAACAGGGAAACAAAAGAAATACAAAGCCCATGTATATCAAGTGCCTTGTCTTGACAGTACAGGTGCAGAATTAGTTCACCTTTGTCATAAAAACAACTTCTGATGTTGTAGAAACAGTGAGAGTATCTATTCAAGACCCCATGAAATAGTTGTGCGACATATCAAAGGATTGTCCTTGTTTTTAAATAGCCAATAGGCTTTAGTTTACATTTCAACTTGGCAAAACTGTTTTTTTGCTACATGGTATTGCTAGTCATTGGTAAGCAGGAGATTTGGTTTGACTAGTTAGCAAGGGCAGATAGTTCCTGCTGGTAGACGCCATACATCAGGGCTATTCCACTTCATCGACAAGTGGGCCTGATTGAAAAAATCTTCGGGGCATGCGGGCCAAACCAGAATATTTCTATCCACAGATATTGTGTTATAGAAGGGCTATAATATTTGTTCACTATATACTGTAAATAAAACATCTGTTTATAGCTTAAATGTTATTTTGCCATGAGAAACCTTTCCACCTAGCAGAAAATTCTGAAAAAATTACAAGTAACAAATCAACTAAAAAGTGTTTTCATAATTGGTCCATAACAGAGAGAGTAAATCAGACTGATACTACATCCGTATAGTGCAAGTTTACATAGTAAAACAATTGAAAATCAGTGCAAACACAAAACACAAAAAGCATTTGGTGTGAACGTCCCTAAGACAACTGACAACCTCAGGCGGCCACTGCTATTTTCAAATGGGCCGGATTTGGCCCGTGGGCTGCCAGTTGAATAGGTCTGACAAACATCATTCTGTGGACAAAAAACAATATTTTTTTTTTCCATATTTCAGCTTAAAAATTATAATTCCTTACATTTATATAGCACTTTTTCTAGACACTCAAAATGCTTTACATAGCATAGGGGGAATCTCCTCACCCACCACCAGTGTGCAGCATCCACATTGCACCAGTACACTCACCACACACCAGCTATTGATGGAGAGGCAAGTAGAGTGATGTAGCCAATTCAGGGATGGGGATTACGATAGATAAAGGCCAATGGGGGAATTTGGCCCAGACACCAAGGTACACCCCTACTCTTTACAAGAAGTGCCCTGGGATACTTAATGACCACAGAGAGTCAGGACCTCGGTTTAACGTCTCTTCCAAAAGACGGTGCCTTTTTAGAGTATAGTGTCCCCGTCACTATACTGGGGCATTAGGACCCACACAGACTGCAGGGTGAGCACCCTCTGCTGGCCTCCCTAATACTTTTTCCAGCAGCAACATTAGTTTTCCCCAGGAGATCTCCCATCCAGGTACTGACCAGGCTCAACCCTGCTTAACTTTAGTGAGCAACCATGTGAGAGCTGCAGGGTGATATGACAGCTGTTACATACCTTTGGTTTTGAAGGCAAAGTTACAGTGCTGGCAGATGTAAGGACGAGCGTCCGTATGCAGTCGTATGTGTTTGCGCAGCATGCTGGGTTTCTTACAGCGTATCCCACACTCCTCACATACATATCGCCCTCTTCCCCGGCCACGTACATAAACGTATTCCTCATTTGACCTGTAGCTGAAAACACAACATAAAGAGTGAGGAATTGAATGTTGTATGAAAAGGCCAAATGCTTTTGGTAAGAAGACATTAACAGATAAGCTAAAAAGGGGAAAAAAGCCTCCCTTCAGGAATTTTTTTTGTTTTGTTTTCTGGTTGCAAGTGTATGAAGATTGAAAAAATAAATTTATTTTTATTGAATACTGATGGAGAAACACAATGTGTGATTTTTTTTTTTTTTTTTTTTGTCTTCCACAGAATAAACAAAGTCATAGTGGTTTAGAATGACAGAAGGGTGAGTACATGACACCAGAAAATTCATTTTCCTCATTATTAAAATGTCAAGATTTAAAAAAAAAATCTAGTTTAATACATGTGTCAAGTTCTTAGAAATGTAAACTTTGTGTCCATGTTTGTTTCACAATTTTTTAAAAACATTTATAGCATTTTCTACAAATTATTATTATTATTATTATTATTATTATTAATAATAATAATAATAATAATAAGTCATGTACACAAATATTTTTCAAGGTCATTTATTTTATTTTATTTTTTTGACTATCAAGAAGTTTTTAAGGGTCACTTTATATGACCTGAACAAAATGCGTGTTTTCATTGAAAAGTCAAAATATTGATATTTAATAATATGACAAAATAATGATATTTTTTACAACTTCACACACAATCAGGTCTCAATGTTTTGTTTTTGTGGGGGTTTATTTGGTCACATGACAATAAAATGGATACCTACATGTTGGTACACCTGACAAACGTCTCTTAAATATTAATCATATTTTAAAACAAAATTGTTTCACTGCTTTTAAAAAATAAATAAATACATAATAATAAAAGCTATTCTGCACTACTCTTGCCAACTTTCAAGAATTTCAGCTTTTAAAGAGAGTTACAAAAAGTTTTTTTTTTTTTTTTTACTGTCTCCAAATGGTTACACCACAAGCCCCAGAAAAAAATATCACAATTACTTCAGTAATTGTAGTCAGTTAATGAACTCAGTAATTGAAAACATGTTCATCATAGAAGAGGTGTATGCAAGTAATCGTTTTGTGTGAATTGCATTTTTAATGTTTATTTTTTATTATATAGATATGGACAAAAAAATGTACGTCACTTCATTGACCAGAATGACTACTTACATTTCTGTCTGTTCCTCACACAAAGCCATCATCTGACTTCAGAAGACTTGTTTAAACTAGTTGTATAAACTACCTTTATGGTATTTTAACTGTGCTTTTTTTTTCTTTTTTTTTTTCTTTTTTTTTCATTTTTGGAGCTAAACAGCCTCCGTACTCACTTTCATAGCATGGAAAAGAGCAACTCTGCTAAACATCTCATTTTGAGTTCCACAGAAGAAGGAAATAGATGAGGAGAAAATTATGACAACATTTTCATTTAACCTAACTAACCCTTTAACTGACTTAAATGCATGCAACATAATGTTCAGACTGGCAATATGCTTTCCACAGTGTAATGAGTTAAACAAATAGAATGGAATCTAAAAAAGCAGATAAACATTTAGGCTGACTTGGACACTGCAAGTTCTCAATGTCACCTCTAGGTTAATTAAAATACTAGCAGACCATAGCCACTGGACTGGAATATGCACATAAAGAGGGCTATACATTTATCTCACAGGTCTGTGTGGGAGACCTGATCCGCAATCTATAGCACCTGCACAGTATGCTTTTAAAGGTACTGTTAAACAACTTGATATGCTTGGCACAGACCCTCTTTTAGAAACCACACACGCATATATATCCATACACCCCCTCCACCTACCCACAGACATACATACGTGTAGTCTGGCTGGGTGTTCACCCGCTTGTGTCCAGAAAGTCCCAAAACGGGTCCTCCACTTGACCTCAAACAGAGGGCCATTTATAATGTCAAGAACTGGGGCCCCCCTCCCTTCCGACCCCCTTCACCACCACCCCCAGCTCAAACATGGTCTTCTTGCATTGGCGCTCTGTGCCCAGAGCCCAGGCATATGTGCCAATGCAAACAGCTGAGAGGGACGGAAACCCTGGACCCAACCAGCTGCTCACAACCAATAACATGAGTAAAAATCAAGAACTGTGTGCCAAGTTTCTTAAAAATAACAACTACTGTATAATGGAGTTCAGTTTTGGTGGGCTCATTTTTTTTTAGTTTTATGCTGTGCAGCTATTTATTTTGTGGTGCAATATGATATATTTCTCAAATAACTGACTAGTGTTAATTAATTATACAATAATAAATGTCATTGTAACTATCTCCAAAACGTTCATAGGTGAATTCCAATATAAATTTTAGGTGGATCCAAAAGACAAAGCCTTAATATTTATTTATAAAAAAACATTTAAGAATCACAATTCTAGGTTGTTGTGGTGCGGGACGATTTAGGTTCCAAAGATTCATATTTGCACTGCAAAAACAAAACAAAACAAAACAAAACAAAACAAAACAAGACCACTTTCTTAATCAGTATTTTGTCTTGTTTCAAGTAAAAAATATCTAAACGTCCTTCAAAGATCCCAACAAAAAATGAGGGTAAGAAAAAACGTTTATTTTTCTTATTCCATTCACAAAAAGTTTTGTTTTACCTTCAAATGCATATGTCGGGTTTTTAGTGACCCGGGACTTCATTCAACCCCTTTTACCTCATCCATTTTTAAGAGTTATGTCCCCACCTCTTTAGCGTTTCCTCAAACTTACTCTTATGAATAGACTAAAGACTCATCTATTTAGCCAGGAATACACCTAATTTATCCATCAACTCACAATTAGGCTGTTTTAGTTAGGTCTGCCGGAACCAGAAACATCTATCATGATCTATAACTCTGCAAAAAATGTAATGGCATCTACGCTAATATTATTCAATTTGTTTCCATGTCTCAACCTCGGGATTCATATCTCGATGTTACCTGAGCTGGCCAGATCCAGCTCTGTTTCTGCTTGGTATTGGACTCCACTGCTATGTGTCTTTGAGTGATGATGACTAAATGCAGTCGGTGCCAGCCGGACATCACTTCAGTCTTTTACGATGGACTTCAGAGAATGAACTGTTGCCAACTCCAACTTTAAGACATGGGATACTTCATATGCCACTGCCTGAACCTTGGATTTAGGATAGACCTCAACGAAATTACCTGCTGGTTGAACTGCGATCCACCTCACTGATCTCGGCCTGCATCACCTTGGTCTAATGATGGACTACACTCTTAAAATGGACTTTCAGTTATTTGCCAACAAACACCTTCATCAGCCTAACAAAGGACAATGCATCTATGTGAACTTCTGCAGTTAATCCAGGATGGACTTCAAAGATATTAGTCATTAATCTTACAGTTCATATAAAATCTTTGTTTAAACACTGGCCCTTAACACTTACTTAGTTTACTAATCTTAAACCATGACCTGCACTGCACACAAATAACTAATATTGCCATTATATTCATGATGATAGCCAGAGGGAAACTGGCCCCTACAGTGAGCCTGGTTTCTCCCAAGGTTATTTTTCTCCATTAACCAACATCTTATGGAGTTTTGTGTTCCTTGCCACAGTTGCCTTCGGCTTGCTCACTGGGGTTCTAAATACAATTATTATTTAATTGTTATACACAATTTACAATCATATTTAATCAAACTACACAATGATCACACTAAGACTTTATAGATATTACAATTTCATTTTTTGTTAATGCATAATTTTCTGTAAAGCTGCTTTGAAACATGTGTTGTGAAAAGTGCTATATAAATAAAAATGACGACTTAAATAGTGTAACAATTCAAATAAAAAACATTTAATTGGAACAAATATTATTTTCTGATTGATTGATTACCAAAAGTGTATATGGTTATTAGTGACCCAGCAAAAAGAAATCAAAATGGAACCGCTTGTACCTCGTATATGCCATAATATTAAGCAGTCCATACCGACAATGTCATGCAGAGATGACTTCATTCAGAGATTAAGTTTTGCAACCTGGTCTCACAGAATGAAAGTTACTATAACTACATTTATGCAAACTGAGTTTTACTTGCTGCATTCTACATTTTGCTGCAGTTTCCTGGTGAAATTAACACTAGAGGCGCTTCAACAACTGTGCGTTTTATTCACTTACGACTGGTTATGAATGTATAAACACGTATTTTTCGCACTATTACTCGCACACTGCTATGTTATGATATCGAAACACTTTTACTATAACGCATCATTTTAAAATCAATACATTTTAACGCTTGTATTACAGACCCACCTATACAGTATATACACCAATGCCGATTTCTCAGGGCCAGCAAAGCCTTCTCTGCTGGCGTAACATGCCTAATAATTAAATATTTTTTCAGCCTTTCATTCTCATTGACCTTTTTGCCTATGTATTTTCAATCGCTTTCCACTCCTAATTAATCTACAAACGAATAGCAAAAAACACAAAAATGTATCCAATCAGAATTTATTCCTTGATGCTTACAAGCAAAGTGTGACAACTGTTTCACAAATTGCATGCCTGAAGCCATGCTCCTTAGACGAAGCAGCGCGTGAGTCTGAGCTCCACCCTGTCAGGCCTTCAGAATTTCAGCCCTCAACAGTGTAAGAGAATAGGCATCTAAAGTCAGATTGTCAGATTCATCAGCCAATCAGATTGATTTATTTTGTTCTTGTGGGTGTGGTCTTTAGGATATGTCCCAGTCCAGGCCTTCTAGCTGGCCTTGAGTGATGCAATCACGCTTTAAGTGATGTACGTATTTTGAAAGCGAAGAGTGCGAGATCTTGCTGACGATCGGCTGTCATCACTGCTGGTATTGCCGTTGAGAAAGAGATTTAAAAACCTACGATTTTCTGCATGATTGAGCAATTGATTAATAAAACAGGAAAAGGAGGACTGATTTTCACTTCAAGTAAATTGGTAAGTGCTTTTTGTATTGTTATAGCAACATCAGGAATTTTCTAAGTGTAAATTAGGCTGCTTGAGCATACAGTGTTGGGTCAAGTTTTGAAAAGTAGCCGTGCAACTTTACAAAACAAAATTTATTGCAAGCAAAATATAAATCTCAAATATTATTAAAGAGCTTTTTCTTAGTATTAGACCTTCTTGGTTCTGGCTTTCGTGCGTGGATGTGTTTTTAAAATGTCAATTGGTATTATTAGTTGACTGCCATGTAATGTATGTGCATTACGTGTATACTGTGTCTTATTCATTGTAAAACTGTGATTTCTTAATGGCATGAATCACACTGAAGGCCTAGACTTATAATGCACAGGCCACGGCAGATATGCACATTTATTCCAAAGTGATTAGTTTCTGCAGTAGTTCACCTGACAGAGTGTTGGACTCTGAACTCGGAGACTGAGGCTCAAGTCCAGCCAAGGATTCTCGAAACAAAATTAAATGGAAAACAAGTGTCATAGAAGCGACAAAAAATAATGTGGTTGCTTCAGAAAATGTGCTTTTCATGTCACATTCGCATTTTAAAACACTATCGGTTAGGTTTAGGCGTTGGTTAAGGGTAAGGATGTCTGTTTTGTTCACCTCACATTTACTTTTAGAACACTGTTAGTTAGGTTTAGGTTAAAGTTTTAGGTTAGGGAGGTACGTTTTATTATTAAATCATTAATCTAAAAGTTTTACTGGGAAACGTCATGGTTACTTGCATAACCTCCGTTCTCTGATGGAGGGAACGAGATGTCGATGTAGTGACACTAGGGGTCACTCTTGGGAGCTTGTGACACCTCTGGTCTTTGATTAAATGCCAATGAAAATTGGCGAGTGGTATTTGCATGCCACTCCCCCGGACATACGGGTATAAAAGGAGCTGGCGTGCAACCGCTCATTCAGGTTTTATGCTGAGGAGCCGAGACAAGGTCCAGGCATTTCAGCGGGTAGTTCAGCGTTGTGGCAGGAGGGACACAACGTCTCATTCCCTCCATCAGGGAACGGAGGTTACACAAGTAACCATGACGTTCCCTATCTGTCACTCACTCGACGTTGTGTCGATGTAGTGACACTAGGGGTCCCTATACAAAACGCCGCAACTGGCTGAACTGTGTTACGTGAACTGGCGGTGTGTGACGGGCAGACAACTGTGTGCCTCGTAGCCAGGCGCACCAGGCCGACACGTAACCTCCCCCAACATAGTTATGAGTGTCGAACAGCCCTTTGGGGACAAGTCGACTACCCAAAAGATAGAGACAGGCTTGCCCAGTCGTGGCCTCTTTTCCCCTTCTTTTTTCCACTCCCTAAAAAAAGGGGGAATATCCGACTGGGCCGACCACGTCTAGTTGGGGGTTGTCTTTCTCAAGGGGAGGACACCGCGGAGACCACACCTCGCCCAGAGAGAGGGGGGATATTTAAGTGGAAAATACATCACATGGTCTTGCCGAACTATGTCGGAAGTATGTCATGTGGAGAAGTCTCATGGTAGGTCCTACCCAACGGGGGAGGAGTTGCTACAAACATGGAGACTGTGGCAGAGGGGCCTCTGCCCAAGGAAGACACAGTTTGCCATCAGGGAAACAAATTAGCGGAAGATATACATCGCATGGGGTTACCTACAGGGAACCGCCACATGCGGAGCACCTACCCCAGAACAGGGCTTTTAGTTAGCACATGTACTGGGCCGGCAGCGAGTCTCTCCGAAAACTTGACTGCCACAGGGCTCGGAGGAAGTTAGCCAGGGAACATAGTTTGTGAACACTACTGGGAGTTAATGGCGCACATCTTCAGCTCAGAGGAGGTGAAAGGCGCTATGTGCAAGCGATAAACCCGGCCGGCTATCTCGGGCTTATCCGCTTGTATTGTCTGCCACTACCCGGGATGAAACAGGTTCCACCCGGAGGTTGTAGAACTTCGCATAGGTTTTGGGTGTTGCCCAGCCCGCTGCTCTGCAAATGTCTGTTAGAGAGGCACCCCTGGCCAGGGCCAGGGCATGATATGCCATAGCTATGGCGTCAATGAGCCAGTGGGCGATCCTCTGCTTGGAGACAGCGCTTCCTTTCCGCTGTGCACCAAAGCAGACAAAGAGCTGCTCAGAGATCCTAAAGCTCTGTGTGCGATCCAAATAGATGCGTAAAGCGTGCACTGGACACAGCAATGACAGTGCTGGGTCTGCCTCCTCCTGAGACGGCACTCGCAGGTTCACCACCTGGTCCCTAAAACCTGTCGTGGGAACCTTGGGCACATAGCCCGGTCGGGGTCTCAAGATCACGTGAGAGTAGCCCAGATCGAACTCCAGGCACGTTTCGCTGACAGAGAACACTTGCAGGCCTCCTACCATCTTGATGGAGGTGAGCGCAGTCAGGAGGGCAGTCTTCAAGGAGAACGCCTTTAGCTCAGCTGACTGCAAAGGCTCAAAGGGGGCTCTCTGTAGACCCTGAAGAATTACAGAGAGGTCCCATGAGGGAATGAGGCGCGGAGGGATTCAGCCTCCTGGCACCTCTTAGAAACCTGATGATCAGGTCGTGCTTCCCTAAGGACTTACCGTCGACTGTGTCGTGGTGTGCTGCTATAGCGGCTACGTACACCTTCAAGGTGGAAGGGGATAGCCGCCCTTCCAGCCTCTCCTGCAGGAAGGAAAGCACCGATCCAACTGCGCATCTCTGGGGGTCTTTCCATCAGGAAGAACACCACTTAGCGAACAGACGCCACTTAAAGGCATACAGGTAACCAAGAGGTACCGAGGCACCTCTCGGTATAGACGTGCTGGCACACAGCTGGCCCCCTGGCCTGCGCAAATATGCATTTCCCCCAGTGAGTCTCCACTCTCCCCTGAGGGTAACCTGCCATGACAGTGTGTCCGCTGCAGTGTTGAGGTTGCCCGGGATGTGAGTGGCTCACAGCAACTTGAGGTGCTGCTGACTCCAGAGAAGGTGACGGCGGGCAAGTTGTGACATACAACGAGAGCGCAGACCGCCTTGGCGGTTGACATATGCTGCCGTTGCCATGTTGTCTGTCCGAACTAACATGTGCTTGCCATGGATCAATGGCCGGAACCTCCGCAGGGCGAGCAGAATTGCCAGCAACTCGAGGCAGTTGATGTGCCTACGCAGCCAGGGCCCGACCACAAGGCGCAACAGTGCACCAGTGCAGAGGAGGGAGAAGCCACTGAAATGTGCCGTCAGATCCAGCAGAGGTGAATGAACAGTCAGCTCAGTAAACATCGACCGTTCGGCTCCGAAGAGAAAACCTGAATGAGTGGTTGCATGCCAGCTCCTTTTATACCCGTATGTCCAGGGGAGTGGCATGCAAATACCACTCGCCAATTTTCACTGGCCTTTTATCAAAGACCAGAGTTGTCTCGGGCTCCCAAGAGTGACCCCTAGTGTCACTACATCGACACAACTTCGAGTGAGTGACAGATAGGGAACTGCAGTGGGAAACGTATAATGAAGCACTGAATTTTGGTTTGCAAAAATGTTTCCAAGGTCATGTAATGTTCAAGAGAACAGGCTGTAACATCCAGTGGAGAGAGTCTTCTTCACAAGTTCAAGGAATGTGCCTGAAGAATTTATTTGAACCAAAGTTGGTAGGTTGGCTGTTCATTTAAATGTGAATTGATTGATAATTAAAAAGGAACATTACAAACATGGGTGAACTCATTTTCAAAGTTACCATGATCTACTAAATATGTTTGAATTCACTAATTACAACATTTTCAATATTTGTTTTAAAAATGTAAAATTATTTCAGAAATGAAGACATTCTCCTTGCACATGCATGCAGCGATCAGCCACAGCCACTCAAGCAATCTAAATGAAAAACGTCCGCAGCCATTTATCTAGACTCAGCTCTCCCCATCTCACCAGTAATTAAGGTTTGGGTTTGAGGTAGGAAACTGATTCTAGACCAGCAGTAATGAGCAGCATTATCCCAGAGTGGCAATCAGAATTCCCCATCAATACCTGTAGTCCTTAATCCACACTACGGCTAAGCCTTCCCCAGCATTACACACACAATGCCTATGATCAGCTCTTTGATGTATGAAAAATAAATAATAAAATATTACAGAATATACTCTATTCTGTTCTTTTCTAATTGTATTGAAAATGCTTTGACATTTTCACACTATCTGGGCATTTTGTAGATCCATTTGTGATAGATATGCATGCTGGGTCGCTAAAGACCAGAGGTATGTAATGATGTTTGGCGAAACACCCATTATGTCAGTTTGCTTCACAAGTAAATGTTTCTTGTTTTAAGGATGTTTAGATATTCTTACTGAAAAAAATAAATAAAAATAAATAAATAAATAATAATATAAAAATAATATATTATTTTATATATATATATATATATATATATATATATATATATATATATATATATATATATAAAATACTGTTTAAGATAATTATTTTTGCAATGTAGGGTAAAGGGTCTGTTCAAATCCCTAACACTAAGTATGAGCAATACTAATAGTGATACTTGCCTTAGCACACCACTGAAATTAATAACATGTGCTTTAAGTGGAAATAATGTGTCCAGAAACCACATAATTACCCTCCACCTGAATCGCTGACTAAATCAGAGTTCTGAGCCTTCACACAAAATCACTCCCCTCATTCATCAACTACAGCCTCAGAGCTTCCATTTAAAGATGCACAAACCACCTTAACCACCGTAAGTCCGCTCATTCTGGAGCGACTGGTTGGCTCTGGATAGTGCAAGACAGAAATGTGTCTTTATTACTCCCCAAACACAAGAAAAAGATGGTGGAACAGTACTACCAAAATATGAGTCAATTTGATGGCTGCTGTGAGCAGTATATTGAGTAGGGTTCACTTTAGCCATCATCCTGCAGAAACGCTACAAATGGTTGTTGCTAGTTAGACTTGTCTCTGTAAACTGATTTCAGTCACGACCTACCAATTCACATCATACATAAGCTTGAAGAATTACATTCCTTTCTTGTAGTAGCATGTCTGACTTCTATTGTGGTTCATTAGAGTATGGCTTCTAGCCAGAATGATTCACATTTTCATTTTCATTCATATTATTTAGACCACTCTCTTTTCCTGAGAATAATCTCTTGCTGTAAAAAACTTCTGTTTGAAACAAAAAAGGGGAGCAGACCTAAGCCAGGTGTTTACCACCTATGGCAAATTTCGAGAATTATAAATAATTCTTTCCATCTTTCCGTCAGACAAAAATCAGATGACAAATGCTCAGCGACAAACATTATCACACAGGAAGTCGGCATGCTGTTTCCGAAAGTTCCGGTATCCTAGGATCGGCGACAGTGTGCCGACTCACTGATGTGCAGCATTGCCCACCAGGCTTTTTTGCATCGGTTTCAGTGTGTTTACATTCCCCCGTGGCTCGACCGGCAGCATGTTGCATCAGCAGCATGAAAGACCCAGGTTCATATCCACACTGAAACCAGGAAGTAATTGCGTTCACATAATCAGTGACGAGCGTGATTCAGAGGTTGCACTTTTCCCTCTAACATTCCACTTTTAGTCTACTAATGGTAAGGTTTAGGTTTGGGGATACAGTCAATAAAACATGCATTCCTCTTCACTGTATTACATCCTGTACAGCTGAAAAGAACTCGCTTCACAACTAGCATTTGGCGACCTCTCCTGGACATAAATGGAGCTCACACGTGCCTATACGCCCTACAACACTTACCACTTTAACCACTGGGGGCAGTGTGTTAAATTTTGGTAAGTATAAACCGATTTTTACAAAAGAAAAGTCGACCTACTCTTTCCAATTTTACTGTGTGATCAGGCTGCACTCACAGCTGATTAATTGCCTTTGCTGTGAATCGTAGCTTCCGACAAATGATCTGACAGTATCAGAAATTTTGAGTTTGCCCAGCCTCAACACACTCCAGACACTCTGACTTTGCACTCATTATTTTTTTTTCCATGCAAAATATTGGTTACATTAGCACAAGAGCTTGCTTGGGTTTGTGCAGTAAAATTTCAATTTTCAGTGTCAAATAGGATTTAAGAATGGCAGGACTGAAATGTAATGCCAAATGTCCAGTCAGTGCTGTCAGTCATGACCAAAGTCTTAAGATGTATATCATACAGTCTGACATAATAGACTGTCTTCCATTCCTTCTGCCCAAGATCTCACTGGGCTCATTTTGTACAATCTGACAAGCAACTATCGCAAAGAACATAAAACAATCAAAGAGTGTGCGCCAGGCTTTAAATCCTATGTTGGTTTTCATTCATCTAAAAACACCTTAAAATATGAAGTGTGCTGCCTCTCTCCCATCTCACTATCCCTTCAGCTCAATGACCAAAATCATTGATGCAGTTTGGCGTAAATGGGCCCTCTGCTGGGTTCCACAGGAAGTGACCGCCAGGCTAGGTAGTTTCCTGGCTCGAACTGTGTAACAGACGGTCCGTGTTGGCTCTGACAACCAACGGATCTCCTGCAGCGGGGCAAGAACAACACTGCTCGAAATACTGACAAACTTGTGACAGAAAGCTGCTGCATATGTGAGCACAGGCCACAGTGCAGGCATTATGATAGAATAAAATAATATAGCAGGCAGATCTGAGAAGAATGGGAAAAGGAAAATTATCTCAGCAGCTTGTATGTAAATATCATATAATAATTGGATTTGCATTTCCCAAGAAAATACCAGTGCTTTCAAGGCAGCAAAAGACTAGTGTTAAAGCTTTAGGTCTGCTTAGGTTTAAGGCTTTGATTCTGTGTACAGTATTTATTCTGAAAAAAAAAACAAAAACAAAAAAAAAAAAAAAACATTTCTAGAAGGTCCTGTGACTTGTAGACCAAAACGACCAAAACACCAAACCAAAGACCAAAACACATATGCTTACAAAACCTCAGTCATAGAGACAGTAGCCATTAACTGGCATGTTATATAGCATAAACGCATCTAGCCTATTGAAATGTAGCAGAGTAGCTAAAAATTATTGTGCTAACAAAAGGATTACAAAAAAAAAAACATAAAAAACAAAAAAAACACTGTCACAAGCAACTCCTCACAAACTGACATTCAACATCAATCAGTGCATAGCAAACAGGGTTGCAGATTTTTGTTGAGATATCCTTGATTGATTTTCATTAACATTAATTAATAGAATATGACAAGAATATTGTTTCACTCACAGACAAGCATATTGTTTCACTCATTCACAAATATCGAGAAAAAGTTGTTTTTAAACAGATTTTAACAGGGTAGTTGTTGGGATTTTTCATGAAACATAAACAGAAAATTTAAAAAATGGTCACACACGATTACTTAAAGCAAATGCACCTGATTAAAACAAGCCCAAATACAACTTGACACAATGCTTACAACTTGAGATAATGACCCCATTTACATCTGGTATTAAGATGTGTCTTGGGTGATCCGATCACATGTGGTCAGACAAGACACATCCTTGTTTACATCTGGTTGTATAAATGTGTCTCCTGTGACAACTTGTGTTCTGATTTTGAGGAGATGGTCTCTTATTTCATGATGACATACATCAATCACTATGTCAGTGTGCTACTGCATGATAATAAACCACAAAAAAGTCATACAAGACAAAGAAAGCAAAAAAATATGGTGCCCTGTTTTTCCCAGATGCAGCTGAAATTTAATCTAAGCACAAACGCAACATTTCGAGCAGAATTATCCATTATTTTAGTGGAGTACCTGTGTAAGTTGATCTTCAGACGCGTGTGCTTCTCATCTGTTTCACTGCATGTTAATATCAGACACACTGATGACGATCTGTGAAGATCTCATGCTATATGTATTTGCTTTATCAAATTTACTGATCAGAATATTTCTTTTAAAGCCGCTTGTATCTGGCAAAGTTTAAACTCTTGTTTAAGTGCAGCTGTTGATTGACAGGTGAGGGGATGTGCTTCGGTGCTGTCTGGGACGCATTCAGAACGAATAAGTGTTTACACCTCATATGCGATGTGGTAACATGTTTTTTGTGATCCGATCACAAAACATTTTGCAGCCTGTTTACACCTGTATTTAACACTGGCCACTTGTTATTGGATCAACTGTAATGCATCGTAATACCAGATGTAAACAGTGTCAACCTTCAAGGAGTGATATGACATGTTAAATGGCTAAAGAGAAATCGGCTACTCCTGAGTCCTACTGCCTCTTGGATATATGCTGCATTCCTCTCATTGAATAACCAGGTAGATGCTTTAGAACTTTCCCATTACTACTGTTTAATTACTATTATTGATTGATTAAATTATGAATAGCAAATAATCATAAAATTATTAATCATTAACAACCCTAGTGACAAACAAATAACTGGCACTTTTACACCCTCTGTAAGGCTGTGACTTGAACATGGATGCAACTTATCAGTGTTTTTTTTCTCTCAACAACATGATTTTGACCAAGTGCGACTTCTATTCAGCAGTTACTTATTTTCCAGAAAATACGGTAATTGAAATTATGTATCAGATCCACCATTGTCATGACACTCAGCACATTGTTATCAGTAGCCTGTACAAGTGAAACGACACGTAACGCAACACTGTCTTGACAGTAGAAAGACAGCTAAAGATGCTAAAACAGATGCAAGAAAGAAAAGGCCAATCACAATTCAGTATGCTAACTGAGGCAAGAAAGAAGACCAATCAAAATGGCAGAAAATTGTTAAGAAAAAGAACAATGCTGCCTTGCAAGCAATGTAACTAAGATATACTGTACATCTACATTCATAAAAGTGTGTAAAAGTGTTACTTACCCTCCCTCACAAATCTGTACCCGTGCGGTGCATTGGGAGGTAGACAGTTGATCCTCCTTCTCCTCCGTTGATTCCTTTTCTGTCTCTGTCAGCTCAGCTTGCTGGACTTCTTTTGTTTCTGTGGGCTGAGTGGCATGTACCTACACTCGAGAGAGACACGGGCAAGTTCACCAACCCTACTCCGGACGCCCAGGGAGACAGAGATGGGGGAAGTCTCATTCAACATTTTGCAGATAGCCTTAAAACTAATTTAGCTGGCTAGGCCAAATGTAACCCTAAAACAAGACAAAAAGTTTACTGTGAGCAAATTTTCACATTTGTAGGCCTAATACCTTTCATACTACTTAAACTCTTGTAGAGCCAAGTAAAAACAATCATCTTTCTTTGGTTGTTTGGCCAGCCCTCAATATAATAATATCAATGTTAGCAAGCATCTCAGTCATTCAGGCAACACTGACAATTAATGCAAGAGTTGATACATTTACCTCAGTAACTTTTTGTATTGGGGAGTCAGGTATCTCTTGTTTTATATCCAGAAAGGGTGACATTGCTGCCATGGTGTAGATGAGTGGTCCATGTCTTTGTCTACAGTGCAAGAGGGACAGCATTTCCTTGCTTGTCAGGCCAGGAGGGTATGGATTGCTAGTGCTTGTAGACCATGAGGAATAAACTGAGTTTTGGTCTTCACTCTGGATGGATGGATTGGGTTTTATGTAGTTTAGATAGCACCAGGTAAAATTAAGGTTAGTGTTAAGAGTGGCAAATGCTGGTTCTTTGTTTTCTGTTGGAAAGATGACACTTTGCTCACTCAATCTTTCCTCCTTGCATTCAATCAAAATGTCATCATGTCCCCTTTCATTTCCTTGGTTATTATCCTCCTTCTCCTCTTTCACATGTTTCTGCTGTTGTTTGCTCTCTGGGCTGAGCTCCTCACTGCTTGTGGGGGACAGCACATGTTTGTTCACCCCAGCACTTTCTGATTTGGATAAGTTAGACATTGGTTGCTGCTCCATCGTTTCACACTTGGAAACCGCTGCAAATGAACTGACACCAGAGTAGCCATGTTCCTGGGTCCTTGCACCAAATGTTTGTGAAACTGTGGTATAAATGGAGCCAGCATGGAGTGGAAGGTGTGAATTAAGACGGACTGGAATTCTCTGGACTGGTAAAGGCATCAGCCGCCCAGGACTTGAAGTAACATCAAAATCGAGATGTTGATGGTGGCGATGAGTGAGGTATGGTTGGCTGACCCTTGTAGAAGAATTCCCAATGTAATTTTGAATAAGGATCTCAAGCTTGAGTCCTGTAGTCACTGGAGAATAATGAGCTCTGGCAGCACATGATGGATAAAGCAGACTTCCTTCTGTTGTGTGTTGATCTGTATGAATGAATGGGGTCAGTTGCATCACATTATGTGGGGCATTATCTGATAAAACTTTCTGTGACTGCATGATCTGTTTTTCACCAAATAAGTGCACAGTATTGCTTGAAGACAAATGATGGGAGGTCTTTGGTCTGTGGCATCTAGTTCTTAGAGTAGGAGAGTTGGCATTGAAGACCTTTGAAGGTTGGTCTTCCTCCTCAGGTTCTCTCACCGCAGAATGCCTCATTAGAAGGCATTTCCTCCTTTCTCTCCAACCAGCAGGGGTCCGATCTGGGGACAAGCAACTGTAGTCAAATGACTTACTGCGAGATTCTGTGATAAGGTTAGCATGTTGAGGAACATGTGGTGCCTGCTCAGATGCAGAACGTCGCATTTCTCTGTGAGAACTTGTGGGAACTGTCAACGTATGAGTGGCCCGTGATCTCCTAGTTGGCATCACGTCTGCATCAGCTTTGCAAGACTCCTCAAATGAAGCTGATCTACTGGAGGTGTGAGACATACAACTGTCTTGACTCGGACTGTGAGGCAGGGAGAGTGACTCAAAGCTTGAGTCCCCTGAGGACTGGGCAGCTTCTGCAAGACGGAGACGCTTCTTTTTAGGTGGTAACTTCTCAATTGGAAGCTGGGCCAAAGTTAGACTTCTTTGGGGCCATTGGAACTCACTGACTTTTTCAATGTCCTTCATTTTAAGGACAGTCGGAGGGGGTGATACTGCCATGGTGTTGGTGTTTGAATCTTCTGTGACTAGAATCTCTGGCACTTGGACATTGTCCTGGTGTACAAGTTTATTGAAATTTGGTTTTGTTGTCTGCTGTTTTGATTGTGAGTGAGGGGAAGAGAGACTGACATCATGACAGTGAGAGACATCATCTGGTCCTGGGGTATTTAAGGTGCAATCATGTTTCTCAAATGAACTAGTATGCTGTATGACTGATATTCCTTTCAAAGCAGCTTCTGGACCATGTTCTTGACTTAATCCAATGGTCCCTTTTATAGACTTTTCGCAAGATGTATACCTTTTTAGTGGTGTAAAAGAAACTGATGGTAAAGGAGGATCTTCAAGTTCAAGACTTTCTTCTTTTCTTCTTTTTCGAAATCCAAAAACACCAAGACGAGATGCGATTCTTTGAGGATCTTCCACTTGACAGACTGGAATTTCAGTTTGTTGAGAGAGATGAGGTGTGCAGCAGTGTTGCTTGTGTGTTTGATATCTCTCCCAGTCATTAAAAAATATACCACACACATCACACTCAAATGGTTTTTGTTTTTGGCTGTGATCAGAGGGATGAAATGGTGAGCTGGAATGGGGTTGCTCTTCCATAGTAATTTCAGCACCGATGGGCAATTCAATGGCAGGCTGTCGTCTTAGCATACCATGACGCCGATTCTGAACTGGTTGCTGGTCATCAAAGGATTGGCTGAGGCGAAGGCTACGAGAAGTTTCAGACACATCACTAACACTTGCATCTGAGGGCATGGATTGACTTCTCAGAAGAGGAGCAGTGGATGTTGGATCAGCTGGTTGTTGGATACTGACAGAATGGTGCTGGAACTTCTCACAAGGTACACCAAGAGTGATGGAGCCACTGCTCTTTGAGCTCACATCTATATCTTTTGGACTATAAAGAAATGGCTCTTTAGAGTAGATCGGCTTCAACTCTGTGCTGCTTCTCCTGGAGAGTGAAAACTTTCTGGGTTTAACACTGTCAATCTTACTGGTGTCTACTACTGCCTCATTGATGGTGATGAGTTTAGTGATGTGGTCAATGACTTGCCTTTTGGGTACAGTGAATGGAATTCTCTTCCCTTCTTGCCCTGCAGGATGCACATGTTGTTGATGAGAAGTCCTTTGTAAGTGGCCAAGGCGACCAAACTTTCCAAGGATGACCTCTGCATAGCTTTTGGCACTTTTGTTTGTCGGACTGTCCTGAGAGACTTCCGTGCTCTCAGATCGAGAAAAATAGCCAGACTCTGTGCTTCCTTTGCTGCTCAGACCAAATGAGGATGATGCTTCATCAGATGATCCTACAGGTGTACGTCTTCCTCTGCTTAGTCTCATTGCAAGTCTCTTTTTAACTGCATGGGAGTCATCTAAACCTTGTGCCTGTCCCTCAGAGCACCTTTCTGCTGTATTTGGCCTTTGAATGGACATCCTTTGTTTTCCTAAGATGGAAGAGGAAGATGGTTGGCTTTCTTCATCTGATTCTGTAACTGGCTCCTCTGAACAACTCATACTTGGTCCCTCCCTGTCTCCAGTCAGACCAGCTTTCACCCTATGTGTGTGGGACTTCATGTGCTTGTAAAGGTTACTTTTAGTCTTAAAGGAGAAGCCACATGGTGCACAAGGGTAAGGTCTCTCTCCAGTGTGGGATCGAATGTGTTTTTGAAGCACACTGGGTTTAGCACAAGCTCGACCACAGTAGGAGCACACATACTTTCCAGGCTTTTGAGGTTTACGCTCGCGCTTTTGTCTAGGCGTTCCTTCCACAACCTCGTCCATGGAACAGGATGGTGCACCTGAAGTTCCTGATGGCATTCCACCAGACTGCCTCATGTTAGCATCAAGACATTCAGAACTACCAGATGCCCTTGATGACTTGACCATTTCAATAGTGTCTGTCACCTGAGCAGTTTTCCTCTGTAACCTGAGACGTTTTCTCTCAATATTAGGTCGTTTTGGCTGCTGTTGATGGTGCTGCCTTGTTGTGGATGTTGTAGCCTTGTTCTGTTCATGATACAGGGGGGCTGACCGTGGCTGGGAGCTTTCCAATGAAGACTCATTATGAGGCCTTTCTAAACCTCCAGATTGTTCCCCTGTGGTCAACTGGCTACACGAGGTCTCCATAAAATGGGGAGAAAGCCGGAGTACTGTTTAATCCAGACTTTACAAATCACCAACAGACTACTTCATCTAGAGTTTCATTGCATTGTATTTTATTCCATTCGTGATATACGAGTGTTGTACAAATTTGTCACAACTGAAGTATTCTGGACACATTATTGCTTGATGTGAGAAATTTCTTTAGAGCAATGCTACGAATTACCACTACAACTTGTAGGTTTATTAATTACAGTAAGTTCTGCCCCATTTCTTTCCTTTTATTTGTTTGGAAATCCACATCAACCATGTCTCCTTTAATGAATGCACTGCCTGGTTTTAAAGGCCTTCAGCATGTGGTTTAAGCTCCATCTGGTTCTTATGTTCATCCACTTCAGAAATTCTGTGAAATAACAGAAATAAATAGAATTAATTGGAACTGTCATTTCAATGTGATTATAGCAGATAGAATACAATACAACTTTAGTGTGGTGGTACCCAAAACCTCAAACTATCTTATCATATCTTATCTTGGAATACTGAAGGGGATGTGTCAAATTCCCTAAAACAAAATCTGAGGCAGCTTATTCCAATAATGCTGATTTACTTTCTATTAAATATTAAAATGATAAAAACTAATAATTATAATTAAGTAATTAAAAATGGCTAAATGATAAGAGATCTTAGCTTAACATACTTCTGGATTAATTGGTAATTAAATTGTAATTAGTAAACATGTTAAAATACCTTTGAGTAATTGTGTGTGTGTGTGTGTGTGTGTGTGTGTACATGTTTATACTACATTGTGGGGACCAAATGTCCCCACAAGGATAGTAAAACCTGAGATCATCTACCTTGTGGGGCCCAGCCAGTGGGAAATGACTTATTAAACATACTAAATGATGTTTTTTTGAAAATTTGAAAATGCAAAAAGTTTTCTGTGAGGGTTAGGTTTAGGGGATAGAAATGATCGTTAGATCTATATAAAATCCATAAAATGCATGGAAGTCTATGGAGTGTCCCCACAATGATATAAAAACAAGTTTGTGTGTGAAAAAGAGATAGAGGTGTAACTAGTAGTTCAAAAAGATTAAAGACTACTGGCTGTTTAATATTCTTAACAAAAACACAATTTAAGACAACATTAATGTTTTTGAATATAAACCCTTGGACACTGCTTTCACTAGAACACAGTAAGGAATTAGGCATCCCACTCACTGACCAGCTGGTACTGGCACCCACACTTTGCTTTAGGAGGCGGTTAGGTGTGGATCTACAGAAGATCATGCTGGTATATATCCAAATCACTGCCAACTATGCATTCCAGCACAGCTTGGATGGATCCAACTCTAAGTGCTCACAGACGTCCAATAATGGTGAGAATAGAACATATTGATGGGTGTATTATTTAAGAACACTGAATTTGTTTATACACCGTTTAGGGTCGAGAAAATGACATGTGAATATTACTTTCAATTACTATTAATTCTCAAAACAATGGATTTATGATAGATTGTCCAGTGCCACTGGAATTAAAAAAATCTTTGAGGCAGATTAACTTAACAGTTGCATCGCATTTGTGTGGTTTCTTTGTAAAAACCTGCGTGTTGTTCACTAACCACACTCAATTCAGTTCAACCAGGTGCTAAGTGCACGATTCAGAAGTCTGGATCAAAGTGGAGTGATTCTGTACAGTCCCAGTAAAGAACATCAGAACGCAGTATTTTGCTGCATCCTCCACAACCTGCCACTCAGAACCGAGCTGCAAGATGGCAGGAATTGCGGCACGCAAAATGCATTCAGTACTAATTTTGTGTATGCATTTTTGCCGTTATCTCATTTGCATAATTCCTTTAGTAAGTTATAGCACTAAATAAAGCAGACAGCATGTTAAAATAAATGTCGTTTTCAGCAGGCACAGTTCATCCATTGTGTATTCCACCTTTTGTGTTTTAAAAGGTGTATTGTGATTAGAAGATTTTAAAAAATGAATAAACAAAATAAGGAAGGAAAATTTGGAAAATAATGTGTGCTCCCCTCTGACAACCGAAACGGTGCTGTGTAAATAAATATAAAGTATTCTTTGCAAGTGACAGCAGTGTGTAGGACCTTTTCTTATTTCTTCTTAAAACATAAAGGTCTCAAACAAAATTTCTGACCTTTCCTAAGTTTTCACTAAGATAAGATAAAACTACAACCCTGGTTTGCAGTCACTATTTGGTGTTCATCATTCTCTAAATATGTTTGGTTTGGATAAGTAGGTTGGACGGATAGTGTGGGAGGCCTAAAACATGTTGGTTGTCTGGACTTGGATGTGAGTCAAGCAAGCATTCATCTCTCTACAACCACCTGTTCAGTTCTCCCACTTAAAAAAAACTAGCGACCTTCAATCACATCATAATGACTCATTTTAGCTCAAACACAGCTCTACAACTGTTCCACAGTTCTGTACTCGAGCTACACATATTGCTTCTACAAAGAGAATGATCAGTCTCCTAAAGACTGGCTGCTTTCAGAGGTGGACAGAATGTACAGCTGTTTTTCCAAGCATGTTCTTGATTATGAGTCAGAATTAGGATTTAACTCAAAACACACAAGGAAGTCTTTTGAGGTAACCTCATAAAATCTCTGCAGGTAATCAACTCAACCCATGATGGTACCCTTGACCTCAGACATTCAGTACATGTGCAAGTTAAAAGGCATTGTGGCAGCAAAACGGACAAATCATGAATAATGTTTTAGTTTAATATGACAATTTTAGCCATCAAGGAAACAGTATATCAAGCACATTGTCATTAAGATGTACCCAATGTTTGCAAGTAACTATAATTTAAAAGAAACCACTGCCAGGCAAGGTGGACATCTGAGTAAATGATGAGATGAGGTGAGATGAGAACATGAAAACATCCAATACATGCCAAATAGCAAGTTTTACAATGTACGGTCACTGGGCACCTGTGAGCATTTTAAAATATTTTCTAACGAGTTTAATGACGAGTGTTACCAAACCAACCACAACACAATCCTGCCAAGCTCAGATGGTTAAAAACAGGGTATAAAGCTTCGTCCACTCTGTTAAAACCACAAACACACACAAAAAAAGAAGCTTTACGGTACACATAACCAAGTCTAAAATATGTTGTTTAAATACGTTTGAATTTTACGTTGAGAAATCTCGCCAATTTTCCCCCCTCTCTCACTAATGGGCACCCAGTGGTGGTTTCTATGGCAACGGCCCGAAACCATGCAATGGCAGATGGAAGCCAAGCTGGAAGGCTAAATTTATCTTCAAGCATCCTCCCTGATTACAGAGTGAGTGCCTGACAAGTCAAGGTGCCCCTTCCCTCCAAAAATCCTAATCTTTCTAGACAGGTGGTGATGGATATCAAAAAATAAAAAATAAATACATTTTATATATATATATATAAAGTATTTATTTTCATGTTCAAATACAGATAATAGAAATAAATCATAATGACTAATTTTACCTCAAACACAGCTCTATAACTGTTCCAAAAATCCTCATCTTTCTAGACAGGTGGTGATAATATGTGCAAGCAACATTTATTTTCAAATACATCATGTTTAAATAAAGATAAAAGAATAAAATGAACTCTATTGAATAAAAAAAAGATAAAATAAAAAATATAATGACCAATTTTAGCTATAACATCGCATTTAGTTAATTGTTCTAGACAGGTGGTTATGGACATCATGTGGGGGAAATAATATCTAAAAGCATTTATTTTCAGATAAAATAATAT
The DNA here is from genome assembly GCF_019703515.2 of Myxocyprinus asiaticus. Classification (NCBI taxonomy): domain Eukaryota; kingdom Metazoa; phylum Chordata; class Actinopteri; order Cypriniformes; family Catostomidae; genus Myxocyprinus; species Myxocyprinus asiaticus. Next base: position 39,563,442 of record NC_059373.1, read on the forward strand.
AAACATGGAACTTCAAACAAATAACAATTTTTACATCTTCACTAAATAAATGTGGATGGGAAGAGAAAGTAATATTGTAATTTTCAGCTCATTTATAAAAGATGAATGATGCATGTACGAAAATATACAGTACATAAATATATACAGTTGAAGTCAGAAGTTTACATACACCTTAGCCAAATACATTTAAACTCAGTTTTTCACAATTCCTGACATTTACTTGTAGAAAAATATTCTCTGTCTTAGGTCAGTTAGGATCACTACTTTATTTAAAAAATATGAAATGTCAGAATAATAGTAGAGAGAATGATTTATTTCAGCTTTTATTTCTTTCATCACATTCCCAGTGGGTCAGAAGTTTACATCCACTTTGTTACAATTTGGTAGCATTGCCTTTAAATTGTTTAACTTGGGTCAAACATTTTGGGTAGTCTTCCACAAGCTTCTCACAATAAGTTGCTGGAATTTTGGCCCATTCCAATTGTAACTGAGTCAGGTTTGTAGGCCTCCTTGCTCGCACACGCATTTTCAGTTCTGCCCACAACTTTCCTATCAGATTGGGGTAGGGCTTTGTGATGGCCACTCCAATACCAATATTTTGCTTCAATATATCCACATAATGTTCCTTCCTCATGATGCAATCTATTTCGTGAAGTGCACCAGTCCCTCCTGCAGCAAAGCACCCACACTGCATGATCCTGCCACCCCCATGCTTCACGGTTGGGATGGTGTTCTTTGGCTTGCAAGCCTCACCCTTTTTCCTCCAAACATAACGATGGTCATTATGGCCAAACAGTTCAATATCTGTTGCATCAGACCAGAGGACATTTCTCCAGAAATTAAGATCTTTGTCCCCATGTGCACTTGCAAACTGTAGTCTGGCTTTTTTATGGTGGTTTTGGCGCAGTGGCTTCTTTCTTGCTGAGCAGCCTATCAGGTTATGTCGACATTTGACTCGTTTTACTGTGGATATAGATACTTGTCTACCTGTAAGGTCCATTGCTGTTGTTCTGGGATTAATTTGCACGTTTTGCACCAAACTACGTTCATCTCTAGGAGACAGAATGCGTCTCCTTCCTGAGTGGTATTATGGCTGCGTGGTCCCCTGGTGTTTATTCTTGTGAACTATTGTTTGTGCAGATGAACGTGGTACCTTCAGGTGTTTGGAAATTGTTCCCAAGGATGAACCAGACTTGTGGAGGTCCACAATTTATTTTTATTTTTTTAGGTCTTGACTGATTTCTTTTGATTTTCCCATGATGTCAAGCAAAGAGGCACTTAGTTTTAAGGTAGGCCTTAAAATACATCCACAGGTACACCTTCAATTGACTCCAGTTAGCCAATTAGCCTATCAGAAGCTAACTGGCTAATTGCCTAAAGGCTTGACATTATTTTGTGGAATTTTCCAAGCTGCTTAAAGGCACAGTTAACTTAGTGTATGTAAACTTCTGACCCACTGGAATTGTGATATATTCAATTAAAAGTGAAACAATCTGTCTGTAAACAATTGTTGGAAAAATTACTCATGTTATGCACAAAGTAGATGTGCCAACACTATAGTTTGCTAATATGATATCTGTGGAGTGGTTAAAAAGTTAGTTTTAATGACTCCAACCTAAATGTATGTAAACTGTATATATACTGTATACACACACACACACACGAATATATATATATATATATATATATATATATATATATACAGGTGCATCTCAATAAATTAGAATGTCATGGAAAAGTTCATTTATTTCAGTAATTCAACTCAAATTGTGAAACTTGTGTATTAAATAAATTCAGTGCCCACAGACTGAAGTAGTTTAAGTCTTTGGTTCTTTTAATTGTGATGATTTTGGCTCACTTTTAACAAAAACCCACCAATTCACTATCTCAACAAATTAGAATATGGTGACATGCCAATCAGCTAATCAACTCAAAACACCTGCAAAGGTTTCCTGAGCCTTCAAAATGGTCTCTCAGTTTGGTTCACTAGCCTACACAATCATGGGGAAGACTGCTGATCTGACAGTTGTCCAGAAGACAATCATTGACACCCTTCACAAGGAGGGTAAGCCACAAACATTCATTGCCAAAGAAGCTGGCTGTTCACAGAGTGCTGTATCCAAGCATGTTAACAGAAAGTTGAGTGGAAGGAAAAAGTGTAGAAGAAAAAGATGCACAACCAACCGAGAGAACCGCAGCCTAATGGGGATTGTCAAGCAAAATCGATTCAAGAATTTGGGTGAACTTCACAAGGAATGGACTGAGGCTGGGGTCAAGGCATCAAGAGCCACCACACACAGACGTGTCAAGGAATTTGGCTACAGTTGTTGTATTCCTCTTGTTAAGCCACTCCTGAACCACAGACAACGTCAGAGGCGTCTTACCTGGGCTAAGGAGAAGAAGAACTGGACTGTTGCCCAGTGGTCCAAAGTCCTCTTTTCAGATGAGAGCAAGTTTTGTATTTCATTTGGAAACCAAGGTCCTAGAGTCTGGAGGAAGGGTGGAGAAGCTCATAGCCCAAGTTGCTTGAAGTCCAGTGTTAAGTTTCCACAGTCTGTGATGATTTGGGGTGCAATGTCATCTGCTGGTGTTGGTCCATTGTGTTTTTTGAAAACCAAAGTCACTGCACCCGTTTACCAAGAAATTTTGAAGCACTTCATGCTTCCTTCTGCTGACCAGCTTTTTAAAGATGCTGATTTCATTTTCCAGCAGGATTTGGCACCTGCCCACACTGCCAAAAGCACCAAAAGTTGGTTAAATGACCATGGTGTTGGTGTGCTTGACTGGCCAGCAAACTCACCAGACATGAACCCCATAGAGAATCTATGAGGTATTGTCAAGAGGAAAATGAGAAACAAAGACCAAAAAATGCAGATGAGCTGAAGGCCACTGTCAAAGAAACCTGGGCTTCCATACCACTTCAGCAGTGCCACAAACTGATCACCTCCATGCCACACCGAATTGAGGCAGTAATTAAAGCAAAAGGAGCCCCTACCAAGTATTGAGTACATATACAGTAAATGAACATACTTTCCAGAAGGCCAACAATTCACTAAAAATGTTTTTTTTATTGGTCTTATGATGTATTCTAATTTTTTGAGATAGTGAATTGGTGGGTTTTTGTTAAATGTGAGCCAAAATCATCACAATTAAAAGAACCAAAGACTTAAACTACTTCAGTCTGTGTGCACTGTATTTATTTAATACACGAGTTTCACAATTTGAGTTGAATTACTGAAATAAATGAACTTTTCCACGACATTCTAATTTATTGAGATGCACCTGTGTATATATATATATATACACAGTACTGCACAAAAGTCTTAGGCACATAAGATTTCAAAACAAATTGTCTTATGATACTTATTTATATCTGCTACTTCAGTGTGTCAGTAGGTAATATACATTTTATACTCCCAAACATTCCTTTTGCAAATAGAATAGAATAAAAGAACAGGGAGCCCTGCAACAGATGGCATGGCCCTTACAGAGCCCCCCACTGAACATCGGATCAGTCTGGGATTACACGAAGAGACAGAAGTAATTGAGACAGCCTAAATAAATAAAAGTGGCAAATTCTCCAAGAAGCTTGGAACATCCTATCTGCCAACAACCAAGAATAACTGTGTCCAGGTGTAAGTAGGAGAATTGGTGCATTGGTTCACACCAAATATTGATTTAGCTCTTTTTCTGTTTACTGGACTTTGTATGATGTTAATTGATTAATGAAAACTATTTATGTCATTTTTGTTTTTTTAAGAAATCCTCACTTTGAAAGTTTTTCACAAGTGCCTAAAACTTTTGCACAGTACTGTATATATATATATACAAAAAGTAGGGTTGCTCAATTAATCATGTTTTAACCACGATCACAATTTCTGCCTCTCACGGTTAATTAAGCATGACCGTCTGCTATATTAGTAACCAATAGCAAGCAGAAATTATAGTCAGGTGAAATTGTAAATTGTTGTTCATTTTCATTATATTTTCATTATATCTCACTGTGTCTATGAATGATAGACCAAAGCACAAGTTCTTTTGAAGTTCATTGTTACTTAAACTGACCTGATCACGCTCTTTTCATAAGTTTGCTGCTCACCAATCACGTTTCACTTTTGAGCACGCTCTGAAATACAGAACCGCAGATGTTTACGAGTTTTGTTTGTTTTGTATGTGCGCTGCTCTGATCTGCAGTGTATTACTCATGAGGCTCATAATGCAGTGTTTTCAGCGGTCTCAGCGTGCTTCTGTGCTCGATACACACAAATTCCATCTCATGCTCTAATTATGTGTAAAACACAAAACAGCTGTGCTCTAAGTTCGGACCGGTTTGTGCACGTCAATAAAGTGTGCTGATCGTGTTATATTTAAAGCGCTCCGGATTTGCTTCAACTGCACACTTGTGCATTAACATCACTGCCATTAAAACATTATCTAAAAAGGACTCAAGTGTGAAAACCCTACAGAGTAACTCATATATTGGCAGTAAAGCATGGAAAAAATTTTGGTCAAAAGGAAACATTTACTAGTTTTTAGTTTTAACACCTTGTTCAACATGAGAGCTGCTGATTAATTTATTTTTTTATTTATTTTCTTTTAGAATTGATATCTAAGCTTTTTTTCATCCTAATCATGCAGCCTTATAATATTTTTGTTTTCAAATGACAGAATAATTGTGATTTATAACCGTGATTAAAATTGAGCAAAATGATTGTGATTATCATTTTAAACAATATCGAAGAGCCTACATTAACTGTATCAGAGAAATTCTGAGCTATGACACAAATATTTTCAAGCAAATTAGAAACTGATATAGAGAATGTTCTGTCTGCAGTATTTTCATGGCCATAATAAAATATCTCCATAACTTTTCATTATATAAAGCATTACTCATTCAGTAAGAGATAAACAACACAATGCATCTCAGCTCTGCAGTCATACTGCCTCTGTTGATGCTCTAGAAATCGCTCTTATGCATTTTGGAAAAAGCAATCTTTTCCTTTCCCTAATAATCCATTCTCTATCTTCCCTACACCAGATGCTTTTTGAGCAAAACGTCAACTTAATCATGGTGACTTCACCTACACTGTCCGTGTCCATCTCCTGGGACTTAAATTTCCTCTCTTTCCAGAGGCAGAGCCTCCGGGCCACTCCGGGCATCAAGACTCATTCATATGGTAGCAGCATAGAGGGGGACACATACGCAGTACAGTCAGTTCATTCATTCTTGCTTGCATTCTGTACTGATAGCCATTTGAAATACACACACACACACACACACACACACACAAACACTATGGGCAGCACACAGCCTCCCAGACTCATCGCCAGCCAGAACGCACTGTACGACCAGAGATATACCTCTCACAATTGATTATAATGCAACACAAGACATTCAGATTAGCTGAGCAACCTTAAAGGCAAACAACTTTATAATGAATGTTACAGACAGCCTTCAAGAGCTCGGCACAAGTGGATGTGTCTGAAATCTGGTAATCAAGCAGCTAAGACTAGCAATCATCAATGTGTTTTACCTGTTAGCTGCAGGTCTCCTCTCCAGCCCTGCTAATATGAGAGAGCAGTCAGGCTTTAAGCAAAGGCTGTGAGTGAGGGCAAGTGAGTCATAGAAAGAGAGAGATAGAGAGAGAGAGAGAGAGAGAGTGAATATATGAATGAGCTGTCGTAGACTAGCGCGGTAACCGTGAGGCAAAGGGGAGGTGTGATTCTGCTTGGTGGATGGTGGACTGACAGGTAACATGGTCTACTGCACTAATGTGGGGAGATTCTTGTTTTCTCACTTTGCTAATTTCTATTTTTTTCTACAACTCCAATTCCGAAAAATTTGGGACAATATGGAAAATTAAAACAACAAGGAGTGATTCATAAATTCTATTCACCCAGTGCTATATTGAAAACACTACAACAACCTTGTGAATTTAATTTGTTTTTTGAAAATATACACTCATTTCAAATTAAAGGAGAGTGTTTATGTGGTGATGGAGGCGTGGCTGAGCAACGTCTGTGGAGAGCCGAGACCGAGAGAGTGAGTAGGGTAAGGATTGACACCTATGGGAAATCACCTCTAACAGCTGTTTTGTGTTTGCAGTGAGAGCAGAGAGGGATTTAAAGGGCAATCCAGACCGCCAGAGGAGAGGGGAGAGAAACGAGCGTGAACTTGTGTGTGTGTGCATTTTTGTTTGGGCTGAAAAGCAAACCATTTGACTTCAGCTGAAAAGCATTGTAAAAATAAATAATTACGAGAACTGTTCACATGGCCCCCGCTTCCTCCCTGAGAGGGAGCAAGAACCTTGTCACACTGGTGCCGAAACCCGGGAAGAAGGAAGGATACACAATGGAGTCCTCGCCGCTGGGAGAAATCATCAGGTCCCTCACCCGCATCCAACAGGCAATTTCTAGATATTCTTGAAAATGCTGCTTTATTTTTTTTTGGGGGGGGGGCAGGGTTCCAGGAAAATGACATACGTCAAACACACTTCCCCATTCAGCTTTCAGCTTCTCCCATCAGCCGTGAATCAACAGGAGATGGAAAGAATCAGGCCGCAGATGGAAAATGGGGGTCCAGTTTGAGAGTGGCTCTAAAGATCGTCCACATGTCGCTGGCCCAAACTCTCTAAAAGGCCTCAAATCCAGCTGAAATAAGACCAGGACATCACCATAGTTTTCTTTTCCTTTCCATTTACAGAATTTAAAAGAGAGCGAAGCCCAGCAGATGTGTGCAGGAGAGAACCAGGCTGGCAGGAAAAAGGGGGCAAACACATCCTTCCTGAAAAGACCAGTTTAGACCAGCATTGATTAAATCAGACTAGTTGAAGCTTATTATCCCTGGTCTGTTTTATCTGGTGGACCAGCATAGTCATGCTGTTCACTAGGACATTTCCAACAATAGTCTTGTAGCTAATATGGTGTGGTTTTGAAATCTCTAAATCAGCTCTGTAAACACTAAATGTAAAGAAAATCTCCACCATTGAGTCTAAGAAGATGAAAAGGGAGACATGGTCATGTTCTGCAAGGCCTGTAGGTCAATACCAACTGTGGCCTAGTCTCACAGAGCCAGACTTAGGAGTATCAGTAGGGCATTCACAATTATGAAGTTTAGCTGATGATTAATTGTCAAACAAATAACTGTGATTATGACAATTTATTATCTGTTTTAGGGTTTTCATGATTATGATGATTAATGTTCTGTTCCCTATCTGTCACTCACTCAACATTGTGTCAATGTAGTGACACTAGGGGTCACTCTTGGGAGCCCCAAACACCTCTGATGTTTGAGAAAAGGCCAATGAAAATTGGCGAGTGGAATTTGCATGCCACTCCCCCGGACATACAGGTATAAAAGGAGCTGGTGTGCAACCACCCATTCAGATTTTTTCTTCGGAGCCGAGCGGTGTTGATGTATTCCACTGCCAATCCATTCGCCTCCGTAGAAAGCGCATCATAGCGGTTTCTCCCCCTCTCGCACAGATAAGTGCAGAGAATGCCAATGGGCGCTTCGACAGCGCGCATTGAGCACTAAAAGAGTATATTTTTCCCTAAAAGTGTATATATTCCCTAAAAGACTGGGCACTGATGGAAAGCGTCTTTGTAAAGATGCTTTCCGGTTATGTGCAGTTCCTGGTTGTGGTCATTATCTCTCTGCTTCTGACAGTCACGATCGCTGCCTTACGTGTCTGGGCTCCAGACACGCTGAGACAGCGTTCGTGGATGGTTCATGTCTGCATTGCGAGAGCATGACTATGGCCACATTGTGATTGCAGCTTTCCTTCCTCAGAGGGAAAGCCACTCCAGCAGCTCCCCTCCCAGGTTCTTCTGCCCACGGGCACATGACCGCGACAGTTAGCGCTGGGGCGATTTGGGGACTTCAATGGGAGTAACTCCGCTTGGTGAATCACCATGGACCTCCCATTCCCCAGCACGCTCGTGTGTCCCGGTTGAGTTCTGGGATGAGTCAGGCAGTCCACCTCAGTGCGGGTTCGACCTCTCATTCGGCACTCAGGAGGAGGATGTGATCTCGATAGCAGCATCGGAGAGCAGGCTGCTTCAGTCCGATGTGGAGGTCTCGGCTGGGCTTCCGCCTTCGGATGCGGTCGCCCAGTCTGAGGCTGACGCCGAGCTGACGGCCATGCTTGCCTGGGCTGCCGCAAGCATCGGGCTAGAGTGGAACCCTCCACCCTACCTGAACACTCGCGGCTGGATGATTGGTTCCTGGTCACGCTCATGGCCACACTCTGCCCCCATGCCTTTCTTCCTGGAGGTGCATGAAGAACTTGCAAAGTCGTGGCGGGCATCTTTCACTGCCCAGACCGGGCTTTCGAGTTCTGCTGCTTTCACCTCCCTCATTGGCGGGGCTGCCAGGCGCTTCACAGACGTTCCCCAGATAGAGCAGACGATTGCGGTGCACTTGTGCCTGCAGAGTGCCGCCACCTGGTGGAACCGTCCTAGGCTCCCATCCAAGGCCTGTAAGACTACGTTGTCTCTGACGGCGAAGGCTTACAGTGCCACGGGGCGGGCCACCTCCACTCTGCATGCCACGGCCCACCTGCAGGTCCACCAGGCCAAGGCATTGAAAGAGCTGCATGATGGTGGTCCTGACCCGGGAGTAATGCAGGAGCTGCGCTCGGCAACCGACCACACCCTACGAGCGACGGAGGTCACAGCCTCTCGGGCAGGCAATGTCCATGTTGGTGGTCCAGTAGCGCCACCTTTGCCTCAACCTGGTTGAGATGAGAGATGCCGATGTTGGGCCTCATGTATTCAGATAGAAGACAAAGGCAGGCCTAACACAGTCGTAAAACCTAACTCAGCCCCCCACATACCAAGTCGTAAATCTTACTGATAAAAACCGCGCCAAAATCAAACAAAGGGAGTCCCAAACAGACTACAAATCCCATGAAGCCTTGCTCACTAAAGGATCAAACTCTCAACTCCTATTGGATGAGGCACACAACAGAACGTCGCTCAACCATGACATCATCAGGAGTAGAAATACCTCTGAAATGCTTCCGGGATTTGCTTCCAGCAACGTTGCTCGCCGTGTATAGATGCAGCTCATCGCTGCTCTCAGGTGCAGTCTCATGGCACAAGGAAGTAACGTCTGACTTGAAACTGTGGCCATACAATCTCCATCTCGCTGGACGAGTTGAGATTACTCCGTGTTCAACCGAACACTCTAACGGATCCAAAGGAGACCGCCGAGCAATCCGCATCTTCATCCGTTTGCCTGCAGAAGTGAAGAGATTAAAGATTTCTCTTCCATCTTCAATCAAGTCGATGTTTCTGATTTCTCCACCAGCCCCCCGAGAATCAGCAGCCATACCGCCTGCCGACAGAGCGAGGAAACGGCCTCCCGTCATCACCCAAGCCTCGAGGAACCGAGTCTGAGTTAAAGGACGGATGAACACACATTCCACCTGCATCCTCATGCGATTCAAGTAAGAGGTTTCCGTCTGGGCAGAGATAGAATATTATAGTGTGTTATTCTTGTGTTTCAAGGTTTTTGCTTGTACAGTTTACAGACCGCCATGTCCACTCATTATTAATACTCAGTGTATTAATTATCACGTATTTGATTTGCTGTATTGTGGTCCAACCACACTGGGCAGTTGTGCATTTTCGCCATCGCGGGTGAGACCGGCAAACTGAGTTTATCCATTAAAGAATCAAAGAACGTGGGACTGTTTACGGGCTGTCCACCGCATCTCTGAGTGATAAACTAACAGCTGCTTTCTCTCCCACGATCGCAAAATCGGCTTTGGGGCCATCACTTAATTTTCTCTCTCTCTCGTACTAACCACACACACACACACACACACACACACACACACACACACACACATGCGCGACTCCTCACAAACATTCTGGCACACATTTTTGGCTAGTAGATAGCTTTGTGATAAAGTTCAGCTTTGTCCCTAAGCTACTGTTGACTGGTTTCTCTCCGCCCACATTCGCGGTCATATTCCCTGGCCGGAAGTCTCGCGTGACATACTCTCCACGAGAGTCACATCCGCCATTTTGTGTGCGTCCCTCCTTACACACACACACACACACACACACACACACACACACACTCTCACACACACTCCCTCATGTGTTATAATATTATTTTGATTTCCATATCTAATCGTATCACTGTTTAGTTTGTAGTTGTAAGTCGGAAGTTTATTGACTGCATTGTATTAATTATTAATTGATATTACTGCATAAATAAACTTTAAACTTTATATTACAAAGAGAAGTGTTTTGGTTTGTTTTGCATACACCTGTGTCATGCTGACGGGATGTCAGTGCTCGGATTCAAGCCTTCATTCATTGTTTTTTCCCGAAAATCAATATTCTTCAGATGTCGATTTTCCTAAGAAAACAATCTAATATTGAGACTGTTATACTATCTGGTTATTAGTCCCTGATTCCAGGGTGGTTCCCCGTCAATGTTAATCCTTATTAATATTCTGTTGATTTTTGATAATTTATAATTATCTTTGATGATTGTTGAATTTGAATGATCGATAAGCTAGTGTTAATTGTAATTAATGTTTCATCGATGTTAACAATTACCGATTATCTTTGATAATTGTTGATTTAATGATTAAAAAAGCTAACACTGATTCTCATCAATGTTCTATTGATTTTAATAATTAATAATTATCTTTGATAATTATTAATTATTGCTAATAACCAAACCCGCTCCTAAACGTGGCGCACTACATTTACTGGAGCCCCATATGAGGTTTTAATGAGTTAGATTCAATTAATTAATTTAAATATTAATTAATAACTAAATAAATAATTATTAATTATTTCTGATAGTAACACTGATCTAAACAACCAGTAAAGCCCTACACCGACAAGGTTCGCTTCCTTAACGTGCGGAAGTCGCGGCCCTTCTGCAGAAGGATGCAATAGAGCCTGTCCCTCCAGCCGAGATGAAGGGTGGCTTCTAAAGCCCCTACTTCATCGTGCCCAAGAAAGGCGGTGGATGCCCACTGGATTGTAGACGCCTTCGCATTGGCATACCAGGCCCAGGGTGTGCTGTCCCCTTTGGGACTACGAGCACACTCTACCAGAAGCGTAGCCTCCTCCTGGGCCTTGGCCAACGGCGCCTCTCTAACAGACATCTGTAGGGTAGCGGGCTGGGCAACACCCAATACCTTCGCGAGATTTTATAATCTCCGGGTTGAGCCAGTTTCGTCCCGTGTGTTGGTAGGTACAAACAGGTAAGGATGCAGGCAGCTGGCCAGGTGTACCGCTAGCACACAAGCGCCTTTCCCCTTCCGAGGGGAAGACGTGCGTTCTTTCATCCACGTGAGTTCCCGGGATCGGTGAACCCTGGATTCCTCCCTCAGCACCTGCGGCAACCAAATTCGTCGCAGGAATTCGACGCCAGGCCCAGTACTTGTGTCAGTATGCCCTGTTAAGTTCAGCCCCTGTACTGGGATATGCGTTGGTTCCCTGCCAGTAACCCCATATGATGTAATCTTACACGGTACGGTCTCCCTAATGGTAGACCCGTGTCTCCCCTTGGGCTGAGTCCCCTCTGCCACCGGTCGCCGTGTTTGTAGAGCTCCGTCTTCACCTACCACGGGGATATCCTCCACATGCGACACTGCCGATAAAGAATCGGTAAGCCCATGTGACGCATTTCCACACAATTACTTTCCCTTCGTCCAGGGTGTGGTCTCCGCGGTGTCTTTTTCCAAGGACACCTACCCCGATGCGAAAAATTTTTGGCCCCAACTGGAATCAAGCAAGTTTTTTCTCCGGGAGAAGAAAGAAGAAGAGAAAAGGCCGAACCAGCTGGGTCTCTGTCTCTGTCTTGGCTCCTCAGCATAAACCTGAATGAGTGGTTGCACACCAGCTCCTTTTACACCTGTATATCCGTGGGAGTGGCATGAAAATTCCACTCGCCAATTTTCATTGGCCTTCTCTCAAACATCAGAGGTGTTTGGGGCTCCCAAGAGTGACCCCTAGTGTCACTACATCGACACAACGTCTCGTTCCCTCCATCAGGGAATGGGGGTTACAACAGTAACCTAGACGCTTCAGGGCTTTTACGATTATGACAATTAATTGTCATACAAATTGACATATTTCTAAAGGTGTATGTGTGCGTCACACACCTTAAGAAGTCATTTGTTCATATATGGGATATATGATTTCCTTTTAGGCTTTAAAAACTTGAAAAATATTGCACAGGGGTAGAAAGACATGAAAAATAATATATTAAATATTAAAATATTTCCAAATACTTAAAAAATGTCTCTCTTTTTGGTCAGTTTTAGCCTTGGTCCATCTTACATTTACACTTTTTGTTGTTGTTGTTTTTAGTTTTTTTTAACCCAGCCAACCTGAATAGCTATTACAATATAATAATAAAGTATAATATATTAAATTATGCAATAGCAAAATATTCCTGTCCTAAATTATTCACTTTCACAAGCTATTTTAAGGCTCTCAGATTAAATCCATGAGGCAGGAGGTCTTATTTGGCATGAAGGAAGACTTTTGAAATTCTGTGTTTTTGAAAATATATTTTCTTCATTCTATCATCTCCATAGTGATAAGATTAAGCGGACATCTCCTACTCTATGTCACTGTTTCACAATGACCAAGAACATCTGCAATTCTGTGAACATTAAATTAAAATGAAACTGGAGCACTTTGTGAAAAGAAAAAAGAATGCATTGAACTTAGTTTCATGTTCCTCCTTCCTCCTTGGTTTTTATCTATTCCTCGTTGTTCTATTCCCCCCCCCCCCAATAGGGCTGGTCAGCCATGGTTGTCAAAACAATGCTAATACAAAACACAGAAACAAGCCTCTGTGCCTCTGAGGTAGTGATAAAACATACAGCTTTTGTCTCTTTATAGAGACTTTATAGCAGACAAGACTGTCTTGGTGTTTACTTCATTGACTCTAAAGCAAGATAATCATGTAGCCTATATTGAAAAGGACTATATGAACAAGCACAAATCTAGTGTTTTTAAAAGCAAAGTGAAAATATGATAAAATGTAATGCTTACAAAAGCATTTTAAACTAGGGATGCACCGATCCGATATCTGGATCGGTATCGGCTCCGGTACTGAAGCTTTTAGATGGATCGGGTATTGGTCCGACGAGCCTGACGCAAATCCGATACTGTGTGTTAGTCAAGTTCGTTACTGTCAAGCTCAAAAAATTACATAAAAGAACCATAAAAACACCATTAAAGTAGTTCATATGACTCATTTGCATTTTATTGTGCATTTGCATTTTATTCAAAGCCACTTGAAGACGTGTGATAGCTCTGGCTATGTATACAAAAGGCTGTGTTTAATAAGTAAATATATAATATGAACACGCAGCGCGTTAATGAATGGCGCTGCTCTGTTGACACACACACACACACATAAGCACGCAAACCGCAAACCGCTAGCACTCGCAGCTATTTTTAGTCTTCACGCGTGTGCAATATTAGAGCACTACTCACAAACAATATCTCAGATGCAGATGCTCAATAGTTCGGTTCATTTATAATATGCATTTAGAACGGCACCGGATGAGCATTTTACCAGAATTTGAATAAGAAGTGAATTAAACTACTGTAAACTTGCCTAAAAACAGACACATACAGGAGAGTTCAGAATGTCAAAATAAAAGCCAGAGGGTTTAAAAGTTAAAGGTGCACGATTGAGATATATTACTATATATTACTATTATAATATATTATTATTATCATTTGTTTACAAATTATAATAATATTTAAGTTGAATGGGTTCCAAAAAATAACTGTGAATGAAAAGTGAGCTGATATCTTAACTGATAACTAAACTGAACAAAAAAGAGATCTGAATCCTTTAAAGTCCAGATACAAGTTGAAAAAAATTTGCAAAAAAATAAAAAAAATAAATAAAAAAAAGGCTTCTTTTCTACTGAAGACTTATACTGGAATTACCGTTAATTTTGCTGCTACATTATCCAGTATACTAGTTAACAATAAAGTTTTTCTTAATAAGCTATACATTGAAATAATGTGTAGTTAGAGGTTTGTGTTTCTTTACATATTAAAGAGTACTCCCAATTAGTTCCACACAATAATGTAAAGATATTCTAAACTGATTATGCAAAACAACAACACTGCTATCGGATCAGGATCTGTATCGGCCGATACTGAGACTTCCGATATCGGAATCGGATCGGAAGAGAAAAAGGTATCGGTGCATCTCTATTTTAAACTATTTATATGCAGTTACAACAATGCATAAAAAGGGTGACTTTCATGAAATACCTGCCAAACAGTGAGCCATTTACCTCATGTTTTAAAAGCTTAAGAATACTTAAGGCCCCTGCACACTTTATACAAATCAAAGAACGAATGGGTGTGATGTCATTTAGAACAAAATCTGTGCAAAAAGAAGTTGTTTTTGAGTTTGTTTGGGTGGTTCGTAACAGCTCGCCACGGCGACCTTTTAGGAAAACTTTTTACCGGCTACTAAACATCTTACTGCTATTGGTCCAGGTGTCACCTGGGGCTCCACCTACTTTGAGGTCGACATCTGATTCCCATTATGTTGTTCAGTCAGTTAAGATCAGTCAACATGAACACACCGGTGTGCAGAGTTATTAGCGAGCTGGTGCAAACTTACCTACATCTGTACGATCGTTCGCATAGAGACATTTGCCAAGAACAGGTCATGCAATTTTTTTTGGCAAATTTTTTTGTTTAATTCAGGGGTGTCAAAATGTGGCCCGCAAAGGACTCTAATCTGGCCCGCGGGATTATTTAAGTAAAAAAAAAGCAGTATGATGACATTTTAAGCTACAGCAGGGCAGATAAAAATTTTAATTTGTGGTGTTGCATGAATGTTATAACTTGCTTCATCGGTGGCATTTCTTTAATTACGCACGACATTCAGCGCACGCGGATTCACGCCTATCAGTGAATGTCCTGCATGTCTTCACAACAGTGCCATGACAATTCATCCCACTGTGAAGTTTGTGCAAGTCTCTCATGGCAATAATGACAACATGGACCCGTACAAGGATAAATATTAGAGGTGATAACTTTACAATTATTTCCAGAATTATTATTTTTACTAAGTGGGTTTGTAATTTAAAGTACGAACAGTTTCTATGTGTCCATTTTAGATGGTTTATTTAAGCTAAAGCTATCCAGCCCAGAGCAGTGAGTGATTTTTTTCTTTTTCTGTCAATATTGTTGCTTGATTCTCTACTACTAAATGATGTAACCTCTGGTTAATGAGAGAAATAAATTCCATTCTCCCTTTTATATTACCCCATTAGTACTTAAAGCAGCATAGAGTTTATTCTGGATTTACGGTACTTCCTGCTCCGCTGATCCACTTTGCTCCACCACTGTATCTTCAGCGTCACAACTAAAGAAATTATATTTGAGTTTTGATTTTACAGTCTGAACTGAATAAGGCCATGAAATAACCCCAAAACATATAGAATTTCGATATATTGTGAACCAAATAAATGACAAACCATAATATAAACTCAATATTTCGAAATTTGAAACATTGTTTTCAGTGCGTGTGATCATAAATGAAATGAACGTCAAACATCATAATCTCTCTATCGCTTGATTTTACACTTACTGTACTTTTTCCTACACTGTTTACAGTTCACACAAGTGCTTGAATTTAGCTCTTAGAAATTTAAGTACTGGAATACCTGGAAAATCGCCTTGTGTTGAAAAGTGCTTGATTAAAACAGACAATTTTTTCCATGTAATGTGTCCACCAAAGATGAGATCTTTCACTCCACATTCATTGAATAATGTGTCTTTTAATGTCCTCTCTGTTCTTTACAGTCAGATAAAAAAGTTTTTAAAAAATTATTAAATTTAATGACATGCGCTAATGACACAGATGCGCAAAAAAAAAAAAACAAGACTTCTCTCTCGTTAATAAACCGCAACACTTGCGTGAGATGCGCGTTAAACTCTTAAAGTGACAGTACCATTATAGTGCTTGTTATATAAATTAATGTAAACAATGTTATTACTTGTAAATTGAACATTATTTCTAACATTGACAGCTCATTTCATTATTATATATACAATTTCAAGAAATAATATTAATTGATAGAAAGTAGAATTTTTATATTTTTAAAAAGTTAAAATGTGATTATAATAATCAAGACAAACTATAAATTTCACATATAATACATTTCAGTTCTACTGCTTGTTCAGCACCTGATCAGATTAAATGTAGCCCAATATTTTTGAAGGCTCATTTGTTTGTGATCTTTTCTTATAGTGAAAGGTATATAAGAAACTCTTGTTATTTAAAGGTTTAAGATTTAAATTGTGTATTAAAGAATTTTATTTTGATGAGAAATTATATTTCTCATATAATATAAATTATATTATATGCATTTTGTTTAAAAAAAATGAAAATAATAATAATAATAATAATTCTGCCATACTTTGTCATTTAAGTGTTATCATATCGAATCAAGATCATATAGAATCGTGAAACTCATATCGTATATAGAACCGAATCGTGAGATAACCATATCATCGCATCCCTAGTCATTATACTTCTTGTTCAAATGATAACATGAAGTTAAGTTAAAGAATTTTTTATAAATGGTTTTATAATTTTAATACATGATTTATATATATATACACTACCGGTCAAAAGTTTTGAAACACTTACTCATTCTTTATTATAATTTTTTTTTTTCTTCACATTTTAGAATAATAGTAAAGTCATCAAAACTATGGAATAACATAAATGGAACTATGGGAATTATGTTGTGACTAAACAAAATCCAAAATAAATCAAAACTGTGTTATATTTTAATATCTTCAAAGTAGTCACCCTTTGCCTAGATTTTGCAGACATGTACTCTTGACATTTTCTCAACCAACTTCTTGAGGTATCACCCTGGGATGCTTTTTAAACAGTATTGAAGGAGTTCCCATCTATATTGGGCACTTATTGGCTGCTTTTCTTTATTATTCGGTCCAAGTCATCCATTTCAAAAACGTTTTTTATTTATTTTTTATTTTATTTTAGTTTTATAATGAAATAAATTAATATGGTGGCACAATTATATTTTTGTCTACAAAAGTAATTTCAAACATTTAAGCATACGCCTTCAGATCAAAAGATTTTTAAGATCATGAGAAACATTTCAGTCAAGTGTTTCAAAATTTTTGACCAGTAGTGTGTGTGTGTGTGTGTGTGTGTGTGTGTGTGTGTGTATATATATATATATCTATATTAGTATATAATATATTTACTAGTGCTGTCAGCATTAACGCATTAACGCGTGCGATTAATTAAAAATGTACAATGCAAAAAAAAAGATTCTTATCGCGATTAAGGCACGTACCGATTTGACATTTTATTCAGCTCCATGTGATTTCTGAACACTCGTTAGAGGGCAGAACCCTTGCAATGTGTCTAGCGGGGACATTACACTCGGTTACACACTACAAACAAACACAAAACAGTGAGTCCATGCTGAAGAAATGAGAAACGCTGACAAAAGTTAAGTTCTTCACATCTTTTGTAAGTCAGCATTTTACCACATGGAGGGTCTGTTGACGCTCAGCTCAAATGTAACATAATTTCAACTTTGTACCTGTTGCCGCCGAGCTTCTGAATTGTCAGCTAATGATTACCAGACAATTCAGATGAATTATATTTCCATTGGCAGTGCCAGCGCTAAAAGCAGAACAAGACATGCTTCTCAGTTGGAGTTCAACGCAGCACTTGCTGCCCTGAAACAAATCATGTGCATTCCATATCCAAAGTGAAAAGACAGCCTGATGACGATAAATATTGAGAAGGATGAGGGTTTAAGAGATTTAATGCGCATTGCAATGAATAGTAGTTCTATCAATCAGTCAACATCCCACTTTGGTAAATGTTTAATATTACTTGAATTGGTGCTATTTTTGTGAATTTCTGTCTTTCTACTGTGGAGTTCAGAAAATGTTAATAAAGCATTATTGTTACATATTGTTTTGTTTTATTGTGTTGCTCTTTCCGAAGAAGAAAATAAATGCATTTTGACAGAAAATAAGTATATATAGAGTCAAATTTTAGCACTTTTAAAATCTGAGATTAATCGCGATTAAAAATTGTAATCTACTGACAGCACTAATATACTGTATACGCATGTATTAACAGTTTGGCTCGCATACGGTGATGCTCAGTCCAATTCAGCCCTCGACCTAAAATGAGTTTGACACCCCTGGTTTAATTGGTGTGACGGGTATCTGAATGTTTGCAAAAAATGTGCTGTTGCTCAGCTGTTTCGAACTTCGTTTTGGCTCTGAGCGAAGAAGCACTTCACTGTGAGTGTGCTGGGGCCCTTATTCAACATTAGAATCCTATGAAAATATACCTTACTGTAAAGTGATATGAAAGTATGAAGAATTTACTTCAGAGTTGCAAACATTAGAAATCTA
This sequence comes from Myxocyprinus asiaticus, assembly GCF_019703515.2. Classification (NCBI taxonomy): domain Eukaryota; kingdom Metazoa; phylum Chordata; class Actinopteri; order Cypriniformes; family Catostomidae; genus Myxocyprinus; species Myxocyprinus asiaticus. The sequence continues at coordinate 39,581,892 of NC_059373.1, forward strand.
TGTACATACTGTAAAGTTCAGTATGGTTTAATTGTCATTGGTCTTTATTATATGATACCTGCTGTGAAGGAGCATGAAGAGCTGAGAAATGTTTTTGCAGTGGAGTTTAGGACTACATAAAACCAATTATTTGACATCAACATGACAAGGAAAGTGACAACACAAGTGAGTCAAAACATTACAGTCATGAATATAAACACAAAGCAGACTAGCAAAAATAGCATAATCCCTCCTCTCAATATTTCTCAGTATACAGTAATAATATATTTCTGCATTGTGACATAAATCATGAATTAGGTCATTTTATGTTTTGATTAATACAGATATGAATAAGTGTTTATTATGCATTTATAACAGCAATTTAAATGCTCACAATTTGGCAAGTATTGCAGGAAAGTCATCCTTTTTATTAATTTAGCTATAACTATTTTTAATGCATTTGTAAATGACTTATTAGTCATTAATGAACCCCTTCAAAAAAAAAAAAAAAAAAAAAAAAAAACCCAACAAAGAGAATATTAATGTAAAGTGTTACCAAATTACATATTTTAAAAATCAGTTTAAAACAAGCCCTTTGTGATTAGACTGGTTTTGGGTTCAAATGACTCCACTCGGACACATTACTTTGGGGGCATTTACATAATATGTTTTCTTGTGTCAAGAACAGCTAGACAAAGCACAACAGAATGGAACAGGTTTTTTAGAAGTTGGACAGTTTTTTACTTTCACGTCTGTACCTTAAAAAACAGCATGAGATGCGATGCAACGGCCAGTCACATTCATCTGAATAAGTATAGTCATAGCAGCAGGCCACCTCCCACAGCAAAATCAAGGATAACAGCACAGTCGGACAACAGTCAGGATACAGTACATCTTGAGACACTCAACCATTCCAAAAATCCCTGCGATGTCCTTGTTAAAGTTCACATTCAAACTGTCCTTGTCTTTGCCTGTCATGTCACATTAGACTAGAACATCAGACATTAGGTGAGTCTTACCAGTGTCCTCCAGGTGTTTCCGTCTAAAAATCCCACTCTCTGCACCAAAGAAGAAAAATCGAAACTCAATGTCACCTGCCAGACAAGAGAAAGACAATCATTCACCTAGTCTAAATCAAAGGCTAGATACACACCTAGAACTAATGAATACTAGTTAGTAAGCCTGGGTTAAATCGATTTTCAGATTAATTGATCCCAATATCGACTCTTAAAATCTCAAGATTGATCTTTTACTCTATTACACTATACCAAATTTCATGGTATGAGACTAAAAATGTCAGTGATTAGCCACTGGCTGGTATATTTTCAGATTCACTCGCCAGTGATTGAGTAGTATAGTGGTGAAGAACTGAGATCCTTTCACTGTGTGTTGAGAGTACAAATTTGGTTTGACTTGTTCTGTGTGTCCAAAGACGAGATCCACGCAATCCATTTGCCATCGAATAATTGTCAACTTTTATATCTTCTCTGTTGTTAATAAAAAACAACACAAATAGAAAACCTGGTCTCATACAATGAACGTTACTATAACAAAATCTTTGCAAATTGAGTTACCGCATTCTACGTTTCGCCAGGTGGTGAAATTAACACTACAGGCGCTACCACAAATGTGCGTTTTATTCACTTTCACACAAATCACGAGTACAACGGCTGATTATGACTTTATATACTATAAAAATAAAAATTGTATTCACTTTATCAATGAAAAACTGCCATGTTATGATATCAAAAAACACTTTAACTCATCATTTGAAAAACTATACCTTTTAAACCTTGGGTTGCAGACTCACCTACATTTACACACTTATTCCAATGTGATTAGTTGCACGGTAGCTCACCTGATAGAGTCTGTATTTTGAGACCAGTCAAGCACACGAGTTGACACATGAGATGAAAGTGTCGTAGAAGCTACACAAGATGATGCGGTTGCTTCAGAAAATTTGCTTTTCATGTTGCATTTGTTTATAGGACACTATTGGTTAGTTTTAGGTGTAGGTTTAGGGTGTCTGTTTTGCTCACCTCTTATTTGATTTTAGATCATTATTGGTTAGGTTAAGGTTAGGGAGGTACATTTTACTCATTAAAAACAAAATCTAACATTTAGTTTAAATCTCTCATCTGATAACGACACCATTTCACTCGCTTTTGGTGCCCCAGCTGAACATTTCAATGGAACACTGCAACAAAATATGTATTGGTGTACATAATTTAGTTTTGCAAATATGTTGCCACAGTCACATAATGTTCATGAGACCAAGCTGCAAATAGAAATGTTTAATTCTAATCACACACAGCATGAATGCAGTTTGTAAATCATAATTGAATCAGGAAATCTGTATCAATACCGAGGCCAATCTATCCATCCATCCATCCATCCATCCGATCTGCACAATTAATCGTTAAAAGATTGTGATCTCAATTCAGACACCCACACAATCTCATTTCTAAATGGATTTGAAATTCACTCCAAGACATGTTTTTTAAATTTTGATCTTTGTGTGTGTGTGTGTGTGTGTGTGTGTGTGATTTTCTCCCCTTTTTCTCCCCAATTTGGAATGCCCAATTCCCAATGCACTCTAAGTCCTCGTGGTGGCGTAGTGACTCGCCTCAATCCGGGTGGTGGAGGACGAATCTCAGTTGCCTCCACGTCTGAGACCGTCAACCCGTGCATCTCATCACGTGGCTTGTTGAGCGCGTTACCGCGGAGACATAGCGTGTGTGGAAGCTTCACACTGTTCTCTGCGGCATCCACGCAGAACTCACCACGCACCCCACCGAGAGCGAGAACCACATTATAGTGACCACGAGGAGGTTACCCCATGTGACTCTACCCTCCCTAGCAACCGGGCCAATTTGGTTGCTTAGGAGACCTGGCTGCAGTCACTCAGCATGCCCTGGATTCAAACTCGCGACTCCAGGGGTGGTAGTCAACGTTTTTACTCGCTGAGCTCCCAAATGTTGATCTTTTAAACTTTATATGGCATCTACAAAACAGAGTGCTCCTGCACGAGACGCTGAATAAACTAAAACGCAATGGCCAAAGACGTTTGTCCAGCACAGTGGTTTACAAACTGCAGGGAACAGCCATGATTAGCTAGGAGTGTGACGCAATCTCTGCTCAGTTCAATATTCTAATAGCCACTGATGCTAAGAAAATACCGGCATTAACAAGATCTGACTCAATTTGTTACCCGTGCGCTGTTTGATTACAGCTGGCTGCTCTAAAACACTCACATGTGTGTGTCTGCCCGTGCACTTGTGTCTCATGAGATGAATGCAACGCTCCTGTAATGTTATTTATTATAATTTTTTTTTTAATGTTTAAATGCTACTGTTGCTGAAAAACTTAAAGCACTATTTACTCTGTTCTCTATTTAATTACTGGCTCATGAATAATTCCTTTAAAAACTTGAAGCTCAGAGAAACACTGAAGGCCTCATTGTTTTTATTTAAATTGTTAATATTTATATTAAAAAAGAACTTTTCTAAAATAACAGTGTTTTATTGCATATTTGCTTACCAGTGCAACACCAGGTTAACATAGAACTGTTAATGAAGCTTGTTTCTACTCGTTTTGCTTTTTAGCATGTGAAAAAAATGCATTTTATGCATTTTTTAACTGGATTTATTATTATTATAATTTTTTTGCAATAATAACATGGTGCTGTTTGGTGTATAATGTATACATTGCACCCCCTTGTGGACTTAGAACATACAACTTTATTGCATTTTTGCACAGACTGAAGCAGAGAACATTTTGTCAGAACCTCTAGTAAATTAATTTGTTTAGTACCCTTATGTCCAGGTTTTGTAAATCACGGAAATAAGCATTTTTTCTTCAGAATCGTGATCTTTATTCTAAGCAAAGAAACTGTGATTCTCAATTTATCCAGAATCATGCAGATCTATCTGTCTATCTATCTATATTGCATTAAAATAATGAGAATGAGCACAGCGAATGAGGGATTTTCTTTAAAGTGTGTGTGTTTAAGAGTGAGAGAGTCTGTGTAAGTAAGTGTATGTGCCATGTATGCACTGTAAATGGGGGTCTTTCATTTCCATGTGAGCATCCAGAGGGGCCACCTGAGGGGGTAAAAATAACTACCCTGAGCGGGGGGCAGCAGTCACCCCAACACTCACACACTCTTGTCCATAAACCACACCTATATACACTAATACATAACATATGTACACACACACACACACACACCCACACAAACAGTTTTGAATCAAGGGAACTGATGGTCCTTCCAGCTATTAAAAAAAAAAAAAAAAAAAAAAAAAATCCGCTCCTCCTAACAGAACTGTGTTTTGAAAATGGTAAAATACATGAGGACATGAAGGGGACCCCTGCACACATATTAAAATATTCAAAACACAAACGTACTGTGTGGCAAGGTTTTTCTGGTAGACGTGTTATTAACTGTAAAAACAATGCTATATTTGCACAGTAAATAATACCACCAATGTGTGGCAAATAGGAATATACTGTAGTAGTTCATATTGGAAAAAGTGGGGTTAGAATATTATTGTGACAGCTTTTTATGACCATTTCTTTATTTATTATTTTTGTCATTAATTGCTCAACAAGGCTAACAACAGTTATCCTAATTCATAGGGAAGACTGGGTCTAGTTGTCACATGGGATGTGTTCAAAAGGGCTATTTCTCAGTAATAATAAGATTTGGACTTAAAAGTGTAAATACACCAATGTGTCAAGTAGAGTTTGTTTGTTTTTAAGTTGGTTTCAAACACCTAATATAAAACTTTGTTAAATTGGAATAATTGTTGTAAATCTTATCCTCCAAACAAAATTCCAATATCATATTTTTGTATAGCTGTTGGGAAAAAAAGCACACAATCAAACCAAATTAAGAGTAAATATTAAGAGCTTATATTTAGAGTTTCAAATATTGAAGGTAGATTTTAAACGAAAGGTTGAATTGTGCTCTCAGTACACAGGTATTTTAAATGTCACGTTAGGGCAAGTTGGCCCATTTTTATTGGTGCACTTGTAGTGGTACGTTTTAGAAATGTTATAAATGTAATGAATTGATTCGCTTTTCATTAATATGTTTCTGTTTAAATTTAGCTGAAAGCCTATAATAATCTGTTTAATGGCAAGTTCCACTGTGACAGCTTACCCCATATAGTGTTCCAACACCAGGGCATGTTGTCACAAATGGTCAATGTGTGTTAAATAAACTGTATTTTTAATTGTAACCAAACATGCCAATCTAAACCTAATAGTGTCAGTTCACCCCATGAAACTTTGTTTCTGAATACTTATGTTATACTGTTGTACAAACAGGAACACAAGTTTGTATCAAACCAAGATCCAGAGAGGGTAGGACAACTCAAAAGAAATTTCATCGCATATGAGTCACCTTGCTTCCAGTAAAGAGCCTCGCTTGAGTTCCCTTACAGGCTAATTCTTGACTTACCACTCGGCACAGTATTACTGCTTTCCATGCAGCTTACTGGAAAAAACCCTGGTTATTTTACCTAAAGATGCTCAGTGGGTTTAAATAGTGTACAAAGTTATAGCACTGCAGCTGACATTTAGCAAGGAAATCATTAAAATATTTTTGGAAATCAAGAAATTAAAAAAAAATTTAGTCGTAAAAATTTTACATGGTAATTCACTGAGGCAATTGAGATGTTGTGCATCAGAGAGAAAGAAAAAGAGACAACACAGAAGAGGAAAAAGGACCATATTTTACAGACAGATACTATTCAAAATGAGTGGGTGAGGTTTAGAAAGGAGGTTTGGTTACTGATTAAAAAGACATAAAAGCACACATTCACATATTTTGACAGAAATCTAAAGGAAGTCCATGTCCTCCGCCTTCAGCACACAAAGACACTCACATACAGGTCATTCTCTGAAAATAGGTCACATTATTTCCAGCCCATCACAAAGTTTGGAATTCATATACTTGTAATTTTAAAATAAATTCTAGTATTATCACTGTATTTTGGTGTGCCATGTCATAAAGGACACATTAGAACTGTTAGAATACAGTTCTCTTTTAAAAGATAAAATATTATTGAGTCATGTCAACCCAGTTGAGTTGAACTATTGAGTTTGACAAGGCCAACATAATGTACACACATAATGAAATAATTGTAAAGACTGGGAAACTGATTTCTGTTTGAACTATGTGGTAAAAAATAAATAATAATAATAATTATATATATATAAGTTTTGAAACACTCATTCTTTATTATATTTTTTTTTTCTTATTAGAATAATAGTAAAGTCATCAAAACTATGGAATAACATAAATGGAACTATGGGAATTATGTTGTGACTAAACAAAATCCAAAATAAATCAAAACTGTGTTATATTTTAGCATCTTCAAAGTAGTCACCCTTTGCCTAGAATTTGCAGACATGTACTCTTGACATTTTCTCAACCAACTTCTTGAGGTATCACCCTGGGATGCTTTTTAAACAGTATTGAAGGAGTTCCCATCTATGTTGGGCACTTATTGGCTGCTTTTCTTTATTATTTGGTCCAAGTCATCCATTTCAAAAACTTTTTTTATTTTTTTTTTTATTTTTTTTTAGTTTTATAATGAAATAAATTAATATGGTGGCACAATTATATTTTTGTCTACAAAACTAATTTCAAACATTTAAGCATACGCCTTCAGATCAAACGATTTTTAAGATCATGAGAAACATTTCAGTGAAGTGTTTCAAAACTTCTGACCGGTAGTGTATATATACTGTATGTTGCCCCACCATTAAATATGATGTTAAAGATCAAACATTGACATTGATATCAAACAATTACTTTTAAAGGGGGAAATGTCACAGCATAACGGGGTTGAACAAAGGAACAAAGACAAACTCTAAAAAATAAAAAAGCATAAAGCATTTTACAGTTACATAAATAAACAGCAGTGTTTCCCCTATATGCATTTTGCAGTGGCGCTGCACCACTGCTGAATTATGAACGCCACTGTTGGGATTTCAAATGGTTCATTTAATGTTCTTTTGTTTTTTCTTCTTTTTTATTTTTATTTTCTCCCCTTTTCTCCCCAATTTGGAATGCCCAATTCCCAATGCGCTCTAAGTCCTCGTGGCGGCGTAGTGACTCACCTCAATCCGGGTGGCAGAGGATGAATCTCAGTTGCCTCCGCATCTGAGATGTCAATCCACGCATTTTATCACGTGGCTTGTTGAGCGCGTTACCGCGGAGACCTAGTGTGTGTGGAGGCTTCACGCTATTCTCCGCGGCATCTACGCACAACCACGTGCCCCACCGAGAGCGAGAACCACACATTATAGCGACCACGAGGAGGTTAATCCAATGTGACTCTACCCACCCTAGCAACCAGGCCAATTGGTTGCTTAGGAAGCCTGACTGGAGTCACTCAGCACGCCCTGGATTTGAGCTTGCGACTCCAGGTGTGGTAGTCAGCATCTTTACTTGCTGAGCTACCCAGGCCCTCACTCATTTAATATTCTTGACACAAAATAACGCTTGCTAGCCCCCAGTCAACTGTGCGCTTTGTACACTGAGAAAGAGACCCCACCACATAAACACACAAATATACACACTTACTCACAGTGATGTCACCGCATAACAACATGTGTCAAACTCACTTCATTTCAAGTGGCCCGCAAGCTTATTTCTGAAACATTGGATGGCAGGGGATCACAATGTTTCACTGAACAATCAGTTAGCGCTTTCCTCGTGAATATAAATTAGACTTCCCCTGTCATCTCTATGTTTTGGAGCACATTTTGCTCACTTCAAAAGCTAAATTAAACAGCGCTACACGGGTCAATTATTAAAAACAACTTAATCGTAGCAGCACGAGGGCAGAGCAGGTGCGGTAATTCGCGGACTGGTCACAACCGCACAGCAGGCACGAGGCCACATAAAGGCCAGAATGGAACTAGTCCACCCAGATTGACAGCTGGTTCACCCAATCAAAACTGCAGGAATATAAGAACAGTTTGCAAATAAAAAGTAACTGCATTTTGTTGCACGCAAAATAGCTCACATGCAAGATAATCATCATATTCCTGTTATAAATATAGTTCGAAAAATTTGTTTTTATTTCAAATAAAAGTTTGATATGATACGCTTCTTACAGAGTCGCTTATTTTCTCTGCTCTGCGCAGCTCTCTTCAGTCACGCCTTTAAACAGATCCACTTACTGCGCTTAGCACCAAGATAATGTATCCATGCTTTGTCTCATTTAATTTATTATTATCATTATTATTATTTTACTTGGGAGTTTGGTAGATGTTTCTGTAGATGACATGGCAGTGTATGAAATTAGCGGGTAATTTTGCTCGTCATCTACCCGCAACTGTGTGGCAGGTGACCTTTAAGACTTCTCGGAGTGACAAATGACAAGAAACACTGTTAGACACAAATACGCACGTTTGAAGAAGCACACTTGGATATTTTGGAAAACTGATGAAAGAGAAGCTGTCGATGTGCGTCATTGATTCGCTGTGTGTTTAGAGGTTTATTGGCACAGCGCGAGCATGTCTCGCGGAACACGTGCGTATGACGAGTTCTCACTATTTCTTCCCTGTTCGTAATCTGGGAACAATTTTCAGGAATAGTGTCGTCTATGAGAACACTGAATATTATCTCAGACCATCTCAGGATGCAAGGACATTGGGACGACAGGTGAATTGTCATAATTCAGTAGCTACAACCTCAGAAATGGTTTTTGAACACGAAGTTTCTCTTCTGTGCTTGTGTACTCTTTAGCCACCATTTGAATGTAACATTCCCCAACTCTATAGCACAGCTGTTAAATAGAACATCAGATTCACTCGTGTTTTTCACAAGACTTCTTATTTTACAATCAAAGTAAATATTTTGCGACACTGCAGCAGATCCACGAAGCCCAGAAAGTAAGCCAAAGGAGAGTTGTCAAATTTTAAAGATACGATCTGTGGGGAAATAGCCAACGCTGGGTTTCCAGATAACGTTGCAACTTAAGCCTTTACGATAATCTTAACTGAAGTCATTCGTTATTTTACGATAGAATAACGGTTTAGATAACGGTAACTGGTTTCCCAAACCAGCACGTAGATTGCTCGTTATAAAGTAGAACTTAAGTGCTTCATTACGGGAGCTGTCACCTTGGTGCCGATCACTCTGGGAAATATGTCCAGGTGTTTGTCTTCTCAAAATGAAAATAATGTGGAAATACTAACAAACATGGAAGTTGTTTGTAACCTTGTCGAGGCACCGAAATGTATTAACCATTACAGAATTCAATTAAATAAATAATTATGGCTTTGGTAAGACAAGGTTTCAGATGTTTGCTCAGCTTATAGAGATTAATAAAAGTGACGCAAGGAGTGCATGTAACGCGAATGTACCCGATGAGCATCACATCATATGATCATAATAAGGGGATCTCACGTGGCTTGTGTTGTTTCTTTGGCTGGAAACTGAACAGATGCACAAAGAACAGGATTAAAATAACGGATATCAGTACTGAACTACTCATAGACCTTTCTAAACAAAATGAAGGGAATCTCTCCTTGCACACTCACTCTAACCTCCTTTGATAAACGTATTAACATACAGTACTGCACAAAAGTCTTAGGCACATAATATGTTTCACCAAAACATTTGTCTTAAGATGGTTATTTATATCTGCTACTTTAGTGTGTCAATAGGTAATATACATTTTATACTCCCAAACATTCCTTTTGCAAATAGAATAGAAGAACAGGGAGCCCTGCAACAGATGGCATGGCCCTTACAGAGCCCCCCACTGAACATTGAGTCAGTCTGGGATTACACGAAGAGACAGAAGTAATTGAGACAGCCTAAATAAATAAATGTGGTGAATTCTCCAAGAAGCTTGGAACATCCTATCTGCCAACAACCAAGAATAACTGTGTCCAGGTGTAAGTAGGAGAATTGGTGCTGTTTTGAAGGCAAAAGTGTTCACAGTAAATACTGATGTAGCTTTTTTTCTGTTTACTGGACTCTGTATGATGTTAATTGATTAATGAAACCTATTTATGTCATTATTTCTTTAAGAAATCCTCACTTGCCTAAAACGTTTGCACAGTACTGTATGTCTAAAGAAATCTGTCTAATAAGATAATCTTTCTATTGCTATAATAGTTATGATTATCAAATAAGGCCAAAAAACATTATACTGTATTATGTGAATTATGTAAATTTAGATTTATCTTTAGACCTATCACGTTGCATGTGCAGACTGTGGAGACTGCCAGTTGATTTAAATGCGATTTTTTTCAAAAAAATGTATCCTATAAAACAGTGTATAATAGCTTTCCAATAGGGGTGTAACGGTACATGTACTCATCCCGAACTGTCATGGTACTGTCGTCACGGTTCGGTGCATGCAGTCAGACGAAGAATACATCTGAGTCAGTCACAGGCGATACAATCCAGAAGAGGGCGCGCGCAGTAATGCAACGCTGTTTGCTAACCGCCACAACAGGAAAAAGAGCAGAAGAAGAAGAGACCATCTATGCACCAACCCAAAACAAGAATGGCTTCTCCTAATGCACAAGTTTTATTTTTCATTATTCTATTTATTTTGTACTTTTATAACACAAGATATGCTTTTCAGTTTTGTAGCTGATTGTGACCAAATACCTTTTGTTTTTTATCAACCCTACAAAAAAATATGGCATATGCAAGAGTGCATTCTCTTTACTGCTTAGTGCTTAATACACTATTAATACCCTGGAACAAACTTTAATTTGCACTACTGTCTGTTCAAAATAAATGAAAGGAAACCTAGCATTTGGGATTTGTTTCTTTTTCCTGTTGTACCGAACTGTGACCCCAAAACCGAGGTGTGTACCGAACCATGACTTCTGTGTACCATTACACCCGTAGTTTCCAATGATCAAAATATATTAATATAATTTATTCAATGTCCCCTTGTCTCTGATAAACTGTGAAAGATGCGAGAAAGATACGTTTAAGTTGCACTTAATGGACTTAAGAGTGGTTCAAAGCTCTCGTTAATTTACAACTGTTTTTACTTAGATTAGATAAGGGAAATACACTGTAGAGATTAAGTACTACTTAAAGAGCACCTATTATGGTTTTTAAACGTGCCTAAAAACTTGTTTTAAAGGTCTCATGCAATAGATTTACATGCATCCAAGGTCAAAAAACACTTTAATTTGCTCATAATTTAAATTGCAGCATTACCTTTTTTTCCCAGTGTCAAAAACGACTTGTTCAATGATCCGTTCTAAAGGATTCATTCTAAACTCCTCCTTTCAGAGAGCCTACTCTGATCTGATTGGTCAGATGTCCCAGTCTGTTGTGATTGGTCTACCGCTTAGTGTAGTGTTTGTGGGCGGGTCAATGCTGTTCGCGAGCAGCCAATGAAGACCAGAGGTGGGGTTTTTGTTACCAAATTATGTAGGTTAATACAGGAAGTAAGTCTGGAATTACTAACGACTCATTTCAGGTGTTCAGAATCGGTTCTTTCTTTTGGGAGTCTATAAATCCATTTGTCGTGCACTTTGATTTGTGAAACTTTTCAGACTTTTTTACATTCACAAACAGCTATAAAACACACTACATGAAAGGTAATATTTGAAAAACCATAATATGTGCTCTTTAAGTGCTACTAAACTTCTTAGTGCTTCGGGAAACCCAGCCAACACCTGTGAAAAGCAGGAGGACTGAAAAGTGTCTAATAATAATGTTTATTGCAATATCTCTTATTTTAATTGATTGTATTTATTTCTATGGCCATTTCATTTTTCATTGTGTAACAGGGTCAGAAAGGTGATTCCACTTGCTTTACTTCATTTTGTGTATGACCTTTAATTATATTTAAGCTGCACTCTCCACCCACTGTCTGGTGCTGTGTAACGAACTGGTTCCGGTTGGGACATTAAGATTCGTGCCATCAGAGAAAGTGGTTGTGGTGGGTGAGAGTTCCCCAGAAAAATATTTTAATTAATTCTATCTTATTTTTGGGGGTTAACATCAACATGCATTGTGTTTTGTCATGTATGAAAGTGTATTGTATGCTCTCTTCTCAAGCTACCATGTTTTAAGTATTGTAATGTTTGATTAAATGTTCATCCTCATAATACAACATGCATGAGCATGATTATTGGGATTGACCATTGCTTTTCTATGTGTTTAAACAGGTACAGACTTTATATTTGAACTAATATGTGTAATTATTGTATACCTATATAATATATCCTATATTGTTCATACATAAAGATTAAGATATGCACCAGCCGAGAGAGTGGTTGTGGTGGAACATGTGTGAGCATTATTATTGGGACTGACCACCGCTTTTCAATGTGTTTAAACAGAATAAAATCCAACAAAGGTGTGAGATGGTGTCAATTGAGTGCTTTATTCAACACAACGCAGAGACAACCCCATTACAGTTGCATCAATATGACCTATTAAGGTAAATTTCTAATAATAAACTTAATTGTAAAAAAAAAAATAATAATAATTTTATTGTATGTGTAATTATGCAACTCGAAGTATTAGGTAAATTAACGAATATTGACTCAAAAAGGCTGAGGAAAGGGGCGCGCTTCATTATATTCACATTGAAATTAGGCACGGAATGGAGGTCCACCCTGTTTCACCAAGGTCCACTCATTTGGAGATTTCTGGCCTTGCCCCTGCCACAATAGACTATTTTAAATGCGCTTATGAACCAGTGAGATGCGCAGTGGGGATTGCGAAACCCGTTTGAATGTGGTACAGAATTGTCTGTTGCTAAACTCTAATGTCTCGGTGATGACACAAACAGCCCCCACATTCTAAACGGCACTGAAAAAGAAAACATAAATTAGAAGGCTTTTCAATTCACAGATCACAATGCTTACAAAAATGTACCATTCATTTACTGTAGTAACTCTAACTGTACTGTATTACCTATGGTAGTTGTGGCAGAAAAACTTTCTAAATGTATTTTTTTTTTTCATAACAAAAATACCATAGTTCTTTATAAAGAAACCATAGTTACTAATTTTACTAATAGTTAACTATTTTTTTAAACCTATATAACTAGGCCCAAGAATTGGAAAGCCTGTGATTCACAAGTTTTGTTTTGTTTATATGTTTCTCTTAGCTGCATGAAGATATTCATTTGCTTTCTCACGTCACTAGCTTTAAATGTGCAACTTAGCTAGCTAACGAATGCATAAACGTGACCAGCTGGATATAAACTAATGCAAATAGATGGTAATAGATGGTAACAATCATGACATTTAAACATTTGGGTATTTTTATCATATTGTTCTAACCGCTTGAGGTTAGCTTTAATTTTAGCATCCTCTCAGCCTTGTTGGCAAACATACTACTGTTCTCTACTAATGAAGCATCTAGTCAACAAATTAATTACTTTATAATGATAAGACAACGTACTGTAGTGTACTGTATACATACCTTTTCATTGTTGATGTTTTAAATCCACATCTGAAGTTCCGCTCCATGCAGAGTGTAGTCTCACGTGTCAAAACAAACACCACAAGGCATAAGTGAAGTTATAGTTTTAATTTCGCCTCTAGAGGCCACTCTCATACTGTATAACGACAGCGGACCCTTCCCAGCCGCTCCAGCACCGGACGCAATGGGGAAAAACTGTAGGTGTGGATTTTTGCCGATAACTGATAGTTCCAGAACTCTGTTATCGGTGCCGATTAATCGGCAAAACCGATATATCGGTTGACCTCTCCCCACCTCCCCTTGCATTTTTGTTGTTTATTAAATATTTCATATAATATCATCGTACTTTCAGCTACCAGTAAGAGTTTAATACTCTCAGCTCTATATAAAAAATAAAATAAAAAAAAAACATAAATGTTTCTCCAAAGATCAAGAAAATGTCCACAGATTCCATCTAGGCCTGTATATAATCTTTAAAATGTTGTGGTGATGAATGGGAACATACAAATTGCCAATATTTAGAAGGAAAATGTAACAATACAATAATTAAATGTTATATACAAATTTTATTTTAAAGAGGCCCAATTATGCTTTTTGGGATTTTATCTTTCCGTTAGTGTGTAATATAGCTGTTTGTGCATGTAAAAGGTCTGCAAAGTTACAAAGCACAAAGTCCATGCCAAAGGGAGTTAGTGTCTCCAACAGAAAACACTGCTCCTGAACTGCCTGGTTTGCAGTCCAGCCATTACTTCCGTGACATAGCTACTGTATGTTACTATGTAACACATTTGCATAATGCCCGCCTAAGGGCTACTTGGGTTATGGTAAGGAGTGTTACATTTCCAACCCACGCTCTAACAGACTGGGCCAGCTGACCAATCAGAGCAGAATGGGCTTTTCAGAAAGGGGGCTTTAAAGAGACAGGAGCTAAAACAGAGCGTTTCAGACAGAGGGTGACAAGATGTGCTGCCGCAATGACAGTATGAGAAAAATAATGTGTTTTTTGAACATTAAAGCATGTAAACCTATTCTAGTAGACCCCCAAAATAAAATTATGAACCTGAAAATGAGCATAATATGGGCTCTTTAAAAAAATCGTTAATATAAATTAAATAAGTTCAGTATGCTTTTAATGATCTGACAGTTTTCTAAGAATGACCCGAACCTACAGCTAGAGAAGAAGGGAATATTTGTGTGTCTACCTCTTCACGACACCGTATGCCTCTCATACAGCATCCTGGACAAAATGCAGCACCAAACAGAACCTTCTGTGTCCTGAGAGCCACTTCTATCTGAAAACCACAAGCTTATTGCCCTATACAGACAACTAGTGCTGGGCAATATGTCTTTAAAAATTTAATCTCGGCCTATTGACGATTTTCTATATATATCTCACTAATTATGTATTTGCACTGAAAATGCCTCAAAAGTGTTTTTCATCCATCATTTCATCCAAAAAGACATTGTGGCCAAGTTGATACAATATTTTAAAGACATTATATGAAAATCTATTCAAAAATTATTTGTTTTTCACTAAATAAACAAAAGGGAGAATGAAATTCAATCATTTTCATTTATATGCACTTTATATATATTTCATATACAGTGGTGTGAAAAAGTGTTTGCCCCCTTCCTGATTTCTTATTGTTTTTGCATGTTTGTCACACTTAAATGTTTCAGATCATCAAACAAGTTTAAATATTAGTCAAAGATAACACAAGTAAACACAAATTGCAGTTTTTAAATGAAGGTTGTTATTATTAAGGGAAAACAAAATCCAAACCTACATGGCCCTGTGTGAAAAAGTGATTGCCCCCTAAACCTAATAACTGGTTGGGCCACCCTTAGCAGCAACAACTGCAATCTGCAAGTTTGCGATTAACTTGCAATGAGTCTTTTACAGCGCTGTGGAGGAATTTTGGCCCACTCATCTTTGCAGAATTGTTGTAATTCAGCCACATTGGAGGGTTTTCGAGCATGAACTGCCTTTTTAAGGTCATGCCACAGCATCTCAATAGGATTCTGGTCAGGACTTTGACTAGGCCACTCCAAAGTCTTCATTTTGTTTTTCTTCAGCCATTCAGAGGTGGACTTGCTGGTGTGTTTTGGATCATTGTCCTGCTGCAGAACCCAAGTTCACTTCAGCTTGAGGTCACGAACAGATGGCCGGACATTCTCCTTCAGGATTTTTTGGTAGACAGCAGAATTCATGGTTCCATTTATCACAGCAAGTCTTCCAGGTCCTGAAGCAGCAAAACAGCCCCAGACCATCACACTACCACCACCATATTTTACTGTTGGTATGATGTTCTTTTTCTGAAATGCGGTGTTACTTTTACGCCAGATGTAATGGGACACACACCTTCCAAAAAGTTCAACTTTTACTCGTCAGTCCACAGAGTATTTTCCCAAAAGTCTTGGGGATCATCAAGATGTTTTCTGGCAAAAATGAGACGAGCCTTAATGTTCTTTTTGCTCAGCAGTGGTTTTCGTCTTGGAACTCTGCCATGCAGGCCATTTTTGCCCAGTCTCTTTCTTATGATGGAGTCATGAACACTGACCTTAACTGAGGCAAGTGAGGCCTGCAGTTCTGGATGTTGTTGTGGGGTCTTTTGTGACCTCTTGGATGAGTCGTCGCTGCACTCTTGGGGTAATTTTGGTCGGCCGGCCACTCCTGGGAAGGTTCACCACTGTTCCATGTTTTCGCCATTTGTGGATAATGGCTCTCACTGTGGTTCTCTGGAGTCCCAAAGCTTTAGAAATGGCTTTATAACCTTTTCCAGACTGATAGATCTCAATTACTTTCTTTCTCATTTGTTCCTGAATTTCTTTGGATCTCAGCATGATGTCTAGCTTTTGAAGATCTTTTGGTCTACTTCACTTTGTCAGGCAGGTCCTATTTAAGTGATTTCTTTATTGAGAACAGGTGTGGCAGTAATCAGGCCTGGATGTGGCTAGAGAAATTGAACTCAGGTGTGATAAACCACAGTTAAGTTATGTTTTAACAGGTGGGGCAAACACTTTTTCACACAGGGCCATGTAGGTTTGGATTTTGTTTTCCCTTAATAATAACAACCTTCATTTAAAAACTGCATTTTGTGTTTACTTGTGTTATCTTTGACTAATATTTAAACTTGTTTGATGATCTGAAACATTTAAGTGTGACAAACATGCAAAAACAATAAGAAATCAGGAAGGGGGCAAACACTTTTTCACACCACTGTACAATAATACATAGTAGCTTAATAAAAAGCATTATTTACCTTCAAATGTTTTTATTAATACATTTTTGTGAATGAACAAGATGTGCGAAGCTACTTCACTGACTTTTTTTTGAAAGCACAGTTGAACATTGCATAATACAAAATTATTACTGTGGGGCACGTCAGGTTGATTATTATAATATAATGCTGAATTATCATTTTTATTCTGATTATTAGATTGGTGTTAAATACACAGATACTGAAGATGAAGAAGTCAGAGAGGCCGAAACATCTGTGATCTCCTGTTCTGTGAGATATAAAACAAAATGTAAAGAAATTGAGAAACATTAGTGCAAATCATTTTGTTTTTGAGACTGTATATGGTTTATGGATCTACGCACCCTTGAACTAGTAAAGCACAGTGATTCCATTTCTTTGGTTAGTTTTGCATTATACAAAATAATATATTTCTGTCCTGTTTACTTCACCTTCACCTGGGCTTTTATATTGACACCAAAAGTGCTGTCATTTTTAACTTCTCAAGGAGCTTTTATTTTGACACAGAAAAGGCAATGTGTATTTGACAGATTACAATGTTCTGTGTTTCCTGAAACGCTGTAGTCTCCTCCTTTTCTGTTATTCTGTGCCGCGTTTGTAGATTTGTATAAAAACCGTAGCGGTTATTAATGTTTGGAATTGCACGAACGCTTGAACCTGCATTACTTTGATTTCACAATGCACTTGAACTGATCTGAGAGCGCTGCCTTGCATGCACACAGATCAGCGCATCACCGGTTTGTTCTGAATTACACATAGACCATGTTTATCTGTCTTTAAATCACAGCCTTTTGTGGATTAATAATTGTGGATTAGCAATGATAGAAAAGTACTCATCACCTGCATATATTAAGTGTTGGCTTAATAGTAACTGTTGAGTAACTGGATGGGGTAAGATATGGAATAATTAGATTTATGCAATGTGGTTCACAAAATCATAAAAGTAAGGTAGGACTGGCAACTTTTAATGCACAGAGTTAACCACAAGAGGTAACATTTTGAAACATTCTGAACACGCTCACTGTATGTTGCTTCAGATGGGGCGCTGAATTGATCGATGCTAATGGTTTTAGGCAGAATGCATTATCACTCAGCTAATGTTAAACTGGAGGCAAAGCTCTGCATTCACTAGGGCAAACATGAAACATGACTAGCACAGAGGTGGCCTAATGCAATGACTTTTAATATTTGCAACTATTTAAAATGATATGAAGGAGCTACCGATTAACATTCTCAAAATTAAACATTCTCAATCTTTCTAAAATTGCTCCAAGGCTCTGCAGTTGTTTGAATGAGATTACTTTGAATTAGAAAACATCCACACAATAAGTCAAAGAAAGTTTATACTTGATGATTCTGGTTTTTGAGAGCTGAGAATATGGAAAGGGAGGAGGTTTTTGCATTGAAGGGACTATGGTTCCTCCCCATGAGAGCAGCCTCGGAAAATAGATCAGTTCTGATATCAAAGTGATGTCATGTGGAGAGAGACCAGATACATGTTCTCTCATTTCACCCACACTGAATCAAGAGACAGGCAAAAGCACACTTCCAAATCCCTCCTGCCCTGAAATCCATAGCATACATCCTATAAAATGGAGAGATGAAGAGAGTAGCAGGTGGTAGGGGTTTGATATGTGTATATAAGTGCAATCATGAATACTATGATTGTTTCACTCTGGGGTTACTGAAAAAGACAACATCACCTATGTGTTTTTCAAATCTATTTTTAAGATTTTAAGCAAATGTTAGACAACGAACAAAATCAATTCTGTTATTATGAAATCTGATTCCACAACGCGAGAGGATGTGTGTGTAAATGTGACATTTGTCGCCTTTCCTTCTGGCTAACAGCTTGTTCTGTCCAAAATAGAGAGAAATACAGAAAAAGAGATAAATATGCTTTGAAAGTTTGCAGATAAGATATTGTGAGGTCAAGTTTTCTGTACACTTGTCAGCTTTGCTCATGGTTCCAAACAGGATATGCTTCAGCACCGTGGACAGGGGCAA
This sequence comes from Myxocyprinus asiaticus, assembly GCF_019703515.2. Lineage (NCBI taxonomy): Eukaryota > Metazoa > Chordata > Actinopteri > Cypriniformes > Catostomidae > Myxocyprinus > Myxocyprinus asiaticus. Next base: position 39,600,579 of record NC_059373.1, read on the forward strand.
ATCTGGCAGGCCGAGGAAACAACATGTACGGAAAACCACTCATACCTCATCACCATCAGAGAGAAAGAGCAGCTGGCTTTTGTTTTAAGCAAAGGGCATTCTGAATCAAGTCCTTACGTCCTGATTAATCATCTTGTGAAGGCTCAATCACATTTACCTTTGCTATGCGAAGTTCATGGTCAAAATAGTAATTTCAATGGGAATCTGCATGAGATTTCAAGTTTGTTGAACTTTAACAACCAAATTCGCTGCATTGACTAATAGGAAGTTGCCTTTTTGTGGCTCGTGTTTCGTACATACAGTAAAGCCAGAGTGAATATTCACAGTGGACATGGGAATCATTTTAGTGGTTCATTTCTTTATAACTTCACACTTCCAGAGTATAAAGTGCAACATAAAAAGAGGCTGCTTGACAAGTAGTTTTTGCTGGTTCACACGTGCTTTACATGCACCCATGTCTTCACAATTTCGCTGTGCAAAGGTAACTGTGGCTGAGCCTTAAGAAATAAAAGTAGTCATTGGAGTAACAGCAGACACTTTACTCCAAGGCGTGCAACAAGGACTGTTCAAATGGATTAAACAATGGTTAAGCACCTTACTCAAGGGAACAATATTGATGGTTCATAGATCATTCTTTGCCAAGATCGAACCAGCAGCCCTCTGGTCAACATTAACCACTCCGCCATGAAACTCTTCTTGCCACAACTATGGAGCAATAAGGCAGATTAAGGAAATGATCCAGCACCCAGACCACTCTGCAACAGCAAGATTTCCATACAGCTCATTGTGGGACTGGATCGTACAAAACAGTAGTTACACTGCTAGAATTTGCTGTAAATTTATGAGAAAATTATAAATTTTCTGAAATTTAGTTTTATAGTATTTTGCAGTAATAAGCAATGCTAGGGCTGTCATGATTATGAAATTTGGCTGACGATTAATTGCAATTATGATGATTAATTGTCTCTTTTATGGCTTTCACGATTAATTGTAATTAATTGACATATTTCTTAAGATACATGTGTGCTTCATACACCTTATGAAGTCATTTTTACGGGGCCTGGGTAGCTCAGCGAGTACTGACGCTGACTACCACCCCTGGAGTCGCGAGTTGGAATCCAGGGTGTGCCGAGTAACTCCTGCCAGGTCTCCTAAGCAAACAAATTGACCCGGTTGCTAGGGAGGGTAGAGTCACATGGGGTAACCTCCTCGTGGTCATGATTAGTGGTTTTTGCTCTCAATGGGGCGCATGGTAATTTGTGCGTGGATCGCAGAGAGTAGCATGAGCCTCCACATGCAGAGTCTGGGAGGTGTCATGCACAACGAGCCACGTGATAAGATGCGCAGATTGACAGTCTCGGAAGCGGAGGCAACTAAGACTTGTCCTCTGCCACCCGGATTGAGGAGAGTAACCGCGCCACCACAAGGACCTACTAATTAGTGGGAACTGGGCATTCCAAATTGGGAAAAAAAAAAACATTTAAAAAAGAAAAAGAAAAAAGTCATTTTTACATATTTAACTTCAGAAATATAAATCAAATATTAAAATAGGGATATAGGATTTCTTTTAAAGATTTCAAAAATTTTACTTTTACACTGTTGTTTTTTTAACTTTATATTAGGCTATTTTTTTTTTATAAAAACTAAAATATGTTTTTTTAATATATTTTTATATATTATGCTTATATTATTTAGTTTCATCATTTTATCACTCCACAGAAATAGAGTAAGCATGTGCTTTCCGTTCACTATCAAAGTATCTATTTGTTCGTTTATATTTTCGCGGAAGTTTGGCGAGCCTCTGCTGACAGCGCACGCATCTGAGCGCTTGAGAAGCAGTTCACGCATTCTTCCAGATAGGAGTTGCTCTGGCTGACATCCGCGGTGCGGATCAGAGACACTCAGAGTTCAAATGAATTATAAACAAACGCACCGTTCATAGAATTTAAATATTTGATTAAAATTCCCTTATTTGGGCATTAAAGAGCACCTATTATGGTTTTTCAAATATTACCTTTCATGTAGTGTGTTTTATACCTGTCTGTGAATGTAAAAATGTCTGCAAGGTTTCAAAAATCAAAGTGCAAAACAAATGGAGTTACTGACTCCCAAAAGAAAGAACCGATTCTGAACACCTGAAATGAGTCGTTAGTAATTCCAGACTTACTTCTTGTACTAACCTACGTAATTTGGTAACAAAACACCCGCCTCTGGTCTTTATTGGCTACTCGGGAACAGCTTTGACCCACCCCCAAACACTACACTAAGCGGTAGACCAGTCACAACAGACTGGGACATCTGACCAGTCAGAGCAGAGTAGGCTCTCTGAAAGGAGGAGTTTAGAATGAATCCTTTAGAACGAATCATTGAACAAGTCGTTTTTGACACTGGGAAAAAAAAGGTAATGCTGCAATTTAAATTATGAGCAAATTAAAGTGTTTTTTGACCTTGGATGCATGTAAATCTATTGCATGAGACCTTTAAAACTAAATTAGGCACATTTAAAAACCATAATAGGTGCTCTTTAAAATGTAATTGGAATTTGAAGTGCACAATAATCACGGTCATCTAAAATATGCGCATTCAATCAAATAATCGCAATCAGACAATTATTTAATAATGGCGACAGGCCTAAGCTGGCCAGCCACAACACTGAAACCACTGACAGGTGAAGTGAATAACATTTATTATCTTGTTACAATGACACCTGTCAAGGGGTGGGATATATTAGGCAGCAAGTGAACAGTCAGTTCTTGAATTTCATGTGTTGGAAGCAGGAAAAATGGGCAAGCGTAAGGATCTGAGCGACTCTGACAAGGGCCAAATTGTGATGGCTAGACGACTGGGTCAGAGCATCTCCAAAACGGCAGGGCTTGTGAGGTGTTCCCGGTATGCAGTGGTTAGTACCTACCAAAAGTGGTCCGAGGAAGTACAACCGGTGAACCGGTGACAGAGTCATGGGCACCCAAGGCTCACTGATGCGTGTGGGGAGCAAAGGCCATCTGGTCCGATTCCACAGAAGAGCTACTGTAGCACAAATTGCTGAAAAACTTAATGCTGGCCATGATAGAAAGGTGCCAGTACACACAGGGCATCACTTGCTGCATATGGGGCTGTGTAGCCGCAGCATGGTCAGAGTGCCCATGCTGACCCCTGTCCATCGCCGAAAGCGCCTACAGTGGGCACGTGAGCATCAGAACTGGACCATGGAGCAATGGAAGAAGGTGGCATGGTCTGATGAATCACGTTTTCTTTTAGATCATTTGGAAGGCCGGGTGTGTGTGTGTCGTGTATCTGGGGAAGATATGGCAGCAGAATGCACTATGGGAAGAAGGCAGGCCGGCGGAGGCAGTGTGATGCTCTGGGAAATGTTCTGCTGGGAAACCTTGGGTGCTGGGATTCATGTAGATGTTATTTTGACATGTACCACCTACCTAAAGATTTTTGTAGATGACATACACACCTTCATGGCAACGGTATTCCCTGATGGTAGTGGCGTCTTTCAGCAAGATAATGCGCCCTGCCACACTGCAAAACAAATTCAGGAATGGTTTGAGGAACATGACAAATGGGGCTTTTCCACTGCACGGTACGGCTCGACTCGACTCTGCTCGCTTTTTGGGGGTTTTCCACTGTGGATAGTACCTTGCACATGGTACTTTTTTTTAATACCACCTCGGTCAAGGTTCCAAGTGAGCCAAGCTGATACTAAATGTGACGTCAAACCCCTGCAAATCACTGATTGGTCAGAGAAAATCGTCACTATCAGCATCATTGCTATAAGCTAGATGGCAGGTTAGCTTACCCTCGTGCGTCGTCTTTGAGCTAACACGGTGATGTCCTCGTCTGCACTTTGGTGTATGATTTCCCAAACACTCCTGTTTTTTAGCGGTATTTTGTCTTGCTGCTGTCAGCCTCTTTTGAAACAAAGTTTGTAGTCTTGCTGTGAAAAACAGCCATATGCCGAGAATCAAGAACATCATTCCTTCGATATCCTCCATTGCTCCTTTGTTGTGTGTTTGTGTCGCATTTAAGATGATGTCACAGAAGTAGAGGCAGCGCAACTATGATGATCAGCCTATAATTCCACCCACGTTGAGGCTGCACTAAACTGCAGTGGAAAAGCAATCTCAGAAAAGTAAATCGAGCAGAGTCAATTCGAGTTGAACCGTAACATGCAGTGGAAAAGTGCCAAAAGAGTTCGAGGTGTTGACTTGGCCTCCAAGTTCCCCAGATCTCAATCCGACTGAGCATCTATGGGATGTGTTGGACCAACAAGTCCGATCCATGGAGGCCCCACCTCACAACTTACAGGACTTAAAGGATCTGCTGCTAAAGTCTTGGTGCCAGATACCACATGAAACCTTCAGAGGTCTTGTGGAGTCAATGCCTCGATGGGTCAGAGCTGTTTTGGCGGCATGAGGCACGATATTAGGCAGGTGGTTTTAATGTATTTTAATGTATATATATATATATATATATATATATTGCTACACTAAGCAATTCACTGTTTTTTTTTTTTTTTTTTTGGTGGAGAAAGAGAAACAAACATATCCTGCTGCATCGAGAAAGATCTGTCAAGACTACTACAAGACACGCCCACTACAAGTTATGCCCCCCTTTAAATAACCAGAAAAATGCTGCAGTCTTGAAACAGTTGGATGTAACATGAACTCACTGTGTTTGTTGTGTTTATTTGGAGTTCAGCAGCAACCCTACAACTACCCCTAAACCTAACCACGAAGATTAAAAAATGAAAAGTTGAAAAAATTATTAAATATTCAGTTTTTTAAAAGTTCTATTGGACACAATCATACTGCTGTATCACTGGGTGGCGACAGTGAGGAGAAATGCCATGAAAATGAAGAGGAGAATAAGCTAGCTGTGAGCTAATGGTTAACCGATTAGCTTGTGAGCTAACTGGAGAAAAAAGGAAAGACAAATGTTTAAATTCACCACTTGTATAATAATAATATGATATGTGACAAGATTAGCTTTTTAATACATTTATTTTTTAAGTCAAGAGAGTTTTTATTGTCAGCCCATCCATATATGTACATGACATGTATACAGTAAGGATAAAATAACAATTGTGGTAAGATTTTTCTGTATGAATCACACAGATCGGTGTGACTACTATAAAAAATTCTCAAACCAGGACTGGACTGCAATATATATATATATATATATATATATATATATATATATATATATATATATATATATATATATATATATATATTGCAGAAAGTTTAATGCAAGTTTTAACACAAAATGTGCAGCTGAATGCAATATCATCACAGTGTTTGAAAGTGTTTATTATATATATATATATATATATATATATATATATATATATATATATATATACACACACACATATTGTTTTGTAAATGTATTTTTTTTTTTTTTTTTTTACGATTTTAACCACATTTTACCTTTTTTTATGTTAAAATACCTTTTTATTTGATGTCCTCTTGCATGTGTAATATGACTTGTCAGTACTTGAATTTTCAACTACGCATTTTAACACACTATATGCAACATTGGAACCTAAAATTTTAAATGCAATTCCCACATTTCAACATTTAGGTGCTTGTACTACGTATAGAAATGCTGTGTGTCTGTCTTTGCTGTCTGAATATGACCTGCAACCTCTGATTTACCTCTGTGGCCATGGGAAAGTGAACATTTACAGTGACAGCAAAACACTTTAATTTAATTTTTCCCATGTCGCGCAAAGAAATGGATCAGCTTCTTTCAGCCTGTTGAACACGCATTTTCATTTGGCCATTTCTAACTAGAGCTGGCTGATGACAGAGCACATGACCAGATACACTGTATGCGGATTGTTGTAGACTAGAGTGAAAGTATCGTCAAATTAACATGCAATGCAACAAAATAGGCAAACGATACCAGACACTATACCTAGAAGGATGTCGAGGATATTTAATTTAAAAGAAAAAAAAACAGTGAACCTAACAGCTGAAACCGGGACATAATAAAATTTTTCAGAGAATCGTCGGGACACCGGGACACACCTCGTAAAACCGGGACTGCCCCGAGTAAACCGGAAGGTCTGGTCAACCTAATTTCAGAGGACTTTTGACATTTCTGATCATTTCTTGAATTAACATCATGGATAGTTTGTTTACTTTTGGCAACTTTATTTCCCAATCTCTTTCTCAGTCTTATTTTATTAAACGTTTCGATACGTGGAACAGGAAACCGTCTCCAATATCCACTCACCCACACCTCAACAGTTCAATTTCCCCCCTTCTCTCGGTCTGTCACAAAATTAGCCTATTTAGTGAAGTCATCGTAATTCAGTAGTCTATTTAAGTGCATATATTTCATAATTCATCATTTCCCCTTCAAATATTTACATATTTATTATGCATTTTAGATATTTTATGTAGTTTGCATGCATAATCTGTACTGTTTACAAGTTTTACATGATTTTGCTTTACGTTGTTTAGCAGGCACTGAAAATGGTAATGGCCCTTTAAGAGGAGTTGCAGCTCAGCAGGCGGGGCATACAGGTGTTTGGAATTTAGCATATAATTAGGAGAGTGGAGTCCTATCCATGCATGTGTGATTAGGGAGTAATGTTTCTTACCTTTTTTTTTTTTCCTTTAAAGAACACAAAGGACATTAAGGAGACGTTCAATGCAAATGAATTGTGTGGATATCTGATTTGTTTGGAAGGACATCACAGAAGGATTCAAACCAATGTATACTCTTGTAATGAGTATTCACATTGAACATTATGTGCTTGTGCTCTTTCCTTTTTATCCTTTTCTGTTACATCGACCAACCAGAAGAAAGCTAATCCTTTCTTTTTCATTTGCATGGGCAACAATGAAGTAGTATGCAAAGAACAATATGAAATGAATTTTAACCTTTTATCTTGTTTAATAACTGAATAAATATAGATTCAAAGTAACATGTACATGCAGCATCATTACAACATAAAGGTTATCAGAGCGGCTGAACATAACCATTCCAGAAAAATGTCTGCTGTGAAGTGCCTTTTTCTCATTGTGCATGTGTGCAAAGATGCGGTAATCATTACTGACACGGGAACGTGCATTCCGGGGAAAAAAGTTGAGGTAAAATAATCAGATGAAAATTACAGTAAAGCAGTATTTAAACAGGTTCCACTATATATATATATATATTAGTGCCAGACCGATATATCGGTCGGCCGATATTATCGGCCGATGTTAGCCTTTCACCGATATATCGGTATCGGCGTATATTTTACCGATATGAAAACTTTTTTCAGAATATATAATGCAGAAAACAATGCTTTAAAATTGGTGTCATAGCGCAGTTTGTCCAGCAGAGTTTGTCCATTGTTTACAGAGCTGACTCTGAGCTGACGGTGGTTCTACAGACAGGGCGAAGTTTAACGGTGCGGATTTGAGCAGTCTCTTCTCGCTAAATTGCTAACTAGTTTGTGAAATACATACTGGAAAGTTAATAAAAATGACCCCATCATTTTATATAACTAATATAATGTTAACCCTGTCCCTGACAACCATGTCACTCATGTTTATCACATCTGTTTGCTGTTAGCCAGCTATAGTTTGTCAATGCAAGGTAAACATCAGAGCATCTTTTTGCAGCTCAGTAGACATCGGTGCGGTGGTGGATTGTGTGTGGTGAGTGTTGATTTCACACTTCGCTGTTACCTAGTTGGTTAGACACAATGCTGGAAAGTAAATAAAGTCCATCTTTTACTCTCCGTGGCAACGAGCTTATAGCTAACTAGCTAATCACGTAACTACTTTCATACCTTGTCAGCGTGTAAACGTATTCACCAAACTGTTTTGTTCAGGATTCACAGTTTGGTACCCCCTTCAACCGAACAATTCCAGTCGTTGCATTTATAAAATGTAATATTTAAAAGTCTGGTTTTCCAGACATTAAAATTGGATATGTAATAAAAGTAGATTTAATAAATAGTATATTTGCCCTGTGTAAATAATAATATATAGGAACTGTATCTAAAATAAATAAGGGGTGATACATACTAATACAACAGGCTGGAAAAATAGACATTATTCATTTTAATAACTTTTATATATATTTTGAATGTGTTGAAACTTGACGCCGGGCAACTCACCCTAAAAACTGCACTGTTAGATCGGTTTCATACTGAAGAGCTGCTTAAAAGTAATTTTTTTTTCTCTCGTAAATGTAAATGAGTGTAAATGCCAACACCATCATATATGTCGAAAGGACTGAAGCCTGTCAACCAAAACATGAGCTTATTAATGTCATTAAATGAGCCTGCTTTTTTATTCTATCAGTTATTCCTGGTCGGAGGCTGCCATATATATTTAGTTTATAAGTAGGGATACGTTCTACCTAAGTTTGATGGTGCAACGGTCAAATATTTAGTAGAGCGTAAATTGTGACTTAGTGCCCATTTACACCACAACAAGGCTAAGTTGTAACATACGTATAGCTGGTGCAACCGTCCCCTGATGTTTATTTAGCTATTTATTTTATTTGAATTTATTCTTTATTTAAATGGTCAGCATTTGACTGATACTAAACAGTACTGATGTTTATTTAGCTACTTATTGTATTTTTATTTATTCTTTATTTAAATGGTCAGCCATTGACTTATACTAAACATACAGTACTGATGCTTATTAAGCTATTTGTTGTATTTTTATTTATTCTTTATTTTCTCAGTGTTCATTTCTAGAATTTGTTGACTGTGTATAATAATAATGTCAAATATTCTTTGATAAAAATATTTGTTTAAGAAAGCTGCCTTCTGAGTACCTTTGCATAGTCATATCAGTCAAAATCGGTGCACAATTCACATAGAAAAGGTCTGTTTTCATTCCAGTTCAAAAATTAACTATATCGGCCACCATATCAGTAATCGGTGAATTTTCCCTCTCTAAAATCGGTATCGGTCTCAAATATCCCATATCGGTCGGGATCTAATATATTACACAATACTTTGCAAAAGTCTTAGGCACATAAGATGTTTCACAAAAACATTTGTCTTAAGATGGTTATTATATCTGCTACTTTAGTGTGTCAATAGGAAATATACATTTTATACTCCCAAACATTCCTTTTGCAAATAGAATAGAATAGAATAGAACAGAAGAACAGGGAGCTCTGCAACAGATGGCATGGCCCTTACAGAGCCCCCCACTGAACATTGAGTCAATCTGGGATTACAAGAAGAGATAGAAGTAATTGAGACAGCCTAAATAAATAAAAGAACTGTGGCGAATTCTCCAAGAAGCTTGGAACATCCTATCTGCCAAAAACCAAGAAAAACTGTGTCCAGGTGTAAATAGGAGAATTGGTGATGATTTAAAAGGCAAAAGTGTTCACACCAAATATTGATTTAGCTGTTCTGTTTATTGGACTTCTAAACTAAAATGGGTAGATCATGTTGAACTAGTTAAAGAAAAAAGTTGATCTTGCATTTAAAAAGTTGGGCACACCTGGGGCCGGTTGCACCAGCTGTGCGTAAGTTCAAACTTAGCCTAGTTGTGGCGTAAATGGGCACTAAGTCACAATTTATGCACTACTAAATATTTGAGCGTTGCACCATTAAACTTAGGTAGGACGTAACCCTACATATAAACTAAATATTTACGGAAGCCTCCAACCAGAAGTAACGGATGGAATAAAAAAGCAGACTGATATTTTGTCATTTCGACATACAGTATGATGTTGACATTTACACTCGTTTATATTTACGAGAGTGAGGAAAAAAAAAACGTACTTTTAAGCGGCTCTTCAGCATGAAACCGATCTAACGGTGTAGTTTTCAGGGTGTCACCCGCTGTCAAGTTTCAACACATTCAAAATATATATAATAGGATATTAAAATGAATAAATGTCTATTTTCCCAGCCTATTGTATTAGTATTTATTTATCACCCCTCAATAAAAGTGATTTGATTTGATTTGATTTATTTTAGATACAGTTCCTATAATATTGTTATTTACACAGGGCAAATATACTATTTATCAAATCTACTTTTATTACATATCATATTTTAATGGGGATATAATTTATTACAGCTGACAGTTACGTGAGCAAACAAGGTTTGAACATCAACCGTAACAAGATCAAATTGAAGTTCACAGCTTTTTAACACTTCTGTGTATAAATTTGAAGGCTGCTTATTGGAAAAATACAGGTAAACATCATAATATGCGACTATGCATTACTTTACGGAGAGCTTACGACCTACTAGTTAAGTCTTGCCTTAAGAACAGGTGGTGCAACCAAATTAAGCACTGACTTAGTTACAAACTAACTAGTAGTTACTAAGCCTTTAGTGTGAACTTTACGTCCTAACTTACGTGAGAACTTACGCACAGCTGGTGCAGTCCTACCCTGGAGAAGCCAATCTCTGTCAGCTTGAATATACATCTTTTTATATTATAGATCTGCTTTGGGTGTCTGTTGGCTTTAGATATTGTTTGCACAATTGTTTTGTTGTTGTTATTCAATAGAAAAATACATCAAAACTTTGGATAATTAATGCATTTTAGTAGGACTGCCCCCAACCAAAGATTTTCCTAGTCGACTAGTAGTCGTTAATTTAAGCCATTCTGACTAGTCGCACGTTTATATTAATTAAATTACTTGAATATATTTTGAGGGGCATCAGAAAATGGTTTGAGTTCCAGGGCTGAGAAAGAATGTTATAAGTAACATTGCTAACATTATTCTTCATTACAGAGAAATACTAAACCGTAATAACGAGCCTTTAAAATATAAATTTTACAAGCGCACGCACGAAGCAAGCCGCAGCAACACCGGCAAAAGCTGTAATGATTCTGAATGTGTCGGAAAAACCAGCAAGGAGACTGTTTGAACATTTTGTTAATTTATAGAGAGAAATGCACTTTAGGGTTGTGCCGACAGATGATGATCTCGGGGATCGATGATGGTCAGAGTGATCGCCAATAGCTGATGCCTTTGACCATGTCAAGACGATATTTGGCTTGTTTTCCCATGTATTAAATTATTATTATTATTATTATTATTGTTATTATTATTATTAGGCTATTATTATCAAATTAATATTACAAATAATTTGCCCGTAGACACACAGACACGTGCTTGAAGAAACACACTTTATTATATTTTTAAGAACAGGTGACAGAAAAGCCGTCTATGCACATGTATGACGCACTGTTTGTACGGAGGCGTGCAGTCTCGTGGAACACGTGCATCTAAAAGGTCTAAACCCTTTGTTTCTGTCTTCCGATTTTTTGTATTTTTTTTTGCAAGAACAGTATCGTCTGAGGTAATTTGCAGACATCTCAGCTCAGGAGGTGCTTTGAGTTCACTTTATTTCCACAGAGCAGTTTATTGTGAACGCAACTCTTCAGCCTATACATCTGTGATTAAAACATAAAATATTACAAAAACATCTTCACCTCAAAACATGAATTATATTTCAGTGATTATTATCATCATTATAATTATTATTTTTACATTTATAATTGTTTTTATGTCTTCATTTGTGTAAGTAATTTTCTGCCATGCTGTTTAGACGGATTCTTGCCTGACAGTAAATGGAAAGGTGGTTACTTATATATATATATATATATATATATATATATATATATATATATATATATATATATATATATATATATTTTATTCTTTTATCACTTCATTATTTTAATTGGTTTTTCATTTGGAGTGCAATTTGAACTTAGAAATGTATTTGATTGAAGTTTTTCGTTTTTTAAATAAATTAATTTAATTTTCAATGCAGTAAATTTCAAATTTTCAAATCACTAAAGCAAGAATAAAGTGAGGTTGCCGATGTAATTGGATACTGCAATATATATATATATACACTATATTGCCAAAAGTATTCGCTCACCCATCCAAATAATTGAATTCAGGTGTTCCAATCACTTCCATGGCCACAGGTGTATAAAATGAAGCACCTAGGCATGCAGACTGCTTCTACAAACATTTGTGAAAAAATGGGCCGCTCTCAGGAGCTCAGTGAATTCCAGCGTGGTACTGTGATAGGATGCCACCTGTGCAACAAGTCCAGTCGTGAAATTTCCTCACTACTAAATATTCCACAGTCAACTGTCAGTGGTATTATAACAAAGTGGAAGCGATTGGGAATGACAGCAACTCAGCCACGAAGTGGTAGGCCACGTAAAATGACAGAGCGGGGTCAGCGGATGCTGAGGCGCATAGTGCGCAGAGGTTGCCAACTTTCTGCACAGAGTCAATCGCTACAGACCTCCAAAGTTAATGTGGCCTTCAGATTAGCTCAAGAACAGTGCGTAGAGAGCTTCATGGAATGGGTTTCCATGGCCGAGCAGCTGCATCCAAGCCATACATCACCAAGTGCAATGCAAAGCGTCGGATGCAGTGGTGTAAAGCACGCCGCCACTGGACTCTAGAGCAGTGGAGACGCGTTCTCTGGAGTGACGAATCACGCTTCTCCATCTGGCTATCTGATGGACGAGTCTGGGTTTGGCAGTTGCCAGGAGAACGGTACTTGTCTGACTGCATTGTGCCAACTGTGAAGTTTGGTGGAGGGGGGATTATGGTGTGGGGTTGTTTTTCAGGAGCTGGGCTTGGCCCCTTAGTTCCAGTGAAAGGAACTCTGAATGCTTCAGCATACCAAGAGATTTTGGACAATTCCATGCTCCCAACTTTGTGGGAACAGTTTGGGGATGGCCCCTTCCTGTTCCAACATGACTGCACACCAGTGCACAAAGCAAGGTCCATAAAGACATGGATGAGCGAGTTTGGTGTGGAAGAACTTGACTGGCCTGCACAGAGTCCTGTGACCTCAACCCGATAGAGCACCTTTGGGATGAATTAGAGCGAAGACTGCGAGCCAGGCCTTCTCGTCCAACATCAGTGTCTGACCTCACAAATGCGCTTCTGGAAGAATGGTCAAAAATTCCTATAAACACACTCCTAAACCTTGTGGAAATCCTTCCCAGAAGAGTTGAAGCTGTTATAGCTGCAAAGGGTGGGCCGACGTCATATTAAACCCTATGGATTAAGAATGGGATGTCACTTAAGTTCATATGCGTCTAAAGGCAGGTGAGCGAATACTTTTGGCAATATAGTGTATATCGTGAAGGAGGGAACAAAACAAATGTATTCACACACGATGTATTTACCCAGACAATGAAATACCCGACCGGTAGAGAATGCACAGATGAAGCAGGTTCTTTCCAGAAAATGTTGACATCTGTTGTAAAACCATCTTTCAAAAAGTTGAACAACACACCTTTTAATTGCACTTATTTTTTTTTCCAGTTTCATTTGAATTTTTAGTTAAAATAAATAAAAAATTAAGTTCTAAGCTTGAAATCAAGGTGTCTTGCTTTATTGTGTAGGCTTAACCCTAAACCTGCTTAATGAAATTTACCCCATAGTACCACCTAGCATCCAACCAGCAGTAATACCGGTGTTCATCGTTTTTATGTGGAGTTTTTTCTGCGACCAATCGACCAATCAAAACTTGGTCGACCAAGACTCTTCTCATCGACTAACCTTTAGTCGACTATCAGGGGGCAACCCTACATTTTAGCCAAACAAGACTTCACCTCAAAAACTTTATGCAATCTGAGTTATTAAATAACTTTTTCGATTACTCATAAAAAAATTGTTAGATTACTTGATTACCTAAATAATCAATAGTGACAGCCCAAACAGTAAGCGAAATGTATTTGGTATATGGTAAGTTGTTGTAAATTAGAATTACGGTACCATACGACTTATTTACAGTAATGTACTGGCATCTGTGCTGAAAAATTAACTGCATTAACTTTAAAAATAAAAAAATTAACATTACTGTACATTAACAGGTACTTTTTTAACAGTGTACTGCATCTCCGCCAGGAGGTGGCTAGCTACACCTCCTGTCTAAACACCTGCAGGTTTCCCTCCATATACTGTTGAAGTTATCTGAGAAAGACAATGCAGATATCATTCATTCTTTGAGTTTATCGTCAGGAGGGCTGAAATCGACAAGCACTCACACTGTAGCCTCCTTTTTCACTGGTGAAATGCAGCAGGCCTTTTACTCCAAGCCAATATTTTTTGATGACTCCTGCTTGCAACATACACCGATCAGCCACAACATTAAAACCACCTGCCTAATATTGTGTATAGGTCCCCCTCATGCCCCGAAAATAGCTCTGACCTGTCGAGGCATGGACTCCACAAGACCTCTGAAGGTTTCATGTGGTATCTGGCACCAAGACGTTAGCAGCAGATCCTTTAAGTCCTGTAAGTTGCAAGGTGGAGCCTCCATGGATCGGACTTGTTGGTCCAGCACATCCCATAGATGCTCAATCAGATTGAGATCTGGGGAATTTGGAGGTCAAGTCAACACCTTGAACTCTATGTCATGTTCCTCAAACCATTCCTGAACAATTTTTGCAGTGTGACAGGGTGCACTATCCTGCTGAAAGAGGCCACTGCCATCAGGGGTGTACGTGGTCTGCAACAATCTTTAGGTAAGTGGTATGTGTCAAAGTAACATCCACATGAATGCCAGGACCAAATGTTTCCCAGCAGAACATTACCCAGAGCATCACACTGCCTCCACCAGCCTGCCTTCTTCCCATTGTGCATCCTGCTGCCATCTCTTCCCCAGGTAAATGACGCACACGCACCCGGCCGTACACATGATCTAAAAGAAAAAGTGATTCATCAGACCAGGCCACCTTCTTCCATTGCTCCATTGTCCAGTTCTGACACTCACGTGCCCATTGTAGGCACTTTCGGTGGTGGACAGGGGTTAGCATGGGCACTATGGCTGGTCTGCGGCTGCACAGCCAAATATGCAGCAAGCTGCGATGCACTGTGTTCTGACACCTTTCTATCATGGCCAGCATTACGTTTTTCAGCAATTTGTGCAACAGTAGCTCTTCAGTGGGATTGGAGCAGATGGGCTAGCCTCTGCTCCCCATGCGCATCAGTGAGCCTTGGGCGCCCATGAACCTGTCGCTGGTTCACCGGTTGTCCTTCCTTGGACCACATAAGAAAAAGAGCTTATTCTAGTCCCTGGAAGAGTCTCAGAGGAGTTTCAGGGAATGTTACAACTAGGGTCACTAAAGAAGCCAAAACAGCTTGGTTCAGACCTCCTGTAAAAGTACTAAACTACTCAACACAATCTGGGTGGTTGGTTAAGGCCAGGTTCATTTCTAGCCTACACCAAACTAAAGGCTATTGGTAAATGCCTTCCCCACTGGCTTGGAAAAGGCTGCATTCAGCATTATATAGGGACATTGACAGTCCTGGTTTCTGCTGTTCAGAGTGCAAGGACCATCTGCCACATTGCAGCACCTTATGGATACTGTGCACTATCCCTACTGGAAGCATAAAGATTTTTTCCAGGATGATGTGGTCAGCCACTCGAGAGCTGGGGTGAGATCTGCTGGGATCCTTAGCACATTACTAAGGATTAATTGTGCCACAGAAGAAGGAAGATAAGTACTTATAATGCACATTTTTTATAAAAAAAAAAAAAAAAAAAAGCACCAGTGTGCGTTATTTATCACATCACATTATGAAACGCACTGGGGTAGCAATGGGTCATTTCTGGAAAAACTTAAAATTTGTTTTAAACTTGATTTTATTTTTATTTATTATTTTTTTTTGGGGGGGGGGGGGGTTTCTATTGTTTTTTGATAAAACAATGTCTCAGATTTCAAATTATGTCAATGTTATTCTAAAATTCAAACTACAAATGTTGCATTTTGTTTTTAAATGCAGTGTGTCAAATCACTTCACAATGTAAAAGGAAGTGCTGCATATAGCATCTCTCCGATCAGCACTCCTCATTTACCTCAGGGAAGTTATCCAATGTCCATATTTAGTTAGCTTGAAAAAATGAACCCTAGAGAAAAGAATTTGCCAAAAAGATTTAAATTCCATTGCTGTCACAAATGCAACAACAGATGTGGAGTGGATACAACTCACAGCAGAGTATTTTAGTCTGTGTAAGTGCATTTTCTGCATGGATGTGCAATTTCTTCGTGGATGCACCAACTCCATCAATAGCTTAAAGGTGTGTGTGTGTTTGTGTGCACAGGTGAAATCACTGATTATTGATATAAGGAACAAAACAAGTCAGCCATTTTGGATTTTCTGAAAATCGCATGCTCTGAACTTTTAAATACTCCTCCTAGGGGATTCATGTGACTGGCACCAAATTTGTGCAATATCATGCCAAGACAATGTAGATGCTAAATTGCGAACTGATTTTTTATATTTTGAACGGTGTTGTCATGGCGAAGCAATAAATTTATGCCGAAAAAATTGGAAAAAGGAAGTGCCTTATATCTTCTGTATGCATTGTGTGATTTTGATGAAAATTTAGCTGCATGTTTGGTAATGGGGGCTGATCACATTGATGCAGCTATTATGGGTCACAGTCATAGCACCACCAATTGGCAGCAGGAAGTATGGCACTTTTAACCGACTTTGAAATAGCCCTCTTGCGTTCACATGAATTGCTTCAAACTTCTTTAGAATAACGTCAAGACACTGAGTATGTAAAATTGTACAGGAATATTTTATATCTTAAATATTGTTGCCATGGCAATGCATAAATTGTTACTATACCTTTCTTCCTAAATTTGGGTGATTTTGAGGCACTTGGGATGCTTAAATGTTCATGACATTTTGCACACACTTCAGAGTCATTGGCCATTAGGGATGGGCAAAAGTTCATGCATTGGCGTGCGTGGGGGGGGGGGGGGGTCTGTAGTGCCCTGTTTAAAATGTGCATGTAAAGATGGCCTCTGTAGCACCCCCATTTTCACCTACAGTCACCAAACTTGGTAAATATATAGTTCTTACCAAGCCAGACAACTTTCATAATTATAATCATTAGATACTCCTCCTAGGGACATTCATGTGACTGGCACCAAATTTGTGTAACATCATGCCATGACATTGTAGATGCTAAATTGCATACGGATTTTTGATATATTGAACGTTGTCACCATGGCAAAGCAATACATTTATGGCGAAAAATGGGAAACAGGAAGTTCCTTATATCTTCTGTGTGCATTGTATGATTTTGATGAAAATTCAGCTGTATGTTTGGTAATGAGGGCTGATCACATTTATGTGGCTATTATGGGTCACGGTCATAGCGCCACCAATTGGCAGCAGGAAGAATGGCATTTTTAACAGACTTTGAAATAGCCCTCTTATATTTACATGAATTGCTTCAAAATTCTTTAGAATAATATCAAGCCACGGCTGAATTAAATTTGTAAAGGGATATTTGATATCTTAAATACTGTTATCATGGCAACGCATTAATTGTGATTATTCCTTTCTTCCTATATTTGGGTGTTCATGAAATTGTACAAGAACGTGTTTGGTGTGAACGGCCTCTCTTTTCAGTCTTTTTGAAATAATTTAGCCTGCAATTACATGAATGCTACACATAAAAAATGTAAATAAATAAACAAACAAAAAGCTTCTCTCAAGATTATCAGAACTGAATGCCTTGGTGTTGTTTTTGCCAAAATAGTTTCCCAGGGGACCATACCCAAGGGTGCCCATAGACAATAAGGGTAGGCCTACACTTCTTTACTTGTTCAGGTTTTTGTGCGTACCCTGAGATAAAATCCTGCAGGTGCCCATGATTTTACAGGGGTCATGACATACACTTTTTATAATTGTATTATCTTCCCTGATGTCCACATATAATGGTAGTAAAGTTTTTCTGCACCAAAATAGTCATAATTTAGTAATATTTAATAATTTTCCACCCTGTCTCTGGCGCTCTGTCTGAAACGCCCGGTTTTAAGCTCTCTGGCCCTTTAAGACTTTAAATGTAAATGGCCACTGTTATGATTGGCTAACATCATGCAGTCCCTCCCATACAGCCATATTTGAAACTGAATCATAAGAAGAAAATGAACAAGATCCACAACATTATAAATCTAAATTTCAGGGTTTACACATAACATACACGCAATACATTGCATCCAAATACAATAAGCACAGCGGCACCTTAACTAAAAATATATACAAATATTATTCAGCTTCCTGGCAGGCCACAAGAGGGTCTTTGGAGGCCCCTGGCACTGGCCCCACTGTCTCAGTTCATAATCCAAATTTTGGTATTGTGACAATCCTAAATGCAACCTACCTGGCCAAGTCAGGTAATCACTCTCCAAAACTGGATTGACTGTAATCTCCTCAAGCTGTAAACTAATGCAGAGTCAGCAATTAGGCCAGAGCTTCATCATGGTGTGCATCACCAAATATGAGTCATGTTGTCATCACTCATCAATACACTTATCAAACAGCTAAAGGGCTAAAGCAGATTTGGCCCTTGCTTGGCTCTTACTTGCCTGACTAGATTGGGTTTAATTCCTTCTGAACTGTGCTTGTGTATCAGGTATCAAGAAATCAAACTCCATATTGGCTCTGATGACACTCCTTCAGAGTGCCATTTGGGCTCTGGGCCTATCAGTTTCACAATCGAGGCTTTATTCCTCGGGACTATAACAGCTGAGACTTTAAGTATGATTACAGAGGGATTGTCTTAAATAACCACAGAGAGAGAAGGCACTGTAAGGTAAATCTTACATTGGCAGAACACATTTAGCAAAGAGGAGAGCTGTGTTACATCTGGAGTTACGGGAAGGACAGTTAAGCATCAGGTTTGGGTTTAAGGGAATACTCCAGATTATTTGAGGTAGCCATTGAGCGATGTAAGAAAGATCTGTATATTTAGTTACATAACCATTCAATTTACACACAACTTAAGGTTGGTATTAAAAACCTGTTTCTTCTCCTTGGTATTCTCTATTTCTTTAATGTTGGACTCACTTGTACATTTAAGTGTGCCAGTCATTTATACACTTTGGCCATGACTTGGTTGGCATATTGCATGTTGATTTGAGCTAACAACTACCGGCCAACATAAAAAAAGGAGCTTAATCTTTCCTAAAGAAAAAGTTCACCCAAAAAGTTTGTTTATCATTCACTCACTTGCATACTGTGCCAAATCCATATGACTTTCACTCTTTCGTGGAACACAGAAGGTGACACTTGTTTCCATATAGGCTAATCAAAGTGACTGGGGACTGGGTATTCTAAGCTCCAAAATGACAAAAAAGCTCCATTAAAGTATCATAAAAGTAATCCATATGACTTATGCTCAACATTTTTGAAGCCACACGGTAGCTTTGTGTGAAGAACAGACTGTTGTTCACTGACAGTCCCTCCTAACTGCTCTGCAATGGACAACAAAAGTCATATGGACTACGTACCGTGGCACATCGATATACTGTAAATGATGGCAAACTTTTTATTTTTGGGTGAACTATTCCTTTAATCATCATTCATTAGCAGTTTGGTGCTATAGACAGAAAAGTAGGCTTTGTGAGCCTAGGTCAATCTTGAGCAACATTGCACTTATGTCCTCTGGGGATGTCTCTTAGGGGGCTTTCACACTGGGCACGTTTGCTGCGGTCCGATTCCGAGTGCGATTGTTCTTGGTGCCCTCCACAACGTTGGTCTGGTTTCACACTCACTTGATTCTATCGAACCCCGGTCCATTTGCGTTCATCTTACGTTATTACAAACACGCATGGAGAACACAACGCGACTCATCATACTTTTTGTTTTTTTGTTATTTTGGTGCCATTATGCACAGCAGAGTGAACAACAACTGCGTATATGTGCACTTCATGGCATAACTCATCAGATGTCCAGGGGAAGGCGGTTTTTGAGGAGACAGCTGATTGCAAGGAATTAATTTGCATCTTTGTTTACACTGCACGCTTACTCACGCTCGTGTCCAAGGTGAAGTTATCGCCACTGTCATCTCCTATTATACCCTATATTTATTAGTCGAAACTAATGATGTCGTCATCAGCTAAAACGCATGCACAGGTTACTTTACTTCCTGAATGAGTGCACACCCGAGTCCGAGTTGCTTTCACATTCACGCAAATCGCGCTACAGTTCCATTGCAACCGAACTCAGACCACCTCCTTCAGGTAGTCTTGGGTTCGGTACCACAGTGCGCTCCCTGGTCTGCATGACATCTTTCGCATTACCAATTTTTCATGTGAACCGTGCTCTGTTTCGAACTAAACTGCCAGTGTGAAAGCACCCTTAAAAAAAGAATGAAGAGATAGAGAGATATATATGAGCACAGGCTTTCCTGAGAGCCATGAGAAGGCATGGTCTGTCAGGCTCAACCTGAAAAACCCCACTTCTCTATGGAGAATGAGTAGAACTGCCTTATCTGTATGTCAACATGCCAGAGACCATCAGAGAAACAAGGAAAGGTGTCTTTGTGGGTGCTGCAGTGAAGAACTGATTCCATCACACCCCATTCCTGTCCAGTTCTTCAATCAGGCATATAAGTTCAATTAATAACTGGACTGCACTGGATGGTCTCTGAATGAATCATGCAATGTATTATTTTCATCTTTTTTTACTCATTTATTAATTAACACATTAATTAAGCTGATTTTACTTTTTAAAACCACAACAGGATATTGTACACCAGAGTATCACAGTCAATAAATGACTATGATACAGTAACGAGAATCATCATTGGAAACAATGGGAATGTTTATAGTTAAACGTCCAGACACGTTGCGGTAATGAAAATTGGGAGGTTAAATGCGCTTAAGTGTCCTGAAAATAATGTCACAATTGGAGGCAGACCGATATATCGGTTTAACCAATTAAAAAAGCAGATAGCTGCTTTTTGGAGCTGTTGTTATCTGCAAAAATCTATGCCGATAGTTGACGATAGGGCTGCACAATTAATCGAAATAAAATCGAAATCACAATATGACCTTGTGCAGTTGCTAATTATCACTGTTTTATTATTTATTTGTTTGTTTGTGGCAGAAGTAAAAAGGTCTGAGTTTGGTTCTTTTTAAAAGGACTCAAAGAATAGCCTGTCTTTTTATTGGCAGAAAAACATAGGCAAAACATTAGCCAATTTTGTTTAAAAGGAATCACTTACTATTTTTTTTTTGTTGTTGTTTATCATATCGCAGTTCAAATCGTAATTGAAAATTTTTCAAAATAATCTTTGTCCAAATCGTGCAGCCCTATAGTTGCTGATAGCTTTTTTTTTTTTTATATAATCATGTGGGGATTTGCTGTATCTAAATCTTTCATCATTGACAATATCCATCCATATTTTTTTTCACTTCAATGCATATTTAGTTATTTTGATTAGATGGTCAAGTGTTCTAAATTTAAGCCGTCGGCCATTCAAAGAAAATATGCCCCACCAGCACATACATTGTGTTTCCAACTTCATATCTGAAATAATATAATATAAATAAAACTTATTCCTCAAACCTCAACTGGTGAAATATATATTTACAAAACCCTGAATATATAGGCTATAAAAAGCTTCATTTAGAGCATTGATAATGGAACCAGGTCTCTTCAAAATAAGAGCCTTTGTGTGTTTTGGGCTTGTTTACAGTTAAAAGTCCCACGTTATGCAGCAAATCTTTGCTTGTTTTTTTTTCTTCTCGTTTTTTCTGGTTATTATTGGGATTTTGGTTGAACAATAAACTGCGTCTGGGATTTTATTCTTTTAGTACTCTTGTAGCTTCTGTATCTATGCCTGTCATAGTAATGAATCATTAAGAATAATTTTTTTACATTCTATAAATCGACTTAAAAATTATCGGCCGATTAATCGGTTTTCAGCCTTTTCCACCACCTTAGTTATTAATCTGTATCTGCAAAATCCACAATCGTTCAACCTCTATTCACAATGTAAAAATTTTAATTGTTCCAAATTTAGGCCTAATGTTCTTTATGAAGAATATAATGTTTGTTTTAGTATTGATTTGGGGTTAAATATGACCAGAACCTTTTCTTGACAGGATTAGTGAGAATCACTAATTGTGCATAAACCAGTTCTTATAGCTACTGGCACTGTCATCAATCAAATCAGTTAACCAATATAGTTATTACTGTGACATTACACCCTGGTCTCACTTTAACTTACAGTGTTATTATATGTTTCTGTGTAAAAGTAATGGACAATGTCCATATTAGGCTATGTATTTGTATTATTATTATTATTATTATTATTATTTTATTTTTATTTTGCTGGAACAGTATTAAGTTACACATTGGTTTATGGCTCTTGTAATCAATTATATTATTGTGTGATATGATAATAATAGCAACATGAACACTGTAATGCAAGGTGTTATCTAAGATCTCAGCTGTAACATGAAACAATGATTTCAACCAAATACTGCATGCAATTAACATGTCTGACTCTGAAAATCTAAGCATCTCTCAAACACAAGGAATGGAAAAATTCCAAGCACAGTGCCAGATCGCATTTCCAAAAGCTCTGGCCCCAAGTCTCAAGATACTCCGGTACACTCTTCAACCTGGAAATGTCAGCTAAGATCAGCCCCTTATAACAACTGGGCCAAAACCTGCTGGTAAAATATCAGAGATATAGTGTATAATTGTTCCTATATTTGAGATGACCTCGGCATGAAAGTCCATGTTTCTTTCTGGATCAGCTGTAATACTAATTTTTCACTACTGAAAAATCAAATACTGCTTGATTTTCCTCAACACTCTATTACTTGCTCATATTGTGATCATAACGTGTCCTTGTTCAGGCTATGACTGGAAATTACAAAAAGATGGACTATAATTAGGCCACATTAACTTTAGAGCAAAGGCGCTGGTAGGTGCAAGCGACGCGAACATCACGGAACGCTCCGATTCTATATTTAACTATGCTGTTTAGGGGGCGTTCACACAAGACCAGTGCTGGCGAAATGCTGGACAGAGCGCAACAGAGTGAAAACAGAATGTTGGGGCCTTGAGACAGCGTTTTGTGAATTTTAACTTGAAAGGCCGTCTTAAAAACGCAGTCTTGTGTACAACAATTAAAAAACAGCGCAGACGGAACGCTACAACGCGTCCTGTGTGAACGCCCCCTTATAGCTCCGTTGTTTATAATGGGTAGCCTATGTTTTAATTTTAGCGGTATGGATGGGGCGCTAGATCTCTCGTGCAATAAAGACTCGTGTAATAATCACTGTTTTCTATAATGTAACACTCGCCGCGTGCAGCTTTCAACGCACGTGTGTCTATGCAACAAAGGCGATTAATAAACGGCGCGACACATTGATTGATTGATCTGCAAAACGCGGCTGTCATCATGAAGTGACATTTCACATCTTTCCAGGATCGACGGGGTCGTAATGACCCCCCGTTTAACCCAATCCCGCATTCTGCGATTATGTAACATTATTGATGATTTCATCTCACTGTGAACAATGCCGGGAATACTGTGTGCCTGGATACTCCAACTGAGCATTACAGCGACAAAATCCCTTTCACCCTTTGCCGTGTTGTAGATATCAACATTTGACTTCGCGCATTTGCAGTAAACAATATGCGTTCGTACACCATTGCATGATATCTTTTAATGCTTCGCATTTTTGTGAGGCTGTAAGACCCGGTGATGCTAAGCTACACTTACGATAAACGATAGAAAAGCCTCTTTTTCACGACATCGAGCGATGATGTCATTTTACTTCAGTTACGCTATATTTACGTTTACTCTCGTTAACACATAGCGACTGATCTCGCGCGTTAAAAATGGCTTTCAACAAGAGGACAGCTTGGAAACACATGACTATCAGTGTAGTAGTGAACATATTTTGTGCCCCCCTTTAAACCACTGACAATGCAACATATTCCCACCCTGTGATTGGCACTCAGGGTGATGCACTGTATAAGCACTAAGCGTTACATTTGACTTTACTGCAAGCATCTGGCAAATATGTCCTTATTTAAAGGGGTTTTAAACAACACATTTCACTTCACTGTAAGGGGGATCTGGCATATATGGCATTATTTAAAGGATATTTTACGCACAAAGCACCAGCATTACTACGTACAGTTAGTGTAGCTTGCAGGACATATGGAAGTAAACTGCTCGTGCGATATCAGAAAAGACGTTTACCTGACGGCTTGGCTGTTGCTTCTCCATCTATTATTCCACGATGAAACGGACACCCGATTGCCTAGTTGCATTTAGGTCCAGAGAGGCAGGTTTGTCGGATGGTGGTACACATGCCTCTCCTCGCGTCCAGCGGTTGGCACAAGCTGAACTGCAATCGCGCGCAGAACACGCTGCCTCGATGAGCGCAAGCGCCGCGCTCACCACGCTATCCCGCACGAGACCATTGAGCGGCCCGCGCCACGCCTCCTTCAGTGTACTGTCATCAATGGCAGTGCAGCAGCACGCTTGTCATGGAAAACCCGTTTGTTACACAGTAAGGTTTCAACAGTGTGCATGCCTACAAAGGCCCCAGGAAAAGTAGGACACTTGAGTCACACTTAAAGGAGCAATATATAACACTGACATCAAGAGTTTAAAATGGGTACTGCAGTCCAAATTCTAAATATTGGAGAGAGTTGTCTCCCCTGACCCTTCCTCCCCAGACTTGAAGCTCACGTGGGTTGCCAGGTTAAGGACACACAACAGGAACGAGCAAACTGACCATTGCAAGCGACGAGCCTTACACTGTTAAGCTGATCAGCTAATGTATACGTTTGCATTGATTTTATTGTTTGTAAATTATAAACCAGCTCATATGGATTTTTTATAACTCTGTCAATGTTAACTAGATGTATTGCTGGCTTCCATGGCTGCAGCGTGCTGTGTTTGCCCACTAACTTGTTTCAAATCTGGAAACCTGGGGTGTCAAAATACTATTGGTGAGTGGGTAGTGGGCGGGATCACACAGGCCAAAACAAACAGAAATTCGGAAAAGGACATTTCAAAGTAGAATATACTGGCTGTAGCATTGTTTTCGGAGAAGCCAGTATTTCAACTTAGCATGTTTCCTAAATCTCTGATAACATATTATGATAATTTTACATTTTAGTACAGTAAATATATTACATATTGAACCTTTAAAATGTATGAATGTCATTGCATTCGGTTCAAAATATCAAATCAAGTGTCATCTCAAACAAAAGATAAACGAACTTTCCTCAGAACTAATGTCACTTTTGAACCATTTTTACAATGACTTTAGACCAACCAGTGGATATGAAGTCAGTTCCCCTCATGTTTGCACAGGTGTCCTAGAGTAACCACATTTAAACACACACAAACACTAAATTAAAAAACACAAATACAAATTGGTAACACTTTCCAATGGGGTTCCACTTATTAGCATTAGTTAACTACATTTGTTAACATGGACTAACAATGAACAATACTTTAACAGCATTTGTTCATCTTTGTCAATGTTAATTTCAACATTTACTTTATTTCAACATCAACACTTTTTAAAATTAAAAGTTGTTAACATTCGTTAATACAATATGAAATAGCATGAACTAACAATGAACATTTGTGTTTTTATCAGAGTAACATAACAACGATTAATTATTTGACAAAAATGCACTAACATGAATAAGAAAGTAATTAATAATTAACTTAATTCATAATAAGGCTATCTAAGCCATAATGTACAGCTTATTTAATGTGGAAACTAATGCAATTAATGCTCAATTTCAGAGATCCATCATATGTCAAGTTTAACTGATTCTTGAGATAAGGGACAAAACATGTCTTACATATAAAAGTAATCTTTATTTTAAAAATCAAGAAATTCATAACAATAAAAATACTGGAAAAGTTAAATCTAAAGGAAATGTGTACACTCAGGGCATTTTTTTAACTTATATTTTAAAATAATTTCATTAGAATTTTTAAAAATGCATGCTCTATACTTGGAAGCACATGTAACTTAACCTGTCCTCAGCAAGAAGTCACAGTGTTAAACTGCTAAACAAAGTGTTTAGAAATGCAACAAGTTCATAAATATAAATATAAAATGAAAGGTAGGGATCTGTAAGATATCAAACAATACATTAAGAACATTTTTAATGATATTTTCCATAAAAAAAAATTGCCTATCACAGTTGTGTCCTCACTTTGCGTCAACTCCATCAGATTTTTTTAAAATCTTGAATAAATCAGAAAATGTCCTGATCAGCTTTAACTCCGAGTACTCCTTTCCCACTTCCTGCTCATGGTGGATGCAACATTAGGACACGTGGTCTGGTATGGTTGATATTTTTCATATTTTCAACAATGTATAAATCTCTGCGGTCACAGCTTCAACTTGTCAACTCCGTCATTCACATTATTATAATTTCTGTTAAAATTGTGGGATCAATTTTGGCATTTTAGTTTAGTTTATAGAGGCATCTTCAACTGAGGGGGGAAAAAAATGGCTCCAGTGTACAACACATGGTTAAGATGGAAAAGTATTACATTTTGTCAACTCAGTCAGAATTTTCAGAATAGTATGAAAACAGAAAATATATATATATATATTTATATATATTGAATGTATTTTATCACTTAACTCCTTTACTGAACAATATTATTAGATAATTAAAGACTTTACACTTGTTGGCTGAATAAAATTAAAATAGCACGCTTTTTGATGTGTCTGACGGAGTTGACTCAAATGACAGTAAGATGCAAGTTATGAAGTGAATAAATGTAAATTATCAGAAAAAGAAAAGAAAAAAGCGTTTTTATAAAAACCTGTTCCCTTACGTTGTTCATTAGCTGAGACCTTTGTCTACAAATATATCCATTTCAAATTAATTTAGTATAAAAAAAGAAAAAAAAAATGGTCCCTTATCTCAAGAATCAGTAATTTACTAAACAATAATAAGCCAGTAATTAAGGCTAATTAGTTTTGGCTTTACAAAGTTGTTAATAAATTATTAAAATCATGACCCCCTATTCTAAAGTGAAAGTTTAACCTACTCAAGTTATTGGTTTATTTTGCAGGTGGTATTCAAGTTTGTTTAAATATATTAAAGAGATAGTTCACCCAGAAATAAAGATTATCTCATTATTTACTCACCCTCATGATATCTCAGGTGTGTATGACTTTCTTTCTTCACCAAAACACATTTGAAGAAAATTATAAAAATATCTCAGCTCAGTAGGTCCTTAAAATGCAAGTGAATGGAGATTTCTCTTTGAAGCTCTAAAAATCACAGACAATCAACATAAATGTCAATGATACAACTCCAACTGTTAAATTAATGTCTTCTAAAGCGACACGATCGCTTTTTGTGCGAAAAATATCAATATTTAAGTACTTTTTAACTATAAACCAACGCTTCCGTTAAGCTTCACGAGAGCGCTGAGTGCGTTTGCATGTTACAGACATTATCTCACGTCCTTCTCTTGGTGGAGACATCCAGGATGAGCACATAAATGCAAAATTGTGAGTAAACAATCAGATACAAATACAGATCTAAACCAAAACCAAACAAGCTTCTTTAGTATTCTTCCTTCTCACTTGTAAACAGCGCTGCTTTTCTGGCTGTGACTCATGTGAGTCAGTTCTCATGTGTCTCACATGCCAACGCGATTATGTTACACACGCATAACACTGCAGACCGGAAGAGTTGGTTTATAGTTAAAAAATATTGATATTTTTCATTTATGCTGACTGTCTGTGATTTTTAGAGCTTCAAGAGAGAAATCTCCATTCAATTGCATTTTAAGGACCTTCTGAGCGAAGATATTTGACTGTTTTTCTTCAAATATGTTCTGGTGAAGAAAGAAAGTCATACACACCTGGGATACCATGAGGGTGAGTAAATAATGAGGTAATTTTCATTTTTAGGTGAACTATCCCTTTAAGACAGTAATTAAGATTGATTATGTGGTTTTACAAAAATTCGTACTTATTAATTGCTTAAAATAAAAACAATTAGACTCCCTGTCCCAAAGTGAAACATCTACTTACACAAGTTATTATTTGTATTATTTAGATATACAGTATTTGGTGTTTACAGTATTTGTTGTAAACTTAAAAATTTTCAGAGAGTTTTAGTGCAATTGAAATGTGTAAAACAAACAAATACCTTGAATAGGTAAAACTTCCACTTTAGAACAGGGGATCAAGTTGTCTTTAATAGAAGATTTTAGTAATTTATTAGTAACAGCTTTGTAAAGCCAATACTAATTAGCCTTAGTTACTGCCTTGAGATTGTTTAGTAAACTTGATATAAGAACTCTGAAATAGAGCATTCTTTACATTCTTTCTACACAAAAACAAGACATTTAATTATGTTTAATTAAGTTGCAAATTATGGCTATAAGACAGTCAACATTTAGTGAATTATTAATTACTGTCTTATTCATGCCTAACTAGTGCATTATCGTGGACCCTTAAAATAAAGTGTTGCCAATTTTTTTTTTTTTTTTATCATAATTATTTATTTATTTATTTATTTATTGCATTGTGTGGACAGTTTTGTTTGGCAACTAAAGTGGCCAGAATACTCTTTGTCTTGATTTTGAAAAACTATTATTAAAAATCTATTACTTGAAAATGTTAAACCTAACAAACCTTTTGTCAAATGTTCTGCTTGACAAGTGTGCTTGTGCTCTTTCTTTAAAATAATAAGTATTACAAGTATGTGACTTTTAATGTAAGTGAAAACCATATGAAAATCTATATATGCGTTTTTCATTTCCATATATCAGATTTCTGTATGGGTCATTGTTTATTCATATGTCCTATTCCATCCCATGCTTTTTTATATATAAATTAAATATATATATATATATATATATATATATATATATATATATATATATATATATATATATATATATGTCAAGTTGATAGTAACCTAATTCAAACAAGAAATGCATAAGGGACATTGAGTTTGAGTCTGTGTAAATGAGGGCCACTAAACAGCATTTATAAAACCATTTCCATGCTGAATGCTTTTTTCGGCTCTCCCCTGGTAGACTAACCACACTGTAGAGCCTAAAATGAGTTCCAATGGACAACACAATGAACAACATTAGGAGCAATTACTGTTGTTATGGAGCAGGTGTAAACGGTTGCTGTTTTTCCAGCTATATAACCATGGCAGCCTCCCTACACACAACACTTGAGTCTCAGAGGCAGGGCAGCTGAATCTTTAATTACCCTGACAGCTAATTCACGCATCTGAGGAGGGTAATAGTGTCCCTAACCTGTGCATCAACCTCCCCTGTCTGCTGCTTCTGAAGAGGGGGCTTTTGGTATTGTAAAAAGCCTGCGTTGGGCCATCAAAATGTAAATGTATCATGTTTTTAGGATGTTCAGGTATATTTACTGGAAACAAGACGAAAATACTGATAAAGAATTATGACTGTTTTTATGTTTGTTTGTTTTTTTGCCATGTAGACACACACACAGTCTCTATTTAGACTATGTTATGATGCAGTTTCTTGTTATATAACAGAATTAGATGTGCCTACTGCTCCCTGGAGAGAGAGAGAGAGAGAGAGAGAGAGAGAGCACTGTTTACATGAACCCATCAGGGGTAACAACAAGACAAAGAGTTAGTACCCACAGAGGGACAGCCAGTGGGTTGAAAGTGAGATAGACAGCATGAGGTCACCGTGAAATGATGCATAAAGGAAAGAGGATTCCTTGGTGTAGAAGCAGAAGTGATACATGGGTTGGGAAACTCCATGGAAGCAGAGGCAGCTGATGACAGTGTGTGAGTGAGAGAGAGATTTGTCGGTAACACTTTTCATTAATGTTCCCTTTATTAAGGGTTTATAAAGGTGTTAATTAATGACTGCTACATCATTTACAAATGCATTATAAATCATTCATATGCCGTTATAACAACATGAATAAAAAGGGTGACTTTCATATAAAACTTTCCAAATAGTGAGCCATGTTAACTTACACTGCATGCACAATTATTAGGCAAGTGAGTATTCTGATCTTATCATTATTTCCATGCACAATTTCCAACTCCAAACCATATAAACTTGAATACTTATTGGATTCAATCATTTTCAGGTGATATGTATTTGTGTAATGAGGGAGGGTGTGGCTAAAGTGACTATCACCTAAAAAGTCAAACATTGTAAAATGCCTTTCAGATGGATGCAACACTTTTAAATAGCTAAACTACTGAGGCGTGACCAGCGGACAATCAAACGTTTTGTTGCGAATAGTCAACTGGGGCGCAAAAAACGCATGGAGAAGAAAAGGCGCAAATTAACTGCAAAAGACTTGAGAAGAATTAAACCTGAAGCTACCAGGGACCCATTATCCTCCAGTGCCACCATATTCCAGAACTGCAACCTACCTGGAGTGTCCAGAAGTACAAGGTGTCAAGTGCTCAGAGACATGGCCAAGGTCAAGAAGGCTGAAGCACGACCACCACTGAATAAGATTCACAAGTTGAAGCATCAAGATTGGGCAAAGAAATACCTGAAGACAGATTTTTCAAAGGTTTTATGGACAGATGAAATGAGAGTGACTCTTGATGGACCAGATAGATGGGCCCGTGGCACAGGGCACCACTTCGAGTCAGGTGCCAACAAGGTGGAGGAGGGGTACTGGGATGGGCTGTCATTAAGGATGAGGTAGTTGGACCTTTTCAAGTTGAAGATGGACTGAAACTCAACTCCCAAACCTACTGCCAGTTTCTGGAAAGTACTTATTTCAAGCAGTGGTACAGGAAGAAGTCATCAGCATTCAAGAAGGCTATGATCTTTATGCAGGACAATGCCCCATCACATGCATCCAAGTACTCCACTGCTTGGCTAGACAGCAAGGGCCTCAAAGATGCCCAAATAATGACTTGGCCCCTTTCCTCATCTGACTTAAATCCTACTGAGAACTTGTGGGCCCTTCTCAAATGTGAGATTTACAGTGAGGGAAGACAATACACCTCTTTGAACAGCATTTGGGAGACTGTGGTTGCTGCTTCAGCGAAAGTTGAACGTGAAGAGATCAAGGTAAACATGGCAGTTATTGAAAAGAAGTGTGGCTGTATTGGAATATTTTTGAAAGGCCAAAAATGTAATTGTCAATTTTTGTTACTTATTTGTTGCACTTACTCTAAAAATTGAGAATAAACAATTGAGTTGAGTTTTAATTTAGTTGCCTAGTAATTGTACACACTAATAGTTGCCTAATAATTGTGCACACTTGTATATTCCCCTGAGGAAGACAAAACTTACTTTTCCTTTGTTAACATTCAGGTTTGAGGTTCAATAACATTTTGGATTGACTGAGAGCATTGTGTTTGTTCAACAATAAAATGAATCCTGAGGAATACAGTTTGTCTAATAATTGTGCATGCAGTGTACTTGTTATAAATGCTTAATAATCACTTATTCACATTATTATCAATCAAAAACATAAAATGTCCTAATTAATAATTTATGTCACAATGAAGCAAAAATAGATTGTAGTGGGATTATGTCATTTTGCATTTATATTCATTATTGTAATGTCTTGACTCACTTGTGTTGTCAGGTTGATGTCAAAAGAATGGTGCTACTCCGAGTGCTGTCGCAACTTAACTAGTTCTAGTTACCTAAAGTTCTCTACAAAAACACTTTCCAGCTCTTCCTGCGCACTCACAGCAGATATCATATAGTAAAGCCTGAAGACCATTAAACCAACTGAACTTTAAGTACAAGAGTTTTTAATGTTGGCAACTCCTTAATTAATGCTTTATATGTCTCCACTTTATATTATGGGATATTTTCATGGGTTACTAATGTTGAATAATTGTCACTATACATTTATAACATGAAAGGTATAACGGCTCAATATTTGGCAGAAATTGCATGCGTCATCTTTTTATGCATGTTGTTATAATCACATATCAATGATTTATAATTCATTTGTAAATTAATTATTAGTCATTAATGAACCCCTTTATAAACTCTTAACAAAGGGAACATTCATGTAGTGTTACTGTTTTATCCAACGGGATGAAAAATACTGCTATCTTAATACAATACACACCGATTCAAAAATTTAGTCACAACACAAACATTATTCACATTAACATGATTTTAGTGTGATAAAATTGCTTACAGGGCGATTTTATCACACTAAAAACGTGAACAATATTATGTTCACGTCTTTTGAAACAGTGAGTACTTTAATGTTTATGGATTGTCCCCTTTCACTTCCATTGTAAGAGCCTCACTGTAACTGTGATTGTTTTTTTTATTTATTTATTTATTTATTTTTTACGAGGGACATGTTGAAATATTATTATTAATTTTTTTGTGGTTATCAAAATTATGCTTGTCTTGAACATGGAACATTCCTTTAAAATATTAGATTTCGATGTATTTATTTAAAGCTGCAAATAAAAAGCAAGCACTGATAATACAATGCATTTATTTTTTCGATTAGAGCAATTCAACATGTTTTTATGCTTCAAAGACTTTAGTCATGAATTTAGCTCCATAAAGCTCCTTGATCAGATCTGATTTTCCACAACTCATGTTGTCTGGAGTTCTTTGTATAATGAATGTTCTTGAAAAGATGTTTTTTCAATGCTTTGTCTGGGTTAAAAAAAAACACTTCAAACTGCAGAACAGCCCATTGAAGAGACTAGCGTCTATCCCTCACAGCCTCATTATCTTTCCCGTAAAATAAATCAAAGATGGCGCTGCTGTGAATTCTCTGTGATTCACTTCCATTGCAAGTGCCTCGCAGTCACTGTAACCCAGATTTTAGCTTTTCTTAAAGAAAAGGAGGGACGAGTCAATTTTTTTTTTTTTTTTTTTTTTTTTTGTGGTAATCAACATTATGCCACAAGTGCTGTCAATTGAGCTTAACTTGTATTGAACCCGGAATATTCCTTTAACCCTAATTATGAGCAATAGATGTAGTGATGCTTGCTATATAAAGCACCTCTAAATATGTAATCTATCCTCAGACATGGACAGTATAATCCTGTAAACAAGACTTCCACCTAAACAGTAAATGGTCCATAAGTCCTTGTAGCAAGCTAAGAAAAGTTTGATGCAACAATTAATGAATAAATAAAACGTTGCCACAAAACTTGTGTAAAATGTTTAATAATCATTTTTAGAAGAATTAATAAAAGTACAAGTACAAAAGATTGTCATTTTCTGATGCTAACAGATAAAACTAAAAAGTGTCTTTTTTGGTCTAGAGTGTCATAGTAAAGCTCCAAAAACAAAGCTTCAAAATGGCAAATGTATACAGTTATATCTTTATCAAAATAAATATATTGAGGATACGAATAAGGAAATCTTCATCAATTTCCACTGAACAATTAATATTGATTTTATCAAACATAGTGCAATTTGTAACAAAACTGGACCCCAGACAGTAATAAAATGTCATAAAATTTCCAGAAACTGATGTGAGCTAGTGTGTTTGATGTCAGCACATGTTAAGTAAAGTGTACAAACCAATTCCCAGAGAATACTAAAGGATTAAAAAAAAAAGAAAACACACAAAAGAAGTGTCCTGAATATACGCAATTTTCTAACTTATTACATTGTATATTGAAGGCTTTCTGGTGTGAATTGTGGGTAGATCCAATGATGTGGGCTCAGAGTTTAAGACTTTATAGCAAAATGAAAAATATATAAAAAGTGTCTTGTGAAGGCTTACTAGTGTTCATAGAAGAATAACAATAACTGCTGTAATGTGCTGTATGAACAAGCTCAGTATATGACAGAAACTTGGGTTGCTTCCTTCAAAATAAGACCCCTCATGGAGGCTTACTGGCATTTAGCTGAAGCCTCGGTCAGTCAGGATGAGTGGAGCCACAAGAGTCCATAGGTACAGCCCTAGTCCCAGCCAGCTTGAGCAAATCTTCACCCACACTGATGGCATACTGGTTTTCATGGCAGCGTAGTCAGTTTCAGGTCTGAGAGGGTAAGAGAAAAGGGGAGGGGAAAAAAGACAAAGAAATATTCATTGTACATGGTGGAATAAAAAAAAACATTTATTGGCCATTAGAGCAGCACAATTTAT
Source organism: Myxocyprinus asiaticus (assembly GCF_019703515.2). Taxonomy (NCBI): domain Eukaryota; kingdom Metazoa; phylum Chordata; class Actinopteri; order Cypriniformes; family Catostomidae; genus Myxocyprinus; species Myxocyprinus asiaticus. The sequence goes on from NC_059373.1 coordinate 39,634,475, forward strand.
TGAATAAATAAAATAACAATTACAACTGTCACATCTAACTAATTGTAGCAAAGGCCTTGTTCAGACTGCCACCAAAAATCCGATTTTTTGCATATCCAGATTGTATCCAGATGAGTTTTTGATAGTCTGGACAGCAAAACACCACACGAAATCTGATTTTTCTGAATCTGATTCAAACCACATCGGGAGGTGGTTTCAAATGCGATTGAAATCGGATTTTTTCAGATGCTCTGGCTGCTCAAATCGGATTTCAAATAGTCTTTTGCGTCACTCTTAATGTGACAAACAGCGATGACGTCAAAAATCAGTGACTGCAGCACGGAACGTCACAATATTTACCAGAGTTCTGCACCGCGACTGGACAGGGCGCTTATTTGGACAGCGAGATGATGCACCTCCATTTTTCCCGCATCTGTTTTGAAAGCATCGTCACGTGGGTACGCCTACTGTATGTTGTTACCAAAGCAACCCATGCAGATAGGTTGGTTATGTCTGAACACGCATATCTGATTTGATCACTTGCCTGAAAAGATCTGATCTGAGAAAAAATCAGATTTGCCTGCAGTCTGAACATAGCCTAATTAGGGCTATTAACTAATAGCCTACATGAAGAATTTGGCATGAAGATGCTTCACACAAAATAAGTATTTTAATGTAAAGTTTATTCATCAAAACCAATCGCAATTACAATATAAAGGGACATAATTACAGTTGTGATTTTTGTCATAATTGTGCAGCCCTACTGGCTAAATTAATACCTGTAACAACAATAAAATGCCAAATAACCTGTAAAAAACTGCTGAAGAGAGATCCAATGATCAGAAAGTCACTGTTGCCACAGAAATACAGTATACTTTAAATCTTATAATAGACTTCAATATTGTCATTTTGGATTTGATTACATCACTTGCACTGCTTTATAAGAGACTTGAAGAGACCTAAATAGTTTTTTGCCTCAAATCAAATTTTGTGTGTAATTTTAATGTTTGGTCCTTAGATAGAAGAGCTTCTTTAAATCCCTATAGAGAAAATAAATAGGAAAAACCAAGAACCAATGTGGCTGAACAATTGCGCGGCCACTGTGGCGCTCTATTTTGACATTCAGACACTCACTGGTACCAGCTGGTCAGGGTCATCATCATGTAGAGGGAGGCAAGGAAGAGTGAGAAATGGAAGAATGAGTAGCTGTATGTCACTCCATCCTCTTCATTATCCACCGCTCGTCTCACGCCATCCTCCAAGAAGCCATAGTTGGGGTCAGCAGCCGCCAGACCCTGAACTTCCTCTGTCTGCATGAGCTTATTCACCTGACTGTTGATAGAGGAGCGGATACTACAAAGAGAGAAGCAAAAGGCCTGAGCTACTGTACAGTGCATCCGGAAAGAGTTCACAGCGCTTCACTTTTTCCACATTTTGTTATGTTACAGCCTTATTCCAAAATGGATTAAATTCGTTATTTTCCTCAAAATTCTACAAACAATACCCCATAATGACAATGTGAAAGAAGTTTGGTTGAAATCTTTGCAAATTTATTAAAAATAAAAAACGAGAAAAATCACATGTACATAAGTTTTAGTCTTGTTTTCCATTTACAGTTGTCTAAAAATCCTTAAAACAAGATACATTTACTTGAGAAGCAACATATAAGATATTTAGACTTGCTTTAAGAGACAAATAGAAGTGTATTTTTTCACTTGGTTATACTTCTGCTAGTGCAGTAAAGTATTAAATATACTTATATTCAAGATCTATTCTCTAAAAGCAAGTCTAAATATCTTATATGCTGCTTCTCAGGTGAATGCATCTTTTTTTAAAGGATTTTTAGATATTTTAAAATATTTGTATTTTTAATATTATATTCATCATTCTCAGATTAAAAAAAAAAAATATTCTGCAGTATAGCTGCTAAAGTAAATGTGCGTTGTTTTAAAGGAGTTTCAGATATTTATATTGGAAAACACAGTTTGCCACAGTTCTTCTATCTATTTAGGCTCTCTCAATTGCTTCTTTCTCTTCATGTAATCCTAGACTGACTTGATGTTCAGTTGAGGCTCTGTGGGGGCCATACCATCTTTTGCAGGGCTCCCTGTACTTCTATTCTATTCTACTTGCAAAAGGAGTGTTTGGGAGTCTAAAATGTATCATTCCTATTGACACACCAAAGCTGAAGATATAAAAAAACCAACTTAAGAAAAATGTTTTAGTGAAACATCTTATGTGCCTAATACTTTTGCACAGTACTTATTTTGATTCAATAAGTCACGAGCCATCACGTTATAATCTAGCTGAAGAAAAAGTGTGCATCAGCCAGGTGCAGTTTCAATCTCTCCCCCTTAGATCGGGACACTTCGCGCAACTCATAGAAGAGGCGCTGACCGCATAGAGAAATGGCAGTTTCGGAGTTTGTAGTTATTTACATGGTCTGCTTCTGTATTATTTGAACTTTAAAAAAGCAATAACTGCATTAAAGATGTAACGGCGGGGTGTTTCCTTTAAAGAGCTCCGGCTCCGCTTATTCCACAATGAGAGTGCTTCTGTATTTACTTATTTGGTATTTTTGTATAATTCCCTCATATTTTGTGATCTACATCACCTGAAGCTGTGAAAGTTTAGAGTGCGTCTGGACTGTAAGCAGTGTAATTCTTCCTCTCCTCAGTCAGGCGCGATCTGCAGTGCTGCTCTCACGCATCATCTTCATATGATCTCATGTTACGTTAAATGACATCAAACGACTATTCTGCAATGAAAATTTTTGTCCCCAATTTATTATTGTCGATGTTGTCGATAATGTCATCTAATCGTTTCAGCCCTACTCCACAGCTAAGTAATTTCCCTGCGACGCTTGTGTAAATAAACATGGGATCCAAGGAAAACTTTGCTATTTTATTCTCAGTTGCTCTGCTTTATTTACAGATATCCCAGAGTTGTTGCTGTGTTTGTTTCCTTCACTTTCTATCATGACCTGCAGCTGAATTGCGATGTAGTATTGGGGTTTCCCTCTTATTTAAATCTCCTGGATTGCCCCAATGTACAAGCACTTATACGCAGACATGAGGGCAGTCAGTATTTTACATTGGTGTGTATGTGATTTTCCCACTGTACTCCCAGAAATGTTGCTGTGTTCATTTGATGTTATTGTAAATTGGTACTGTCTCATCACTGTCACGACTGCTATGTTGATCGGAACTGCACCCAAGAATTTCACACACCATTGCACTTGTGTATATGGCTGTGTGACAATAAAGTGATTTGATTTTTGATTTGATTTGATTTGAAATGCTGAATTCTTTCCGCTGTGTTGACTTGTTGTTGGGCTCCATTTTATGACGTTTGTTATCCAGTCTGTTCCACGAACGTGCACCCTTCAAACACCCATCAGAACGGCGCTTATGTGTTTACATGACCACATTAAGCTGCGGTGTCTGAGAGAAACCTAGGTCTGTTAAACCGCTTTCTCTTAATGCCATAAATGCCGTAAGGAAATCAGCGTTCTAGTTTACATGATGTTTCAGAACGCTGCTTTCAGCTAAAACCCAGGAGTGAACCGTTTTCTTAAGTGCATGTAAATGTGGTCACTGATTCAATTGTTGTGTTATAGACCTTATTCACGCTAGCGCCATCTTTGATTTTTGACAGTTATGACAATGAGGCTATAGGATAGACTTGCAGTCTCTTCAGTGGTCTGTACTGAAGTTTAAACGGTTTTTGGATCATTCTGCAGACAAAACAAAGAAAAAACCTTTTCAAGAACACTCAGTAGACAAAAAACTTGAGACAACAAGAGTTTTTTTTTTTTTTTTTACAGCTCTATACCCTTCAAAGATGGCGCAGCTGTGAATAAGGTCTATTAAGTAATTTTTTTTACAGAAATCCATTTCTCATGTATTAAAATGTTTTAGTAAAAAAAATTTTTTTTAAATTTATTTATTTATTTATTTTTACTAGATTTTTACACATTTACATTTTCAACATTCAAATATTTTGCAATATATACTATGTACTTATATATATTTAAGCAATATCACACGAGCAAGAGTGCGATATGGCCCTACATCAGCACTGCTGTGATTCGGCCACAGGCCGAGTGCCGTAGGTAATTACAGCAGCGCTGATTTAGGGCCATATAGCACTCTTGCTCATGTGATATTGCTTACATACAACAGTTCAATGAACAAGTACATTTAAAAAAAATTGGAAAAACTGAGTACGGTCACAAAAAAACGCATTTGTGCATGGAACTACTTTCTTACGCGGCGGATCAGAATCTGCCGTTGCTGCCAAATTATGCGTTCAAGCCTTTGTTAGTAATTCAAAAATGTCACTTCAGAAATAGTATCACGGCTTGTGCTGTTTCTAACAAGTTATTGGATAAACAAGGATGGATGGATGTGTGTGTGTGTGTGAGTGTGAGTGAGATAGAGAGAGAGAGAGAGAGAGAGAAAGAGAGAGATGGAGCGTGTGCTATCGCCTGTTGCCACACCCAAGCAGAGATGCTGTCAGCTTTCTGAAGATCAGCTTTCTCAGTGGAAAAGTAGCGGTCCAAGCGGGGGTAAATCTACCTATTTTGCGGTAGCCGGTGCGCAAGGGTCAATCACTAAAGAAACCACAATGTCCTCTATTTTAAACAGTGTGTATCCAATGTGGAAAATCCGATAAGAGGTAAGCACCTTCAGTTTGTGTAATTAATCAGTCTGTTGTGTCTCTCAGCTGTGATGAGCCGCAATGCTGAAGTTGTTCGTTTAAAGCCGTTTAAAGCTATTTCCTAGCTTTAGTAGTAGTAATATAAGCAATCATATAGTGCTGTATGTAAACACTGGCTGACGTGGATTCACTTCACATCACCTAACTGGCTCACATTACACATAAAAATGATCTTTTGCCACCACCTGCTGGCTAACATATGTAATGTCAAAAAAATACATGTAAAAAAAAGACAAACCGTAGCTCTTATCACATCTGCACTGCTCTTACACTTTAGTTTAGAACGGCACGAACACAAGTGGAGTGATACACACACAGTGAAGCATCCAATTGCTGATGGTGTCAGACCATCGGTGCTCATGGAACGTCTCTCGTCCAATCAGATTCGAGGACCAGAACTAACTGTTGTGTATATATATATATATATATATATATATATGTATATATAGGGCTGGCTGATATGATGATATATATCATGGTGATGATATAAAGTATCAACTGATAGAGATATTGCTATAGCGTGTATATCGCGTAAATGTCCATGTGCGCAGCACGTGCGTATCTATCAGTGGCCGTGCTTCACGTGAGACTGAAACCAGACTTGAGCGGGGAATGAGTTGCTGGCAGTACAATTTGTGCGCTGGTTTAGCAGCAGATTCACTAAAGGAATTATGCAGATCAGGCAACGGCCCAAACGCGCCAACAAACTTGTTGCTGATTCTTTGTAATTCTGATTTTGTGGGCCAATTAAAAGCACTCTATAGCTGAGGATGCAGCAGTCCACCGAGACACACTCTACCGGGACAGTGTCACTGTGATCCAGACACCTGAATCATCTCTTTAACATGTAGAGGTTTGCTTGACTACACTGTGCATATATACTTCTCCATCATTTGATGAATTATTGCTGATATGATCAATAGATAAGTCAAGAAAATGAAGGGGAGCTTGTTATTAAAACAGTTGTGACATATGTGTTGTAGGTTCACAAAAGCTGATACAGATGTATAAAAATGTAATCTGCAAAATGTGTCGCGCAATGATAATCACTTGAGGGTAATACAAACAATCTGTTTTACCACCTCAAAATGAAGCACGCTAAAGAACGTTATGAAAGAGAAAAGATGTGCTTCGCATTAATTCTGTCTTTTTTTTTTTTTTTTGTAGCAAGATGTGTTTTTAAATAGTTTTGAAATGTATTTTCTGCAAGATGTGTTATTTTAGTTGTAGATGTTTTACTAAAATTATGTAATATTTTCTTTGTTACTTTGCTTTGAAAAGATCTGGAGTTTCTTGAGGAAAGTTTATAATAATATTGATCAACAACATACAGTGCATCCGGAAAGTATTCTCAGCGCTTCACTTTTTCCACATTTTGTTATGTTACAGCCTTATTCCAAAATGAATTAAATTCACTATTTTCCTCAAAATTCTACAAACAATACCCCATAATGACAATGTGAAAGTAGTTTGTTTGAAATCTTTGCAAATTTATTAAAAATAAAAAACGAAAAAAATCACATGTACATAAGTATTCACAGCCTTTGCTCAATACTTTGTTGAAGCACCTTTGGCACCAATTACAGCCTCAAGTCTTTTTGAGTATGATGCTACAAGCTTGACACACCTATTTTTGGGCAGTTTCTCCCATTCTTCTTTGCAGGACCTCTCAAGCTCCATCAGGTTGGATGGGGAGCGTCGGTGCACAGCCATTTTCAGATCTCTCCAGAGATGTTCAATCAGGTTCAAGTCTGGGCTCTGGCTGGGCCACTCAAGGACATTCACAGAGTTGTCCCGGAGCCACTCCTTTGTTATCTTGGCTGTGTGCTTAGGGTCGTTGTCCTGTTGGAAGATGAACCTTTGCCCCAGTCTGAGGTCCAGAGTGCTCTGGAGCAGGTTTTCATCAAGGATGTCTCTGTACATTGCTGCATTCATCTTTCCCTCGATTCTGACTAGTCTCCCAGTTCCTGCCACTGAAAAACATCCCCACAGCATGATGCTGCCACCACCGTGCTTCACTGTAGGGATGGTATTGTCCAGGTGATGAGCGGTCCCTGATTTCCTCCAGACATGACGCTTACCATTCAGGCCAAAGAGTTCAATCTTTGTTTCTCATGGTCTGAGAGTCCTTCAGGTGCCTTTTGGCAAACTCCAGGCAGGCTGTCATGTGCCTTTTACTGAGGAGTGTCTTCCGTCTGGCCACTCTACCATACGGGCCTGATTGGTGGAGTGCTGCAGAGATGGTTGTTCTTCTGGAAGGTTCTCCTCTCTCCACAGAGAAATGCTGGAGCTCTGTCAGAGTGACCATCGGGTTCTTGGTCACCTCCCTGACTAAGGCCCTTCTCCCCCGATCGCTCAGTTTGGCCAGGCGGCCAGCTCTAGGAAGAGTCCTGGTGGTTCCAAACTTCTTCCATTTACGGATGATGGAGGCCACTGTGCTCATTGGGACCTTCAATGCTGCAGACATTTTTCTGTACCCTTCCCCAGATCTGTGCCTCGATACAATCCTGTCTCGGAGGTCTACAGACAATTCCTTGGACTTCATGGCTTGGTTTGTGCTCTGACATGCACTGTTAACTGTGGAACCTTATATAGACAGGTGTGTGCCTTTCCAAATCATGTCCAATCAAGTTGTAGAAACATCTCAAGGATGATCAGTGGAAACAGGATGCACCTGAGCTCAATTTTGAGTGTCATGGCAAAGGCTGTGAATACTTATGTACATGTGATTTTTTTTTCATTTTTTATTTGTAATAAATTTGCAAAGATTTCAAACAAACTTCTTTCACATTGTCATTATGGGGTATTGTTTGTAGAATTTTGAGGAAAATAATGAATTTAATCCATTTTGGAATAAGGCTGTAACATAACAAAATGTGGAAAAAGTGAAGCGCTGTGAATACTTTCCGGATGCACTGTATCAGACCGAAATGTGTCATAATGAGAAATTGAGTTTTATGGTAAGGTTGATTTAAAAGCAAGTGTTTTAAAACTTTGACTGTTTGTCAAGTTCTAAATAAGGAGAAAATTAAATAAGAGGAAGTAGTTTTCATTTAAAAAGTATTTAACTTCATTTTCCAAAAATAGGCTTTACAATATGGTTATTTATTATGTTAACCGATTTTTATTGGTTTTCCCGAAAAAAATTACTATATTGCGATATATATCGTTATCGTGATATAAAATTACTCATATCATATCGCCCACCCCTATATATATATATATATATATATATATATATATATATATATATATATATATATATATATATATATATATATATACTTTTACTATAATATACTTTGCATCTATAAGTGTTTGGTTGAAATGGTGGTTTCTCTGAACAAACTAACAAACAAAAACTTATTAGGCCATTTTTAGAGCAAATACATTTATATTGTGATATCGTTAAAAGGCTGAAGATTTGTATAATTTATATATATTTTATATATAGTGAATCAATTAAATATATATATATATATATATATATATATATATATATATATATATATATATATATATATATATTCTAATAATTTATACAGTGCATAATATTGTATATGTTTCCAATATTATGATAATGGTAAAAAAAAAAAATCCTGTTTTCGAAAGCCTGCAATTCAGGCTCTGTTTGCACTACGTCCCTGTTAAAAGTGCTTGTTCGTTCCACTAGATGGCAGCAAGTACTAGGAAATAGAAATTTTCCTTTATCACTTTACATTACAATATACAGATGTGAAATGCAGGTGGCGCACTAACTCAACTGAGCACTCATCATGTGTTCGTCCATAGACATCCAGTCTATTCTGTGATCTCACACACCTTCCCAACTCTTTTGTCAAACATCACAAATAGTCTAGGTGTCATTAGAAAACTGAGATCCTAAACTTTGGGATGATGTATATTTCATCAATACTCAACAAATGTTGGCGATAATTTGTTTAACATGCTGTTTTTGCTGGACTGCATATATTTTTTCTGGCCATCTGAGACATAACTTTGGAGTCCTGTTAAAACTGCAGATTTTATGCTTCAAATAGTACCACATTAGACTTTAGTTATTTCACACTCCTGGCTCCACTCAGAGTTTATGTGGATAATTCATTTGCATTCATGCAAGTTTTGATATTAAATGTTTCTCTGTCTGTGACATGTCTCTGATGATGATGGTAACACAGCTCACCTGGCATATAGAGTGCACAGGAGGAAGATAACCAACCCCACATTGCTCTGGGCATCCCACCACTGAGTATGGATCCCGGGGGCACTGGTGGGAGTGGGAGCGGTGATGATTTGGTGATGATTGTGTAGTTTTTGCCAGACCATCAACTAAGGTAATACATCAAATATATGGTTAACAAACAATATGTTAGACAAGACAAATTGTTTGTTCTCAGTTAGTCTGTTTACATGCACAATTATACACTAATTATACACTGATGAGCCAAAACATTATGACCATCTGTCTAATATGCAGTTGGTCCTCCGCGTGCCGCTAAAACAGCACCGACCCGCTGAGGCATGGACTCTACAAGAAGGTGAAGGTGTCCTTTGGTATCTGGCAGCAAGACATTAGCAGCAGATTTTTCAAGTCCTGTAAGTTGCGAGGTGGAGCCGCTGTGGATCGGACTTGTTAGTCCAGCACATCCCACAGATGCTCAATCGGATTGAGATCATGGGAATTTGGAGGCCAGGGCAACACCTTCAACTCTTCATGTTCCTCAAACCATTCCTGAACAATGTGTGTAGTGTGGCAGGGTGCATTATCCTGCTGAAAGAGGCCACTGCCATCAGGGAATACCATTGCCATGAAGGGGTGTACCTGGTGTGCAACGATGTTTAGGTAGGTGGCACGTGTCAAATTGACATCCACATGAATAGCCGGACCTAGGGTTTCCCAGTAGAACATTGCCCTGAGCATTACACTCCCTCCACTGGCTTGTCATCTTTCCACAGTGCATCCTGGTGCCATCACTTCCCCAGCTAAACGGCACACACATACACAGCTGTCTATGTGATGTAAAAGGAAACGGGACCCATTGGACCAGGTGACCTTCTTCCACTGCTCCAAGGTCAAGTTCTGACACTCACGTGCCTGCTGTAGACACTTTCCACGGTGGACATGGGTCATCATGGGCACTCTGACCGGTCTGCGGCTACGCAGCCCCATATGCAGCAGGGTGAGATGCATTGTGTGTTGTGACACATTCCTCCTGTAACTATCATTAAACTTTTTCGTGACTTGAAAGGATTGCCTTTGTTACCCTCGCGCATTGATGAGCCTTGGCCGCCCAACAACCTGTCGCCGGTTTGTGTTTTGTCCGTCTTCGGACCACTGTTGGTAGGTACTCACCACTGCTGATCGGGAGCACCCCACAAGCCTTGCCGTTTCAGAGATGCTCTGACCCAGTCGTCTGGCCATAACAATTTGGCCCTTGTCAAAGTCGCTCAGGTCTTTACTTCTGCACATTTCTCCTGCATCTATTATGTTGACTACGAGAACTGACTGTTCGCTTACCATCTAACTACCTAGACCTTGACATGTGGCCTTGTTAGAAGATGATCAACGTTATTCACTTCACCTGTGAGTGGTCATAATATTTTAGCTCCTCAGTGTATATGTTCGGCAGTTTGGCAGTTTGGCGAACTGCCAAACACATCATCGGAGGTGAGCTTCCCTCCCTCCAGGAAATATATACAAGGCGGTGTGTGAAAAAAGCTCGGAGGATCATCAGAGACTCCAGCCACCCGAGCCATGGGCTGTTCTCACTGCTACCATCAGGTAGGCGGTATCGCAGCATCAGGACCCACACCAGCCGACTCCATGATAGCTTCTTCCCCCAAGCAATCAGACTTTTGAACTTTTGATCTCCCATGATCAAAATACATCAGCCCTGCACTTTATTACTCTTTTATCTCACACCGGACTGTCATAAATTATATTACTATTATTATATTATGTCTCTCTTAACAACTGACTATCAACCGACAGCCTGAATGTCAATACAGTACAATACTGTACATTCTATATATATATATATATACTTTTTTTTTATATATATATTTTAATTTTTATTGAATAATGTGTATCTATATAGTAAAAAACAAAAAAACAAAAACAAAAACAGCATATTGTATACTGTACAGTGTATGTTATTATTTGTATATTGTTGAGTGTAATTATGTGTATAACAGATGCTTAAATTGTGTTGTGTTAATGTGATGTTTTAAGTTGAGTGTAATTATGTATAACAGATGTTTAAATTGTGCTGTGTTAATTTGATGTTATTGTAAATTGGTATATGTCTCATCACTGTCACGACTGCTATGTTGATCGGAACTGCACCCAAGAATTTCACACACCATTGCACTTGTGTATATGGCTGTGTGACAATAAAGTGATTTGATTTGATTTGATTTGATTTATATAATGGCACCATGGATGTGTAATCTGGTTGTTTGTTTGAGACTAACTAGGGTTGTTACTCATAGCAGACCATGTGAGATACATTGTGTAGAGAGAGATGAGAGATGCCTGCAGCAGACCAGAGCTCGGTTGAGCTTCCTGTAACAAAAATACATGCAATATATATTTACAAACATATGTTAATATGTATATAATGTATATCATATTTAAAAGGGTTATTTTGTTTTAATGGAGGTTTTAATTAGAATATAGTCATGACTAAAACTAAGGACCAACGCCGCCTTTTCACTGCATTCAGCAAAAGACAGACCATAAGTCATTCGTTTCTAATGGAGTTGCATGGGGGCTGCATGGTATTCTGACCATCTTCGGATGCTGAATTTACAGATCTGATTTGAAATGTTGAAATATTTAAACTTGTGCGACAACACAAGACCGCCAGTCTGGATGAGAGTGCATAGTAAGACTAATCAGCAGTTTTTGTCCTGAATGTTATTCTAAACGCCTGCAACTTCGGTAGGTTGGACGGTTATGACAAAAGAAAAAATTGTCATTAACAGTGCAAATACATACTTGTTTCTGTATATGCAAAACTTTGATATTTAAATCATATGTATGCATTTGTACTATATGCTGAATTATTATTATTGTTATTATCATAATAATAACAACTATTAAATCATATTAATATTAATAACAACAATAATAAAAATGCTGAGTGAGTATTAATCATGAATTTAATAGACATTATCCATCTGCTCAACAAAATCACACATTAATGCCATTCTAATGTATGGTAGCAATTATGATTGAAGGGATAGTTCACCCAAAAATGTTAATTATCTCATGATTTACTTATCCTCATGCCATCCCAGATGTGTATGACTGTCTTTCTTCTGCAGAACACAAACAAGGATTTTAGAAGTATATTTCAGCTCTGTAGGTCCTCATTTTTGAAGTTCAAAAAAGCACTTAAAGTCAGCATAAAAGTAATTAAATGTAACTCCAGTGGTTTAATCCATGTCTTCTGAAGTGATCCAAATTTTGGGTGAGAACAGACCAAAATACAACTCCTCTTTCACCATAAATCTTGACAGCAGTCTCCTTGGCGATCATGATTTCAAGCTCGATTACACTTCCTATAGTTCCATCTAGTGCTCTGCTCATATGTCAAGGACTAGGAACTGTATTACATTTACATTACATTACATTTACATTTATGCATTTGGCAGACGCTTTTATCCAAAGCGACTTACAGTGCACTTATTACAGGGACAATCCACCTGGAGCAACCTGGAGTTAAGTGCCTTGCTCAAGGACACAAATGTGATGGCTGTGGGGATTGAACCAGCAACCTTACCAGTTATGTGCTTTAGCCCACTACACCACCACCACTCCAATTGTAATTGAAGCTTGAAATCATGCTCGTGCCTAGAGAGTGCAATGGCAAGATGTACATTGAAAAAGTATTTTGAACTGTTCATTTTGGTCATTCACTTGCATTGTATGGACCTACAGAGCTGAAATATTCTTCTAAAAATCTTAATTTGTGTTCAGCAGAAGAAAGTCATACAGATCTGAGATAGCTTGAGGGTGAGTAAATGATTAAAGAATTTTTATTTTTGGATGAACTTTCCCTATAAGACAGCAATGTGTAATGTGTAAGGTCAAGCAAAAAACTTAAACAATGCTCTTTTATCGGGGTAAAGGCCACAAGCTCTGGTTTAAGCAAAAACCAATTACCCAAATTTGTATTGCATGTCAGCTTAATCAGTGTGCACATGTCTGATGACACACAGATATTTATGTTTGTAATCAAGACTGAAGAATACCTGATAATCTCAAGATCTCACTGTTTTGTAAACCGCTTTAATGATTTACATATAGACCCTTAATACAGGTTTCTCCTGCCCCTTGCATGTTTGTTTAGCCTTCAGCAACGAGTAGGATACCACATTTAAATCCATCTCACATAATTATGTTCCCCCAAAATCAGTCTGCAGATTCTGTCTGGGCCTGGTTATCAGTGTGTTGCTGAAGATGTAAAAAGCATTCTTAGAGGGTGCTAAAGATGAGCACAGAGCATGAGTGTAGGAATAACCTGCACTTTGGGGAGCATGGCCACCACTGAGGTGATGATGCAGAAGATGAGGTTGAGACTGATGAAGACCTTGTGCTCAGTGCAGTCATCCGGCTGTGTGTAGAATATATAGAACAAAACCACAGCAGCAAAGGCACATATATAGTGCACAAACGCGCAGGGCTGTGGACAAAACACAATAATATTCAAGAGAAAGCATTCAATAAGCATTACAAACTATTGTCTGATACTGAAAAACGTAATAACAATGAATGCCCCTTATCAAAGAAATAATCTAGACACATTACCAGAAAACATAAACAGCAATAAACTATAAAAAAATGGGAAATATTCAAAACTAGAGAGTGACATGTAATTTTTCTATACATGCTGAAAGTGAAAAAGCAATCGCATTTCATTTGTAATAAACAGTGTCGTGACAGAAATGGAAACCAAGCAGTTAACAGAATGTCCTGTCATGGTTGTGGCTGGTTAGGACATAAACTCAGATTAACTTGAGATAGATTTCATTGCATCACACCTAGTTAGGACACTGATTAACAATCTTAAGAATCAATCATGATTTTCCAAATGACTTGCATGCTTCTGATGCCATCCGCTCTTACCTCTGTCAGTTTTAAAGGTTACGGTGCTGGTGTGCTATTGTTGAGCGTACCTGCATACCAACATTTATTGTTCCCGTTTTCTGCATTCTCCACCCACTTCTGGTTCCAGGTGTGAGCGAAGTTCACCAGCAGAATGAGCTGGATCAAGATGGAGATGAATGACCCAACCACACCAAAGTAGTACCACTCTGCAATGGACAAAATTTAGACCAAGCTTAGAAATGTATCAAATGTTGGAAGTGGCCATGCAGATTAGTGCCTGGCCAATTTATAGGTTGGCCGATATTATCCTTTCGCAGATATATAGGTATCAGCGTATATGTTTTCCGATATGCACAGATATGAAGAAAACTTTTTTTTTTTTCAGAACATATAATGTAGAAAACAATGCTTGGGGTGATTTAGAATTGGTGTCATAATGTAGTTTGTCCAGCAGAGCGCGCTCCGACTCCATTGTTTACAGAGCTGAGTTGACACTAGTTCTGCTGACAGTGTGGAGATAAGCGGTGTCTTCACAGTAAGTTGGTAACTAGTTTGTGAAATACATATTGGAAAGTTAATAAACACTGACCCCATCAATTTCCCTTTTCAACATAACTAATATAACACTAACCCTGTCCCTGACAACCATGTCACTCATGTTTATCACATCTGTTTGCTATGTTAGCCAGATATAGTTTGTCAGTGCAGTCAGTAATGTAGCAGATTGAAAAGTAAGCATCAGAGCATCTTTTTGCAGCTCAGCAGACAACGGTGTGGTGGTGGAGTGTGTCTGTTGAGTGTTGATTTCACACTACGTTGTTACCTAGTTGGTGAGATGCAATGCTGTAAAGTAAATAAACAACTTCCGTCTTTTACTCTCCATGACAACGAGCTCATAACTAACCAGCTAACCACGTAGCTACTTACATACCTTGTCAGCTGAGTGGAAGCTAATGTGTAAACATGTATTCACCAAACTGTTTGGTTCAGGATTCACAGTTTGGTACCCCCTTCAACCAAACAATTCCAGTCACTGCATTTATAAAATGTAATATTTAAAAGTCTGGTTTTCCACAGTTGAAAGTTTCCCCTGAACTTGTATAGCAGAATACAGTGTAACACCGCTGCAGCTGTTTTTCTCTTGACTTGGCAGGTGTAAATGCTTCTTGTTTTACAACCTGCCCCTAACTGACTGGCAGTAGTAATATAGTCAGCATTTGACTGATACTAAACAGTACTACTGATGTTTATTTAGCTATTTATTTTATTTATTATTTATTTAAATTGTCAGCAATTAATTGATACTAAAGAGTACTGATGTTTATTTAGCTATTTATTTTATTTGAATGTATTCTTTATTTAAATGGTCAGCAATTGACTGATACTAAAGAGTACTGATGTTTATTTATCTATTTATTTTATTTGAATTTATTCTTTATTTTAATGGTCAGCAATTGACTGATACCTAACATACAGTACTGATTTTTATTTAGCTATAATTTTAATTTATTCTTTATTTAAATTGTCAGCAACTGACTGATACCTAACATACAGTACTGATGTTCATTTAGCTATTTATTGTATTTTTATTTATTCTTTATTTTCTCAGTGTTCATTTCTAGAATTGGTTGACAATGTATAATAATAATGTCAAATATTCTTTGATAAAAATATTTAAGAAAGCAGCCTTCTGAGTACCTTTGCATAGTCATATCTGTGCAAAATGGGTGCACAATTCACGTAGAAAATGTCTGTTTCCATTCCGGCTCAAAAATTAACTATATCGGCCACCATATCGGTAATCTGTGAATCTTTGTGCATATCGCTACCTACTGGGCTGTTACACATATATGATTTATTTATTAATTTCCTTTCCTTTATCCCTTCCTTTTTTTCTTTCTCCTCCCTGCCCAGTAGGTGGCGATATGCACAAAGATTCACAGATTACCGAAAACAGAAGAACTCTCTTGAGCGTGCATATGAGGGCTGTGTGAAAGTAGATTTATAGTAAAAAAGGGTCTAAATATTTATCTATTTCTCACCCACACCTATCATATCACTTCTGAAGACATGGATTTAACCACTGGAGTTGTATGGATTACTTTTATACTGCCTTTATGTGCTTTTTGGACCTTCAAAGTTCTGGTCACCATTCACTTGCATTGTATGGACCTACATAGCTGAGATATTCTCCTAAAATCTCTGTTTGTGTTCTGCAGAAGAAAGAAAGTCATACACATCTGGAATGGCATGAGGGTGAGTTAATAATGAGTGAATTTTTATTTTTGGGTGAACTATCACTTTAAGTGAAATTTGCATGTGCGTGCGGCACATGTTCTTTGTCATTATAAGATAATGTCAGGCATACTGAAGAAGTTCCATTAAGTTATGTGAATGTATATCAAGGTTCTCACTCCTTAAATTTTTCCAGTCATTCGTGATAACTGACTGGATACAAATTTTTCAAATTTTTTCTACAGAGATTGCGTTCATAAAAGGCAACTTACTGCCAATTCAATGTATTAGAGGTATACTAGAAAAACAAACTCTATTCACTACAGACATTTCCATTGCTTTTAAGAATGTATTCATTTCCACAACTGTTCCAGTTCTGAAAATCATAAATTTTAAAATTCCATAAAGCAGTTTTCCAAAATTGAGGGAAGCCTAGTGTTTGTATGAGCTTTTGAAAATGTTTCTGATTAGATGGCTGCCTTTTTTTGCTGCAGTGACTTCAAATCTTGTGAGAAGAAGCTCCTTCATTGTTGTCCTGGACATATCAAAATGCATTAGTGTTGACACTACCAATGTGGTCGCATGTATTTTTGACTAAACCAAAATGTGGTTTCAGTCATAGGAACACAAAACGTTTTGGATAACCGTTTACACCTGTATTTATCACAGGCCACTTCACCAGAGACTAGCTGTAAACAAGGCCTAATGTTGATTAGTTTTTACTTGAGAAAGTACCATTTCTCCTGGGAACCACACTGTCCTGACAAACAACCAACATAAACATCTCAGAATTCATTATAGTACAGTCACATACTGGCCAGTTCAACAGATTTTAAATGATAACTTTTAAACCTTTAAAGACACACCTAGGTTGTTAATCAATGCTATATGCTTTTGTTGAAGTCATTAGTCTGCATTATTTGAAGTTCATTAAAAAATATTTTTGTTTAATAACAGAATTTCTGGTGAAGAACTCTACTACCCATGATCCTGAAGGGAAACAATCCACCAATCAGAGAATCGCAGCAAACGGAGAACGGCAAAAAAGCTCTGCAGCGACTCCATGTGAATGATGCAACTGAGTCTGTCTTCCTACACTCTCAAACTACTAGTATATTTGTATTTATTTGAGTATTTTGCAGTCAACCTAAAATATATTTGTGACGAAGAGGAGGGCGTGGCCAGGCCATGATGATGCATGGCCTGTGCTGAATCAGCTGATTAGCGGGAGAGCGAGACAAACAGTTGTGGTCTGGTTGGTTTATGGCTTACAACTCTAAATAATGAAAACCTTATGAAAGAAATTAATGGAAAAAAGACTTCTGGAACCAATACAGCTAAAAAAAAAGTGGGCAGGTCCTATTGCGCTCTATAACTTCTAAAGGTTTAAAGACATTTTTTTAAAATGAGTAAACCAAAAGAAGATATCAAAATCAAAAATAGTTTTTGATTGAGTTATTTCTTATTTTCATGTCTTGCTGAAGTACAGCAATGTACCTGAATTGAATGTTCCATCTGGAATGAAGAATGCTCCCACAGTGAAAGCGACCAGTATCAAGAACTTGAAGAACCAGAAACTGAAAAACACACAGTCACATTGGCATGAGTCATTACATAAGGATTCCAGGACAACTTGTGTGAACAGATTTTCCACATTTAGAAAAAAAATTCCAACTTCCACCAGAAGAGGGCGTGACTGATTTAAAAAAAAAAAAAAAAAAAATCCCATCTGTCCATGATTTCAGTAGAAAAGTGTTTTTTTTTTTTTTTTTTTTTACCTAAGGTTACAACTGTAACAGCTAAAACAGTAAAAACACCCCCCCTCCCCTGTTTTTAAGTGCAGCTCGTGGATCTTTGCTGCTCCTCACATGGATCATGATGATGGAGAACAGGAAGAAGAAACAGGCCATGGCGAAACACATCCTGTAGACCGATTTATAGCCAACACTGATCTCACAGTTCACTTTCCCCTCGATGCCAGGAACAGACGAACCTCCTTCACAGAAACCAGGAATCTGTTCACAAAATAGTCTGCTGTTTAACACTGAGGCCTAAACAATTATATATTTCAATCATTACACTGAATGCTGGGGTAAAAATGTTATCACAAGTGACAAAAATGTCCCTGATATTTAAAATATGGTGACATTTTTTTTTTTTTTTTTTTTTTTTTGTTGTAGTTGTTGTTGCTTTCTTTAACATCTGTAATGTAAAATTTTTGTAACATATATCTTTGATATATACACACACACATATACATATATATATATATATATATATATATATATATATATATATATATAGTCAATGATGTGATTTTTGTGTGTGTGTGTGTGATATGTTAAATATATTAAAAACATTAAAAATGCAGTTTATTGGGGGGCCTGGGTAGCTCAGCGAGTATTGATGCAGACTACCACCCCTGGAGTCGCAAGTTTGAATCCAGGGTGTGCTGAGTGACTCCAGCCAGGTCTCCTAAGCAACCAAATTGACCCGGTTGCTAGGGAGGGTTGAGTCAAATGGGGTAACCTCCTCTTGGTCGCAATAATGTGGTTCGCTCGCAGTGGGGTGCGTGGCGAGTTGCACGTGGATTCCGCGGAGAATAGCGTGAAGCCTCCACACGCACTATGTCTCTGCGGTAATGCACTCAACAAGACGCGGAGGCAACTGAGATTCATCCTCCACCACCCAGATTGAGGTGAGTCACTACGCCACCATGAGGACTTAGAGCGCATTGGGAATTGGGCATTCTAAATTGGGGAGAAAAGGGGAGAAGATTTTTTATTAAGGCAGTAACTTAAATTGATTAAGATGATTAAATTGTTTTTAATAATCCATGCATTTAAATAAATTTCAATATCATGCTAAGATTATAAGTAATATTAAAGTTATTAAAATTTAAGTAACAAAGTATATTATATTAATACTTTAAAAACTTTGTTTACCAAATCAAAGTCAGCGTGGTATAACCAACATGCAGACAGTCATCTTGTCATTTTAATAAAACCATAAAACAAGGTCAATAATTCTCTTTAAAATGTTAGATAATATGATCTTTTTATGACATGGAAAGGAAGGATTAGGTTGTCAATTGTTAAATGTTAAAATCCTCAAGAAAACTCCATGATGTTCATGATTCAACAATGCATATTGGTAAAAAAAAAAAAAAAAAAAAAAATGTATTACTTAAAAAATGGTAGAAAATGTTTGAGGAAAATAATGATTAAGATGTGTACACTGATGTACTATAAAGGAAATGTTTTTATTTTTTACTTGATGGTTGCACCATTTGACATTTTAAAAATCACTGAATGTGTTTTTTTTTTATTATTATTATTAGAAAAAACACTCTAAAAATGTTAAAAATGCATTTGAATCATTTGCAGGAGGCAATAATTGCCACTTAACCTCGTGCGACCCCACATACACATCTGTGGATGTTGAACATTTGGCTTCGCTATATGCGACACATCATTTAAATTCAGTTAAACCGACTGATTTCAGTTCAGAAGACTCTGAGCTATCATTAAAGTCATGTGACAAAATAACATAGTGCCGATCACAGCAGAGTTTGTCTTTTGGGAGAAACATCAACAAAACTGCTTCTGGTAAGAAACCTCATTAAGTTATTACATCGAAACCTGTTTGAGACAAAAGATTAGAGTCTCTAGTTTCATCCAATATGCCATTTTGAAAATGTAAGCAATTAATCATGAAACGGCAGGCTTTAAACACAATGAACACTATTATAGTGGACTGTAGGCCTTTTTTTTTTTTTATCTCCTTTGAAATCCAATATTTACTGTGCATTTTTATACTAAGAATCAATGAGTTCATCCAAAAGCTGAGAAATGTTGCTTTCAGAGGCTATTTATGGATTTAGGATGAAAATATAGTGCATTTCGAACTGTTCTGAGACCAGTACCGACAGAGAACATTGAGATTTTGTAACAAAAGTAAAATCAAGTAAAATCATTTTTATTTGTGCTTTTCCCAATACACATCAGCTGTAATGTCTGTAACATCTCAAAAACATTAATAACCAACACTCCTGGAAACATTATAAACAATTTAAAAAATAAATTAAAAAATAACTTTCTATTGCTTGGTATTACTTAAAAATTCACAACGTTAGTCTTGCTGTCCAAAAACACTACCAGTAAAAAGTTTTGAAACACTTCACTGAAATGTTTCTCATGATCTTAAAAATCGTTTGATCTGAAGGCGTATGCTTAAATGTTTGAAATTATTTTTGTAGACAAAAATATAATTGTGCCACCATATTAATTTATTTCATTATAAAACTAAAAAAAAATAAAAAAAATAAAAATAAAAAAAAACGTTTTTGAAATTGATGACTTGGACCAAATAATAAAGAAAAGCAGCCAATGAGTGCCCAACATAGATGGGAACTCCTTCAATACTGTTTAAAAAGCATCTCAGGGTGATACCTCAAGAAGTTGGTTGAGAAAATGTCAAGAGTACATGTCTGCAAATTCTAGGCAAAGGGTGACTACTTTGAAGATGCTAAAATATAACACAGTTTTGATTTATTTTGGATTTTGTTTAGTCACAACATAATTTCCATAGTTCCATTTATGTTATTCCATAGTTTTGATGACTTTACTATTATTCTAAAATGTGAAGAAAAAAAATTATAATAAAGAATGAGTAAGTGTTTCAAAACTTTTGACCAGTAGTGTATGTGTATGTATGTTTACCAACAAGTTTTAAGTGCGGTAAAGTTAGTTTTATATTTGACATTCGCGACAATACCCATTAAACTCTCCGTGCCTATCACATTTTTAAGCCAAACCAACTTGGAAATACATGAATAGGCTGAATTTTGCAGGAAATAGCTAAATTTTAAAAAAGGACAATTTTGTTTTCATATCAATTTTATTAGCCTTATAAATCAATTAAACAATTTAACCACTTGACATTATGACATCACAGCAAATATGAAATGTTGTTAAAAATATCCCTTTCATGACACAAGGCTCTGTTTGTGGAATTTACATTCTATATGTTTTACATTCTTGTTTGTGGGAGTAAATGTTCAGTACTTTTTATACAGATATTTCTAAAAAATGCTGGGTTAAAAATAACCATTGCTGGGTTATTTGGTAACCCTATGCTGGGTAAATATTGGACAGAAAACACGCTGGGTTATTTTTGACTCAGCTTGCTGGGTTATTTATTTTAACCAGTGTGCTGGGTTGTTTCTTGACACGAGGTTCTTTATTTTAGATAATCTACTACTAAAAATAGTAATAAGCATGTTATGCTTATTTAAAAAAAAAAAAAAAAAAAGTTTCACAAAAATTCAAATAAACAACAGTATATATGTACAACATGAAAGTATTTCATTTAATTAGTAAATGGCCAGAAAAAATGATAATTTTATTCTGAACCAGGCAGAAAATTAAAAAACTATTAAAAAACTTTTGGATGACAAAATAATAGCAAATAGTTATTTTACAGAATATCAAATTAAATAAATACTATCAATATTTTAATTTAACATTTAATTTATTTAGTCCAGCATCAAATAATTCAAACAATGTTTAAATTAATTTTCGAAACAAGGCAGTGCTTTAATTATTAAGAATGTACATGAATTACTAAATTGTAGCAAATCAATTCACAATACACCAAATAAATAAATAAATAAAAATAGATACGTATATGGATACAAAATACCTGCATTAGTTAGTTTAATAAACAATTTAGTCCTCAGCAGCAGAAATGGAGGCACGCAAAAAGCAAATTGTTGAATTTTCGGAACCAGGCATCTCATAAACTACCTGCTGCAAAAACTCCCAGGCAGGGGCACATTGTTTTGGAAAGTGGGTGTCAAAGCAAAAAAAGGACTTAAAACAAACATCTACTGCCTTGAGGAGAGTCTGCTCTTCTAGGGCTTCCCCATTCACCACCACGAAAAACTGTCCACCAACTCCAAGTTCTAAGACAAATGGGAAGGGCTTCTCCTCCCTCTGTTTTTGTAGGTACTGCACCATGTTGGTTCCAGACTAAAGAAGAAAATAACATCAAACATTAAAGTGCAAGTACTCCTTACCAAAAAATTGTTACAGGTTTAGTGCACTTGATGAACAGCTGTAATTTAAAATAAATAAGTGAGCCTGCTCTGGTGTTGTTTTCACATGTTCTACTTACTGGTTGTACATCAATGAAAGGGGTTCTGGCTTCCTCAATAGTTGGCCGGAAGGTTTTGTTGCCAATCTTGTACACTGATGGCGGAATGATCTGAGGTCAAATTTTCAGTGCCATGGTGCCTTTGGTATCTAAAAGGAGATAAAAGTTAATTTCAGTGATCCGATCACAAGCGATCAGCACTAAATACAGGTGTAAATGCGGCCCAAAATGTTTTGTAACTGGATCACAAAAAGCATATACTATATGGAGGTCATCAAAAACACAAGTGACCACATCACATTTTAGGTGTAAACACTAGTCCATCCTCAATGCATCCTGGACAGTAGCTAAAATACACCTCTCAGCTCCTAAACAACCACTGCACTAATAAGAATTTTAAACGTTGCTGGTTTTGTGTGGCTTTAAAGGAATAGTTCACCAAATTTCTCATTCTCATGCCATCTCAAAACTCATATGACTTTCTTACTTCTGCAGAACACAAACAAAGATATTTTGAAGGAGATGTCTGTTTGTCCTTTTAATACAAGTCAATGGGGTCCGAAACATTCAAGTTCCAAAATTGCCCTAAAGGCAACATGAAGGTAATCCATACCTTCCAGAGTCCAGTGGTTTAATCCTTGTCTTCTGATTCGATAGCTTTGTGTAAGAGACAGACCAAAATGTAACTTCTTTTTTCCAGGGCTCCAGATTGCAACAACATTTTTCAACTGGTGTGACAATTTTGATATAGTTTCGCACACATCAACAATAATTTGTGTTTTGCAGAGGAATGAAAGTTATTTGAGTTTGAGTTTGCGTTAAACAGCGTTTTAGTGTTTTTAAAAAGTGAGAAAAGAGAAGATCAAGTAGGGGAAAGTACTTTTAATGCAACTGTTTCTTCTGCATTTGATTTTACATAATTACTAACCTGCAGACATGTTGTCTAAATTCAGTAAATCCATTTGTCGTCCATCTCTTATAGCAAAGGCCAGGATCTTGTCAGCAAAGTCAGGCAACCAGGATGAGCACAATTTGTCAGCAGCATCAGGGTGAAGTACACTAAAGTCTTGAGATATCTGTAGTTGGAAATTATGATTATGACAATTATGATTATAACGTCATAGAATTTTAGTGATAAATTCAATTTATTTTTTTATTGTATTTTTATTTCACTCAGTTTTTTAAAGTGAGATGAAAGTGAGGCTGGCACTTTATCACATGATTAATGTTATTACAGTTATTATTAAATAAAAATGTAAATTCATCTGCTTCAATCTACTGGGTAACAGAGCGAAAAAGACACTGAGGTTATATTGCATTTACCATGCCTGGGGTATCCATTAGACGAGGGAACTCTGATAAAATCTCAGATATTGGTTTGGAGCTGTTCTGGTGAATTCAGTGAGCACTAAAAAGAGCAGTTGCTTTCATATACTGCTCAACCTGGTCCTGTGGTCTGGTATTGTTTTTTAGCCATTCTTTTAATTGAATTGCTCTCTCAGTAGACAAAGTTGATGCTGTTGAGAGGTAAGTTGCTAAGTGAAAAGTCATACTGGTTCATTTACATCAGCTGTATATGTACAGTGCCCTCCACAAATATTGCCACCCTTGGTAAATATGAACAAAACAGGCTGTTTATCCTCTTGTTCTTTCATTCAAATATTCACAAAAATCTAACCTTTAAGTCAAGTAAAATGATTGAAAAATCAAAGTAAATAAATGTGAGGGAAAAATCCACAATATAATTTTACTGGAGTATAAATATGAGGTGACACAAAGGCCAAATTTCTACAGTCATAGAATACAGTATTGATGTGCAAAAAAAGGTTGCTGAGCTGCACAAATCAGGACATCTCTGAGTAAGAATAAGTAAGAAGTTTTTATCTAATGGTAATGTTAATAATGAGAATGGAAAAGGACATGTGTCAGTATTGACCCCATACATAGTGAGGAGAATAGTTTGAGTGGCTAAATAATCTCCAAGACGAGAGTCATGGCAGAAGCAGGTAATCACACAAGCCCGTTCATTCGCTCGCTCTCTCGATCTCTCACACACACGCACCCTTGTTACCCCAATAACTAATTAAAAGCACCATTATTATTTCTAAAGTGACACTATCAACTAGCTATGCAGACTTGTGCCACATTACACAGCAACATTTTTTTTTACCCAGTATTTTTGTCCTGTTTTACTGTAAAAATATCTAAACATTCTTAAAACTAATTTTCTTGTCAAGCAAAATGGCATAAGATATTAAGTCTTGTTTTCAGAGAAATCTGACTTTATTCTTACAACAAGAAAAATAATCTGCCAATGGGGTTAAGAAAAATAAACTTGTTTTCCCAATGAATTTAAGTTGATTTTTCTTACCCCATTAGCAAATAGTTTTTCATTGTTTTAAACAAATCTTACTAAAATTTAGATTTTCTCTCATAACAAAACATAATATCTTATGGCATTTTTCTTGTCAAGTAAATTTATGTTGTTATAAGAATGTTTAGGAATGTTTACTTGAAGAAAAAAATTAAAAAAAACAATACTTTTGTTGTCTACCACCTCTGGTTGTGCTTTTTTTTTTTTCAATACTTCAATGGATCATTATCAATTATTCCTTAAATTACTTAAAGGTTATATTTTAAATATTTTAATGAAAGACTAAGAATATAGACAGGAAAGACATGTTTCCACAGCTTGATTTCCTTATATTTACCAAGGGTGCTGTAGTTGTTTATAAGCAGAAGTCTTACTAGGAATGAAAGTCAACCTCTCCTCACAGACAGGCACTACGGAGGGCTGTGTTCTTAATCTCCACATCCTCTTTCTTATATTGTGAAGGCGCTCCCCAAGAAATCCTGTGGAAGGCCTGTGTTTTCGCCCCTGACTGAACCAGGCCTCCTGAAAGATAATGTTTGTTGTTGTTGTTGTTGTTATATAATGTTTCAAAATCTACATAGTATCATTTGCAACCTTAAATCACCAATGTGCAAAAAACACCAGTAATGGTGGACTCACATAAAAATAAAAAAAATCATAAAAGGGAACGAAAAGTTGTCCAGTATAACTCAATATAACAGAAAAGTTAAATGACAGTTGAGATAGATAATGTTGGTCAGCAGAATAAAATAAGATGAATATACTCACAAAGCCGTATTTCTCAATAAGATAAGAAACAGTAATTCGCACCATTGCACGCCTTTGCTTGGTGGTAATTTTATTACTCTCTAGACTCTCCACAATGGAGGGTCCATGTGGTGCTTTCATCAGTATTGCACGGATATCCTGGTACATAGCAGAGTTGTCAGTAAACTACTATCTTACTGAATGCAAATAGGAAATGTTATTTAACAAAAAGGTACTGACAACAAATTAAAAATAGTTGTCAGTAGTCATGCTTTTCCTAGTTGTCAGGAAACATACAAACGTGTCATCTGGAAAAAGATTAAGAACAAATGTTGGCTGTGTATTTTCCGATGCAGTGTTTGGCTGTACAATTTCAGATGCAATGGTGGCCTGCGCGTTTTCATATGCAGTGCTGTGCTGTGGTGGGATACTGTTCTACAGAACAAAAAAAAAAAAAAAAAGAACAAAGAAAAAACAGTGTTTAGGCAAATACGATATACAGTATTCTATATAAAAAATATAAGTTAACTTAATGCATTTAAAATGAACTGAGAAATTGATAAGGAATACTTGGAAATACAAATCATATGTCATATTGCACTTTTTGACTCACACAACTGCCAAGCCTGAAATGTGCACAAATTCTATGTCAAAGGTCTACTGGTCCTGACCCGTCTCCATAGCTGGCTTGTGGACATAGGCGCCTCTGGTTTCACAGAACTCTATGCATGCTTGGAGCTAGATAATGATGAAGCTTGCCTCCAACAAAAAATATCTTCCCCTACCTAGACTGTATTTGTTTGACAAAATGTAAACTGATTTTCTAAATAATTTTTGAAAAGCCTTCAATAACACTTAACTCTAAGAAAACTTTATTTGGATTAAACCAGATATGGTTAGATTACATGGAATTAAATGACATTATATTTGACCATTTTAAACAATAACTGATTTCAGTATTTTTCAGACCATTACAACACCCTGTATCGGAGAGACACATAAAAACAGTCATCATTCATTCTGAATGACTGAACTGTATGAACAGGATGATGATCAGTCAGATCAGTGACATCAGTACATGTGATGGCACGAGTGTGTTGCACAGCAAAGGCAAATAAATGCCTTTCAAATCCAACAGTGACTAACTTCTCAATCACTAATATGAATTTGGAGTTAAAAGCTAAGCAGTGTCTTATACATCCAAATTGTGGGTCACCACTTGAACAGTAAGACACAAACACTGTCATACCTGGCCTATATGTTGTTCCCTTAAGTTTTACCCATGCTGGCACATACACCTCTGTGTAGGATGGAATATTTTCCAAGCCTCCTTGGATTTCATCACATCTCTCAAGATCAGCGAGAATATTGCTGTGACCTTGGCCCACTTCAACATTGTGATCAAAGACACCTCCAGAAAAGAAATTGTAACACAACATTACTTGATGTCTAATGGCCATTGTCTTACAGATATTCCTGAAGTTGCACATGATATGGCTTATGCGTTTAAAGAAGCCATGCTTCGCTTCAAATCGCATAATCCAAAACTGCACCAATGGCCCAAGCTGTCTTATGGCTCTTGGATAATGCAACATGAAGTGGTGTTTAGGTTTCAGATGTTGATGTGGGTACAACTCAAGAAAGAGAGTATGGTGTTCCTCTATTAGCCACTTCAAGTAGATTGTGCTCTCAACAGTGAGAGATGGAGAAAAAATCAATTCCATGCAGGAAAGAAGGAGAAGCAGTAGCTCCCAGAACCTATTTGACTCTGGGACTAGATCTCCAACCATTAAAGGAAGCAGTCTCAAAAGGCACCACATCTGTGCTGCTGTCTGCTTCATGACCCCATCTTTTTTATGCAGGTAATGCTTTGTAATCAAAGTGGGCATGTTGTGGACATCACTAAAGCCATAGTCAAAGCTTGTGATCCTGTAATTTAGTGTGTCTACAGTGAAGTGTCCTTCCTCAATCAGTGAGTTTATGATCAGCTTCATCTCATAACTCCCTACACCTTCTAAGATGTCATGCATAATGTCTGGCGCCATGTTTTTGCTGACATCAAAAAAGTGGAGATCATTGAGGGCACTTGCATGTTTTAGGCCAGTGTCTGAGACACTATCAAGACCGAAGTCTCTCTCATTGGACTCAGCAGTTCGGAGCATGCCACAGTCTTCTTTTACCTGTACCCTAAGGACTTCTTTTGGAACACGGCACCACCAGCAAGCATAATTGCTTGCAAAACTTTCAGTAAATCCAAGAACTGCATTCAGACCCAAATTATCACCAACAACCTGGCAGATGCTGACTTTTACTGTTCCCTCAAAGGATGATGTTTTGATATCAACACCCTCTTTCTCTAATGATTTCATGTCCTCCACTATGGGCTTTAAAACGGCATCAATGCCATAGGTTTTGGCTTCATCCGTTTTGTGGACTGCCAGCAAAAATAGGGAGGTAAGGCTGGAAAACAGCTCTTTTGGTAAACATTTGATAGCAAAATACATAAATCCTAATTTGTGGACAGATGTCTTTGAGCCAAGGGGATTCACTGTCTCTACATCATCAATGTAAAGAAGAAGAGGAATAGAGACTTCATGGGAGAACAGGGCATGGAATTTGCAGAGCTCACCATTACAAAGTCTTGCAGAGCACCACTGTCTTGCTTCTGCCATGCAACAACCTTAGACATGATGCCTGGTAGTTCAAGTATCTTTTTTAGGAGAGGTCTAAGTGGAATGCGCTGAAACGTGTCACGCACTGAAATTTGCTTAACTGTACCACTGTTGGGATCTGTGTGCTGAACATAGGAAATGCCAGGGAAAGCCTCCTCAACTGGCTGAATGAAGTTGCCAGACTGCATAAAATACTTAATTTGCCTATATTCAGTTTCTAGGCCTTTGAAAGTCTCAGAAGCTACCTCGAATTGACTGTTCAATTCTTGTGCTTATATACTTTTGTCTTGTCCAAGATCTTTAAGCAAAGACATTGTTCTTTCCTGAAGCTTGGAGACAATATCAGACAACAGACTTGATGTTTCCTGCACTGTAAAATTAACAGCAGTGAAAGTCTGTGAAGACTTCGATTGCAGTTTAGCCAGGAAAAGAGCTATCCGATCTGTCATATGCTCTTCTTCTAAATCATCCAAATCACAAACCCAACTAATGTCAGACACTTCCTTACAAGAATGTTCTTGAGCATCAAGTGCCTCAAATATCAAACTGGGAGCCTGGTCAGAATCACACCTAGCTGAGCTGTTGGTGTCATGGTCATTATTGTGTTGAACTAGGTGCCTTCTGTATGATCTCATATATAAAAAGTCCTTTGACAACCATTCAGATTGCATTCAAAATGTGTAGAAGCACTGTTAATGCTGTGGACTGCCCTTAAGTGTGTAAACAATTGTTTCAAGTCAGCTATGCTGGCTTGGCAACGAAAACAGATATATTGCATGTCTAACTTACTAATTTTAGTTCTTGGAAATGTTTTAAAAATTTTAGTCGGAGGTCAATTTTTGGGATGAGTGCTGCAATTGTGTTCTCATCCAATAACAAGAAACTGTCATCATCTATCTGCTCACCTGGAAGATAACAAACAGTAATAGCAGGCATGGATTACATTATATACATTCTATTGAAATTGAAAAAGATGTTTGTGAATGGTTACCTGCAAATTTTTCAACGAGGCACTCAAGATTCCAGTTGGTGAGTTTTTGTTTCACAAAAATGACCATTGCTGTGCAAAAACACAAGGAAACATCTGATTAGCAATATCTTGACTAGGTTAGCTAGCTACTGCTAACCAAACCTAGATAGCACTGTTGTGTGTCTTGCTAGCTAGTTGTTGTCTTTTAGTCTATTTCAGCTATCCTCAAACACATAAGGTTGTAATATGCTTAACAATTCAACATTGTAAGGGTTTTTAAGTGTACTATTTCATGTTTAATAAAACATATTGCACCCCTTTTATGTTGATGATGATATGACGTGTATGCTGGTCATTGGTTGTTACACAGCAGGTGCCGGGGTTGCTAGGTTACGGGGGCGGGTATTGCACTTTGGTTGTAGTGAGTCCTCTGCCTAAACCTTACCTTTCTGAATCCTCTTTCCTTGGTTTACTCAACGGTTTCTTTGTGGTCTGATATTTTTTCATCTTATCATCATATAATTTCATCGTTTGATAAGGCTGAAAAATGCAATATGGAAATAACCTGTTTTATACAACCACTAGAGCATTTAAGACGAAAAAATGAATATGTCTAAATAAATAATAAATAAATAAATAAATAAAAAACTAAGTCTTGAAATGCAGTAACCATGGATTAAACTGAATAATTGACGCCGGCCAATTGAATTATTGTCATTAACGGGCACCCGAAGAGTAACGGCCACGATTACAACCTCAGAGTGTTAATAATTTTTGAATGGTCACTTTTTCCTTAATTATGTAAATCCCAAAAATGTCATACTTCTCACTAGTTGAAATAAAGCTAGTTTTATAGATTTATAGCAAAACAAATATCATCACTCACCTTTACTCATATACTGTCCAACGTCATCCTCCTCTCGACCGTTACATTTTGGCTTTGAACAGAGCGAGGAGACGAGGGGATAACCCAAGTGCTGGGTCAAATATTCCACGTGCACTTTGTGTCAACCAAGGAACCCAAACGCTGGGTCAATATGAGCCATTACCGCGAATATAAACCAGCAAAATAGGTTAAAATACTTAACCCAGCGAATGGGTAGAAAAAATAACCCAGCATTTTTTAGAGTGTATAAATCTATTAAACTCAATGACCGTTTGACCTAGAGACATAAAACCAACTGTAAAACACTCAGAATATTATTCTTCATATAGCACAAGGCTTGTTTGTGGGAGTAAATGTTCAGTACTTTTTATACAGATTCAATTGTCCTTATAAATCTATTAAAATCCTTCAGATGGCAAAACAAACTATTGTTTAATTTCCACATATTCCTGAGGCCTTTTGCATAAATCCCTCAAAAAAATCCATTTCAAATCTCCGGACAGAAATATCTCAGAGTTTGCTTTGAGGTAATTGCTTAGGTAATGCGATGATAAAATGTATAATTTTTTTCACATAACAGCATTTTCTTGTTAGATTCGAAAGAGGAATACTGTGCTGTTGGTGGACTACAAGAACCTCCTTGAAGCAGGGGGAGAGGAGCAGCAGTCATTGACTGGGTAAATTTCAGGGTGTTAATGTGACAGCATCTAAAGCTCAGGACTGGTATCCATAAGATTGCTGGTTCAAATTTGCATAGTGAGTGAGCTATGAGCCATCCTCATTCTGGTCTTGAGCTAGACAAATAACCTATGGTTGCTGTAATGGGACTGTTCCTCCAGTAAATGTACACTAACTGGTGTTAGATAAAAGCATCTGATTTTGATTACTTGAAACATATCTACTTAACGTAAATGTTAATGAGCTCTTGGCATCACTGTTGTTAAGGAGTAAAAAATTGTTGTGATACTATTTTGATCATTTCAAGTACAATTGTAGTTTTGGAATTCTTAGACTTTTAGTTTACCTGTGTGCTATATTCTCCCTTTGCATGTATTAACTATTGTCCCTTGTTTTTCTATGTGTTTTGTTTGTTTCAGATTCAGTGTGAAAGCTGTGAAGACTGGTTTCATGACTGTTGTCTGAAATCATATAGTGTCCCAGAAAAACAATCTACATGGTATTGTGTCCTGTGTATTACAATAGTAAATAAAACATAGAACAGAACAAGAGGAAAAAAATTGTGAAAAAGTACTAATTATTTTTATTTATTAAAGGACTTTTTTTTTCTCCTAAAGTATATTTATTGGAGTTTTGGTTTATTATTATGTTTTTTGCTATTTAACAAAATGTTTATTATTATTATTATTATTATTATTATTATTATTTTTTACTTATATTGTACTTATATTGTACAAAAAAAACTTATATTGGAAGCAACATAGAGTTGTACCTTAAAGATGTAAACTATGCACATAGTCATACATCCCTGAGGCCACTATGGCACATAACTCCTCATTCTGAGGAAAACAACAGTGCAAACTGTCCATGGTTTCATGGAGAGACAAAGTCCAGCCATTGCTGGTAATTACAATGAACTGTGTACGGCCCTGAGAGCAGAATACACAATATATCAAAACCCGTCTGTCTCCAGGCTTTCTGCCTTGCAGACTAAGCAAAATCGCTATGAATCACCCAGAGAGTATTATGAACACTTACGCAGAGTGTATTTTGCTGGTGCTGATTCTCCTAGGGCAGAAGAGGATGTGATGTTTAAAAGTCTGTTTGTGAGTAATTTGCATCCAACAATTAGGAAATCCTTTCACTGCTGGTAGATGTTGATCACATGACTACAGCAGAGTTAAGACAGTTTGCAATGAGGGCCTGGGAGAGTGAGAAGTTACACACAGACAAGAAGGACAGGGACCCAGGTACCCATGTGCTTGAACTCCGACATGACAGGGAGCCTCCTCTTGAACTAGAAGAGTCAGAGTTTCCTCAAAGTGGACCAGTCCTTACTAGCCGCCCCTCTTGGCCAAAGTCCTGTGAGTTCCAACAGGACACACAGGGTCATAAATCCTCAAGCAATGGAGGATACAAGGGTGGCAGACATACACACAGAGAAGAAAGGCACAGGAGGTTCAGAGATAAATCAAGGGACAGTCACAAACAGGGCAGTCAGAAGAAAAAGGAGTTCAAAGGGACTGAAGAAAGGGATCGTGAAAACTTGAAGCAAATACAGAAAATACTTGCTAAAGCCCTCAAAGACCTTAAGTCAGAGGGACACACATCCCAGAAAGAAAAGGACCCTCCTACTAAGCAATGACTAGGCTGGGACCCCTCCCCTCCTCAGAAGAGCCAAGGGAAGGGGGAACCATGCAACAGATTGTGAGGCCAAACCAATAAGATGTCAGCAGACCTAACCCCAGTCCATGTCAGTTCCTTGGTGACTTGACACAGAGAGGCAGGGCCAGAAGGATTTACATTTCTGTGTCCATTGAAGGTGTATTAACGTGATGCACTGCTAGACACTGGCTCAGGAATTTCTTTGGTGTCTCCTGGGTTGTTTAAAAAACTCACCCAAGTAACCCACTCACTAGGTAAGTGGCTCAAGATAGAGAGTTGTCAGGTCAAATAACTAGCTACACACAGGATCAGGCCCCTATTAACCAATGGGTGTGGGTGGAGTTAACCTTTGGTGAGATGAAGATAGTTCACCCTCTCTATGCTGTTGGTTTTGACACAGAACAACTTCTTATTGGTGCAGGATTTGTTGAATAGGCTCACACCATTAATCGACTATCACAGCTGTCAATTGTGGGCACAGGTCAGAATCCCACGGCCCAACAAAGAGACTAGTTCAAGTCAGAAGCTATGCAAGGCAGTGGAGGTAGAGAGGACATCTGACTCTAGTCAGCTGACAATGAAGGATTCCCACCTTAATGATGAGACACCCTCTGTGAGGGAAATGCAAATCATCAGCCTCCAGTCAGCAGACACAGCTCAAGAGAACAAGATCCCCCTAGAGCTGTTAGAGAAGAAAAATGCATTTTTGTGTGCCCTGGAACTTCTTAACACCCAGGTATATAATCCGCAGGTGGTGGAGAACATACATGTTAATGAAGTACTGGTTGAGGATGTTGTGGTTTCACTCTGCTCAGAGAAGTCAGCAATAAGTCAGGAACTGTATCAACTGTTACAAGAGAAACCTTACATAATTCCCATGGTAGAAAATAAACAGAAATTTTGGCTTGCTAGTTGCCCCCAAACAACAGTTAAAAGTGTTGGAGTTTTCTCTGTCTCCCTTAAGCTTGGCCATAAACTGTTCAAGCACTACATTCTTGTGGTACCTGACCTGACTCACTCAGTATACATTGGTTCTGATGTATTAGTGAGACTAGGGGTGCAGTTAGACACAGGCAACAATCTGTTGTGGTCCAGAGCAGATATTGGCCCTAATGTACTATCATGTGATCCTAGCAACATGCGTTCTGGTCAGACAGTTCCCCAAGCATGTCAGGTTATGAATGAGTTTGACACAGTGGTCCCTGCCCAAACTGCAGAGGTCCCGGTCAGACTAGTCATAAAAAAGGGGTCAAGAAATGAACCAGATAGTACTAGCCTTCTTCCAGCCGTCTGCTCAGTTTTGCAGTTTGGGACTCACAATCAGTGATAACCCACAGCTTGAATTGTACAACCGCTCAACTTACCTACTTGTACAAATTCTCACCAGAGGAAATATTCGCATTCCTCCACACACTACTCTAGGATACCTGATTGATAGCTCCTTTCATGATTTTGAATGAACTATTCCTGTCATAGGAGAGCTTCCTGACTTGCCTATTGAGAGAGACAACTGTGAGCAAGTGTATCTCACCTACCCTACCAAGATGATTTCCATCATAACCCACCCAGGGGCATTTGAGGGAGCTATGTGTAGAGTAGACTTTGAAAGTGACGGTGAGATAGTGAAACATACTGTGATGGCCCAAGAGTTACATGCACCAGTAAACTGTGAGAAAGATGCAGAAAAGTGCACTGAACCATATCCTGGCTTCGAGTCAGAAGTTCAACAACAACTAGCCAAAGCAGGTGCCATAGCAGGCACCCCCTGGTAGTTCCAGGAGGAGTGGCTTCCAACATCAGAGCCTACTCTTGTAGGTGTTAATGCTGTCACACGTAGGCAAGCAAAGGTAGCAGGGACAACCCTTGGTGACACTCCTCAGACTGTAATGATAGGCACACAGCTAGAAGATACTGACCTTATTGCCATGCAAAAACAAGACCCTGTGATAAGCGCTGTTTACCTATTCATTTCTAACCCAGTAGAACATCCGATAACTGAGCAAAATCTGGCAGAGTCAAGTGACCTGAACACTCGGTACCTTATCAGACATCATTTAAAGTTAGAGAAGCGTTTGCTAGTATACTCTCCTGATAAGAATACACCACCTTGATGGGTGGTCCCTACAGCCCACAGGGGGGTTATGCTCCTGCATGCCCATGATGAACCTTGTGGAGGCCACAGGGGGGTGAAGAATATCTTGAGTCTGGTATTGCAGGGAACCATGCAAACAATGCAGGTACATTTAGCTTACAGCCTGGGAAGTGCTATACTAATTC
This sequence comes from Myxocyprinus asiaticus, assembly GCF_019703515.2. Lineage (NCBI taxonomy): Eukaryota > Metazoa > Chordata > Actinopteri > Cypriniformes > Catostomidae > Myxocyprinus > Myxocyprinus asiaticus. The sequence continues at coordinate 39,668,951 of NC_059373.1, forward strand.
TTGTTAACCCAGAGGCTAAAGAAATTGGTTTCCTGTTGAACCTCCCGTTAATTGACACTAAAAACATATACAGGTTGAAATCAGTGTTAAAAGTAGGGTTTTGGTCTCAAGATATACACATAAAAATTGAGAAACCCTCAATCATAGCTTATCAAGATGAAAATCCTGACATGTATCTGACACCTAACCTACATATGTGTACAATTGTCAAAGGTATGCACTGGCTATGCCCCAGTAAACCTTTCGTAAGAGACCTCATTGAAGGCCTATGTGGCATTAAAAGGTTAATTACGGAAGACAAATGCAATGCTGTTGCTACACACAGGGAGGATGCGATTACCACCCAAATTGAGAGAGCAAGAAATAAGTGGCTAGTTAATACACCTGTCAGCGAAGCCATAATGACATACAGTATAACCGCCATGATACAGCTACTCCAATACACCTCCCTAATGAAACTATGCTAATTCAAATCCCAGTAGGAGCAGTTCTCCACATAAAACATTTAGTTCTACACCATCTTGATGCTGATGTGCATGATGTGGAGTTTGAAATAGTGGATGCCTTTAAAGGACACACTCTTGAAGTAGATAAGTCACTCAGGGATCAAATTCTGTTTGAAGGACCTAAATTAGCAAAGATCAGTCTCCAGCTAAGTAGCCTCCGAGCTACACCTGTGGAGCCAAAACCTAACAAGGTGCCATTCGCTTGGGGGTGGGATATCAGTGACAGCCTATTACTTATCTTCACACTATGTGGGTGGGCCACAATGGTCCCCCTGGTGTGGATACTGTACCAGCGAATCCACAAACTGCAGGCTAGCCTGTCAGAGCAGAAAAGGGTGAGACTTAGCGAAGCTCTTGAGCTCAAATCTAATATGTGTAGACAACTCCCTGAGCTTTCTCCTGCTATAACAAGCAACACTGACTAGACGGAAGTAGCAGGAGTAGTTTAGAAGTAGTTTATTCTCTAGACACCACTCACTGAATAGTCTTTATAGTTCTCTTTTTGACTATCCATAGTTTCCCTTTCTTTACATGTAGGTTCATGTGTAACCTGTTTAGTAGTACTGATACAGGATATCATTAGTATACTCACTAAATTTAGTATATGAGCTATTGAATTATAGTTACTCAAACTGCCAATGGTCGAAGGATGAGGTGAGGTTTGTGTTTGGTTCCTGCTGTTCCCCTTTTAATACATCGCTCAGATCAACGGCATTAGGTCCTCGATCAGTCTGAGCAGGGGGAGATGTGGTGAAAATCAGTTAAGATGGCATTCCAGGGACCAGTTTATGGCAGGGCCCCTCTTTAACTGTTGGTGTGGAAGAAGTTGTACCTCACTGTGATTGGATCCTTGGTGAATGAACATAAACAAATGTTCAGCAACATCAGATAAGATGCTAAGACAACAACCAGACACCTCTTACAGGGCAGAAAGGGGGACCTTCTGCCCAACCAATCTCATTTCTTAGGTTTAGGCAAGAACTGCCATAAATTCCTTCAGGACCTTCCGGATGCAGCAGCATTGAAGAGACACAGAGATCTATTCCATAGGTTTGGAGGCCTAAAATTAATATAAACTGCAACACATCCACTCCATCTTCATGCAAAGCACAGTTTATGTTAATGTTTATTGACTGTTAACACAACAGTTCACGGGACAGACCTATTAACAGATAAACGAATACATGGACGATAACACTGTACTTTATGCTATGCAAATGAGTTCCATACTAGGGCGGGCAACACCGTGGCTACTTCAGACACCAGTGGCCAGTCACACTCCAGGATCGGGTAGGCGCCAGATTTCAGTCTCCTCCTCATCAGAAAGGGATAAATATGCATTGAGGGACCTTATCTGACCCTTACGGCCCTTCCAGCAGCGCAGCCCATTCCACAAAGGACCTCTGCATCGGCAGACATTGCCTGTCCCACACGGCTCCTCAGTGACGCAGCCAGCCTGTAAAGGACCCTGTGAAGATTCAACTGACCCAGCTTCTCAGTCCACTCTTTAAGGACCCTCTTGGCACAACCAAAGTTCAGCCTCCTCCAGCCCAGCATGGCAACGACTACTGGATCGCAGCTCTGCGCCCTTCCCACTGCATGCTATCCGCATCGCCAGTGGAAGACGTCTCTATTGCCGGACTGATCACCCGACTGTGTGGAACGTAAATATAAACTTACCAAACCTCTTTCTAGAGACCTTGGCATTAGTTTATACCTGCAGCATATGTTTTTCTAACTTGCTTAGATAACAGATACCTGGGGTCATCTTGTTACAAATAATAGGTATATTATTTGTTTAATGATAAATAAGCATTATTTATCACCATTTTGCCAGAGCCATTAGGTGGTTTCCCATAAGGAGCATTCCCATACAATTCTCTCCCATTGCTACATTCAGTTCAACAGCATTGCATTTATCCACTCTGTGTTCAAATCATTTATTTGTTTTATTGTTTAATTCAGTACTTTCCTTTTTGGTTATTAGTTTATTATCCTTTAGCAGTACATATTCATTATTAGCATTATTAATCGTTGTGGTATTTACTCTTGCATATCTATTGTTAATAAATTTCATTAATGTTATTACAACTGTGTTTTCATTGTGTTGATGATCAAAGACTCTACTAGTTGTCCAGACTCTCACAAATCCTTCAGATAAATCAGCTGACCAACTCCCTCTAGTTTACATTAATTCTAAATTATCGAACAGCTCTTTTGGGAGTGTTCTTAAATTGTTAAGATAGTATTCTTAACTGGTGCCCCCATATTGGAGGGGGTCATCTGATACACTCATAACCACACCTTAAGTGACATGTGATCAAAAATCACTATTGAGTAGAAATCACTACAGTTTATAATCTTTCCATTAAGTTCCTTTCATTATTTTCAATGGCTTTTTCTGTGTATTGTGTGTACAGTTTTGTCATTTCAGAATCTTTGTGGAATGATGCTGCTAACGAGTGTAGAGTGTTAGATGGATAGGTTTAGGCAAATAATAGGATAAGCTTGAGCAAACCTGGTGGAGTGATCCATGGCTACTATTACACCACTGCTTGGTTCTAGGTGCAGGCAGTCTACACAAACAAGTGCAAGAGTTGAGTTTGATGCTAGGCTCCCCATCTTCCCATTCTTATACTAAATAGAGGATAGCCACAAGGCCCATTTCAGGTGCATCAGTGTGAAGCATGAATGGCAGATTGAAAACTGATGGGTTTCCCAGCATGCATATTTCGAGTGTTCTCTGGGGCTCCTCCAGGATTCCTGGAGGACATCTGAGGACCCTTCGTCTTCCTTCTACTGGAATGAGTTGGTAATAACCCAGGCTGTACCTTGAATAGTTCATAGATTGGTTCAGCTACACAAGAGAAATCCTGGATGAAAGCATGAAAGCATGATAGTAACTCAAGAAGCCCAGGAGACTCCTTACATCACCAACTGTCTGTGGAGTCCTTCTTTTGAGTAACAGCACCACTTCAAGGTCTTTCAGATCTATCTGCACCTCTTCAGCAGACACAAGGCAACACATATACCAGCACAAAGCGACACAAGGGTTTGAACTTTCTTACTGGGAACAGCAATGGTCACAGAGAGCAGAGAGATCAGATTTGGCAGAAGGTGCTCTGGCTGCCCTTGGAACAGTTCTTCCACTATATTAAACCACAGCAGCTGCCTTTCAATTGGCAGACTTGGCTTACAAGGAAAGGAACATGGATATATATGTTAGGATAATCATTTCCTAGTAAGTTAACTGTTGTAATGGCCCATCTGTCAAATGGAATGCTTATGAATGCATACACTGCATATGCTATCTGCATAATCTATCTGCATTTCCAATATGTTAAGCTAGTGGCCTTATGTCTGCATTTGAAAAGTACTTGTCTTTCCAAGCTTGATCAATTATGCTGATTTGAGTTCCTGTGTCAAGCAGGGTGCTTACATCAAGGCCATTTAAGTTCTATTGAGTCAAAGCTTTTCTTTCTATGAGTTTGACAATAAACTCATTTTTGACCCTATGTGGAGTTAGAGTGGGAATCTCTGTATGTTTGTTTTCTTTTGTCACCAGATGCTCGAACATGTGAGCATGTTCTTGTGGGCTTACTTTTCTCACTGTCACACTTAGTGTTCTGTGCACACTCAATCTGTGGCTGGGAAAGTAGTGGTTTGGTCACTGGTTGTCCCTCTGCAGTCCACTTCCCATTTCCCTGATGCTTTTGTTTTTGGATGGATCCAAAGCCCAGATGCCTTTCTCCAAAGCAGAGGAAAAAATGCTTACAATTCTGTAGCCCCTTTTCAACACATTTGGACAGCCATGGGGTTTTACTCCCCTCCGTGAAGCTGACTTACTAATAGAGCACTTACAGCTGTGTTCGGTTTGCGATGACTGTGTTGATGATGGTGCTGAGGCTCTCAAGCAGTCTTACATACTGGTGAGTACTTCAATTCTAGCAGTGAGCAAAGCATTTTTGCTTTTCTGTTTGGGAGTTTTGTTCACAGCATTTATTCCTGTTACAGGTTCCCCATTCAGCTGAGCGCAACATGCCAGGCTTGCTAAGAATGACTGGACCCATCACTCCTTTTGTGATTTTTCATTTTGTGATATTGCCTCATCAGTGAAATTGTTGTTGGTAAGCAAAGGTTTTAATTCAAAGCTAATTTCTTTATGTTTGTGTCCTAGACCCTGATATATGGTGTGCAGGAACACATCTTAAATGGTGACTGGACGATATTTTACATCACCGTATGTCTGCTTGGCAGCAAAGAGGATTTTCTGCTTGAGTCCAATGATGTTCTTTAAACCATCTACATGTAAATTCTAGATTATATTCTAGAATTTAGATTATTTACCTTTAAATAGGTAATAACTTACAATTAATATGCATATAATACACTGTAACACAAAATACATCTGTATTAAACATTTCAGACTGTTCTATTAACTATACCACATGACCGGAGGATTGATATAGGGTTAGAAACATCATCTAATGGCAACTGGAGCTTTATAAGTACACTGAAACATTTGGGAGTGCACATGAATCACCAATACCAAGAAAATTAATCATATTTCCACCTTTGTCACAAATAAAATGGTCTGCACACTTAATACAGTGAGATATGTAAAGTATCCATCAGCTTTACAGTGTTTTATAAATTATTTTTCACATTCATACTTGTAAAAACAGGAGAGAAAGGGGAGATTGCCTTACCCACCGTAGGCAAAATTTCCAATGAATTTATAAGTTAAATGACCATTACCCTGATGGGGTGGTCCCTCTTGATCGATCTGACCAGCTTAGAAACTGGACAAATCTCATCTCATATTGATTCGATATTGCAAACTTCATTTCGTCTTTAAATACAGGACGATCCCATATTTTACGGGACAGGTGTCAACCCTAACGTGGAGCCTTAACATTCGCAATTCTTTGAGTGGCAGTTATTTCTTCTTCCATTAGTTTTGTACCTTTCTTGGAGAAAGAGGGAATTACCAACTTGACTTTCCTCTCAAACATCCCTTTTGGTGAACCTTATGTCTGACAATTACTAAATCTCCAGGCATGATAATTAATTTATCATTGCAGCGCCCACTGCATGCTGCAGAGAATAACATGTGGGGCCACAGAAAGAAGATATTTTACTGTATTGTGTAAGTGGTAACGGCTGAATGACTCTCCTCTTTAATTCAAGTTCCTGGGATTTAATTTAATTTGTTGGACATTGGGGCGTTTAATAGTCAAAAAACGGTATCTACACATTAACAGAAACCCTGATTTGAGTAGTGTTTTTACTAGTCAAACATTTAAAGCTGAATGAGTACTCGATTAACCATTTACTCGGCAAGTTCCTACTTGACACAGCGCCCTAAAAACAAAGTGTTTATGAAGAGATGCTGAAGAGTAATGCAACCAAAGTGAGACGTACCAAAGCGCTCGTCTGACTAATGAGTACATAGACCAACAATTTAAAATAGTGCAGGGCGAAGTAGGCCTTTTTGTATTGTCTAAATTCTAAATGCTTTACTGCCACAATAATGTATGTGATGTAACATATTTGCATTATCTGAGTTATAATATTTTATTTTACATTTATAACTATTTTAATTATTATATGCTAAATAATTTTTATTTGGGTCCTTTTTCAGTAAATATTGATATGTGAATAATTTGATTAATTAATCAGCACATTGTGTAATTAATTGTATTAAAAAAATTAATTGATTGACAGCCCTAGTCCAAATATTTTCTGTACATTTTGTATTTTGGAGGAATTAAACTAAAAGTACAACATGTACTAACATCTTGCTGTGATATTCTGGAGTTATCCCTGTCTCTGTGATGTTTGTGTGGTGTCTCTCTTTTATGCTGTGATGTACTTTCGTGACAGTTATTGTGTTTAGAGGTAATTTCAGTTTGTCCATTGACAGAGTCATCTCTATATTCATGCATTGCCTTTGTTAACAGGCCTGTTTGGCCTTCACTATGTGTGGGTGTCTGTGAAATCAATGCAGGTAGAATGTGACTCATGAAAAAATCCTTCAATTAGTTTTCTCCTTTTCTTGTAGAAAAAAATCAACTGCTTTCTTTAAAAAGAGCTTTTGATTTGAAAGAGAACATTTCTGTGCCAAAAAGAAAGTCCAGGGGCCTCATCATCATATATAAAATTTGGCATAGATTTAATTCTAAAAGTGTGCGTACACACAAAATTCAGATTTTGCATACGCACAAAAGCTTTCAGATGTATAAAAACATACGTACACCAGAAACTGCGCAAAATCCCTTTATAAATAGCTTAGCGGAATATTGTGCGTACATGCACATGCTTTATTCCCCACCCCGTCTCCTCCCTTATATAACCATATATGGAGCATACACCTGTTTTTACTATGCATAACCTCATCTACATATAGTTACCATTTGCATATTGCCATCCAGACACATGATACTGGCTCGTTTATTAAGAGAAAGAATACACACTGATGGGTACATGTTGCATGTAAAGACACTGGTGTTAAAAATATATTTTTTTTTAATCTTTGTCTTGTTTTATTGTAAAAATACGTTAAAACGTCCTTTAAGCAAAATAGATTTACCTGTGAAGCATGTTTGTAGAGAATATATCTTATATATTATTATTATTATTTAAGTGTCTTATTCTCACACCATTGGGAAATTATTTTTTTATTGTATTAAGCATAAAACCTTAGGGTACTTATGCAACTTTGCTTGTCATGTCATTTAAAAAAATAAATCTTTTTTTGGATATTTTTATAGATCCTTAAAAGTTAGATTTTTGTTTTTTTTCTGGAAGCAAAATAAAGATAGTCATTTAGAAAAATATTTTTGCAGTGTAACACAATCGGACATCATCAGATCACAGCCTTTTTTAAATAAATAAAATGTGCAATGTGTAATCTTATCATAAAGTTTTTCACCACAGATGGGGTTGTCATTTTGTTTCGCATTGGGATTACTAGTAAATGCTGCCCCAGTTAGTGGGAAAGGCAGGACATGCTATGCCAATGTTGTCCAGTGCTGCACCTGTGTACGGCTGTACAGCGCCAGTCAAGCTGACCACCAGTCTTTGCAATGGTCAGTTTGACTTCTGAATACATCTGTTTTACTAGGCCATTCTACCTGAGTCAGAGTCAAGTGCGCATCAAAGATCATCTTATCTGAATGTTGTATTTTACCTCAAAAAGTGATTTCTGTAATAAAACCCCAATTCCAAAAAAAGTTGGGACAGAATGCAAAATGACAATAAAAACAAAAAGGAGTGATTTGTAAATTATATTCACCCTTTGTTACATTGAAAGCACTACAACTAAACATTATATGATTTACCTTGTGAATTCCATTTTTTTTTTTTTTTTTTAATGTACAGTAATTTCAAATCAGATGATTACAACACACTCCAAAAACATTGAGACGGGGCAATTTAAGACTAATAACAATTTGACGAGTTGAAATAGCAAGGCGATGTGAAACAGGAGATGTTAAACAGGTGAGGCAATTGTGTCATATTATATAAGAAACCTCCAAAAACAGCCTAGTCCTTCAAGAGCAAAGATCATTCAAGACTTATCAATTTGCCAACAGATACTTCAGCAAATAATCCAGCACTTTGAAAACAATGTTCCCCAAAGACAAGTTGGAAGGATTTTGGACATTTCACCCTCTACATTGTACAATATAGTTAAAAGATTCAAGGAATCTGGTCAAATCTCGGTACGTAAAGGGCAAGACGAAAACCATTTCTGAATGCACGTGATCTCTGATACCTCAGACGTCACTGTCTTGAAAAATGGCATTCATCTGTAATGGATATCATGAACATGGGCTTGGGATAACTTTAGTAAACCTTTGTTAGTCAACATCACTCACCACTGCATCCACAGATGCAAGTTAAAACTTTACTATTCAAAGCAGAAGCCATACATCAAGAAGTGCTGCTGACTTCTCTGGGCTCGATCTCATCTTAGGTGGAAAGTAGAACAGTGGAACCATGTTTTCGTCCACATTTAAAAAAGTTTTGAAAAACAAAGCCGTCGTGTTCTCTGGGTCAAAGATGAAAAGGGCCATCCAAGATGTTATTAGCGTCAGGTCCAAAAGCCAGTGTCTGCATGGACCAGGGGTGTATCAGTGACCATGGTATGGGTAACTCGCACATCTGTCCAGATTTCAAGTGCATGGCTGTGTAAGCAGAGGATGTGGGTGCTAGATTGTCCTGCCTACAGTCCTGACCTCTCTCCAGTTGAGAATGTGTGGTGCATTATGAAGCACACCATACGGCAACGAAGACCCGTACAATTGTGCAGCTGAAGACCTGCATAATGGATGAATAGGGGAAAATTCCACTTTCTAGTGCCCAAATGCTTAATAAGTGTTATTAAGTGATGTTTCACAGTGGTAAACACTCGACTGTGCCAACTTTTTTGGAGTGTGTTGCAATCATCTGATTTGAAATTACTGTATATTTAAAAAAAAAAAAAAAAAAAAAACATCATATAATGTGTAGCTGTAGTGCTTTCAATACAGCAAAGGGTGAATACAATTTACAAATCCCTCATTTTGTTTTTATTAGCATTTTTCATACTCTCCTAACTTTTTTGGAATTGGGGTTGTAGAACACAATTTCAAGTGGATGGCCTTTGGGAATCATAAAAATATCACGAGCCAAGGAATTATTGCTGTCATTAAAAGTCTTATAAAAGCAGCACATCCATTAGCAATCTTTCCTTTTTACCGCTTATATTTTAATACATTTTCAATTTACGTAAAATTAATATAGCCTAATATCGGCTGCATAACATTACTTATTCAAGTGCTTAACTCCTTACTTTTTTATTTTAACCAGTTTCCACGTGAAATGTCTACAGTGTGGCACCAATAGCGAGTTGTAAACTGAGTTGAAATAGTTGTAAATTATTTAATACAGTGAAGAGGAATGCATATTTTAATAACTCTACCCCAAAACCCAAATTCCAACCCTAAACCTAACCGTTAGTGGATTAAAAATATAATCTTCTTGAAAAAACAAACATTTAACCTCAGAATCGCGCTCGTCATTGATTATGCGCAATGTTTTTAAAGTATAGCCAAAAGAATTAAACATTATAAAATTCGAAACATATGTTTGGGAGGAGTTTGTTCATATAGGCTTGCCAATCATATTTCAAGAATATATTAAGCAGCTGCTTCCCTCGCATCAGCGATGAATCTTCTGCTATTTCTTCCACTGACAATTCTTCCCCCGCCCACTTACTTGCTGCACGCTTTCATGGCTCTCTACTCAACACTCAAGCTGTTCCTTATCTCAAGTAACATTGCTGTTGAAGCAGCTCACAGTTAAAATTATTTCAGTTTTAGCGACCACTGATTTTGACATCTCAGTCTTTCTTATCCCAGAGCAGCCCATAGTTCAGGCTTCCTCTGCACCTGCCAGCTCCTCTGGGCTTTCTACCTGTGCTACAGTTACTTTTCTTTGTTCAGCTTCTCTCCTCATATCTTTTCCCAGAGCAGTCTTAAGCTCAATGAGGCTGCCTCTTCAACGGTTTCTGCTCCAGCTTGACTCCACTCAATCCATATAACTTAACTCTCCCATCGCAGCTCTGAACAAACCCTTGAAGGACATGCCTTTCGAATCCATCTCAATTCTGCTTGCACAGACAATTCTTCCTGTACTTGTATATAGCTAAATAAAATTGGCTTTATCATGTATTGTACAGCCAGAGGAAAACGCACTCCCTCAGCTGAATTATTATTGGCAGGTATTTCAAATTAGTGGAGCTGAGAGACAAATTGCTGAATTTGTAAGTGATGTCTAATCAGGCCGTCGTAACTGTTCTCTTAATTTACATACTAATCTACCTCCAGGCGGCTCGGCATTGAGCTTGCATGTCATTTACAGAAATGTTTTTACTCCTCGTGACTGCGTACAAGACATTAATCAAAAGAAGTTTGCAGCCGTTATTCCTACTCCATTGCATAAATGTTTTCCTTTCACAATTAAAATTAATGCAATTCAAGTAATAACTTTGCAATTTTTATCTCCTTTGCATTGCCTTATTCCAACCCATTCTTACTCCCAAGGCATCAAAAACTGATGCTTATGCAAGAGCCCAGCGCATCAATCTACAGACACAAAAAGTGCCCTCTGGCATCAGTTTCCAGCACAACCGGCAAGTGAGTTCTTTTCAATGAGAAACCTTTGATGTCAACTGACTGACGCGAAGGGCATCAGAATTTTAGCATTGTTTAATTATACGTTGGGGTACAATTTTCTTACCGTGATATATGTTGGGGGAATGATTTTCATTTTATTTTAAATCAGCAAAATTTATTCACAGTGGTTAATATTTAACCTGTCTTTAAACATCCTGCACTGCTGAAGTGGCCTGTTTCATTCCATGTGTATTCCGAGTCTTACATTCATATTATGTGAAAAACAAACCCAAATGTAAGTTTTTAGTCACCGATCACCATAACATATCCTGCACAAGTTTCGTTCTAATACATTCAAAAATTGCTGCCTCAAGCGTTGGTTTGACATCAAATTGAGATTTTACCATTGGCTCTCTCGTGTCTTGTGACCGGTTGTGACGATCTCTTTTCGGTTGTGTTCATTTTGTGCCGGTAGAATCAGGATGACAGTTCGGACATGACAAGAGAGGAAGTATAGGGCATTGGTGGTGAAAACGTCGGCTCGGAGATCAGTTCGGGAAGGGGAGAGATGACTCGATCACAAATAAAGAAGAGTGTGGCTGAACCAGAGATTAAGGGCGGTGTAGAGAAGTCGGAGGAAGGAGAAGGAGATGAGATGGAGGTAGGATGGGCACAGGTAGGAGAAGGAAGAGGTAAATCTACAAATAATGGGACAAAGTAGAGGAAAAAGAATAGTAGGGAAGGGTTAGCAAGAAGCACAGGGGAGAGTGGAGGAGAGGGTGTGGTAGAGGGGAGAAGGGGTGAGTTTAAAATTATGGTCAGGTTTAAAGATAATAGTGGTATGATAGGGATTAGTCCTATTGCTTTGACAAAAGAGTTGAGAAGGTTAATAAGGGAAATTATGAGTGTTAGAATGATGCAAGATGGAGCAATGTTGGTGACATGCAGCAATGATGAACAGAGGAATAAAGTGATGAGATTAAAAATGGTGTGTAAGCAAGAGGTAATGAGTTGTTGGCCAGTAGGAGGAAAGCTATGGGTTAGTGGTGTAATTACTGGAGTACCCTTGGAGGTATCAATGGAAGAGATAAAGAGGAATATTGAGGAAGGGAAAGTTGGTGATGCCAGACGTTTGCAGGTGAATAGAGAGGGAAGTAGAGTGGATAGTTTTTCTGTAATGCTAAAGTTTGAAGATGGGATATTACCAGATCGGGTAAAAGTAGGTTATATTAGTTATCCAGTAAGAGCATACATGAAAGCACCAGTAAGATGTTACAATTGCCAGAGATATGGACACATCGCTAAAGTCTGTAAAGCAAAAAAGAGATGTGTTTGTTGTGGAGGTGAGCATGATTATGGTAGGTGTGAAGCAGGTGCTGAGGTTAGGTGCTGCAATTGTGGTGGAGCACATAATGTCACATATGGGGGCTATGAAGTTAGGAAGAAAGAAGTGGAGGTACAGAAAGAGAGGGTAGACAAAAGTAGATTGTCATATGTTGAGGCAGTGAAAGTAGTAGAATTAAGGAGCAAGGAGAAGTCAGAAGATGGTAATGATAGAGGGCAGAACATAAGGGCAACAAGAGCGCCAATAAGAGTGGGAGAAGAATGTAAGATCAGGGAAAATGAGTTAAGTGTAAGTAAGAAAAACGTTGTGCTGTTTGTGGTGGAAGTTATTAATTGCACAGCTCAGACTGAAAAAAGAACAGACAGGATACAAATTATTATGAGGGCAGCTGAGAGATTTTTAGACGTGAAAGGAATGGCATGGGAGATAGTTAAGGATGGCCTAACAGAATTACAGCCAAGTCAGGAAATATGGTCTGGTCATTAATTATGATGATACTAATATTACAGTGGAATGCCAGGAGTCTTTTTGCAAATGGATTGGAGTTCAAAGGGTATGTAAATTGAATGAAGGCTAAACCACATGTGATATGTATACAAGAATCATGGCTTAAACTTAGATTTGATTTTGTTTTGAAGGGATATTCAGCAGTAAGAAGGGATAGAGTAGAGGGTAATGGAGGGGGATGTGTTACTTTCATAAGATCAGGAATTCCGTATAGATTGGTGGGAATAGGGAAAGCAATGGAATATGTTGTAGTTGAGATATAGGACCAAGGTAAGAAATATGTTATAATACATTTTTATAATCCATGTAAGAGACTGGAGTTAAGTGAATTAGAAGCTATAAGGTCAAGGAGATGAGAAAATAATTTGGTGTGGGGACTTTAATGCGCATAGCACTCTTTGGTGTGGGGCAACAGTAGATAGATATGGTCAGATAATTGAAGAATTGATAGACGAAAAGAAGTTAGTATGTCTCAATGATGGAGGGTGCATGAGGGTGGATATGGCATCAGGATTAGGATTAGCCTTAGATTTAACATTGGTGTCGAGATTGTTAGGAGGAGTATCTGTGTGGGAAATATTAAGTAAATGCACAGTGGGAAGTGATCATTATCCTATATAAATATATATTATGAGTAGTGGAGAGGAAAGGGGGAAAAATTGGGGAGGTACAGGGAAGTGGGTTTATGAAAAGGCCAATTGGGCAGAGTTTATGAGAGAAAGTGAAGAAGGATTGAGTCGGATTGAGAATATAAATAGGGGTAATATTGAGGAAACAAATAGTGAGATTATTTCTGTTATAAAGGAAGCAGCAGGAAAATATATAAGTAGGAAGATGAAAATAGTCCCATGGTGGAATAAAAATTGTGATGAGAACAGTAAGAAGAACACATCATTTTCAACATTTGATTGAATATAAAAGGCTCAAGCAGAAGTTAGAAGGGTTATAATAAGTGCTAAATGATATTTTTGGAGATCTTTTTGTAGTGAAATAGGGAAAAACATTCCAGTAGAAGAGGTATGGAGTATGATTAAAAAGATGAAAGGTATACGAAAGGAGTTTGAATATCCAGTCTTAAAGATGAGAGAAGAATTAGAAAAGGCAGCAATGTTTCGAGGGGCATTTGTAAAGGTAAACTGCTCTGAAAATGTGTCAGAAGAGAGTAGGAGATTAAGGGAAGAAACTCTTAAAACATATCCGCAGTTAAAAGATAGAAGGGAGGTTATGGACAATTTGATGTATGTTCCTTTTGAGTTAATGAATTAAAGCGAGCATTAAGTAGAATGAATGAATCAGCAACTGGAGAAGATGGAGTAAGCTATAGTATGATGAAACATTTAAGTGAAAATGCATTGGGTGTGGTCTTAGATTTTTTAAATAGAATTTGGATAGAGGGGATTTTGCCTAAGAACTGGAAAGAAGCAATGGTACTTCCTATAAGGAAACCAGGGAAAGATCCAAGTGTTCCATTAAACTATAGGCTAATATCTCTTACATCTTATCTACAGTGCATCCGGAAAGTATTCACAGCGCTTCACTTTTTCCACATTTTGTTATGTTACAGCCTTATTCCAAAATGGATTAAAATTCATTATTTTCCTCAAAATTCTACAAACAATACCCCATAATGACAACGTGAAAGAAGTTTGTTTGAAATCTTTGCAAATTTATTACAAATAAAAAACAAAAAAATCACATGTACATAAGTATTCACAGCCTTTGCCATGACACTCAAAATTGAGCTCAGGTGCATCCTGTTTCCACTGATCATCCTTGAGATGTTTCTACAACTTGATTGGAGTCCACCTGTGGTAAATTCAGTTGATTGGACATGATTTGGAAAGGCGCACACCTGTCTATATAAGGTCCCACAGTTAACAGTGCATGTCAGAGCACAAACCAAGCCATGAAGTCCAAGGAATTGTCTGTAGACCTCTGAGACAGGATTGTATCGAGGCACAGATCTGGGGAAGGGTACAGAAAAATTTCTGCAGCATTGAAGGTCCCAATGAGCACAGTGGCCTCCATCATCCGTAAATGGAAGAAGTTTGGAACCACCAGGACTCTTCCTAGAGCTGGCCACCCGGCCAAACTGAGCGATCAGGGGAGAAGGCCCTTAGTCAGGGAGGTGACCAAGAACCCGATGGTCACTCTGACAGAGCTCCAGCATTTCTCTGTGGAGAGAGGAGAACCTTCCAGAAGAACAACCATCTCTGCAGCACTCCACCAATCAGGCCTGTATAGTAGAGTGGCCAGATGGAAGCCACTCCTTAGTAAAAGGCACATGACAGCCCACCTGGAGTTTGCCAAAAGGCACCTGAAGGACTCTCAGACCATGAGAAACAAAGATTGAACTCTTTGGCCTGAATGGCAAGCGTCATGTCTGGAGGAAAGCAGGCACCGCTCATCACCTGGCCAATACCATCCCTACAGTGAAGCATGGTGGTGGCAGCATCATGCTGTGGGGATGTTTTTCAGCAAGAGGAACTGGGAAACTAGTCAGGATCGAGGGAAAGATGAATGCAGCAATGTACAGAGACATCCTTGATGAAAACCTGCTCCAGAGCGCTCTGGACCTCAGACTGGGGCAAAGGTTCATCTTCCAACAGGACAACAACCCTAAGCACACAGCCAAGATAACAAAGGAGTGACTCCGGGACAACTCTGTGAATGTCCTTGAGTGGCCCAGCCAGAGCCCAGACTTGAACCCGATTTAACATCTCTGGAGAGATCTGAAAATGGCTGTGCACCGACGCTCCCCATCCAACCAGCTTGAGAGGTCCTGCAAAGAAGAATGGGAGAAACTGCCCAAAAATAGGTGTGCCAAGCTTGTAGCATCATACTCAAAAAGACTTGAGGCTGTAATTGGTGCCAAAGGTGCTTCAACAAAGTATTGAGCAAAGGCTGTGAATACTTATGTACATGTGATTTTTCTTCGTTTTTTATTTTTAATAAATTTGCAAAGATTTCAAACAAACTTCTTTCACGTTGTCATTATGGGGTATTGTTTGTAGAATTGAGGAAAATGATGAATTTAATCCATTTTGGAATAAGGCTGTAACATAACAAAATGTGGAAAAAGTGAAGCGCTGTGAATACTTTCCGGATGCACTGTATGTAAGGTAATGGAAAAAATGATAACTGACAGATTAATGTATTATTTGGAAAAAGGGAAGAATTTTACACCAAATCAGAGTGGATTTAGTGGGGTAGAGGAACGATGGATCTGGTATTATGTCTAGAGTTGGACATAAGGAAAGCATTGATGAATAAAGAAACAGTAGTGGCAGTATTTTTTGATATAGAGAAAGCTTATGATTTGTTATGGAAAGAAGGATTGCTGGTGGAATTGGGACAGTTGGGAATAGGAGGGTGAATGTTTAATTGGGTTAAAAATTTCCTGGTAGAAAGAAAGATTAAGGTGAGAGTGGGAGAATGTATGTCATCTAATGGAGTATTAGAAAATGGAACCCCACAGGGAAGTGTTAATAAGTCCGTTGCTTTTTATAATCATGATCAATGTTGTATTCTCGGGGGTGGATAAAAGTATTTGCAGATCATTGTTTGTGAATGATGGACCTCTATGATACAGAGGTGCCAATATAAGGTTTGTTGTCCAGAAAATGCAAAGGGCATTAAATTAAGTGGAGAAATGGTCATTTAAGTTCTCAGTGGAAAATGACCCAGTCAGTTTTCTTCACTGATAAAAGAATAGATAACGATTTAAAATTACATTTGTACAATCAGACAT
Organism: Myxocyprinus asiaticus; assembly: GCF_019703515.2. NCBI lineage: Eukaryota > Metazoa > Chordata > Actinopteri > Cypriniformes > Catostomidae > Myxocyprinus > Myxocyprinus asiaticus. The sequence continues at coordinate 39,685,223 of NC_059373.1, forward strand.
TAGAAATGGTAAATAAGGTAAGGTTTCTTGGAGTATGGTTAGACAGCAGACTCACATGGAAGGGGCATATAGAGAAGATGGAAGGTAAATGTAAAATAGTTTTGAATATAATGAGATGTGTGTCAGGTCAAGACTGGGGGACAGACAGTTTGACATTAGAAACCATGTACATAACACTAATTAGATCAGTGATGGATTATGGAAGCATAGTTTATGGATCTGCAGCTAAAACTCACTAATCACACAGCTAAATTAGATAGAATTCAAGCACAAGCATTAAGGATTTGTTGTGGAGCATATCCATCATCTCCAGTTTCAGCGTTACAAGTAGAAGTAGGTGAAATGCCTCATCAAATAAGAAGACAACAGTTGATAGTGGTCTACTGGGAAAATCTTAAGGGACAGGACAAATCACATCCCACTTTAAAATTATTAGATCAGTGTTGGGAGTATGGAAGAAAAAAATTGTTTCGGATGGGTGGTAGGGGATCTAGTAAAGGAGATGGGTATAAAGGATTTTAGAATTACACCAAAAGTGATCCTGCCAGCTGTTCCGTTGTGGATTTTGCCTCAACCACTAGTTGATTTAACACTACTGGAATGTAGACAAAAAGAAAATCAGAGTGAACATGAGGTAATCTGAGTGAGGGAGTATTTGTGGAGAAAGTATGGATATATTACTCAAATATTTACGGATGCATCAAAGAATCCAAGTAGTGGACAAGTAGGTATAGCATTTGTTATACCAAAATTGCAAATTTCACGGAAGGTAAGGATATCAGATAAGTTATCAGGGTTCACGGGGGAAATGATGGCAATTGTGATGGCATTAAGATGGATTAATGATACAGACGTAAAAGATGTAACAGTATGTTCAGATTCCAGTGAGGCTCTCTGAAGTATCAATGCTCAATAGTCTGACACAAGACAAGATTTAGTAATTGAGATTCTCCAGGAATTATATTTGTTGTAACAAATAAGGGTGAGGGTACAGTTCTTATGGGTTCCAGCACATGTGGGTGTGAAAGGGAATGAGGTAGCAGATAAGCTGGCAAAACAAGCAGTACAGGATACAAAATTGGAAATGGATATATCATATTGTAGATCAGTAATCAAAGCAATAGTTAAAAAGGAAATGTATCAAAGATGGCAGCAGTATTGGGATACTGAAACTAAAGGAAGACATTTGTATTCAATACAGCCAAAAGTGGGGAAAGGAAGGCATTTTGGCAGAAATAAAAGAGAAGAAAATATTTTATCTTTAAATATTTTAATATTTTAAAATATGAAAATATTTTATTTTGTCAGACTGGGGCATACAGGGCTAAATAAGACAATGCAATTAATATCCAAGCATCCAGAAGGGCTTTGTGAATGGTGTGGAATCAATTAAACAGTAGAACATGTCATTATGCATTGTGGAAGATATACTGAGGAAAGAGTAATTCTAGTAGAGGAGATGAGAAATGCGGAACAAGATATTTCATTAAAAAATCATTTAAATCCGAAGATAGGAGGGAATATAATAACAGTATTGTTCAAGTTTCTGGAGTGTACAGGCCTAATTGGTAGGATATAGGTAATTAGGATATGAGAGTATTAAAACCCTAGTAAAAATATAGGAGTGCGTGGGTATGAATGTACAGGTGCATCTCAATAAATTAGAATGTCGTGGAAAAGTTCATTTATTTCAGTAATTCAACTCAAATTGTGAAACTCGTGTATTAAATAAATTCAATGCACACAGACTGAAGTAGTTTAAGTCTTTGGTTCTTTTAATTGTGATGATTTTGGCTCACATTTAACAAAAACCCACCAATTCACTATCTCAAAAAATTACAATATGGTGACATGCCAATCAGCTAATCAACTCAAAACACCTGCAAAGGTTTCCTGAGCCTTCAAAATGGTCTCTCAGTTTGGTTCACTAGGCTACACAATCATGGGGAAGACTGCTGATCTGACAGTTGTCCAGAAGACAATCATTGACACCCTTCACAAGGAGGGTAAGCCACAAACATTCATTGCCAAAGAAGCTGGCTGTTCACAGAGTGCTGTATCCAAGCATGTTAACAGAAAGTTGAGTGGAAGGAAAAAGTGTGGAAGAAAAAGATGCACAACCAACTGAGAGAACCGCAGCCTTATGATTGTCAAGCAAAATCGATTCAAGAATTTGGGAGAACCTCACAAGGAATGGACTGAGGCTGGGGTCAAGGCATCAAGAGCCACCACATACAGACATGTCAAGGAATTTGGCTACAGTTGTCGTATTCCTCTTGTTAAGCCACTCCTGAACCACAGACAATGTCAGAGGTGTCTTACCTGGGCTAAGGAGAAGAAGAACTGGACTGTTGCCCAGTGGTCCAAAGTCCTCTTTTCAGATGAGAGCAAGTTTTGTATTTCATTTGGAAACCAAGGTCCTAGAGTCTGGAGGAAGGGTGGAGAAGCTCATAGCCCAAGTTGCTTGAAGTCCAGTGTTAAGTTTCCACAGTCTGTGATGATTTGGGGTGCAATGTCATCTGCTGGTGTTGGTCCATTGTGTTTTTTGAAAACCAAAGTCACTGCACCCGTTTACCAAGAAATTTTGGAGCACTTCATGCTTCCTTCTGCTGACCAGCTTTTTAAAGATGCTGATTTCATTTTCCAGCAGGATTTGGCACCTGCCCACACTGCCAAAAGCACCAAAAGTTGGTTAAATGACCATGGTGTTGGTGTGCTTGACTGGCCAGCAAACTCACCAGACCTGAACCCCATAGAGAATCTATGGGGTATTGTCAAGAGGAAAATGAGAAACAAAGACCAAAAAATGCAGATGAGCTGAAGGCCACTGTCAAAGAAACCTGGGCTTCCATACCACCTCAGCAGTGCCACAAACTGATCACCTCCATGCCACGCCAAATTGAGGCAGTAATTAAAGCAAAAGGAGCCCCTACCAAGTATTGAGTACATATACAGTAAATTAACATACTTTCCAGAAGGCCAACAATTCACTAAAAATGTTTTTTTTATTGGTCTTATGATGTATTCTAATTTTTTGAGATAGTGAATTGGTGGGTTTTTGTTAAATGTGAGCCGAAATCATCACAATTAAAAGAACCAAAGACTTAAACTACTTCAGTCTGTGTGCACTGAATTTATTTAATACACGAGTTTCACAATTTGAGTTGAATTACTGAAATAAATGAACTTTTCCACGACATTCTAATTTATTGAGATGCACCTGTATGTGTATTCAACTTGCTCTCATCTGAAAAGAGGACTTTGGACCACTGGGCAACAGTCCAGTTCTTCTTCTCCTTAGCCCAGGTAAGATGCCTCTGATGTTGTCTGTGGTTCAGGAGTGGCTTAACAAGAGGAATACGACAACTGTAGCCAAATTCCTTGACATGTCTGTGTGTGGTGGCTCTTGATGCCTTGACCCCAGCCTCAGTCCATTCCTTGTGAAGTTCACCCAAATTCTTGAATCGATTTTGCTTGACAATCCTCATAAGGCTGCGGTTCTCTCGGTTGGTTGTGCATCTTTTTCTTCCACACTTTTTCCTTCCACTCAACTTTCTGTTAACATGCTTGGATACAGCACTCTGTGAACAGCCAGCTTCTTTGGCAATGAATGTTTGTGGCTTACCCTCCTTGTGAAGGGTGTCAGTGACTGTCTTCTGGACAACTGTCAGATCAGCAGTCTTCCCCATGATTGTGTAGCCTAGTGAACCAAACTGAGAGACCATTTTGAAGGCTCAGGAAACCTTTGCAGGTGTTTTGAGTTGATTAGCTGATTGGCATGTCACCATATTGTAATTTTTTGAGATTTGAATTGGTGGGTTTTTGTTAAATGTGAGCCAAAATCATCACAATTAAAAGAACCAAAGACTTAAACTACTTCAGTCTGTGTGCATTGAATTTATTTAATTCACGAGTTTCACAATTTGAGTTGAATTACTGAAATAAATGAACTTTTCCACGACATTCTAATTTATTGAGATGCACCTGTAGACACTTGAGTCATGCAGATTGGTGTTCAGGTGAAATAGCCATTATGGAATAAATATAAATGTCCAAACGTACACATACTGTAAATAAATGTGTTTAACACTCTCAAGTACTGTATGTTTACATAAATATGTTATTAAAATAATATATATGTAATGTGGGTACTCAGAGAGAAGGGCGTTAGGATCCAAATGCAGTAGATTTTATTAAACAGAGCCAAGAAACAACAATATAACAAACTAAACAAGAATGAACATTCAATCACTAACAATACAGCCATAAAGGAGACCAGGGCAGACCAGGCAAGTTAACAAGAGACCACTGGGTTCCGGTGGGTGGCCGAGAGACCCCAGCAGGCCAGGCAAGGCAACAGGGGACTCTGGCCAGATCGAGGAAACAGTGGGCTCTGGCAGGGTTGGAGCCATTGGGGACTTGGAGGGCAGAGACGCTGGGGCCTCAGAGGGCAAGGTCAGAGCAGCTGGGGACTTAGATGGCGAGGCACTAGGGGACTTGGAGGTCAGGCACTGGAGGACTCAGAGGGTGAGGTCAGGGTTGCTGGGGACTCAGAGGTCAGGGCAGCTGGGGACTCGGAGGCCAGAGCAGCTGGGGACTCAGAGGCCAAGGCACTAGGCGACTCGGAGGTCCAAGCACTAGGGGACTCAGGCAGTGTCAGGCAGCCGAGGTCTCAGGCAGTCCTTATTTTAACACAAGGATATCAATGATTATGGAATTCTAATTTAGATTTCTGGTAATTCTAAAACCTTACATTCCTGAATCTAAACCCGGTTCTCCCACACAAATGCCACTCAGATACATTGGGGTCTCTTTCTCCAAACTATTTTATATCCTCTTACAATACAAACTTAACTCTCCCATCGCAGCTCTGAACAAACCCTTAAAGCACACACCTTTCGAATCCATCTCAATTCTGCTCACACAGACAATTCTTCCTGTACATGTATATTCAAAATAAGAGTTCATACAAAAAGAAAAAGCACACAAGGTCACCAAATTACATTACAATAAGTTGCATACTTGACATGACCTATGTGATGCAGTATTTCATATGAAGATGATTTGGTTTATTTCCATGTCTGTTACGTTACCCAGCCATAAGGACCTTTATGATCTCGTTTCACGCACTTTATAACCACAAACACTTGCGCTGAGTTACAATGAAAGTTACACCTAATAAAATGTGCAGAATTCCTGCAGAAGTCTGAGATGACAAAATTAGTCATCTCAGACTTAATTTATTTTCCAGAACACACTTCCTTTTACTCAGAATAGTTCCTGGACAGATTTTAAATCATTATTTTAATTCAGTCTTCAGATACCAGCCAAGTTTATCTCTTTTTTTGTGATTAATATTTTTTATTAATTTTCAAAACAAAGAAAAACAAAACATATATACAATGATTCAACATTAACTCCCACTACTTCCCCTCCCCAATCAAGAACCCCACCCGACCCCAAACGAACATCCCAGTGGTCTTACATAAGTACACACATATACATAGAATAAAATAATAATAAATAAATAAATAAATATATATATATATATATATATATATATATATATATATATATATATATATAAATACACATACACATACATACACATATACATACACACATACATACACACACACATATATTTACATACACATATACATACATACATACACATACACCTATAATAAACATACAACTCTAAACTATACCTCTCTCTCCACAGACCCACTGTGGGAGCCCCCCCAAAACATCAAATATCTACCCCATTTCCCAATAAAAGAATCCCATATCCCCAGCCTTCTACATGTTACCTCTTCGAAGGCTGCCACCCTTCCCATCTCCTCGCACCACTCCCGAATTGAGGGTGCTCCCACCGACTTCCAACCCCTTAAAACAATCTGCCTGCCTATCATCGCACTGGTGAGGACCCAATTGTTTATGTATTTGTCACCTACATCGATGACCGCCCCATCACCCAAAACACAGAGTCTGGGGCAAAACGAAATCCGAATGCCCAACACGTCACACAGAACACTCTGCACCTTCAACCAAAATTCCCGAATCTCAGCGCACCACCAAAAAACATGGGCCAAGTCTCCTTCCTCCGATTGGCTTCGCCAGCAGGGGGCGCGCCCTCAAGACCAAGCCCACACAATTCAGAGGGGGTCCAACAGAACCCATGCAAAATCCCGAACCGTACAATGCGCACCCCTGCATCTCCCGACGCAGTTCCCATGTTCTTCAAAATCTTAGCCCATTCTCCCTCCTCCAACCCCAGGCCCAAATCTTTCTCCCATAATCTCTTGAGAGTGGCTGAGACTCCGTCCCCCAGACTCCGAACCAATAAGGAGTAATACACTGATGCCCCATGGCCCCTTCCAAAAGCAGAAATCACCTCTCCCAGAGCATCTGCCGCTCTAGGGGGGTGCATGCCACTCCCAAAAATAGTACAGAGCAAATGGCGTAACTGAAGATACTCAAAAAACTGAGATCTGGGGATCCCAAAATATTGAACCAGATTTTCAAAGGATCTCATCACACCGCTCTCACAAAGATCACCGAGTGAATTAACCCCTCTCGTAATCCACTCTGACCAACAAAAAGGGGACTCATCAATGCATAGCCCGGGGCCCAGCCACAGGCTCGAGGCAACATCCAGACAAACATTTGAATCAAACACTCTGGACACCCCTGCCCACACCGAGTGCAAATGCGAAACAACGGGGTGCAATCCAACCCCTCTACTCAGTCCAAGGGAAAGGCCCCGCAACGGCAAAATAGGGGCAAGAAGCTCCCGCTCAATGCAGAACAGGGGAGGGCTCCCCCAGGCGGAAGCGACCAACGAGCCAAACGTCAGAGACCGAATGCATAATAATAAAAAAAATCCTGGGTAGGCCCAGCCCACCTCCGCCAACCGATCCATGCAACCCACAGAAATCCAACCTGGCACGCCCACCACTCCAAATGAAGGACCCCGCCATGCCATCAAACTGCTCGAAATAAGAGAGGGGACATCTACCGGGAGAGACCGCAGCAAGCAGTTAAATTCTGGAATACAGTTCACCCCAATAACATTAACCTTCCCAATCATCGATAAATGCAATGAAGCCCACCTGTCCACATCACCCGAAAACCGAAATCGCCCGAAAACTGGGAATAAAATGCCCAAATACTTAATGCCCTGTTTGGGCCACTGGAAGACACCTGGCTGGAAGGCCGTTACTGGACAGTACGCTGTCAAAGCCAAAGCTTTGGATTTAGACCAGTTGACTTTGTATCCTGAGAACTTGGAAAAGGAATGAATAATTCTGTGGAGGCAAGGCATAGATCTAGTGGGGTCAGAGACGAATAATAAAATATTGTCTGCATAAAGCAGAAGCTTATGCGCCACGCCTCCTGCCATCACCCCTGGAAAATCATCCTCCTTACTTATCGTGGCTGCTAATGGTTCCAGGGCAAGACAGAACAATAATGGGGAAAGAGGGCAACCATGACTAGTGCCCCTAACCAGAGTAAAATAATCTGAAATTAATCCATTTGTTTGTACTGCTGCTACAGGGTGTCTATAAAGTAACTTGATCCAACCAATAAATGTACTCCCGAACCCATACATTTCCAAAATCTTAAAAAGATAATCCCATTCTACCATATCAAACGCATTTTCGGCATCAAGTGAGATGGCAGCGACCACATGATATTGATGAAACGCCTAATATTATCAGAAGAGCTACGACCCTGAATAAACCCCACCTGATCTATATGTATAAGAGGTGTCATAACTTTACTTAATCAGTTAGCCAAAATTTTAGCCAAAATTGTTACATCTAGCTGGATCAGGGAAATTGGACGGTAACTTTTACACTCGCTTGGATCTTTGTCCTTTTTAAGAATCAGACTGTTCCGGGCTTGTGTCATGGTTGGAGGAAGCTTTCCATTCTTTAATGATTCTGTATAAACTTCTAACAAAAGTGGAGCCAGTTCTGTAGCATAAGATTTGAAAAATTCATCGGCAAAACCATCTGGCCCCGGAGCCTTGCCTGTAGGTAAGGACTTAATTACCTTGTCAAGTTCCTCCAGGGTTATCTCAGAATCAAGAGAGTTTTTTTGCTCAATCGTCAGTTTAGTGAGTTCTAATGGTTCCACAAATGTTCTAATATCTTCATCAGTAGACGAAGACATGGAACTATAGAGATCAAGATAGAATTCTTTAAAGGCATTATTAATATCAATGGCTGAGGTAAATATTTCACCACCAGCAGATTTCACTGAGGGAATGGTAGAAAAAGACTCTCTGCTTTATATATCTAGCCAAAAGCTTCCCTGCTTTGTCCCCTGACTCAAAGTATAACTGTCTTGCCATGAACAACCAAAACTCCACTCCACAAAAAATAGTATTATATCTGTATTTCAGTCAGGTCAATTCTCTGAGACCATCAGATGACATTCGGTGCTTCAGCTCTGCCTCGGCACTTTTAATATTTCCTTCCATCTCCACAAGTTCTCGTGCTTTGGATTTTTTGGTGAATGAGGCATACTGTATGATCCGATCCCTAAGAACCGCCTTAAGTGCCTCCCAAGCCATGCCCACAGAGGATACTTTGGACCAGTTGGTCTCCATATAAACATTGATTTCAGTCTTTAACATTTGTTGGAAATCAGGATTTTGCAAAAGGGATACATTAAAGCACCAACTATATGATTTCTTTTTCTCTGTATGTGGCAACATCTCTAAGTTCACCAGGGTGTGATCTGAGGCTAAGATATTTCCAATTGAGCAATCAACAACAGATGAAATGGGACTTAGATATAAAAAAAAATCTATTCTAGAGTAAATCTTATGAACTGATGAAAAAAATGTATAATCCCTACCAGATGGGTTCAGAAGTTGCCAGATATCTACAAGACCAAGATTTTTACAGATCTTGTGAAGCGTCAGTGTTGCTCTAGGGGGCTTACACACTTTTGCTTCACTATGATCAAGGACTGAGTCCATCAAAAGATTAAAGTCTCCTCCCAATATTATGTCATGAGAGATGCCAGCGGCTTGCAACATCCCATCAAGATCTATAAAAAAGCCCTGATCATCAGCGTTAGGTGCATAAATATTAGCCAAAATCAACCTTTGCCCCTGAATTTCTCCTATAACAACAATGACTTTTCCTAATTTATCTTTAATCTGTTTGAAACATTTGAATTGTAGATGCTTATTTATCAATATAATAACTCCCCTGCTCTTACTTGAGCCAGCACTAAAGAAAACATGTCCACCCCATATCTTACCAAATTATTCAGCTTTCTGCGGGGAAAGTTGCGTTTCTTGAAGAAAGACTATATCATATTTCTTACACTTAAGAAGAGAAATAACCTTCCTTCTTTTTATAGGGTTCCCCAACCCATTCACATTCCATGTGGAGAGAGACAACTTATTCATATTAAAATTTGACATATTGATATAATAAAAAAAATAAAAAAAATGAGTGTGTCAAAAACAAGATTACACAGACCACATTCCCCATTAGTGAAACAATCAAACCCCGAACAAAACAAACATAAAAAAGAAAAATGTGCACATTAACCCCGTGCACGACAGCACCAACCGGCGACAATCCCTCTAAACTCAAAGAGTCCATGCACGCATGCGAGAACCCCCGCGACAACTTTGCCATTGGATTATTCAAGTCCGGTGCTTCTGCACAAATTTTGTGAGGCACAATTACATAACAGAAAATACTTTGTAAAACAGACCCCAGCCAACAGGCAGAATAACAGAAAAAACATGTAGATTCATTCACAGAACTGTCTCGAAGGTGTGTTCCTCCACAAAATAAACTCCAGCTGATATAAAGCTGTTCAGTTTCCTCGGACAGACAAACAATTGTTCAGTGAGCTGACTGTTATGAGTGCAGCAGATGAGGTAATCATTCTACTAGGAGGCATAAGCACAAAGAACAAACATATTTAACCACAACCGTCCCGAAGTAGTGTAATTCCACAAAACAAGCTCCAGTCGCTAGGCAGAGCCAGCACGAAAAACAAAACCGGCATCCCGGTTCCTCGGATGATCAAGAGCCAAACTAACTCGGAGGCTGCGCAAAAAAACAAAAAAAAAAACACCATAACTTACTCAGCCTGTCAACTTTATAAAAGACGTCATTTATGTGAGCATGTAGATATTTTGTGGTCGTCCAAAGTGTCCATTCTTGATCTGGCCGGGAACTTCAGTGTAAAAAAAATCTTCCGTCAATGCAAAAGTTTCTTGGAATCATGCCATAAAACAAACTCCAGCCGCTAGGCGGAGTCAACGCAAAAAGCAACAAAAATGGCACTCAGCTTCCTCAGATAATAGAGTACCTGAACTCGAGTCAGTCCACTAATATAAGAAACATCAAATGGCTTACTCCAATGTATTTATAAAGGAGAGTGCCTGTTTTGGACAAGTAAATACTTTGCGACCATTCTTCGTTTCTATTCTCAGTTTGGCCGGGAACATCAATACAAAGGTGATCTTCTGTTGGTGTAAGAGTTTCTTACATTCCTTGAACTGATCGCATTTCTCTCTTGTCGAATTCGCAAAGTCCGGGAACAAGAAAATATTATGGTTCTTCCAAGAAAGATTCCCTTTACTCCCTGCCTGGTGCAACACGAGATCTTTATCGGATGATTTCAGAAATTTGGCCAGAATGGATCGGGGCCTGTCTCCCTCAGCAGATCTGCGAGCAGGGACTCTGTGAGCTTGCTCGATTTCCAGCTTGTGGCCTGTTATGTCGAGCAGACTCGAGAAAAGCTCGTCCAGGAATTTCACCATATCTCTGCCCTCTTCATGCTCAGGAATTCCAACAATTCGTATATTATTCCTTTGGCTCATATTTTCGAAATATTCCAGTTTTTCCTAAATTAATTCCAAATCTTTTTTGGATGGGGACAGATTAGCGGATAATTCCCTTTCTGATGACTCAAGATAATCGATTCGTTTTTCAACTTCTGTCACTCTTGTAAACAACTCAGATAATTTGTTTCCATCACCATAATCAATCGACGTATTACAGCGAGATCCTCCAAGTCAGCAAGAACCTTCGTCAACGCCACCGACATGTTGGACAACTGACGCTGAATATCTTCTCCTGACGCGCCATCCAAATCGAGTCCCCGGCTCGCAGTCCCATCAGAGGCCTCAGCTTGAACACGTAAGTGTCTTTTAATGTCTCCAGAGTCTGAGAATTTTGACTTCTTTGCCATGTTTACCTCAAAGAGCAAGTATGTAACTGGGTGTATCTAATCTCACCGGATCACAACATGAAAATAATTAAAAAACTAGCAAAGTTCGCAGAGCTCGTGTCTCACACGTCTGTCTCTCGCATGGCGTCACGTCCAAGTTTATCTCCTTGATTGATTGCTTTTACTTTTCATGCATTCTGTCTACAGTGGTCAGATCTTTAAAAGCAATCTTTTTTAAATCTCCAGAGTTTTATGACTAATGCTAAGAGTCTCAATTAATAGATTTTCACAGAAGTGGTTGCCTGAGTTTAAGGTATGCCATACCTTTAACATGTCATCCAGCAATTTATGTTTTTTTTTCTCTTCTCTAGCCACATGCCCCTGAAGCTTTTACCGTATGCTTTACCCCACAAATAAGCATAAGCAACTCCCTCTCCAGTTGCAGTGACCAACAGGATGCCATTCGTCCTAGTCCCCATAGTTGTTACTTTTTCACGGATTTGTGATTTCACTAATGTTTCAGTGGTTTAAGGTGCATCTTAACATGTCTAATTTGCTTTTCAACAGAAACACCTGAAGCTGAACACCTGATCTTGTGCTCCTTCCACTGGGGTATCAACATTATTACCGTACTTCCATTCTTTCCACTGGATGTTATGCAGGGTTCTTTTTTGCTTTCTTTATAGGTGTCCTTCCATAATTATTTTGTTCTCTCCCAAAGGAGCTCACAGATGCCAGGCATTATAATTGTTCCACATTGCATATGTATACCATTCCTTACACAGTATTCTGTTTTCTTATCAGACGTTTGCAGGTGTCTTTTGCCCCCTACTGGCATCAGTACACGTCTTAGCATATGTGTCGGCATGTTTCTATTATATTTATCAGTGACTGCTTCACCGTTGCATTTACAGTTGTCGGCAGATGTCTTAATGTTCCTTTTACAAGTGTGTCTGCATATTTTTCTACTACATTCTCCACATGTGTGTCATGGCAAACTCCCTGTATTCTTTTAACATAATGAAGTAACTGTTAATCCAGCTACTTCCTGCATTGTAGCTAAGGCAACAGCCGTGCTATGACATGTCCAACTTTTTTAATTACCATACTCAAAGTTACTAGCATTTGTCAAATCGGTCCGGTCAGTCAGTTTTTTTTAATAACACATAAGATTTAATAAATTGAAGGCACTCACGTGCTGCATATATTATCCTGCAGCTCTGCTCTCTGCTGGCATCACTGCAGTGATGCTGTACTTGACTTCTGCTGTAACCACGGAAAGCCCATCTGTCTGCTAATACTGCCCCAGGAGTATTTTACCATGCTTCTGCGGAAGCCCTTTTGTCTATGATTCACCACAGCCTCAATGAGCCCCGACTGCAAGTGCAAGTTCCTGCTAGTCCCCTTCTTCTCACCAATGCATACATAATACCCTGGTGCTACAACTGTGAAATTCTCTCGGGCAGTGCGTCTAAGCCTCGTGGCATGGCAACCATGGTGCTACTGGCTCAATACACCTCCTAAGCAGCGCAAATCTGCTGTCTAAGTGCTGCAGTTGTGACGTGTCTTCTGCTTAACTGTTTAATATTATAACATCCCCTATGCCCCTAAGAGGTCAGGCAGGGTATTTTTTTTTAAAATAGTTTTGCATTACCTTGCAATTAATTTGGGTTTTCCTGTATTATTACTTTGGTTCTATTATGAATATCATGGTGAAAATATTGTTACTAAAGTAAACTGGTACATTTTGTGGCTATTATAGTTTTACCACAAACACTATAGTTCAACTATGGTTACTCTAGTAAAACCATGATTAATTTTCATAAGGGACAAATAAAGGTATTGGGAGGGACTGCAAAACCTGTTGCAAGCAAAGACAAACTATTGCAAGGGAACGCAAAACTTTTTGTGAGAGAACGCAAACTACTGTGAGGAAATGCAAAATGTATTGCGAGTGAACACAAAACTTTTTGTGAGGGAAAAGGAAAACAATTGCGAGGGAATGCAAGACTTTTTGTGAGGAAACAAAACTTATGTGGTGGAATGCAAACTATTGCAAGGGAAGGCAAAACTTTTTGTGAGGAAACAAAACTTATTGTGGTGGAACGCAAACTCCATTACAAAAAATCAAAAGTTCTGACAAATTTGCCGCAAATTTCTCACTCATTATTTTCACATGCAAATGAGTTTGCGATTCGTTGCAAATGTTTGCCAGAATTTTGTAGCTCTTCACTGGTAGTGGTGAACCTGCATCAAACCTGTGAACGACAGTGAAGAGTTTGCCTCAAAGCTCATGTGCATGTGGATATAATGAGAGGTGAATTAGCAGCAAAGTTAGCCAGAACTCTCGATTTGCGAGGGAACGCAAACTATTGTGAGGGTACGCAAAACGTTTTGTGAGGGAATGCAAACTATTGTAAAGGAATGCAAAGTTATTTGTAAGGGAACGCAAACTATTGAGAGGGAACGTAAGACTTTTTATGAGGGAAATGCAAAGTTTTACTCCTAAAGAAATGAATAATCGTTTTGAAAAATATAATACAAATAATGTTGTATAAATCATAACCTTATAAGATCTGTTTTATTCTACATAGAGAGGGTCCCTAAAATGGGGGCCATATTAGGATCCTATGACCAGACGAATATACTCACTTAATCTCAGTAATCGTTTTTTGGACACTTTAACTAATAAATTAAATGAATCAAGGCTGACTTTCAATCAATGGCATCGGTAACTCAAAACTATTGAGTGTGAATTATGCTGCATCAATTCCCCTAGGCGTCAGTGGAAGTCCAAACGACATACACAAAAATATTACTGCGCTTCCAAGTACTGTAGAGCTCAGTTCATTCTTAACATGACATTCATCTTAAAGTGTATTTCTGAGTCCCGTCTTGATTTTATCCATCCGGATTTGTTTGGATCATGGAAAGTAGGCCTTCCATACCAAAATGGAGTCAAACCTGTATGTGAGTTTGCAGTGAACTGTGGAGGAGCACCCCATCCTGAATCAAATACTTTTGCACACTTGACCTTTAACTATCTGGCATCTGATCCTACCGCAAAGTAGGTACATCCACACTTTGTTCTTGAGTCACCTTTTCACATAGAAGTCCCCCTCCCCCTCCCCGTTTCTGTTAGGTATGATATTTGTCCTCTGGTTATGCAACACCACTGAAGTACGTGTCTGTTTTTGTTGTTACATAGTGCAGGACTGACAGTCTTTGTACTCATAAACTGCTGAAACAGCATTGGCTAACATTACCTCAACATGAAGTGGCATGCAGCCAGATTTTGTCCAGACTTAGTTGATTAATTACCGTGTTGTGATCGTTACTGTAAACATCATTCATCTTTAAATGACAAAACTGTTCTCCAGCTCAACGGTCACATAACGTAATGTTATTGTTGTGCTATGTCCAAAACCTGCAGAGTTAAAGCTTAATGAATAAATTCAATTTAGTTAGTAGCCTACTTCTAATCCAAGTTCATGAAAGTCAATTTAAAGGTCATTTTACTGTGTACATTCTATACTGCGCTACACAAATTTGTTCTGCTTGCTCTGTTAGTCTATATATCAAAACACCATTATGTCAAAGCACTTTTATTTTATTTTATATATTAAACATGAATTACAATATGCATGATTCTCCAATAGGATTTACATGATATAATGAATCCAACCATTACCTAAACAAACCATATCCACCACCAACCACAAGAACATTTTAAAATGTTATTCAAACACTAAGACAATCTTTTAAAAACGGAGGCACACAGTCTGCTCTTAGCATAAAACTCAAATTCAATGCCCAAAAGTAAAGGGATAGTTCACCCACAAATGAAAAATGTATCATTGTTTACTCACCCTCCAAACTCTAAAGACTTTCATTCTTATGTTGATTTTAAAATACCATTAGTTTTCACATGTCTGGTTACCGATTGCATTGCACTAAGGTTTAAAATATCCATTTGTTCTTGCATGTCTCATTACTGATTGCATTGCATCAAAGTTTTAAAATGTTGACTCTTGCGTATCTAGTTAACACACATTGTGCTAAGGTTTTAAAATCCCATTGGTTCTTGAGTGTCTCTGTAGCAATCCCAATACGCCAAGGTTTTAAAATGTCATTGGTTCTTATGTGTCTTTTTATCGACTGCTTTACACCAAGATTTTAAAATGTCTTTTGTTCTTGCATGTCTTATTACCTATCTTGTTGCGTTAAAGTTTAAAAATGCTATTGTTCTTGCGTTGTGCCACGGTTTAAATATTCTGTACAAAAATCAAGAGCTCATGGCAAATTTGCCACTAATTTGCAGTAAATTGTCCATTTTTGCCAAAGGTTTGCTGCAGGTTCACCACTATGAAGAGCTGCAAACTACTGGCAAACATTTGTGGTGAATCACAAGCTCATTTGCATGTGAAAATTATGAGAGGCAAATTTGTGGAAAATATGTGGCAAGATTGTGGCTAGTTTGCCAGAACTCCAGATTTTTTGTAAGGGATGCCATTGGTTCTTGGGTGTCTCATTAACAATTGCATTGCATCAAAGTTTAAAAATGAAGTTGGTTCTTGCATGTCTCATTGCCGAACGCATTGCGCCATAGTTTAAAAATGCCATTGGTTCTTGAGTGTCTTGTTACCGATCTCGTTGCGCCAAGGTTTAAAAATTATCAGTGGTTCTTGTGTGTCTCAGTAGTGACCCCAATGCATCAAGGGTTTCAAATGCCATTGGTCTTGTCTGTTATATTGCCAATCACGTTGCGGCAAAGTTTAAAAATGCCTTCATTTTTAAAGTCTCGTTAACAATCGCGTTGCGCCATGGCCTAAATTGCCATTGGTTTTTGCGTGTCTTGTTAACGATTGCATTGCACATTAAGTTTAAAAATGCCATTATTTTTTTGCATGTCTCCTTACTGATCGTGTTACACCAAGGTTTAAATATGCCATTGGTTCTTGCTGGTCTCAGTAGAGATCATAAAGTAGCATGGTTTTAAAATGCCATTGGTTCTTGCATGTCTCCTTACTAATCACGTTATGCCAAGGTTTAATTCCATTGTTATTTTGCATGTCTCTTTAGCATTCGCAATGCGTCAAGGTTTTAAAAAGCCAATAGTTCTCATGTGTCATGTTACCAATCGCATTATCCCAAGGTTTTAAAATGCCATTGGTTCTTACGTGTCTTGTTGCTAATCGCGTCGCGCCAATGTTTTAAAATACCATTTGTTCTTGCACATCTCGTTACCAATCATGTTGCACCAAGGTTTAAAAATGCCATTGGTTCTTTACTATCTCGTTAACAGTTGAATTGCACCAAAGTTTATAAATGCCATTGGTTCTTGCACTTCTCGTTGCCAATCACGTTGTGCCAGGGTTTTAAAATGTCATTGGTTCTTGCATGTCTTGTACAAATCGTGTTACGCCAAGGTTTCAAATGCCATTGGTTCTCGTGTGTCTTGTTACCAATCGCGTTATGCCAATGCTTTAAAATACCATTGGTTCTTGTGTGTCTCATTACCGATTGCATTATGCCAAGGTTTAAAAATGCCATTGTTTTTTGCATGTCTTGGTAGCGATTGCAATGCGCAATGGTTTTAAAAAGCCAATAGTTCTTGTGTGTCTTGTTACCAGTCGAATTCTGCCAAGGTTTTAAAATGCCATTGGTTCTTTACTGTCTTGTTAACAACTGCATTGCAGTTTATAAATGCCATTGGTTCTTGCATGTCTCGTTACCAATCATGTTGTGCCAAAGTTATAAAATATCATTGGTTCTTACATTTCTCTTTACCAAGGTTTGAATTTGTGGAAGTGAGCTGTCGCAGAGGGAGGATTTTCTTTGAATAATGGCTTTTTGGAGCTCTATAGCCTCAGTCCCCATTCACTTTCATTGTAAAGAAAATAGCATAGTGACCTGAAAACCTTTGCTTTTATGTTACACAAAATAAATAAATAAAGTAATACAGGTTTAGAGTGACATGAGGAGGATGACAAAATTATCATTTTTGGCAGAATTACCCCTTTAAATATTTCCACCGGGACATCTGTCAGCATGGAAATTTACAGTTAATCAAATCAAAATCAATAGCAAATAACCAAGAGAGAGATAATGTTGCTAGTCCTTGCTGTTTTGCTGCCTTAAAGATTATGCATAAATTGAAAGATAATAAATCTAAAGCAAAACTCAACAATGCTGAGCTGTTATGAGGTACAATCACATAAGCCACTGCTCTTTTTCTTTACTAAAATGCTCCGCCCACTTCCTGGTGAGCTCCAGGTAATAGTCTGGCTGATGAGGTTTATAGTCCAAATACAGACGAGCCACAGTCTTCTTAGGTATGGCCCTTTCAATCTGAGTTCCCTCGTGCCACTCATTAAATGATGTTATTGTGATGACATCAGGCCTTACAGACATTGCCGCTTGCAAAGAGGTCTCGTAATATCGCCCATTCACTCTGTTGCGTGTGTTGTGGTTATTCCACGGCCGAATGGCAGTGTCCATATAACCAGGTCCAGCGCTTGGCACAAACAGCAAGTTGTTCTTGTCACAGAAAACCTTGATTGCTTTCCAGTTCTGGTGAGAAGATCCAAAGGAGAAACCGTTGGAAGCAAAGTAGGTGTACATGCCGTCAAACCCACCGGACAGGATGTCGTGCTTATGAAGCTCTTCCACTATGAGAGCGATGAAGATGCCATCATACAATGTTCCACGGAGACTGTGAGACCCTCGAGCAGTAAGTAGCTCAGCCCAGGCCTCAGGAGGGGTCAGGTATGAGTCGTACACATAGAAGAGTGGAAGAACCTTCCCAGTGCTGGACTTGAATCTGTAGAAAGCACCATGTTTGCCATATCTGTGAAGAGATTTCAGATATGCTTAATTATACTGCGTTACTGAAACTGTTGTACACAATAACACCATTTGTTAAGTAAGGAAAGACAACATATTTGCTGCTGCTCAGGTGAAAGAGGACGAGTGTGGAGGACTGCGGAATGTTTACCAAAAGTTTTGCACCAAAAGAAATAAAAAGTAGGGGTGGCAGGGTGCAATGGACCCTTTTCTTCACTGTGAGGACGTATTTCCACCTTATACAGCAGCATAAATCTAGCAAACTTTTTTAATATTTCCAATTTTTAATTATGTAGTGTAAATTTATAACATTTCACTTTATATTACCCTGGAATTAGTTTTAAAAAAATTAGTTACCACAGATGCAATGAGGTTTCTAATACATCTGCTGAGGGAGTGACAGAATATTTGTCTTGTCTTACTGCTGTAATCCAGTGCTCTCTATTTTGTTCTTCATTTGGAATGTTGTGGAAACATAAGTTGAGTTTTTATTTTGCTTTTGGAGCAAATGGGTAAGCAAAAATTATATTTAGCATGGTCTCCTGTTTACTGCTATAGACGTTTACCCTACAGTCCTTTACGTCTGTGTTTTAAAACCTGGAAGTGTAAAAAGGGTCTACTGAAATAATCATTATTATTTTATTTTTATTTTTATTTTTTACATTTTCCTTAACATCTCACATGCTACTACAAATCTAACAGTCGTCTTTTGATATAAGAAACATACATGGGTGTTTCTTCATATCCGTGCACTTTTAGCACTGTGGATTTCTAGAAGTTTTTTTTTTTTGTTTCTTTTTCTTCTAACAATGTCAAACAGTGTATGTATGTACATGCATCATAGAAGATTTGTCTTTTTTTTTTTTTTTTAAGTCATGAAAATTCCCACCACAGTGTCATGTCTAGCACACCTTACATTCTGTTTTGTGTTTTAAAGAAAGCTGTAGTGGAAATGGCTGTTAACGTTTAAAATAATAATAATAATAATAATAATAATAATAATAATAATAATAAAATGGCTGACTCTTTTGTCTTGCTAAAGCTAACTTCATAACTAATATTTTGTGTATCCACACAATAAAATATTCTCACACTTTTTGTGTAATTTGGCAAAATTAGAGCTTGATTGGATATGACAGCCAATAAAAATATTCAGCTCACATATGATATTTACCTTGATTTTTCTTTGTTTTCTTCAAACAACCTATACTATATGAGCCAAAATTGTTTGGTGTGGTTGAAATGATGCCACAGAACTGACGGAAGTAATTTTTGAAAAATTGATAGAAATCATTTTCGTATTGAAATGGTTTGTTTAGCTTTAAACATTTTCGCATATCTTTTACAAGATACTTGAATAAACAAAATAAAAATAATACAATAATAAACACTATGAATATTAATTATAAAATTTTTCAATTCAGATAATTCAAATCAGTGGTCTAAAAAAGCAGTTTTATTCTACATATGGGATGTATTCTACATATGAGAGGACTCCTCTGAGAACATAATGGTTTGAACCACAGAGTGCAGTACAGCTGTCTGTATTACCTGATACTCAACCCATGTAAACCTACACTTTACTTCGCTCGCCCTTACATAATGTCTTTCTTCCTCAGCCATTCCAACTGCTAGAAGAGAAAAATTCAAGGCTAAACAACTTTAATGAGTCCTTTTATGATGCTTTCATTAACACTTTACTCAACATGTTACAGTCAAGAGGTTGTTTTAGTATTATAGATTAACATGTTTCAGCCATTGCTCTCTTGAACCTGTATGCTGATTGGGTTAGCTGCGAGACCATCAGGTCATGTTATACTTTCTGTTTCATGAATCAATTATGGAAGAAAACACCACTCTATCTTTTCTTCAGGCTGGGCTGAATTTCACCCTCAGCTCTTGAGTTCAAAGCAAGCCAGTTCATCAATATGAAAGAGAGGCTACGACTTTAGGTTAGCAGGAAGGAACACTCTTTAGCGTTGGAAAGATGTAGGAAGTATGGACACGGGTTGAGGAGGTGCTACCTACTTGTCAATGATGTATTTGATGTTGTCATGCACGGTGAGGTCTGTTCGGCCTTTGTAGGGCTGAAGGTGGAACGCAACCTGGAAAAGATTGTTTATGTTATGAAGGTTATGAAGTAGGGACTAAAACATTACTACAGCTGAATCAACTCTTCTGAATTTATCTTTCAGACACACAGCACCAGCTTTAAGTATGCTAGCAATACATCATACATATCTTGAACTGATATTGGGCATCTTTTTATAAACGCTTGTTTTACAAAGAAAAGTTTTCTATGCTGTAAACAAATTATTTTGCATTTGAACAAAGCATAAGATATATCCTTGGAGGGGCTCTGAGTGTGTAGCAAAATCTCTTGGCTTTCATTAAGACTTCTCCATGGTATAGTAGTTTGCTCCAGTATTTTATGTTGCTTCGTAAAAGCCTGTTTTATAAAACGTTGTGATGATAATAGCTTTATTATGCATTTCCAAAGTGTGAATTGTAAAAAGAGGCTCAGCACTGAAACTCTACTCACATTTATACTAAGCTCTTGCTACATAGCACTGCTTCGCTTACACAGGTTATGAATGTTGTAATCTGTTAATATTGGCTCCAAAACAAAATATATATACACACAGCTTTATGTGTGGTGTAAAACATTTATGCCATAAATTACTGAGGTAGCTGTTCCTTAAATATAGATATAATGAATTAAGCAACCTTCTATCGCACTATAATCCATCATGTTCACAACTTTTGCAAAATTCTGCCTGTTGAAAGTACCTAGAATATTAAAATCCACTAAGGGAAGTAGATCCTTTTCCTGTTTGGCTCCTAAACTATGGAACAGTCTTCCAAGCATTGTTCGGTACTCAGACACACTCTCTCAATTTAAGTCTAGACTAAAGACACATCTCTTCTGTAATGAATGCCAAGATGAGGGAGGAGGATCTAACTGCAGCGTTTAAATGAAACTCAAAAAGAACACAACAAATACTACAGGCTACAAAGGATAATGGCAAACGTGAGGGCATAAATACACAGAACCAGGAAACAAGATAACAAGACAACCAATAACAAAACTGAACTAATAACATAAGAACCAATGATAAGACAAGACTAATAAACCACAGAACCAATACGTACAAGACACATGAAACATGAGGGAAACAGGAAACCACATGACTAAGACACATGACCAGACCAGGAAGTAAACTAATTTCAAAATATAAAGACATGAAGTCAAAAACATTATTCAAGACATGAACAAAAATACACATAAATGTGACACAGGCATACACCTAATTTACATCTCAACCAGGTCTGCCGGAACTGAAATAATTTCTCACACCTTATAACTCTCCATTAATATAAAGTGAATGGAACTGATGCTAATATTATTCCATTTGTTTCCCTGTCTCATCCTCTGGATACATATCCTGAGATAATCAGAGCCTGCCAGATTTTAGTGTATTGAAGAGTCAAAATGGATGTATAGATTAAAACATTAAGGATGTAACTAAATATTCAAGATTTAGGGAGTGAAAAAATGTAAGAATCGATCAGTGAAAAACCCATTTAATTGAAAATATTCTGAATACTGAGGGGACCTGTCCCCCAAAATGTCTATGTTGTTTACGTAAATAGAAATTAAGGCTGTCAGTCGAATTAATTAAATGAAATGCCAATTAATTAATAAAAACAGTTGCAATTAATCACTATTTGCTGATTATATTCGAATATAGTGCATTTTTTGCTGAGAAAGGTCCAAAAAGAAAGATATTTCAATATCAGTAATACATACTGTAACAATGAAAATTATTATAAATATATACTGTATAGCCTAATTAATATACAAAGTGTCTATTTGCACCCTGGTGTAAATAGCATCTGCCACACAGGGCAAGCTATTTGCACACCAAAGATCTGGTGGAACCAGAGAATTATACGACAAACCAACCAATAAGTGTCTCTGCAGTGGCATGGTGTGTGGTGTATGAATGTGTACTGTTGTCCTAGCGACCGTGGTTTGTATCCCACTCTTTTTCCCATCCAATTTCCTGTATCTACTCTTAATATTTCCTTTAATAATACTTAAAATAATACATACAAATTTATATAAATGCTGATTTCATCATAGTGAATGTCGAGGAGTGCAGAGAAGGTTTTGATCTGTCGATCGCTCTCGTTCCCTTCCTCTTACTCCTGTGGCTCGGCATCGCTTGTGTGTAGATTGCATCAAACCAAGGTTATTTTTTCTAAGGTAAGGTTAAGGTTAGGTTTAGGGGAAGGGGTTAATGTAGTGTGTCTCTGGGACTCTAAATAAGCACAATAAACACACTGCAGTGATGTATGTTAGTATTTAAATATGGGTGCAAATAGTATCTGACACCATTTGCACCAGGGAGCAATTCGTATCTACCATTATTTGCACCAGGGTTGGGGTGCAAATAATATCTGCCACTATTAACACTGGGGTGTAAATAGCATATACTGTACCATTATTTGCACCAGGGTGCAAATAGCATCTGCCATAAATATATTCAGATTGAAATATATTGCATTTTTTTGACATAAAAGAATTTAGACAATACAAAAACTGGCTTTAGAAGTCAATATTTTGTTTATTCCCATTTTATTGAACATAAACCTACAGTCCACAGCAATCCATTTTGCAAGTTCGTCAATCATGTTCTCAGAGGACTTGTTCTTGTGTTCTGTCTACCTAATGTGCCCTTACGTCTCGTTTCGTGACACCATGAAACAAAAATGCCAAAGCAAGCAGAGAAACAAATTGAATTGATGTGAATCGATGTTCCATGTTGTTGGCTAAGAAAGCACTACACTGCACAGACAAGTTAGCATTTTTACTCAAAACATGAACAAGTGAAGCAGAGTATAGCATACAAGGTAGAAAGGAAAATTAATCAGCAAACTAGGAGACAGCTCACTTATTGGCAAGAGTGCACAGTCAAATTTGACATTGGACACACAAATTGCACATACAGGCAGGTCCTGGAAGGTTTCCTCGAGGGGAAGTGTGTCTAAGTCCAAAGACAACCACCATGGTGCTTCAAAGTTTAGTGCTTGACCGTTTCAACTTCTCTATATACACTACCTCAGTCACCCAAACGCCTACTTCAGCCCCAGGAAACCGCAACATCACTGAACAACACTATGGTCAATGACCACCCAGTAATGGTTCTTTGACTAAGTAAGGTTGTCTAAGGTGATAAAAATGAGAAATCTTTTAAATATCTAGTTTAAACACAAGTGTCAAGTATGTAGAAATGTAATTTAATATTTAATAACTTAAAAAGTCATGTGGTGGAACCACCATGAACAAATGAATGGTAACATGGAAAATGCTACACATTTGTGATATAAGAACAGCAGCAGTGGTCAGGCTGTCTAACATCTTGTCTCTTTACACATGCAAATATGTCACAAGTGCAGAACATTGGATTATAAAATTACCCATTGATTTTAACTTGTTTTTCTTTAAAAAGACACAATAGGTCTGTGGTTTCCCCATAATTGAAACGGCATACATTTTGTCTATTTACCTTACCTACAATATCATTCTAAAGAGCAGTTTATTTGACAAAAATCTGTACATTACTCTGAGCAGATGTCTTTAATATTTTTGGTCCAAGATTTTAATTTGTTAATGCGTATATCTGTTAAAACTAAGTAATCTGGTTAACTTTTAAGAGAAAATTATCAAAAAGATGGCCTTAAAACTAACGACTAATAGCCAGAATAAAAAAAAAGAAAATCGCTGTGACAAGGGCTTGGCGGCCCGGCCATGCCCTCCTCATCGTCACAATCCCATTTTGATTTCATGGGGTCTTTGGCAGGATAGGATCATTTAAGTAAGGAATAACTGAAGACGGACCGTTGAATTGTTGAAAAATAATGCACACCCGAGGTGGTAATGCGGTCACGACGTGCAGCGGAGTGATCGTTACACCTCGGATGTGCATTATTGTTAAACAATTCAACGGGCCGGAGTCAATTATTCCGCTTATACCACGGTTACCACACATTAAGACATCGTTCAGGGTTTTATCTCATGACATTTTCTGGTTTTCGTCCCTAAAATGCTCTTATGAGAGAAACTACTTTGTCGCCACGGATTCAGCGTCTTGCTTTTTGATCAGTCCAAGCCTTCGTTGCTAGTTCGAATACGACACTTTAGAACTAGCAACGGAGGATAGCGAGGCTTGCGCTGCTTTACTCGAGGACTTACTGAATAATGAGGTAGTGCGTTTGTGCATGTGTGTGTGAGTTTGTGTGTGAGTTTGTGTTTGAGGGATCGAAAGAAACTCTTTTCTGGGATTAACTTTTTTGTTGAAGTTCTCGTCAGAATAACATCGCTTCAAAATTGCCAAGATGTAAGTTTAAGCACTTCTCAGCAGCAGCGAGTGTCGCCATATTTCCGTCGTAAACCAAAACAACTTTTTTCAACCCTACGGAGATGCATGTGTGGCTGACATGACAGCTCTGTTTTTCTCTCGCGATTAAGTGTTTGCGTATGCGTATAATGTCTGTGTGTCCACGTGTGTGAGAGGAGGAGGGGGTGCGAGGCTGTTTCCCACAGATATTTCAGATAATACAGAAACTGTTGTATTGATCAAGTGTATCTAGCTCTGATACAGCTCAAGCCTTCGTTGCTAGTTCGAAAACATCACTTTAGAACTAGCAACGGAGGATGCGCTGCTTCTCGGCATTGGAGTAACAAGGTAGTGCATGTGTGTGTGTGTGAGCGAGAGAAAGAGAGAAACTGAGAGAGATCACGAGTTGAATTGCCTGTGTTTAAAGTGGCTTTCGTCAGGAATAACATCGCTTAAAATTGCCAAAGTGTAAGTTTATGTCTCAGCAGCAGCGAGTGTCGGCATTCTTGTATATAGCTTTTCTATTGCTAAACAACTGTTTACAATCCCAGTGAGTCAAGGGTGTGCACTGATTAGGGCGAAATACACTGAAACATTAAAAGTTATTTCGGATAATAGAAACTGTATTGATCAAGTCGCGGGGATGCATCTCTATTTGTTGGTCTCAGTGTGTGTGTGTGTGTGTGTGTGTGTGTGTGTGTGTGTGTGCATGTGTAAGTGCAGGTGAGATAAGGGAACACGAGGGCTCTTTTTAACCGAAATTGAAATAAATGTAGGATATTTTAGACATTGTTTGACGTTCTTATCCGATTTACTTTGATTAAATTAATTTGATTAATGCCTTTGTTTTAACTGGTTATTTTGTTGTGGTAGCCTGTAGGGCTCTTTGAAATAACTGAAATAATTTGGCGAAGTGATATGGAACTGTTATGTGGTCAAGACCTGGAACTACTTCATAGCCATGTGTTTACTTGAAAAATAACTGCACATCTTAGAACATCTGTGAACCAATCAAAATCAAGCATTCAACAGACCCGTGATATAATTTTCATTAACTAGTGCAATCAAGAACTGTGAAATATTTAAATATTTAAATATAACTTATAATATATATAAGTTGAGAACTAGTTTTAAAAACAATAAGATAACATGCAACTTTATACCCAAAGTTTCTGTGTAAGTAGATAAGTTTTTGGAATCTCTCACCAGTTACCTTGATACTGTGTCTATGGGCAGCATCCATAACAACTGGCACTAGATCTTCAGAGGGTTTGCCATGTTCATCTGCCACACCAGGTGGGTACCAGGACAGAACCACCACACCTGCCATTAAAAGTGGAAATATATTTGTTTAAAGCAGCAGAATGTGCCTCTTTTAATGACTCCTAATTCATTTGTTACAATTCTGATCCATTTGTTGCATATTATACAGTGACCCTATAAAGCAGACATGTCAAACTCAAGGCCCAATTATATCCGGCCCGCGAGAAAATATCATATGTCTATCATAACTGGCCCGCCGTTATACAGGACGCACACCGCTGATACTACAAGTCCCAGAATGCACTGCAATAGGGAGCATGCCAAGACTTGCAAGCCCAGCTGCACCTTCCCCTCACTCTATAGCACATTCATCAGAGGTCAGAAGTCAACTACACTCGTCACTTTTAATTACATTTAAACAAGCCTCCCAAAAGAAATGGCCAAACGAAAAGTGGACTCTGAAAACAGGGGCTTTCAAGACAGGTGGGAGGCAGAGTATCTGTTTACTTGCATTAGCGGTAAACCAGTTTGCCTTGTTTGTGGAGCTGGCATGGCCGTAATTAAGGAATATAACATAAGACGCCATTATGAGACAAAACACCAGGACAAATACAAGCATGAGGACAGACAGCAGAAGGCAGAGGAGTTAAAAAGGTCTCTGGTGTCACAGCAGACTATGTTAACAAAAGCAAAATCACAAAGTGAGGCTGCCGTGAAAGCTAGTTTTGCTGTGGCCGAAGAAATAGCCAAGTCAGCCCGGCCTTTTACCGAAGGAGAGTTTGTAAAGCGGTGCATGATTAAAGTGTGTGACGTCATGTGTCCAGACAAAAAGCAAGCATTTTCAAATATAAGCTTAAGCAGAAATACTGTTGCTGATCGTGTATGTGAGTTTGCCACCGATTTACAAGAACAGTTGATGGAGAAGGGAAAAGACTTCATTGCATATTCCCTTGCTGTGGATGAGAGCGCTGATGTGACTAATACTGCACAGCTGTCAATCTTCATCCATGAAGTGGACTCCAGTTTATGCGTTACAGAGAAACTTTTGGGAATTACATCAATGCATGGCAAAACCACGGGAAAAGACATATTTGAGGAAGTATGTAAGTATGTGAATGAAATGAAACTGCCCTGGGACAAACTGATGGGATTGACGACAGATGGAGCGCCTGCGATGTGCGGTAAATAGAACGGATTAGTGGGGAGGATGCGGGAGAACATGCAGCAGGAGAAATGTGCAGGTGAGCTGACAGTTTATCACTGCATCATACACCAGGAAACGCTGTGTGGTAAAGCTCTCAAAATGGAACATGTAATAAGCACCGTAACACTTACGGTTAACTTTATAAGAGCTAAAGGCTTAAATCACCACCAATTTCAGTCTTTCCTTGAGGAGGTAGATTCTGAACATGGCACTGTGCCCTATCACACAGAGGTGTGATGGCTAAGTCGAGGAAGTGCTTGCATGAGGAAATCTGCCAGTTTTTGGAAAGCAAAGGGAAAGACACCACAGAGCTCCGGGACGAAAAGTGGTGATGTGAGCTGGCCTTTTTGTGCGACATAACGAAACATCTCACTGCGCTAAACCTCCAGCTTCAGGAACGGGGACATGTGATCACAGACATGTATGATGCAGTGAGAGTTTTCCGAGCCAAGCTGCGCCTGTGGGATACTCAGATGCAGCAAGGAAACTTTCGTCACTTTCCGTGTTGCCAGACACTGAAAAACCATGTCTCTACCGCTGTGTTTCTGACTGCGCAATTTGCTGATAAACTGGGTGAGCTTGGCACAGAGTTCACTCGGCGATTTGCCGACTTTGCAGTTCAGAAATTTAAATTTGAACTGCTCAGCAATCCGTTTGCAGTTGACGTGGAAAGAGCACCTGTGAACCTTCAAATGGAGCTGATAGACCTCCAGTGTAGTGACACACTCAAGGCAAAATATGACTCTCTGGGCGCTGCACAGTTTCCAGGCTTCATCCCTGAAACGATGCCTCAACTCCGTCTAGATGCTGCTCAAATGCTCTGCATGTTTGGAAGAACATACCTGTATGAGCAGCTTTTCTCTGTGATGAAGATGACCCACAAAGGAGTCGTCTCACTGATGCACACCTTCACTTCATCTTGAGGGTTTCCTCAAGAATCTAACCCCAAACATTGATGAACTGGCAGCCAAGAATAGGTGCCAAACATCTGGCTTAAGCACATTCATAAAAGAAGAATGTAGCCTACCTAAATATGTTTTCCTTTTGCAATTTATCCAATATTGTTTATCCAGCTTAATAAATGTTGACCCTGTTTGGCCCTCGACATAGTCCCAGTTTTTAATTTTGACCCTCTCTGTGATTGAGTTTGACACCCCTGCTATAAAGTATGTGAACACTGAAGTCATGCCATTGCATT
The DNA here is from genome assembly GCF_019703515.2 of Myxocyprinus asiaticus. Lineage (NCBI taxonomy): Eukaryota > Metazoa > Chordata > Actinopteri > Cypriniformes > Catostomidae > Myxocyprinus > Myxocyprinus asiaticus. Next base: position 39,713,355 of record NC_059373.1, read on the forward strand.
GCATTTCATTATATGAAATCAAGTGTCATTTATTTTAACATTTAAACGCATACCTCGGGTCTTTAGTGACCCGTGACGTCATTCCACCCCCTTTACCTCAACCTTTTTTTGGATGGTGTAACAATAAAAAATATTTGTATAATATAAAAATATATTTTTTCTAATTGCTTAATTACAAAAAGTGTATAGGGTCATTAGTAACCAGTGATATGAATTATTGTGTCACAATAAATATATTCACTTCCATAAATCATATTTTTATAATTGTTTCATATGTAGTTTACAATAACAGGATATTTTTTGTTTGTTTGTTTATTACAAGACAAATGAGTACTATATTCATACTTATGACTACTGTACCATGTTAAACTATACTTACTATTTGTTCCTCAAGGTGGCGCTGTGGTTTCAGTGATTGATTTGATTTACATTTGACATTGCTATTTGATGCAGCAGCAACGTGGAAATAAACTATAGCAAGTACAACACATGAACAGCATAATATGGCTATTGACATTTGGGTGTACCGCTGCAATTCTGTTTTAAGTAGTGAATTGTGCATCTATTTAGACTCAATATGTGCCTGAGAAAATACATATACACCGACCAGCCACAACATTAAAACCACCTGCCTAATATCGTGTAGGTCCCCCTTGTGCAGCCAAAACAGTTCTGACCCGTCGAGGCATGGATTCCACAAGACCTCTGAAGGTGTCCTGTGGTACCTGGCACCAAGACATTAGCAGCAGATCCTTTAAGTCCTGTAAGTTGCGAAGTGGGGCCTCCATGAATCAGACTTTTTGGTCCAGCACATCCCATAAATGCTCAATCGGACTGAGATCTGGGGAATTTGGTGGCCAAGTCAGCACCTTGAAATCTGTCATGTTCCTCAAACCATTGCTGAAAAATGTTTGCAGTGTGGCAAGGCACATTATCCTGCTGAAAGAAGCCACTACCATCAGGGAATACCGTTGCCATGAAGGGGTGTACGTGGTCTGAAACAATCTTTAGGAAGGTGGTACATGTCAAAGTAACATCCACATGAATGCAAGGACCCAAGGTTTCCCAGCAGAACATTGCCCAGAACATCACACTGTCTCCGCCGGCCTGCCTTCTTCCCATGGTGCATCCTGCTGCCATCTCTTCCCCAGGTAAATGACGCACACGCACCCAGCCATCCACATGCTCTAAAAGAAAATGTGATTCATCAGACCAAGCCACTTCTTCCACTGATCCATAGTTCAGTTCTGACACTCACGTGTCCATTGTAGGTGCTTTCGGCCATGGACAGGGGTCAGCATGGGCACTCTAACCGTTCTGCGGCTACGCAGCCCCATACGCAGCAAGATGCGATGCACTTTGTGTTCTGACACCTTTCTATCATGGCCAGCATTAAGGTTTTCAGCAATTTGTGCTACAGTTGCTCTTCTGTGGGATCGGACCAGACGGACTAGCGTTCGCTCCCCACACGCATCAATGAGCCTTGGGCACCCATGACCCTGTCACCGGTTGTCCTTCCTTGAAACACTTTTTGTTGGTATTAACCACTGCATACCGGGAACACTCACATGACCTGCCATTTTGGAGATGCTCTGACCAAGTCATCTAGCCATCACAATTTGGCCCTTGTCAAAGTTGCTCAGATCCTTACGCTCGCCCATTTTTCCTGCTTCCAACACATGAAATTCAAGAACTGACTGTTCACTTGATGCCTAATATATCCCACCCCTTGACAGGTGCCATTGCAACAAGATATTAAATGTTAATCCACTGTCAGTGGTTTCAATGTTCTGGCTGATCAGTGTATGTAGCTTATGTGTTATGTGTAGCTCAATATGTGTTTGAGAGACAGTTGCATCTTACAAAATTGCAGAGTAGAAGTATTGAATCCTGTTCTAATATTTGTTGCTTTATCTCTTTGACATATAAAAATAAATCAATAAAACATTACAGAATATGTTCTAGTCTATAATTTTGTCATGAAAATGCTTTGAAAATTTTACAGTATCTGGGATTTTGTAGATTCTTTCATGTTCGATATACATGCCATAAAGTCCTTAGACATGTAAAAATGTTTGGCGAAACACAAGTGCATTTAAGGGCTGAAGACAAATAGCATGCACACTTTTCAAACAGAACACTCACAAGTTTGTAAGGGTTTGAAATTAAAAAATAAACATATGTATGTATCATCTATCTATCTATCCATATATATATATATATATTAGTGATGCTAAAAGAATCAACATGACTAATGATTTGTATTTTTGCTGTAAACCTGCAGCTGCGGCTTCGATTTGTGCCATGTGAGACTCAATAACATCTGGATCCTTGGAGCTATAGGGTCCAAGTTCAGGGAAATAACTGGACGCAATGTCCTCTGGCGGATTGTGTCGTCCTTTAGGGTGACTGGCAGATATTTTGGGGTCCCAATGTGGTACCAGTATGTGATCCCAGTGCACATAACTCCCGTCCATCTGTGGTGAGCCATACCATAAATAATAGAAGATGTGAATGTCATAGAATATGCTGTGGTCAGGACCAGAGTTGGAGAAGACTATCTTGGTGTCCTGCCCAACACCAATTTGACCTGCTGATTCGATTCCAGGTTTGGGTCTCTGGTCCATTCTCTCTCCCACTAAAGGCATCAACTCCATTCCTGGAGCAAGATCCGAGAATCCGTCAGTGGGCTTGAGGGTTCGTAGGCCCATCATGGTGCCAAAAATAAACAGGGTGAACAATAGAAGAGCCACGCACGCTTTCCTGCGTAACCTGTTCATGGTCGCTCTCCGTTGTCCTGGAAATGCAGTTGACACAGAGGTTTATACGGCTCAGGACACCGAAAGTGGCCTGTGAAATTGTTTCTTGTATTCCATCTTGCACAGCCTATCAGACCTCATTTTGGCACTCCTGACAGGTCCTTTGTGGCAACCATCATTACTACATTAGCAAATTATGAAGCATCCGCATTGCAGCATGTGTAAAGAAATTTCTAAAAAGGCATCGATCATATTAAGCTTCACTCCTCATCGAGACCCAGCCAACATTACTGTTATTGTGACATTCTGACAGCACATGCTATATTACTAACTCAACAATGATTATATTCCTTTCCGTCAAAGACTCAAACTCTTTGCTTAAAAGAACTAAAATTAACTTCAACCAGCCTGTGAGCTGAAAGCTTCTGGTCCAGACGTCTGTTTGTTCCGCAATGTGAGGTCGCACGCTTCCATGCAATCATGCAATTATCACATGCACGAGTGCACACGTCTCCATCATTTCATTTCTATTGCGTCCGACTCTACAACGTACAAAACATATTCACATCAGATGCACTGGCCTTACAAAAGATTCCTGCGTCTCTGTCGCCAGTGTGCTCATGATAAATCATCTTGGTACTGGAAGGTGGAGCCTCGTGGGTGTCATTGTGCACGCATGCTCACGCAAGGACACTGGCTGTGTCTGGTATGGCACACAAGCGTACTGCATACCGAACAGTGTAAACTGAAAACTGCCTACTATAGTAAGGGGCGTTCACACCGAACGTGTTAATAATGTTTTTGTTGTTGTTGTTGTTGTTGTTGTTTTGTTTTGTTTTTGTTTGTTTGTTTGTTTTTAGCACAAGAACACATGTGAAGGGCCCCTAAAACAGTTGCCTACGTCTTATGTAACGACAAAACTACATTTCAAAAAGCAGTATGCTACAGTGTTGTCACACGACCTCACTATTAATATTTAATGCAGCATGCGGCGTCCAGTTATCATCTTGGGGTGTGAGTGCCAACCAACCCCACTCACACCCACTTTCATAAATAATGTTAGCCAGCTAGCATACTGTACTTTCACAGGCTTACAAACCTTATTTCTAAATATATCTGATATCCATCACTATGAACTACTAAATTAATATATTTGAAATATATATAGGCCTATATATATTTATCTGTATATTATTTCTATGATATTTTTAGCAGTGGGGTTTCATTTCGTTTTGCCATGAAATGAAAAGTTGTCTTCATTTTAACATATTTTAACATATTTTAACATTCAAATGCCCTGAAAGAATCAATCAGTGTGTGGTACAAGAAGGTGAACATTTAGATGTTACGCTTTAGTAAAATTAATAAAAAAATGACCAAAAATCAGCTCTGTGCCAACCAACCTCTGCCGTGTACAGTATAGTGGTCTGGCTGTACACAGCAATTTAGGCAAAAATAGTATGGCATCCAGGTATTCTATGCATACAGAAAATCCACATACCTGTACTGCGCACTGTTTACATACTGCAGAAATTGTGTAGCTAACCTGTGTGATTCTAAATATATATGTGCAAGATTTTGCTTTTTTTTTTTTTTTTTCGTGGTTACAACCCATTTCAAACAACCCTGGATAATCTAGTGTGGTGTAACAATAATCAAATGTGACAGAAGAGTAAAGAAAGTTTGTAAATGCACTGCTGTAAGCACAGGCTATCATATTCATGGCATGATATTGGATGTACAGAAAACATCTCTTGACATTTGGTCAAATAAGTTATTACCTTATAAAATGGGGAACACAGTATTATGATTAAAGTTATCAATATAAAATAGTTTTATTATATAATAGGGCCAAGCAATCATCAGAATACACAATTCCATTTGAAAGGTTTTTAAAGGAACACAGTTTAGCTAGTGTGCATTTAATGTCCTGCAGGGACATCTAGTGGAGAAGAATGCAAAGATGGAGTGGTGCTGCTCTGCAGGTGAACTTGGCTCAAATCCCCTTTGTGCCACAAAATGTATTTTGATCTCTTGGTTATTGTGTTAGATGCTGCTTCCTCAAGTGCCAAATTTGGACAGTGATTTAACGAGAAAAGAAAAGTGATAAGATGTTTATTTACAGTATATTCACTACCAGAAGTCTGGATGAAAGGTAGAATCAAGGTGTAAATGTGTAAAATGTTGTTGGAAAGAAAATCTCACTTGTTGTTGGAAACTCTTAAAGGAATATATCATCCAAAAAACAACATACTGTCATTATTTACTAACCCTAAAGTTGTTCCAAACTCGTATGTTGTTTCTGTGGTATATTTCCCGCAGTCGTGTTGCGTAACATCTGGGGGCACTCTCTCATCGCAACCCATACAACTGAATTATGTTATTATTAATAAACATGGACATAAGCATGATTGCAAATTCAATAAAATACACTAAAAATACATCTGAGTTTGAAAATGTCATTAAAATAGTGTACATAACTACACAGTAAATGAACATATTAAATGTTTGATCATGGCATTTAGTGAGTTGGGACTGTGCTTCTAATGGACATATTATGTTTTCAACACAGTGATTCATTTTAACGCTTAATAAAGCACTCAAAAATGGCATTAAAAGTAAAAGCATAGTAAAAGCATAAAAGTGAACACTATGAATAGTCCATGCATCATATTCAAACCTTATTGGTTTTTGCACACCTTGTGACCAAATGTCATGATGTCATGTCACAAGAACCAAAGAGGTTTCTTGTTATTAACATATTGCTATATTTGATTTGGGCTCTGTATAGATAAGTTGATCACTCATTTGATTTGATATGAGAGTGAAAAACAACTTATCTGTTTATCATACAAAGTGATTGGATGCCTTCAGAAGACTTAGAATATGATGCATAAACTACTTTTAGGACACTTTTGGGTGTTTTATTAAGTGTTAAAGTGAGTAACTTACTGCTATTGTATTACATTCAGCCAACACATCTGCATTATATTATCACTGAAAGATCTCATTATTATTCATATCATTTAAAACCTTAATCAATAATTACTGATATACACTGCTTGGCCAAAAACAAAGTTGCATACTCTATTATTTCATTGGACCGCCTTTAGCTTTGATTCCGGTGCACATTCTTCAACCTTATGCAACGTCACAACATTTATTTCCATCCAGAGTTGCATTAATATTTGGCCAAAATCTTGTATTGATGACGGGAGAGTCGAACCACCACTCCGTAAAGTATTCTCCAGCACATCCCAAAGACTTTCAATGGGGTTAAGGTCAGGACTCTGTTGTGGCCAATTCATGTGTAAAAATGGTTCCTCATGCTCCCTGAACCACTATTTTACAATTTGAGCCCGATGAATCTTGGCATTGTCATCCTGGAATATGCCATGCCGTCAGGGAAGAAAAAATCCATTGATGGGATAACCTGGTCATTCAGTACATTCAGGTAGTCAGCTGACTTCATTTTATTGCCGCATAATGTTGCTGAGCCTAGACCTGAGAAATTGAAGCAACCCAGATCATAACACTGCCATAAATCCAAATGGCAACTTTTTTTTAGTTTTTAGGCCAGGCAGTGTATAGTCCTTGTGACAACTTCCCCATATGAGAACAAGTCTCAGTCTCTCTACCACAGATCTGTACTCTGATTGGATGCTGTTTGCACTTTGCTCAGGTAGGTGGAGCCCTGAGCACAATAAACCAATCTGATTTAATTCTGTCCTCCCCCTCAGTGTGCTGAAGTTGGTACAGTCTGTTACTGCCTCCATGCCATGTGAACTGAATGACACACTCACACACTCACACACACACACACACACACACACACACTGAAGATGCCCTGATACACACCTGTTCTGTCCAAGAGAAACATGATGCACAGAAACATGGAAACCATTTCTCTGTAGGCTGCCCATTATTGGTAAGTGATGAGGGAATTGTAAATATTATATTGAAGATATGCATTGCTATGGATATGCTTTATGCACTTGAGAAGCAAACATATGAATTCACTTTTGTTTTTCAAATATATTACAAACAAGTTTTATATTATTCGAAAATCAGTGGACACAAACAGACAATCATGATAGAATGTCAAATATTACTGCAGTATAAGAGCAAGTTAACACATTTGTTTATTATTACAGTCATAGACACTGTCTATGTCGTTGTTTTTGAGAGTATGAAGTGAATTGATACACATTTGGTGGAAAATCTACCTTAAAAAAATCATAATTTTCCCGTTGGTTTAACTATTGCATGATTTTTTAGATTAATTTTATAAGAAAATCTACACTGTAATTCTGATGTGCCAAAGTTCAGTCTGTTCAAGAGTGAGAGCACTTTATCAATTGTAAAACCAATATCAGTAACATTAAACTTGATCAGTAAACAAATATTAATTTGAATCTAATGCTTCAATTAAGAAATGTTCCTCACTTAGCAATGGAATAATTATGTTTATTTGATCTATAAAACATTCTATACCTCATGGCATTAGACACATTATCTATTATGCAAGGTAACTTTTTTTTCAGCCATGCTACAAGGCCTGTTTGGTTTGCTGTGTAGTTTTCTTATAGAAATGTCATCATGACTCATATGACAGGATGCTGTTTGTATTTTGTCATGTTTGAATACAGGAGACCTAAAATGAGGAAGTTGTCACAAGGCCTATATCTCAGTAACGATAAGGTTTCGAGTCAAAAGTCCAATCGCTCAGATGCTTGTTTTCTCTAGCAGTGATTTTTTAACTTGTTTTAAAACACCTACTTCCAAACCCTCTTCAATTAGAGTAATCGTTTGTGAATTATAATTGTTACATTCCAATATCATTATAGTTTTGTAATAAATAGCTGTTGGTTAAACAAGTGAACACAATAAAAGCACACTAGAATACATTGAGTCGAGTTGAGTCGACTATATAATGAAGGTAGATTTTAACTGACAGGTTACACTGTGTTCTAAGAACAAGTGTATGTTATCTCAGGTCGGGGCAGGTTGTCACATTTTTCTTGGGTCAAGTTGTTACATAAGTTTTAAATGTTTATACTACTTATCAATGACCTGTTTCCCTTCACATTTTTGCTGTTTCATGAATCATTTGCATGACTGTTTAAATTTTGCCATTATGCTATTTAATGTCAGGGTCCCACTGTGACAGCTTACTCCATCTAGTGTGACAACATGACTCTATAGGTTAGCATGTGTCAGATGAACTGTATCTTTTATTCCTGGGCAATAGCAGAGGAAATATTCTGTAGCGTATCTGTAGCCAGTATTTTAAGGTTTGTGTCTATTCTGAAATTGACTCTCAAAAATAAACCTACCTACATTGAAAAATATTCACTGGAGTAAAAAGTGTGACAAGTAAACCCAGTTTCCCATATTTTACTTGATTGGTAACACTTTACATTATTGTTCTCTTTGTTAAGGGTTTATAAATGGGTTTATAAATGACTAATAAGTCATTTTCAAATGCATTATAAATCATTGATATACATTTATAACAACTTGCATAAAAAGTGTGACTTTGTGACATGCAATTCTTTCCAGACAGTGAGCATTTTAACTTAACATGTTATTGATGCTTAATAAATACACTTATTCATACATATATTAACCAAAAACATAAAATGACCTAATTCATGATTTATGTCACAATGCAGCAAAAATAGACTGTTATAGTGAGATTAAAAGGAGGGATTATGTCATTTTATTTTTATATTCATGACTGTAATGTTTTGATTCACTTGTGTTGTCACTTTCCTAGTTAGCTGGTGTCAAAAGAATGGTGCTACTCTGAGTGCTGTCCCAACAGTCCTAATCCTGTGTAGTTATCAAAAGTCGTCTGCAAGGGCGCCTGGGTAGCATAGAGCGCATAGACTTTTTTTTTTTAAAAGTCGTCTGCAAAAACACAGGTGTTTATAAGCATTTATAACACATGAGGTAAAATAGAGGTCACTATTTGACAGGTATTGCATGAAAGTCACCTTTTTTCTCTTTTTGCATTTTGTTGTAACTGCATAATATTGATTTATAATGCATTTGTAAATGAATAATTAGTCATTAATGAACCCTTTATAATCCCTTAACAAATGGAATATATGATGTAAGTGTTACCTGAAATTTCAATTTTCCCTGGGAAAAATGTCAGCCTGGAGTGATCTCCTTAACCAGTTAAGTCAATGTAGAGCAAAATCCCATCATTTATTGGTTCAGTCTCATCTCTATACACCCCACACTGTGTTCCAGGATGTATAGCTATTATGCTGTGCAGTGGAGAGGAGCGAGATGCATAAACATGTTGTTTGTACTTTTTATTCCCAGCAACATGTGGCAGTTGTGTAAGATGTCTCAGAATGGTATTCTGGGTAATTCAGCCCAGTCAGCCCACGCTTTTTCCTGCTTTCAAGCTGACTAGAGTCACTCCATGTTTACTGGCTCTTTGTGGTCACCTTGACTAAACATTTCATAATCTTTCAGCCAGGCTCTCTTGCTCTCTCTCTCTCTCTCTTCTTCAATTTGCTGTCAGCTAATGCACAGTGGCTTAGAGAGAGCAGCTGTATGTTGAATATCTTATGTGAATGTTTGTTATTATTAGCTATTTGTCCAATTTTCTCATCAGGCTCAATTGGGCAGCAATCACACTAAACAAACAAGCAAGAAGTGAAGACATCTATAAGTGATTCATTCTAGAACACAAAACAATGGCAACACAGACAGATGTTTACATTTGATGAGTTATGAGCCAGAGTTTAATACATAGGATAAGGGGTTTGTTTAAATCAAGACCAACAATGATTGTGAGCACCACAAACAGTAACCATATATGTGAAGTTTAGCTAGGTAATCTTTGATGTTGGCTTGACAAAAGCCTTGTCTGAAAGTTTAAACTACTGTAGTTTTATCATTTTGAAGTTTGATGAAAAACATTACATTACAGTAAGACAAACAGCCAGCTAGCTAGATAGTCAGACAGACTGTCACATAGATAGATAAACAGATAAACACTCAGATAGACAGACAGACAGACATACAGATGGAGAAAAAGAGGAAAAAAACAGAATTAACAAACATTCCGTTGACCCGTTTGAACATTCTGTCAATGTAAGTCTATTGGATCTATCAGATTTTTCATTGTCTGCTGTGTGAAAACTATTAATCCGATCAGTTAGAAAAAAACATAGCATGCTGTTCCAGAATAGTCTGGAGGTCTGAACCAGGCTTTGTAGATAGAAAGCTCTAGGAGGAGTTAGTGTTAGAAATTTTGGTCTCAGATTAGGGATTTTGAAATAAATAAATAAATATTGTTTACACATTTGCACATTTACACACAATCATAATCATATGCTCACATTATATACACAAACTGTTTGAGTCTTTAGAGAGACAGAGCCTTTTATAATTCACTAAAACATCTATCCACAGATCAGTGGGTCACTCTTTTAGCATATTACACAAGATGAGATGTTTACTTATATGAAGGCTATGACAAACTAGAGATATCGCAAGTTTATTATACAAGTGTCAGTAAAGTATACCATTATGGATTATAAAAGGCTGATACTAATATCTAGGTGACCAACTACGATATTATGAGCATGTTTACTTTCTCTTTGCAACGACAGGAAGCACATTGCGGCAGCAGCATGGGAGATCCATGTTTGAATCCTGTGATGAAATCAGGACGTAATCGCGTTTGCATAATCATTGGCATTTTTGCTTCTAAAATGATAGTTTTACTCCACTTAGGGATGCAAATTTTGGCAAATTATTTTAACTGAGTAACTGCAAATATTTACAGCAAATATTAACCATGAGTACTCACTGGTTAACCGATATAAGCCATAAATCAAACAAGTGGCCAAACAGGCAAGACGAAGACTGGTGATCTATAGATGATCTATACTGGCTGAAACAAAACAGGCTCACGTGACAGATGTACATATTTAGCAACAATTATTACATCAGCATTTGAATGAACAACTGTATATTTCCTTCATTTTGTAACAAACAGTTATTGAATGGGTCGCTTGCACAACCTATTAATCTAAGAGGTGATAACTTTTGGCAGTTTAACAATGGAAGAATAAAAATCAGCCTACAGTTTGTGCTGCTGACCAATCCTAATCATTTTTATTTAGAAAAATCAACATATAGTATACAGTATATACATGGGCAGCAGTCAGTATGATACACATAACTGAAACACGCTCCGATAGCACTGAAGTCCTGCCGGGCATCGCATTCCCATCTCCCATGCAACATAAGCTTAGTAGCAGTTTGACTGTCACCAACAATGTTTCCTAGCAACCCAATTGATAAACAATGCTGCAATGCTAGCATTTGTGCTGCAGGTGTATGGTTATCAAAAGAGAATGTAATTTACCATGTTTTATACAACTGTTTCTGCAGATGTTAGTTAAACAACTTTAATATCATGTAATGCAGGAAATTTGACTCATTTATCGATATTATTTAATAAAAGTGAATGTTTATCACTTACTTTGTATATCTCCCTGGGTACTGACATATTTGAGTGAAGTTACACACTTGCATATCGGCGATGTCGGAGTTGAACATTTCCAAAGGTTTCCAAGGTTCAAGTGGCGTTCCATTGCACTTTTCCTTGTAGGAAGTTGGAAAATCTGACTTTTCGATTAGAATGGAATGCAGCATTAGATGTTGAGGCTTGTAGATGTTTGTTTTTATATGGTACCGCATTGTACTCATGCTACTACTAAACTTGAAAGTCCTGTTTCACAATTTGCACCGGAAAATGTCTTCACGGAAGTAATTATACCAAAGCACATGTGTAACAAAGTTCTTGATGGAAGGAGGAAGCGGGAAACAGCGAAATTCAACTCAAAAGGTAATTTATTTTACACAAAGAACTTACTTTCAGCGGACTGTCAACACACACTCTATCTGGGTGTGTGTGCATGGGTAGCTCTCTCTCTCCCTTCACTGGGGTTTGGCTCGCTCTTAAACAGGTCTCCACTCTCACTGCAGTGACAAACAGCTGTTAGAGACAATCTTTGCCAGGTGATGATCCTTACCATTCTCATCTCCTGATCTCGCTCTCCATTCACAAGCCGATGCTCAACCACGCCCCCACCACCACAGCATGCTTCATATTTCATTGTCTGTCAGACTGAGAGCAAACTAGTGGTTTACATATTAACAATGCCCTTGTGTGTAGATAACATGCCCTACATGTAAAACCCATCAAACAACGTCTCTGTCATTTCTTCAGTTATGCTTTCATTTCATTTTCAACCAATATTATTAGTCAAACAAATTGTTAGTGCCGGTTAATCGGTTAACCGGTTAACTGTCTACATCCCTAACTCCACTGATGGTTAGGTTTAGGTCTGGGGTTTGGATTGGGGGTACAGTCTGTACAGCTGAAAATAACTTGATTCACAACTGGCTTTTGTCAAGTTCCCCAACTCTATTATTTTCTCTCCACATGAATGCTTATTTCAAAGCTTTTGCCCTTTGATTTTAGAAAAAGAGGCTCAAAGTCAAAATGTTTTTGTGCTACAGGGCAAGCACAATCGTTCTAGCCATTACTGTGCATATTTCTGGAGCTGTGCCAGAGGCAGTGCCAGTGTTTTGAGCTAGATGGCCTCTGATTGCTGGTACGCATATAATAACTGACCAGTTGTAGATCAGGGTCACACACTCTTTGTTTGTGTTTGGACTGACCATTTGAAGATCTTGCAATTTGCAGTGAACTCTTTGAGCTATGTATGTAGTATGAGTGAGTTTGTGTATGTTTCCAGTTGCGACAACAATAATAGCTGTATATTATATGTTTACCATCTTTTCTTTGCTTGCGTGCCCGCTGCATGTCATAGAGATAGAGGGCAAGTGAGAATGCACTCTCAGGCAAGTGACCATGAGAAAAAGCCACTTTTTTAAGTAACTCTGAATGAACTTTTTGATGTTCACAATAAATAAGTGGGAAAATGTCTGCTTGTATCTTACCTCAGTTTCATTAAACTTGTTTAAATTCAGCTGATTTGTTTGCCAATTAAGCTGGTTCATTAAAGAAAGGAAAAATTCCCGACTTTAAATAAATAATTGATTATATGTGTAGGACGTTTGCGTTGTAGGGATATACAGGTTTGAAATATAAAATCTGTGATTAAATGGCAAATATTTACTCACTGAAATGAAAAGATTTTCTATTAAGTCAATGAGCACACTGGGCAGAGCAATATGGTGGCGCAGTGGTTTCATTGTTATGACGTCATCAGCAATCCAGTTCCAAATTATAGATCAGTGTTCTAACCACACAACTTTGCGATGCAACTTATGATGTTTGTTTGAAGTATGGTTTCGGCAAACCATTGGCAAATCGTTGAACTATGTTGGTAACGTCGGAACTTGCAACTACAGTCGGCTAAAAAAAACAGCCTGGTCTCATTAAAATTATATGACTGCTGCAACATTTTTGCAAAATGAAATTACGTGGTTCATTAAACATATCACTGCATAGTGTAATAAAAAGCAAATGCAAGATGTTTTTTTTTCTATTTTTAAATGAACAATACCACGTCCCGACCCTAAATGCAACACCTAAACCTAACCGATAGTGACAGCAAATGTGAGACGAAAAACGTAATAGCTGAAGTAGCTACGTCATTTCGTGGTGCTTGTATGACAGTTCCAGCTCACTTGTCAGCAATTTGTCAGCGTTCTAAACAGCTGCACCACTGCACATGTCAGTCACACTTGAATAAGCTTGAAGCTGTATATGTAGTTGGTTATGTAATGTTAGTGTTAAAATGTCTCGTGTTTCATTTCATGCGTTAAATGTTTCGATGTAAAAAGATAGTATTGTGTGAGCAATAGAGCAAAAAATAAGTTTATGAAGTGTTAATCTGCTGTTTTACTTGTGATTTGTGTGAAAATAAATAAAAGTAATTTTTTTTACTTAAGCACTGCTACTGAAGAAATAATTCACTTGAGTACAAATAGAAGTACTATGAAATATTATGACTCCAGTAAGAGTAAAGAAGTAGCTTGCCGAAAAACTACTCAAGTAATTACGTTACAAGTTACTTTATGAAAATTATATTATATACAGTAAATACGCTTCCATTTTTAGAACACAAAGACATTTTTATTCTTGAAAAAAATGTATGCTTCTTTTTACCGAGGATGCATTAAATTGATCAAAAATACTGTCAAAATCATTAATTGGCAGTTATTATTATGGTTTGAAATAATTGCTTTAAGTGATATTTATTCTTTACCCGTGATGGCAAACGCCCTGCTTACTTTCGTAACCTCCGTTCCCTGATGGAGGGAACGAGACGTTGTGTCGATGTAGTGACACTAGGGGTCACTCTTGGGAGCCCCAAACACCTCTGCTTTTTTTTTAAAAGGCCAATGAGAATTGGCGAGTGGAATTTGCATGCCACTCCCCCGGACATACGGGTATAAAAGGAGCTGGTATGCAACCACTCATTCAGGTTCCCTATCTGTCACTCACTCAATGCTGTGTTGATGTAGTGATACTAGGGGTCACTCCTGGGAGCCCGAGACACCTCTGATCTTTGATAAAAGGCCAATTAAAATTGGCGAGTGGTATTTGCATGCCACTCCCCCGGACATACGGGTATAAAAGGAGCTGGTATGCAACCACTCATTCAGATTTTCTCTTCAGAGCTGAACGGTCGATGTTTACTGAGCTGACTATTCATTCACCTCTGCTGGATCTGACGGCGCATTTCAGCGGCTTCTCCCTCTGGTGCACTGCAGAGAACGCCCCTGGGCGCTTCGGCAGAAAAAAGAGAGTATATTTTTCTAAAAGAGTATATTTCTCTAAAAGACCGGCACACACAAAACGTCTTTTTAAAGACGCATCTTTTTAAAGATGCCTTTCCGTTTGTGTGTTATTCCTGGTTGCGGTCGTTACCGCTCAACTTCGGACGGTCACGATCACTGTCTTTCGTGTCTGGGCGCTGCCCACGCAGAGACAGCGTTTGTGGATGGATCATGTACTCACTGCGAGAACATGACCATGGCAATGTTGCGGTCGCGGCTTGCTTTCGTAAGAAAGCAAGCCACCCCAGCAGCTCCCCGCCTCGGTCCTTCTACCTATGGGTATGAGGCCAGTGCAGCTAGCACTGGGGGCGATTTGGGGACCCCAATGGGACCACCTCCTCCGGGTACCCCCCACGGACCTCCCATTCCCCAGCACGCTCGTCCGCCCCGATCGGGCTTCCGGATGAGTCCGCCGGCTCATCTCACGGCGAGTTCGACCTCTTGTTCAGAGCCCGCAAAGCTGATGAGCTCTCAAGCGCAGCATCGGAGAGCGGGCTCATCCAGTCGGACGCAGAAGCCTCAGCTGGGCTCCCCCCCTTGGGGACGGTTGCCCAGTCACAGGCTGATGTGGAAATGATGGACATGCTTTCCCGGGCAGCCGCGAGCGTCAGGCTAGAGTGGAACCCTCCGCTCTCCCCTGAACCTTCGCGGCTCGATGATTGGTTCCTGGGCTCGCGGCGCCACTCAAAGCAGCCACACCCCGCTCCAGTCCCTTTCTTCCCGGAAGTGCACGAGGAGCTGACAAAATCGTGGGAGGCACCTTTTACTGCCCGGTCCCGATCTTTCAGCTCCCCTGCCCTCACTACCCTCAATGGCGGGGCGGCCAGGGGCTATTCGGCAATTACCCAGGTGGATAAGGCACTCGCGGTGCACCTATGGCTGCAGAGTGCCGCCCCGGAGTGGAGCCCACCGCAGGAAGCAGACGCCACCCATCTCACGGCCGGCCGCCAAGAACCCACAGAAGGCTTCGAAGCGCCCCTGAGACGGGCGACCCAGGGACGACGAAACCCACCTTGGAGCTGGTAAGCAGACCACTCCATCCCCTGGTGGAGGGCCGGGAGGAGAATCTTTTGTTGCTTTTTCATTTAATTTCGCTGCATGCCCTAGTGGCTGCGGTACCCAACAGTTCAGCAAAAGAGCGGTTTCCTCGCTCCCTGGGTCACATAACCGGTGTGCACAGCCGTCATCACGACCACCGTCCACCTTTTCATCCTTGCAGGGTTGGCGCTCCAGCAGCAGTCTCCCCACGCCTGCGTGCCCAGCTGTGGCACAAATCCACCCCGATGTGACAGTCTCCAGGGGTCGCGAGGACAGGCCTCTTCCTCCCCCATCCCAGGCTGTTCTGGGGGTGGTCACAAGGAGCCAGGTAAGTGCTTCGATGTCCCTGCGCTCACTTCCATCAAGAGGGTAGGAGACTTGCAAGCGTTCTCTGTCGGCGAAACATGCCTGGAGTTTGGTCTGGGCTACTCTCACGTGATCCCGAGACCCCGACCGGGCTATGTGCCCAAGGTTCCTACGACCCCTTTTAGGGACCAGGTGGTGAACCTGCAAGTGCTGCCCCAGGAGGAGGCAGACCCAGCCCTGATGTTGCTGTGTCCTGTGTGTGCTTTACGAATCTATTTGGATCACACGCAGAGCTTTAGAGTCTCTGAGCAGCTCTTTGTCTGCTTTGGTGGACAGCGGAAAGGAAGTGCTGTCTCCAAGCAGAGGATCACCTACTGGCTCATTGACGCCATTAACTATGGCATATCAAGCCCAGAATGTGCCGCCCCCGATAGGGCTATGAGCCCATTCTACCAGGGGTGTAGTGGCCTCCTGGGCCTTGACCAGGGGCGCCTCTCTAACAGACATTTGCAGAGAAGCGGACTGGGCAACATCGAGTGAGTGACAGATAGGGAACATCCTGGTTACTAACGTAACCTCTGTTCCCTGATGGAGGGAACGAGACGTTGTGTCCCTCCTGCCACAACACTGAACTACCCGCTGAAATGGCCGGGACCTTGTCTCGGCTCCTCAGCATAAAACCTGAATGAGTGGTTGCATATCAGCTCCTTTTATACCCGTATGTCCGGAGGAGTGGTATGCAAATACCACTTGCCAATTTTCATTGGCCTTGTATCAAAGACCAGAGGTATCTCGGGCTCCCAAGATTGACCCCTAGCGTCACTACATCGACACAACATCTCGTTCCCTCCATCAGGGAATGGAGGTTACGCAAGTAACCAGGACGTTTTGTGCTGAGGAGCCGAGACCAGGTCCCGGCCATTTCAGCGGGTAGTTCAGCGTTGTGGCAAGAGGGACACAATGTCTCGTTCCCTCCATTAGGGAATGGAGGTTACGAAAGTAACCAGGACGTTTCCTTTCTGTCACTCACTCGACGTTGTGTCAATGTAGTGACACTAGGGGTCCCTATACAAAATGCCACAACTAGCTGAACTGTGTTTCGTGAACTGGCGGTGTGTGACGGGCAGACTGCTGTGTGCCTCAAAGCCAGCGCACCAGGCCGTCATGTAACCTCCCCCAACGCTCTTATGAGCGTCAAACGGTCCATCAGGAACAAGTCAGCTGCCCAACTATAGGGACAGGCTAGCCCAGCCGAGACCTCTATTCCCTCTCTTTTCTCCCAAAAAGAGTGGAATTTGTTAATTGACTGGGAGCCATAAGTGTCTGCGTCGGGGGCTGTCCCTCCCAAGGGGAAGACACCGTGGAGACCACACCCCGCCCAAAAGAGTGCAGGGGGGGGTTGGGGGTATTCTGAGAGGAATATGTCACATGGTCTTACCGAGTCTTGTCGGAAGTATGTCATGTGGAGAGATCCCATGGTAGGTCCTACCTGAAGGGGGAGGAGTTTCTACAGAGCATGGTGACTGGGGGCAGAGGGGCCTCTGCCCAAGGAAGATGCAGTTTGCCGTCAGGGAAACAATTTTACGGAAGATATAACATGGGGTTGCCTTCGGGGAACTAGCACATGTGGAGCACCTACCTCAGTACAGGGGCTTATTAGCGCAAGTACTGGGCTGGTCAGCAAGTACTCCGCAAACTCAACTGCCAGAGGGCTAAGGAGGAAAGTCATCCAGGGATCACAGTCTGTGAACATGACTGGGAGCCAAGAGCGCATGTTTTCACCTCAAGGGAGGGGAAATGTGCTATGCGCAAGCATACGGTGCCCCAGCCCATCTTGGAGGCATCTGTTGTACCCACAACACGCCTGGAGACCTGCTCTAGGGGAACCCCTGCCCGTAGAAATGCAAGGTCGGTCCAAGGGCTGAAGAGGCGGTGACAGATCGGCGTGATGGCCACACAATGTGTCCCGCGGCGCCATGCCCATCTCGGGACTCGAGTCTGAAGCCAGTGCTGAAGCAGTCTCATATGCATCAACCCGAACGGTGTGGCCACCACTGAGGATGCCATATGCACCAGGAGCCTATGAAAAATTTCAGTGGAACCGCTGTTCTCCGTCTGAATGCCTTCAGACAGTTCAGCACCGATTGTGCATGCTCGTTCATGAGGCACGCTGTCATCAAGACTGAGTCCAACTCCAAACCGAGAAAAGAGATGCTCTGAACCGGGGAGAGTTTGCTCTTTTCCCAGTTGACCCGAAGCCCCAGTCGGCTGAGGTACTGGAGCACGAGGTCCCTGTGTGCGCACAGCAACTCTCAAGAGTGAGCTAGGATTAGCCAGTCGTCGAGATAGTTGAGGATGCGGATGCCCACATCCCTTAGCGGGACAAGGGCTGCCTCTGCGACCTTTGTGAAGATGCCTGGCCTTCGAAGGCAAACTGCAGGAAGGGTCAGTGTCAAGGTAAGACCGAGACGTGGAAGTACGCATCCTTCAGGTCTACCGCCGCGAACCAATCTTGATGCCGGACGCTCGCTATAATGTGTTTTTGCATCAGCATCTTGAAAGGGAGTCTGTGCAAAGACTGGTTCAGTACTCGCAGGTCCAGGATTGGTCGCAACCCACCGCCTTTCTTCGGTACAATGAAGTAAGGGCAGTAGAACCCTTCCTTCATCTCGGCTGGAGGGACAGGCTCTATTGCGCAAAAGTGTAGCAATCTCCACATGCATGGTAGCGGTGTTCTCACCCTTCACCGAGGTGAAGCGGACGCCGCTGAACCTGGGTGGGCGCCTGGCAAACTGAATCGCATAGCAGAGTCGGACGGTCCAGGTCAGCCATCGCGACGGGTTGGAAAGCGTGAGCCAAGCGCACAAACCAAGGGAATGATCATGTCGGACGTACCGGTGGGTGGGGCCTTGCAGCGGGCCTGTGTCCTAGGTGCCATGTCGAAGGGATTCGAATCCCGTGGCCGTGCTGAGTCCAGGGACATCGAAGCACTTACCTGGCTCCTACCGCCCACCAGATTGGCCGAGGAGGGGGGAAGAGGAGTCTCGTCCCCGTAGTCCACCGGACCCAATCCCATGTGGGCATGTTTGTGCCACAGCTGGGTGCACAGGGGTGGGGGGACCGCCGCTGGTGCACCATACCTGCAAAGATATAACTGTGGACACCGGGGGATGGAGTGGTCTGCTCCTTGCCCCTGGGTCGCCCGTCTCAGGGGTGCTTTGAAGCCTTCCTCAGATTCTTGGCGGCCGGCCGTGAGACGGGTGGCATCTGCTTCCTACGCTGGGCTCCACGCTGGGGCCGGGCCAGGGGGGCGGGCTGTGGCGTAGCTGGTGTTGTAGTTGCTGGAGGACGCCCTTGGCGACGAGCAGACGGGGTGCGGGGTCTTGAACCGCGCCGGGGCAGGATGTGCTGTATGGCCTCCATCTGCTGCTTCACCGCTGAGAACTGCTGGGAAAAGTCCTCGACGGTGTCGCCGAATTGGCCAACCTGGGAGATGGGGGCATCAAGGAACCGTGCCTTCTCAGCCTCTCGCATCTCAACCAAGTTGAGCCAAAGGTGGTGCTCCTGGACCAAGAGGGTGGACATTGCCTGCGCGAGAGACCACGCCGTGACCTTTATCGCCCAGAGAGCGAGGTCGGTCACCGAGCGCAGGTCCTGCATCAATCCCAGGTCAGAACTACCCTTGTGCAGTTCTTTTAACGCCTTGGCTTGGTGTACTTGCAGGAGAGCCATGGCGTGCAGGGCAGAGGCGGCTTGACCAGCGGCACCGTATGCCTTAGCAGTCAGGGACGATGTAAACCTACAGGCCCTGGACGGGAGTTTCGGGCGCCCGCGCCAGATGGTGGCACTCTGCGGGCACAAGTGCACCTTGTCCACCTGGGGGATCACCGAATACCCCCTGGCCGCTCCGCCATCGAGGGTAGCGAGAGCGGGGGAGCTGAAAGACCGGGACTGGGCAGTAAAAGGTGCCTCCCACGATCTTATCAGCTCCTCATGCACTTCTGGGAAGAAAGGAACGGGGGCGGGGCATGGCCGTGGGAGGCGCCCCGAGCCCAGGAACCAATCGTCGAGCCTCGAGGGTTCAGGGGAGAGTGGAGGGTTCCACTCTCGCCCGACGCTCGAGGCCACCTGGGAAAGCATGTCTGTTATTTCCACATCGGCCTGGGACTGGGCGACCATTCCCGAAGGAGGAAGCCCAGTCGAAGCCCCCGCTCTCCGATGCTGCGCTCGATAACTCGTCTTCTTTCCGGGCTCTGAACGAGAGGTCGAACTCACCCTGAGATGATCCGGCGATCTCGTCCGAGCACCCGACTGGGGCAAGCGAGCATGCTGGGGAATGGGTGGTCCGTGGGGGGATACCCGGCGGAGGTGGTCCCATTGAGGTCCCCAAATTGCCCCCAGTGCTAACCGGCACGGCCTCATACCCGTAGGTAGAAGGACCGAGGCGGGGAGCCGCTGGGGTGGCTTGCTTTCTTACGAATTTCAACGTTGCCATGATCATGTTCTCGCAATGAGTACAAGACCCATCCATGAACGATGTCTCCGCGTGGGCAGCGCCCAGACACATAAGAGAGCGATCGTGACCATCAGAAGCGGAGAGATAATGACTGCAACCAGGAATAACACACAAATGGAAAGTCATCTTTAAAAAGACGTTCTGTGTGTGCCACTCTTTTAGAAAGAAAATATACTCTTTTTAGAATATACTCTTTTAGTTGTTTCTGCCGAAGCGCCCAGGGACGTTCTCTGCACTCCATGGGTGCAGAGGGGGAGAAGCTGCTGAAATGCGCCGTAGAATCCAGCAGATGAGGTGAATGAACTTTGCGGATTAATTCAGCTTCAATGAATAGAACCGCTCGGCTCCGAAGAGAAAATATGAATGAGTGGTTGCATACCAGCTTCTTTTATACCCGTATGTCCGGGGGAGTGGCATGCAAATTCCATTCGCCAATTCTCATTGGCCTTTTTAAAAAAAAGCAGAGGTGTTTGGGGCTCCCAAGAGTGACCCCTAGTGTCACTACATCGACACAACGTCGAGTGAGTGACAGATAGGGAACATATACTCTGTCACCTATTCCTAACAAAAGCATTCTAAAGTGCTAATTTGTTATTCTAGAAAAAAATTTTTTTATTAAAACAATTGAATATGGTTGCGCTACCATGCGAAAATCACAACACAGTGGGTTTTTTCCACATTTGCTGAGGTATTGAGTTCTTACAAGTTGATTTAAACTTGCAAGTTAGATTTTGGTTTTAAAAATAGGCAAAAAGAAACACATTTCTCCTGAAATTCTATTTTCTCCTAAAGTCTATTGTTTTAGAGAGATGAAGGCTATTCCATGCATTACTGTTTTGAAAAAAGAATCTCTAACCAGGATAGAGAGAGAAATGTTCGGCCAGATGCACAACAAAAAGACAAGTAAATCACAGTTTGAGAAACAGACTCCTCACAGGTCCTAAACTAGCAGCTTCTAAATGCCAAAGACCTGCATTGCTGCAAGAGGATTCTTCGACAAACAGAACATTTTAAGAATACAACATTTATTTAAATAGAAATAGCAATTTGTAACATTCTAAATGTCTCTAAATCATCTCTAAACTACATAATGTGCATTGTGACTGAAACACTTTCCTATTTCTGGTTTATTCTCATTCACGTATGTCCAAGTATTTTGGCTATTAAGTTAACATACTGTACAAAACTAATATAATTCAATATCATAGTGGAAATGTATCCTCTATGATATTTCAGCAATCCAGATATGGAATGAGATTATTAAGCAAACTATTATCAACTCCTACATGCCAACTGAATAAAATAAGGCAAAAATAAACATTTCACACAGTGTTTAGTGAGAGATATGATTGATTCAAATACTAAAAGTGGTTGTTCTTTATATGTATTATTGTATTACAGTTGCAATAATAAAGTCTTGATTAACATTATGGTTATTTAACATATTGAGATATTATAATTAAGTAAATTTTAGCATTTGGTTACATTATGTTTTGTGATTTCTCATACCTTCTTTATATAACATCAATCCCTTGCACACTTTTGGCCTCTAGCAGGTGAAGCTTTTCAGACAGATAAACAGCAGAACAGGGCAGGAAAGTACAGTACAGCATCATGAGCGAGAGTGTTACCCGCTAGGACAGTTTATTTTGAACAAGAGGGGCAAACGGTTACAGAATTTAACGCGGGATTACAATACCGAAATTATGCGGATCGATAGAAGGGAAAGCCCGTCAGTGCGCGATGGTGCGAGGAATCGGACGGTGGGAAAAAGTAGGAAGTATACAAGATATCCCCACACATGTCAAACTACATTGTGTTAATGTTTGACACAGTTTATACATTGCCTACCTTACAAACAAGTGAAGTTTGATCAGTGATTAAACGTGTTCATACGGTTCCCTCGTATCTGAATGAATGGCTCCTTTCCAGAATAAAAATGAAATATGCAGAAAATCACCATATTACAGTTCTTGTATAATGACAGGGCAGAAAGTCTTGAAAAAGCTAGAGAAGAGAGGACACCAGTAGCAGTTTATGCAAGCTGCTGTGCTCATGATGCTGTGCCCTGCAGGCTTCTGTCATGCCGCGCACAGCGCATTTTAATTTATAAACAGATTTAGCGCTTATAACTTTCTTCTTCCCAAAAATTCAGAAATATGATGTATTTTCAAATGCTTCAATTTAATACAGCATGTCTATTTTCCCACCCATAACCATGGTCTTAGCAATGTCCCTATAACAGGTTAACAGATTGGCATTTTGATCACAAACTCTTAGAAATTATTTTCAGTTTTCCTATCTGTAAGTCACACAAGAAACCCATGATATCATATCGCAACCTCAAAGCTGTTGAGCCTTCATCTTTCTCTGCCTCCATCTGTGCTCTCTCGCTTTCTGAATCCATGTCTCTCTGACATTCTCTCAAATTATAATTCTGTCATCTCAGATGCTGTTGAAGAGCATGCCCCCATTAAGACTCAGCTGGTGCCATCATCTCACTCATCCCCTTGGTTCAGTTCTTAGCTTCTGGCCATGAAGAGAAGTGGTCGTCGCCTTGAGCGACTTTGCAGAAAAACAGGCCTCTCTGTTCACTCTTTAGCTCTTTCTAAACAGCTGCCTAAATATAGAGCTACTCTTAATGCGTGCTGTTAATGCATCCATCGTACCTTTCCTGTATCATAAATAATGCAAGCTGCAGACCTAAAGCTCTTTTAATTTTCCCACTTGAAGAAGTTTCAGGCTCTGATGAACTCATGTTGCTCCTTTCTTCACTTTTTTCAAAATAAAATTAATTCCCATTACCAATCTTTTGTTGCGAACACTTCTGAGACTCATCTTTTACACCCTATCCAATCTACCCTGCTCAACTATCGTCCAATTTCCAACCTGCCTTTCATCTCTAAAGTTAAAATCACATTTAGCCAATAATCTCTATGACCCTTTTCAATCTGACTTTCGTCTAATTCACAGTTCTGAAACAGCTCTCCTGAAGGTTGTTAATGATCTTCACCTCTCTGCTGACTCTCTGGTCCCTCAGTGTTCTGATCCTCCTTGATTTGAGCTCTGCTTTTGACACTATCTGCCTCAACACTCTCCTCTCTAGACTCTCAGATATGGGTATCACTGGCACAGCTCTGTCATGGTTTTCTTCCCACCACACTAACAGCCAGCATTTTGTCTCCACAAAGAAATTCAAATCCCCTATTGCTCCTCTCACTCAGGGTGTCCCCCAGTGTTCTGTTCTGGGTCCTCTTCTGTTCATAATTTACATTCTCCCTCTTGGACAAATCATTATTCTTCCAACTACGCCACATTGCATGACTCCAAACCATGCTTAGTTCAAAGGATGCTGAATCACTAGTTCATGCCTTCATAACATTACGTCTTGACTACTGGAACTGCCTCTTCATCGGCCTACCCGGTAAAAGCATTGCCAGATTGCAATACATCCAAATTTCTGCAGCTAGGGTCCTCACAAACACTGAGCAGTCTGCACATATCACTCCCATCTTGTTCAATTGCACTGGTCTCATGATGAATTCTGTTCAAAATTCTTCTCTTAACTTTCAAAGCTCTTCATGATCTTGTACAGTGCCTCTCTATTTACGTGATCTGATACATCCATACACACCTTCTTGTTCTCTTCATTCTTCTGATTCCAGATTGCTCTCTAACCCAATATTTCTCTTGACTTTTGGTGGCAGATCCTTCAGTGTAATTGCACCAAAAATGTGGAATTCACTCCCTATGAGCTTCCGCGACATCTCCCCAGAAAACACATTTGGTTGTGAAAAAGTGTTTTTTTTTTTTTTTTATATATATGTGAAAAGTTATTTATAAAGTTTTTAGCCGATGCAATTAATCTGATAGATGTTGGGGGGTTTTCACGTTAAAAATATGTTTTTTCACAACATTGCACAATGTTTTTATCATGTCTGCAAATCTTCTTGATATTTAGGGTAAGAAATTGCAGTCTACACCGCTCCGACCCAGACAGCTTAATTATCATAGAGACGAGCAAACATCCACAATTTTGTGTCACAATATATGGGTTATCATAGTTGCAGAGACATCAAACATGGGAGCGGCAATGGGCCATCGAGAACCATCTCAGACAACTAGGCACCACAACTTTTGTCAAATCTAATTTACATTAGGTGCATAACTTCATTTACATAGAAAGCGTAGATTAATTTACATTATTGGCAGCAAACTGTTTTTACATAGTACATAAAAGTATGAGTTTAGAATGTTCACTGTTCAGTCTGACTCCGCTGAATCCAAGGTGCTTCATGTACTTTGTCACTGCTACACTGCACTGAAGACTTCAGCATCATCAACCGAAGACCAAGATGCCTTTCCTTCTTTACTTTTGTGAGTTTTATTTTTCTTACATTAGGAACCTACTTACCCCATCCAACCTAGTAGTCCTTCATGTGTTGTTGTTTTCAAAATGTATATTTTCTAAAAATGTTTTTACCCAAGTTGCGATAACATTTTTTTTCCGACGTACTTAATGTGACAGATGTCAGGATTTTTTAATGTTATAAATACACTGGCAGCCAAAAGTTTTGAATAATGTACATATTTTGCTGTTTCAGAAGGAAATTGATACTTTAATTCACCAATGTGTCATTCAGCTGATCACAAATTATAGTTAGGACATAACTGATGTAAAAAACAGCTCCATCAATAATTTTTGATCAAATCTAGACAGGCCCCACTTCCAGCAGCCATCACTCCAACACCTTATCCTTGAGTAATCATGCTAAATTGCTAATTGGTACTAGAAAATCACTTGCCATTATATCAAACACAGTTGAAAGCTATTTGGTTCATTAAATGAAGCTTAACATTGTCTTTGTGTTTGTTTATGAGTTGCCACAGTATGCAATAGACTGGCATGTCTTAAGGTCAATATTAGGTCAAAAATTGCAAAAAAGAAACAGCTTTCTATAGAAACTCATCAGTCAGTCATCGTTTTGAGGAATCAAGGATATACAATGCTTGAAATTGCCATTTGATAAAAATTTGTACACTATAGTCTTCAAAGACAAAGGACAACTGGCTCTAACAAGGACAGAAAGAGATGTGGAAGTCCAGATGTACAACTAAACAAGAGGATAAGTACATCAGAGTCTCTAGTTTGAGAAATAGATGCCTCACATGTCCTCAGCTGACAGCTTCATTGAATTTTACCTGCTCAACACCAGTTTCATGTACAACAGTAAAGAGAAGACTCAGGGGTGCAGGCCTTATGGGAAGAATTACAAAGCCACTTTTGAAACAGAAAAACAAAAAGAAAAGGTTAGAGTGGGCAAAGAAACAGACATTGAACAACAGAAAATTGGAAAAGAGTGTTATGGATCTTAACCCATTGAGCTTTTTTGGATCAGCTAGACTATAATGTGTGTGAAAAGTGCCCGACAAGACAGCCACATCTATGGCAAGTGCTACAGGAAGTGTAGGGTGAAATGTAACCTGATTTTTTGATGAGAACTCTTTGAAGTAGTTTAATTTTTTTTTCGAATTGTAATAGTATTTGTAATTTGAAACATTGTAATTTTTCACATTATTAATGTCCTGACTATACATTGTGATCAGTTGAATGCCACATCAGTTGAAAATACCAATTTCTTTCCATAAGAGCAAAATCTGTACATTATTGCAAACTTTTGGCTGCCAGTGTATGTCTTTTCACAACATTGCATAAACATCATCAAGATGTTTTTATAACACCAGCACATCTCCTTGTGAAGTTTTAGGAACGTTCTTGCCATGTTTAACCTGGTATTACACATTCAGTCATCATTTATTTTTATTTTATTTACCACATTATCTTCCAAAGCAAAGAGTTAACCAAAAACAAATAGTACTGGTGAGAGAAAGAGATCAAAAATGGGCTTGAAGAGGTGTCTTTTATATTACTTTCAAAATAATTTGCATTCTTCAAATTGTCATAGGCTACATCAGCTTAAACACAAAACACATTTATTTACTCAATGCATTTATTCACAACATGTAAAAAGGACAATTTGCATAAACACTTGTGCACTGATAACTATATGTAGGAGAGACCAGGACTAGTTGTACCCAGGGGGAAGTTGTCACAAGGGCTAGATCTCAAAACAATAAGATACTATAAGTAACGTCATGGTTACTTGTGTAACCTCTGTTCCCTGATGGAGGGAATGAGACGTTGTGTCGATGTAGTGACAATAGGGGTCACTCTTGGGAGCCCGAGATACCTCTGGTCTTTGATAAAAAGCCAGTGAAAATTGGCGAGTGGTATTTGCATGCCACTCCCCCGGATATACGGGTATAAAAGGAGCTGGTATGTAACCACTCATTCAGGTTTTATGCTGAGGAGCCAATATAAGGTCCGGCCATTTCAGCGGGTAGTTCAGCGTTGTGGCAGGAGGGACACAACGTCTCGTTCCCTCCATCAGGGAACGGAGGTTACACAAGTAACCATGACGTTCCCTATCTGTCACTCACTCGACGTTGTGTCGATGTAGTGACACTAGGGGTCCCTATACGAAACGCCACAATTGGCTGAACTGTGTTACGTGAACTGGCGGTGTGTGGTGGGCAGACTACTGTGTGTCTCATAGCCAGCACACCAGGTCGACACGTAACCTCCCCCAACATAGTTATGAGTGTCGAACGGCCCGTTTTGGGGACAAGTCGACTACCCAAAAGATAGAGACAGGCTTAACCCAGTCGTGGCCTCTTTTCCCCTTCTTTTTTTCCACTCCCTAAAAAAGAAGGGGGATTATCCGACTGGGCCGCCAGGTCTAGTCGGGGGGTGTCCCTCCCAAGGGGAAGACACCGCGGAGACCACACCTCGCCCAAAGTGAGGGGGGGATATTTAAGTGGAAAAATATGTCACATGGTCTTTCCAACCATGTGTAGATCCTGCCCAATGGGGGAGGAGTTACTACAAACATGGAGACTAAGACGCAATTTGCCAACAGGGAAACGAATTAGCGGAAGATATATATTGCATGGGGTTAGCCTTACAGGGAACTGCCACATGCGGAGCACCTACCCCAGAACAGGACTCTTAGTTCGCATGTGTACTGGGCCGGCAGCGAGTCTCTCCGAAAACTTGACTGCCACAGGGCTCGGAGGAAGTCAACCAGGGAACAAAGTTTGTGAACACTACTGGGAATTAATGGCGCACGTCTTCAGCTCCAAGGGAGGTGTAAGATGCTATGTGCAAGTGATACACCTGGCCGGCTATCCCGGGCTTATCCGCTTGTGTTGCATGCCACTACCTGGGACGAAACCAGTTCCACCCGTAGGTTGTAGAACCCTGCACAGGTGTTGGGTGCAAATGTCTGTTAGAGAGGCACCCCTGGCCAGGGCCCAGGGAGCCGCTACACCCCTGGTAGAATGGGCTTGTAGCCCTACCAGGGGCGGCATGTCCTGGGCGACATATGCCATAGTTATGACGTCAATGAGCCAGTGGGCGATCCTCTGCTTGGAGACAGCGCTTCCTTTCTGCTGTGCACCAAAGCAGACAAAGAGCTGCTCAGAGATTCTAAAGCTCTGCGTGCGATCCAAATAGATGCGTAAAGCGCAGACCGGACACAGCAACGACAGGGCTGGGTCTGCCTCCTCCTGGGGCAGCGCTTGCAGGTTCACCACCTGGTCCCTAAAGTGGTGGTGGGAACCTTGGGCACATAGCCCGGTCGGGGTCTCAGGATCACGTGAGAGTAACCCAGACTGAACTCCAGGCACATTTCGCTGACAGAGAATGCTTGCAGGTCACCTACCCTCTTGATGGAAGTGAGCACAGTCAGGAGAGCAGTCTTCAAGGAGAGTGCCTTATGCTTGGCTGACTGCAAAGGCTCAAAGGGGGCTCTCTGCAGACCCTGAAGAACTACAGAGAGGTCCGATGAGGGAATGAGGCACGGTCTGGAGGGATTCAGCCTCCTGGTGCCTCTTAGGAACCTGATGATCAGGTCATGCTTCCCTAAGGACTTACCGTCGACTGCGTCGTGATGTGCTGCTATGGCGGCAACGTACACCTTCAAGGTAGAAGAGGACAGCCTCCCTTCCAACCTTTCCTGCAGGAAGGAAAGCACTGATCCGACTGCGCATCTCTGGGGGTCTTCCTGACAGGAAGAAAACCACTTAGCAAACAGACGCCACTTAAAGGCATACAGGCGCCTCGTAGAGGGGGCCCTAGCCTGAGTGATCATGTCTACCACTGCAGGTCCCGTCCAGGGGCCAGATATGGAGATTCCAGACGTCTGGGCACGGGTGCCAGATGGTGCCCCATCCCTGAGAAAGAAGATCCTTCCTCAGGGGAATTCACTGGGGGGGCTGTCACGAGGAGCGTGAAGTCCGAGAACCAGGCCTAGGAGGGCCAGTATGGTGCTACCAGGATGACCTGCTCCTCGTCCTCCCTGACCTTGCACAGGGTCTGTGCAAGTAGGCTCACTGGGGGAAAATGCATATTTGCACATGCCAGGGGGCCAGCTGTGTGCCAGCACGTTTATGCCGAGGGGGGTCTCGGTCAGGGCGTACCAGAGCGGGCAGTGGGGAGGATTCATGGGAGGCGAACAGATGCACCTGTGCCTGTCAAATCGACCACCTGAGGGTGGAGTCTCCACTCTCCCCTGAGGGTAACCTGTCATGACAGCGTGTCCGCTGTAGTGTTGAGGTTGCCTGGGATCTGAGTGGCTTGCAGCGACTTGAAGTGCTGCTGAATCCAGAGGAGGAGACGGCAGGCGAGTTGTGACATACAACGAGAGCGCAGACCGCCTTGGTGTTGACATATGCTACCGTTGTCGTGTTGTCTGTCTGAACTAATACGTGCTTGCCCTGGATCAACGGCCGAAACCTCCGCAGGGTGAGCAGAATTGCCAACAACTCGAGGCAGTTGATGTGCCAATGCAGTCGCGGACCCGTCCAGAGGCCGGCGGCTGCGTGCCCATTGCAAACTGCGCCCCAGCCCGTTTTGGAGGCATCTGTCATGACCACGACATGTCTGGAGACCAGTTCGAGAGGAACGCCTGCCCATAGAAACGAGAGGTCGGTCCAAGGGCTGAAAAGATGGTGACAGACCGGCGTGATGACTTCGTGATGTGTCCCGTGGCGCCATGCCCATCTCGGGATTCGAGTCTGGAGCGAGTGCTGAAGCGGCCTCATATGCATCAACCCGAGCGGGGAGGCCACCGCCGAGAATGCCATATGCACCAGGAGACTGAGTCCAACTCCAAACTGAGAAAAGAGATGCTCTGAACTGGGAGGAGCTTGCTCTTTTCCCAGTTGACCCGAAGCCCTAGTCGGCTGAGGTGTGAGAGCACCAGGTCCCTGTGTGCGCACAACATGTCTCGAGAATGAGCTAGGATTAGCCAGTCGTTGAGATAGTTGAGAATGCAAATGCCCACCTCCCTTAACGGGGCAAGGGCAGCCTCTGCGACCTTCGTAAAGATGCGAGGAGACAAGGACAGGCCGAAAGGGAGGACTTTGTGCTGATATGCCTGACTCTCAGACGCAAACCGCAGGAAGGGTCTGTGTTAAGGAAGGATCGAGACGTGGAAGTACGCATCCTTCTGGTCTACCACCGCGAACCAATCTTGATGCTGGTCGCTCACCAGAATGCATTTTTGTGTCAGCATCTTGAACGGAAGTCTGTGTAAAGCCTAGTTCAGTACTCACAGGTCCAAGATTGTCCGCAACCCACCGCCTTTTTTCGGTACGATGAAGTAGGGGCTGAAAGACCCCTTCTTCATCTCAGCTGGAGGGACAGTTTCTATTGCGCCCTTCCGTAGGTGGGTAGCGATCTCCGCGCAAGGTAGCAGTGTTTTCGTCCTTCACCAAGGTGAAGTGGACACCGCTGAACCTGGGCGGATGCCCGGCGAAGTGAATCACGTAGCCGAGTCGGATGGTCCGGACCAGCCCTCGCAACAGATTGGAAAGTGCAAGCCATGCGTCCAAGTTCTGCGCAAGGGGGACCAAAGGGACAACATCATTGGACGTACCGGCAGGTGGGGCCTTGCGGCGGGCGGAGCTCGAGGTGCCACACCACGTCGTAGCCGTGCTGAGTCTAAGGACATCGAATCACTTACCTGGATCCTTGTGACCACCCCAGAACAGCCTGGGACGGGGGAGGAAGAGGCCTGTCTTTGTGACCTGTGGAGACTGTCACATCGGGGGTGGATTTGTGCCACAGCTGGGCGCTCAGGAGCGGGAGACCGCGGCTGGAGCACCAAACCTGCCAAATAGAGTGGTGGACGGTGGTCGTGATGACGGCCGTGCACACCGGATACATGACCCAGGGAAAAGGAAACTGCTCTTGCTGAGCTCTTGAGTACTGCAGCCACTTGCAAATTAAATGCAAAAGGTAACAAAAAGATGGAGAGATCTGCTAACCAGCTCCAGAGCAGCAGGTTTCATTGTCCCTGGGTCGCCCGTCTCAAGGGCGCATTGAAGCCATTCACGGGTTCTGGGCGGCCGCGAGACCGGTGGCGTCTGCTTCCTGCGGTGGGCTCCACGCCGGGGTCGGGCTGAAGGGGCAGGCTGCGGCGGAGCCAGTGCAGTCACTGCAGGGGGACACCTTGGCAATGAGTAGACAGGGTGCGGGATCTTGAGCCACGCAGGATATGCCGGCTAGCATCCGTCTACTGCTCCACCATCGAGAACTGCTGGGCAAAGTCCTCGACGGTGTCGCCGAATAGGCCCACCTGGGAAATGGGGGCAGCAAGGAACCATGTCTTGTCGGCCTAGCCCATCTCGACCAGATTGAGCCAATGGTGGCGCTCCTGGACCACTAGTGTGGCCATCGTCCACCCGAGAGACCGCGCCGTGACCTCCGTTGCTCAGAGAGCGAGGTCGGTCGCCGAGCGCAGTTCCTGCATCAATCCCGGGGCGGAACTACCCTCGTGCAGTTCCTTTAGAGCCTTGGCGGACTTGCAGGAGATCCATGGCATGCAGGGCGGAGGCGGCTTGTCCAGCGGCACCGTAGGCCTTGGCCGTCAGAGATGATGTAAACCTACAAGCCTTTGATGGGGGCTTTGGGCACCCGTGCCAGGTGGGGGTTTGCCGAATATCCACTGGGAGAATTGCGGAATAGCCCTTGGCCGCCCCACCATCGAGGGTAGTGAGGGCGGGGAAGCTGAAAATATCGGGACCGGGCAGTAAAAAGTGCCTCCCGCAACCTTGTCAGCTCTTCATGCACTTCCGGGAAAAAAGGAACGGGGGCGTGACTTTGAGTGGCGCCACGAGCCCAGGAACCAATCACCGAGCCGTGAGGGTTCAGGGAAGAGCAGAGAGTTCCACTCTAGCTGACGCTCGCGACTGCCCGGGAAAGCATGTCGTCATCTCCACGTCAGCCTGTGACGCGTCTTTAAAAAGACGTTCCGTGTTTGCCACTCTTTTAGAGAAATATACTCTTTTATTTCTGCCAAAGCGCCCAGGGGCATTCTCTGCAGTGCACCAGTGCAGAGGGGGAGAAGCCGCTGAAATGCGCCGTCAGATCCAGCAGAGGTGAATGAACAGTCGTGGGAATTCAGCTCAGTGAGCATGACCGTTTGGCTCCGAAGAGAAAATCTGAATGAGTGGTTGCATACCAGCTCCTTTTATACCCGTATGTCCGGGGGAATGGCATGCAAATACCACTCGCCAATTTTCATTGGCCTTTTATCAAAGACCAGAGGTGTCTCGGGCTCCCAAGAGTGACCCCTAGTGTCACTACATCAACACAACGTCGAGTGAGTGACAGATAGGGAACTATAAGATTTGGAGTCAAAACTCCAATTGCACAAATGTGTGTTTTCTCCAGCAGAGATTTTGAATGTTGTTTCAAACACCTTGTTCTAAACCCTCTTAAATTAAAATATTTTTGTTAATTCTACCTTCCAAAGCTTATATATCACATTTTTGTTATAGCTCATATATTTTTATGATTTAAATTAGCAACAATGTCATACCACACTGGCATACATTAAAGGAAGGGTCAACAGTATTATGAAGACAGGTACTCTCAGGACAAATTATTTTTTCATGAAAGTCAATTTGTAGTATACTGTCACATATTTACCAGACCAGGTTGTTACATTTGTTTTAAATGGCAGTGACAGAAGGACATGTCTCCCAACAACATACCCGGTATTTAATGAACAGTATATTTTTGCCTGGGCATTAATGGTGGAAATGTTCAAAGGTTTTTCATTTTCATAGCCAAGACTTTAAGGTATGTGGCTATTCAGAAATTGACTTGAGGAATTATTCACTGGAGTAAAAAGTGTGACAGCAAGCCCCGGACAAACTAATGTCAAAGTTACATACTTAACATATTAAGCACTATAAAAGAAATGTTACACTTTATATGTACAAATTGTGGATACATTTTTCATTTCAACTTCTAAAATAAGGAATGTTCCTTACTCTTGCAGTATTCTGATGTTCATGTCCCTGAATAATATTTATATACAGTTGAGAGCATTAGTTTGCATCCACCTTGAAGAATTAGCAAGCCGTTTATCATTAAAACAAAAAAGTAAGAGGGCTCATAAAAAAAATGCATTTAGTTTTTTATTAAGTACTGCCCAGCAACTATAATATATCTATAGAGCTGACAGAACGGCTGTGGACTCTGGTAAAAGCAAAGGTGGGGGTGTTAGCATCTATGTCAAATCAAATCAAATCAAATCACTTTTATTGTCACACAACCATATACACAAGTGCAATAGTGGGTGAAAGTCTTGGGTGCAATTCCGAGCAACATAGCAGTCATGACAGTGATGAGACATACACAATTTACAATAAGCATCAGATCTACACAACTAATTTACATTTCTAATATACACATAATTACACACAACACAATATACAAATAATAATATACAATGTACAGTATACAATACACACAATATAGAATACACATTATACAATAAAATAGTATATATAGTATATATAAAATATACAGTAGGTTGTATAGTACTGTATTGACATTTAGGCTGTCGGTTGATAGTCAGTTGCCAGTGTGTTGTTAAGAGAGAATATAATTTATGACAGACCAGTGTGAGATAATAAGATTAATAAAGTTCAGTGCTGATGTATATTGATCGTGAGAGATCAAGAGTTCAAAAGTCTGATTGTTTGGGTATATATGTCCTGGAGAGAGGGAAGCTCACCTCCGACGATGTGTCTGGCAGTTCGTACCACCCTTTGCAGGGCTGTGCGGTTGTGGGCAGTGCTATTGCCATACCAGACAGTGATGCAGCCAGTCAGGATGCTCTCTACAGTGCTGGTTTAGAACTGTGTGAGGATGTGGCGGTTCATTCCAAACTTCCTCAGCCATCTCAGGAAGAAGAGGTGCTGATGAGCCTTCTTCACAACAGCCTCAGTGTGGACAGACCATGTGAGTTCCTCAGTGATGTGGACACCGAGGAACTTGAAGCTGCTGACTCTCTCCACCGGTGCTCCATTGATGGTGATGGGACTGTGTTCTCTGTCTTTTCTCCTGAAGTCCACCACAAGCTCATTTGTCTTGCTGACATTGAGGGAGATGTTGTGCTCCTGACACCAGCATGTCAGAGTGTGCACCTCCTCTCTGTAGGCCGTTTAATCATTGTCAGTGATCAGACCTACCACCGTTGTATCATCAGCAAACTTAATGATGGCATTGGAGCAGTGTGTAGCCACACAGTCATGTGTGTACAGGAAATACAGGAGTGGGCTGAGAACACAGCCCTGCTGGGCTCCAGTGTTGAGGGTCAGTGATGAGGAGATGTTGCTGCCCATTCTAACCACCTGGCGTCTGCTTGACAGGAAGTCCAGGATCCATCTGCACAGAGAGATGTTTAAGCACAGAGAGTTCACCGGAGTTTCACATCAAGCTTGGAGGGCACTATGGTGTTGAATGCTGAGCTGTAGTCTACAAACAGCATTCTCACATAAGTGTTCCTTTTTTCCAGGTGGGAGAGACCAGTGTGTAGTGTAGATGCAATGGTATCATCAGTGGAGCGGTTGTTGTGGTAAGCAAACTGCAATGTGTCCAGTAAGGGAGGCAGCACAGAGCAGATGTAATCTCTGATTAGTCTCTCAAAGCATTTGCTGATGATGGGGATCAGAGCAACAGGACACCAGCCATTTATGCAAGTGATCTTGGATTGCTTTGGTACAGGCACAGTGGTGGATGTTTTAAAGCATGTGGGGACCACAGACAAGGAGAAGGAAAGGTTGAAAATGTCCGTAAAAAAACCAGCCAGTTGGTTTGTGCACGCTCTGATGACGCGGCCCGGAATGCCGTCTGGACCCGCGGCTTTACGGATATTCACCCGTTGGAAGGATCGAGTTTACATCCGCTACAGAGACGGAGAGTGAACTAACCTCTGTAGCTTCGGCTGCGAGAGCTCTCTCCGCGAAGGCGGTGTTATTTCCCTCGAAACGAGCATAAAAAGTATTTAGCTCATCCAGGAGAGAGGCAGTGGTGTTCACGGCGGAATTTTTATTCCCTTTAAAGTCTGTGATGATATTAATCCCCTGCCACATGCTTCTAGAGTTGGTGGTGTTAAATTGTCCTTCAATCTTGTCCCTGTACTGGCGTTTGGCTGCTCTGATAGTTTTGCGGAGTGCATAACTGGCTTGTTTATGCTCCTCCACATTCCCGAAATTAAAAGCGGAGGCACTTGATGCGCTTGAAGTAAGGCACTTGAAGTAAACAGAACTTGGTGCACCGATGCTGTTATTACCAAATCCCACTGTTCTGCTGATATTGAGTACCTCTTTATCAAGTGCAGACCCTTTTACCTGCCCCATGAACATCTACCATAATCGCTGCAGTATATATACCCCCGGATGCTTCTCTTCTGTTGTTAGAAAACTGCAAACAACGCATCTGGATGGAGCTGTTATCATTGCTGGGGATTTCAATCTCGCCAATTTAAGGACAGCACTCCCCAAATTTTATCAAAACTTTTCTTGCCCTACAAGAGGAGACAACACTCTTGATCATGTTTCTACAAACAACTCTGATGCCTACAAAGCCACTCCCCTCCCCCACTTTGGACAATCTGATCACTTATCCCTGTTCCCACTCCCCAAATACACCCCCATCATCAAACGTGTGAAACCCACAGTGAGGACTGTAAAAGTGTGGCTGGAAGGAGCAGATTCTTCACTACAGCATGAGTTCCAGAACACAGACTGGAATGCGTTTGCTTCTCAGGCCAACCTGGACTCACACACGGACATTAATACCTACACAAATTCTGTTCTGCAACACATCAACAGGTGTGTCGACAAAGTAACCACTCATAAAACAATTAAAACATACTCCAATCAGAAACCCTGGATGAACAAAGAATTCTGACACCTGCTAAAGGCACGTGATGCTGCTTTCAGATCTGGCGACCAGGAAGCCTATAATATATCCAGAGCCAATCTGAAGAGGGGAATGAAAGCAGCCAAACACAATTACAAACTGCGGATTGAGGACAAATTTATGAACAACAACCCTCGATGTATGTGGACAGGCATTCATGCCCTCACAGATTACAAACCAGCAAACAGCACCCCCCCAACAAGTAATCCCACCCTCCCAGATTAATTGAACACCTTTTATGCTCGCTTTGATCATGGAAACACAGAACCACTCATAAAAGCTGAGCTCCCACCTGATGATCTGCCACTCACATTTTCCACCAGTGATGTGTGCTCCACCCTGAGCAGAGTGAATGCACATAAAGCTGCTGGCCCTGAAGGCATCCCTGGCCGAGTGCTCAGGGCCTGCGCAGAACAGTTGGTTGACGTCTTCACCAACATTTTCAACCTCTCCTTGGCCCAGGCCATTGTCCCCACCTGCTTCAAAACAGCCACCATTGGACCAGTACCAAAACATGCTGCTGCAGTGGCCCTCAACGACTTCCGCCCCATTGCTCTTACTCCCATCATCACTAAGTGTTTTGTGAGGCTGGTCCTCTCCCACCTGAATACATGCCTGCCCCCAACACTGGACCCATATCAGTTCACCTACAAACCCAACAGGTCAACTGAGGATGCTATCGCCTCAGCTCTTCACTCCACCCTGACTCACTTGGACAAAAACAACACATATGTCAGGATGCTGTTCATTGATTTCAGTTCTGCCTTCAATACTGTGATCCCATCCAAGCTGATCTCCAAGCTCACTGATCTTTCCCACTAACAGACCACAGTCTGTTAGGATCAGCAACCACAACTCCTCCACCCTCCCTTTGAACACTGGTGCACCACAGGGCTGTGTGCTGAGTCCAATCCTCTACTCCCTCTTCACCCACGACTGCATACTTGAGCATAGTGACACCACAGTGGTAGGTCTGATCAGCGGCGAAGATGAGACGGCCTATAGGGAAGAGGTACAGCACCTGCAGTGTGGTGTGCCAACAACAATCTCACACTCAACGCCCAGAAGACCAAGGAGCTGATTGTGGACTACCGGCAGACTACACTCCTATCTACATTGATGGGGACAAAGTGGAGCATGTGACTAGCTTCAAGTTCCTGGGTGTCCATATCACGTGGCTTGTTGAGCGCATTACCGTGGAGACCTAGCGCACGTGGAGGCTTCACGCTGTTCTCCGCAGCATCCAAGCACAACTCACTACGTGCCCCACTGAGAGCGAGAACCACAGTATAGCAACCATGAGGAGGTTAACCCAACGTGACTCTACACATCCTAGCAACCGGGCCAATTGGTTGCTTAGGAAGCATGACTGGAGTCACTCAGCTTTAATCTAGATTTTTAAAAGATTTCTCATTTTAACACCTTGGACAACCATATTTGTCAATGACCCCCATTCATAATAATGATTACTATGAATTTATCACAAGGCTTTAACATTTATAATATGTCCATTTTGGCCTCTGTGGTGAACACTAGTGCAGAAAAATCAAAAGTGTTCAAATTTAAACAGTCTTTGAGAGTGCAGTTATGGTTTTAAAGTCTATTTGACTCTCTGTTGTGCAGCATCACCATCTCCAACAGGCATACGAGTGTCATGTTTGAGCAGCAGTAAAAATGAACAGACACTTTATTAAAATTAACATTTTGAAAATACGTAAGTGATTATGGAGAAGTTGATAGTTTTAAGGTGGCTAATTTAAAACAATGAAAGTGAACTATATAAATTTACCTCAGATTTTAGCTCAGGCTGCCTCACGAAAAACTGCCAGTGAGAAAAATGATCAAATTAAATTAATGTCAAATTACATTCAAAAATTATCTTCCTCTCACAAGGTAAAATAATAGGAATAATCACCATTTACTTAAGTAAAATAAAACAGACAAATAATGTCCCACAAATGTTGTAATTTAGCCTGGTTGTATTTTGGTATTTTCATAATGTATTTTAAACATTTTTTTCAAACGTATGTAGCCAAGTGAAGAAATTTCATGAAATTTAACTCTAGTTATAAATTGGACGTGGCCCCTTTAAGACAAGAGGTTTGTGACACCTGCTTTCCGGCACTCTCTTGTGTTAGAGACGTGAGAACATAAGATGTGGAAGAGAGCTCCCAGTTTTGTTCGTCGTTTGATAATTCTTTGGGTAAATATAAAATTTTACACAAAATGCTTATAATTTGCATTAAATATGTGTTCAGAAGAGTCGTAGGTTAAACTTTTGTGTTTGTTATGGGTTATTTTTGAAGGATGCATATGAATTGCATGTGTGGAGTTTGACCGTGTTTTGTGCACATGCAAGGACTGGGTACATCGATTTGGAGTTGATCATGTCTTGTTTGGTGATGCACCATGGGAAGAAGGCAGGCCGGCGGAGGCAGTGTGATGCTCTGGGCAATGTTCTGCTGGGAAACTTGGGTCCTGGCATTCATGTGGATGTTACTTTGACATGTACCACCTACCTAAAGATTGTTGCAGACCACGTACACCCCTTCATGGCAACACTATTACCTGATGGCAGTGGCCTCTTTCAGCAGGATAATGCGCCCACCCACACTGCAAAAAAAATTCAGGAATGGTTTGAGGAACATGACAAAGAGTTCAAGGTGTTGACTTGGCCTCCAAATTCCCCAGATCTCAATCCGATTGAGCATCTATGGGATGTGTTGGACCAACAAGTCTTATCCATGGAGGCCCCACCTCAAAACTTACAGGACTTAAAGGATCTGCTGCTATTGTCTTGGTGTCAGATACCACAGGACACCTTCAGAGGTCTTGTGGAGTCCATGTCTCGACGGGTCAGAGCTGTTTTGGCAGCACAAGGGGGACCTTCATGATATTAGGCAGGTGGTTTTAATGTTGTGGCTGATCGGTGTATATGGCCCCATCGACCAGTGTTTTATTTATTTTTTGTTCGTTAACAGCTGTCAGATTTTACCACCAAAACATTTTTTTGTATCCCATGTGTTTATTTACTACCCACTGGCTTAATTTTTGGTACCAGGAGTAGGGTATCTGACTGTTGGGAGCCTATACAGTAGGTCAGTTTTTTTATCCGTGTTCATCTTCAAATATGATAGAGGTGAAGATGCCAGTGGGATACAGAGTGGAGGCTGTCTTCAGTGGTGCAGTGGTCCAGTGAACAGGCGTCGACCAGAGGTGACATGGCGAGGTGACGAGACTGCTGGACATTAGAGAGCGGGCACCTGAGTTCTGCTGATTCCACGGGGATACTGTTTGAAGAGACACCTATCCAGTGACTTTCTACAAGCAAGAAAAGAAGTATATTATACAGACATTTGGCAACATATCCTTTGGTTTCAATGTTACAGACTGATAAAGAGATTTTTTGTTTTGCCCACAAGTGAACTGACATTGTTTTTTACTGAGTTGAACTGAAATAATTTGAACATTTAAAAATGTCACAATATGATGATGATTGTCCAGTATTACAAAACACTGATGATGAACGTGGTGCAGGAAGTAGTATGTATGATGTTCAGGGACAGATTCAAGAACTCAACAGAAAACATAACGAGACCATGGCAACTATCGCCAATTTGAGTAGAGAGCCAACCAGGTCTTATGTATGTGCCAAGAGAACATCACATCCAACCATTTAGAGATTATTTCAGCAAAGATGGGAGACATGTTGATGAGATAATTGAAGTAGAGAGGATGTTACATGCTAGAAATCAGATCACAGAGGACCAGTTAGATCTCGTACTCTCTCTCTTAAAGGGTGCAGTCTTAGAAGAGGTCAGATTACGGATGGGGAATGAACCAAAGCGAGCATATGTCCTCTTTGTGTACCTGAGAGAAGCGTTTTGAGAAAAGTGCAGAGTGTCTCAGTTTTTGCAAACATTCTATGGCTGTAAAGAAATAGAAGGCGAGGATGTTCGTGCTTACTCTCATGCTTTGTCTCAAATTCTTAGTTCTATCCTGAAACAATCATCAAATGCAATATCAAATGTGATTTTGGCAATCCGAGATCAATTCATTGAGGGGACACAGGCCTTAGAAGGGAGTTTCGAAAGCTAGCCACAGTCAACAGTTATTGAAGTGCAAGAATAAGCCATTTTGTGGTCTCTAGAAGATCTTAAATCTCATGTCACAAAATTAGTGAACAACAGAAATGTTGTGTCTGAGACAGCAGAAGCTCAGTGCACTGCTGTTGGTGTATATGAGAAAAAACCCGCTACTCTTGAAGAAGTTTTTAAAATTGTAGCAGAACAAGGAAAATCTATAGGAGAGCTAACAAAAGCTGTCGAGAAACTCACTTTGCAGTGCACTAATTCAGAACCTGTGGCTTATTGTAAACCTAAGATGCAGCCAAGGTTTACAGATGATGGCCAGCCAATATCTTTCCGGTGTAATGGTGTAGGACACATAGCTAAGAGGTGTGTGAAGAAAAACTGTCACAGAGAATGCATAAATCATCATATATATATATATATATATATATATATATATATATATATATATATATATATATATAATTAGAGCTGTGGAATATAACAATTTTACGATGCATCACAATGCTGATGTGAATAATTCTACATCGCTGCATGAAAACAAAAGAATCGATTTTTTACAAATGTAATTAAATTTCATATAAATGCCATACTGCTTTTAAATAAAGTAAGTAGTCTTATTAAATATTAATAAAAAAGTTGCCTATGTTCTCCGGAAGCAAAGCACTTGCATCTAATGTTCGTAGATAGGAGACATGGTGGAGGGAGTGCAGCAGCCAGTGCTTAAAAATGCACCTAAATTCTTAAAAGCAGATATTTGGGCACATTTCAGTTTTTACGAAGATAAGGAGAAAAACGAGCATGATAAAAAAAATATGCTGTGTGCAAGAGATGTCAAGCCAAGATTAAATACTTCAGCAACACAACAAATATGAGGAATCACATCTCCCGTTTTCACCCAGAGCTAAAGTTAGCAGCAGCCCAGCAAAACGCAGCTAATCAGCCAACAATACAACAAGCAATGGTATCAAATTTACCTAAGAACTCCGAAAGGGCAAAGAAGATCACTTAGTTTATTGGCACATTTATTACAAAGGATCTCCGCCCTTACTCGGTCATGGAAAACACTGGCTTTTGCTTCCTCCT
This sequence comes from Myxocyprinus asiaticus, assembly GCF_019703515.2. NCBI lineage: Eukaryota > Metazoa > Chordata > Actinopteri > Cypriniformes > Catostomidae > Myxocyprinus > Myxocyprinus asiaticus. Next base: position 39,754,347 of record NC_059373.1, read on the forward strand.
CCATACCCTGGAGCCAAGATGGAGAATCCCTTCTCAGAGCTTTTCACAGACACCGCTATACCTGTTCTGTACAGTGACACAAAATACAGAGTGATGGAGCTGATGTGTAACACCAGCCGAGTGGCCATCACCTGTGATTCTTGGACATCCATTGCCACAGATTTATATGTAATGGTAACTGCTCATTATTAATAAAAGAAATGAAGGACAAGATGAGAATCGTTTTATAATGACTACCATCTGAATCGTAATTGAATCGTGAGGCAAGTGAAGATTCACACCTCTAAATATATATATATATATATATATATATATATATATATATATATATATATATATATATATATATATATATACTGTATATGTGTGTGTGTGTGTGTGTGTGTGTGTGTGTGTAAATATATGATGATTTTTAATGATAAATTATAAACCTTTAAAGACACATCTGCGGTGAGCTCTGAGGCTGTAAATCACTGGTATATGATCATGACCCTGAAGAGAAAGATCCACCATTCATGGCAAACAAGCAATTTGAGGTAGCCTATCATTCGTGTCTATAGCACATACACTGTGAGATGACTCATGCCAAAGTTTACTACGTAAGGGATAATATACAGTTACCCTGTTGTTATCACAAAATAAACCTAGACAGGGAGATCAGGACCATGGCATGAAGCAGAATTGGCTACTAAGCAAAGAAATAAATAGATGGACATAAAATATTGATTTGAGTTGCAATTATGTAATTATGTGAGAAGAAAGAAATTGCTGAAAAGCTGAAATTCACCTTTGGTTTGCTGCAGAGTTCTGTTGGTGTTTATTTTGTTATTAATGACTGTCTGACTTTACAAGACTACTTGCCAAATAAATAAATAAATGCACATGAAACATTGATCTGAGTTTAAATTATTTCAATAGCTTACTTGTAGATATTGCACAGTGATCCGAGAAGTAGTAAAGATGGCTCAGAGACCGGGATGAGCGGTTGTTAATGAGAAATATCAGACCGCTAGATGGCACCTTTGACCAGTCAGAATCGAGTATTCCAGAGAGCCATGTAATAAGTAGGGTTAGTGTTTGTTCAAATCATTAACTGTATGTATGTGCTTGTGATGTATATAGGTATTGTGATGATTGCCTTTGAAAATAAACTAATTACTATTCACTGTACTTTTATAATGTTTTTTTTTTTTCATTCTTTCATTATTACAAGCACCTACTCTAAGGTGAGCACAAATATAATTTTTTGCTTTAGTGAAGGATTAACAGGAATTGGATGTAGTATATGTCCGCTCTCTATTTGTTGGTAAGTCTTTTGTACATTTTGTACATCTTAGAGAATCTCTTCAGGAAAAAATAAGCACACATTTTCTATAATGACTGCTCCATTACTGAAGAAAAGCCATGCTCTTGGCTCAAGAGCTCTTTTGCCGGACTAGGCTTTCTTAGCCTCCACAAGCTTAACATTTTACAACATGTGCAATTATGCATTTAGCAGATGCTTTTATTCAAGATACATTCAAAAATATATCCAAGAGACTTGCAAATAAGTAATTTGCAAGAACACAAGCGATTTATCCTGAGAACAGTAAAAAATTACAAAGTTAACTTAGTCTTTAACTTAGTCCTACATCTCTGTTCTAAGGAATAGTTCACCCGAAATTGAAGATTTTCATAATTTACTCTCATTATCCTCATGTTGTTTCAAACCTGTATGACTTTTTCTTCTACAAAACAAGATGTTTAGCAGAAAATCATCCCTACCACCATAGCTTTCAAATCCCATTCCACATATATTCAAATATGGCACATGAAGATGCCATGCCGGGTGTTTTAAATGCATGATGCTAAATGCTACTGGTTCTTGCGTGGCTTGTAACTGAAAGTAACACGCCAGTTTGAATATGCAGAAGTATGCTTCAGATTCAAGAGTGCACAAAGCTATCAATTGTTTTTTTAAGACTTTGTATACAGCCAGGGGTCATATGGACTATGTTTATGATACTTTTATGGTGCTTTGTTAAGGTTAACAGAGGATAATTGAAATATGTTTTGTCTGATTCAACAGACGAGAGGAACAAGAGACTTGAAATCTCTGCCTGCTCCTTACGATGCTAAATATAGCATCTCTCTGTAGCCTGTGAGAAAGCAAACTGTAACTGTACTGCCAGTAATCCGTGGGGAAGATTTGTCTGCTGTTGTGCCACTGAGCTGTGGTGTGTGAAATCCCTTTTGCAATTAGAGGAAAAAAGACAAACGATTTCTGTTTGAGGGGCCAAGTCACCAGCTTATCTTGTGTTATAGGTGCTGGTCCCCCAGCATGGGTTGCTGATGTCCCCACCAGGCATTTAAACTAGCTTAACCAGCTTCATCGGAAAGACCATGCTAGTTACCCAGCTTCACCAGCTAGATTTAGCTGGTGAAAAGAATGGCTGCGTTGGTTCACCAGCAAAACCAGCACCAAACCAGCACTAGCAAGCATAAACCAGCCTAGACTAGCATGGTAATTGCAAGCTGGTTAAGCTGGTCTTTTTAGCTGGGACAATAGACTGGCTAGTCATCATTCAGATTTCATCATTCATAATTTACTCACCCATTTACATACTCAATGGAAGTGGATAGTGATCAGCACAGCACTATTAAAGCTCCAAAAAGCACAGACAATCGTAATAAAATTAATCCATTCGACTCCAGTGGTAAAATTGGTCTTCTAAAGCGATACAATCACTTTGGGTGAGAAACAAATCAATATTTAAGTCCTTTTCACTATAATTGTTTATTTCTGGTAGCTCTCCAATGCATGTCCATGAGGTGAATCAGTTTACACTGCTGCTCGCGTGACGTAAGCACACTGGCATATTCAAATGAAAGTAAAACCAATGAAGCTTGTGAACAGCATTTTGTTGTAAACAAATCGAGCTTCACTTCCAGTTGTATCACATCAGTTCTCACATGCACATGCCAACATGCTTAAGTCACTCGAGAGGCAGCGTGAACTGATTCCCTTCATGGACACACATTGGAGAGCAATCGGATGTCTGTGCTATTGTCTGTGCTTTTTGGAGCTTTAAAGTGCTGATCACTATCCACTTGCATTGTATGGACCTACAAAGCTGAGATATTCATCTAAAAATCTTAATTTGTGTTGTGCTGAAGAAAGAAAGTCATACACATCTGTGATGGCATGAGGGTGAGTAAATGATGAGAGAATTTTCATTTTTGGGTGAACTATACCTTTAATTGCTACTAAGTGCAGATCAGGCAATGCACAAACAGGACCACAAAATTGCTGCTGAAAGCAATTTGCACATGCAATTCTGATCTCGCAGGCCAGAAACGTTAGTTAGGACCCTGGAACATGCTAATTTCAACAAGGGCAGCCTACTCCTTTAGATAGGGATTGTTTCAATCAAGGTGTGAAGTGAACAAGGTAACACCCTCACATCTACAACATATGAAATACTGCAATTTTTGTAGGAACAACTGGATGCAGGAAAATCTCCCACCACTTTCAGAGACATGGTGACTGCAGTCAAAGCTGTTAGAGTTGGTGACCACAGGCTATCACAGCGCAGCTTGATTTATCAATTCCTTAAGGGTGCTAAATTATGCTCAACCTGCTGAATAAGACCTACTGTGCCCCAGTGGGATTTAAACAGGGTCCTGGGAGCACTGCATCACCCTCCCTTTGAACCCATGAAATCTATGGAACTGAAATGGCCATCCCTTAAGAGAGCTTTCTTCCTGGTATTGACCTTTGCTAAGAGAATTGGAGAACTCCATCAAAGCTGCTGTAGTCCTGCACCGTAATCCAGCATTCCTGATTTAAGTTCTGTCTCAAATATTGAACCAGTCAACTGAGCTTTGCCAATTCTCCTCTCACAATAAGGTGAAGGAGCTGAACAGCAGCAGTCACTGCTTTGTCCAGTGAGAACACTGTCTGTGTATATGCAGCACATGCAGGCATTTAGACTGGCCAGCTGTTTGTATGTTTTCAGACAATGTTTGTGCAAGCAAATATCTAAGGGAAGCCACAAAGGGAGGGCTATCTCGTTGGGTCATGGAGATGATATAGCTGGCCTATAAACAGATGGATGAACCACCACTACCAGGCTTACAGGCCCACTCAACAAGAGGGGTTGTGACCTTTTGAGCTTTGCTGCATGTCTGAAGGAGATTTGTCAAGCTGCCACATGGTCATATCCATCTAAATTCTATCAATTTATTGTTTCAGCCAGCCACTGTTTTTAGGGAATTTGTGCTTGGAGAAACTAGAATTTCACTCAGTCATCCTGGTTGGGACTCATGCCAGCAGCATTGTCTCTTGTCAGCTTTGCATCTGGTGGACTGATAATAGTATCTCCATCTGGTGAGCCCTTGGTAGCATCTGGCGCCATGGTGCAAGACATAAGTATTGCATCTGCCAGTATTGATAGCTGAGGGAAATATAAATAGTGTACATAATTCATCTGGTTGGTACCTATTTTTTTTACCTCAACGTCCCTGAGTGTGTGTCTTTCTGAGCTTCCCCATTCATATGGAATATGTAACGGAATGAAGAGACAGTCTCGATACAATAGAGAATGTTCGGTTACAATGAAACCTTTGTTCCCTGTGTGAAGAACTATCTCTCCACCTTGAGGAGACATGTCCCAGTCTGTAGATAGCAGTGACTCCACACCATGATGGGTGTTTTATAGGGCACTAATTTACAAGGTGTGGCTGGCACAGCCGGAGTGTCATAATAAATATCCAAATCACCAAACCTAGTGGGTCAATCCTGTACATATGGAATATGTAACAGAGTGGAGAGATACATTTGAAGTCAGAAGTTTACATACACTTAGTTGAAGTCATTAAAAATCATTTTTTTAACCATTCCACAGATTTCATATTAGCAAACTATAGTTTTGGCAAGTCATTTAGGACATCTACTTTGTGCATGACATGAGTCATTTTTCCAACAATTGTTTACAGACAGATTGTTTCACTTTTAACCCTCTGGCCCTAGAGAAGTTTTGACATGCCTTGACATTTGTGCTTTTTTCAGTTGCTTAAAAATATATTAATGGCTAAAGTCTGATAACACTGTATTCAGCACAAACTAGGCTACAATAATATGTGAGCAACATGAATGTACATGTTTGTATTTTTGAGAAAATAACGTTTATGTGTGGTTTTTGAAAAAACTAACATTTTTAAGTCACTGAAATAAGGCCATATAACACATACTAAACATTTGTTCACAAGACTTTTGAGAACTGGATATTGTAGCCTAGAGTTTTTGCTACAAAATTATGTGAAATCCATCCTGATCACTCATTCATTTGTAAGACACTTTTAGTGTTAGAAAGGCCATATGTGAGGAGGCATGTATGATCATGAATACTGATGTGATTCACACCTGAGGAGACAAAGACCCCTCCCCTGGGAGCAGAATAAAATGTAATATTTGATATAGGGCATATACACAATATATACCACTCCCAAAATTTGGTGCGAAAAGCGCAAATCAATCCCAGAACAACAGCAAAGGACCTTGTGAAGATGCTGGAGGAAACAGGTAGACAAGTATCTATATCCACAGTAAATCAAGTCCTATATCGACATAAACTAAAAGGCTGCTCAGCAAAGAAGAAGCCAGTGCTCCAAAATCACCATAAAAAGCCAGCCTACAGTTTGCAAGTGCACATGGGGAAAATATCTTACTTTATGGAGAAATTTCCTCTGGTCTGATGAAACAAAAATGTAACTTTTTGGCCATAATGACCATCATTATGTTTGGAAGAAAAAGGGTGAAGCATGGGGGTGGCAGCACCATGTTGTGGGGGTGCTTTGCTGCAGGAGGGACTGGTGCACTTCACAAAATAGATGGTTTCATGCGGATGGAAAATTATGTGGATATATTGAAGCAACATCTCAAGACATCAGCCATGAAGTTAAAGCTTGGTCGCAAATGGGTCTTCCAAATGGACAATGACCACAAGCATACCTCCAAATGTTTTGGCAAGATGGCTTAAGGACAACAAAGTCAAGGTATTGGAGTGGCCATCACAAAACACTGAACTCAATCTGATAGAAAATTTGTGGGTAGAACTGAAAAAGCATGTGTGAGCAAGGAGGCCTACAAACCTGACTCTGTTACACCAGTTCTGTCTGGAGGAATGGGCCAAAATTCCAGCAAATTATTGTGAGAAGCTTGTGGAAGCCTACCCAAAACGTTTGACCCAAGTTAAACAATTTAAAGGCAATGCTACTAAATACTAACAAATTGTATGTAAACTTCTGACCCACTGGGAATGTGATGAAAGAAATAAAAGCTGAAACATATAATTCTCTCTACTATTATTCTGACATTTCACATTCTTAAAATAAAGTAGTGATCCTAACTGACCTAAGACAGGGAATGTTTTCTATGATTAAATGTCAGGAATTGTGAAAAACTGAGTTTAAATGTATTTGGCTAAGGTGTATGTAAACTTCTGACTTCAACTGTAGCCTCTTCATTCCGAGAACAAAGGTTATATCGTAACTGAATATTCTGCCCATGGATTTGTCATTGTTACTAAGAAGGACATTTTGACAAAGGATGATGATGGGGATTATGCCCTCCAGACCTAAAATAGGCTAGATGAACTCTCTCTTACGTGAGAGGCCAGAGTGGTAACAGATGGTTTGCTATCACATTAGGTGTCAGTGTGTGTATTGTATGTGTTCATCTTTCTGCTCTTCTTAAAGGTGTATTATGTATTTTTATGTTAAAAAACATTCCCTATCCCAGCTAAATACCCAGAGATAATAATAACAATAATAATTATTGTGGACACTTAAATCACTTTACATGTATATGCTTTACATGCATAACACCCTTCTCTATCATTTGATCATTATTTAACGAATTACTGCTGCTGTCATTGATTTCATGAGTGTTAATAGCAGTAGTGCATGAGGTGCTTCTGATTATGGAGGGTTAATAAAGATCACCAAACAGGAATAGAGTAAAAGAACAGAATGACCGCATATTTGTTCAGCAGTGGTTATTTTTTACCCATTACCATAGAAACGCAGTGCTGCTTTGATTGTTTCTTCTATTATTCAAGTAAGAAATGTTCTCTAATACTATCTGTAGGGATTAGGGTGTGCACATTCTGATAACACCTTATGCGATTAAACATAAAACAAAAGTAAATAATTTCCATACGCACTTCACTTTGTGCACAGGGGTCTTCTACTACAATTGTTTGTCTAAGGAGTTTACATGGTTATTTGCTTTATTTAATGTACCTTTTATTAATGGGTGTTGCTGAAAAAACAAAACCTGTTATTTGTAGGTTTCCACAAATAGATGTCCTTGCTGTTGAAGTAGCTCTTTGTCTTTATTTAATTATAAAATGTTTCTTTCTTTTTATCAGTGCAGTGGTGAGATGACGGAAGTGGAGTCGGTGTTGGATTTTTCTTCATCGGGTCGTTCAGGCCGACGGAATGCTCTGCCTGACATCCTGGGCTCTCCGGCTGGTGTGAACCCCTCCGACCTGCCACTCAAACTAGTTGAACTCACAGGTCTGTAAAGTACTAGTTTCAGTCTCAGATGGCTCACTGCTCGCCCACAGTCTGTTAACTGTGTAATGCATATTGCACACAAATCTGGAAAGCATTTTCTCAATCTGTAAATTCTAATTAGATTGGCTGATTTTACACAACTTGCTTGGCAGACAGGGGCTGAGTTTGGAATGGCATACTTCCCATTCTGCTCTTACTACTTAAGCCATATGTGTCTATGGCAGAAATAGTATTAGTATGGTAGTATGCAATTCTGAACTAAAGTTAGGTTTATGGTTGGGGTTTGGACTGGGGGACAAGGTAAATGTATCATTAACAACTAAAAACACAAATCACTCTTGGCACCACTCTGTAGACATGTCACCCAGAAACTAAAGCTAACATGTGCCCAGATGTTCTGTGTTATCCCTTGTCTCTGTTATATTTCTTCAGATGGTCCTGGAGGGGCTCAGTCTCCAACAACACAGGAAGTCCCGCCCCCTGCAGAAAGCTCAGAAGAGAACCAGGGAACCTGAAATCTCTCTCCACGTCACTAAATGAACAGCTGCTTTGCATCACCGATGGAGAGAAACAGAATGAGAAAGGGATGGAGAGAGAAATAGAAATGTAAAGGTGGCAGTTCAATTAGTCTGTGGTACTGGGATTGATCTTCAGTGATGGTTGTGCTGCAGACTAACACTGGCCTTTCACACACAGATTCTCTCTCTTCCTCTTTCACACACATGCATTCACAAACACACACTTACATTCATAAAGGCCACAGACTACGAATCTCTGAAGTGAAGGGACTAATAATCCAACAGGTAATTTGTCAAATACAACAATGAAATTAAGTTCTTCACCACTAGGGTCACCAAACAAAATTGCAGTTGAGGTTATTATAGTTTTGAATTTGTTATTTAGTTTTAACTTTTTTACTTGTCCTTTCAATTTAGTTTAAAACTGAAGTGTGTAACTTTTTTTTTAATGTGAAAATACCTATATCCCAGCTTAATATGAAGAGACAACTATAAGTAAGCCATTCATAGTATGTCGATTTACTGAAAACTGTTAACACACTGTCTTTTTGGTGCTATAAAAATAGCTCTGTTTGTTTGAGCTGCCCAGATGCCAAACACAGCAGCACTGACAACCAATAGTGTGCATTTGGGGCGGGACTATCTGTTTGTTTGACCATTGGCAAACAGCTTTTCAAAGCTGTTGGAACAATTTTGAAGTAATGAAAGTGCACTTTATTTTATTGTTTTCACAATCATTTTTTTAAATTTGTGTTAAAAATGTTTTCATTTAGGCTTCATTTTCATTTTTGTTTAAATGAACGTTAATTGCACTCTTTGTTTGAGCAGCCCAACCAATGGCAGAAGCGGGGAGTGTTTGAAAGCTATATGAAAACAATCATTATTTTTGGTGCCACTTGTGGCACTTAAATTACACGCTGCAGCTTTAAGTGTCAACTGAGATGAGACATATATTTTTATGTGACATTTGACAGTATGTGTCATGTGGCACCTGTGTATTATAAAAACTTTCTTTAAATGTTAAATATTGCAGAAAGGGAATGTAAGAATCGGACTGTCATGTGAAAGAGGCGGGTTACCTCTAACATACAAGTCTTTAAAGTATTTGTGCACTGAATGCTTCGTATGGGTATATGGACTCATGTAATATATAATAATTCACAGCATCACTAGCGTGTGTCATTAGCATATATTGGGGGAGCTGGCAATGTCACATGTGTTGCAAACACACAAGCATCACTTCTGCAAACACAGCTTTCAATGTCACCTTCTGCCACTCAACAGCTTGAAATGCGTCATCTGTTCACAGCTATTAGCACATTGGCTGACGTGCGACAGAGACAACAGCATCAAAGATTGCCAAAATGACCTCAGATGACTGAAACAGGACTGTGAGCTCGCTGAGATGAGCCATGGTTCATATGATCCATCTCTATAGGAACGGTCAGTTTTTGTAAATAGTGTAATACTGTGCCAAGATTAAGGGTATTTCCTATGTGTTTATATTCAATGTTTTACAAATGTGTCAGGTCCCCTGTTGACTCTGTTTTGATTCTTCATAGTGAAATCATCAAAAATAAAAATTCTAATTCTAATAAAAACTCACGTGTTGAATATCATGCAACAAACTGTACCAATAATGTTTTTTTTTCTTTTTTTTTTTTTTATAGAATCTACTCATTCTTTATTATTACTATTTTGCACATTTAACAATAATAGTGAAGTCATCAAAACTATTAAATTACACAGATGAAAGTATGTGAATTATGTTGTGGAAAACTTGTTGACTGCTTTTCCTCTTTATCTGCTCCAACTCATCCATTTAAGAAGAAATTAACATTTTAGTGTTGTGAAGAAATTCATACATTTGCCTGCAAAATTAATTTCAAGCATTTAAGCATAAGCATTTAGTTTGGAAGATTTTTAGGATAATGAGAAACACAAATTCAGTCAAATGTTCACACTTTTGTCTGCAAGTGTACTTCAAAATAGTACTGAAAGTGCCAAAATTGTGGTTTGATATGCATGTTATTTCAAGACGTGTTATTTCTAAGTATTAAACTATGTTTAACTTGACACAGCGACCTAAACATTTTATGTTTATGACGCAATGCAACCAAATCATTTATGTATGCAAACAACTGAATCTATCAAAGATTCTAAGTTTTATATTGTCCTTTATATTGAAATATTGTGATGTATTTAGTAATGTGAAGTGATAAGGTGAGCATCACTGTTGTTATTGATTATAATTAGGGTTAGTGATTTGAACAAAGCCTAACCCAAAGTATTACTTTTGCCAGACTTTCTATCGCCTTGCAGACAATAAGATTAGCAGAAAAAAAGTCCATAGACTGAAAAATGCAATAAGCAACCGATTAACAACACCCTAGCATTGCTGCACTGGCAAACAACTGATTTATAATGACAAAATGCGATAGGTGTGGTGATGATGTCTTTATGCATTTCCCCTATTTGTACCCTAGATGGAGACTTTAGTCTTTCTAACATACCGAACCATGTAAGCAAAAGCTAGGGAGGAGATAAAACTCTGTCATAAACGTGACATCTTTATCAGTCAAATATAATTTGCATGGATTCAAAAAATAATATTCTAACACACCCAGGAGTGTGTACTTTAATGTATTCTGAAGTGTGTGTGTTGGAACAGTGGATGATTTGGAGAGACACTCCAGCTGTCTTTTTAGACTAGTCTTGTCTAGACTTTCTCAAAGACACTGAAATCCTGTTTTTCAGTGAATAATGCAAATCACAAATCAAAACACTGCTCATAGGAGGACCACCCAAAATCACAAATGCAATCACTTTGATATAAAAAATCTCAATACCAAGACTTAGAAGATGGAAATACAATTTAAATGATAGCAAATGGAGACAAATGGAGAAGTCTCCTGCTTCTCAAAAGATTCAAGTAATCTCACATGTCTCCTGTAGAGTTTAAGAAGAGATCTCAACAATGTGATCTCAAACATTTCTCATCAAATTCTTTCAACACTAAAAGATCTGATCTGTCATATCCACATTAAATGTATCGTTACACTCTCTGTGTTACTCTTTGTCAACAACAGACCAATTTCAGACTATATTTAGTCATGTTTTTCATTTAATGAATAAACAGCTACATGCTCTGTCCCAAAAGACTGCAGTCAGGCAACAGCAATATTTTAAGAAATCATAAACTCAGACTTAGTAGAATTTGTCTTTTTTTATTTTTATTAAATGAATAGTTCATGCAAAAATGAAAACTCTTTCATCATTTACTCACCCTCTTGTCGCACTAACCCTGTATGACTGTCTTTCTTGTGCGGAACACAAAATTAGATGTTTAGCAGTATGTTTACAAATTACTGCTCTTTTACAATGAGAACATGTAAAGACCAGGGTCTGTCAAGCAACAAAAAGGGGAAAAAAGCACCATAAACGTATCATAAATGTAGATCATATGACTTGTGCGTAATATTCCAAGTATTCTGAAGTCATGTGACAGCTAGTGTAAGAAACAGACTGAAATTTAAAGGGATAGTTCACCCAAAAATGAAAATTCTCTCATCATTAACTCACCCTCATGCCATCCAAGATTTTATGACTTTCTTTCTTCTCCTGAACACAGATTTTTAGAAGAATTTCTCACCTCTGTAGGTCCACAGTCTCCATACAATACAAGTGAATGGGTGCCAAAATTTTGAATCTCCAAAATCCACATAAGGGCAATATAATAGTATTCCAGATGATTCTGGTGGTTAAATCCATATCTTCAGAATTGATATGATAGTTGTGGGTGAGAAAGAAATATTTAAGTCCTTTTTTACTATAAATTCTCCTCCCTGCTCAGTCAATCTCCACTTTCACATTCTTCTTCTTCTTTTGTTTTTGGTGATTCACATTCTTCATGCATATCGCCCCTTACTGGGCAGGGAGGAGAATTTATGATAGGAGTCTCTGTAAGAAAATGACACCTATTTTGGGGACATTAACATGTATCGGTAACACTTTACAATAAGTTTATTTATTTACTTTTTTTACATTCAAGTAAATTCATTAGATATCATGACATCATGCTTGACGCTAATTTCTAAATATGCGATTGTTAATTGTTGGTTCATGTTAATGCATTTACTAATGTTAACGTGTATAAATAACTTTTAATATTAAGAATGTATTAGTTGAAATTAACATTAACCTTGATTATTAAATGCTGAACAAAATATTGATTATTTTCATTATTGTAAAGTGTTTTTCTCATTTTAATGCTGTAGTTAATGTCTGACCTAAATGTTCTGTACTGAAACTTGATAATTACTTTACAAATAAATAAGTAAATACAGTGCATTCAGAAAGTATTCAGACCCCTTCATTTTTTCACATTTTGCTAAGCTGCAACCTTATGCTAAAATGCTTTAAATTAATTTTTTTTTTCACATCAATCTACACTCCATATCCCATAATGACAAAGCAAAAAACAGATTTTTCATAACTTTTTTATTTAGAAATTTATTGAAATTATTCACATTGACATAAGTATTCAGACCCTTTGCTATGACACTTGAAATTTAGCTCAGATGCATCCAACTTCTCTGGATCATCTTTGAGATGTTTCTATACTTTGATTGGAGTCCACCTGTGGCAAATTCAGTTGATTAGACATGATTTGGAAAGGCACACCTGTCTATATAAGGTCTAGGGGTATAACGGTTCAAAATTCTCATGGTTCGGTCTGTATCACGGTTTTAGGGTCGCAGTTTCGTTATGGTTCTGTATTTGCTATGTTCAGGAAAAAATATATATTACTACCAAACCCAAAGTAAGAGTACTCTATTTGGTAAACACTTCAACAGGTTTGCCCATGGTTTAACTACTACAGTAACCATAGTTTAATCATGGTATTTGTAATAAAATCATAGTAACCACTAAATCAACATGGTTACTGTCACGGTTACAATATATAGTAAAATAATGCTTACTATATGAAACTACAGTATTACGGTTGTAAAACCATGGTTAATTGTATCATAACCATGATTTCTGCTAAGAAAACCATGGTGACAGCAGTCATTGTTATTACAGTCATGGTTACTACAATATTACTATTATAAAACTATAGTTCTTTTTTTCTTTCCTTTTTCTCCCCAATTTTGGGATGCCCAATTCCCATGCGCTCTTAAGTCCTCGTGGTGGCGTAGTGACTCACCTCAATCCGGGTGGTGGAGGACGAATCTCAGTTGCCTCTGCGTCTGAGACTATCCCGCATCTTATCACGTGGCTTGTTGAGCGTGTTAACGCGGAGACGTAGCAAGTGTGGAGGCTTCACGCTATTCTCCACGGCATCCACGCACAACTCACCACACACCCCACCGAGAGCGAGAACCACATATTATAGCGATGACGAGGAGGTTACCCCATGTGACTCTACCCTCCCTAGCAACTGGGCCAATTTGGTTGTTTAGGAGACCTGGCTGGAGTCACTCAGCACGCCCTGGTTTCGAACTCGTGACTCCAGGGGTGGTAGTCTGTGTCTTAAAACCATGGTTAATTTTCATTAGGGTCCTTAACTAAAAAAAAATTCTCTTATTACTTAATTAGCTTTTACCGGAATACCTGCACTACTTTTTTTAACAAAAAAAGTTAATTTTAAACTCAACTCAACATTTATTCAACATTTGGGAATAGTAGCTTACATCACTATTGAAGGAATAACATCGAGCTCAAGTGTTTTAATCATTAGCTGACATCACACATCTTCATCAGTGGATAAGGGCAACATACTATCATTGGCACTGAACAGCCCAAGCACTTCAGTTATTTTTTCATATCAGTCAGGATTAGCACTGAGTGCTTGCTTAAAATCAGAAGGGAGTTTGCGCAGTTTCGGCTCACCTGCGTCTTTCCCTGGGTGATGTCGGTGTAAATGATTAATTATATTGATGTACTACCAGTATACAACACTCGTGTCGAGTGATGCCTGCAAACAGTGCCTGTTTTGTAGATGTTTTTTGACCATAGCTGTTGCAATTGATTGCAAAAACAAAATGTTCCCAAACAGGAGACTTGATTGAGGTCAAAGTAACTGCCTGCAGAGCTCAGAGACAGGATTGTGTTGAGGCACAGATCTGGGGAAGGCTACAACATTTTTTTGACTGCATTGAATGTAACCCAGATGTAAAATCAGAGTAAATTGTATTCTAAGTTATAAGCTTAAAACTAACTAAAGTACATATTTAACTAAAATATGTGAAGAAACTTAAGAAAAGTAACTAGAAACAGAATGAAAACCAAAGAGTCAGAAAAATATGCAAAATTGTATATTTATTATTAATACTTGCAAATATATGTAAAACATATTACAGATAAACTTGACCAATAAGATTCTGGATCAGCGCTGCAAATGTGATTTATCCAATCAATCAGCCAATCTTGCTGTAGCCACTGACTCCACCCTAGAGTTAACGCAGACAGACACAGAACAGACGAATCGAAGAGCAACGAGATGCCGATCAACTGTGCTGTTATAACAGCAAAAGTCTAAATAGAAAAGATTAGTTTAATCTTAAACTAAAGCTCTAGAAAACGAGAAAAATATTTATCTGAGAGTGAATCTTGATGTCTAACCAAGATAAAGCTGAGTGATGAAGTCATTTATTTCACCGTTCATCCGGATAAAACCTGGAAGAAAAAGAACAAGTTTAGTTAATTATCGAGGAAATAGGTAAGTTTAATCTTTTATTCTAAATATAAATGAGAATCAGAAACGTTAAATTGTTTGAGTAAACTTAGTTGAGAAACTGTGTTGTGTAAATGCTACCACGAGGCATAGCATTTAGAGCTAAAGCTAATGTATGTATTGTAAGTTAAGAACGTTAAAATAATTGTCTGAAATGTTAGGAAAATGTTTTTGAGAAAGTTTTCCTGCTTTGTGCAGGCCAATTTTTGTATATTCGTGTTTTGTTCGAGTTGGACCAAGTTTTCAATGAGGATAGTGAACATTTCACGTGGATGTTTCTGCACGAACTTTCTGGAAAGTTTGATGGTGAGCCAAAAACCCAAGAGTTTATCTGAACTGTGAATATCTTCAGTTCGTGGATCTCTGAATAATCTTCAATTCATCTCTACTTTGAATTCATTCGACAAAGCTTCAAATAAACTAAATGGGCGTAATTAGATTAAATTAACAATTTGAAGGAAAGAATATTGAATTGAAATCTCTAATTGTGTTTATTGTATGTTATTTCAGATGTATTTGTTGTATTGTTTATTGTTTTAAGTTTGTTATTCAAGTAAATCAATACAAATCAGTTATATTACAAAAGTTAGTTGTTGAGTGTGTATGTGTACATTTTGCCTCCGTCACGTACCTGGTTATCTTCTGATTGGCCCAACTCTTTACTGCCCCGGGTGCCATCACACGTGTTACCCATACTACGTGCATGCCACCCACTACATGAAGGTTCCCAAGAGCACAGTGGCCTCCACAATTCTTAAATAGAAGACGTTTGGCACAACCAGGACTCTTCCTAGAGCTGGCCGCCTGGCCAGACTGAGCAATAGGGGGAGAAGGACCTTGATAAGAGAGTTAACCAAGAACCCGATGGTCACTCTGGTTGAGCTCCAGAGATCATGTGTTGAGATGAGAGAAACTTGCAGAAGGACAACCATCACTGCAACACCCTACAGATCTGGGCTTTATGGCAGAGTGTCCAGACGGAAGCCTCTCCTCAGGGCAAGACACAAAAAAGCACCTAAAGGACTCTCAGACTGTGAGAAACAAGATTCTCTGGTCTGATGAAATGAAGATTGAACAGTTTGGCCTCAATTCCAAGCGTCATGTCTGGAGGAAACCAGGCACCACTCATCACCTGTGCAATACCATCCCAACAGTGAAGTATGGTGGTGGTAGCGTCATGCTGTGGTGGTGTTTTCAGTGTCAGGGACTGGGAGAATGGTCAGGGTTGAAGGAAAGCTGAATGCAGCAAAATACAGAGATATCCTTAATGAGAAACTGGTCCAGAGCACTCAGGACCTCACACTGGGCCGAAGGTTCACCTTCCAACAGGACTATGACCCTAAGCACACAGCCAAGATATTGCAAGTGTGGCTTAGGGACAACTCTGTGAATGTCCTTGAATGGCCCAGCCTGAGCCCAACCTTGAACCCAATCAAACATCTCTGGAGAGACCTGAAAATGGCTATCCATCGATGGTCCCCATCCAACCTGACAGAGCTTGAGAGGATCTGCAGAGAAGAATGGCAGAAAATCTCCAAATCCAGGTGTGAAAAGTTTGTCGCATCATACCCAAAACGACTTGAGGCTGTAATCGCTGCCAAAGGTTCTTCATCTAAGTACTGAGATAAGGGTATGAATACTTATGTCAATGTGATATTTAAGTTTTTTCTTTTTAATAAGTTTGCAAAGTTATCAAAAATCTGGTATTTGCTTTGTCATTATGGGGTATGGAGTGTAGATTGATGTGAAAAAAATAAATAATTTAAAGCATTTTAGCATAAGGCTGCCACATAACAAAATGTGAAAAAAAAATGAAGGGGTCTGAATACTTTCTGAATGCACTGTATATGATGTAAAAAACTTTACAATATTATATCTGTATTTATTTTTCATTACAGTAATGAGAATGAGACGTGTGTGGGGGGTGCTTAATTGTCAGAGTTTTTTGCTTTAATGTTATATTTTGGCCACTAGAGGCCCTCATTGTGTTTCATTTCAGTTTCCCGCCATTTTATCATGTGTTATTGTTTTCACATGTGCCTCCTTCTGGGCTGTGTATTTAAGTTGATCACTTCCTTTTGTTTTTTTGCTTGGTTATTGATGTTCCTAGCCAGTTGCTGCCATAAGTCTGCTCTAGCTCTAAGTACTAAACTTTGAATGCCTTTTGGGTTGTTTTTTTTCCCTGTGTTTATTTTTGCTGATTTTTTGGTGTCTTTTTCTTGAGTTCTTTGGAGATTATTTTTCCCTCCTTTTGGATCCTTTTTGGATGAAAGATTTTTCTGTTTTGTGGTTGTTGGTAAGAAGTTGCTTTTTGTACCCTTTTTGCTAATTTTGTTAAACTGAGTTCATTTTAAGAACGCGTCTGACTATTGGGTTCAACTCCCTTCTGTGGCTCAGTGGTGGAAATTAAGACTCTTGCACCAGAGACTCAAGTTTGAATCCTGGCTCTGACACTTAATTATCATGAAAATATTAGGCTTAATCTTCTAAATCTCAGTTTTAAATTGGCTTAATTTTATTTATGCAAATATTATGTTTATTTAGGGCTAAAATTTGACTTAGTCATGTTTGACAAGTTTGATTGGAGACAACACAACCTTCCCAGCTATGATAATCTAGCCATTCAGCTCCCTTGTCTTATAACTGGACAGTAATAATGCAGTGTTGTGGTTTTCCTCATCCTAATATTCCTCCATTTTGTTGGAGACCTCATATTCCCAGGGTTGAGGTGTGATGGTAAAATTGCCTGATTCAGCAGCATCCCCCTCCTTGGCCCCACCTCGTTGCTGACTCTGCTTGTATGATAGTATTGATTTGATAACAACCTATTTTCAACAACTCCGTAACAAGCATGCAATAAAAATGCTCAAGTAACCACACATCATGGATGAGAGGTATTCCAGGGAAATTCTGCCATACATTCTTCATTAAATGTAGAACACAAGTCAAAATGAGAGTACATTACTTGAGGCCTTACTAGTGTTTTTCAAAAAAGAAATATGCTAGCCCGATTTTAATTCTACAGACATAAATTGTGTAGCTATTTGCCCAATTTTCTGTTGCTCCAAATTAAAAGGTCAGACTCTGCTTTCGGAAAGAAAAAGAAAACAAGATTCGTATTCACTCTGTCGAGCAGCACGCAAGAAGGCAGTGCTGCTGTGTTGATCTGACTGCACTGAGAGAACTCTGAGACATGTGCAATTGCTAGGAGGCAAAGGAAAGCCAAATGTGTTTCACTAATCCATGTGAAACAGCACTGTGGTTCATGCTCAGGCAGTATATGTTTCTACACCTGAGCTCTAACTGTACATTCACATATACATTAAGAGCCCCAAAAACACCAGAAAATAATTGATACATGAAAAGGCTCTTGCTTACATCCACTGACTTGAATTGCCAAGCAAATTTATTAAGTAAATAACAGGTGGTCATTAGATGAGCACATTAAATATAATAGAGAGTATAATGTATAACATGATAACTTTTTAGGGCAGCTGGAGAATTGTTTGACCAGTGACCAGGCCAGACATGGTATGAAGACTGCAAAAAGAATTCTACTAATAATTTGATGAATATTAAAATGTGTGCTGTCCAGCTGTGGTCTCTTATTTTATACAGATTATAAATCTAATAAACCTTGACAACACAAAGCTCCACTTCCTTCCATCAAAAACGTATTCCAGTGTTTCCCAACCACTGTGTCGCAGCACACTAGTGTGCCGTGAAAGAATGTCAGGTGTGCTGTGGAAAATGTAACAATATAAATGAATAAATAATAAAAAATTAATTTGCTGTGGCATTGCAAGAATTCATTTGCAAGAACAAATCTACAAATTAGAAAAAAAGGCAGATTGTTGTTTTTTTCATTAGCACTCTTGCCACCTGTGTATGGAAGGGAGATTCTGCCAATTATAAAGAAATTATTCAAAGCATAAAAATGAAAATGAAAACCCGATTAACCATTTCATTATTTAAAAAGTGTTTGCAAAATATGTGCCAAAATTGAAAATAAAATAATTTGATTTTCATTTGAATTTTCACTTTAAAATGCATCATCCCTGTCAAATGTATGATTTGACATTTCATTTTCATTACAATCTCCAGGCAAAACTGACAATTTTTCAAATTCAAATGCAAAGTTCAGTTTTAATTTTAATTTTCACTTTCAACATGAAAATTCTATGTTAATGAGAGCGTGGTGCTCAAGAGAGGATACTTTAATACAGTGGTTCTCACACTAGGGGGCGTATCTAGCAAATTAAAACCCCAGTATCCCCTCTATCACAGTATCACGACTAGAGAAGGCATATATGAGTGATTTGTTTTATTGGTATAAGAGCAAGCTTAATAAGTAATAAGCGCTGTCTTTCCTAACACAGCGACATGAAAATGAAACGTTTGATCTGCTTGGATCTAGCATATGGCATAATCATAAGCGACATTGTCGGTGTGGAACGCTTATGATTATGCCATATGCTAGATCCAAGCAGATCAAACGTTTCATTTTCATGTCGCTGTGTTAGGAAAGACAGCGCTTATTACTTATTAAGCTTGCTCTTATACCAATAAAACAAATCACTCATATATGCCTTCTCTAGTCGTGATACTGTGATAGAGGATTGGGGTTTTAATTGGCTGTGATGAGAAACAATCCAATTAGACTGAATTAATGAATTTTACCTGTAACATCTGCAAAATAAAGCATGTTTTATTTTTTAATTTGACAGGGATGATTCATTGTTATAGTGAAAATTAAAATGAAAATCAAATCATTTAATTTTGGCACATATTTTGCAGACACTTTTTGATAATTAAATGGTTAATCTGGTTTTCATTTTTATTCTTTTAATAATTTATTTATAATTGTCAGAATGTGCCTCCCATAGGGATAGTGGTGTGCTGTGGGATTTTTTAATTATTTATTTTTTTGGCAAAAAAAAAAAAAAGGTTGGGAAACACTGCCTTTTTCATCAAATCTCCATCGATTGCAGTAAATTGTCACATGGTCAGTACCTCCCAGTGTCTTACAATGCAGCATAGACATGAAAATGGACATCAACAGCATCAGGAAAATAAAGTCTTCCTTATTATGCCACTCAGGCTCTGGTCATCACACGGCAAGACTACTGTAAGTGCCTGCTGCAACAATTTGCCATGATGTTAATTTATTTGAGGTTCATTGTGTTTCTAGTTTAGCAAGAATTGGGTTTTGTTGGCTACATGTACTGGTAATTCACTCAAATGTTATTTATGTACTTAATTTTAAGTTGCTGTGGAAAGAAAGAGTCTGCTAAGAACATAAATGTAAATTGATATCAGACACACATTTTTATGGACTATTTCATCTGTCATTACACAATTAGTTGGAGAAAAAAAAACAAAACAAAAAACAGGAAGCAACAAATTAACCTGTCCTACCTCTAACCCAGAGGTTGCATGAAAAAAAAAAAAAACAAAAAAAAAAAAAACAACAAAAAATTAGCCATTACTCTCATAGACTCAGATGTCAAATTTCTGTCATGGTTTTATTTATCTGTCATATTTTTTTATTCGGCCCCTCACAATTTTTGGTGCAAAATTTAACACATCCAAGCAGACATACGTACAGTATATCACAAACTGATCTCTATCTGCATGACAGTAAATTACAAATAATAAATTGGTCTCAGTAATACATCACTTACATGACAGTGGATATATGAAATACTGTATATGTGTTAACTTATCGTACGGTTACGTCACCTAGATAATATTTATAAGCCAAGCTGAGAAGGTTTAGAATTTGCCTAGTCAATTTTTTGCGCTAGTTTTCTTGTTTCTTTTTTTATCTGTCAAAATGATGGACAGCATTTTTAATTATCTGTCAATGTTTTAAAAAATTGGAAAATGACAGAACATTTTTGGTAAACCCCTGCTTCACCCCCAAATAACTGAAAAAGACAATCTCAAATCCATTGATACACAGCACTCATCTGTAGCTCTGTCTCAGAACAGGGGTTATAGTACACCCCTCCTACCTCTTCTCTCTTATGCATACTTGATTTTGTCCTATGCAGGGTGTGTGGTTTGTTGGCATAGAGCTCCTCAACACCATCTGTTCCACCACTGCACCTGGACACACACACACACACACACACACATGTTGGTGCAGCTATCCTTATGAGGACTCTCCATAGACATAATGATTTTTATACTGTACAAACTATAGATTCTATCCCCTAACCCTACCCCTAAACCTAACCCTCACAAAAAACTTTCTGCATTTTTACATTTTCAACATCATTTAGTATGTTTTTTAAGTGATTTGAATTATGGGGACACTAGAAATATCCTCATTTATTGGGTATTAAATCAATTCAGACGAGCATGTACCACACGCAAACGGACAGCTTGGTCGAACGGTTTAATAAAACCCTGAAAAACATGATTCGTAAGTTTGTGCACAAAGATGCTCAGAATTGGGATAGTTGGCTTGAATCCCTGTTATTCGCAGTTTAAGAGGTCCCGTAAGCCTCCATGGGGTTTGAATTATTGTATGGGTGTAAGCCTTGTGGTGTCTTAGATGTCGTGAGGGGAAATTGGGAAGAGGGACCTTCAAACAGTAAACATGAAATTCAATACATTCATGACCTGAGTGCAAAACTCCACACACTGGGGCAACTATCACAGGAGAATTTTCTACAGGCTCAAGAACATCAGTCCCGGATGTATAACAGGGGAGCTCGGCTACAGAAATTTACACAGGGCGATAAAGTCCTTGTATAACTACCCACATCAAGCTCTAAATTACTCCCAAAGTGGCAAGGGCCCTTTGAGGTCACACGGCATCGGGGAAGTCGATTATGAGGTTAAAGGAACGGATGGGGCAGAGCACGTCAAATGTACCACCTCAACCTCTTAAAACTGTGGAGGGAGTTGGTCCCCATGGCTTTGGTAACGGTGGTACCAGAAAGGGAGGAGCTTGGAGGTGAACTTAAAAGCCAATCGCGGCACTTGCGGAGACAGCCTCTCGCCGTCGCAAATCACGGATATGGCCTGGTTGCAAAGAGAATTCTCAGACATGTTCTCGCACCTTCCCAGTTGTACGAACCCCATATAACACCATATCGAAACAACCCCAGGGGTAGTGGTACGCAGTCATCCCTACCAATTACCCGAGCACAAAAAAAGTGGTTCGGGAGGAATTAAAGGCCATGCTAGATATGGGGGTAATAGAAGAATCCCACAGTGACTGGGCCAGCCCGGTGGTGCTGGTTCCGAAGTGTGGCAACTCTGTCCGGTTCTGTTTGGATTATAGAAAGGTCAATGTGGTGTCTAAATTTGACATATATCCAATCCCTCGTATTGATGAATTGCTTGATCGGTTGGGCGTGGCTCATTTTTATTCGACACTGGATTTAATGAAGGGTTATTGGCAGATCCCCTTAACACCAATGTCCCGTAAGAAAATGGCCTTCTCCACACCGTTTGGCTTACACCAATTCATGACCCTTCCGTTCGGTTTGTTTGGGGCTCCGGCTACGTTTCAGAACCTTAATGACCGAGTCCTCAGACTGCACTCTGCGTTGTTGTTGTGATGGGCGGGACTCGTGGCAAACCCCAAGAAGTGCGCAATTGGATGGGTGGAGGTATGGTATCTGGGGTTCCACTTGGGTCACGGGCAGGTGCATCCCCAAATTGATAAGACCACAGCGGTTGCGGCCTGCACAAGACCCAAGACCAAGAAGGAGGTGAGACAGTTTCTGGGGCTGGCTGGATATTATAGAAGGTTTGTGCCTAATTATTCGGACGTCACCAGCCTGCTGACTGATCTCACTAAAAAGGGAGCCCCAGAACTGGTCCTGTGGTCAGAGCCATGCCAACAGGCTTTTATGCAGGTGAAAGCTGTGCTTTGTGGTGGGAGTTGTTACATGCTCCTGATTTTTCTCTCCCTTTTGTTGTACAGACCGACGCGTCGGACAGGGGGTTGGGAGCCGTGTTGTCCCAGGTGGTCGAGGAGCGCCCAGTGCTGTACATCTGCTGGAAGCTTTCAGCGAGAGAGGCGAGGTACAGGAATGTCTAGCTATCAAGTGGGCGGTCCTCACCCTTCGGTACTACCTCCTGGGATGGGCTTTCACCCTCTGTTCGGACCACGTCCTGCTCCAGTGGCTCCATTGCATGAAGGATACCAACGTACGGATCACCCACTGGTATCTGGCTCTTCAGCCTTTTATGTTTGATGTGGTCCACAGGCCGGGGGCACAGATGGCTGTTGCGGACTTCCTCTCTAGAAATGAGGGGGGAGTACTGGGCAGGCCGGATGGCTCCCTGGCCTGAGTCAGGCGGTGGGGGTATGTGGTGGTGGGGGCGTGGTTGAGCGGCGGCTTGTGAATGGAGAGCGAGATCAGGAGATGAGGACTGTAAGGATCATCACCTGGCAATGTTTGTCTCTAACAGCTGTTTGTCATTTGAGTTGGAGACGGATTTAAGAGTGAGCCGGACGCCAGTGAGGGAGAGAGAGAGAGCTACCACACACCCACCCCGAGACTGTGTTAAGCTGTGTGTGCTGAAAAGCGTTGATTAATTAGTGAAGTGGTAAAAAGCCAATTTTGTGTTATAAAATAAATACCATTTGAGTGGGATTCGCTGTCTCCCGCTTCCTCCTTGCAACCCCATTACGAACTTTGTTACAGCCCGCCTTGATTTGACCAGCAGTTTAACCCTAAGGAATCTGTCGTGGCTGTCTTCAGCTTGGTCTCAGCAAAGGTGGGCGGAGTTAGTGTAAATAGCCTTTGCCAACAAGATGGGCTATTTGCACTTAGTGTAACTAGACACTCTGAAAAAAAGCATGTTAAACAAATCATTAGCAATATATGTTGATGACTATTGATAAAGAAACGAAACTAGATTACTATAGGCTTCTAGTCCATTTAGAGGCCGAGATATTGACAAAACATTTTGGTAGGCGCATGAGATCACAAAATAGACCGAACATCTATGGAAGAGCACATGGCGTATGCTCAGCGGTGGTAGAGCGCCACCTGCATTTCACACCTGTATATTGTGATGAGGAAATTATTTTTCCCAGTACTTACTGCCATCTAGTGGAATGAACTAACACTGCAACATAGAGCAATCAGAGCCTAAATTACAGGCTTTCATAAACAGAACAAAAAATTTTTTTTGTATGAACATTTAGGTATGAAAAATTGCAGGTGGCAGCCAAATCCTGCAGCAGAGTGTAAGGGGTTCAACTTCAGTGTTTAACTCATACTGCGCCACTTGAGCTACTGACATGAATGGTACCTCAAACCATGCAAATTGTTGAGGAAAGGTGTGCTATTAGTTTTTTAAGTCATCAGATGATTTTTGCCTAGTGGATG
Organism: Myxocyprinus asiaticus; assembly: GCF_019703515.2. Taxonomy (NCBI): domain Eukaryota; kingdom Metazoa; phylum Chordata; class Actinopteri; order Cypriniformes; family Catostomidae; genus Myxocyprinus; species Myxocyprinus asiaticus. Next base: position 39,778,526 of record NC_059373.1, read on the forward strand.
ATAAATCAGGCAAAATAAATAAATAAAAATCCCATGGACTTACATTGAAGGGGTCACTTGAGCCATATCTAGAGATAAAAATGTCATATAATAATAAAAATGACAGTGTAAGTTTAATAGTGAGAGCACTGGTCAATAATGACTGGAATGAGGATAGCACAAACACTCAGCATGCAATGCCACATGTTCAAATTAGTTGGAAAAAAAAAAAAAAAAAAAAAAAAAAGGACACCTAATCAATAGACTATAATTACAAAAATCAGTCAGATGAGACCACCTTTGTATACATACACCAGTGGGGAGTTTTACAGTTTACATCTTAACAACTGACAATGACAGCACAAGAGTGTTATGTGCTGAGGCAGAGATCAGGAGTTGCTAAATTTAGCCTCACATTAAATAACTTAGTCTAACAAAGCTGAAATGCTCCTTTCATCCTTCACTCCCAAACTTTTATGTAACAACAGTCAGTCAGTTTGAAGGGAGTAAGAATAATCTCTAGCTATTTTCAGGTCTTTTATGGCCCATTTTCCAAAAAACGCAGTCGCAGAGGCCACACAAAGAACACAGTACTAACATTCAGAACCTATTCATGTGTGAATTCAGTTCAATTAAGCCCCATGTTAGGCGACTCTGATATTCTTTGATATTAATGCCGTTTATTTGTTCAAATGAAAGTGAATGGGAACTGATGCTGTTGAGCTCCAAAAATTACCAAAAAAGAAACCACGAAACGTTCAAATGAATTGTGTCCAAGTCTACTGAAGCGATGTGATAGCTTTGAGTGACAAAATTTAAACTGTTATTCACTGAAAATCTTCCAATTTGCGGTAGCTCTCAATATATATATATATATATATTCAATATGAATGTGCATGAAAACAAAATTTGTATTTATTTATTTATTTTTTAGTTATTTTTTTGGAGTCCCCATTCCCTTTCACTGTATGAAAAGAAGCAGCTGGGATACTCAGCTAAACTTGACCTTTTGTGTTCCATGGAAGAGAAAGTGCTACGGGTTTGGAATGACATAACAGTGAGTAAATAATGACAGAAGTTTCATTTCATTGGTTAACTATTCCTTTTAAATTTATGCTCAGGCAAAGGTTTTTCTCTAAATCATTGTGCTGGAATTATTTCATGTTAATGTGAAGAGTCATTTTCTCTTGCCCTGCGACGTTATGCAGTTCTAAATGTGGAAAATTAGGTAATCAGTCATTGCTGAAGCCACTAGCTGGAAAAACAGATGGTAGCATGTAACCTGTGACAAGGCATGAAAGAAAAATCGTTTGTTTGGTTTCAATGATCGGTTATCACATTTATTTTTGTGTGATTGTGTCTTCTGGCAATAAAGATACTTGTCGCATGATTGATAGTCCCTGCCATGACATTACTTTATCTGACCATATTGACTTGATATTGGAAATGATATTTGGATGGCATTAACCATGGAAATCATTGTCTGCTTGTAGTATTTTTGAATGAGCGGTCATTGAAAGTGTCATATAGGCCAGTAAATGCAGAGACAGGTATGTAAAAAAAATGGTTTGCAAAATGTCATGGCTTGCAATCAATTTTGTGCCCGAAGAAACAAGTGTTGTAGTGATATGACAGAAAAAATAAAAAAAATAAATAAAAAAAATTCATTGAAATTCATGAAACTATAGAGAACTGTGTGTAAATGTAGACATGGGTAGTAAAGCATGCTGTTGACATGCCAAATTCCTTCTAAAGCACTTTTAAAGAGTATTTTTCTATTTCTTGTTTAATTATGACATGCACTTTTACACATGGGCAAATATACTGTATATGGGAGACTCGGGCTAGTTGTCACAACGGGGAGGTTGTAACAAGGTCTTTATCTCAGTAACTATAAGGTTTGACTCAAATGTCAATTTATACAAATTGCAGTGGTTTTCTGTGTTGTTTTCAAACATTTCATTTAAAATAGTTTTACGTTTTAGAATTTGTTTTGTGAATTCTGTCCTTCAATCTAAAATTCCAGTATTAAATTGTTTTAACTGTTGTCGGTTAAACAAGTGAACATAATAAATCCACAATGCCATATATTTAAACAGTAGTCAAATATAATATACAAAGAAGGTAAATTTTAACTGAAATGTTGAACTGTGTTTGTATTTTATTTTTTATTTTTTTATAAACATCAGGTTTGATTATGTTGTTGTCACATTTTTATTGGTGGAATGTTGTCACACTCCTTTTATGTCATCATCATTTTGCATGTTGTCATTTTATGTCTTATGTTGTTGTAATTTTATACAGTTTATTAAAGGAATATTCCAGGTTAAATGCAAGTTAAGGTGAATCGACAATATTTGTGGTATAATGTTTATTACCACAAATAATTATTATATATATATATATATATATATATATATATATATATATATATATATATATATATATATATATATAAGCTATTCCCTCCTTCTTTTTAAGCAAAAATCAAGGTAAGGGTGAGACACTTAACTGTACAATGGAAGTGAATGGGGCCATTTTTTTTTTTTTTTTTTAAATAACATACTTGAATTATAAGAATAATTTTACACAGAAAAGGTTATGATTTTTAAAGGTTAAAAATCATGTTTACATGCATATTGTTTATGTCTTATGGGTATACTTTTGAAACAGTGAGTATTTTAATGTTTAACGATTGGCCATATTGACTTCCATTGTAAGTGCCTCACTGTAACCCAGATTTTTTGCCCTTTTCTTCTTCTTCTTCTTTTTTTTTTTAAGAAAACGTAAAAAATGTATTTCTGTGGTTTCAACATTATGCCACAAATGTTGTCGACTGAGCTTGACTTGTTTTAAACCTTACTGAATAATACTTTAATAGTAATTCGTGTTTAGCGTTTCATGAATTGTTTCATTTTGTAATTGCTGTACTGATTAAATTTTGCTGAAAGCCTGTATTAAAATTAGCTGAAAAGCTTGATGTTATAAACACTTCATGTACAAGTGTTGTTTTTGAGTGGACGTAAAGCAAACAGCTCTAAAATACAAACAATGTTCAACCATCATCACCTCCATTTATTATTATTTAATGCCATAACACACAAAAACAGATATAGTCGCATCGACAAGGTCACTGACATTGCAATAGCAGCCTGTTTTAAGACTATTTTAGAATTATTATTTCCTCCCACCATGACTACTAAATCATCAATAGTTATGTGGCTGGCAATGAACAGTGATTTGGTTTACACACAAACAGAACTACATTCCCCAATAGTTCGCGGGAGACAGTGAGATGCAGCCAATGAGCGTCAAGAACACGAGGTGACGACATAAATTTGATCCTTTTATGCGCGAACTTGACTTGCGTTGAGCTGAGAAATCGGCGCGAGGCGAGCTTTGTCATCATCGTTCAGACCTGGATCTTTTTGTTTGAAGGTGGGTGTGCCTGCATTGTTATAAACTACTCGTTTAAAAAAAATGCACACGCTTATGATTCGTTTTTGCGATGCATTCATATGCGCAAAAACATGTTTGTATCACACGCAGACCAGGGACTAAGTCATAATGGGGCTGTTATTGTTCGGAAAGCGTGCACCAAGTTTATCAGACACTCGCGACGACTTCCTCGCGTGGATTAACAGATAAATATGCTAATTTCGTACATATTAAAAAGAAAATACTTAGGCTGTCGAATGAACTCGCAATATTGAAAATGTAATCTGTTAATATAGTACTTGAAAACAATAGCATGCAATTCTGATGAAATAGTAAATTATTCCTTTTCAAGCTCATGCATTTAAGCGACTAAAATTCGGTCTTGTTTTGCCTGGGTTGTAATTCATAATGCATTGTTCTCGACGCACTTGGCGCCATGCTCATTGAAGCAACCCGTAAACATGTTAGAGTACAGTAGTGACGGGTTGCATAATGGTTCCTTGGTGTGTGTGTGTTTGGTTGAGTAGATGTAGTGAGCAGGGCGGAGCTGTGCACGCGGTAACGCTTGATTCTTTGTTTGGATTTGTTCTCTTAAAAGCGCCTTTGCCTCTCCATAAAATGCGTTTAGAAGTCCGTTTAAGATCACTATTAATTCTAATGGATGAACGCAAACAAAAATGTACGTATGTGTCATGCAACGCAATGCATTCAATGTCTTTAGGTTTCACATATGCTGGTGGAGTATTTAGAGTGGTACAGTAGCGCGTGCTTTGAAGAAAACGCGCCAGTTTTTCCCCGCGAAGCTGTAGGGCTGCCTATAAACCATTGCCCGCCAAATTCAGAACACGTCAACACGTGCATTTCCAAAGAGATGCATATTACTGGTACATCTTGTAATCCGTTGCATGTTAGATATTATGGACTTGATCCACCTTTAGATTTTACTATGTGTATGTGGATTAACTTTGCTGTAGTTTGGGGAAATATGCTGCGTCTGAAACCGGGAAACTGATGCCTACGGAGGCACGATGAAAATAAGGTGCTTTTCAAACTGTTTGGAGACCAGTTTCCTTAAGAGTTCCATTCATTCAAACCAGATATCAGTTAAGCCATTAACTGATTAGACAGCTGTTGACGTGTTCGGATGCAGCCAGAATATCCTTAGCAGTGAGCTTAATCTGTCAAAACTCTGAAATGTATGCATTAATGGATGGGCATGTTGTTGTTTTTCCTCTCTCATTGAGTTTCTCGAATAATAGGGTGGGATTTGTGGTTTTAAGAAGCACCAGCTAGGATTGATTTGCTGCCCATTCCTTGTTTTTCAGGCATACTTTGACCCAGTCCTGTTCTGCAACAATGGCCTCCCTGAGTGGTAAGGGAACTGCATTCATAAGTTGGTGTAAAATAGGCAGATGTGTTGGATTGTGCCGATTGGCAGTAGATCACCAAAGAAGATGCTTTTAAATTGTGCAGTGTACAACTGTTTCAAGTACAGGTTGTTTTCAGGTATTCAGGTTAAGGAACTGGATAAGCGTGCCTCGGGGCAAGCGTTTGAGGTCATCCTCGGCAGTCCTGCTCCGGATGCTAAGAGCGAGTTCCCCCTCTCCTCTCCAAAGAAGAAGGACCTTTCCTTGGAGGAGATCCAGAGGAAACTAGAAGCCGCAGAGGAGAGACGCAAGGTGCATTTCCTTACGTTTGCAGTTTGAAAAGTCTGCCTTATTGACCGTATGACATTTGGCCTTATTCATGAAACATGATCAGAACAAATTTGTTTGTAGTGCGATTATGTAAATCGTCCCATTTAAATCAATAGTACAATTTAAGAATGCATTTGCACACACATTTGCTTTGCTCTTATTTTCTTTGGTCTGACCTGCTATCCATTTCTTTTCTAAATTAGGCCTGTTCCAGTGGTTTGTGCTATCTTACAATGTCATTTATTTCTGGCTTCTGAAAGTCATCGACTAACACACTATCTTTTTATCCCTAGTCTCATGAAGCAGAGGTTCTGAGGCACTTAGCTGAGAAGCGCGAGCATGAAAAGGAGGTGCTTCAGAAAGCTCTAGAAGAAAACAACAACTTTAGCAAGATGGCAGAAGAAAAACTCAACCAGAAAATGGAGGCCAACAAAGAGAACCGCTCTGCAATAATGGCAGCTATGAATGAGAAATTCAAAGAAAAGGTAAATGATAATCTGGTGTCGGTCTTCATTGCTGATTATTTTTTATTTTTTTTGGTATGAAAAAGTTAATGTTTTGCTTTGATTTCCAGGACAAGAAACTGGAAGAGGTTAGAAAGAACAAGGAAACCAAAGAGGTCCCCTGTGATGAAGAAAACTGAAATTTACAATAACTGGGGATTCTGATGGGGTTTTTATACATAACCAAAGATTTAATTTTCTTTATCTATTGATGACCTGTTTGTTTTTCCTTTTTGGGTGAAGTTCATTGCTCATGAATTTAAAAAAAAAAAAAAAAAAATTAGACCAAAAAAATTGACATTCCATCATGGGTCTATATTCAGAAAACAAAAATGCAGCTCTTGGTTTGTATATAGCAGTGATCAGCTCTCCTGTTGCATCTGTGCACTATTTCGTCAGAATTTGCAACTTTGTCATCTGATATTAGCTGTGTTCTTCACCCTATAGGGACCTATGTGAGTGATCTGCTCAAATCTTCACATGTCTGTAACAGTATGCACTTCTTGAGCTTCTGTTCCTACTTTCATGAGGTTGGGTGCGCTTGATTCCGTTTTTCTGCTGTGAGCGCAACTTTTCTCTGCGTAGGACTGAAAATGGGTAGAGGTCTTTACACATGAAATGCAAAAATAGCAATACACTTTAGCATCTTGATGGTGAACTTGTCAAATTAAAACTGTTGTATTAAAAATAAGAAATAAAAGTGCTTAAGCTAGTATGGGCTTTATGCTGTTTTTAGTTTGTTATAAACATTACCCTATCTTGTAAATGTTTAAGGTAAGAATTTAAGGCCATTGACTTTTTGCAATTGTAAAGTAGGCTTTGAGGGATAGTTGCACAGTTTGTGCTTTTATCTATTTTAAAACTTTTTTTTTTTTTTTTTGTTGAGTTATGTTAACTGGAGTTCTGTTAGCATGATTTATTTGTCATCGGCTCAATGATTGAAGATATTTAACATTACAACCCATTGAACAGACTGCACATATATTCCTCAGCCTCATTTTTCAATTGCAAAATATTCATTGAACCTTATTTGGGCTAGATGCCATATTTTAAAGTTGAACTACTGTTTTGATCATCCTTAAAATTGCCATTTCGAAGCTGTACCTAAAAAGCAGAGTCAGTTGTTGATTTCAGAATACAGGGTGATCTGGTAAAAGTCTAAGGAATACAATGCATGTTTGAGGAAAAACGTCTTCAATATATCATGGATTGTGGATCTCTCTGGTGTATAAATGTGTTTTTCTACGACATGCTTCAGCATAAGCGGTTTAAATTTATTTTTGCAAGATAACCAATGTTTTTAAATTTTGATCTAAGAAACAGTAGGCCTATGGTCTATAGACTTATTACAAATAATTAATTGGGGTAATGAAATGCATGATACTGATCAGTAAAGTAGCAAAGGGCCAGTTGTGATAATTTGACCAAATAGCATCAAGAATAAGAAAAGCATTTGACCTAGCTTAAGTCATAAAATGCACTGGAATCTTCACCCATAACCGTCTTTATAAAGAGTAATTTACATAGAGTCAGGTTGGCATGAATCTTATATTTTTTGTTGTTCTCTTATGTTAATTTGGTAAGTAATGAATAATATAAAAATTATCATTACATTATTCATTTGGACAGTGGACACATTCAGAAAATAAAGGATAATAAAAAAAAAAAAAGGGTCCAAACAATGATCACAAGTCCAAAGCAAGTGATGAGTGATAATTATTTGAAAAAAGTATGTTCAAACTGTAGATAAATCTGTCAGCAGATGTTACAGCTATCTGATGTGTAAGCAATCTGATGTTGGACTGAGAACCTCCTCAGGCTGGCACATATTTAAAAAAAATTATGTAAAGCATACACCTGTTAATTTGAACAGAATTATTCCAGTCACATAAAGACACACCCAATATTGAATATACAGTGTATATATACACACTGTATATACAAAAAAAAATTTCTGATGAGATTCTCAGTTACCAATGCAATTGCATTCAGTTGTGTTTTGCGGGTCATGTGATCTCAACACGTCAGCCCCCATGAGGTGACCTGTCCTGCTTCATGTAAGATAACCCCGCTTTAAGTTTTTTAATATCATTTTTACCACCCTTATTTATCAATCTGATAAAAACTGCATAAAAATTTACTTTTATCACTGTGAAACCTAGACCATTATGAAATATACCTTTTTAACAATTATATGCAGGTTATTTTTTCCCCTTACTGTTAAAATATATTGCTGGCATCAGTGACGTGCACAGACCTTAGCACGGACAAGGGTGGAAGGAAGAAAAAGGGTACTGATTTATTTATTTTGAATGAGTAGTAATTATATATATACTTAACTAATTTCTTTGCTTTTTGAGCATTTGTTTTGTATTATCTACTGTACATAATTATTGTTTTTTCTCCCCTTTATCACAAGTAATAGCCTATTCTGTCATATTTCTCACAAAAAGCACCATGGTATTACACTTATTTTCAGAAATGGTCTGTGATAACCCCATGTTGTCATAATAAAACCATGGTACTTTTTAAAGTACCTTGGAGTACCATGATGGTATCATCAATGAATATAATAATCATTCAGTACCATGGTATTACCCTGGTAAAGACACAGTGTCTTTTTTGTTATAGGACTTTAATGCATCTATTGTCTCATCACTCTTCACTTTCTCTCATCTCTGCTCCCTCACTTCATCCAGTCATCAAAAGGGCACCTTTAGATTTGTGAACAGCAATACAGTCTTTTTCTTGTTTTTTTTTTTTTAAATGGTCAAAAAGAAACATTTCTCCTGAAATTCATCAGTCTGTTTTTGTAAGAGATGAAGGTTATTCCATGCACTACTGTTTTGAAAGAAGAAATACAACTGGATCTAACCAGGGTAGAGAGGGAAGTGGATGCCCAGATGCACAACAACAAGAAGACAAGTACATTAGAGTCTCTAGTTTGAGAAACAGACACCTCACATGTCCTAAACTAGCAGCTTCAATGACCAGTACATGCCAATTACCAGTTTCATTTGCAACAGTGAAGAGAAGACTCTGGGATCAGGGCCGGATTTAGGGGGGTGCAGGGGTCGGCTTTGCCCCCCCCCCCGAATTGAAATGCATTCTCTTTTTTTTATTTCGGCTGGCATAATCTCCTCACGTGATTCTGAACTGCAGTTTAAAATAAGTAATACTACATAGACAATACATGAGTGGTAAATATGAGAGTTACAGTACATCTTGTAATATTTGAGGCTGTATTTTCGATCTACGTGTCAGATCCGGGTTCAATTCTTGAACTCACACTTTCTTTTTGTCAGTTAACAAAACCATGACTCATAAATATGGCAACAAAAAGTAAAAAAAAAAAAAAAAAAAAAAAGGTCGCCAATAGCAGAAATAGCAATAAAAATGGATTTGTACTCGCAAGTCAGTAAACTTTCAGCACTTAGCCTACTCTATCCGGTATCAGAATCAGAATGAGAGTAAAGATGTCCGATAGTAGTTATAACCTATACTATGTGTCAAAATGATTGATTTATGACATGTGATTTATGACCGTCACCTTTGATTGACAGGTATGTGTAAAGTGATTTATGACCCCCTGTCACCCCTGTTTGGACATGATCTTCCAGGGATGTGTTGGCCAGTCGTCGGATGTCAGTGATTGTTTATGGTGTGTTTATGTTAATGATTTTAAGTGTGAGCCCTGCTTTTCACAGTTTATCCACCCCAATGTGGTGGAGTCAGTCACACCGGTCAGTATCAAACCATACAGTTGTGTTAGCGTCTGTGAGGTATAAGTGAATCTTCATTCTCAAATAACTTTTTTCCGTCAAGTTTTGTTATTTTGAAATGTAATCGTACTTCAAGAGAAGATGGCTGTCTATCTTAACAGTAAGTGTGTTTTATTATCTCGTATTATTATTATTAAGAACATTTATTTATATGTGAGTCACAGCTCTGATGCAATGCTCAAACAGGATCTCTAACGCTCCAGGTGCTGTGGATGCTGTAAACTTTTCCGACATTGTTGAGGAAATTCAATTCCTGAACCAAGCGAGTGGTACGTATACCTAATTATATACGTTACATGTCTACGTATAGTAAGTTGTGAATGTGTAGAATGATCATATTTTTTATATTTTACCAGCAGGGCCGAATCCAGAGCATAGTTCAACATCAGAGCATGCGTCTCCGCGAGACAGTACAAACATCCCGCCACTTAGTAAGTGTTTGTAATGCAGCATTATTTACATGATTTGTTTAAAACGTTCTTATGTGTTCTTTTTTTTTTCCAGAAGATTTATCAAATCTTGTAAACAAGATCGGCGCGTCTGGAAGCGAAAATCACACGGTGAGGGCTAGAGGCCGAGACTCAAACGTAAGGCGGTTACGATCGCCCAAGTGCACGCTCCGGTTGATGGGGATGTGAGACATCTTGATTTCATACCACAGACACCAGAACTGAAATGGTCAAGACGTTCGCTCAGAGCTTCAGCTGGTATGTGTGTGTGTGTGTGTGTGTGTGTGTGTGTGTGTGTGTGTGTGTGTGTGTGTGTGTGTGTGTGTGTGTGTGTGTGTGTGTAACTAGATGCTAAAGTTTGTGAACAAACATTGATGTTGGCTTGAAGTCTTAAATAGTATAACAATATGTACGACTTCTCAAAGCCAACATAAATAAATATGTTAAAAACATTATTTTATCTTATTCCTAATTCATACTGTATATCATCCCTAACATTTTTTTTTCTTCACAGAGTTGGTTGTGGATGACCATGCGGTACCTGATGTAAATGATGTTCGGAGCTGGGGCGATGAACTGATAGAATCGTGGGATGCCTGTGCATTTTCCCAGGTACCTAAAGAAACACAACGGGATGATCATGTGGTGTCTGTGGCAGATTCCGACCATGAGGCTCTGCCTTCAAATCAGGAGGCTTATGGACGGGGATCACATCCCGTTATAGACAATCAACACATAATCGGACTGTTACAGGACAGATTCAAGACCATTGAGGGATGTTTTAACGCCATTGAGGGATGTATTAAAGCCGTTGAGAGGCGTTTCAACATCATTGAGGAGTGCTTAGATACCTTTGAGAAGAAGCAGGATTATTATATACAGTCTGTGACGGCCACACTACGACAACAAGGTATCTGGATTAAAAAAGTGATAGCAATACGGCATTTGCATGGTGGGGTGAGCCAATGAGCAGCCCGCAATCAAAACCTGACAACAGACTTATTAAAGCAGGTCGTACTCATGCTTAAAAAGAAACTCGGGTGAGTTGTAAAAACTTTATTTTTTAACTGTGTATTTTTTATACCATCTATTTTTCAACATTTATTCCCACTGTATGTCATTTTAGTTTGGTTGTAATAGTTGATGTTTTCGGTACTGTTTTTGTTTTTACTGTATGGGTCTAGTTTTATTTCCTTAGTTGTATCCTTAGTTATTTTAATTGTACACCCCTAAGTGTGGTTTAAATAAAAAAAGATCTGATTTAAAAATGGCAATATGTTGTCAGGAGTCGGATGGTTGTGATCAGGGGCCAGCAGCCATGTTTAGATGACGCGACCACAGTGAGATCCCACTTGAACTGTGCAGCAACACAGAAACATTGCTCTATATAATTCAGACAAAGGAGGAGATGAATAGATCTGATTCTACAACTGGTATATTGCTAGAATTATTAAACATTGTGAGATCAATGCCAGACGATCAACCAGATCCAAATTCAGCATTAGACAGTGTTTTCAATTCTCACCAGGTGGGTGAGGGCACAGATAACCATCCGTATCATTCATTTGATCCTACAGCACCAAATATGGGATTAACACCCACTAATATTGACATGCTTGTAAGAGAGAGGGTGGTGACATTGGTGGTTATACTGTGGTCCCGAGACTCAGATTCAATAGTTTGGAGATATGTCGGTGTATAAATCTGCGTGTGATATCTGCCACAGACTTAGCAGCCTACGCTATATTTTTGCATGATATTTTGTCCGAAATAGTGTAATTTTCCAGACTGTTGGCTGGGGATAACGGATTAATTAACATAACATTGAGAGGTCCTAGTCTAACCACTGATGTTAACACTGTCTTGTCACCTAGCAACGATTACAGTGTGGATGTCTTCATAAATCAGATTGAAAAGATAATGCAAAGTAACTCTGAAGTGCGGGTTGATGATAGTTTGGATCTAAATGTGACTATAGCAAGGAGTAAACAAGGGTGTGTGTATCGAAAGATACGTGATCTTGCCCATAACGAAGTGATCACCAGAAACAGGATTAATCTGTTCTGCCCCATCAACACATCAAATCTGTGTTTTGCAATCTGCTTGGCACATTTTCTAAACCCTCAAAAACCACACACAGATCTAGGAGCTATAGCAGCGGCGATGCAGAAGATGGCGGGATATTCAGAACAGCATGAGATAGCGTTTAATGATATCACACGGTTTGAACGGATGTTACACATTAAAATAGTGGTCTTCCATAGGTCATGCACTGTTGTGTTGGAGAAGTATACGTCCAATATCGCTCATCATCACAAGACAGTGTTCTTGTACCTGCACAATGGCCATTATTTTATGATTAAGAAGTTGAATGCGTTCATAGGTTCTCCATATATGTGTGACTACTGCTACCAGGGTTTTACTAACCGTAGAGATCATCGTTACAAATACGTCTGCGATATCTGCAATGGTCCTATTGTTATGACGCACATAAGCAACTGCCATTAGGTCAACAGTTTGCACAGTGTGCTGTTACAAAATACTGCCAAAAATGTAATAGACGTTATCATGTCAGTGCCACCAACCCCAAACCGCACAAGTGTGCAGCCGATCGGTGTATCCATTGTGGCGAGGAATTGATTAATGACAGTGTACATCAATGCTTTATACAACCAATAAAGCTCGAGGCACCTAGTGACAAGTACATATTCTATGATTTTGAGACCTGGTAAACACGTTGCAAACTTCGTTTGCGCCATTACATTTAAAGGGGAGGAGTTCACAGCCGCTGGTCCAGAATGTATAGAACGACTTGTTAAAAGGTTTAGACATCCACGTTATCAGAATTTCGCATGGGTTGCCCACAATGCTTCTGGTTTTGATAAATTTATACTTCTGGAATATTTCACAAAAGCTGGGCTCACACTTAAAATCACGATGCAAGGATGTTGGATAATTTTAATGTATGACAACACATTCAAGCAGCGCTTTATTGACAGTTATTCATTCATCCCTATGCGTTTGTCCATGACATCTGCTGCGTTAAATCTAATTTGCGCAGAGAAAGGTTATTTTCCGCACAATTTCAACAGATTAGAAAATGAGAATTAAATAGGCTGTTGTACAGTGACACAGACAGCATCATCTTCACTTCTAGAGACAGCGCCTAGGATCCTCCATTGGGGCCTTACCTCGGTAATCTGACTGATGAGGTTGGGGATGGGATCGCATTGTAGAGTTTTGTTCAGGGGGCCCGAAAACATACGGCTACCGCACTGCTAATGGTTAGGTCTGCATGAAAGCCAAGGGTATCACTCTCAATGCTGTAAACTCAAAAGCCATTAGGTTAGACACTCTGATTGGACTTGTTGATCACTATGTTGTGGGGGAAGATAATAGTCGGCATATACTGGCATACACAGTCACTATTGTGAGAAATAAAAAAACACTTCACACTTCACAACAGGTCAGTTGTTAAAAAGCTTAAGATGTTGTACAACAAACGTGTGCTGCTCCCTGATTTCACCACGCTCCCATATGGATTCTGACAATCTTTTTGGACATGGGGGTGTGCGAGACACAGATGGTTTTGATTTCAGATTACAGCATCCATTTTCATGTGTGATAAGTGGCCCTTCAAACTCGGGAAAGTCATATTTTGTAAAAATGTTGTTGCAAAATGCTGTATGGTTGATTTGTAAAAAAACTGAAAATATTGTGTATATTTATGATTGCTGGCAACCATTGTATGACGAATTGTTGAAAATTTACAAAATTAAATTTGTTGAAGGACTACCACAGACTCTGAATGATGATGATTTGTTCCCCATCAACAAAACTAATTTACTGATCCTTGATGACCTGATGAAAGAGGCCAGCGGAAGCAATGAGGTGGAGAAGGTGTTCACACAGTATGTTCACCACAGAAATCTTAGTGCTATTTATATTGTACAAAATTTATTTTGCCAGGGTAAATCCAGCAGGACCATTAGCTTAAACACAAATTATCTGATGTTGTTTAAAACCCCCAGAGACACCAATCAGGTCAATGTACTAGGAAGGCAAATGTATCCCAGGAACACACATTTTTTTATGGAATGCTATCAAGATGCAACCAACAAATCTTTTGGATACCTGATGATTGATTATAAAACAAAAACACCTGAACACTATCAGCTCAGAACAGATTTACTTTCACCACATCCTGTAGCATACCTCCAGAAAAGAAGGTAGTGAAAAAAAAACTGTTGGACGGTGAAAATGTCAGCTATACTTTGTAGAAACATGCCTCTTTTAAAATTATTATTAAAAGCAACACCCAAACAGAGACGGGTTATTTTACAGTCTGCCACAGACAAGCTCATTGTGACACTGTGTGAAGTAGCTCTTAATGTGCTCTACGGCAATATACCACTCACGTCACAACAATACCAGAAGCTGAGAAGGAGGAAAAGCGAGATCAAATTTGTTGCAGAAAGGAAGATTGGGGTTAAAAGAAAGAGACGGCTGATAAACCAACAGGGTGGATTTCTTCTGCCCCTCTTAAGCGTCGCAATCCCTTTTATCTCCAGCTTGGTTGCTTTGGGGATGGAATATGCGGAGAAGATGTTTTTAGTTCCACAGCATCAATTGGATATACTAAAGACTGGTACCCCCCGCAAGTCAATTCAACAGGTTGTGGAGAATGATTTGGACATGACTATAAGAAGTATTTTGCACATATCTGATTTGGACAATTATGAAAAGACAAAACTGTACACAAATACTTTACAGCGATTTTTAACATTTGCTAGACAAGGGGACAGGGAAACCAACACATTAACATTAACCCTTCCACAGCCTGACCACGTAGAAAAAGAAGACACACCCGTGACGGTCGGTGTAAATGTCCAGGATGTTTTAGATAATGTTGTGGATGACATTTTGAAGAATGTTCCACAGAGGAGTGTAAAAAATGTTTGTTACATTTTAGATAAAATGTCTAAAATTAAAGATGTCACTTCTTGGACTGAGTCGGGCGAGTTTGTGTTTAAAGGTAGAACAATCCCTGGTTCACACATGCCCGATTTAGTTGAAGGTGTCACGGCTCCACAAAAGATTGCTGATGCACGGAGACCTGTTGGACGGAACGAGTTTCTGGACGCTTTTGCTACTTTAAACATACCATACTCAACGGTACCAAATCATTATGTCAGACATGCAATTAACTCTTTCAAAACCAAATTGATGCCGACTATAACCAGCTCATCTAAGAAGGGTAAAAAACTGAAAGTACACCCAAGTTCACCATCAACACATTCAGATTATTCAGATGGACATGTATTCAATTCATCCCCTCTTGACCAGAGTCAGTGGCTACGTTTTTAATCTCAGAGTTTTGTATGTACTGTGTTCTCATGTTTTGATCTTGTTATTATCTGTATTGTTGAATGTGTTGTATGTATAATAAAGAGTCAAAAGAAGACATTTCTGTCCTTTAGTTGTTTATTGAAAATATTAAGCATAAGACATAAACATTTCACCTGTCTGAACACATTGAACACACCTGAAAACATTTTCATTACAATGAGATTGTTTTAGTTTTAGTTTTTTCACAAAAGCTGACATCTTTTTGTCATTTTTAATAAAATCATTGGTATACAGCTTCAACACATAAGCATAATCATACCCCTTTGCCAGGTGGTAGAGAAAGAACACACAATGCTGACCACAAGTCTCTGATGAAAAATCTTGGACTTGCACTGATGAATGCTGTACCACACTAGAATTGCGGTTTAGAAAGTTTTTGATAATCGACGGAAAACGGGGGTAATCTGGTTTATTACCAAAGCTGTTAAAAAAACACCCCACACATTTATGTAGATGGCTAACATGTGTTCACCTGGGTGTCCTGAAGGATGTGTGTTGATTATAAGAATTGTTGGTAATTTTCTTAAAGGGTCTTTTGGTAGATAGTCACATGGGAGTACACCGAGAAAATGGATGTTGCATGAGATCTTATCCATGATAGTCGTAAGCTGGACGGTGTCCATTTTTACATGTTAATAGTAATCAACCAGTATCTGTCGGCGATTTGACACTTCGATAATGCTGTTGAATATGGCATAAACAATTAAGTTGATCGTTCGGGGTAGCGGTTGTCTAAACCGAGCTTCTAGTCTAATATTTCCAGACTTGATAAGCGATATGTGCTGACTGCACTCCTCATCTGGTGTGAAATTGAATGCGTAGAGGGTATAGCCATGCAGAAAGTCCTCCCTATCAATAGATAGTGCCTGATTTTTAAGATGATTTCCAGAAGCCAACGCTAACTGGTAAAATTCCCGCACTGCAGAACCACCTTCATATTCAGGCTGCAGAGGCTTCGCTGGGGGCTGTTGTCCGTCCAGATAAATGGCCAGAAATTCTAGGTCATAATTTTTAAATGCAAATGGCTTTTTATTATAGGATCCTGTGAACGCATCATTATCAGTCATCGCTAGAACAGAGTTCCTAAGAATACCTTTTCTTGATTGCAGATACGTGAGCCTGCTGGAATTGAGAAGTTTTTCAGGCACACTCTGTCGATGGAGTACTTGGCAGTTGTTGAGAGCAGTGCTTGTGCATGCCCCAATCTCACAGCTGGTGATACAGACACTTTTTTCATAGGCTACAGCATCGCTCCTCATCAAGCAGAATTCATCTTTACCTCTCGTCATGCGAATTTTAATGTCCACCCCGTTAAGCATCAGTTTTTCTTGAAAGAAAATATCACTGTGAACGGGTGCGAGTAGCTCAACAACATTACTGGCGTTGGTAAAGGCCGCTCTCTTTGTCAGACACGATTACGCCCAGCGGGGTCTGCCTCATCTATATGACCAGCCGTGTCTTTGTAAAAGAGCCCTGCAAAGAAAAGCGTTTCAAAGGCATCTTTACCATAATTGGTGAGACATTCTATTATGCACCGATAAGGATGTCTGCTAGAACTCTGTGATATAAGATGGTCTCCAAGCGACACATCCACTTTTGAAAATACTGTTGCCCCTGCATAGTTAATAAGACCCACTGGGGCTCCATCTGTAATATCTGTGCCATCAGCATTAGTGATTTTGAAACGCAAAAACACCAATGTGTTGTTTAGGTCTACATAATCCTCTCCAGTCCCCACCATAAAAAACTCCAAAGGTGATGAGTACGATATCGCTGATAATGGTGGTACTTCTATATAAGTATTTTTTTCAATAGCAGTTTGAGTCAACGGCACTGTGAACAGATCCAGTTCAGTTTTTAAACACTCTTCTGACATGTTGTGTAGTAAAGCCATGATCTAAAATATTGTTTTAACAGAGCTCTTTGGTCTTTTTGATGTAGCATGTTTTGTTGTCTCCTTGCGCTTGCGTTTTATGACTGACGCCTTCTTAGGTGTATGTTTTGTTTTCTTCTGCGTTTGGCCACTCCTCTGCACCCCTGGTGGCCTAGATGCTCTTTTGCGAGCCATCACCATTAGCCTGGATCCATCTTGAGTACTGTTGTTATTAAAAGACCGTGATAATGTGTTGCTAACAACGTCACTTAGTATGTTTTTTGCAGCTGATTTAAAATGTGGCTTGGCTATGCTAAATCCTCGTTTTAGCAATGGTATAGCCATTTCTAAAGAGTCCCCTAAACATTCCCCCAAACCAGCTCCATACATAACCCCGCCCCCCGCATAGCCGGGGAGTCCATTGCCAGCCTGATTCTGGTAATAGGCCACATAAAGCATGGGGTCGGCATTGTGATTGTTGAAATATGCCATTTTTAAACAAATTGTTTCACTGGTCTAAAGTGTAGCTTAGCACACACCTTCCCGTAACTGAAACGTACGTTTTGATTTTGATCGTCTTTCACTTGTATGGTTATCTCGGTGATGGACGATTTATTAACTGGTACGTAATGCGGTCTGTCGTATCTAACACTAACAATCTTGTTATTCTCACCATCTATATGTACACACCTTAGTTGCGGAACATGATGATCACCAACTGATTGGTATTCTATAATATCCGTGTAGATATACATGGTGTAGAACCCACCATTTATGTCTGCTTGATAGGGCGCATACGTCACAGGTGAGTACCCAACACTATGATTTTCATGAGTTTGGTTACCAGTTTCTATAGCAACCCCTGGTTTTAATCCTAAAATATTAGCCAACTTTCCATAAAATGTCAGTGATGTCTTCAGAGGGGCTTTCAGATGTTACCATCCTATACCACCACATTGTACCCCTTTTTCAGATGTTTTTGTTTTCTAATAAATAAGCTTTAGATCAGCGCTGGAGTTTGTTATTTTTATTATTATTATTCGTGCTCGTTGCTTGCATTCAAGAAGCGTGACTCAACTCTGGTACAGATACAGAATACATCGTGATACTTGGCAACAATTTACCTGTGCCCTTTCTTGGTAAGTGGTCGTTCCCGCCAGCGCTGTCTTAACTGTTGCCAAAAATCACAATGTATTCTGTATCTGTACGAGAGTTGAGTCATGCTTCTTTAATGCGAGTAACAAACTTATTTTTTCGTATGACCCAGCTCGTAAAACATCTATGGTTCAGGCACATGGTTAGTTCGTGTACTTCAGTACAACTTCGAAGTGAGACTGTGTTGAACAAGATGCAAAAACTTTACTATGAGACCAATCAGTCATTCTGGCGCATGTCTTAGCCTACTGATCTTATCCACTGACTAACAAAATCCCAGTACCAACAGTATTAACTGTATGGATCAAGTTAGTTGGTAAATTCATATGCAATATTTATTAGAGCACTTGAATAAGTCATTAAGAATGACTCTTTATCAAAACACATAGTTTTGCCACTTCTTCCAAGTGTATCTGTCTGCAACCACATGCCCCCTTTGGATCATCATGCGATTCTATTGGCTACAAGAACTTTTTAAATCCTTTGCAATCACTATGATTAATTTTCTCTTAACTCTTTAAATATTACAAAGAATAACTTTGAAATTATATGTCACATATCATATTATTAAACAGAAGATACAAATGGTAAACTGAACCAAATCATCTCTGACTGAACTTGTTTAATATGACATTTTTTGGAAGTGCTCTTTTCTCTAGTCCTGAAGGTGCTTGTACAATTTCTGCTTGTTCAATAATAAAAAAGATATAAAATGGTAAAATAAACATTTATCTGTTCTGTTTTGTCCAGTTAGCTTACAGGCTAATTGGTTTGTCTATTAGCTTAGCATATCGCTAGCTTCTTCTCCTCTTCACTTTCAATGACATTTCTCCTCACTGTTGCCACTTACTGATACGGTGGTATGAATGAATTTAAAAGAACTTTTGCTGTATATTTAATGATTTTACAAACTTTTCATTTTTAAAATCTTTGTGGTTATAGTTAGGTTTAGAGTTATGGATAGGTTGAAACGCTTTTACCCAGAGAAAGTTGAGTGTTGAACCCGTTGGTCAATTTAAGAAACAGAGAGCCAGGCGGCAGGTGTTGGTAATCCACACATTTAATGGCTGATTCGTAGTCGCAACCTCTCTTCATACATGAAAAGAGAGAGTAAAGTAAAAGGCACTTACTGAGCATTACAAATAAAATAAAGAAATAAAAGGGGGTGCATCAGTACAGCAGAGAAGATCTGTCACCATTGCTCTTCTCCTGTGCATGCGTTCTGGGTACACACACACAAAGCATTACAATACCCTGCATATAATGTGTAAATGAGAAGGGCTAGAATCTTAAAGGCACCGTGCATCAAGAATGTGGGTCACATTACCAACTGTTACAAGGTGTAGGTGTTTATGGTTGCTGTGGGACTCAACACAACAAACATTCTAGGAATGTAACTGTTGTTACAAAAGTTTGATTGTGAGGTCAGTGAAAAGTGTCCTACAAACATATCTTAGGAAGTGCTGCAGAAAGCATGAGATTAAACTTTACCTGACATTCTAGAATAAACTGAATGCTGGAATGCATAAGGTGTCATTGCTGCAAGTGGAGGATTCTTGGATGAGCAGAAAGTTTGAAGAATACAGCATTTATTCAAATAGAAATAGTAATTTTTAACATTATAAATGACTTTACTGTAGTTCTGGATCAATTTAAAGCATCCTCAGTAAATAAAGGATGGATAGACGGATGGACAGATGGACGAACAGACAGACAGATAGATTCTGAACACATTCTGAAGGTTTTTCTGAGGATAATAATGTCAGCATTGTCCACTGGGGGGAGCACTGCACAAACACTTCTAATACATGGCTGTACTCTGCACATGATGTTCTGTTGAATCTGCATCTCTTAACAGCAGAACAAGATGACAAGATGACAGAATGTGCCACTGCGCTTCCTGACGAGTCTGTCAATTCTCTGGCCATCTACAGATGAGATTAGTGATTCACAGTCATTATGTCTAAATTTACAGTGAATTGTACCTCTAAGGTTCTGCTCTACAGACAAGGACACATTTCTCACACCATTTCTGCATCCGAAAGCTGGAAAATGCTGCCTTTGAAGGCTGTATACAGAGGTAGGAAGAAAATTAGGTGCCTTTCGTTTAGAATAACCTGGGGTTAACAATTTCAAGTGTGAAAAGCCCTACAGGGAACGTATAAACAGCATGTGAAAGTTTCAGTGATGGTACAAAAAGCATGTACAGGTGCATCTCAATAAATTAGAATGTCGTGGAAAAGTTCATTTATTTCAGTAATTCAACTCAAATTGTGAAACTCGTGTATTAAATCAATTAAATGCACACAGACTGAAGTAGTTTAAGTCGTTGGTTCTTTTAATTGTGATGATTTTGGCTCACATTTAACAAAAACCCACCAATTCACTATCTCAAAAAATTAGAATATGGTGACATGCCAATCAGCTAATCAACTCAAAACACCTGCAAAGGTTTCCTGAGCCTTCAAAATGGTCTCTCAGTTTGGTTCACTAGGCTACACAATCATAGGGAAGACTGCTGATCTGACAGTTGTCCAGAAGACAATCATTGACACCCTTCACAAGGAGGGTAAGCCACAAACATTCATTGCCAAAGAAGCTGGCTGTTCACAGAGTGCTGTATCCAAGCATGTTAACAGAAAGTTGAGTGGAAGGAAAAAGTGTGGAAGAAAAAGATGCACAACCAACCGAGAGAACCGCAGCCTTATGATTGTCAAGCAAAATCGATTCAAGAATTTGGGTGAACTTCACAAGGAATGGACTGAGGCTGGGGTCAAGGCATCAAGAGCCACCACACACAGACATGTCAAGGAATTTGGCTACAGTTGTCGTATTCCTCTTGTTAAGCCGCTCCTGAACCACAGACAACGTCAGAGGCGTCTTACCTGGGCTAAGGAGAAGAACTGGACTGTTGCCCAGTGGTCCAAAGTCCTCTTTTCAGATGAGAGCAAGTTTTGTATTTCATTTGGAAACCAAGGTCCTAGAGTCTGGAGGAAGGGTGGAGAAGCTCATAGCCCAAGTTGCTTGAAGTCCAGTGTTAAGTTTCCACAGTCTGTGATGATTTGGGGTGCAATGTCATCTGCTGGTGTTGGTCCATTGTGTTTTTTGAAAACCAAAGTCACTGCACCCGTTTACCAAGAAATTTTGGAGCACTTCATGCTTCCTTCTGCTGACCAGCTTTTTAAAGATGCTGATTTCATTTTCCAGCAGGATTTGGCACCTGCCCACACTGCCAAAAGCACCAAAAGTTGGTTAAATGACCATGGTGTTGGTGTGCTTGACTGGCCAGCAAACTCACCAGACCTGAACCCCATAGAGAATCTGTGGGGTATTGTCAAGAGGAAAATGAGAAACAAGAGACCAAAAAATGCAGATGAGCTGAAGGCCACTGTCAAAGAAACCTGGGCTTCCATACCACCTCAGCAGTGCCACAAACTGATCACCTCCATGCCACGCCGAATTGAGGCAGTAATTAAAGCAAAAGGAGCCCCTACCAAGTATTGAGTACATATATAGTAAATGAACATACTTTCCAGAAGGCCAGCAATTCACTAAAAATGTTTTTTTTATTGGTCTTATGATGTATTCTAATTTTTTGAGATAGTGAATTGGTGAGTTTTTGTTAAATGTGAGCCAAAATCATCACAATTAAAAGAACCAAAGACTTAAACTACTTCAGTCTGTGTGCATTGAATTTATTTAAAACACGAGTTTCACAATTTGAGTTGAATTACTGAAATAAATGAACTTTTCCACGACATTCTAATTTATTGAGATGCACCTGTATATTTAATGAGGTAAGTATTGAGGCTTTTTTTGACTGGTTGTCTGTTGCTAAACAACTTTCTGAAACATTCTAATACCACATCGTTTCAAACTGATTACCTTTGGCACCTCAACACAGGGTTAACCCCGCAAATGCGTTGCTAACCCTGCACCAGAGCAGGGTTTAATAACCCAGGGTAAAAAGCGGTGCTAACCCCCTTTCAAAATTACAAGTGTGAAATGTTGCTTTTCCCGGGGTTAAAAGCAGGGTTTAGAATGAAGATAACCTGGGGTGAAGAGCAGTGTGAAAAGCCCTATTCTGGTCAGATTACACTGTGTAACAAATATTATTATTTTTTTGGGTTCCTGGGTAGTAAGTGTTATTTCCTAATTGCTTATGCCTCAAAAGTATAGAAAATGGCTATTATTCCCCACAAACTTTGCTTTTGTGACCAGCACAGAGATATTTTGAAATTCACCTTTTTCCTATGAGAAAATGGGTGAATTTGTGTCTTTTCGTTCACATAAAGTAAAAAACAACATATGAATCCAAATTAACATGTATTTATACTAAAGTAATACAAAAATGACTACAAAAGATTTAGAAGTGAGTAGTTTTTCGAGATTTACGATTATACTGTAAATCAATTTCACGAATCAGCCCCCAAATGTAGTCTCCAATCATGTTCTCATTATACTGTCCTTGGTAGCGGCATTCAATGTCCAGTATATCCTGATGGAAGTGCTCACCTTGCTCCTCCAAGTACGCTCCCATGTTCTCCTTAAATGTATCAAGATGAGTATCAAGGATATGGACTTTGAGGAATTTCAGAGGTGGAGCTGAGGAGAAAAACCCATACTACCCCAACCAAAAAGACCTCAACGACTTGATTAGAGATCTTGGTCTCACCAAGTCCAAGGCTGAGCTTTTGACGTCAAGCCTCAAGCAGTGGAACTTGTTGGATGAAAGTGTGCAAGCGTCACCAACCTTTTTCAGCTTCTTCACCCGTCAAGATGGGCTCTGCTTCTGCCACAATGTGACCAGTCTGTTCGAGGCAATCAGAATCGCCTGTAACCAGAATGAGTGGCGCCTCTTCATTGACAGCTCATCCAGGAGCCTCAAAGCCGTGCTTCTCCATAATGGTAACAAGTACCCTTCTCTTCCCCTGGCTCAATCGGTGCACCTCAAAGAGGATTACAACAGCATCAAGACCATGCTGGATGCCTTGAAGTATGATGAGTATGGCAGGGAGGTCATAGGAGTCTTCAAAATGTGACATTCCTGATGGGTCTCCAAGGCGGTTTTACCAAGTTTCCCTGCTATCTTTGCCTTTGGGACAGCAGGGACACCAAGGCGCACTACCACAGGCGGGACTGGCCACAGTGGACCGAGTTCTCTGTGGGGAGGAACAACGTCAAGTGGGAGCCACTGGTGGACCCCCGGAAGGTGCTGATGCCACCACTACACATCAAATTGGGCCTTATGAAACAATTTGTCAGAGCTCTAGATAAGGAGTCGGCAGCCTTCAAGTACCTTCAAGACTTCTTCCCTAAGCTGTCTGAGGCAAAGGTCAAAGCCGGCGTCTTCGTCGGACCACAGATAAAGAAGATCCTGGAGTGCAATGAATTCCCCAAGAAGCTCACTAGTAAGGAGAAAGCAGCTTGGAACAGCTTTGTTGCAGTGGTTCGGGGCTTCCTGGGCAATCACAAGGCCGAAAACTATGTGGAGCTGGTTGAGACTCTGGTGAAGAACTACAAGCGTACTCGGAGGAGCAAAGTGAGCACTTCCATCAGGATATACTGGACATTGAATGCCGCTACCAAGGACAGTATAACGAGAACATGATGGGATCGTGAAAGTGATTTACAGTATAATCGTAAATCTCAAAAAACTACTCACTTCTAAATCTTTTGTAGTCATTTTTGTATTACTTTATTATAAATACATGTTAATTTGGATTCATATGTTGTTTTTTTCTGACTTTATGTGAACGAAAAGTCAAAAATTTGCCCGTTTTCTCATTGGAAATAGGTAAATTTCAAAATATCACTGTCCTGGACACAAAAGCTTGTGTGGAATAATAGCAATTTTCTATACTTTTGAGGCATAAGCAATTAGGAAATAACACTTACTACCAGGAACAAAAATTGTGTTACATAGTGTTAGCATTTACTTCTCAAATGTGATGTGGTCACAAGTTTTTGACTACTTTAGTATGTGGTTTTTGTGATGTGATCACAAAACATTTTAGACCCCCATTTGGACCTGTATTTAGCACTGACCACATGTGATCCGATCACCAAAAAACATCTTAACACCAGGTGTAAACCGGGTTTATGTTTTATCTATAATTTTCAGTACTGAATTACATTTCTTTAAAATGTATAATTCTCTCACTTCATCCACCATCTGAGAACCATGAGTCAGGTGGCTCTTCTCAATCATAAGTGCTATCTATATATACCAATAAAGTTTTTTCTCATGGTTAAATTGCACTTGTTTAACAAAACCAAAGTAGATTATTTTTTTTGCAGTAGTAAGTATGTGATGGGTCACAGGACAAGGCCTACATCCACATATGAAATATGTCCGGGCATGTATTTACACTACACAACTGCATACTTTAGGAGCATACTTCATTAACAGTCAATAAGTTCTTCATCAATAAATGAAGTACATACTCTGACAGTGCGAATTCAGATGCAGCTGATGTCTAAAGCTCTCTCAACAGCGAATGAAGCGCCATGGCTGAAGGTTACAATCACTGCATACTGTCACTTCAGTCTCTTTTCAGGGCTTTTCCTGCCTATATACCTGCCCACCACTCACTCTGAGAGAAAAAAAAAAAAAACTTTCATTAGTCCTCTCACAAGCTGACATCACCTCAGACTGCATTTCATAAAGGTCAAATGACTTACATTTCACACTCAGAAGTATTTAGAAAGAACTCAAGTTGCCACCGCATGACCCCAAAGCAGAGATCCAAAGAAATAGGCTATGTTCAGACTGCAGGCAAATCTTTTCAGGCAGACTGTCCGCACTATTAATTGCAAGTGATCAAATCAGATTTGTGCGTTCAGACATAACCAACCAATCTGCATGGGTTGCTTTGGTAACGACGTAGGCTTACCCACGTGACGATGCTTTCAAAACAGATGTGGGAAAAATGGGGGTGCATCATCTCACTCTCCAAATAAGCGCCCTGTTCAGTCGTGGTGCAGAACTCCTCTGTCGCACAAGAAAAACTCAGCGACGGAGTAAATATAGTGATGTTCCATGCTGCAGTCACCGATTTCTGACATCATCATTGTGTGTCGCGTTAAGAGTGACGCAAAAGACCGTTTGAAATCCGATTTGAGCAGCCAGACTGTCCGGACTGAGACACATCTGAAAAAATCAGATTGCAATCGCATTTGAAACCACCTCCCGATGTGGTTTGAATCAGATTCTGAAAAATCAGATTTCATGTGGATTTTTGCTGTCCAGACTATCAAAAACTAATCTGGATACAATCTGGATATGCAAAAAATCAGATTTTTAGTGGCAGTCTGAACAAGGCCATAGACACACATCTGACAATAATCACTTCTCTGAGGATAGGAACAGACTGTAATGAGTAATGTTAGGTAATGTAGATCTACCATGAGCTTAATGATGAATATATATATATATATATATATATATATATATATATATATATATATATATATATATATATACACTACCGGTCAAAAGTTTTGAAACACTTACTCATTCTTTATTATAATTATTTTTTTCTTCACATTTTATAATAATAATAAAGTCATCAAAACTATGGAATAACATAAATGGAACTATGGGAATTATGTTGTGACTACAAAAAAACAAAATAAATCAAAACTGTGTTTTATTTTAGCATCTTCAAAGTAGTCACCCTTTGCCTAGAATTTGCAGACATGTACTCTTGACATTTTCTCAACCAACTTCTTGAGGTATCACCCTGGGATGCTTTTTAAACAGTATTGAAGGAGTTCCCATCTATGTTGGGCACTTATTGGCTGCTTTTCTTTATTATTTGGTCCAAGTCATCAATTTCAAAAACTTATTTTATTTATTTTTTTATTACATTTTAGTTTTATAATTAAATAAATTAATATGGTGGCACAATTATATTTCTGTCTACAAAACTAATTTCAAACATTTAAGCATACGCCTTCAGATCAAAAGATTTTTAAGATCATTAGAAACATTTCAGTCAGTGTGTATATACACTGTATATACATTCCTGTGCGGTATGATGGCTGTGTGGTCCCATCGTGTTTATACTTGCATACTGTTGTTTATATAGATGAACGTGGTACCTTCAGGCATTTAGAAATTGCTCCCAAGGATGAACCAGACTTGTGGAGGTCCACAATTTGTTTCTGAGGTCTTTGCTGATTTCTTTTGATTTTCCCATGATGTCAAGAAAAGAGGCACTAAGTTTGAAGGTAGGCCTTAAAATACATCCACAGGTACACCTCCAATTCAGTACACCTCCTATCAGAAGCTAATTGTCTAAAGGCTTGACATCATTTTCTGAAATTTCCCAAGCTGCTTAAAGGCACAGCTAACTTAGTGTATGTAAACTTCTGTCCCACTGGAATTGTGATATACACAATTAAAAATGAAACAATCTATCTGTAAACAATTGCTGGAAACATTACTTGTGTCATGCACAAAGTAGATGTCCTAAACGACTTCCAAATCTATAGTTTGCTAATATGAAATCTGTGGAGTGGTTAAAAAATGAGTTTTAATGACTTCAACCTAAGTGTATGTAAACGTCTGACTTCAACTGTATATATATATATATATATATATATATATATATATATACGCTTATTATGTGTATGAATGTTAAGTACACAGTCTTGTACCTTTGTTTAATATTATTTAATGTTAATTTCAACATACTAATAAATTTTTTAAATCAAAAGTTGTATTTGTTAACATTAGTTAATTCACTATGAACTAACAGGAACTAACAATGAACAATTGTATTTTTATTAACTTACATTAACAAAGATTACTAAATGCTGTAAAACACATATTGTTAATTGTTCATGATACCTAAAGCATTAACCAATGTGAACGAATGGAACTTTATTGTAAAGTGTTAGCATGTTTTTATGTAATCCCTATGGAAAAAATAAATAAGAAATATAAGACAAAGTGGGCAGACACTGTTGTGCTCTTTTGCTTATAGTTACAAACTTTGAAAAGCTTGAACAATACCTATTAAATATGCATAACTGATGCCATTTGTGACATTAAAAATACCTGATATCGTGCAAGCTTGTCGAATAGAGGTGTGCTAATACTTTTCTAAGTGATGTAAAACGGGGCCAAAAAATAAATAAAAAAATCCATATAGACTTAACATTAGAACAGAATATCATAAAGACATGGGGTTGGGCTCTTTTTGACTTCGACCAGTAAATAACTACCTAACAAAACCCTGAACACCCTCGCAAACCACTTAGCAATGCATTAGAAATCACCCAGAACATCCTAGACATTCTTCAGGAAGTGTAAAAATTTAATTGTAGTTTTACTACACTAATTGCACTCTGAGGGTGAGAGTAGAAAGTGGTGGTGTAGTGGACTAAAGCACTGAACTGGTAAGTGGCAGGGAAGGTTGTTGGTTCAATCCCCACAGCCACCACCATTGTGTCCTTGAGCAAGGAGGCACTTAACTCCAGGTTGCTCTGGGGGGATTGTCCCTGTAATCAGGGCACTGTAAGTTGCTTTGGATAAAAGTGTCAGCCAAATGCATAAATGTAAATGTAGAAAGCATATGAATGTATGTGTGTATAGCAGCATTGCAATATTCAGTACAGTGCCTTGTGACCCTGTGTGAACTATACTGTTCAGCTCCTCCACTCTCAGCCCACTCAGGCCGAACTCATGTCTCAGTGCGGGATTGGACCAGAGCTTTACTGCATGCCTGTGCTCTAACAGGTGCGTTGAACTGTGGCACACTGAATATACTGTTTGTTTTTTATAGAAATACTCGGCAGTCATGCTGCTAATATTTGCCAGTGTTTATCAGTAAGTGGCTGACACAAGTGTAAAATGCCCCCATAAAAATTATGCAGAGCTGTGCTTTGCTTATGAAGGCAAACACAAACAAAATGTTGGTGTTATATTTGGAATTCAATTGAAAAATCAACAAAAAATGGCCCCAAAAAGATAACAAATTATCAAAGCAAATGGTATCTGCAAATAAACATATGTTAAGGCTTTTCTCAGATCTAACTTTTATGAGCCATTTCTGCAATAGCTTATAAGCATACACTATACAGAAACTTAAAAAAAGTGCCATAATAGGATATATATCTTCTGTGAAATCTTGAGGAAAATGTTTCACCCTGTGCTGAATGAATCACAGGAGACTTGATGAGCAGTAATGAATTCTTTTTCTGGCTATTTATAGTTGTTTCACCCAGAATGTGCCCATTTGTCTAGGTGTCTTGCAAGGTGCTGCCCACTTTCTTTTGCATTAATTATGTCCTGGTGGATTACATATGGGGTTGTAAAGGCAGCTGAAGTGTTGGCTTTTGTGCTGGTTGACAAAAGGTGAAATAAGGTCATGGTGCTGGTTAGATAGAGCTTCAGTGGATGCCTAGAGCCTGTTGAGGGGGCAACTGAATGTACTGTACAGTAACTGTAATGTGGGCTGGTGGATGTTAAAAATGCTTTAAGCTGAGCCAACATAAGATTAATCAGCCTGGTTACTCTTGTAAAACTCAGCACATTATTTCAGAACAAGGCCTGTTGGTACAGAGACTTTCCTACTATGCAGTTCATGCCCGTATCATAGAGGGGGATGCAGGGGCTAGTTGTCACAAGGGCTATATCTAATTGCGCGAATGTGTTTTTTTCCCCATCTAGCAATAGTTTTTATGTTTTTGTACATATTTACAGAATATTTTTGTGAATTCAATCCTCCAGCATAAATTTGATATATTGATACATATTTTTGTTAGCTCTAGGGTGAACAAGCAAACATAATTGAACCATGCTGGCATACATTAAAGCAAGGGTCAAGTATATTATAAAGGCAGATTTTTATCAAAAGGTTTCAATGTGTTCTTTGGACAAAGTTATTTTTCATGAAAGCCAGGTAAAGTTTTGTATAAAAAAGAAATACTGGAAATACTATTATTTCTATTATTACTAAGATGGAAATACTATTATTTCTTTCTCTAATCAAAATGTTTCAAACAAAAAATTTTTTTTATTTAATTCATTTATAGTTTTTTTCTATATCCTCAATATCACTTTTCATTAGTCTTTTGTGTAACACTTTACATAATTTTCCCTTTGTTAAAGGTTTATTAGACAGTGATATGTGGTTATAACAACATGTATAAATGGGGGACATTCATGCAATACATGACAAATAATGAACAATTTTACCTCATATGGTATTAATGCTTAATAACACTTATTCAATATTAGTATGAAAATGTACCTTAATGTGAACACTAGGGCTGTCAATCGATTAAAAAATGTAATCAAATGAATTACATGACATGCAGATTAATGAATCACATATCAGATCATTATTTGCTGAGAAAGGCACCCAAATAAAGATAATTCATATAAATAATGCAAGATAATTAAAATATTTCTAAATATAATATGTAGGGCCTATAATAAATATATAACAGAGATGGAAATTCATTTTGAAATAAACTGCATTATTGTGGCAGGTGAATAAAGTATTGATTAGACAATATAAAAAGCATCTTAAGAACTCAATATAGTGTTTGCTTTATTCTCATATCATTGAACAAGCGTACAGTTCAATCGAACAAGAGTTCATCAATGTGTCCAGTTCTCACAGGATGCGTTCTTGCATTCCGTCTGCACTATTTTTAATTGTTGCTCTATGTACATGTGCGTCAAACAGGCGCGTTTGGAGCGTCTCACTAGTATTCA
Source organism: Myxocyprinus asiaticus (assembly GCF_019703515.2). Classification (NCBI taxonomy): domain Eukaryota; kingdom Metazoa; phylum Chordata; class Actinopteri; order Cypriniformes; family Catostomidae; genus Myxocyprinus; species Myxocyprinus asiaticus. The sequence continues at coordinate 39,808,545 of NC_059373.1, forward strand.
GCATCATAAACGGTGCATTTTTTGGACATTGTGTCAAGATAAAAGTAGTGGAAGTTTTGAAAATGATGTCTCAAGATTCCTGTATTCTGTTGTACTTCTTCAGTGAGTGTTTCTCATTTTGTGGCTGTGCCAGCAGCGTAGCTAGACCCTGGCTGATAGGGCTGAAGCCCTGGATCTTTTGTTAATAGCCCAAATGTTTTTTTGTAAAAAAGTAAGGGTTAATGTTCATTACATCAGGGTAAAAAAGCAACAAGGCATGCTGCAATTCTGGCTTCAAATGTAAATGAATTCTGATCAGTGAGCCCAACTTGCATTAATTGACAGTTCGCAATTTGAGTTTTAACTGCTGTTGTGCTCAAGTTCATCAGACATGTAACGAACGCTTTCTATTTTCTCTCACGGGGGTGCAGCTTTTCTGTATCAGAGGCATGGAGGTTTTATTATGCAAGCCTTATTTCTAAATATATAATCTATAAGCCTCATTTCTAATCTTTATTTGTTATTAACAATTCACACACCAAGTAGATTTTAATGTATGCGCCAGTCAGCTTGTTCGGAACATCCCTACTCGTTCCCTAAAATGGAAGAATTACCATCCATAATCCAATTAGCAGCAAGTTCACTGAACTGCAAACCAACCAGACTTTATTTAGCATCAGTCGATCAAAATGAAGAAGGTATGTCAGTAACAATAACTTCAATACAACAAAATTTTAACAAGTATAAGATTTGCACTTTTCCCACTACATTTAAGCAGGCTCGAGTAATCCCGCTGCTGAAGAAACCTGCACTTAACCCCACGCAGATAGAACACTACAGACCAGTCTCTCTCATCCCATTCATTGGCAAAAACACTTGAAAGGACAGTTTTCAATCAAATCTCTGCCTATCTCTAACAGAACAAGCTGCTGGATGACAATCAGTTAGGCTTCAAAAGTGGACACTCCACCGAGACTGCCCTGCTGTCTGTCACTGAGTCGCTGAGACAGGTGAAAGCTGAATCCAGATCATCCGTCCTGATTCTGCTGGACCTTTCTGCAGCCTTTGACACAGTCAACCATCAGATCTTACTCTCTACCCTCTCCTCGCTGGGCATCACAGGAACTGTGCTTGACTGGTTTAACTAGTATATCTCAGGTAGGTCCTTCAAGGTAGCCTGGAGAGGTGAGGTATCCAAGCCACATCAGCTACTTACTGGGGTACCTCAGGAATCAGTGCTTGGGCCACTTCTCTTCTCTATATACACAACATCACTGGGACCCATCATTCAGGCACATGGTTTCTCTTACCACTGCTACACTGATGACACGCAACTCTACTTGTCTTTCCAGCCTAATGACACCACAGTGACTGCTTGAATTTCTGCCTGCCTGGCAGACATCTCAGCCTGGATGAAGGAGCACCATCTGCAACTCAACCCAGCCAAGACTGAGCTCCTTGTCTTTCCAGCCAACCCTGCTGTTGAACACAACATCACCGTGCAGCTGGGTGCAACTACAGTAATGCCTTCCAAATCGGTCAGAAATCTAGGGGTAACCATCAACAACAGACTAAATTTCACAGACCACATCTCAAAGACCGCAAGATCATGTAGATTTACACTCTACAATATCAGGAAGATAAGACCCTTCCTCTCTGAACATGCCACACAACTGCTTGTCCAGTCACTTGTCATAACTAGACTGGACTACTGTAACGCTCTCATTGCAGGCCTCCCTGCATGTGCAATTAGACCCCTGCAAATGATCCAGAATGCAGCAGCACGTCTGGTCTTTAATGAACCAAAGAGAGCACATGTTACACTACTCCTTGACTCTCTCCACTGGCTGCTGGTTGATGCACGTATCAAATTCAAGGCTCTGATGCTGGCATAAAGAACAGTCACTGGGTCTGCTCCAGCATACCTAAAATCATTTATGCAGAGCTACGCGCCCACTAGAAGCCTGCGGTTGGCTAAGGAATGTTGCCTTGTTGTACTAACACAAAGAGGCACCAAAACACTTTCCCAGACTTTCAGCTCCCTGTTGCACTTTATTCTGTTTTGAATACTATTCTGATGCTAGTGAAACTTTGTTATATGCCACTTTTCATACCACTGTCTCCTTAAGATGATTTGCTTATGTTTTCCTCTTTTGTAAGTTGCTTTGGATAAAAGTGTCTGCCAAATGAATAAATGTAAATGTAAATGTACGATTCTTATACCAGTAGGTAGCCACGTTAATGACTAGTTGCTAACTGGTTAAATTACACATGAGCTGACAAAATATCTGGATTTCTAATTATCCGTTGATAATTTGTAGTAAGGATGTGCACGGTTACTGTTTTTACCATTTGGTTAAATGGGTAACTACCTTTCAATGGGTTTGGGTTTCACCAACAGCTTGTAGCGTGGTCACATTAACTATTTGTTAGTTAAGTTTTTTGGGTGCAAGACAGCCTAAATAACCATCACATATAATTTTGACCTCACTCAGCAATAAGAAAAACAACACTCAAAATTCTCAAAAAGGAAGATTATTATTTCAGTTCATGCAATAAACATAAGAAAATACAGTTCCCTATCTGTCACTCACTCGACATTGTGTCAATGTAGTGAAACTAGGGTTCACTCTTGGGAGCCTGAGACACCTCTGGTCTTTGATAAAAGGCCAATGAAAATTGGCGAGTAGTATTTGCATGCCACTCCCCCGGACATACGGGTATAAAAGGAGCTGGTATGCAACCACTCATTCAGATTTTCTCTTTGGAGCCGAACGGTCATGCTCACTGAGCTGAATTCCCACGACTGTTCATTCACCTCTGCTGGATCTGACGGTGCATTTCAGCAGCTTCTCCCTCCTCTGCACTGATGCACTGCAGAGAATGCCCCTGGGCGCTTCGGCAGAAATAAGAGTATATTTCTCTAAAAGAGTATATTTCTCTAAAAGAGCGGCACACACGGAACATCTTTTTAAAGACGCGTCTTTTCAAAGATGCCTTTCCTTTGTGTGTTATTCCTGGTTGCGCTTGTTATCTATCGCTTTCTGACGGTCACGATCACTGTCTTTCGTGTCTGGGCACTGATCACGTGGAGACAGCATTTGTGGATGGGTCATGTACTCATTGTGAGAACATGTCCATGGCAACGATGCGGTCGCGGCTTACCTTCATAAGAAAGCAAGCCACCCCAGAGGCTCCCCACCTCAGTCCTTCTACCCACGGGTATGAGGCCAGCGCGGCTGGCACTGGGGGTGATTTGGGGACCCCAATGGGACCACCTCTGCCGGGTATCCCCCCGCGGACCTCCCATTCCCCAGCATGCTCATCTGCCCCGATCGGGCTTCCAGATGAGTCCGCGGGCTTGTCTCATGGCGAGTTCGACCTCTTATTCGGAGCCCACGAAAGTGATGAGCTCTCGAGCGCAGCATCGGAGAGCGGGCTCGTCCAGTCGGACGGAAGCCTCAGCTGGGCTCCTCCCTTTGGGTGCAGTTGCCCGGCCACAGGCTGACGCGGAGAAGATGACATGCTTTCCCGGGCAGCCACTCAAAGCCACACCCCGCCCCCGTTCCTTTCTTCCCGGAAGTGCAGGAAGAGCTGACAAGGTCGTGGGAGGCACTTTTTACTGCCCGGTCTTTCAGATTCCCTGCCCTCACTACCCTCGATGGTGGGGCAGCCAAGGGCTATTCGGTAATCCCCCCGGTGGATAAAGGCGCTCGCAGTGCACCTATGCCCGCAGAGCGCCGCCACCTGGCGTGGGTGCCCAAAGCTCCCGTCCAAGGCCTGTAGGTTTACGTCGTCTCTGACGGCCAAGGCCTACGGTGCCGCTGGACAAACCGCCTCCACCCTGCATGCCATGGCTCTCCTGCAAGTCCGCCAAGGCGCTAAAGGAACTGCACGAGTGTAGTTCCGCCCTGGGATTGATGCAGGAACTACACTCGGCAACTGACCTCGCTCTCCGAGTGACGAAGGTCACGGCGCAGTCTCTCGGGCGGATAATGTCCACATTAGTGGTCCAGGAGCTCCACCTTTGGCTCAAACTGGTCGAGATGGGTGAGGCAGACAGGACACGGTTCCTTGCTGCCCCCATGTCCCAGGCTGGCCTATTCGGTGACACCGTCGAGGACTCTGCCCAGCAGTTCTCGACGGTGAAGCAGCAGACAGAGGCTATCCAGCATATCCTGCCCCGGTGCGGCTCAAGATCCCGCACCCCGTCTGCTCATCGCCAAGGACGTCCCCCTGCGGTGACTGCACCGGCTCCGCCGCAGCCCGGCCCCGGCGTGGAGCCCACCGCAGGAAGCAGACGCTACCTGTCTCGCGGCCGCCAATAACCCGTGAAAGGCTTCAAAGCGCCCCTGAGACGGATGACCCAGGGACGACGAAACCCGCTGCTCTGGAGCTGGTAAGCAGACCACTCCTGGCTGCAGTACCCAAGAGTTCAGCAAGAGCGGTTTCCTTGTTCCCTGGGTCACGTATCCGGTGAGCATGGCCGTCATCACAACCACCATCCACCACTCTATTTGGCAGGTTTGGCACTCCAGCGGCGGTCTTCCCGCCCATGATCGCCCAGCTGTGGCACAAATCCGCTCCCGAAGTGAAAGTCTCCACGGGTCACGAGGACAGGCCTCTTCCTCCCCATCCCAGGCTGTACTGGGGGTGGTCACAAGGAGCCAGGTAAGTACTTCGATGTCCCTGCATGGCCACGACATGGTGTGGCACCTCGAGCTCCGTCCTGCCGCAAGGCCCCGCCCACCGGTAATTCTGACGAGATTTTCCCTTTGGTCCCCCTCGCGCGGAGCTTGGATGCATGGCTTGCACTTTCCAATCTGTCGCGATGGCTGGTCCGGACCGTCCGACTTGGCTACGCGATTCAGTTCGCCAGGTGTCCGCCCAGGTTCAGCGGTATCCACTTCACCTTGGTAAAGGACGAAAATGCTGCTACTTTGCGCGCGGAGATTGCCACCCTCCTATTGAAGGATGCGATAGAACCTGTCCCTCCGGCCGAGATGAAGAAGGGGTTTTACAGCCCCTAGTTCATCGTACCGAAAAAAGGCGGTGGGTTGCGGCCAATCTTGGACCTGCGAGTACTGAACCGGGCTTTACACAGACTCCCGTTCAAGATGCTGACGCAAAAACGCATTCTAGTGAGCGTCCGGCATCAAGATTGGTTTGCGGCGATAGACCTGAAGGACGTGTACTTCCACGTCTCGATTCTACATCAACACAGACCCTTCCTGTGGTTTGCATTTGAGGGTCAGGCGTATCAGTACAAGGTCCTCCCTTGTCCCCTCGTATCTTCACGAAGGTTGCAGAGGCAGCTCTTGCCACATTAAGGGAAGTGGCCATTCGCATTCTCAACTATCTCGACGATTGGCTAATCCTAGCTCACTCTCGGGACATGCTGTGTGCATACAGGGACTTGGTGCTCTCACACCTCAGCTGATTAGGGCTTCAAGTCAACTGGGAAAAGAGCAAGCTCCTCCTGGTTCAGAGCATCTCTTTCCTTGGTTTGGAGTTCGCCTCACGAACGAGCACGCACAGTCGGTGCTGGTCTGTTTGAAGGCATTCAAACAGAAAACAGCGGTTCCACTGAAACTCTTTCAGAGGCTCCTGGGGCATATGGCATCCTCAGCGGTGGCCACCCTGCTCGGGATGATGCATATGAGACCGCTTCAGCACTGGCTTCAGACTCGAGTCCCGAGATGGGCATGGCGCTGCGGGACACATTGCGTGGTCATCGCGCTGGTCTGTCCCATCTTTTCAGACCTTGGACCAACCTCTCGTTTCTACGGGCAGGTGTTCCCCTAGAGCAGGTCTCCAGGCACGTCGTGCTCATGACAGACGCCTCCAAAACGGGCTGGGGTGCTGTTTGCAATGGGCACGCAGCTGCCGGCTTATGGACGGGCCCGCGACTGCATTGGCACACCAACTGCCTCGAGTTGTTGGCAATTCTGCTCGCCCTGTGGAGGTTCCAGCTGTTGATCCAGGGCAAGCACGTGTTAGTTCGGACAGACAACACGGCAACGGTAGCATATGTCAACCACCAAGGTGGTCTGCGTTCTCATTGTATGTCACAACTCGCCCGCCGTCTCCTCCTCTGGAGTCAGCAGCACTTCAAGTCGCTGTGAGCCACTCACATCCCGAGCAACCTCAACACTACAGCGGACGCGCTGTCATGGCAGGTTACCCTCAGAGGACAGTGGAGACTCCACTCTCAGGTGGTCCAGCTGATCTGGATTCGATTCGGACCGGCACAGGTAGATCTGTTCGCCTCCCAAGAATCCTCCCACTGCCCGCTCTGGTACGCCCTGACTAAATAGCACAATACATGGGTCTTAAAATGATAAAATCTCACATTAAAGTCAAACAAAAATGATCAAACTGTCACTGCCTGTATATGCGCTCTGCCCGGGCAGGTTCACATTTCCATGTCATGTGCGTGGAGTTAAATAGCCTCTTTGGGGTGCCTTGATTTTAAAATTGTTTAAAATCAAATGGCATTGAACTTGTCTAATAATCGTTTAATACTTAAGTCTGCACACTAGAGCAAAATGGAAAAACACTGTCTTACCATTTATCAAGCACTGAAACTATGCTTTGGTTAAAAACAACCTGGAATCATCTTTAATGGTGTAACAGTCATGAAACCCAACACAGGTGTTTCGAGATGCATTTATAAAAATGTTAGTTATTTTTAACTATACTCTGTGATTCTACTATGGCATTTTATTGCCACGTTAAATAAAAGGAAAAATTAAGATTTCGAGAATAAACTCATAATATTTTGAGAATAAAGTCAAAATCACAAGGATAAAGTTGTAGCATTATGAGATTAAATTCCTATGAGATAAAGTAAAAATGATTAGAATAATGTAACGAATGGTTGCTGAGATGAGACAGGAGACGTAGGATCTATGTGCAGGCTTCAATAAAAATTATGACAAACAGGAACTCAAAACAACAACAAACAAGAACTGACAAAGAAAGAACTAAACAAGAGGGTATTTATACAAACAAAAGCTAACGAGGGAATGGAAAACAGGTGAGAACAATCAGGAACAGACGGCAGTGATGAGGGCAGTGCATACTGGGAAATGTAGTCTGGGAAAACACTTCAAAATAAGAGTTCTAGGAAACATGAGGGAGAAAGACTGTGACAAATAAAGTCACAGTTTTTAAAATAAAAACTTTGAGATTATAGTCATTATATTTTGAGAATAAATTAAAAATTACAAGAATAAAGTTGTAGCATTGTGAGAATAAAATTGTATATTGTGTGAATAAAGTAGAATATTTAGAGAAAAAAAATCTCAACATTAGGCTAAACAGATTATTATTATCACAATGATAGAACGGACACCAAGCCAGCAGCTTCATTAATGCAAGAGATGGATGTGGAGTATGTAATCTTATTTAGAATAGGATTTAGCAATAATGAAATCCTTTGTCTTTTGGCACATCAGCACAGAGTTTTTAGTTTCTGGACACTGCAGCAGTTATGTAGGAAATTTAATTTATTCAGGAGAAAGAACCAGACATTCACGCAGTCTCATTTGGTGTTGTTGTTGGGTTTTCCTCTCTAAACAATACTGTAACTGAGGAGATGTTACCACATGCAATATCTTGATAAGGACTTAACAGCAGTTCCAATTATTTTTTGCTTCACTTGAGTGTGAGACTATATCTTGTGTCTCCCTTGAAAGGCACCATGTAACAGTTCAAGGATGGGCAAGGAGGAGGCGAGAACCGGCTGAACAGTCAACATAAAGGTTTAATGATATAAATGAACTTAAAACAACATAAAACGTCTTGGTTACTGGTGTAACCTCTATTCCCTGATGGAGGGAACGAGACGTTGTGTTGATGTAGTGACACTAGCGGTTCGTTCTTGAGATCCCCAATCACCTTTGCTTTATTCAGAAAAGGCCAGTGAAAATTAGCAAATGAAATTTGCATGCCACTCTCCGCCCCGGACATATACGGGTATAAAAGGAGATGGCGTGCACCACTTATTCAGAGTTGTGCTGAGGAGCCGAGAGAGAGTCCCGGCCATGTCAGCGGCCGGTTCAGCACCACGGCAGGAGGGACACAACATCTCGTTCCCTCTATCAGGGAACAGAGGTTACACCAATAACCAAGACGTTCCCTGTCTGTCACTCACTCAGTGTTGTGTTGATGTAGTGACATTAGGGGTTCCTATATGAAACACCACAGGCACTGAACCATGTCGCGAGGTACAGTGGAGTGGACACGGGCAGGCTGCTGCGTGCCTCGCAGTGAGCGCTCAACCACGTCGTGACCTTCCAGCGAGTTAGGTAAGGCATCTCCCGAGTCCCAATAAGGGTGGGAGGAGTCACTTACCTGAGGAAGCTACAGGCGGTGGCCTTTCCTGATTTTTGTATTAAGTAATTTCCCACCGAGCACCAGTTAGAATAACGCTGGAGGGAGAGCACTATGGAGACCACATCCTACCGGAGGGAGATTAACATATGGAGAATACCTCACATGGACTTACCGACGGGGAAGTTCACATATGGAATGGTGCCACTGCAGAGGACCCTATCTTCGGAGAGGGTACACAGCAACAGTGGCTGAGGCAGAGCAGAGCTCTGACGAGGGGAGACACAGGGTTCACCTGAGGGGAAAATGAACAGTGGAAACGTATCATACGGGTTTACCGAGGGGGGGAATCACCACGTATGGAGCACTGAGCCCAAGTACATGGGCTCACCTGAAAAGGGGCATACTACAAGTACTAGAACGGCAGGTCTGACCAAGGACTGAAAGTTTGACGGCACGAGGCATGATAGTCACACACTGGGTGCCGTGGCGCCATGCCCACCTCGGGACTCAAGTCTGTAGCCAGTGATGGAGCGGGTTCATATGCATCAACCCGAGGGGGAGTACCGCCGCCAAGGATGCCATATGCCCCAGGAGCCTCTGAAATTGTTTCACTGGGACCGCTACCTTCTGCGTGAAGGTTTTCAGGCAGGCCAGCACCGACTCAGAAGATTCGTCCGCTTCCGATAGCATAAGCCCACCCTCCGATGCTGCGACCGAAAGCTCATCCTCATCGCGATCCACGAACGACACATTAAACCCGCCCTGAGGCGTGCCGCCTGCATCGCTCGACAGCTCTTCCGGATAGAACGAGCATGCTGGGGGATGGGAGGTCCGCGGGGGCTGAGCCAGCGGAAACGCTCCCATGTCCACATCCAGATCGCCCGTGGTGCTTGCCGACCCGGCCAGCTGAGCATCAGCCCAGGACGGACCAGGTTGGGGAGAAGCCGTGGTGGCTCCTTGCTTCATGAAGTAGGAAGTTAGCCGCAAGACGCAACGTTCTCATGGGCATTTTCTTGCAATGAGAACATGACCCTTCCACGAAAGCTGCCTCGGCGTGCTGGCGCCCCAAGCACTCGAGACAGATTTCATGGCTGTCCGGAGGGGAGAGATAACGGCCACATCCAGTAGCGCAAATGCGGAAGGACATCTTTAAAAAGACGGCAAGCGTTTGTGCAAGCTCTTTTAGAAGGAAATATTCTTTTGAATGTACTCTTTTAACACCCATAGACTCAGCCACTGAAGCGCCCAAGAGAAGCACAACACTCGACCATGCGAGGGTGACCGCTGATATGCGCCATAAAATCCAGCAGCTTAAGCGAAAGGTGAGAGGATGAACACAAGCGTGCATTGGGGTCCGAAGAAAAAAATCTGAATGAATGGTGCACGCCATCTCCTTTTATACCCGTATGTCCGGGACGGAGAGTGGCATGCAAATTCCACTCGCCAATTCTCATTGGCCTTTTCTATTTTAAGCAAAGGTGAATGGGGCTCTCAAGATCGAACCCCTAGTGTCACTACATCGACACCATGTCGAGTGAGTGACAGACAGGGAACTTACACGCCTTGGAAGGGAGCCTTGGTCGGTTCCTCCAGGTGGCTGCGCCCTGTGGGCATAAATGCACCGCGACGGAGCACACTACCTGGGAAAGCTCGACATATCCCTTAGCCGTTCCGCCGTCAAGGGTAGTTAGGGTGGACGAGCCGGCGAAGTGTGTATGGGCAGAGAAAGGTGCCTTCCACGACTTTGTGAGCTCCTTGTGCACTTCCGGGAAGAAGGGCACAGGGGCGGCGCGTGGCTGCGTACGTCTCTCTCTCTCGAACTGGTGCCTCCAGATCGTCTTTAATCCCCCTCCTGGCTGATTAGCCCGATTCAGGGCCTGCTGTGTGTCCTCGTGGCGTGCCCCCACCCTCCTTCTCGTCACACACCCATAGGTTGAAAACTAAAATACTAATGCACGCACAGCTGATTCATTAACAGAAAGCTCGCAAAAATTTCCCACAAATTCAGCTCGGTTGCATAGCAACGTTATCTCTCTGGTTAGTGGTGTTGTATGTAAAGACCCAGACACTCCACTTTGCTATTGTCCACCACATCACTTTGATCTTACTTTCCTTTTGATTTATGCTCAAAATATTACGACTTTAATCTCATAATGCTTCGAATTTATTCTCATACTTTTTACTTTATTCTCAAGATATTATGATAAATGACAATTGCAAATTGAAGTTGTTAAATTACTTTGTTTTTATTGTTTGTTTTATTTTCTGCACTATGAACAATGAGCTGATAAGTTGTAATTCTCGCTTTGATCCTTCACAATGTAAATTCAAACGTGTTTTATTTGTTTGTGCGCCTGACGTTTGCTCATATAAAGTTCTGAACTGGTGTCAGTGTTGTGCTGTAACGAACTGGCCATGGAGACGGTGTTAGGATCCATGTGCAGAAGTTTATTAAAAGAGACACAAGCAAACAATCCAAAACAGCAGGCAGAGAGATGTAGTCGTAAAGCAGGCAGATAAATCCAATAAACCTAATAGACAGTCCAACCAGGCAAACAAAACAAAGAGTAATCCAAAAAGCAGTAAATCCAGAAAAACAGGCAATGGTCATAACATGAATCAATAAACAATGGCAATGGAAAAATGCTCGGTAAGGCAGGGTAAACTGGCAATACTTCGCAATGAACAATGGAACTGCATGGCTATATATACATGTGGTAAACAGAAAATGAGCAGTGAAGAAATGGGTGAAGATCAGTATTCGGGAGAGGGCTCCCTCTGGTGGTGGTAGGATGGGTAACAACCTCAGATGTTACATGTGCTTAATATAATTATTATTTGACAGGTAGGGTGGTCATTTTTTAATATTTTTATATTATAAAATGGCCTGTGGGCTAAGCCCCAGATGTCACTGAAGTCTAGGGATGCCCCTGGGCTGTGTTGCTTCAGAAGTTTGCTGAGACATGCTGCAACCTGACATAGATCATACAAACAGGTGTACTTCAAGCTTGAATTTCTTGTATGGTAGGAAAATCCATACATTTATTATGGAATTTATGTACATGTCAGGGGGCATAATTAATTACATTATTTATTTATTTTTATGCGTTATTTTTTATATAAATAATCACACTTATTTAACATGTTAAATCAACAGCCTTAGTAAACAAATGACACACATGAAGCATGTATTTAGGAGTTGCCAACATCAGAAACCAGCACATAAAGTTCAGTATGGTTTACTGGTCATCAGGCTTTATTATATGATATCTGCTGTGAATGAGCATGAAGAGCTGAAAAGTGTTTTTGCAGAGGACTTTAGGTAACTAGAACTAGTTAAGTTGGGACAGCACTCGGCGTAGCACCATTCTTTTGACATCAATGTGACAACACAAGTGAGTCAAGACATTACAGTCATGAATATAAACACAAAATGACATAATCCCTCCTTTTAATCTCACTATAATGATCAATTTTTTGCTGCATTGTGACATAAATCATGAAATAGGACATTTTGGTTTGATTAAAATAAGTATGAATAAGAGTACTGTATTTATTTAGCATTTATAAGATATAAGTTAAAATGCTCACTATTTGGCAGGTACAGTATTGGATCAAGGTTGTCTTTTTTTGAGCATGTTACTCAGTGTAATAGTTTGTACGTCTCACCCCATCCTGTTTGATAACAACATGATCACACAGTAAGTAGGCATGTTTTTTCCGAAATTTCGGGTACCATAGGATCGGCCATATTATCACGAATAATAATAATGAAGCACCATCTCCTATCAGACATTTTTGCATCGACTCCATTGTGTTTACCTTCCCTGGTAGTGTGACCAGAAGTGCGTTGCGTCAGCGATACCAAAATTTCAGTAGTCTGTACCAATACCAGTAAAATTTCATGATTCTCAATACCAATTTTGATACCACAGAATTATTATTATTTTTTTTAATATGCTAACAAACACATTCCTTTAGCCTATTAAAATGTAAAATTTCAATGTAAATAATAAGTTAAAACAATAGCATGTTTCCTTCGAGTGCTTCAAAGTAAAAATTGCTTCAAGTTTTTTTTAAGTAGGATCCTATAAATTCTATTTATTTTTTCCCAAATTCCACGTTTTCCAATTTTTTATTCTGAATTCCATGTTTTAAAGTTTATTTTAATTTCATCATCAACATGTGTCTAATCAAATTAATCCAAACTTCAATCAAATGAAAAATAGAACCGTTTCTTTTCAACAAAATTTTTTTTTTAATGAAATGTTTTAGTAAATATCCTCACAACATAATATAAAACAACATTGGCCTTGTGTTGTGGCCCGTTAGGTTCTTTAGGTCAAAGAAATTGCTGCACAACAGATCTTTATCAATTGATGTAAACTTCTATTCAAAACAACACTCTTGCTTGTAAGATATAGGTTCAACATAGTAATAATAATAACAAAATATATTTTACCTAAACACTAATAAACTATTTCTGTTGAAATTTCTTAAATGTCATGCGTCAAGCCTTTATTTTTAATCAAACTTTTATTTTGACGTGAAGTTGGTAGTTTCACACTTCCGGATAAGACGTTGGTTCTATGACCCAGTGTGATTATTGAAGCGTGAATGATTTAATAGTATAAACATATAGTCTGCAGGCACTGCGTGCATCACATTGCAGCTTAGGAGACCGAGGATCAGATCCCGCATTGAAACCAAGAAGGAATAGCATTTGCATAATCAGTGATGAGCAGGATTCGCATTTTCCCTCTTCCATAACATTTGAACTCCACTGATGGTTAGGTTTAGGTTTGGGGTTTGGGTTGCGGGGTTCAATTTATAAAATATGCATTCCTCAACACTGTATTACAGCCTGTACAGCTGAAAACAACTTGCTTTATAACTCACTTTTGGTGCCCTCCATGGACATTACACCCATTAAATGGAGCTCACACGTGCTCATATATTTACCACTTGGGACACTGGGGGCAGTGTTTCATATTTTGTTAAGCACAGACCGATTTTAGCTAAAGAAAAATCCACCTACTGTTTCCAATTTCACTGTGAGATCAGTCTGTTGTTAAAATTACAAAAATGCTATGATAATATAAAAATGTTCCTGTTCTTGACCAGAGCATATTTCTGAACATCTGGTATACCTTTTGAAAGAAATTATTTCTGAAATTACAGCACAAGCATTTTTTTTTTTTTTTTAAGTTCCTAAATTCAAAAGGTGCAGAAATATGCTCAGCATAACAGAAATTAGCCTCTATTCTCTCCCCATTCCTCACACATCTTCTCACCAAACAAGCTGTGTTTTGTACCAGCTTGCTTGTGTAATTCATTTGAATTCATGGTTACTAAAAGCTTCTGCCAATATTTCATCAGGCTTGACACTGCTGTTTGTGTGTAGGCAGCATGTTTATGGGACATGTTCTTTGCATGTCCAGCCCTGAAATTGATTTTCCCAGAATTCTTTGTAATATTGTCCTCTCCCACCCCTTGTCTCCAGCCCTTTGTGTGTGATGGCCCTGATGAAAGAGAGAAGGAAGTCAAAAGTGATAGCATGTTTACTGAGCAATCTCATAATTGCACCTATTGTAACTGTGATTTACTATTATCTCCTGAATGATTCAGGTATGTTGGCTATCCAGCTGTGGACACCAATTCTGTGGAAGCCAACAACAAATAGAAAAAATAGGTTAAATCTCAACAGTCTATTTTTGTGATTCTTTAAATCTGTAATCACCCCATGTACATGTGAAGGAACACCACCTGCAACTTAACCCAGCCAAAACTGAACTCCTTGTCTTTCCAGCCAACCCTGCTGTGGAACACAACATCACCATGCAACTGGGTTCAACTACAGTAACGCCTTCCAAAACGGTCAGAAATCTAGGGGTAACCATCGATAACCAACTAAATTTCAGACCACATCACAAAGACGGCACGATCATGTAGATTTACACTCTACAATATCAGGAAGATAAGACCCTTCCTCTCTGAACATGCCACACAACTTCTTGTTCAGTCACTTGTCATAACTAGACTGGACTACTGTAACGCTCTCATTGCAGGCCTCCCTGCATGCGCAATTAGACCCCTGCAAATGATCCAGCATGCAGCAGCACGTCTGGTCTTTAATGAACCAAAGAGAGCGCATGTTACACCACTCCTTGTCTCTCTTCACTGGCTGCCAGTTGATGCATGTATCAAATTCAAGGTTCTGATGCTGGCATACAGAACAGTCACTGGGTCTGCTCTAGCATACCTAAAATCATTTATGCAGAGCTACGCGCCCACTAGAAGCCTGCGGTCGGCTAAGGAAAGGCGCCTTGTTGTACCAACACGGACTTTCGGTTTCATTGTACCACATTGGTGGAATGACCTTCCCAACTCCATCTATGAAGCGGACTCACATTCTGTCTTCAAAAAAATGGCTAAAAACAATTAACAATGAGCAATTAACCAGTAACAAAAAAATAAATAAAAAATAAATAAATACATTTTCTTGTTGCACTTTAATCTGTCTTGAATACTACTATTCTGGTGCTAGTGAAACTTTGTAATACGGCACTTTTCGTACCACTGTCTCCTAAAGATGATTAACTTATAATGCATTCCTCTTTTGTAAGTCGCTTTGGATAAAAGCGTCTGCCAAATGAATAAATGTAAATGTATATATGGGGGATATACATCCCCTTTTGGTGGATATATATTGCGCATCATTGTTTCCTTTGCTTGAATAATTTCCTTGCATCTTAGCGCCTCTTAGGATGAGGAAATTAAAGCAAACACAGATGCATTACCTCACTGTGTTTGAGTTCTGGGTAGCACTTTATTTTACAGTACTGTTCTAAATTTACGTACTATATAATTACAACAACTATAGTAATTACTAGGTACTAACCCTAAACCTAACCCCAACCCTAACCTTAACCCATATTAAGAACATGTAGTTTCCTATTGTTGCCCAGTACTTTCTTGGGTAAGTACATTGTAATATCCTGAAAGTACATATACTGTAAAATAAAGTGAAACCGAGATCTGCCGTTCTGATATTCAAACTTGATTAATTAATACATTTCTTACAATATGTAGTATGTGCAGTGCTGGGGAGTAGCTAACTACATGTAGCAACGCTACATACTGGTTAACTACATTTTTCAATAGCTTGACAGTAGCTCAGCTGCTTTTAAAACAGAGTAGCTTTTCCAGCAAGAAGCGGCGTAGCGTGACCAAACGCTACATCATGTTGGTCAGATTATAACTAATAGCCTTCCTTATTGTGTAGAAGCCAAACTTTTACCAGCAAAACATCCGACGATCTGGCAGCATATTTCTGTCTGCTAATCAGAATCAGGCAGCGTCATCTTCTTTTGTAATGGCAGATCACAAACAAAAACAGTGAATTACCGCTATCTACTGAGAGCTTATTACAGCTCACTTGGATAAGAAGAGATTGTCTGATGGTTATGTAAAGTGAGCAACCACAGTTTGTTTACCTTTACAAGACACGCAGGGGCAGGTAAATCTGAAAATGATAAAAGAACACCATTTTATTCTTCTATGTAACAAAGAATGTTTCAGACACTTTGTTCTTAATAGATCACATAACAGCATATTTACTTTTACTATTTTAAATAAAATAATTCAAAAAGTTATTATTGCCTTTTGAGGGATTTTGTTTCTGTTCTAAATATGTTTATTTCACTTCTCATCATCTGTGCGTTACTGGGAGCAGCGAGTGAATTATAATAATATTAATAAATATACAGCATATATTATTATAGTAATTACTATCATGCAGAACTATTTGATTTTTTCATCTCTTAGCATTTAATTAACTATTATTTTCATGTAAAATAAATAAAATGATTGGTAAAATAAATCATTTATGGCATGTATTATTATGTAACAATCTAGGATGACCATCTGTCCACTTTTTTTGGACCTGAACAAAGCGAACAAATATTTGTAGAGCAACCTCTGTATGTGACCTGTAAAGCTGGCACTTGCATGTCAATGGCAAAAAAGTCAGAAAATACAATGAGCATGAACCCAGGTGAGGGAAGAAACAAGCCCTGTGTCAAGAAGCCAAGACGATGAGTTGAACTCAGATGCAGTTTTATTAACAAACTCAGGAGAAAGCAGAGCAAACACAAAGAAGTAACCAAAGGGCAAATCAGGATATAATAATCTAGCGAACTGAAGAATTACAGGAATAATACTTTTGAAGACTAGGATGAATGGAGAGCTGAGTTAGCTAGGGTGAGTCCAAACGAGACCAGACGGTGACTGAAGTGAGTGGTGAGGCTTTAAACAGGACTGGCTGATGGTTTGATGAGGGACAGGTGAGAATGATTAGTAATCAGGTGAGTGAGAGGCGGTTAGAGGAGCAGAGGCTGACGAGGATGTGACACCCTGAGTCTTCATTCACATATTATCCACACTAAATATTATGTGACAAGAACAAAAATTGCCAGACCAAGGTTTGTCATAAAAATTTGATCTTTAGGGAAGTAGGCTACACCTGGCCATAGCAGGACTGAAATGTGTGAAGTATAGTATAAAAAATATTTTTTTAATGGCATCTGATCTTTTTTGTTTTTATTTTATACTGTTGTATTTTATTTTATGGCCATTATTAACTGTATTAATGTTACTAGTCATTAAATGTATTAAATACATTTAATATATTTAAATAAACACATTAAATGTATTTAATTAATACATTAATTAATAAATGTCATTAGTGTAAATTTTGTTATTAATATTATTGGTTTGATAGTAACATTAAAAAAATATTGCCTCATTAAGTAGCTTCAATGTAGCTAGCTACTTTTTGATAGTAACTTGTAGTGTAGCTAACTACTTTTTCAAAAGAGTGGCTTGACTGTAGCTTAACTACTTAATTATGAGTAACTTGTAGCTTGTCAAACTATAGTTTCAAAATAGCTTCCCCAACACTGAGTATGTGACATTTGTGGTTCATTTAAACCACAAAAAGTAAAACTGTAATTACAATGGGAGAATTTGAAAGATTGAAACCTAACAAAACATCTTTTTGTGATTTGTTTTTTCTTTAAAGTGTTCTTGTGTTGTCTTTCTTTAAGGCCACTTCACACTTCCTAAAACCCCAAAAAACTAAAACAATTTATTTTAATTTTTTTTGCAGAACATAACTGGAAATGGTAACAAAGTCCCTTTCAATTGTTCCAGAGTGAAAACATTATTTTAAATGCTCTATATGTTCTTTAATTTTGTTCTAACTGGTTACCAATTGGAAAGGAGAGAGCGGAACACTGGAACCGGAACGGAAAAATACAGTTTTTGCTTAGAACAAACCAAAATTAAAAACATTTTGTTTTTAGTCCCTGGTAATAACTGCAAAATACGGTCCCGTACAGCGCATTAGTACATTAGTGCCATGAATTCAGAATGTAAAAAAGACTGGGGCCTGGGTAGCTCAGCGAGTATTGATGCTGACTACCACTTCTGGAGTCGTGAGTTCGAATCCAGGGCAGGCTGAGTGACACCAGCCAGGTCTCCTAAGCAAACAAATTGGCCCGGTTGCTAGGGAGGGTAGAGCACATGGGGTAACCTCCTCCTGGTCGCTATAATGTGTGGCTCTCGCTGTCGGTGGGGTGTGTGGTGAGTTGTGCATGGATGCCGCTGAGAATAGCATGAAGCCTCCACACACACTGCATCTCCGCGGTAATGCGCTCAACAAGCTACGTGATAAGATGCGTGGATTGACGGTCTCAGAGTCACTACGCCACCATGTGGACTTAGAGTGCATTGGGAATTGGGCATTGGGCAGAAAAAAAAGAATGTAAAAATGACAAATAGCATATTATCAACTGCGTATATTACTTTAAATCATCAAGTAGTTAAAACAGCTTCTGTTACTGATCTCATGAAGTCATTGATAACACATTTTAATGTAACATTAGTTGATGTTTTATATGTTGTTTTGTGCGTCCTATTATTTAAATGTTCCTCTAAATGCCTCCCCTAATGGTGCAGCCAGTATCTGAATGTTTGCAAACAGTATGTCATTACTCAGCTGTTTCAAACTTTTTTTTTATTTATTTTTTACCTCTGAACAAAGAACAAAGAAGAAATGACAAATTAAGTTCAGTTAGGAAATTCTGTGGCGCAGGCTGAAAGGTCACCCTGGCACACCTTGCTACACTAACCAATCAGAACCCATTTTTTTCCTCATCAAATTATATATAACCCACCCACGCAATGTAGTGTCACAGCTTCAGCAGCATGGTAACACGCAGCATTTCTCAAGACTCCCACAGTCATCATTTTCACTATTACTCCTTGTTTTCCCACCTCCATGCCTCATCTTGAGCTTTGGACCCAGATAGTCTCTTTTCCTAGTAGATCGGGGAGATGATCATTTATTGTATGAGATCCTGGAATCCTCATCTGCAAACACACCAAAGGAAACTTCATCTTCCGGGCATGCCCGAGCCTACTAGGCCTAGTGTTAACATCTCAACGGTGATGACGATCTACCCACTTTGCCGCTAAATGCAAAATATAAACTGCAGCTGACGACCCTGTCATGGAAGTGTTGGGCCTCATGTATTCAGATAGAAGACAAAGGCAGGCCTAACCCAGTTGTAAAACCTAACTGAGGCCCACATACAAAGTCATAAATCTTACTGATAAAAAACCGCACCAAAATCAAACGAAGGGAGTCCAAAACAGACTACAAATCCCATGAAGCCTTGCTCACTAAAGGATCGAACTCTCAACTCCTATTGGATGAGGCACACAACAGAACGTCCCTCAACCATGACATCATCAGGAGTAGAAATACCTCTGAAATGCTTCCGGGATTTGCTTCTAGCAACTTTGCTCGCCGTGCGTAGACGCAGATCATTGTTGCTCTCAGGTGTAGCCTCGTGGCACAAGGAAGTAACGTCCGACTTGAAACTGAGGCCATACAATCTCCATCTCACTGGATGAGTTGAGATTACTCTGTGTTCCACCGAACACTCTAACGGATCCGAAGGAGACTGCTGAGCAATCTGCATCTTCATCCGTTTGCCTGCAGAAGTGAAGAGATAAAAGAATCCCGCCGAGAATCAGCAGCCGCACTGCCCACTGACAGAGCGAGGAAATGGCCTCCCGTCATCACCCGAGCCTCGAGGAACCGAGTTGGAGTCAAACGACGGATGAAAACACATTCTAGCTGCATCCTCATGCGATTCAAATAAGAGGTTTACGTCTGGGCAGAGATAGAATATTATAGTGTGTTATTCTTGTGTATCAAGGTTATTGCTTGTACAGTTTACGGACCGCCGAGTCCGCTCATTGCAGCTAATACTCAAGGTATTAATTATCATGAATGAGATCTGCTGTTTTGTAGTCCAACCACATTGGACTGTTGTGCATTTCCGCCATCGCGGGTGAGACCGGCACACTGAGTTTATCCATTAAAGAATCAAAGACCGCGGGACAGTTTACGAGCCGTCCACTGTGTCTCTGAGCGTTAAACTAACAGCTGCTTTCTTTCCCACGACCGCGAAATCGGCTTTGGGGCCGTCACTTTATTCTCTCTCTTTCTCGTAGTAATCACACACACACACACAACCCCTCACAAACATTCTTGCACACATTTTTGGCTAGTAGATAGCTTCGTGATAAAGCTCAGCATTGTCCCTAATCTATCGTACAAGCGGATACACGCGTAAACTGGCAGACGCCATTGACTGGTTTCTCTCCGCCCACATTTGCGGCCATATTCTCTGGCCAGAAGTCTCGCGTGACATACTCTCCACGAGAGTCACGTCCGCCATTTTGTGCACGTCCCTCCTTACACACACACACACACACACACTCTCTCTCTCACACACACACACCCTCATGTGTTATAGGATTCTTTTGGTTTCCATATCTAATCATATCACTGTTTAGTTTGTAATTGTAAATCGGAAGTTTATTGACTGCATTGTATTAATTATTAATTGATATTTTTGCATAAATAAACTTTGTTATATTTCAAAGAGAAGTGTTTTGGATTGTTTTGCATACACCTGTGTCAAATGCTAACGGGATGTCAGTGCTCGGATTCAAGCCTTCATTGTTTCTTTTCGAAAATCGATATTCGGATGTCGATTTTCCTAAGAGAACAATCTAATATTGAGACTGTTATACTATCTGGTTATTAGTCCCTGATTCCAGGGTGGTGCCCCAGCAATATTAATCCTTATTAATATTCTATTGATTTTTGATAATTGATAATTATCTTTGATGATTGTTGAATTTGAAGGATCAATAAGCTAGTGTTAATTTTAATCAATGTTTCATCGATGTTAACAATTAATGATTATCTTTGATAATTGTTGATTTAAAGGATTAAAAAAAAGCTAACATTGATTCTCATCAATGTTCTATTGATTTTAATAATTAATAATTATCTTTGATAATTATTAATTATTGCTAATAACCAAACCCGCTCCTAAACGTAGTGCACTGCATTTACTGGAGCCCCATATGAGGTTTTAATGAGTTAGATTCTATTATTAATTAATATTTAAATTAAATAACTAAAGAAATAATTATTAATTATTTCTGATAGTAACACTGATCTAAACAACCAGTAAAGCCCTACAGAGGCGATAATGTTATCGAAAGACTTCATAGACGAGCAAGACAGCATTATTTTAGAGTTAGAATGTTATTACAGGCAGCTATCACCAGAGCCCTTATAAAGGGAGCATTCTAATTCAGCTAATGCATCAACTATGAGTGCTGCACTGGAGAGGAGATAAAGATCTTTCTTTGACTATATCGTCAAAGAGTATGTAGAAGATCTCCAGGCATCACCTGCAGAGACAGCGGGGGTCCTTCGGCTGATTGTGATGTCACACCATTCATTTGGCAGCAGAAAATCCTTTATCTACAGCTCTGTATGATTTATTCTGCAGCAGCATACCACCATCCTTCGTAAGAGATTTTAGCAAGTAATGAGATCAATTTTATATTCCGTATTTTAGCATATTTACTCACGTCAAGCAGCAGCAGCATGCATAGAGCACATCTAGTCCACCAAGACCAAGCCAATAACATGTCATATTTATACTAAAATATATGTTATACTGAAATTAAATTCAGTTAGGAACTCTGTGGTGCAGGCTGATAGGTCACATTGGCACACCTTGCTACGCTAACGAATCAGAACCCCTTTTTTTCCTCATCAAATGATATATAACCCACCTACGCAATGTAGCGGCATGGCTGCAGAAGCATGGTAAAACGCAGCATTTCTCACTTCACCTCCCCAGCACCACATGTCTAGATCTCTACCGGGATTTTATTATATGTTTTTTTTTTTTTTTTTTTCAGTAGAAGTAGCACGCTTCTGTTCTGTGCAACAGCAGCAGCATATTTACTCATGTAAAGCAACAGCAGCAGCAGCACCATTCGTAGAGCAGATCTAGTCTGCCAAGACCAAGTCCATAACATGTCATACTGTATATAGAATAAAATATATGTTATAGTACTCTAAGAGATGTCCTATTTGAACTTCTCCGTAAGTGTGCTGGGGCCTTTAAAATAGGTGCCACTTGCTTTGATATGTTATCTAATGCAATGGTTTTCAGACATTTTTGAAGTGTACCTTTTTGGGCTCACTATACCCTTTGGATTCAAATAGTACAAGTACAATAAAGCTAAATACATCTTTTCTATGTGCATTAAAAGTTTATGTAGGCAGGAACACTTAAGGAACTCACAATTCTGAGATGGTGAAGGTTTATGTTTGTGAGAAGTAACCTCTGCTCTGATGTTCATCATTGGAAACAATGTCTCTCCTCCAGTTCAACAGTCTCTTACAGCCACAACATAAGTGTTTGGATATTGAAATTCACAGGGGTCTCTCCACAGCCTCAGTGGGCGGATATGTTTCTTCCTTAGTCATTTACGCTCTCCTTTGCTCATTTTGACCCTGGAATTTAAAATTCATCATGCACATCTGACATGGGGCCATTTCACAAAAGACTCAGAAGCACATCATCAGTCCACAGGCATGAAACCGAGCTTTTCCCTCTGAACCTTTCAGAAATACAATTCCTGCCAACCATCTGCACTGTGACATGACTTGAATATGGGATCGTGATGTCAGGGGTGCTATACATCGAATTTATGCCATAAAGTCCTCTTATTTATTTTTCGGCCGAACAGTCATAATGTAGTTTTAGTGGGGTTTTATGCATGATTGAATTTGGATTTTAGAATGGATCTTGTAAGTGAAAGAATCTTTTTTATTAACTTTTATACTCCATCTCTGATTTTCGTTTTGTTTTTTTGTTTACTGAAGTATTTCCTTTTCAAAGACAATCAGCTTTAGTCTGAAGACTAGAAGCTCACTAAAGTTAAGTGGTGTTATGGTTCGCTTTCTAGTCTAGGGGTTGGCAGAAAGCGAGTAACAAAGTAGTGGAGAGAACACAGGTGTTCTCCTGTCTCCAGGTCCCATAACTGCAACAAGCACAGGTCCACAAAAGTTTAGCAAACAAAAAGTCTTTTTATTACATGATAGTGGGATTAACAAAGATAGGCATTAGAAGTGGGAAAGTCAAAGTAACAAAAGACAATCTTGTTCATGAACTACAATCTGTTGATTTACGTGATGAGAGGCGGTATGTCGTGTCAGTTTGGCATGTGAGTCAATCTCGTTCAACAAAGAAAAAAATGTGGGAAAGTGTATCACTAAGACAAGGTGTGACAATGAGAAAGGCTGGGCTGGGCCATGACTACGCACTAATCAGCCAAGGAGAGGGATAAGTGCAGCGGGATGCGGCAGTTTGTGAAAGAGAGAGAGCCACACGCAGCTGCCGTGTCTTGCTGCACTTATCCCTCTCCTCGCTGATTAGCCCGATTGGGGGCCGGGCGTGCGTAGTCATGGCTCGGCCCGCTCTCCTCCTCGTCACACAAGGGTAATAGATATGCATTAAACATAATCACCAATTTATGAACGTGTAAAAATAACTGACCACACAATTAAAATGATGTTAATTTTGAGTGGAAATGTTTTGCTTTGGTGCATATGTAACCAGTCCTGCTCCGAGTGGGATTTGAACTGGCATCAGCTGGCCTGGGAGGCTGGCATGCTAACTAGGAGGCTAAAGGCTACAGGCTCTAACGTCAGTCGCTAGTGTGCCTCTTGAGGCCAGGGAAGTTGGATTTACACATACCGCTCAACTATCACGTACTAGCTGGCACCCGTTATACATACAGTGATACTACAGTAGTTGTTTAGGCTTTTGTAATCCCTTCTCTATATCTTGGTCCAGTCAAGCACAACATTTGACAAAATACAAAAAGTAAAATCTGCTTTCTTGACATTTTTGGTGAAAACAGTAATAGTGCTTAAACACTATTTCTCAAGTGTCTTAGTACATTTGTAGACATTTTTATTTGTATTGTGTCTGTTCTAAAACTTCCTCGCTGTCTCCTGCCTACATAGGCAGCTGGCTTCTATGGCAGAGTCCTACCTAAAATGATGCCTCATAAGAGACAGATTTGGAACGTTTTACATAGGTTGCAGCTCTCGCATCACTCAAATAGCACTCCTCATGCACAGGTCACGAGACTCGACCAGAACCCTTCTAGCATGGCAATCCGATAGACATTCTATGGTGAGGAGACAAGAAGCCATTCTTTTTGAATGGATGTCTATGGAGGAGATGCTTCAGTACGCTGAATAAACTGCTTTTGTGAGGAAACAGCTCATCACTTAATGAATTGACCGCCTGTCTGCTAATCTTCAACGTGTTTTACACTAAACAATCCTTTTGAAATGAACTGTGTGTGGACTACTATAAAATTACTGTTTTATAAGAGAAGACACAGAGAATTTTGCGGCTCTCCCCATCCATTTGTATGGATCTTCAAACGGGGACTTACTATCGTAACACGCAAGTTGACCTTTACACTCTCTCCTATGATAGAACTGCTTAGGTTATCTCAGTAAATAAAAATGTCAGACTCGACTCACAACTGATTGCAGGTGACGTGAGAGAAACAACGCTGTGGCAGTGGGGGTGTGGTCAAGCATCCGTCCGGAGAGAGAGAAAGCGGTAAGGGTGCTTGCACCTGAGCTAGATTATGTTTAACACCTGTTTCTAATTCCAGTGAGCATGTGGAGAGTGGCATATAAGCAGCCACACCACCAGCTGAGGAGAGAGAGTCTGGCACAAGGAAGGCCACGGTGCTTCTGAAGCTGTTGCATTTAATCTGTTGTGTTTGTGAAGCTGATGTGTTTAAGTAACTACGTGCCTGTGAAGCTGATGTGTTTGAGTGACTACATGTTTGTGAAGCTGATGAGTTTGTGAAGTTGTAAAGCACTCGATTAAAAGTCTTACCTGAACCTGGAAAACCCGCTTCCCTGTGTTCTCTTTCCCTTCTGCTGTGAAGCTGTGTTACAGACGCAATCATCTAATGAGTGTAGATATGCATAGCACACACACATTTTGGGCAAAACATTTGGTTTTGTGTCATATGTTATTTATTATTATAGAGCTCTATAGTGACATTTTTATTAGTAAGAAAGCAATTGCATAGCTCTACAATTCAATTACAGAGCTCTGCAAGTGCATTTGTTTTTATTAGAAATAATTCCAATTAAAGAGCTCTTCACTTGATTTTTACTACTAAGAATTATAATTATAGAGCTCTATAAAGACATTTCTATTAGTAAGAAAGCAATTGCAGAGCTCTGCAATTGCATTTTTTACTAGTAAGCATGTAATTGCTGAGCTCAACAAC
Source organism: Myxocyprinus asiaticus (assembly GCF_019703515.2). Classification (NCBI taxonomy): domain Eukaryota; kingdom Metazoa; phylum Chordata; class Actinopteri; order Cypriniformes; family Catostomidae; genus Myxocyprinus; species Myxocyprinus asiaticus. The sequence goes on from NC_059373.1 coordinate 39,833,646, forward strand.
TGAATTACAGATCTCTGCAATGAAACATTTCTTTAATGTGATTTTTTTACTAATAACAATTCGATTAGAGAGCTCTCATTTAAATTCTTACTAGTAAAAATTTAATTGTAGAGCTCTGTAATTAAAAATTAATAGGAGTCAATGGAAACATATGACAAGTAAATATTCAATTGTAGAGCTTTGTTATTGGAATTCTTACATGTAAAAATGCATTTGTAGAGCTTTGTAACTGGAATTTTTACTAGTAAAAACACAATAATGACGAGTAATGCTGGGAGCATTAAAAGACAATTTGGCCTTCCATATAAGATTCCTACATTTTAGAACAGCCTTGGTGTCAGGAGCACGCCTATGTTCTCTTAAAGTGCTGCCTTCGGAGGATGCTCACTGGGTTTTTGAACAGACACAAAATTATTATTATTGTCCTGGTAGTGGTGTGTTTTCCCTCCATAAAAAAATAGCTCAATTACAAATTAGTCATGTCATGCACTTTTATATATTGTGTGACTTTGTCCTGTCTTTATAGACTGACTATAGCATCAGCAAACCTCATTAGAGTTCTGTCTGTAAAGAAGCATACCACTGACATTCTGAAAAAAATACGCCCAAATACTGAACTAGTAGGTTATTGCGTCTGAATGAACAAATATTTTTTAGGCTATTAGCAACCAGATCTCATAGATTCACGTTACAAAACCTACTATTTGCAAAATGATTTTTAAATGGGCTCGCTGTACGTATTGCTGCCATGAAATGAACACTAGAGGAACAGTATTAAAAGGGTTTTTAAAATAAAGTGTATTCAAGTCGTAACATTTTGAATTAGCAAACACTGTGTCCCATCTCAAAGAAAGTGAGGAATCTACTGTCAGTGCAGGTTCTTGTTGTCATCGGAGGTGAAGCGAACAGTCCTACAGGGCAAATTCAAATGGTTTGACATGAAGCTTGAGTGAAAAATCGTACCAGTTCACATCAGCAGGAGCAGGCTGGCTCAACAGAATGCGTAAAGAAGTTATTTTACCAAAATGCTTTAAGCTAATAAAGATTTGCAAGATATGACAGTGTGCAGGGATTTTTTCTTTCTGTGGTATATGCCCACAGCATGTGTTTATTTATAGGTTTAACAGCTTTAACATAGACCATGTGTTATCAACTGATCGCCATTTATCGATGCCTACTTTATACTGAATTAGTGAAACCTATAATTATGTAGCTCATTTAAAATTAAGAAATTTTCAAACCAGTCATGTTAGAGGGTACACTAATGTTCAATATAACACTAATGTTATCTTTCCATGACCTTGTTGCCCCATGCCAAGCACTTTTGCAGAAAAAACAAGATAACATTTATGAAGCAGAGTTGGGAATAAACTAGACTTGGAAGACTTGTGAAAAATGTTGTATAAGCCTCGTTCACACAGTCAGTGTTTTTGAATTGACAGTTGTATTTATTAACAGGTGTTAGTCTCAAAATGTCCTGTCCATACAACAGCTTACAGTCTAGAATACTGTCTGTATGAACAAATAACCAAAGTTGTATTGGTATCCTCATGATAGCCTTGAAAATCACCTGTAGCCATAGTGACAGTAACTAGAGTAAATATCAAAGATGGCAATGTCCATAACTTCTGAAAATGTAATTATATTTGACTCCTCGTTAATAAATAAACAAGTCCAATCGAGGTGCGACTTCATTCAGTAGATCTTAATTAACCAACAATGGCTTTTAAAGCTTTTTTACCTGAGAGCAGACCCAGACAGCACACGCACATTTCCGAGATGTCTGTTTTAGATCTTTTCATCTGGAAAGCATCACATTCTAAATTAAATCTGCTAAACATCTTAAAAAGATCCGATTTACAAACACTGTAAATCATAACCATTTCAAAGACATCTGCTGAATGTCTTATTGACATACGAGACATACGCTTACTGACATATGTCTTATAGACATATTGAAGATGAGCAAACAACGTAAAAAATATGCATTCCAAACGTAAACACACACATCAAATAGACGTCTAGGTGATGTACGTGTGCTATCAGGGGCACTTCAGCATTTGTGTTGCATCCTGACAGTAAAACTGATGTGCACAGCTCTGGTGGAAGACAGCGACTGGATCTTTGGATGACATGCAGCTCATACCTTGTTTCCATGAGTTTCTGTAACTCTACATGAAAAACACAAGAATATGTGGTTGTGAGTCCTAAAAATTTACAGGTGTCAGTTCGGTTGTCACTCTCGTAAATGACGGAATTGTGTGTGAGCACAACCGTATTATTACAGCGCTCAAATACAGACTGACAATTGTATTCTGCTGCTGTGTAGATGTGACCATAGTGAGGATGTTTTAATAAATAATGCCATGAATAATTTTTATATATCAGTTTACTTCATAAAAAGTGCAGTAAACATAAAAAGCTAAATCAATATTTTGTGTTACCTCTCTTTGCCTTTTATCCCTCTGGGGTCTGAGGGTGTTTTGGGCCCTGGAGAAGTTTTGACATGCCTTGACATTTGTGCTTTTTTCAGTTGCTTAAAAACATATTAATGGCTAAAGTCTGATAACACTGTATTCAGCACAAACTGGGCTACAGTATTATGTGAGCAACATGGATGTACATGTTTGTATTTTTGAGAAAATAACGTTTATGCGTGGTTTTTGAAAAAACTAAAATTTTAAGTCACTGAAATAAGGCCATATAACACATACTAAACATTTGTTCACAAGACTTCTGAGAACTGGATCTTGTAGCCTAGAGTTTTTGCTACAAAATGATGTGAAAACCATCCTGATCACTCATTCATACTAAACAATATAGTCACTGAACTTTTGTAAGACACTTTTAGTGTTAGAAAGGCCATATGCTAGGAGGCATGAATGATCATGAATATTGATGTGATTCACACCTGAAGAGACAAAAACCCCTCCCCTGGGAACAGAATAAGATGTAATATCTGATATAGGGCATATACGCAATATATACAAAAATTTTCAGGATTCTTTGATGAATAGAAAGTTCAAAATAACAGCATTTATCTGAAATAGAAAGATTTTGTAACATTATAAATGTCTTTACTGTCACTTTTAATCAATATAATGCATCCTTGCTGAATAAAAGTATTAATTTCTTTCCAAAAAATAATAAATAAAAATTCTTACTGACCCCAAACTTTTGAACGGTAGTGTATAATGTTACAAAAGTCTATTTCAGATAAATACTGTTATTTTGAACTTTCTATTCATCAAAGAATCCTGAAAAAAAAAATGTACACAACTGTTTTCAACATTGATAATAATAATAAATGTTTCTTGAGCAGCAAATCAGCATATTAGAATGATTTCTGAAGGATCATGTGACACTGAAGATTGGATTAATGATGCTGAAAATTCAGCTTTACATCACAGGAATAAATTGCATTAAAAAAAAATAAAATAAAAAAAATATATATATATATATATATATATATATATATATATATATATATATATATATATATATATATTGCCTCGGGGCGTTTACCATTTGCATTGATCGCCTCAGCACATTACCGTATGAATAGCGCGCTCTGCTGGTGGGTGTGATCACATTAGGGATAATTAGCTGAGCCAGGAGAAAATGTGCATCGCTTTGTTTCATACAGATTACATTGCAGGAAAATATTTGTTTTCAATTTGAATTGTTTTATTTAAAAGTAGACATTTTAAGCTTTCTTTAGACATATGTTTCATGTTTGTGTGATAAGTATTCGCAGAGTTTCAGTTCATTTTTGTGACGTGTTTCAGAAAGATGCTCTGCGGAGACCGAGACGGCTGAAAGCGCACCCTGTTTATTTTCTTTATTTTACAAAAGCACAAGGTTTTGTGGTTTTTGTGAGTGTACACAAATAAAAGTAGACCCTTTATAGTTTCTAATGATATCTTACACTTATCTGTATGCCCAAAAATGATGGAGTATTTTAAGTTGTTTCCGCTGTTATGAGGAAAAAATCCGTCTACCCCTGAGTGTTAAACAGCACCAATTCTTCTAGGTACACTTGTGCACAGTTTTTCAAGGTTGTTGGCAGATAGGTTGTTCCAAGAATCGTGGAGAACTTGCCACAGATGCTCTATGTATTTAGGCTGCCTCAATTGCTTCTGTTTTGTCATGTAATCCCAGACTGATTCAATTATGTTGAGATCCGGGCTCTGTGGATGTCATACCATCTGTTGCAGGACTAGTCCTTCTTCTACTTCTATTATTTATTTGCAAAATAAATGTTTGGAAATCTAAAACTAATATTTCATATTGACAACTTAAGCAGAAAGTATAAAATAATATTTTTTTATTTTATATAATATAAAAACAATTTGTACAAATTATTTAATGTTTTTGCCTGCAATTCCTCTATTTCACCACCAGATGTTGACATTTTCACCCCAGACTTTTCCCTTTAATTAATTAAATTATTGCTTTCATCTAGAGTGAGTTGTTGGGTTTAAACTACCTATTTGGTTTTGTATTTGAGCTCTGCCATAATGTTTTTTGACTGGACTAGTTTACATTGCCTTTTTGGGCTGCCTCTTAAAGGGATAGTTCACCTAAAAATCAGTATTTACTCACCCTCGTGTTTTTATAGCCCCATATGACTTCTTTTCTTTTCTGGTACACAAAGGGAGACATTTCGGGGGACAAAAATGTTTTGCCCAGTGATGTCACACAATGGCAGTTATTGTGACCACTGTTTCAAAAAGACTGCAAAAGTATAAACCATATGTCTAATAAATTATTACATGAGACTCATGCCTTGTTTTGATGCCATTTGTTAAGGTTTGATGAGAAACAAACTGAAATCTTATGTACTATAAAGTGAAAATGCTCACCCGACAATTGCCCTCTTGTGCGTGTTCATGAGAGTGCACAACGAGAGCAGAAGTTCACGCAGCCCCTGCTGAAGTCTTGTTGTGAGTCGGAGCATTCACATGAGAGCTCACTTTGTTGTTGTTACCTTGGTTACAGCCGACACACAACAGAAGAGAATAACAGCAGTGAAGAATAGGCATCTTGTTTTGTGTCTTGTGTTTTCCCTGCTAAAAAAATAATCTTAACCAGCATGCAAATCCCATGCTGATCTAAGCTGGTTGATTAGTGCTGGTCTAGATGGTGGACCAGCATAGCCATGCTTTTCACCAGCAAAACCCAGCTGGTGAAGTTGGTTGACCAGCATGGTCTTTCAGGTGAAGCTGGTTTATCTAATTAAAAAGCCTGGCAGGGTCACCAGCACACCAGCATGCCATGCTGTGGGACCAGCACACAAAACGCAGTTTAAGCTGGTGACCAGCAATGCTGGATTTTTTTAGCAGGGTTGCTAATTTATCTATATTTAATCTTGTTAATTTATCAAAATGGTGCACAGATGTGCTTTTCCTGGGTGTTTCAAGTGACAGAAACCAGCGAGACTTCATGAGAAGGCATGAGACGAGGAAAGTTTTCACAAATTACCACTCTATGATCCGGATAGATCAAACTTATGGCTGCTTGCTCTTCATCTGGATGATAGCTTATTAGTTCAATCTCGCTGTAAATAGAGGGTGTGCAGTGAACGTTTTTCACTGGACAATTTCTTTGCACCTAGCAAAAAAAAAAAAAAAAAGAAAAGGAAAATCAACTGCTGTGCCCATGCTGAAGGCTTAACTAAATAAAAGTAACATTTCCTGTAGCAAACTACTTTTTCCAGCAAACAGCGGTGTAGCGCGACCAAACGCTACATCATGTTTTGGTCAGATTATATCTAATATGTGTTTTTTTTGCAAAGAAGCCAAACTTCTGCCAGCAAAACATCTGATGAACTTACAGCATATTCTGACTGCTGCTCAGAATCAGCATCTTTCTTCTTCTTTTGTAACCACAGATCAAAAACTAAAATAGTGCATTACAGCCATCTACTGTTAAAAGCAGTAGATAAGAAGATTTGGATAAGAAGAGACTGATGGTTGTAACTAGGAGTTTAACGGTTCTCTGTAAAAAAAAAAGAAAGTTCGGTTTACCACCCATGGTTTGGGAAGCATTGGCAACGTGGTTGGTTCACCAAAAGTTTAATGACGCATCTGGAGCACAAGTTGTGGTCAAGAAAACAAAGCGTCAAACAGACAGGCACAGTTACAACCTCCACTAACGCCCGTTGCACCTGAATGGATCTGTAGATGGACACGCCGCCTGTGTTTCACGTGGGTCAACTTGATGATATCTCTGTTCTGCAAGTATTGTGTGTAGTTGAAAATGGCAAGTGGAGAAAATGAGCTGCTGATAGAGAAGCGCCCTGCGTTTCTCCTTTCTGGGAACATTTTCTTTTTGCAGTCAGTTATAACAGCGATGGTCAAAAGACGTTTACAAAACAGGCAAAACAGGCTACTCCCTGTTTGCAGTGCGAGTGCCGTATTCTGGTAATATATGTCAATATTGTGCATGATGGTTTAAAGCATGCATTATTTCATGTTCTTCCTGTTTCCTCGCACGTCTGTAATCTATCGTGAGCGTCAATAATGCACTTTTATTAATGGCATGAAGATGCCGTTATAGTAATACACTGATACGTGATTGATCTTTTATGCCAACATCACCCAGGGAAAGAGCCTCAGGTTAGCTGAAACTGCACACACTCCCTTCCATTTTTAAGAAGACACTCAGTGCTAATTCGGATAGACATGAAACAATGACTATGTGCTTGGGGTGTTCATGTGGGATTTCCATGTATTATTAAAATACTCGAGCAGCATTATCACAACACCGCTTCTCATATCCATTTTAATAGCAAGGTTATTCCTTTTATAGTGATGTACAGCTTCCGAATATTGAATATATGTTGAGATGAATTTGAAGTGCACTTCATGTTGATGTATGTAGCATATTAGTTCAGGTATTAAGTTAAAATGTTGATTTAGTAATTAGAGAAACAAATGTTTTTAGTAAAGGACCTTGAAGAAAATTAACCATGGTTTTACTTTAGTAATATTGTAGTAACCATGACTGCTGTCACCATGGTTTTCTGAGCAGAAATAATTGTTTTGATACAATTAACCATGAGTAATACTGTAGTTTCTATATAGTAACCATGATTTTATATATTGTAACCATGACAGTAACCATGTTTATATTGTGGTTACTATGATTTTACTACAAATGCCATGGTTAAACTACGGTTACTGTTGTAAAACAATGATATTTAAATGTTATTTAAAGGCAAACCTGTTGAAGTGTTTACCAAATAGACTATTCTTTGGATTTGGTAGTAATATATTTTTTTCTGAACAAAGCAAATACCGAACCGTACCGAAACCGTGACCCTAAAACCATAATACAAACCTAACCATGAGAAATTCTAACCGTTACACCCCTAGTTGTAACACAACCAACCACATTTTGTTTACCTTTATAAGACGTAAAGGGGCTGGTAAATCTGAAAATGATAAAAGAACACCATTTTATTCTAAGAAACAAAGAATGTTTCAGACACTTTGTTGTTAATAGACAACACAAAAACATATTTACCTGCTCTTTTTATATACAAAATAAGTCTATAAGTTATTTTTTGCCTTTTGAGGGATTTATTTTCTGTTCTGAATATGTTTATTTCGTTTCTCATTATCTGTGCATTATTAGGATCAGTGAGAGAAATATTTCCTATCATGCACAACTTCTTGATAACACATTTAATACATTTCTTAGCATTTAATTATTATTATTATTATTATTATTATTATTATTATTATTATTATTATTATTAATGATAAATAAACAAAATTACTGGTAAAAGAAATAATTTATAATGGCTTGTATTAACATGCGAATATCATCAAAGAAAAGTTATGATCAGAAGCAGGAGTGATGCTAGGGTCAGTGGACAATCGAGGCTTAGCCCAGACCTCTGTGGATATGGGGCCATACTTTGATGAAATATCAGAATATAATACACTTTATAATAAAAGTTTTAATACATTTGTGAGGTGTCATTCATATAGTAAACTAAAAAATTCTCACTAACTTTTGTCTCAGCCGTAGATATGAAATGGAGAACAGAAATTGCATGCTTTTAACACCTATACTTTAAAACGCGATTAAAAAAACAACACTATTTTGTCCCTTTCGGCTTTCCGTAGTTTGACACACTTTGCGTACAGCTCTAAACAGTTTTCATTGATTCATCGGGTGCTTAAGTTAATTTACAAGAAAGCAGGTTGTAAATAGGCTAAATAGGTACTAGAGATGAAAAATAATTGCTATATCTGCTACAGTTTGCTAAGTTTATTGCATCGTGTCTTAATAAAGAGTTTTGCTAAAAAGGCAAATGTCCTGGCTCGTGAGTTCAAAGTTAGCAAATTACTCCTTGTTTTCAGGGTTATATATCTACAGTAAATATTTGGTACTTACTGCACCTGGATGGACCAACTCAACACAGTTTCCAAGACACACAGCCGTAATTGCATGCCGCAAGCTCTCTTCTTGCATGCGCACACAAAGGCTACAAGAGAGCTTGAAAGCAGCTGCCAACAAGCAATGTAACTTTAAAATGTAATGTTAATATAATAAAATTTAATATGGTTTCATATCAACTTGATACCAAAGCACTGGTACTTCTGACATCAATACAAAAAGATGATCAAAACATTCAGGGCTTTACAGAAAACATTTGTGGCTTAAGCCCCGGTAGCCAGCCCTGGAGCCATCCATAATAGGAAGTATTGATATTTTAAGTTCGACAGTCGACACACACGTTCCTCATTATCCATGATGGAACAGGAGATGGAGACAGAATCCGATGATGGAGAAACCAACTATCCATGGCCTTATTTGTCCAAGTTTATATCTCTTAAAAAATCGAACAGAATAGGTTATACATTTGTAAGTAATCTCTGCAAACCAAAGATTAACGTTGTCTGCATCTGTGTCGCAGACTTCAAGCACAAATTTAAGGACACACATACAGTACAAGTGAGTAATGCTAGTCGTCATTTTAAATTAATTAACTAGCCTGCTATATTGTTGCACAGTATATCAAATGTCTGTGTCTATTTTTTTATTATAACGATGATGATTATTTTGTTATTATTATTAGTGGTTTGCAGCAATTGTTTTCCTCATTACACATTTTTACTCAATGAAATGAACAGTAATTTTGAAATATACTGTATGCATAAAATCGATCACTCACATGAGATGAAGACTCAATTTTAGTAACCTTATAAAAGTTATTTTATTCTGCATGAACAGGGTCTGTCTGTTTTTCTTTCTGTCTGTCTTTTTCTTTCTTTTTGGAGGAGGTTTGGCACAGGGATTAACAAGGCAAATTAAAAATGTCACTTCATGTAAAAAAAGTTGCAGACCCCTGCTGTACATCCCTGCTGAAAAGACCAGCTAAAACCAGCCTAAGCTGGTTGGCTGGTTTTAGCTGGTTGCCCAGCCTAGCCAGGCTGGTCAGTTAGTTGGTTTCAGAGGGGGTTTGAACACTTTTTAGCAGGTCAGGCTTGGAGACCAGCTAGCCTCCTAGCTTTAACCAGCTTGGCCAGGCTGACCAGCCAAGACCACCTTGACCATCTAAGACCACACTGCCAAGCTAAGACCAGCATGACCAGCTAAGACTACCCTGACCAGCTAAGATCAGCATGACCAGCCTGATGAGTTAAGACTAGCCTGATCAGCTAAAAAATATTTTCAAAACCCCTTTAAAACCAGCCTGACCAGCTACTGTATGACTAGGCTGGGCAACCAGCAGGGCAGCATTTAATGATTATTTCAATGGCTTTGCAATGTAAACATCATGAAGTATGTACAATTGTGCTCAAAACACATTTCTTTTCTTTATTATGGGATTTATATTCAACTGTAGGTTATAACAGAATCGCACAATCATAAAATAAAACATGGCAACAAAGAAAATAGTATAGCTGCCCATTCGTCTTGGCAAAATGCCTCCAGGTCACGCAAAGTCTTTGGTCGTCTTGCATGAACCACACGTTTGAGATCTCCCCAGAGTGGCTTGATGATATTAAGGTCAGGAGACTGTGATGGCCACTCCAGAACTTTCAACTTTTTCTGCTATAACCACAGTAGGGTCAACCTGGCCTTGTGCTTAGGGTCATTGTCATACTGGAAAGTCCAAGAGCGTCCCATGTGCTGCTTTCGTGCAGAAGAATGCAAATTGTCTGCCAGTATTTTCTGATAACATGCTGCATTCATCTTGCCATCAATTTTCACAAGATTCCCCATGCCTTTAGAGCTCACACACCCCCAAAACATCAGTGAGCCACCACCATGCTTCACAGTGGGGATGGTATTCTTTTCACTATAGGCCTTGTTGACCCCTCTCCAAACATAGCGCTTATGGTTGTGACCATAAAGCTCTATTTTGGTCTCGTCACTCCAAATTACAGTGTGCCAGAAGCTGTGAGGTGTGTCAAGGTGTTGTTGGGCATATTGTAACCGAGCTTTTTTGTGGCATTGGTGCAGTAAAGGCTTCTTTCTGGCAACTCGACCATGCAGCTCATTTTTGTTCAAGTATCATCATATTGTGCTCCTTGAAACAACCACACCATATTTTTCCAGAGCAGCCTGTATTTCTCCTGAGGTTACCTGTGGGTTTTTCTTTGTATCCTAAACAATTCTTCTGGCAGTTTTGGCTGAAATCTTTCTAGGTCTACCTGACCTTGGCTTGGTATCAAGAGAACCCCAAATTTTCCACTTCTTAATAAGTGATTGAACAGTACTGACTGGCATTTTCAAGGCTTTGGATATCTTTTTATATCCTTTTCCATCTTTATAAAGTTCCATTACCTTGTTACGCAGGTCTTTTGACAGTTCTTTTCTGCTCCCCATGGCTCAGTATCTAACCTGCTCAGTGCATCCACGTGAGAGCTAACAAATTTATTGACTATTTATATACAGGCACTAATTGCAATTTAAAAAGCCACAGGTGTGGGAAATTAACCTTTAATTACCATTTAAACCTGTGTGTGTCACCTGGGTGTCCACATCACTGTGGAACTCACATGGTCCGTCCACACTGAAGTCGTTGTGAAGAAGGCTCATCAGCGCCTCTTCTTCCTGAGACGGTTGAGGAAGTTTGGAATGAATCGCCACATCCTCACACGGTTCTACACCTGCACTGTGGAGAGCATCCTGACTGGCTGTATCTCCACCTGGTACGGCAATAGCACCGCCCACAACCGCAAAGCACTGCAAAGGGTGGTGCGAACTGCCAAACACATCATCGGAGGTGAGCTTCCCTCCCTCCAGGAAATATATACAAGGCGGTGTGTGAAAAAAGCTCGGAGGATCATCAGAGACTCCAGCCACCCGAGCCATGGGCTGTTCTCACTGCTACCATCAGGTAGGCGGTATCACAGCATCAGGACCCGCACCAGCCGACTCCATGATAGCTTCTTCCCCCAAGCAATCAGACTTCTGAACTCTTGATCTCTCATGATCAATATACATCAGCACTGCACTTTATTACCCTTGCTCTTATATCTCACACCGGACTGTCATAAATTATATTATTATTATATTATGTCTCTCTTAACAACTGACTATCAACCGACAGACTGAATGTCAATACAGTACAATACTGTACATTCTATATATATATATATATATATATATATATATATATATATATATATATATATATCTTTTTATATATATTTTAATTTTTAATTTTTATTGAATAATGTGTATCTATATAGTATCTATATATTAAAAAACATAAAAACAAAAACAGCATATTGTATACTGTACAGTGTATGTTATTATTTGTATATTGTTGAGTGTAATTATGTGTATAACAGATGTTTAAATTGTGTTGTGTTAATTTGATGTTATTGTAAATTGGTATATGTCTCATCACTGTCACGACTGCTATGTTGATCGGAACTGCACCCAAGAATTTCACACACCATTGCACTTGTGTATATGGCTGTGTGACAATAAAGTGATTTGATTTTGATTTGATTTGGTGTGTATCTGTAACAAGGCCAAACATTCAAGGGTATGCAAACTTTTGATCAGGGCCATTTGGGTGATTTCTGTTATCATTATGATATAAAAAAGAGCCAAACAACTAATAAATGGCTTCATATGATCACTATCCTTAAATACACATTTTTGCATAATCAGTCATATTTTCAAAATCAATGCCAAAATTTCACAATTTCTGCCAGGGTATGCAAAGTTTTGAGCACAACTGTACATACAATAATATGGTACCATAGCATAGGGGTGCAGATTCCAGGGGGGATGGGGGGAGGTAAGCCATAATAATCAAAACAAGCAAGTACAACCCCCCCATTATTTATACCATGATCAGTGGAAACATGTAAATGCTTCACGCTGCAACCCCCCTAACATTCAAGCCAAATCTACGCCCTTGCCGTAGCACCATACACGTTTTTATAGGCATAAAATGCAACACTCAATTTTATACAATATATAACGGGGGTCCTGGCTCTGTCTCTCTACCCACAAAGGGGTCCTTGGCCTGAAAATGGTTGAAGACCCCTGCCCTAGATGTTCTCCAGTCAGAGAAGATGGCATACCTGGGAGTCTTTGTGCCAACATTATTGTTGAGAAGTTGCAATCAATGAAGCAAGGAAACCTCCAATATTGTTGGCCATTAGTTGATGCCATACTCAGTGGTGTGAAGACAAGATTCAGCTACCTTTCCGGTAAAAGATATCTCATGGCAGTGGCTTCACATCCTATGCTTCACCTGTCTAACATAGCAAATGAGCAAAAAGATGACATCATCTTAAGTCTAAAACAGGAGCTTCACAAACTTTCAGCACAGAGTCTTCCACATGTTGCCGAACCAGTTGTTACAAGGGAGGCAGAAAAGGAAAGCGATGAAATCACAGCCTTCTTCTCCAGACGGCAGGAGATTGTTTTGAATGAAGTGGAAAGTTTTTTTCAGTCTACTGCAACCTCACCTGACAGTGTTTTTCAGCACCTATCAAAAATGAAGAGTCTTCATTAAGTGCAATACTGGTGTCCCTGCCAGTGCCGCATGTGAGCGATTGTTCAGTGTTGGAAAATATATTTTCCTGCCAAAACGCAGCCGTCTCTCAGACACTAATTTTGAGAAACTTCTCCTGTGTCGAGTTAACAGGCGCTTTTGCTCCAGTTTTAAGAGTACAACTTAAGTTTCATGAGTTTTGTTCTTGCAATGATTTGCGAACAATATTTTACATTTTTGTTGTTGCAATATCGCACTTTGAGTTAGACATACAGTCTCAGTTTAATAAACTGCATAGTTTGAGTACTAGTAGTGTGTGTCTTTTGGATAGTTAAAAAATAAAAATAAAAAAATAAAATAAATAAATAAATAAAAACAGAAAAAAACAAGACTCTTTGAAATCAATATTATAATCTAATATGCATGTAATTTACATATGCATGTTGCCATCCAGACACGTGATACCACTGCATTTAATGGTACGAGAAACAAGGAGAAAAGACAATAAAACAGACTGTAAATGATACGTGTCTTGAAGATAGACACTTATGCTAAAAAAAAAAAAATCTTTTTTTTTCTTTTTTTATTAACAGTTTTATTGATTCCATATAACATATATAAATATAATAATAATAAAAATAACAAAATATATAGAATCACATTATATTATTTACAACCCTTCCTCCTGAACATTAACCCCCCCACCCAACACAAACAGATCCCCCAGTGGTCAAACGTAATTGACAAAGACACACAAAAAGACAATAAAACAGTAGAAAATATTTAGAAATACATAATGGAAAGTATACATTCAAAAACAAAAAGGCTACAACACACACATTTAAAACAACAGGTCTCCCTCCACTGCCCCTCCCCGAGAGCCCTCCAAATAGGCCAAATAGCCACCCCACCTCCTGATGAACATATCCATGTTGCCTAGCCTTCTATATGACAACTCCTCCAAAGCCGCTACCCTGCCCATCTCCTCATAGCACTCACGAAACGAGGGGGCTGACTTCCATCCTCTAAGGATAACCTGTCTGCCTATCATAACACCAGCCAGGATCCAATTCTTCATGTATTTATCCCCTACATCAATGACCGCCCCATAACCTAAAATACAGAGTCTGGGGCAAAATGAAATTTGAGTACCTAATACATCGCCCATAAATCTCTGGAAACCTCAACCAAAATTCTTGAATTTTAACACATCCCCAAAAGACATGGGTTGTGTCTCCATCTTCTAATTGACATCGCCAGCAGGTGGGTGTGTCTTTAAGACCAAGCCTATGCAATCTAGAGGGGGTCCAATGGACTCTATGTATGACATTTTTTAGAGTCCTAGCCCACACTCCCTCCTCCAATGCCAAGTTTAGATCTGTCTCCCATAATCTCTTAAGAGAAGTTGAAGTTCCATCCCCCAGACTCTGAATTAGCAGGGAGTAATACACTGATGTCTCATGACCTTTTCCAAAAGCAGTAATCACCACTCCCAGAGTATCTGCCTCATTAGGGGGGTGTAAACCACTCCCAAAAACAGTACAGAGCAGGTGGCACAGCTGTAAATACTTATAGAAGTGAGATCTAGGAATCCCAAAAAGTTGAACCAAATTTTTAAAGGATCTCAACACTCCATTCTCATATAGGACACCGAGTGTAGTAACCCCCCTCCCAATCCACTCTGACCAGCAAAAAGGGGACTTGTTGATGCATAATTTGGGGTTCAGCCATATGCTCGAGGCAACATTTAAAAAAGTGTCAGAATTAAACAGTCTGGACACTTTTTTCCATACCGAGTTCAAGTGCGAGATAACGGGATGTAACTTAGCTTCTCCGATTAATTTGATAGAGAGGCTCTGCAGTGGCGAAATAGGGGCAAGAACTTCCTGTTCTATACAGAACAAGGGAGGGGCTCTCTCAGGAGGAAGCGACCAATGAGCCAAATGTCTGAGACCGAAAGCACAATAATAAAATAAAATCTTGGGTAGGCCTAGCCCACCTTTGTCAATCGGCCTATGTAACTTATTAAAATGTAATTTGGGAAGCTTAACATTCCAAATGAAGGACTTCGCTATGCTATCAATTGCTTGAAATAAGAGAGGACATCTACAGGGAGAGACTGCAACAAGTAATTGAATTTTGGAATACAATTCATTTTAATAACATTAACTTTCCCAATCATACATAAATGTAATGAAGCCCACCTGTCCACATCGCTCGAAAACCATTTTATTAAGGGGTCAAAATTAACTCAACTAAATCAGACAATTTTGTTGGGAATAAGATGCCCAAATACTTAATGCCTTGTTTGGGCCACTGGAAAGCACCCGGCTGGAAAGCCATTACTGGGCAGTACACTGTCAGAGCCAAAGCTTCAGATTTAGACCAATTGACTCTATAACCTGAAAACTTAGAAAAGGAATTAATAATTCTGTGGAGGCAAGGCATAGATCTAGTGGGATCAGAGATGAATAATAAAATATCATCTGTGTAAAGCAAAAGTTTATGTGCCATACCTCCTGCCACCACCCTTGGAAAATCATCTTCCCTTCTTATCGTGGTTGCTAATGGTTCCAGGGCAAGAGAGAACAATAATGGGGAAAGAGGGCAACCCTGCTGAGTGCCCCTATTCAGAGTAAAATAATCTGAAATTAGTCTATTTGTTTGTACCGCTGCTACTTGGTGTCTATAAAGTAACTTAATCCATCCAATAAAAGTATT
The DNA here is from genome assembly GCF_019703515.2 of Myxocyprinus asiaticus. Taxonomy (NCBI): domain Eukaryota; kingdom Metazoa; phylum Chordata; class Actinopteri; order Cypriniformes; family Catostomidae; genus Myxocyprinus; species Myxocyprinus asiaticus. Next base: position 39,849,352 of record NC_059373.1, read on the forward strand.
CTCGAACCCATACATTTCCAAAATCCTAAAAAGATAATCCCAGTCTACCATATCAAATGTCTTTTTGGCGTCAAGTGAGATGGCAGCAACCGGAGTCTGATCATTCGCTACTGACCACATGATATTGATGAAATGCCTAATGTTGTCAGAAGAGCTGCGGCCCCGAATAAACCCTACCTGATCTATATGTATAAGAGATGTCATAACTTTACTTAATTGGTTAGCCAAAATTTTTGACAACATTTTTACATCTAGCTGGATCAGGGAAATTAGACGGTAACTCTTACACTTGCTTGGATCTTTGTATTTTTAAGAATCAGGCTGATCCAGGCTTGCATCATGGTTGGAGGAAGCTTTCCATTCTTTAATGATTCTGTATAAACTTCTAACAAAAGTGGAGCCAGTTCTGTAGCATAAGATCTAAAAAAAATTCAGTGGCAAAAATGTCTGGCCTTGGAGCTTTGCCTGTAGGCAAGGCCTTAATTACCTCAGCAAGCTCCTCCAAGGTTATCTCAGAATCAAGATAATTTTTTTGCTCAGTTGTCAGTTCAGGAAGTTCTAATGGTTCCACAAAGTTTCTAATATCCTCATCAGTAGATGAAGACATGAAACTATAGAAATCAAGATAGAATTCTTTAAAAGCATTATTAATATCGATGGCTGAGGTAAATATTTCACCACCAGCAGATTTTACTGAGGGAATGGTAGAAAAAGACTCTCTCTGCTTTATATATCTACCCAAAAGCTTCCCAGCTTTGTCCCCTGACTCAAAATATGACTGTCTTGCCCTGAATAACCAAAACTCCAATTTCCGCGACAAAATAGCATTATTTTGCTCGAATTTCTGCCTGCCTGGCGGACATCTCGGCCTGGATGAAGGAGCACCACCTGCAACTCAACCCAGCCAAGACTGAACTCCTTGTCTTTCCAGCCAACCCTGATGTTGAACACAACATCACCGCGCAGCTGGGTGCAACTACAGTAACGCCTTCCAAATCGGTCAGAAATCTAGGGGTAACCATCGACAACAGACTAAATTTCACAGACCACATCTCAAAGACCACAAGATCATGTAGATTTACACTCTACAATATCAGGAAGATAAGACCCTACCTCTCTGAACATGCCACACAACTGCTTGTCCAGTCACTTGTCATAACTAGACTGGACTACTGTAACGCTCTCATTGCAGGCCTCCCTGCATGTGCAACTAGACCCCTCCAAATGATCCAGAATGCAGCAGCACGTCTGGTCTTTAATGAACCAAAGAGAGCACATGTTACACCACTCCTTGTCTCTCTCCACTGGCTACCGGTTGATGCACGTATCAAATTCAAGGCTCTGATGCTGACATACAGAACAGTTACTGGGTCTGCTCCAGCATACCTAAAATCATTTATGCAGAGCTACGTGCCCACTAGAAGTCTGCGGTTGGCTAAGGAACGTCGCCTTGTTGTACCAACACAAAGAGGCACCAAAACACTTTCCCGGACTTTCAGCTTCATCGTACCATTCATCGACCTTCCCAACTCCATCCGTGAAGCTGACTCACTCTCTGTCTTCAAAAAATGACTAAAAACACATCTTTTCCATGAGCACTTAACCAGTCATTAAAAAAAAAAAATAATAATAATAATAATAATTCTGTTGCAATTTATTCTATTTTGAATACTATTATGATGCTAGTAATACTTTGTAATACAGCACTTTTTATACCACTGTCTCCTAAGATGATTCGCTTATGTTTTCCTCACTTGTAAGTCGCTTTGGATAAAAGCGTCTGCCAAATGAATAAATGTAAATGTAAATGTAAATTATATCTGTATTTCAATCGAGTCAATTCTCTGAGGCCATTAGATGACATTCGGTGCTTCAGCTCTGCCTCTGCACTTTTAATATTCTCTTCCAACTCCACGAGTTCTTGTGCTTTGGATTTTTTGGTGAATGAGGCATACTGTATGATCCGACCCCTAAGAACTGCCTTAAGTGCCTCCCAGGCTATGCCCACGGAGGAAACTGAGGACCAGTTGGTCTCCAAATAAACATTGATTTCAGTCTTCAACATCCGTTGGAAATAAGGATTTTGCAAAAGGGATACATTAAAGTACCAGCTATATGATTCCTTTTTCTCCGTATGTGGCAATATCTCTAAACTCACCAGGGCATGATCTGAGACCAAAATGTTTCCAATTGAACAATCAACAACAGATGAAATAAGAGACTTATATATATATATATATAATCTATTCTAGAATCTATTCTAGAATGAATCTTATGAACTGATGAAAAAAATGTATAGTCCCTACCAGATGGGTTCAAAAGTCACCAGATATCAGCAAGACCAAGATTTTTACACATCCTATGAAGTGTCAATGTAGCTCTAGTGGGCTTACACACTTTTGCTTCACTATGATCAAGGACTGACTCTATCAAAAGATTAAAGTCTCCTCCCAATATTATATCATGAGGGGTGCCAGCAGCTTGCAACATCCGTTCGAGATCTATAAAAAAGCCCTGATCATCAGCATTAGGTGTGTAAATATTAGCCAAAATCAACTTTGCCCCTGAATTTCTCCTAAAACAGTAATGATTCTCCATAATTTATTTTTAATCTGTTTGAGACATTTGAATTGTAGATGTTTACTTATCAATGTATTGACCCCCCTGCTCTTACTTGAGCCAGCACTAAAGAAAACATGTCTTCCCAAATTTTTCAGCTTCCTGCGGGGAAAGATGCATTTCTTGAAGAAACACTATATCATATTTCTTATGCTTAAGAAAAGAAATAACCTTTCTTCTTTTTATGGGGTGCCCCAACCCATTCACATTCCATGTGGAGAGAGACAATCCACTCATATTAGCATCTGACATATTGATATAATATAATAAATAAATTGTGTGTCAAAAACAAAATTACACAGACCACATTCCCCATAAGTGCAACAATCAAACCCCAAACTTCCCCTCGAACAAAACAAACAGAAAAAAGAAAAACGTGCACAAATAACCCCGTGCACGGCAGCGCCAACCGGCGTCAATCCCTCTAAACTCAAAAGGTCCATGTACGCATACGAGAACCCCAATGACAACTTTGCCATCGGATTTCTTAAGTCCGGTGCTTCTGCACACATTTTGTGAGGCAAAATTACATAACAGAAATACTGTAAAACAAACCCCAGCCAGTAGGCAGAATAAACACAAAGAACGTGTAGATTCATTCACGGAACTGTCTTGATGGTGTGTACCTCCACAAAATAAACTCTAGCTGATATAAAGCCATTCAGTTTCCTCGGACAGATAAACAATTGTTCAGTGAGCCGGCTGTTATGAGTGCAGCAGATGACATAATCATTCTAATGTTCCTTAAAAAAACTCCACAAAAATAAACTCCAGCCAATGGGAGGCATAAGCACAAAGAACGAACAGATTCATCCATAACCGTTCTGAAGGAGTGTTATTCCACAAAACAAGCCACTAGGTGGAACCAGCACAAAAAGAACAAAACAGGTGTCCCGGTTTCTCGAATGGTCAAGTGTGTATTAATCACTCAGAGATCGCATAAACAAAATACACCATGACTTACTCAGTCCATCGACTTTATAAAAGACATCCTTTGTGTAGGCATGTAGATATTTTGCAGTCCTTCTTAATATCTATTCTCAATCTGGCCAGGAACTTCAGTGTAGAGCGATCTTCCATCCATGCAAAAGTTTCTTGGAGTGATATTCCACAAAACAAACTCCAGCTGCTAGGTGGAACCAACACAAACAGAAACAAAAATGGCGCCCAGCTTCCTCGAACAGCCAGAGTAAATATAGCGAGTTAATCCTCTCTGGAGCTACATGAAAAACCCCAAATGGCTTACTCACCCATTGTTTTTATAAAAGACATTGCTTGCTTTGGACACGTAAATACCCTGCGACCATCCTTCATTTCTATTCTCAGTTTGGCTGGAAACATCATTACAAAAGCGATCTTCCATTGATGTAAGAGTTTCTTGCATTCCTTGAACCGATCGCGTTTCTCTCGTCGCATTTGCAAAGTCCGGGAACAAGAAAATACTGTGATTCTTCCAAGAAAGCTTTCCTTTGCTCCTCACCTTGCATAACACGAGATCTTTATTGGATGATCTCAGAAATTTGGCCAGAATTGATCGGGGCCTGTCTCCCTCAGCAGATCTGTGAGCCGGGACTCTGTGAGCTCGCTCAATTTCCAGTTTCCATATCTCTGCCCTCTTCATGCTCAGGAATTCCAACAATTGGAATGTTGTTCCTTCGATTTCTATTTTCGAGATCTTCCAATTTTTCCAAAACATATTCCAAGTCTGTTTTGGATGCGGGTGGATTAGCGGATAATTCCCTTTCCGACGACTCCAAATAACTGATTCGTTTCTCAACATCTGCGACTCTTTTGACCAACTCAGAGAATTTTGTTTCCATTGCCGTAATCGATCGACGTATTACAGCGAGATCCTCCAAGTCAGCAAAAACCTTTCGTCGGCATCACCGTGATGTTGCACAGTTGACGCTGGATTTCATCTCCCGATGAGCCATCCAAATTGAGTCCCCGGTCCGCAGGCCCGCCAGAGGCCTCATCTTGAGCACGTAAGTGTCTTTTAATGTCTCCAGAGTCTGAGGATTTTGACTTCTTTGCCATGTTTACCTCAAAGAGCAAATATGTAACTGGGTGTATTGAATCTTCGTTCACACGTCTGCTTCTCGCATGGCATCACGTGACCTCAAAATTATTTCTTAATCGTTGTCTTTTTCAATACCTAACCATCCTTTAAACAAGATTAGTTTACCCCTGGAAGAAATTAAGCCAAGTTTTCAGAGAATACAGTACATCTTTGTGGGGATGGGGGCGTAGTCATGTGTCTTTCTGCTCGAGAGAGAGCGGTGAGGGTCGGCACCTGGGTTTCATTATCTCTAACAGCTCTTTCTTGTTACAGTGATGGTGGAGGGAGACTTTAAAAAGAACACGAATACGCCAGAGAGGCAAGAGAGTGGCAGAGGAGAGTGGTGTCCATGTGTTTGCCACACAAGAAGCCTGTGTTTATCCTGTGTTATCAAAGACAAGCAAAAGAAGACATTTGTGTTCAAGTTGGCTATGGAGAGCCATGTTATGTTCAAGTTTGTGTTAAAAAAGAGAGAAAATAAATATTCACCTCAACTGTTCGCTACCTCCTGACTCCTCCATTTCCCAAAAGAAGTCCAAACCTGTCACAATTTGTAAGCATAAATCTAACCTTAGTTAAATCTAACCTTAAGCAATTTTAATTCTCAGATCATTAAAAAAAAAAATAAATAAAAAATAAATAAAATTACGTTTTAATAGATTCTTAAAATTAAGATACTTTTTACTGGACATACACACACAAAAAATAAATAAATAAATAAAAAAAAATAAATAAATAAATAAAAAAAGATTTCTGCAGTGAAAACACTATTGTCTGACATTGGATCACTCAGGAGCTTTTTAAAATAAAATGTGCATGCTTTCTTTTTGTTCTATATTTGTCTTAATATTTGTCTTAATTTATCGGAATTTGATGTATACTCCGTTAAATTATAGAGAATGTAAATATTATTAAACATTTTCATCTACTGTCACACTAGTCATGGCTAGTATTAACAGTGATTGTATCGGCATGCACTTCACTTCTACCAGTTCATTTATTTTTGTATTTATTTAAACCAAAATATTAAACCAAAAATATTTCTAAATTAAATTACACTTCAAACAAAACAAAAATATAATAAAAATAACGAAGTGGTCAAATAATCATACCAATTCCAAATATTTAACTCTTTTCAGCTTCTTCCACTGGCCTGTTTTGCAGTGACTTAAAAATCACTCTATGACAACAGGTGGACAAATGCCATCACAAATTAGGTCATAAATACAATTGTAAATTTAAACATAATAATAATAATAATAATAATAATAATAATAATAATAATTGAAAAATAAAACATAACCTATAGACAGTTTAACACAAATCTCATAAATTTTTGTTTCATGTAAGACGGCATAATTTGATGTTCCACTATATTTTCAGAGTTTGGATATGAACACCTGCTGGTGGAATCTCCAAACTGCAAATGCAGGAACTGAGTTTAAACTTTGAGATGAGATAAGACATGGTTTTCAAATGTCTTAGTGCAATGACCTATTTCTCAGTAAAATAGCAAATTGCGTTTTGCGCCACTTCATTAAAATACAATACACCAACACTTTGCGTCCATAAACCCACAGATAATGCAAACACTCACACACAATCCCACCACTTGCGTTTTGCGCTGGCATGAAATTTGCGATTAGAATTAGCACTCTCACGAAAATTGGATAAGACGTTGCAAGTAGCGCTACGCTTTGCCTGCTCACGAAAATAGAGCCCTAAGGGGCAGATTCACTAAGAGTGAATTGCTGCCAGTAAAAGTGCCATTTTTTGCATGCGCTCTCTGTGCTGGTTTTGCTCCCGATTCACTAAAGAAATTATGCATATCAGGCAACAGTGCGAACGCGCCCACAAAATCGCTGATGAACACAATCTGAATGCACAATTCTGATCTTGCAGTCCGATTCTGAGCGCAAAATAGCAGAGGATGCCGCCGATCACCGTATTTGACGCACCTTACAGGGACTGTACAGCATCACTGTGATCCAGACACCTGAATCATCTCTTAAACATGCGCTTGACCACACTGCGCATCTGGATATATGCCAGGTTATAACGCTCTTCTCCATCATTTGATGCTTATTTGATTAATTACTGGTGCTATGATCAGTTGAACATGTTCACAAACATCTCTTGTAAATAAATGTTAACTCCTTTTTATTTACTTTTTTCAGGTGAACTACCCTTTATGGAGAGCCTTTTTGTTTGAATTATCATTTTGGACTGCCTTTCAAGGAGTGTCTTTTTGGTTTATCTTGAAAGCCTCCTGAATGTTTTGTCACTGTGTGTTTTGTCACTGTGTGACAGTGGATTTCTGCTGATGTTAAAGACTGTTAAAACGTGTAAAACTTGCAAGTAAAGCTCTGTGAACATAATTTTTAAGTCTCATCATTGCATCCTTCTCATCTGTATTTCGGTTCAGCCTCCTCCGGTGGCTAAGTGGCCAAATCCAAGGTTACACCAAAGTCCCCTTCAAGGCAAGTCAGTCCACTCGTCGGCCATCTTTTGAACGCTCTTGGGCAGGTTGGGCAGCTATTTTTCTATGTAAACAAGTGGCATACAAGTACAGCTCCTGTTAACTTAACTGGGAAAGACAGAAATCTCCAAAATGATTGGTCAAGATTACGATCAAAGAACATATTTCAAATCAGCAGTAAAATCTGAAGGTAACACTTTAAAATAATGTTCCATAGTTAATACATAACTATGTAGAAACTAATGCAGGACAAATTAAGAGTACAGCATTAACTCTTCAGCACTACTACTAACTAATAAGGAGGAGAAATTAATTAGTTCATCATTAATGGTAAATTGATGACTGGGGTAGTTCACGATTAGATAATCAATAATTACTGAATATATTATATACGTACTGAAGACCGACCAACTAAGTTGTTAAATGTCACAAAATGAACACCTCACACCTGTTGTGTCGGTAGCATACTACAAGCTAACTGGAAATTACAAAACAATGCCTAATGAGACATGCCCTGATGAAAGACTTTTTCTTAAAAAAAAAAAAAAGTTCATACAGACTAAGTCAGCACTTGGATTTGATGCAGTCAAAGCAGGACCTACTGTAGCCTAATAGCCCAAAGAACTCACAACACAACTGCTATAAACTCCCAAGAAGCTGTACAATGATTTACTTTGACTATTGATTTGATATGTCACTTTATGATCCAAATATCAATAAAAAAAATTCTACTGAAGAAAGTGGTAACACACAGTTATTACTGATGGGTTAACAACATTGTCACTAGTAATGATTAAAGTACATTTTCTACTATACAAGAATACCATTGGCCATGATTAGAAGAGAAATCCTGAAGAAGTCAGAGGACACATACTGTAATATCATTCTGTGTGGTAAACTGGCTCGTGATGATATTCAATCAGGTAATGTTGTGATTTAGAGGGACAATCTTCCTATAAATTGTTTTTGTGGTTAAGGAACACATTAGAGATATATGTAACTGCTGACTGCAGAATATATTTGGTGATATTTGGATCAAAAAGAGTCATATTATCCTTCATATTAGGTTAAAGAATAATAAAAGTAAATTACTGTACATCTAAGGAGTTTATAGCAGTTGTGTTGTGAGTTCTTTGGGCCATTTGATTACAGTAGGTCAGGGCTACTCAACTTCGGAAAGGTCAGGGGCCGCAGAGCTGGATCCTTGTACCCTCGAGGGCCACACTCTTCATTTTTATGATTATATATATATATATATACACACAGTATATATACACTGGCGGCCACAAATTTTTGAATAATGTACAGATTTTGCTGTTTCGGAAGGAAATTGGTACTCACCAAAGTGATTTGGTAATTCACCAAAGTGGCATTCAACTGATCACAAAGTATAGTCAGGACATTACTGATGTAAAAAACAGCACCAACACTTTTTGAAAAAAAAAAAAGTAATTTTTGATCAAATCTAGACAGGCCCCATTTCCAGCAGCCATCACTCCAACACCTTATCCTTGAGTAATCATGCTAAATTGATCATTTGGTACTAGAAAATCACTTGTCATTATATCAAACACAGTTGAAAGATATTTGGTTTGTTAAATAAAGCTTAACATTGTCTTTGTGTTTGTTTTTGAGTTGCCACAGTATGCAATAGACTGGCATGTTTTAAGATCAATATTAGGTCAAAATGGCAAAAAAGAAACAGCTTTCTCTAAAACTCATCAGTCAATCATTGTTTTGATGAATGAAGGCTATACAATGCTTGAAATTGCCAAAAAAAAAAAAAAAAAAGATAAATATTTCATACAAAGGTGTACACTACAGTCTTCAAAGACAAAGGACAACTGGCTCTAACAAGGACAGAAAGACATGTGGAAGACCAGATGTACAACTAAACAAGAGGATAAGTACATCAAAGTCTCTAGTTTGAGAAATAGACGCCTCACATGTCCTCAGCTGACAGCTTCATTGAATTCTACCCACTCAACACCAGTTTCATGTACAACAGTAAAGAGAAGACTCAGGGGTGCAGGCCTTATGGGAAGAATTGCAAAGAAAATGCCACTTTTGAAACAGAAAAACAAAAAGAAAAGGTTAGAGTGGACAAAGAAACACAGACATTGGACAACAGATAATTGGAAAAGAGTGTTATGGATCTTAACCCCATTGAGTTTATGTGGTAACAGCTAGACTGTAAGGTGGGTGAGAAGTGTCCGACAAGTCAGCCACATCTATGGCAAGTGCTACAGGAAGTGTGGGGTGAAATGTCACCTGAGTATCTGGACAAACTGACAGCTAGAATGCCAAGGATCTGCAAAGCTGTCATTGCTGCATGTGGAGGATTTTTTGATGAGAACTCTTTGAAGTAGTTTAAGAAGTTCTGAATGTTTTTTTTGTTTTGTTTGTTTTTTCAAATTGTAATAGTAATTTTTCACATTATTAATGACCTGACTACACATTGTGATCAGTTGAATGCCACTTTGGTGAATAAAAGTACCAATTTCTTTCCACAAGAGCGAAATCTGAACATTATTCCAAACTTTTGGCCACCAGTGTAAATAGCAAATACCTGTGGCTTAGAGATGTGAAAGTGGAGATTTAGGGTAAAAAAAAAAAGTACTTAAATATTTATCTTTTTCTCACCCACACCTATACGATAACTTCTGAAGACATAGATTTAATCACTGGGTCTTATGTATTATTTCATGATGCCTTTATGTGCTTTTTGGAGCTTCAAAGTTCTGTCCACCATTCACCTGCATTGTGTGGACAGAGCTGAGATATTGTTCTAAAAATCTTGTGAAAGAAAGTCATACACATCTAGGATGGCATGAGGGTGAGGAAATGATGAGGGAATTTACATTTTTGGGTCAACTATCCCTTTTAGTAATTATTTTAAACATAAGGGGTGTAACAGTTCGATTTTCTGATATAGATCAGTTCTGTTGTCACTGTGATTGTCAGCTAACAACATAACCCCAGTTGAATTCACTCCCTAACGTGATTCAGCAATGCAGAGAACTAGCGTGAATCCTCATGAAAATGGACACCTCACAATTCATACAGATTTGACAGGCTGCTGATAAATATATTTCTCGATAAAAAATAAAAGATCACTCGAGGGTCACATGCGGCCCGTGGGTAGCACTGCAGTAGGTTCTGCTTTGTCTGCAGTGCGTTTTTTTTTTTTTTTTTTTAATTATTTTTATTTATTTATTTAAGAAAAAGTCTTTCATGAGGGCATGTCACAGTAGGCACTGATTTGTCATTGCCAGTTGGCTTGTAGTATGATACCAACACCAGGTGTTCATTTTGTGATAGTAACAACTTAGTAGATATTTTAAGTGATCAATAGTTAGTTGGTCATTCTTCAGTACACATAAAATATTCTTAACTCATTCTTAAGTAATTATTGATTATCTAATAGTGAACTACCCCAGTCATCAATTTGCCATTAACAACAAACTAATTAATTACTCTTCCTTATTAGTTAGTAGTAGTGACTGAAGTGTTAATTCTGTACTCTTCATTTGTCCTGCATTAGTTCCTCCATAGTTATGTATTAACAATGGAACATTATTATAAAGTGTTACCCTGACATCACTGGTATGATAAATTGTGCTTCTTCACCTCAAATCACACACACACACACACACACACACACACAAGTTGGTGCAGCTATCTTTATGAGGACTGTCCATAGACATAATGATTTTTATACTGTACAAACTATAGATTCTATCCCCTAACCCTAACCCTACCCCTAAACCTAACCCTCACAAAAAACTTTCTGCTTTTTTACATTTTCAATAAAACATAATTTAATATGTTTTAATGTTCATAAACCACATTTATAGCATAACACCCTTGTAATTACCAGATTGTAACCTAAAAAAATGTCCTCGTAAAAGAAAGCTATTTTCCCAGCTTGTCTAGATAATGAACATGCACATTCTCGAGTTCATTGACAGGCAATGTCTGGATCTACAGTGGCATGCAAAAGTTTGGGCACCCCTGGTCAAAATTTCTGTTGCTGTGAATAGTTAATGAGCAGAAGATGAACTGATCTCCAGAAGGCATAAAGTTAAAGATGAAACATTCTTTTCAACATTTTAAGCAATATTAGTGTATTATATTTATTTTGTACAATTTTAGAGCGGAAAAAAAGGAAAGGAGCACCATGCAAAAGTTTGGGCACCCCAAGAGATTTGAGCTCTCAGATAACTTTTACCAAAGTCTCAGACCTTAATTAGCTTGTTAGGGCTATGGCTTGTTCACAATAATCGTTTGGAATGGCCAGGTGATGCAAATTTCAAAGCTTTATACATACTCTGACTACTCAAATCTTGTCCCAACAATCAGCAGCGATGGGCTCCTCTAAGCAGCTGCCTAGCACTCTGAAAATTAAAACAATTGATGCCCACAAAGCAGGAGAAGGCTATAAGAAGATAGCAAAGCATTTTCAGGTAGCCGTTTCCCCAGTTCGTAATGTAATTAAGAAATGGCAGTTAACAGGAATGGTGGAGTTCAAGTTGAGGTCTGGAAGACCAAGAAAACTTTCAGAGAGAACTCCTCGTAGGATTGCTAGAAAGGCAAATCAAAACCCCTGTTTTATTGCAATAGACTTTAAGGAAGATTTAGCAGTCTCTGGAGTAGTGGTGGACTGTTCTACTGTGAAGCAACACCTGCACAAATATGACCTTCATGGAAGAGTCATGAGAAGAAAACCTTTCCTGCATCCTCACCACAAATTTCAGAATCAGAAGTTTGCAGATGAACATCTAAACAAGCCTGATGCATTTTGGAAACAAGTCCTGCGGACTGATGAAGTTAAAATATAACTTTTTGTCTGCAATGAGCAAAGGTATGTTTGGAGAAAAAAGGTGCAGAATTTCATGAAAAGAACTGTTAAGCATGGGGGTGGATCGATCATGCTTTGGGCTTGTGTTGATGCCAGTGGCACAGGGGAACATTTCACTGGTAGAGGAAAGAATGGATTATATTAAATACCAGCAAATTCTGGAAGCAAACATCACACCATCCGTAAAAAAGCTGAAGATGAAAAGAGGATTGCTTTTACAGCAGGATAATGATCCTAAACACACCTCAAATTCCACAATGGACTACCTCAAGAGGCGCAAGCTGAAGGTTTTGCCATGGCCCTCGCAGTCCCCCGACCTAAACATCATCGAAAATCTGTAGATAGACCTCAAAAGAGCAGTGCATGCAAGACAGCCCAAGAATCTCACATAACTAGAAGCCTTTTGCAAGGAAGAATGGGCGAAAATCCCCCAAACAAAAATTGAAAGACACTTAGCTTGCTACAAAAAGCATTTACAAGCTGTGATACTTGCCAGGGGGTGTTACTAAGTACTGACCATGCAGGGTGCCCAAACTTTTGCTTCGGGCCCTTCTCCTTTTTTGTTATTTTGAAACTGTAATAGATGAATATAAAAAAGTAAAATTGCTTAAAATATTAAAGAAATGTGTCATCTTTAAGCCTTTTGGAAATCTTTAAGCCTTTTGGAAATCAGGCCATCTTTTGCTCGCTTAGCTATTCACAGCAACAGAAATTTTGATCAGGGGTGCCCAAACTTTTGCATGTCACTGTAAAAGGTGATTGACTATTTTATCTGTAAACTGGGACTTCCTTATTTACATCCGTTGACCTTTGGGCATTTCAATTTCTCCCATTCATTTAAATAGAAGTCTGCTAAAAAGTCTCTGATTACACACACAGGCAACCTGGGTTCGATCCCCAGCTAGATCATTACAAACAAACATTTTGAAAATGCAAAGACTTTCATGAATATGAGAATTTACTTTAAAATGGCTTTACAAACAATTTACACAAACTTGTTCTGCTTGTGTTTCATAAATGATGCCCAATGACTTATATTCACTTTCATACCAATCACGAGTAAAATGGCAGATTATCAGTTCATTAACACTTTCTGGTCCTACTTTATATTAGGTTTCTTTAACTACTATGTATTTAAGCATTTGATTAAATGTACTTATTATTTACATATGTGTTGTTGCCTTGCACTTACATTTAAAGTACCTGCATTTATTTACATCTGTAGTTACACTGTTTACCTAACCCTTACCCAGCCTTTACTCTAAAACCTAACCCTAACCCCTAACCCTACTCCTAAACATCCTGTACCTCAACCTCAGTAGCAGCTAATGTGAATATGGTGAGAATTTTTCAGAAAAACATGTAGTTGCACAATAAATACATTGTATTGTATATACAGTATTTTAATGTTAGTACATAGTAGTTAAAGACTAATATAAAGTGTGACCCACTTACTTTTCACCCTGTTTCTCACACAATGCTATCTTGTGACATCTAAAATATTTTACTATAGCACATGACATGTAAGGCAATATATTTTAATGCTTGCATTACATAACCAACTACATTTACAAGTGTGTTTGGTTGCGATCAGATTGCATAGAAGCTCAAGTGATTTAAGATATGCACTTGCGATGCAACGGACCGGGAAGTGCTTATAGCTTCTGGTTAAACTAGATTGCGACTGAAATATCGCTAAAATAAGTGTTTAGTGAATACACAGCTCAGAGAATAATGATTATATTATACACATTGGGTATTCAATGCAATTTATGAATAGTTACATTGGGCTTTCCTGTTGCTATTGGCAATGGTTTTCATGGTGAGGTCAGAGCGGTGAATGATGCATGTGAAAGGGCCTTAATAATATAGCTGAATTGCTGCATACTATTACAACGTGTTCTGTGAATACACATACTTTCCTTCCTGCGTGTTGGTCTTGACCCAGGTATCATCCATGTGTTTAAACTGGACTTTCTTCTCTATTTATTTCATATACAGGTCGATTAAAGTTCAAGAAACTGTTGGGTCCATTGTGCAGCTTGTTTTGTCTGAATAAAACTGTCCTTGTACTGTAAATAAGTAATAGGCCTATTCGCAGGCATATTAGTTCTGGATTGAATGTTCTGATGCATTGAATGTTGTCTGTTCATTGAGTAAATTAAGCGTTTCCTCACTGAACAGTAACAATGTAGAGCAGCATGGTCTCAGTGGCCCCTGATTATAGACAAACTGCTTGGAGTTGTATATGATGTTTTGTGTTGTCTAAAGTAGATTGAGTAGTGACTGGTAGTGCTGAGGGAATTGTGCTTTTACAAGTTGTTTCCTTTGTTACATGTTTGCCGCAAATCATATAAGATCAGATCAGATCATTCAGTAGCTGCCTATTAGTTTTTTCCCCCTTTGTCTATGGAGACTGATGGAGCCGTGTTTCTGTGTCTAAAGAAATGATGCACAATGGATTGCTGATCTGGTGATGATTAGGAAAATGTACAAAACATGTACAAAAACACCAAAACTGAATGTGCAGAAGACAAGCATTTTGGTGTACTGCACAGTACTAGTGACCAAATAATCCTGAATAGATAGTATATGTCATCAGTATTATTATTTGGTGCTGTGTTATGCACACCACTAAATATTAATTAAAGCAAGCATCACTTTACTACATTGGACATGAAATAATTTTAAGTTTACATCCTGTGGTGTGGTACGTGGTTCGTTTGTGCGAGGAACGAAAGCAGGTGTTTCTGGTGCCCCCCTAGGGTAAGATGGTGCCCCCTGTATGGAGTAGGTTCACTACGCAAACTGCACAATATGCGTATAGGGAGCGGCATTATCAGTCAGTAATACTACATTGAGAATGAATAAAACCAAGAAACTGACCATTCAGATGATCCCTTACCACATCCTTCACTGTTTTAGCAATAAATGCTTTTCGAGTTATTTATAATAAAAAGTGTATGTCCTTTTTATATGCTGAGAACTTTCCTGACCCATGACTTAAAAAAAAAAAAGTTTGGACACACTTGACTAAATTTATTTCTCATTGTCTTAAAATATTTTGATCTAAAAAAAGTTATGCTTAAATGCCTGAAATTTGTTATGTAACCAAATATAAGCTGTGCCTACAGTACATATTAATGTCTTTACAGAACTAATTTATATTTGCTTGGTTGTGGATAGTGAAGGAAAAGCAGTCAATAACTGTCCAGCATACATGGAAATGTTTAAAAAGCATGTCAGGATGCACCTCATGAAGTTGCTTGAGAGAAAGAGTAGAAAGTACAGAGCTGTTATTTAGATAAACAAGCTCAGATAATTTTGATATGTTTAACTTTTTTTGATCACAACATAAATCACGTACTTCCATTGTTTTGATGACTTAGTAAAAATAAATGATGAATAGTAGTTATAATAAGGAACAAGCTGTGGCCAGAATCTGCAATGGTAGTGTACAATATAGGCTATGAATGCAATAACATGCTACTCTTACTATTTCTGCAGTATACAGCATGTACACTGGGCCTAGTAAGCAAATGTTGGTATGCACACAATTTTAAAATGTGCAGTATACAGCAAATACTGCGCAGAATAGTTTATCCCACAAGCCTAGAGTATGTTTGGGATTTTTACCTGCCGTTATATCCTATGCACAGTTGAGTGTTCTAGCCTTTCGAAATACACCATTGTTATGCAGATATGAGCAGTTATCTTTGTTACCACCTGTCACGTGCTTCCTAATGTATCTGTGATATGTTCGGTGTTACTGTCTGTTATTTCTTTAGTCTGTTGGTGGTGTTGTGGGAAGGGGATTTCCCTGTTCCTGAAAAGATCCCTGACGTCATTGGGTATTTCAAATAAAAGCCTTGAAGGTGTTAATGGCAGCTCTCTCTTTCTTGCGTCTCTCA
This sequence comes from Myxocyprinus asiaticus, assembly GCF_019703515.2. Lineage (NCBI taxonomy): Eukaryota > Metazoa > Chordata > Actinopteri > Cypriniformes > Catostomidae > Myxocyprinus > Myxocyprinus asiaticus. The sequence continues at coordinate 39,865,281 of NC_059373.1, forward strand.
TGGTGGCATCGCCCACCTTCTCCTCATAGCCAAAGTAATCCAGCTAGCAGGCTGTTTTGGATTGTTTGTTTTTCTTGAACTTTACGCTCTAAAGCTTTTTTTTTTTTTTTTTGTAATTGTGAGCAGGTAGGGTTTTTGATTTACTTTTCTAGGTACACATTTTCTTTATTTAGTTTAGACCAGGCCAGGGAAGCAGTTGCCCGGAAGACTCACCTGTTTTTCTTTCTTCAGGAGCCAGGTAAGATCTTTCTAGGAGAGCAGGTGCAGTAAGGTTGCTTTGGTGTGGGCCTGGCCTTTACTACCTGCTCACTATTTCGTTGAACATAATTATTGTTAACATTTTCATTTTATCAACATTTAATGCTTTGGTTGGTTCTTGTCCAAATTCATTTGTTTATTGTTTTGGAAATAAAAACTAAGGCATTGGGTGATTAAAGAGCAAAGAGTCATTATCTTCTATTGTTTGAGACAACTCAAAGGGTTTGGCCATAACACCACCATTTTGCCGAGTCATTATCTACTATTGTTTGAGACAACTCAAAGGGTTTGGCCTTAACACCACCATTTTGCAGAAGTACATTTTCTTCGCTCCATGCCAGTGGCAGAGGGGGGTCAGAAGCCAGAGTGATCAGAGGTTCAGAGAGATCAAAAGAACACTCCATCTGGAATACTGTTGATAAGGCCCATCAGAAATGTGCTGTTCCATCAGCTAGCTAGCAAACTAAACAATGCCTCATTGAATGCCTGTATAGCTAATTGGGTACTGTTCAGTAGCAATGTCATAAAATATTGATTGTTGATTGGTATGTTATTTTCTTGATACATTTTTAAGGCATCGATATATTAACATTGGCCAACATTTAAATTAGAAGCCTAATTTGTGTGCTTTCACTGTCAACTGGTCTTCTATCAATATAATCTGGTGTAATAGATTTTGGAGACCACAAGTTTGTGATATAACATTTACTGTACTTAATACTGTAGGAGATGTCGATGTGGTGCAGTTGGCAGTCCAAAGTTGTAAATCTAGTCACCATACACACAAAAGTTATGAAGGTTTTTGTGAAGTGAGGGGGCCTGGGTAGCTCAGCAAGTAAAGATGCTGACTACCACACCTGGAGTCACAAGTTTGAATCCAGGGCGTGCTGAGTGACTTCAGTCAGGCTTCCTAAGCAACCAGTTGGCCCAATTGCTAGGGTGGGTAGAGTCACGTTGGGTTAACCTCCTCGTGGTCGCTATAACCTCCTCGTGGTGAGTTGTGCGTGGATGCCGTGGAGAATATCATGAGCCTCCACACGCGCTACGTCTCCGCGGTAATACGCTCAACAAGCCACGTGATAAGATACGCAGATTGACGGTCTCAGACACGGAGGCAACTGAGATTCATCCACCGCCACCCGGAATGAAGCGAGTCACTACGCCACCATGAGGACTTAGAGCGCATTGGGAACTGGGCATTCCAAATTGGGGAGAAAAGAAAAAAAGAAAAAAGAAAAAAGAATGAAAAAAGTGACTGAGTTTGCAGGTTAGTGTATGAAACTAGTGTGACTGTGCAAAATCAATAATTGTAATGGCGATGTTGATAATGCAATTTCTCTGTATGTAGCCTTGAATAGATTTCACTCAAGCTGTCAAACCTCAAAAAGACACTTGTAACTGAAAGTACATTGTGTAGGCTATTATCCAGTGATGCTTGAGTAAACAATCTATGTCTGCTGATAATGATTGGGGTCGAATTTAATGGAAAACTACACAAGATGCCCTTCGTGGCGCTGCAGAATTTTTAGCAGCCTCTGAAGTCGTAGCTGGGCGTCACCGACAGATGCTGTGCGGCAACGGCGGTGTGCGTAACTTCTTAGAAAATAATTGTTCCTAATTTTACAACGCGCCATGTCGTCTGCCAGACGCATATCCGGTGTGCGACTCCCTTTAAGTTTCCCTGCCCCTCACACTTTACCAAAGTTGTGTGACATATGTTTGAAGAGACAAAGACTACTGTGCAACGAGTAGCCCTACTTATATATGAAAAATGCAAATATAGATCGATAATTATCTGAAAAAATGTTCTCATTATCAATTCGTGAAAAAAGCATACACAAAAAGTTGTTGACTTGTGTGTCCCAAGCCTACTGTTAATTTTTAATGATTTATTGAAAAAGAGATGTTGTCTTTGATGTCTTTTGAGATGTTGAAGCTGGGCTGCAAATATCCATTTTCACGATCCCTTGATTGTTTTCACCTTCCATTTTAGAAATGGCCCTGTTGGTGCCCCACACTTTTTGTGATGCCCCAATGTGCTGCATACATTGCATAGATAGTTTTGCACTTTTGCGTGAGAGACCTTGGTCACAATCTGCAGGATCAGAGCACTGCACTGCTCCCTGCCTTCAGCTTCTTTGTAACTTTAACATACCTGTCCCAAAGATATTTTTACCTTTGTCAGCAAACGTCTGGGCAATTTGTCTGCAGGAGAAATCTGAAGATGTCTTCATACTCTTTCAGACTTGAGTCAAACAGATGCAGGTATCTCATAACCTCCTTGCACAAGCGCCCGTCACAGTGCAAATCTGTTTTTGCTGTTTCCAACTTTGTCTACTGTTGTTTTTATTGCCACTTTACATTTTCTTCTTCTTCATTGACTACTTGAAAACAACAGCCCAACTGGGAGTGTTGCCAACTAATGGACCCACCAGTTAGTGCAGTTGATTCCAAGCCTATGCACAGTTGATGCAAACAAGTCATTGTTGATAACAAAATTTAAGTAATGCAAACTGTACATGAGATGTAACGGCAAACAAAAACCTGAGGCATACTTTTGTCTTACGTAAGTACTGAATAATACGAAGGCATAACTCAATTGACAACAAAACAGAATATATACAGTTCTGCTTGTGGATATTTAGTTTACATTCTATTTAGTGCCTTAAGTAAATATCATAATATAATTTAATGCCACCTGGCAAACTTTGGCAGAATCAGAGATTAATTCTCACAAAAGGGCTCACTGTAGAAGCTTGGTATCTTCTAAACACAACTCTTTGTCCTGGTGGACTGTTTAAAAAACCTGTGCACCCCGACTCATGTAAGTTGCATAACATCAGCCAATGAGATTGGAACTGGTGATTTTTGACAGCTCTTGCCATTTTTGTGTTTATTTTGCATCAGAATGTCACTAAACGGACTGTAGGTGGTCCATGGGCATGCCATTTAAGGACGATACTTTAATATTTACAATATGATTTGTGAGTGTATTTTGATAGATTTGTATGTTGTGATGTTGATCATCTGTGTGTAAATATTGATGATGTTCTGGTTAATTTATATAGTCAAACCTAATATTAACCTAAATATAGCTCTTTATTTTTATTTGACATATATTTTGGAATCCACCATTGTAAAAAAAATAACCTGTAAGTATGAAAACCTTCAGATGTGTCAAGGCCTCTTAAATAAAGGCTTAGAAGAGGCCTACCAAGGCAAACATTAATAAATGCAACATGCACACTGTAATTAACATACAGTATGCAAACAAAAGTCTGATAATGCATCTGTTTCGACAGCAGCTGAATGACAGCTTAAGTTCTGAAAGTGAATGAATGAAATCCCCTTTAAACAAATTGCAGCTTATCGACAGAAACAACTGTGCGTTACCTCTGGCACATTCAGTGGTTTTGCTGTGAAACTGCGTTCTGCGTTAACACACATGCTGCTCTCCCCTGCCTCTGCTTGCTCAGGAAATATATCCAGAGAAAACTGGCACAGGGCAATAAGATTGTGTATTTGCATTAGCCTGTAAGGACTTGTATAGCACTTACAGTATGTATTTAAACTAAATGCATAATTAAGGATATATCTATACAATTAAACATTAGGTATTTACTTATTAAAATGCTTCATTGTTCAAGCAACCTTACTGCACCTGCTCTCCTAGAAAGATCTTACCTGGCTCCTGAAGAAAGAAAAACAGGTGAGTCTTCCAGGCAACTGCTTCCCTGGCCTGGTCTAAACTAAATAAAGTAAATGTGTACCTAGAAAAGAATAATGCACACTTTTCTCTAAATGTTTTCACAGAGATTATTCACTAAATCCCGGAAATTAGCTACTGATGTGTTTGTTTTCAGTTTTAGCAGGTATCATGGTGGGCGGTTAAAATGAAGTAGGGAGGGCTGTTATATATAAGCGGTTATACATAAGCGCACAAAGGCTAATGATAATAACATACTTGTAATACAGTCATCAGTTCCAGCCCCTCTTGTTTCAGGAATAGTAGGTGTTAACATTTAGAAAAAAAAAGGTGAAGACAAAAGCTGTGGTCCGTTTCATCAAGCAGATTTTTTTTTTTTTTTGCCTAATACTAATCATTGTATATTGTTACTTACTGATTGCTGTTGTTTTGTTGTCCTTCAGTACCCCGATAGAAATGGCAAAGTTTCACATCACACCATTTGTGCTACGGACATGAAGGATACCACAAATCATTTGGCTTGTTGTGAAGAGATGTGATATTACTTTTGTTTGATAAAACAAGCAAATTATTCTCTATCCAGTTTTCCTGACCAATCACTGGGCGGCATCATGATGATTTTGATGGCCACTGGACAGTTTTCTGGTTCCGTTCTACATAAGAAGCAATGCAAAACCTACCAAAACAAGCAATCCAGATGGAGAACAACAACCCTTTTAGGTACTAGAAGGAGTAAAAAGGAGTTCAGGCTTAATTTGTGCAGTTGTTGACTGTCAAAAAAAAAAAAAAAAAACACTAAATAGTTAATGATATAAACATAACTAACCTTGGGCCACCATATCATGTCATCTACCTACTCGGGTGATTCACTGATCATCAAAGACTCTAAAGTATCGGAACTATGGAGCCACATGCTTTTTTGTGTGTGCAATTTTTTAGAAATTTAGGCTCAGAGCAAACACCAATGCGAGTGAAAACACTGGAGACCGGAAAACAAAAACACGCTGCCGGTATGAATCGTACATGGGCTTCACTTTGTTTTAAAAAGTGGTTGGGACAGTTGGAGAATGACTATTTTGATAACAGCCGCAACGTGCACTCATTATAACGTTAAAAATAACACTCAAACTAAATGGAAATGCCTACTGTAGAACTGGAGATGTTTCTTCTGCACTAGTCACATCCCTAACAAAAGCTATTTCAAAAAGTGGTGGGGACAAAATAGGCCATGTCAAAAAGTGGTGGGGACATGTCCCACCCATAAATGATGCTTATGGAATTGGGGGACTGTGACACTGTGTGGGAAGTAATACAAGGACTTTATCTCCCAGTGCAAATTCCCTTAGCTGAGTTCCCCTGTCATACAGTCGGCGCTGTTGTTCTTGAGCTTGGAGCAAATTCTCCTGTGTTAGTTGTCCCAAAGTGTGGAGTTTGGCTCTAAGATCAAGAACGTATTGAATTTCATTCGTACTATTTGAAGGTCCCTCCTCCCAGGCCTCTCGCAATACATCAAGCACACCACGTGAGCAACGCCCATACAGCAGCTCAAATGGGGAGAAGCCAGTGGACGCTTGCAGGACCTCTCGTACTGTGAATAACAGGGGGTTGAGCCATTTATCCCAATTCCTAGCATCGTCGTGCACGAACTTACGAATCATGTTTTTGAGGGTTTTATTAAATCGTTCCACCAGGCCATCCGTTTGAGGATGGTACACGCTGGTGCGAATTTATTTAATGCTCAATAATTCTGTGTCCATGACATAAATGTTGTACCTTGATCGGTGAGGATTTCTTTCGGAATCCCCACCCGGGAAATTATTTTGAAGAGTGCCTCCGCAACACTGCGTGCTGAGATATTGCGAAGAGGCACTGCTTCCGGACTGTTCTAATGGCCCGACGAGGTCCATTCCAATTCTTTCAAAGGGGACCTTGATCAACGGAAGAGGGCGCAACGGCACTTTTGGGGTGGCCGGTGGGTAAACCAGTTGACATTCGCGGCATGCCGCACACCACCTGCGGACATCGCCACCAATGCCCGGCCAATAGAAGCAGGCTATTAGACGGTTCAGTGTTTTCCTTTCTCCTAAGTGAACCACCATGGGATTATAATGAGCCGCCTGGAATACCATTTCCCAACGGCTCCGTGGTATCAAAAGTTGGGTTGTATCTTCTTTAGTCTGAGCATCCTGTGTCACTCTATACAACCGCTCATTTATAATAGCAAAATAGGGCTATAAAAGACTCTCACTTGGTCGAAGGCATGTTTGAGGGTTTCGTCTCGTGACTGCTCCAAAGGGAAATCTCCCTCAGGGAATTCCCTGAGAAGGGGAGGGACTGTAGCCTCTACCCCTCTCTTGTCATTAGGACGTGGAGCTGTCGAGGACGTCCGCGGCTCCGCTTCCCCTGCCAGAGCATCGCACATTGCACATCTCCCTAATTTAGTACAGGACCCATCCACACAAATTCCCTTCAATAAATCTCTAAAGTCAGGCCAATCCGTCCCCAAAATCAGCGGATGGGTGAGGCGGGAGCTAACCGCGGCCTCCACTCTATACTTTTTCCCCCGGAATTTAATCGTCAGAGTCACCACAGAATTTTTGTGAATATCCCCGTGCACACACTTCACCCTCACTGTTTTAGCTGTGCCCAAAGCCTCAGGTTGAACCAAGCATTGGTGGATAGTGGTTTGATTACACCCGGTGTCCACCAACACTTGGTGAGTACACCCCTTGACACTTACCGGTATCCAGAATGCTCTGGCCTAGTCGGGGGCAACCTGTGGGAGGTTGGAGACCTGCACCACTGTCCCCAGCTCCATCAGGGGGCACTGATCCAGGAAGTGGCCTGGGTCCCCGCACCTCCAGCAGGCTGGCCCAGGCGCTATGCCTGCACTTGCGTCGGCGGGTGCCCCCACCTGAGGGGGAGAGCGGTGGGGCATCGGGGTCGGGGGGTGCCGCCTCCCACCCCCGGGGAGCTGGTCTTGGTGGCTGAAGTCCTCCTCACCTGCGTGGGGCAGGAACAGGCCCTGGGGAGAGAGCAGAACGAGGGGGGGGGGGGGGGGTGGGACGGGAAAACAGAGGGGGAGGGGAGAGATAGTAGGAGGACTTTTCCGCCCTCGGGATCGCCGCCATGTGGTCCTCCGCAAGCCGGACGGCTTCCTCCAGTGACGCCGGACGGTGGCACTGGACCCACTCCGACGTCCCTTTTGGCAGTCGATGTATTAATTGCTCCAGTACCACCTGGTCGATGATCCCGTCAATGCCGCGGTCCACCACTAGCAACCATCTTCGGCAGGTGTCACGGAGCCGTTGGGCGAAGGCAAACGGGCGGTCGGAGTTCTCCAGCTTCAGGCTCCGGAAGTTGTTATCTTCAAGTCACCATAGGCCAGGAGGCTCATTGCCAGCAGTTGTTGAGCCACTAGCTGGGCTTCTCCGGACAACAGCGGAATAAGTCGGGCCGCCCACTGGGCGAGCGGCCAGCCCCAGATCTTGGCGGTACGCTCAAACAAATCCAGGAACGCCTCGGGGTCGTCCGCCATCTCCATCTTCTGTAATGCAGGTGGGGGCAATGGCGTGTGAGTGTCCGGGGTCGCAGCTGGGGACGCCTCCTGGCTGAGGAGGCTCCGGATCGCCTGCCGGTCCTCTGCTTGAGCACGCAGGAGCTCCACAAACCGGCGATCTTGATCTTGCCGAAGCTCAAGCAGGGTTTGCTGGTGGTTCCGATGTAGGCCAGCAAGGGCTTGGAGGATCTCAGCCAACTGGGAGGACTCTACGGGGCGACTTCCATCCATCTTCAACCAAACTTTTCCTGGGTTTTGGCACCAGTGTAACACTTTTCAGTGGAAAAGAGGCGGTGAGAAGCGAGGTTTCCCGGTTCAGGTAGGCATTTAATTTGTCCACCTTGATGCTCACAGTTCACAAACTCAACAGTCTCTCAGGCACGGAGTTATTTAAATGCAACAGCTTCACAGGCAAATATTTACTTAAACACTTTAACTTCATAACACAATTATCACAATAGCTTCTGTAGCACCGTGGCCTTCCTTGTGCCAGTCTCTCTCTCCCTGTCTGCTGGCGGTGTGGCTCTTTTATGCCGCTCTCCCCGTGCTCACAGTAATTAGAGACAGGTGTTAGACATAATCTAGCTCAGGTGCAAGCACCCTTACCGCTTTCTCTCTCTCCGGAGAGACGCTTGACCATGCCCCCACTGCCACAGGGACACTTCTGCGGATAGACTCAAATTTAGGGAGGGACCTGAGACATATCTAAGGATTGTGACATGATGGCCTCTTCCCCTGACTTCAGCAATGCCCCATTCTTTGGATCAGCTGCTCTTCCTAGGCTCTAGGCCTAGACTCTGATGGGAGTGGGCAGGAGCGAGAGGAGGGGTGCCTTGACCATTTGGCAGTATGTGATGAGATGCATCTGAAGTTAATGAAGCCTCATCACTATCTGCCCTTAAGAACTGAACGCACCTCTCTTGTGGAGACCGGTCTCCACCCACCGGTGTCTTTGTAGGTCCAGGAATGGAGCAGGGAGATTCAGGCGAGAATTAGATGTGACACTGGGGACTGGAGCACGTGTCACAGCCAACAGGCCAGGATGCCGTACCACAATTCCTCTCAGTTGCAGAGGCCCAGGGAAGTTGGGCCACTCAAGTGAAGCCGCCGCACCACGCGCCTCGGATCCACATAGGAAGTGCATTGTGGCCGCTGGAACCCGCCCACTATACCTGAACCTTACCCACTCTGGACTACCCTTCCTTCATATAGCCCCATGCACCACAAGGACACCAGATTCCCATTTGTTTTGGACACTTTCCCCTTGGACACTTTATTCCCCCTTTTCTGTTATTTTTATTTCAAACAAATGCCTCTCCGAGGTCTGACTCCACACCCACTGTGACTGTCTCTTGCTCACTTCACCACAGTGGTGGAGAATGCAGGAATTTTTGTGGGCAGATACGGACTTCTGAAAACGCCCAGAGGGGTACGGAGAATTCATGGGGATGGCCTCCCAACCGCCTAAAGGGTATGTGTGTGTGTGTGTGTGTGTGTGTGTGTGGGGGGGGGGGGGAGGTGACAAGACGCCTCTCTGCGCTACCCTTGCTTCACATAGCCTCATGCACCGCAAGGATGCCAGATTCCCCTTTATTTTGGACACTAACCACTTTTCTGGTATTATTTCAAATAAATTCATCTGAGGCCTGGCACCACACCCAGTGTGTCTTTCCGTTGCTCACCCCGCCACAGGATATTATGGGGACTTGAGGGTGACCTGTTCTGACTTGGGCCTAGCAACAGCATCACAATGTACAGACTCCTAACAGCCACTGAGAACACCTTACTGCATAGCTTGTAAATGTGATTATCATTAACAAAGGAACTCTCTGTACAGAACAGGATTTAGAGCTCAGGATTTAGTGCTCAGAAGAGGTGTGTGAATGTGGCCTTACAGAAATTTGCTGTTTAACTTATGCCAAGATACAGGAAATAAAGTCATGGAATGAGGAGATAGAGGAGTGTCAGAATGCAGATATGAGCTAAATCTCTCTAATGTAGTGTGCTGTGGGTAAAGAGATGGGTGCTGTCTGCAAGTGCTCAATAGAGGACAGTGAATGACAGCAGTGATGCACTCACTCTTCCTAATACACTGTCTGTTCTGCTGCTGTAACTCTGTCACAGCAGATAATGGCTGTCTGGAGAAAATGGTAGCACCTGAGGGGTCTTAAACTAACACCATTTTCACAGCAAAGACAATAAAGCCAATTAAAGTCAAAGAAGTGTGACTGCTGATTGACGTTAAGCAGCCACAGAGGGAAGTGTCCTCTGGCCTGCAGACATTCAGCACTCTACACATTTGGATACAGTGCTGCAGTTTTTAAAAATATCAGAGGACTGCAAACATTAGAATGGGAAGTCACTAAGAATGTTTCAGCATCAAATTCCATAATAGAATTACGTAAGAATCCGGCAATGGTGCAATCGTGCCACAAATTCTATTAAACACAATTTGCAAAGTGTAGCATCACTCCATCACTGCGATCCAGGCACCTGTATTGGTGCATAATGCTCTTCTCTGCCTTTTGTTCATCATTTGATTAACTGCTGCCATTAACAATTGAAAATGTACACAAACATCTCTTTTAAAATAAAATGTAATTCACCACCTGCTTTCCGCAGATTGTTGTGCTAAAATAACATGCACAAATATGGAGCAACAGTTCAACCCTAGATGTTGTATAGTTTGTTGTATAACTGTCTTTTAATTTGCCATTAGTGCCATCTTTTTTGTTGTGTGTCTCACAGACCAACTTAATTGCATTAGTATTCGTACTTGAAGTGTATTAGCACACATACATTTTCATGCATTTTGGATAGACAAATAGATGCAAAGATACTAATACTAAGATACTAAACCACACAAGTCATAAGGATTATCTTTATGCTGCCTTTGTGACAGTTTGCAATTAATTTAGGTTTAAGAACTATCTACATACTGTGTGTATGAAGACGAAACTCATAATTCATGCAAGTTAATCAATTCAAGTCTGATTTAATTGTTTCTCAACTGGTGGGTCATGACCCAAAAATTGATTGCAGGTCAGTTCGGATAGGGTCACGGACAGCAGGGATAGAAAATTGAAATTAGAGAAAATCAGGCCGCCTGATTTTAGGCCGCCAAGGTAAATTTGGAGAGGAAATAGCATCAACCGATTTCCCCTCGATATCGCGGTGCAGACCACACAATTTGAAGCGACCCATTTGAATTCTTATGAGAGTTTTTATAGTTTAAAGTATTATGGAGGAAGTCAAACCACAAACAGCTAGACAGCCCTGACATTATAAACAGCACTGACGAAGAGACAACTGTGTGCATGCAGCAAAATTTTTATTTTTTATTTTTTATTATTATTTATTTTATTTTTATTACACATCATCACCCTTACTAAAATTAATCACAAATTTACAGTAGTAACAGTAATTGTGGTATTTTGACAATGTTATATTTTGACATGTTATAGTTAATAATCTCTTCAGTGAAATCTTTAGGAAAACATTTTTATTACCAGCACAACTGTGGCAGTTGTAGGTAAAGTTTCTAAATGTGTTTAGGCTACTATTTTATTTTTTCATAAAGAAAGTATTATTATAATTATTATTTTTCAGAAAGACTAGCTACATTGACCTAACCATTGTAATGATGACCCATCCATGGGCTTAAATATGGGTCTGCCACATTTAATGAATAGTAACATTAATACATTTATTAATGACCATAAAATAAAATACAACATAACATAAAATAAAATAACATAAAAAAGGAAAGATCAGATGCCATAAAAAAATTTTTTTTAAAAAGAAAGTAAAATAAGATCACTTTCATACTTCTACATTTCACACTTTTTAGACCTCCTGCTATGCCAGTTGTACTTCCCTGAAGATAATTTTTTATGACAAACACTCTGACATTTTGTGTTGTCCTCATTTTTAGTATGGATAGTTTGTGAATAAAGATGCAGGGGTTGTTTCTCTCCTCACATGACCTGACCTGTTCTTGATTATTGTTTTTTCTGACTTTGCGGCCATTGTCACACAAGTGCCAGCTTTACAGGTCACATACAGAGGGTGCACTACAAATATCTGACTGACTGAGTTGTAAAATTTCCATCATGGTCTGTTTTTGTCTGTCATTTCAGTTTAATTTCCCCTGATAATTACAGTAGTATAGTTTTTCAGTTAAAATGACAATGAAAACATTTTCAGTTAAAATGACAATACGTAGTAAGCGTGAGTCTGACAAAACAGGTGTTCTATTTAATAATTTGCAGAGTTTGGGAACATACTTCTAAAAGTATACTTGCATTATTGATTTCTATGGGCAGGCCTTCAGTGTGATTCATGCCATTAAGAAAACTCAGTTTCACAATTAATAAGACACCCTATGCCTATGGACTTCATACAATATGTCGCAGTTAAATAATAATAACAATTGACATTTTAAAAAACATGTCCACCCTTACAAAAAAACTAAACTTGCTGCAAACTTGCTGCAAATTTGCAACAAGTTTGCCGCTCGATATTTTCACATGCAAATGAGCTTGTGATTCGTTGCAAATGTTTGCTAGAAGTTTGCAGCTCTTCACCGCTAGTGTCAAACTTTTGGCAACAATGGACAATTTGCCACAGGTTTACCACAAAGCTCATTTGCATATGAAAATTATCTGTAGCGAATTTGCGGTAAGTTTTCAGCAGATTTGCCATGAACTCTGGATTTTTGTAAGGGCACACACGAAAGCCAAAACCAAGGAGGTCTAATACCAAGAAAAAGCTATCTTATAATATTTGCTATTTAAATGTTGTTTGCAATATTTTTTTTCATAAGGGTACAAGATTACTTTTCAAAACTTGAACAGACACTGAATGCTCCAGCCAGCCTAATTTACACTTAGAAAAAACTCCTGATGTTGCTATAACAATGCAAAAGGCACTTAACCACTTTGCTTGTTGTGAAAATCAGCCCTCCTTTCCTGTTTTAACCTCAGGGTTTTAAATCCATTAGGATCTTTCTCAATGGTGGTAGCTAGATCTTGCGCTCTTCGCTTTCAAATTTCATACATCACTTAAATCGTGATTGCGTCACTCAAGGCCAGCTAGAAGGCCTCAGCTGGGACATATATTAAAGACCACACCCACCAAGAACAAATAAATCAATTTGATTGGTTGATGAATCTGACAATCTGACTTTAGATGTCTATGCACTTACACTGTTGAGGGATTCTGTAAAAATTCTGAAGGCCTAACAGTGTGGCGCTCAGACTCACGCGCTGCTTTGGCTAACGAGCTTGGCTTCGAGCATGCAATTTGGGAAACAGCGATCAAGCTTCATCTTTAAGCATCAAGGAATAAATTCTGATTGGATAAGCTTTTATTTTTTTACTATTCGTTTGTAGATGAATTAGGATTGAAAAGCGATTGAAAATACATAGGCGAAAAGGTGAATGAGAATGAAAGGATGAAAAAATATTTATTTATTAGGCATGTTAGGCCAGCAGAGAAGGCTTTGCTTGCCCTGAGAATTCGCCACTGTCTCTGGTAGCCCTTTTCCACCGACATGGTTCGGTTGTGGGTTCCTGTCCCAGTGCAAACTCTCGAACTGTTCTGTGCATTTCCACCACAGAAAAGGCCGTTCCGGGGCCAAAAACCTGGTTAGAAACTGGCCCCAAAAGCTTGCTGGTCTCTATGCAGGAACCGATTATGTCAGGGAAGGAGGGCAGGATAATGTTTTGTCACCATTGTAAAGTTTTCACAAACAACAACAGTAGCTACCATCTGCAGCAAGGAGTTCTTTTTTTGCTCTATAACAACAATAAAAACCCACAAAATTATCAGACATTGTTGTGGAGCGTGGAAAATGTTTCTTGCCCTCTCTGTAAGAAAACTCTCAAAGTCAGGAGTTCCAGGTGTCAAAGGTTAGAGTTTATTGAGCAAAACAACAAACCCAAGATGTCAGCAGAGATCTGACTTGCTCGGTCAAAACCCTCCTGTCTTATACAGTTTGTTATCTAGCATTACTTCATGCCTATGCCCTCTTAATATTTTTTGTATCAAATGGATTCAGCTTGCCACCATTATTTCACAGAGCCTCTGACTGGTGGAAACCTGGCTGTTAGTTCCTTTTTTTAAAAATAACCTTTACATTTTTTATGCATAACACATCATAATCTGAGCATATATAGTTACTTTGATTATTGGTTGCATCAATCTTTTAACTTTGCATACTTTCATGACTCAGTACCATTGTTCTGTGCGTACAGCTGAGTGCACAGAGCATTCTTGCAACATCAGTATTTTCAGTGTCCTCAAATGCCCTTTCCTAGGTCACACTCAGTCCAGGCTTTCTATGTTAATTCTTTTCTATGATCTAGTACATTTTAATATAAAAATCAACTATACATTCCCTCCTTTGAGACTTACAGAAAGTCTCACCTTCTATTTGCCCTCTTCCCAAAGTGCAATCTCACAAGCCAGGCTCTTTATTCCTCTCAAGTGACCAATATAAGTCACACATTCTTCTACCAATGCCTATACTTATGAAACTGCACTCCAGAGGATCAGCGAGACCAAACAGCTCTCTCCACAGTTGACTGGAAGAGAGTAAAAGATCCCATTGCTCCCTAGCTAAGTTCTATGTTGGAGGGTAAAGTAATCACATTCTTGGATAAAGCATGTGCATGCGAAGGTGGCCTTGCGTTATGTAGAGTACATCAGTGATTAGACTTATTTCAGTAGGGTAACATACTACAGTGATTAGACAATGTCAATGAATCATTCAGCATATGATATATCCCACGGTGCCAGAGGAACTCACAGAAATTCTCTGTAGCCTGGAGCGCTATCTGGTGGTGTTGGAGCAGACAACGGGTTTTTAAACCACCAGTAGAGTTTTGCTCTTGATGCTAAGCACTCAGGTGCTCGTCGATCCTGTCTTTGTGATGTTGGATTTCCAGTGGCACTTACAGTGATTTTAGAATTCATAAAGGTACATTCTATAGTAATTTACTTGCTTATTAGTACCTTCAAAGATGATTGAACAACGCATTTATAAAGTGCATATAATGCAAATAATCACAGTAAACCTCTCAATGTTTGGTTACATTACCTAGTTACATAACCTCATAACATGGATAATGATCTGCTTCAAACCTTCATCATTCCCTTCATGGATTGATTAAACAACATCAATTAAAGAAAATAATCACTTCAGGAAGGGTTATATGCCAAAATAATAAACATAATACCCTCTAACTTCCTGCCTACTCTATCCACCCAGAGGACTACCTAATTTTAGTATAAAAGAAAATACACTGAGTATACTGACTCCCTTGCTATTCAAAAACAGGAGAAAATTGAAAATAAAATGTCAAAAATAAAAAGGCACCCCTTCCCTACCATTTTGTGTCATGCCAGGGGTTTTACTAGAATTCATCCAGCTCATCCAGTCCAGGGCCAATGGTAAGCCCTATATCAACTCCAGATGGCTTCACCGACACATTGAGCATCTGCTTTGCTGCAACATTGGCCATCATTGATCTGAGTAGAGGCACAACACAACACAACAACACCACGAAAATAACAATAGCTACAGCCATTATTATTCCCACTTTAGTAATCCATTCTCCCCAGGATCCAAATAGGTTGTCAAACCATTTGCCAACATGCTGATCTCTTCCAGCATTGGCAGTCAATTCCTCTCGTAAGTTTTTCAGCTTTTTCATGGCTATGGTAAAGGATCCATCAGGAGCTGTATTATTTGGGATATAAGTACAACAGTCAGCTCCAAACATTACACAAACCCCTCCTTTTTCTGCCAATAGCCAGTCTAGGGCCTGTCTATTTTGCCATGTCATTTTGCTGGTTGCAGCTAACTGATCACCTAAGGCCTTCAATGCTTCATCAGTGTAATTAATAAATCTCTGATGATTATAATAAATGTAGTTGATCCATTCTGCATTCTTGATGGGAGATATCCACACAAATATAGACTCAAAGCCTGATTTTATTTAATCTCTGTCCTTAAATTCTTGTGGTATTCCTCTTGGTTGACCAGTTGCATCTATGATTACATTAGGGTCAGGCTGATATGCTCTTTTCACGCTATGTTTGCTTTGCACAGTGTTTCTAGGTGCAGTCAGGATTTCAGAGTCGTCCAGGTTCCATGTTAACATAGTCACTTCTTGTGCTAGTCTTACTCTAGCGCATATTCCCTTCCAATTCTCTGGTAATGTAGCCCTCAACTTTTTCCCACCACAAACCCAGAAATAATCTGCTATGGCTACTGTTTATTCCTCATGAAGGTCTATCACAGGAGGCACTACAGTTTGGTCTCCTGCATCCCCCATGGTTTCATTATCCCACTGCTGCCACCAGCATCGTGGATGTCCTGTGAATATTGAGTCCTGTAGTATACCTTAGTATAGAACTTTCCTCACCCTCAAGTTCTGACCCCACTGGCTGCCGTACATCCTCCTGCAGCTGTACTTCATCTCTAGCTTCAGCATGCTCAGCTGCCCTAGAATGAATGTAACAGTGTCACTACTTTCTCCCTCCTGCTCTGGGCTTTTCTCTTGTTCAGTTCTTTCCTGGTCACGGGTTTCAGGTTCTCCTTCAGCTTCAGGAGACTCTATGTCTAAATCTTCCTGATCTTCTGCTCTATCTCTCTGATCTGCAGGTCTTGGTAACCTCAGCTGAGGGACCCTAGTGCAGTGATTTAAATGATACCACGTTGTACTACCTTCTACCTGTACTGCTGTTGGGGTTGCTCTCACTATTTTATAGGGTCCATCCCTCCTGGGTTCATTCCATCTTCTACTGAACTCTCGCAAATAAACTTGGTCTCCAGGAACTACGGGACACAACGCTTCTTCATCCTGCCTGGGCCCCCTGTTCTGTTCCTGTGAATGAATAGCTTCGTGTATAGCAGTTAATTGTCTCATGTAGGCTCTTAACTCCATCTGTAGTTGTTCTAAAGGTGGGCCTTCATAAGGACCTCTCAAGTACGGTACTGGCATGGGTCTGCCTGTAAGCATTTCATGTGGTGATAGATTAGTGATTCTGTTGATCTGCATGCGGTAGGTCATCAGTCCAAGGGGTA
The DNA here is from genome assembly GCF_019703515.2 of Myxocyprinus asiaticus. NCBI lineage: Eukaryota > Metazoa > Chordata > Actinopteri > Cypriniformes > Catostomidae > Myxocyprinus > Myxocyprinus asiaticus. Next base: position 39,881,898 of record NC_059373.1, read on the forward strand.
GTGCATCTACCCAATTGAGTTTGGTGTCACGGCAAATATTATTGATCTTAGCTTTGAGAGTTCCATTCACTCTTTCTACCATGCCCTGAGATTGTGGATGGTAGACACACCCTAGCCTTTGTTTTATTCTCAACTGTTGTATCACTGTTTTCACTGTTCTTTGAATGAATGCTGAAACATTGTCAGAGCTAATTTGAGAAAGTATACCAAATCTTAGAATGACCTCTCTGGTCAAAAATGTTATCACAGTTTGAGCTCCCTGGTCTGCTGATGGTACTGCCTCTACCCATCTGCTGAATCTGTCTATTATCACCAACATATATCTTTTTCCTCTTATTGATCTTGTTATGTCCACATAATCCATTACCAGATGTTTAAATGGTCCTTCTGATAAGGGTATGTGGCCTATTGGTGCTGATGTACCCTTTCTGACATTGTTTTAGGCACAAATGTCACATTCAGCCAAATATTCATCTACCATGGCCTGTAGGTATGGGGACCAAAATCCCCAAAGTCTTTTTATATTCCTTATTACCTCCCCCCTTGCGCAATGGTCAAAACCATGCACATCAGAGATTAAAATAGTAAGGAGTACTGTTGGAGCAATCATATGTCCTTCATGAGACTGCCATATGCCATTTACATCTCTGCTCGCACCTCTATGTTGCCATATGGTATGTTCATAAGGGCCAGCTTGCTGTTGCATTCGTGCAATATCATCTAATTGTGGCTGAGGCTGAAGCAAAACTGATACAGGTGCCATCACTGTTACTTGGCATCTCAAAGCTTTTTTTGCATATAAGTCTGCAGCATTATTTCCCTGAATAACAAAATCATTGCCTTTTTTATGTGCTTGACATTTGATGATAGCCAATTTCTTTGGATGCATCATGGCTGAAATAAGCTTGATTATTTGGTCACCATGTTGAATTGGTGTCCCATCAGTCTTTTTGAACCCTCTTTGTTTCCAGACTGCCCCAAATAAATGGCATACTCCATGTGCATATGCAGAATCTGTATAGATATTAAGTTTTATTTTTAGCCAGTAGACATGCCTCAGTCAATGCTTTTAATTCAGCCAGTTGTGCTGAGCATGGTTGCTCACAATGCAAAAGTTTTGTCTTCTCGTTTGAAAACAGCATATCCAGCATGATTTCCTAGATGGTCTCTGAAGCATGACCGATCCACAAAATAATCTGCTTCTGCCTCTTTGACTGGTATTGATTCTAAATCTGGTCTTAAACGAGTGAAAGCTAAAGAGTCTATTACGCATTCACGAGGTGTTCCTTCCCCTACTAGGGGAACTAAATTTGCTGGATTTACTGTTGTACATTGTTTTATGGTAATGTCTGGGTAAGTCAACAGTGTCAAATATGTCAAACAATTGGCTTGCATTAGAACAAATCTACCTTGTTGTAATAGCTCTGTCACTTTGTGATGTGTGTAAATTATCACTGGATAGCCCATTGTCACAGTGGAAGCTTTATCATAAGCAAAATAAACTGCTGCAAGTCCTTGATAGCATGGTGGGTAGCCTTGTGCTACATTGTCCAATTTGGTACTATAATAAGCTATTGGTTGCTTTTTCTTACACTGCAGGTCTCTTGCATTAAGACTGCTGAGGCATATCCATCTCTTCTATCTGCTACATACAGATTAAATGGTTTAGTATAGTCTGGGGTTGCTAACGCTGGAGCTGTTTGAAGCTCTTTTTTCAATGATTCAAAAGCTATCAATGCATCCGTATCCCATGTTAGCCTAGCTCGGAGATTTGGTGCCCTGTCTGTTTCATCAGTGTTCTTAAGGAAGCTGTTTTAATGGCATAATTTTCTATCCAATCTGCACTAAAACCTGTCATGCCCAAAAAGATCATCATTTGTCCCACTGTTTGTGGTTGGGGCACTTTACTTATGCCTTCCAATTGGCTTGGTGATATAGCTTTAGTTTTATGCACAATGATTCGTCCTAAGTATTCAACCTGTGGTAGGCAGTATTGCAGTTTCTCCTTTGAGACCTTGTGACCCCTTCAGCTAATTTAGTAAGCACTTTGATTGAATCTTGGGGGCATTGCTCTAGTGTTGTTGAACAAATCAACAAGTGATCTACATACTGTATCAGTGTGCTATCCAATCTAAGATCTTCCAAATCAGTTTTCAAAACTTGATTGAACACATGGTGAATGTTTAAATCCCTGGGGCATTCTGGTGTATGTATATTGTTTACCTTGATAGGTGAATGCAAAAAGGTGTCTGCTTTCCTCTGCTAGAGGGATGCTGAAAAAAGCAGAGCACAGGTCAATAACAGTAAAATAATTGGCAGCAGGTGGAACATTAGTCAACAGCATATATGGATTTGGAACTTCAGCAGGCCAATCTTCTGTTACCTCATTTGCTCTTAAATCATACACTAAGCACCATTTTGACTTATCTGCCTTGATAACTGGTAATATGGGCGTGTTACAGTGACTTACTGTTTCAATTAAAACCCCTGCCTTATTTAATCCCTCAATTTTCTTTTTAATTCCCACTACTGCTTCCTGTTTTAAGGGATATTTTTTGTTTTCTTGGTAGTTTTACTCCTGGTTTAAGCTTGATTCTAATTGGATTAGCAGATTTTACCAGACCTACATCTGTATCATGTTGAGACCACAGTTCAGCAGACACATGTTTTTCCATTTCTGACATTAGTTCAACTGTTCTTGACTCAAATTTTTATTTTTCTTTAGTAGTCACTACAACCATTGGAATGCCTTCCATAGCAGTGTAACACAGAATTTTTAGACATGTTTTATCTGCAGATTCAAAGATTAAAGGATTTTCTGTGGCTTCCCACTTTTTCTTTTCTGCTCTTTTCATCATTGGTCCTAAATCTTTCACCTGACTTCCCTTACTTTAAATAGCCCTCTGTTCACAGCAACTCTCGCTTACGGCCATACCACCCTGAGCGTATCCGATCTCGGAAGCTAAGCAGGGTTGCGCCTGGTTAGTACTTGGATGGGAGACCACCTGGGAATACCAGGTGCTGTAAGCTTTTGCTTCTCCTGGATTGCTTGAACTCATACACTTCCCCCTGCCACAGCTGTGATTTTTATTCATTCATCCTTGGAAATAGGTTGGGGGGATTCAGGTATTTTCTTTCAATTTTGCTTGCTCTGTGGCAAATGACAGCCAGGTCCTTTTTCTTGCCGCCTCCAGGGGGCAGTCCAGAGGCTGGTTTTATTTTTTTGCTGCCTCTTGACAGCAACACACAGAGCAGGAAAGTACAAACCAAGTGCTGTGCTGCCGCAAAATTTGTTGGACATTTTCCATAGAAAGTGTGCAGAGGTCTTTCTTTGAGTAGGGAAGAGTTTGTGTTGGCCTAGTGGCTTATTGCTACGTGTTGAGCATTGGATTGTGCAGCCGAGTTTTCCCTCTCGGATTCTAAATGCTGATGTTTTGAGTATATTTGTATGTTAAACTCTGCTCGCTGTTTGCTGTTTTGAGTTGGGAGATTTGTATTTAATTTTTTTTGGGGTTATGTTTTGTTGAGTGATCTGAACTAGTAATTTAGTCCCGCTGTTACGAGCGGTTACCCTCAATTAAATTGCATGCACTTTTCCTCTCTCTCTCTCTCTCTCTCTCTCTCTCTCTCTCTCATTGATATTCACTGAGTGAGCGGTGCTGCAGTTTATGTTCGACTCAGGCTGGTGAACCAAATTCTCCCGCCTGTTTCGTCAGTTCTTTGTGTGTCCGCTCATCTCCACCCTCACATGGTATCAGCTCCATTTTGGATCTAACTCTCCATTTTGAACCTGATCCTCCATTTTGATTCCTTTGTTACAGCATCTTGTAGCAAATTAGCTTAAAAGGGAATTATTTATAATTAATTATAACTGGTTATAATTAATAATAAATATTTAGATTAGATCTTAGAATCAACTGTAGCAGAATCGATATTACAATTATTTGATCTGTCCGTCCAATATAAATATGTAGCAAATTAGCTTAAAAAGGGAATTATTTATAATCAATTATAACTGGTTATAATTAATAATAAATATTTAGATTAGATCTTAGAATTAACTGTAGCGAAATCGATATTACAATTATTTGATCTGTCCGTCCAATATAAATATGTAGTAAATTAGCTTAAAAAAAAAGGGAATTATTTATAATTAATTATAACTGGTTATAATCAATAAAAAATATTTAGATTAGATCTTAGAATTAACTGTAGCAGAATCGATATTACAATTACTTGATCTGTCCGTCCACCGAGCAGACAATATAATTATTTATCAATTCTAGGAAGATTACTTTCCTGGCCAAGGAACGATAGCCTTCCTACTTATACAGTGCTAGCAGTAGTTTAGCATGTAGCAAGGAGCAACATTCAGTGACTTTGAATTGTGAGCGGAACACAGAGACAATCAATTGTGAATATAAGGGATTTAATAAATGAAACTATAACTAACATACAAACACACTAAGCAAAACATACATATATAGAATGAAGGAAAGTAAGAAAAGGAGAGACAGAGAGCACAGAATGGCAATATTTCACGTCAGTTAACCACAACCTAAATGAGAATCATCAGAGGCACAATTCACCTTAAAAGGGGTTCAAACTTAAACGCGCATCTAATCAGTTGTAAATGGTTACTTGCATTGGTTTGTTGCTGAATAAGAGTCTTGATGTGGTAGACGAGGTTCTCGACGATTTCTTTAGGAGTGAGTTGAAGAAGTCCACAGGAAATCCACAAAGTTACTTGAAGGTAAACACTGCCAGAAGGTTAAACTCAAGAGGCGAGTTTTGGAGTGGGTTGGTCTCAAGAAGAAGAGTTTTGAGCGATGATTAGTCTGCGTTCTGGAGTTTTGATAGTTCATTGCCGCACCCATTTTGTGGGTGGAGTGGCCAATCAGAGGCATGCATTTTGAGCGGGAGAAACATCCTTTGTCTCCGTTTATGGCCCATTCGCATTTTATTGCTGATCTGGACCGCTAGTGCAGCTTTTAATTCAAAACATAGTAAGAATTGTTCGATGCATTTCACGATCACCGGGTGTACATTATTGTGTGAGAAATAAAGGGAAGATCATTTTGATACCAAGAAGGTAACCTCCAGACGATAATAAAGCAGAGATACACTCATACACTTGAATATAGGCATTTAACGTCTAACTAATACAAGTAAAGGGTTTTAACTAAGTTAATATAATAGGGGAATATACATACAACACATGCATATAGCAGATACATTTATAACTGCTTACTATGGCCTAAAATAGAGAAAATGTCTTTAGGTGTGTGTGTGACGTGTATTGGAATTACTGGAGACAGACAACTGCTCTGGTGCCTGGCACGGGGGGTCACCCCCCTTTCTGTGGAATGTGTTTGAAGCTTGATGGAGACACTTCAGAGGAGACCTGTTTTAGCATCCTTTTGATAGTGATAAAGACCATCTGCAATTTAGCACCCATATAAATGTAAACGCGGAGGCCAGGTCTGTAATTTATAAGCAAATGTCAAAAGGCTAAAAGGTTTTTTTTTAAACAAAGTGTAATTAACCATCACTGATCTTACACAGATGTTACAATCTGGACACACACACACACACACACACACACACACACACTAGCATATAGCTCCACTGTTAGTTTAGGATTTCCTTAATATTTTTTTTGGATTATATTCAGATAGTATTGCCTGTGTTCGCTACTGCTTGATTATAATAAATCTTGTTATATTATAAGTACTCCTGTTTGTTTTTGTTTGAATATTGTGTTGAAGCCAGCTTCTGCCACGTCAAAAACTCCCAAGTTACCTCAGAGTACTGTTATTTTATTGGTGTTAGAAACTAACTGTAACTAGATTACTATTAGATTTGTATAGCAATAATTTAACTAGTTTTCCCCCTTTTTGATTATTTTGATTAATAATTAAGATACTCAACCTTCAGGGTAGATTTTGTTTTTGTGAGACTCAATCAGTAACTTGCTATCATTTTTCTCTTTTCAAAGAGTGGTGCCCCGAGAATAGAATTTAATGAGTTAAATTCTATTATATTAATTATTATTTAATTGTTATTTAATTATTCAATAATTAATAACAATTAATTATTGATTATTTCTGATAGTAAAACTGATTTAAACAACCAGTAGCACCTACATAACCATTTCTTTTCAAGCTCTGGGTCCCTTTCTGAATCATATATTATGGTACAATGAAACTCAGTCTTTGGCATGCTTGGTTCACAGAGCTGTTCTTTAATGTATTTTCCCCATTTGTTTATTGCTTTTTTTTCTACATCCTTTCCTACATCTCCTAGCCAATATATGTTCGCTTGTGGCTCTTGCAGTTCTTGGAACTTTGTGAAAGTCATTTGTTTGATGCTCCTGTTGTCTATATAAATGCCTTCTGGAGCGCACCAAATCTGTAAATTAATTTGACATATAGCATCTCTCCCTAACAAGTTGACAGGTGTTTGTTCTGATATTAGAATGGGAATTTTGATCTCTGTGTCATTTACTTTTATGATAACTGGAGCTGTCATTGGAATTGGCTGCGTGAGTCCCGAGAATCCTACTGTCTTTACATATTTTCCAGACTTGGGGAGGTGAGAGGCATAATTTGGACTTATACATGTAAACGTAGCTCCAGTATCTAGCATGACTGTATTGTTTTGCCCTCTATTTTAACCTGCAGCATAGGTTCTTGATCAACATCAGATGAAATCATTGGAAACTGACCCCTCCCCGTAGGATCCTCTGGGCAGCTTCAGTAGTCCTGCTGTGGTCCATGCCATGGATTGAGTGGACCTGGTGCTGGAGCTTGGTATTCTTGCTGCCATGGGGCATTGCTTGGACTAGGGGGCTGACTGCTTTGCCATGGATTAATAGGGCAATTTCTTCTGTTGTGTCCAGGCAGATTGCATCCCCAACATATTATTGGTGGGCCATTAGTTCTAGGGCCACTGTTCTGTCTACCACTTCCTCTTCTTCCCTGTTGTAGTCTGTTCCAGTTTCCTGGTTGTTCTGGTTGCACATAGATTACAAGGGGTGCTGGTGTCTGTAACGCATGTCCTGCTGGTGACATTGTGTTCTGGACAACAGGTACTGGTGACATTGTATTCTGCATAACAGGTACAGGTGATACCAGAGAAGACTGGGCAGCAGAGACAGGCACATTCACAGGAGCCATTACCACTGTTTGTTCTTCTTTCTCTTTAACTGTGGCTTGGATCTTTTTCTTTTTCCCAGTTAATTCTTCAAGCTGCAGTTGTGTTAGTTTTCTCTGTAGTTATCTTTCTTGATGCTTCAATCTTAACTCATTTCTCCTGTATTGTTCAACAGCATGAGTCACATGTTCGCAGAACTCTCTGTGTGATTTGGAGTTCAGTCCAACTACATCTTCCAGTTTTTCCTTCACTGGGGTTGTCATAGCATCCACTATAGCTGTTATGAATAATGTAGTCATTACTGGGTCTGTTTCTGGGTTTTTCTACAGCTCTTGTTTCCATCTTCTTAGCTGTCTTTGAATATATGCTGTAGGATTTTCAGTTTCACCTATTGGTTCGCCTTTCAGAGATCTTGGATCCATTTGTGTCGGGTATTCCTTCCTCAATTCTCCCCACATGTCAGCACGATATCTGTCAAATGCAAATCCATCCATCCCTAAACATTTGGCCAATAATGCTTTGATGTCGCCAATCGCTAGGAGCTTCCCTGTCGTTTCTTCTTCAACAACTCCATTTTCCGGCCCCCTCATGGATGTCTGGAAGGCAAGCTATCAGTCCATCAAGGTTGTGTTTAATTAAAATGGGCAACTGTGTTTGTATGGTATATTTACTGGGGGTGTCTGGATCCATAAGATATTGTTGCTGTTCTTCACTGTGTGGTTGCATGTTGCTTGGATATCTTCTGAATTGCTGTTCATAGTTCTGCTTTTCATCAAACATATCCCTGCCTCTTGGCTGGTCATTGGGCAGTCTCAGTCTGTCTAACCATTCTTTGGACTGATTCACATTGCTTGGGTATGCACTTGGGAGATGCATGCTTGTTGTTCTTACCAATCTTCTTTGTTGGTCTCTTGTCCAACTTGGCTTTTCTTTTGGAAAATCTTCAAGGACCAGGTTACCTGTGACATATTTATATTCTCTCTTAGGGCTGGTTGAGCGTGCTCTATGGCTTTCTTCTCTTCTCTTTTGCCTTCGCTAGTTGCTCCTCTAATACCTCTTGCTCCAGTGCCTTTAGCTTTTTTGTCAAGTCGCTCTTAGGTGTACTTCTAGCCCTTGGCCTCTCCTCCTCTTCTGTTCCTTGTTCAGAACACAGGTCTGCTTGTCTTTGTGACATTCGCTGTTCTTCTTTTATCTTTCTTGCATTTCAGCTAAGGCTGAGGTCACATGTTGATAGGCGTTGAGGGTTTCCATACCTTCTGAAGCTATGTTGCCCATATCTTCTCTCAGGCTTGCCCCTTCACTGTCCCTATCTGAACTGTCATCGTTGAGGTCTATGTTCCCTTTTATTTCTACAGTTCCTGATATAACAGGCATTTGTTTAACAGATTGGTCAAGAGGTGGTGCATAGGGCGGTGGTCTCTCTATTTTTTCACTTTTATCATCTGCTGGTCTCTTTGTCTGTCTTTCAGCTTTTATTAATTTTATCCCATGATTTTTAAACAATTGCAACACATCCTGTTCTTTTTCTCTCTTATCTTCTCTTTTTTATGCTTATTTTTTGCTTTGTGATTTTTAATCAATGCTTCCATTTCTCTACACATAGCCACATCAGATGTTCCATCTGCTGGCCATTTTGCGTTTAAACCCTTTGTTCTTTTTTCCCATTTGTTAAACAGCTCCCTTGTGATGTCTTTACATACTGGATACTTTGAGCACATCTGTTCTACTAGTGTTGATATCATTGTTGCTTACCTTTATTATGACAGTGTATCTTGTATTTTTAACATACCTCTCTAACCCCAGCTCATGTTTACCCTTAACTAGTCTTCACCAGGCTGGTCAGATGAGGATCACTAAAAGTATCTGACCACTGACTTCCCCTGGGCTTTTTCTGGGTAGAGGACTTGTTTTAATTGCTAACATATTTTATTGGTCTTAAGTATTTCAGAATAGCATTTATTTGTTGTCTATTCAATGGTTTTTACAGGTGTTTCCTCCTCTTCATCTAACATTGGCCAATGTGAATTATTCTGCATCCAGATAATGTCTCCTCCTAGGCTAATTATGTAAAAACTCCAAAGTTCATCTGCAGCAAACCAGCGACCTGTAGCAGATACACCTCCTACCCAATGCATAAAAGTGAGAGATGGGGTTAATTCTACTTGACACCCTCCCAATACAGTTACAGAAACATTTAATTCACTTCTATCACAATATTCTAAATGAAAAGGTTCAAGGAAGTCAATCAGGGCTTCCCTTTCCACTTTGTTTAAAAGTCCCCTTCCTCTTCTTCCTCTCTTTCTCCCTTTCCCTCGTCTGTGTCTATATAAATCACTCATTATTTACAATGATTACTTGCAGTTATTTATTTTTGTTTTAACACCCATATACTTCCACTCACAGCTGTTGGCTACGCTCTGGATCTCTGCCTACAACAATTGTTACATTCACTTTTCCCACAGTTCCATTTGTTGTGTAAAGTGGTGTTAATTCACCATTGTTGTTGCTATGAAACAACACCTTGCTCTTCCACTGCACTAGACGTATGTCTGTGCTTGTCCAAAGGAAGCCACTGCTTAAGATGGTCACTCATTGTATCCCTTTTGGCCATGGGCTATTTGAGTCCTTTTTGATATAAGGCACCTATACTGGGTCAACTGTTATTTTTACTTCTGCACGTAATTGCCCCAGTTGAGAAGGGCTCAACATATAAAGTCCAGCGAGGTGGTGAACCAATGGTTCAAAGGTCAAATGTTTATCCACTATGGCTCTCCAATCTACTGACGGCCACTCCCTTTCTATTTCAAATCAAATCAATCAAATCACTTTATTGTCACACAGCCATATACACAAGTGCAATGGTGTGTGAAATTCTTGGGTGCAGTTCCAATCAACATAGCAGTCGTGACAGTGATGAGACATATACCAATTTACAATAACATCAAATTAACACAACCCAATTTAAACATCTGTTATACACATAATTACACTCAACAATATACAAATAATAACATACACTGTACAGTATACAATACGCTGTTTTTTTTTTTTTTTTTTTTACTATATAGATACACATTATTCAATAAAAATTAAAAATTAAAATATATATATAAAAAAAAGTATATATATATATATATATATATATATATATATATATATATATATATATATATAGAATGTACAGTATTGTACTGTATTGACATTCAGGCTGTAGGTTGATAGTCAGTTGTTAAGAGAGACATAATATAATAATAATATAATTTATGACAGTCCGGTGTGAGATATAAGAGTAAGGGTAATAAAGTGCAGTGCTGATGTATATTGATCATGAGAGATCAAGAGTTCAGAAGTCTGATTGCTTGGGGGAAGAAGCTATCATGGAGTCGGCTGGTGTGGGTCCTGATGCTGCGATACCGCCTACCTGATGGTAGCAGTGAGAACAGCCCATGGCTCGGGTGGCTGGAGTCTCTGATGATCCTCCGAGCTTTTTTCACACACCGTCTTGTATATATTTCCTGGAGGGAGGGAAGCTCACCTCCGATGATGTGTTTGGCAGTTCGCACCACCCTTTGCAGTGCTTTGCGGTTGTGGGCGGTGCTATTGCCGTACCAGGCGGAGATACAGCCAGTCAGGATGCTCTCCACAGTGCAGGTGTAGAACCGTGTGAGGATGTGACGGTTCATTCCAAACTTCCTCAGCTGTCTCAGGAAGAAGAGGCGCTGATGAGCCTTCTTCACAACGACTTCAGTGTGGACGGACCATGTGAGTTCCTCAGTGATGTGGACACCCAGGAACTTGAAGCTGCTGACTCTCTCCACTGGTGCTCCATTGATGGTGATGGGACTGTGTTCTCTGTCTTTTCTTCTGAAGTCCACCACAAGCTCTTTTGTCTTACTGACGTTGAGGGAGAGGTTGTGCTCCTGACACCAGTGTGTCAGAGTGTGCACCTCCTCTCTGTAGGCTGTTTCATCATTGTCAGTGATCAGACCTACCACCGTCGTGTCATCAGCAAACTTAATGATGGCATTGGAGCTATGTGTTGCCACACAGTCATGTGTGTACAAGGAATACAGTAGTGGGCTGAGAACACAGCCCTGTGGGGCTCCAGTGTTGAGGATCAGTGATGAGGAGATGTTGCTGCCTATTCTAACCACCTGGCGTCTGCTTGACAGGAAGTCCAGGATCCAGCTGCACAGCGAGCTGTTTAAGCCCAGAGCCCGGAGTTTCTCATCTAGCTTGGAGGGCACTATGGTGTTGAATGCTGAGCTGTAGTCTACAAACAACATTCTCACATAAGTGTTCTTTTTTTCCAGGTGGGAGAGAGCAGTGTGTATTGTAGATGCAATGGCATCATCAGTGGAGCGGTTGTTGTGGTAAGCAAACTGCAGCGGGTCAAGCTTGAGTGGCAAGACAGAGCAGATGTAATCTCTGATTGGTGTCTCAAAACATTTGCTGATGATGGGGGTCAGAGCAACAGGACGCCAGTCATTTAAACAAGTTATTTTTGATTGTTTTGGAACAGGCACAATGGTGGATGTTTTAAAGCATGTGGGGACTACAGACAAAGAGAGGGAAAGGTTGAAAATGTCCGTAAAAACACCAGCCAGCTGGTTCGCGCACGCTCTGATGACGCGGCCCGGAATGCCGTCTGGGCCCGCGGCTTTGCGGATATTCACCCGTCGGAAGGATCGGGTTACATCCGCTACAGAGACGGAGAGTGAACTAACCTCTGTAGCTTCAGCCGCGAGAGCTCTCTCCGCGAGGGCGGTGTTATTTCCCTCGAAACGAGCATAAAAAGTATTTAGCTCATCCGGTAGAGAGGCAGCGGTGTTGATGGCGGAGTTTTTATTCCCTTTAAAGTCCGTGATGATGTTAATTCCCTGCCACACGCTTCTAGAGTTGGTGGTGTTAAACTGTCCTTCAATCTTGCTCCTATACTGGCGTTTTGCTGTTTTGATAGTTTTTCGGAGGGCATAACTGGCTTGTTTATGCTCCTCCGCATTCCCGGAATTAAAAGCGGAGGTCCGCACATTAAGTGCCGCGCGAACATCGCTATTGATCCACGGCTTCTGCTTCGGATAGATTCGTACAGTTTTGGTCGGAATCACTTCCTCTACGCACGTTCTGATGAAACACATTACGCTATCAGCGTAAAGCTCGATGTCGTCATCAGAGGCGGACAGGAACATCTCCCAGTCCGTGTGATCAAAACAGTCTTGTAGCATAGAGTCTGATTGGTCCGACCAGCACTGGATCGTTCTGAGGGTGGGTGCTTCCTGTTTCAGTTTCTGCCTGTAAGCGGGCAGAAGCAGAATGGAAGAGTGGTCCGATTTGCCAAATGGTGGGCGGGGGAGGGATTTGTAACCATCCCGGAACGGAGAGTAGCAATGATCCAAAACCCGGTCCCCTCGTGTGTTGAAACTAATGTGCTGGTGATATTTTGGTGCGACTGATTTTAAACTGGCTTTATTAAAGTCCCCAGTCACAATGAACGCGGCCTCAGGGTGCGCGGTTTCCTGCTCACTTATAATCCCATACAGTTCCTTGAGTGCCCGGTCTGTGTCGGCTTGTGGGGGAATGTACACAGCAGTGATAATGACCGCTGTGAATTCCCTCGGTAGCCAGAATGGTCGACACAGAAGCATAAGAAATTCCAGATCAGGAGAACAAAAAAACTTGATGTACGTGATCACACCAGGATTTGTTGATCATAAAACATACACCACCTCCTCTAGTTTTACCTGAGAGGTCTTTCGCTCTGTCCGCTCGGTGCGTGAAGAACCCCGCGGGTTCAATGGCTGAGTCTGGAATCTCCGCAGACATCCAAGTTTCTGTTAGGCAGATAATGCAGCAGTCCCTCGTCTCTCGTTGGAAAGAAATCCGCGCTTTCAGCTCGCAGAGCTTGTTATCCAGAGACTGAACATTTGCCAGTAGAATAGTGGGTAGCGGGGGTCGATTTGCGCGGCGTCTTACTCTGATGAGAACGCCGGCTCTGTTTCCCCTTTTCCTCCTGCGTTTCCGCGGCCATGCTGCCCAGACAAAGGGCTCCGCTTGCGTGTTTGTAAACAGCGGGTCGGCATTGAGGAATGTGAAGTCCGGTTTTCGGTGTGAGATCGCTGAACCAATGTCCAAAAGTGTTTGTCTGTCGTAGACAATAAGGCAAACAACATCCAAGACAAAAAACATAAGAATTGTAAACAAAACAAACAAAACATTGCTATGTTGTGTCGGAGCTCGCAACGCAGCAGCCATACTCGGCGCCATCTTGAGGTCCATATGGCATGCATAGGTTACATGCAAATTAGTGATTGTAGTCCATTTATGCATAAATGCTTTTTTCTTTTGTTCTGTGAGATCCCATTTACCTATTCCTACACAATCTATGTATTCAGATTCTCTCCAAAATGTTGTACTAATTCCCCGTGTTTCTATTAGTAGTCTATTTAATTCTAGTTATTTTCTTTCTTCTTTGAGCTGTTTTTGTAGTTCAAAGTCAGAAAGGGTCTGCTTCTACATTGTCACTTCTTAATGCAAAATTATTAATGGTCTGTTTCATTAAGTTTTGTAATTCAGAATCAGTAATAGTTTGCTGCCACATTTGGTTGCTGTGTAGGGGAAACACAGAGGAAAAAAAAAACTTGTCTGTGTCTCTGTCCGCTCACTCACTGCCCCCCTTTCTTACTCGCTCTATCTACCTCACTCAACCCCCGCCTTTTCGCTCTTGAGCTCCACTGAATACAATGCAGCCTTTACAATGCTCCCACTGTATAAGAGAGAAAGAGAGAAAAACAGATGCTTTTTTATGTATAATTAATTCCTTTTTGCAACAACTGTGTTTCTTATCTGAATCATCTTACCTATAATGATTGGTGTCAGATAATTAACACCAATATCTCAAAATATTTTACTGCTTCAATGCTTTTCTAATTATTATTCATATTGTTTATCATTCATTTATAGCTATTAATTTAGACCTCATATCTTTGTGTCTTTTGTAACACGTTTCTCAGGAGAAAAACAATTACACAGACACATATCAGCTCATTCATCCACATACAACATAGCACGGTGCAGCCAGCATAAGCACAATACAGTCAACATAAACACATCAACAATCGCAGCCAACATGCAACACAACTTAACACAAGCAATACAAATATTCACAGCAACTTATTCAACACAAACATGTTTATGATCTTCAGTACATAATTTGAAATATCCAAATAGCTTAATTGTCACTATGCCCCTCTTGGGCGACCACACCTCTTGCGTGCCTGCCAATTCAGCCCAAAATGCAGTGCCATTTTGAGAACAAGGCCAACCATTCAATGTGGGCTCCCTGTGTCTCAGCCAGGTCAAAAGCCAACTATCTATGTGGGCTCCTTATCATCTACTGGTGTCGCTGCACCTTGCGGTATCCACAGGTTTTCTAACACTGCCAATTCACCCCACCTCCAGACTCCTGGGGTGCGGTATCCGCAGGACCTACCAATTCACCCCAAATCCAGACTCCTGGGGTGCAGTATCCGTAGGTTTTTCAAACTTGCCTATTCAGCCCTATCAATATTGCTATCTTGACAAGCAGTGCCAACCATCAAAGTGGGCTCACTACTTCTCTACCAGCTCAGGGGCCTCTGTCTCTGCAGGCTTCCCTTCATCGCTGGCGCTCCACTGAGAGTGGTATCCGCAAAGTTTGTGCACTTCAACTTATTTACAAGACATATTTACATTTGCATGCATAGTTTTTGAAACCTGGAACCCAGTTCTCTATTTCATCCAATTAGTCATTTAATTCAGTTCGAGACTGGAAAGGCCTTGTTTAGAGTTACCACCTGGGCATAACCTTGCAACAGACTGCACAAAAACACCATTTAAGCAAAATGCTTACCTCAGGTTTTTTGGCGCCAGTGAGTCTGTTCAGTCAGTGCAAGGAAGCCCATAGTAGTTCCCCCTGGCCCGGTGCCAGTCCCTTCGTGGTCACCAATTTTATGTCGTGAAGCGTGGAAAAGTTTCTTCCCCTCTCTGTAAGAAAACTCTCAAAGTCAGGATTTCCAGGTGTCAGAGGTTAGAGTTTATTGAGCAAAACAACAAACCCGAGATGTCAACTGAAATCTGACTTGCTCGGTCAAAACCCTCCTGTCTTATACAGTTTGTTATCTAGCATTACTCCATGCCTACGCCCTCTTAATAATTTTTGTATCAAATGGATTCAGCTCGCCACCATTATTTTACAGAGCCTCTGACTTCATTTTAATGGTGGAAACCTGGCTGTTAGTTCCTTTTTTTTTTAAATAACCTTTTAAATTCATTTATTATGAAAGTATAAATTTTTAATGCATAACACGTCATAATCTGAGCATATATAGTTACTTTGATTATTGGTTGCATCAATCTTTTAACTTTGCGTACTTTCATGACTCAGTACCATTGTTCTGTGCTTTCAGCTGAGTGCACAGAGCATTCTTGCAACATCAGCACTTTCAGTGTCCTCAAATGCCCTTTCCTAGGTCACACACAGTCCAGGCTTTCTATGTTAATTCTTTTCTATGATCTAGTACATTTTAATATAAAAATCAACTATAACATCAAAAGCGTTCAGGTTTCACAAAACGAGTGCTCTACATGTGATATGGTATTTACGAAAATCCGAGATAAACTAGAGAGATCGCAAAGGGAAAAAATAATCTACGAGAATGAAGACACAGCACGAAATGATGCACGCCACCTTCAATCTGGCAAATGACAAATCATAAACTATTTGAAAAACACTTAAGGGAGCACAGGAACCATAAGAAAGACATAAGCTAAAGCGACAGTGGAGGAAGTAACAATCTTTTGGACTCGGACATGTCACACCTGAGACTTTTTTCACCTAGCGAAATGGATGGATTCTCAATCAATAATATTATATGCTATGGCAAAAATCCAGATACAACCATCAGCTACACCTATGATAATAATGATTCCACTGTAAGAGTTTACGGAACATAGCAAGTTAAGCCATAGTTCACACAATATAATGTAATTACATTACCTGTCGTCTTTAGTGTAGATCTTGTTGAGCAATGTAATAACGATTGATTGCATTAAGCCGTATGTTTAAAAATGTCCTCAAAAATAAGAGTAAAAGCGGTTTACAAACACACTGTGATGCGGCATGTTTGTTTATGTTTGAGGTAGTCATGTGAAACTATCACGTAGACAGTAACCCATTACGTCACCATTCGGCTCTCAGGTCAGTGGAAAAGCACGACCGGTTTACGATAGGCTCCAGATTGCCTTGGCTGTGAACAAGCAGATCACAGGCTCGGCACGAGAACCATCGCAATTTTGGTGGAAAAGGGCTATGGGTGAATGTGGCAGAGCAGGTGTGCTGGCGGTAAGCGAGAGAGAGAAAGTGTAAAAAAGTACTTTGAAAGAGTGCATGGTCTGCACCTCTCAGCAGCCAGGATAATCACACGTAGGCATGTGAAAACTGATGCACAGTATCAAATACACTGAATGTATGGTAGTTCTAACTAGATACAGGAAGTTTTTCTCCTGCTTTTAAAAGCTGATTATTATGTTTGGAAAAAATTATTATAGCCTGTTATACTGCAATTATTATGCAGTTAATTTCCTAATATCAAACATATTTCAAAAAGAGCATTTATTATACTGGAGGAAAACTTTGTCCATAATTTGTCCATTAGTCTTGGAGGTCCAGCCATTTATGTACTTGCCTTCATATTTACTGTGCAATGACATAAGCTAGGGTGACCAGAAGTCCTCTTTATCCTGGACATGTCCTCGTTTTCGTACCTGAAAAAAGCATCCGACCGGGATTTAAAAATTGTCAGGAATATCAGGATATCAGGAATTTGGATTTGACTTCATTCTGATGTGCTCTCTCCAGACGTCAACAACACTAAATTTTCGAATATTCTCTATTGTGGCAACAGTCTTTTAACATTGGCTCAACCGATAATGATTAGTAATTTTGGTCCAATTACATATTTGAGTTGAAGTAGACATATTTTTTTGGTTCACCTAACCATAAAATGTATATTATTTATATCAAATTGTTTATTTCTCACTGTACCAATGAAAAAAATGCAATCCATGAAAAACTAAATCTCTCTTTAACATATTTAACATATTAACATATCACCTGCACAACAGAATAATGTTTGGAGACAATAATTCACTTTAGATTATAGAAAGAGAAAAAACACTTGAAAGAAAAAAAATAGTACAGTTATTGCAGTTATGTTGTATACATTCATATGAGCAGCTTTTAGAGGTAGGTCAATCAAATAGCACCATACACTTTAAACATAATAAACATCTGAAAACACATTGGACAAATATTTGCAGAACTGCTGGCAGTGCATCTTACCAAAGAAACTGCAGCATAACCATGAAATTGAAATAACTGCGACCAAAAAAAAAAAAAAAAGAAAAAAGAATTAATAGTACATACATATTTTAAGTTTTTGTAATTCCAAAGAAGATAATGAATGCATTGGTATAGTCTCACAAATTGTCATTAACCACCTGCTATTCCAGGACAACTGCAACATTGACCACATTGGAGAATGATCTTGATGTTGATGGAAATGTTGTTGTTCACCACTTCAAGTATTGCCATTTTTGTGCTGCTTGTGTGGTTCTCCCATGCCTCAGTACTCTATGGAATGTATAAAAAAGCAGTGTTAATACTTCCTTAACACTGTCTTTATAATGAATAAAGCCAGAAAAGCCAGTCTTCAGTAATACAGCACACACACACACACACACACACACACATATATATATATATATACACACAGGTGCATCTCAATAAATTAGAATGTTGTGGAAAAGTTCATTTATTTCAGTAATTCAACTCATTGTGAAACTCGTGTATTAAATAAATTCAATGCACACAGACTGAAGTAGTTTAAGTCTTTGGTTCTTTTAATTGTGATGATTTTGGCTCACATTTAACAAAAACCCACCAATTCACTATCTCAAAAAATTAGAATACATCATAAGACCAATAAAAAAAACACTTTTAGTGAATCGTTGGCCTTCTGGAAAGTATGTTCATTTACTGTATATGTACTCAATACTTGGTAGGGGCTCCTTTTGCTTTAATTACTGCCTCAATTTGGCATGGCATGGAGGTGATCAGTTTGTGGCACTGCTGAGGTGGTATGGAAGCCCAGGTTTCTTTGACAGTGGCCTTCAGCTCATCTGCATTTTTTGGTCTCTTGTTTCTCATTTTCCTCTTGACAACACCCCATAGATTCTCTATGGGGTTCAGGTCTGGTGAGTTTGCTGGCCAGTCAAGCACACCAACACCATGGTCATTTAACCAACTTTTGGTGCTTTTGACAGTGTGGGCAGGTGCCAAATCCTGCTGGAAAATGAAATCAGCATCTTTAAAAAGCTGGTCAGCAGAAGGAAGCATGAAGTGCTCCAAAATTTCTTGGTAAAAGGGTGCAGTGACTTTGGTTTTCAAAAAACACAATGGACCAACACCAGCAGATGACATTGCACCCCAAATCATCACAGACTGTGGAAACTTAACACTGGACTTCAAGCAACTTGGGCTGTGAGCTTCTTCACCCTTCCTCCAGACTCTAGGACCTTGGTTTCCAAATGAAATACAAAACTTGCTCTCATCTGAAAAGAGGACTTTGGACCACTGGGCAACAGTCCAGTTCTTCTTCTCCTTAGCCCAGGTAAGACGCCTCTGATGTTGTCTGTGGTTCAGGAGTGGCTTAACAAGAGGAATACAACAACTGTAGCCAAATTCCTTGACATGTCTGTGTGTGGTTGATGCCTTGACCCCAGCCTCAGTCCATTCCTTGTGAAGTTCACCCAAATTCTTGAATCGATTTTGCTTGACAATCCTCATAAGGCTGCGGTTCTCTCGGTTGGTTGTGCATCTTTTTCTTCCACACTTTTTCCTTCCACTCAACTTTCTGTTTACATGCTTGGATACAGCACTCTGTGCACAGCCAGCTTCTTTGGCAATGAATGTTTGTGGCTTACCCTCCTTGTGAAGGGTGTCAATGATTGTCTTCTGGACAACTGTCAGATCAGCAGTCTTCCCCATGATTGTGTAGCCTAGTGAACCAAACTGAGAGACCATTTTGAAGGCTCAGGAAACCTTTGCAGGTGTTTTGAGTTGATTAGCTGATTGGCATGTCACCATATTCTAATTTTTTGAGATAGTGAATTGGTTGGTTTTTGTTAAATGTGAGCCAAAATCATCACAATTAAAAGAACCAAAGACTTAAACTACTTCAGTCTGTGTTCATTGAATTTAATTAATACACGAGTTTCACAATTTGAGTTGAATTACTGAAATAAATGAACTTTTCCATGACATTCTAATTTATTGAGATGCACCTGTATATTAATGCAAATTTTTTTCAGTGGTTTGAGCTTTTATCACTGTACATTTTAATAAAAGAAATTACCTGAATTGTCTTTGAAATAGAGTACTGCTCTCTCAAATCCAAGGTAAGACCCCAAAGAGCAGAGGACCTTCCCTGTGCTGTCAAGTCTGCCATCTGTAACAGGGGATAAAAGGGTTAATAAAGACATAGTGAAGCACAATCTTAAAATAATAATAATAAAAAAATAAAAAAATAAAAATAAAAATAAAAAAAAAAAACACAGCTTTTGTAATTGTTTAAACATAGTGTTGTTAAAAAAATTATTGGACCTTTCTGAATTTCTAAGTTTATGCACATGTTTTACTTTGAATGTGGTAAGATTTTGTTGGCAATTGTTGTAGTAGATCTAGAGAGTCTGGTGGTAAAATGGACACAAGTTTGGTCTTTCATTTCTTTGATGCTCATGGTTTAGTGTTTTGTTTAGTGTTTCATCTTGACGTACCTTTCATTCAGAGTAATTTCAAGGAGTACTGAAGGTGGATAACCTGCCAATAAATAAATAAAATAAATTTCAGTTATCATTAATATTGTTTTGACAGGGGGAAATCTACTGATAAAATTATAAGGATTTCTATTCAAGTTCAAAAATCAGTATGGCTAGCAGCTCTTTTTGAAAATCTTAGCTTGAAATCCTGCTTTATGTGGGCACAGTACCAGTTAAATTGAGGGAAAATGTAAAAAAATATGTTCTGCCATCTTCTGTGTTAAAATGAGTGCTGTGATCGAGTGCAGTCTGTGACTGCTTGACTTTCAGCAACTATTTGCTTACCACAGATCGTTTTTTCTCACTTCAAAGCTTATGATATGTGTTAATAATAGTTAAAGGTGCAGTATATAACAATTTTCATGTAATATTCACTTTGTTTTTTTTTTTTTTGCCAATGTGTGAACGGCTTGTAGCACAACTTAAAAAATGAGCCCTTCCCGGACTTCCTAGGTTGTCTATTAAAGCCTGTAGACTGATTTTCATGCGAAGGGAGCGGGTCGGTTTTGCCAGGAAAATCCAAAGGATGTGATGTTTATGCGTGCTCCTGAGAGCCTTCTACTGAATCCCGTCTGGCTAAGCGGGAACGTGATCATGGTAGAGCGAAAACTAGATCAGCAGGGTGGCAGGGCATTTGATTGCTGGAGGGACCTCTGGTATAGTTTGATAGTATGTAGATGTATGTGTGTATCAGTATGCTATGTTAGCTGATAAATAGTTTTAGTCTCAAAGTTTGTAGTAAAACAATCATAACTGTGTAATTTTAATTATGCTACCTCATCTGTCAGCATGATGCCGGTGGATCATGTTCAGTCTCTTTGTATGTTGACATAACCTTCAATCATCTCTAGAACGTGCACGTGCATAAGTTATACCTGCCGGGAAAATGACTTCTTTTTTTTTTCTTTTTTTTCTGCTGCTGACTGATAAAAGAGCATTGTCGACGGTCGCGTTTAAGGAAAAAGGGGCTCCGGGGAATGTATCCTTATCGACCTTAATTCATCAACCATGATGAAACCCATGACCAGTAGATGCAATACAGTGATTGTGTGGTTGAATAGAGCTTGGAGAGGTCTTTGACGTTGAGTGGTGAACTTCTCGTGAAACATGCATGTGAGGGGCATGCAAACTTGGTGATTCATCCCGCAACACTGCAAGCATGATATTACAGTTAGGCCTTGAGCAATATCCCCGTGAAGAGCTGAGGTTGCATGGAATGTTGCAGTCTTTCTGGAGATGGAGAATGAGTGTTTGCTGGGGATGTGCTACCTTTGGCCACAGCTACCATCCACTGCGGGCCGTGGAAGTGAAGAATCAGTGGCAGATGAATGAAGATTGCAGTTCTGAGTTCCAGGAAAAACAGGAATGGCTGATCTTGGTTGGGGTTGCAAGCAGCCTGAATGTCGGGTCTGTACGGTGCGTGTCTATCTGCCAATGGGAGCTGCACCTGGGTGTGGGATATATTCCACTTCTCTGGATTAAGAATTGTGTATCCTCGGTTCCATCGTGACGCCATGCAGGAGGCAGACGTGTGAGCAACGAGCTCTGCGCACTTTGCAAAGTTTTTAATTATTTTCATGTTATAATCTTGTGAATTTTGATACACCCAGTTACACATTTGCTCTTTGATGCAAAACATGGCAAAGAAGTCAAAATCTTCGGGGTCTGGAGACATTATAAGACACTTAAGTGTTCAGGATGAAAGCCCCGACAGACCTACAGACCGGGGACTCGATTTGGATGGCGCGGTGGGAGAAGGAATCCAGCGTCAGTTGTCCAACATGTCGGTGATGTTGACGAAGATTCTTGCTGACTTGGAGGATCTCGCTGTAATACATCGATCGATTATGGCGATGGAAACAAAATTCTCTGAGTTAGCTACAAGAGTGACTGATGTTGAAAAACGGATTGATTTTCTGGAATCTTCGGAGAGGGAATTAACCACTAATCCGCCCGTGACCAAAGTCGATTTGGAACATATACTTGAAAAGCTTGAAGATCTTGAGAATAGAAGAATAGAATAGAACAGAATAGAATAGAATTGCTGGAATTCCTGAGCATCAGGAGGGCAGAGATATGGTGAAATTCCTTGAGGAGCTTTTCCCGAGCCTGCTTGACATAACAGGCCACAAGCTGGAAATCGAGCGTGCTCACAGATTTGCTGAGGGAGACAGGCCCCGATCGATTCTGGCCAAATTTCTGAGATCATCCGATAAAGCTCTTGTGTTGCGCCAGGCGAGGAGCAAAGGGAAGCTCTCTTGGAAGAACCATAATGTTTTCTTGTTCCCGGAATTTGCGAGTTCAACAAGAGAGAAATGCGATCGGTTCAAGGAATGCAAGAAACTTTTACATCAGAAAAAGATCTCGTTTGCTCTGATGTTTCCGGCCAAACTGAGAATAGAAGCAAAGTATTTACATGTCCAAATCAGGCAATGAGTAAACCACTGGATGTTTCTCATGTGAGTGGGTCGACTCGCTGTACTTACTCTTGAGGAAGCTGGGCGTCATTTTGGTTTCTTTTTTCTTTTTGCGTTGGCTCCGCCGTGCAGCTGGAGCTTGTTTTGTGAATAACACTTTTCCTTAAAGAAATTTTGCATGGAAGTTCCCGGCCAGTTTGAGAGTGGACACTACGGATGACCGCAAAATATCTACATGCTCACACAAAGGATGTCTTTTATGAAGTTGACGGATTATGTAAGTCATGGTAAATACTTTTATACGGCCTCCGAGTGAATTGACTCGACCATCCGGGGAACAGGTATGCTGGTTTTGTTTCTTTCTGTATTGATTCCGCCTAGTGGCTGGAGCTGGTTCTATTGAATAACACTCCTTTGGAACAGCTGTGGATTAATCTGTTCGTTCTTCGTGCTTATTCCTCCTGCTGGCTGTAGTTTGTTTTGTTGAGTTTTTTTTTTTACGGGACATTGGAATGATTACGTCATCCGCTGAACTCATAACAGCCGGCTCACTGTGCATATCTGAACAATTTTATGTCAGCTGAAATTTGTTTTATGGAAGATCACACCTTTAAAACAATTCTGTAAATGAATCTATACATTCTTTGTGTTCATTCTTCCTATTTGCTGGGTTTATTTAACAAAGTATTTTCTGTTATGTAATTTTGCCTCACAAATTTGTGAAGGGTCAATAAATTGACCTATATGAAAGTGGTGTGTTGAGATCGTTTGAAAACTTGGTCCAACATTTGGGATCCCCAGACCTCAGTTTTATAGGTATTTACAATTGCGCCACCTACTTTGTACTATTTTTGGGAGTAACACACATTCCCCTAAGGAGGCAGATGCTTTGGGAGAGGTGATTGTGGCTTTTGGAAAAGGTCATGAGGCATCAGTGTACTACTCCCTGTTCATTCAGAGTATGGGGGACGGAGCCTTATCTTCTCTCAAGAGAGTATGGGAGAAAGATTTCAACTTGGCATTGGAGGAAGGAGTGTGGGCTAAGATTCTTAAAAATGTTAAGTCTGCATCTAGTGATGCAAGGGTGCATCTTATACAATTCAAAATTTTGCACAGATTTTATTGGACCCCCTCTAGACTGTATAGACTTGGTCAAATGTTGATTATATATATATATATATATATATAAAGCTTGCCTCTTGTGGCCTGACTGAACTAATGCTAGCGCTCGATTTTAAATGCTGCGTTAGTGCATAACATAACGATTGTTTATGCTTAACCGGAAGTTCTGCCCACATCACCTGCAAAGCGTCATGGGACTCAGGAATATTGTGGATAGAGCTCATGACATGATTTAAGCTGTCTCAAAGTGGCTCTGACTGACCACCTCCACACGAGCTCCATATCAAATATGATCTGAATTTGGTTTTCTTATTTTCCGCAGACATAACAGTATTTCACACAGATGTGGAATGAGAATAAAAACAACGCACAACTACTCCAAATGGGCGGGGTAGTGTCCATAGGATAGCCCAGGCATGAGCTTGGTCAGTCAGCCGTTCACACTCCCCTCCAAAATCCACAGCGCGGGGGGTGGCAGCGTCACTGGTGGCCTGTCTTCCCAGGCCCGCATCTAGCCCGTCGGCGCCAACGTGAGCTGTTCACCCCCGGCGACTCATTAACGCATCCAGGGGTCCAAGGAATGGGTCCGGCAGCACATCCATCCAGCTTCGAACCCTCCCAGCTCTGGTTCTGGGCGTACGAGGATGCCAGTGTGTGCACACGTGGAGGATCATTCCACCACATCATCCCCCCCCAAGTGTCACCCCGTCAGCACCTCCTCCCACGCTCCTATCCAATCATGGAGTCCAGAGCCGGAGGTGCACACCCATTAGCCGCCCACAACGGGAATGCTACTTCCTCAACTAGGTCCTACGGTCGGAGTGGACATATGGGGGATACCTTTCCAGGCCAGCTCCTCCTCTCACTCGCACCCGGGTGGGAACAGAGAAAAAACACGAGTTAATATGATAGCCTCAGCCAGCCACAAGGTAAATGCTTATTAAGTGTCACTTACCCTTTAATGCAGCTGGGAGGCCGTCCTCGTGTTTTCTCCGTCCCACTCCAGGCTTTCCATCTAACCGGCAAATGAGAGGAAGAGTGACATCACTGTTGGTGCCCAGCTGCGCCGTCTCTGCCCACAAAAGTGCCCGCATTCTCCACCACTGTGTCAGGGTGAGCAAGAGACAGACACAGTGGGTGTGGTGTCAAGCCTCGGAGAGGCATTTATTGGAAACAATAATAAACGTAAAATGTCCAAAAGGGGTAATAAAGTGTCCAAGGGGGAATAGTGTTCATAATAAAGGAGGAATCTGGCATCCTCATGGTGAAACGGGGCTCCATGAAAGGGCGGGGTAGTGTCCATTGGATAGCCCAGGCACGAGCTGGGTCAGTCAGCCGCTCACGCTCCCCTCCAAAGTCCATGGCTCGAGGGGCGGCGGCGTCACTGGCGGCCTGTCTTCCCGGGCCCACGGCAAGCATGAGGGGAAGGCGGCCCGGCATCTAGCCCGTCGGCGGCAATGTGAGCTGTTCACCCCCGGCGACTCATTAACGCGTCCGGGGGTCTGCGGAATGGGTCCGGCAGCACGTCCATCTCGTCCAGCTCCGAACCCTCCCAGCTCTGGTCCTGGGTGTGTGAGGATGCCAGTGTGTGCACATGTGGAGGTTTGAAGCCGGCTCCCTGAGAAGAGTTGCGCTCTGCATTTTAAAGACAGAAGTGATGAAGCATTATCACAATCAGGTGTGCTTCATTCACCGCTCACCAAATGAGGCTTATTAATTATGCACCTCTTCTCGTTCTCACAACACATTTCAATATTTACGATGAATATATATATATTTCATTTTCATGGAAAACTTTAAGCTGCTATCACCACAATACATATTTCTGTTTTGGGGCAATTATTTGCATGCCTTTTATTGAGCCAACATTTATTTCTCAACTTTACCAATTCTCCGAAATCTAAAGCTTTTACAGTGAACAAAAATGTCACTTGACACATGCCCTTATACTTGAAAACCAAGAACAGAACTATGCAAGACAAAGGAAAATGCAAGATAGGCTACATTAAATACAGGTTATAAAAGTTACTTTTTTTTTTTACTGTGTTGGGTCACCACTTGATGTCCAATGTAAAATCTGGGTCCAGAAGCCAAACCAGCTGAGAACCACAGATTTAAGACATTTAAAACATTTTAAATTCGCATGGTTCATAAAAATGTTTTAAAAGTGTTTTTAATTGTTTTAAAACACGAAACTTTAAAAATATGTTGTTCCCATGGTTTTTATCTGTGGTCAGTTGGTCAAGTAAAGGGAGATTCTTGATTGATTAGTTTTGCCTGATTATAAACTATGGGGAGCTGCCGCATCATGCAAGATCTTCTCCCCCTTTCCATGTTTGACAGATATTTTTTTGGTTAATATAGTTTAAATCTAATCTGTAACGTTGAACCATTTACAGCATTTATTGGTACATTTAGTCTGTTTGATCGAAGTATTTGAAAGCCAAAATAGCATATAGGTGAGTGAGTTTAGAACTCATCTTGAGCATAGGCTATATGGCATGAGTTCCATTAACATTTGTTCTTGTATGTTAACATTTAGTTTGCAAATGTAGGATTTATTAAATGTTAGGACCTAGTTGTTTGATTTCCTGTTGAAACTTGTAGCTATTAAGAAATATAAGAGGTGCAAGAGAAATATAGGGGAAACACTGGTAGATTCATATTAAACATATATAATACATACATACTGTACATACAGGTGCATCTCAATAAATTAGAATGTTGTGGAAAAGTTCATTTATTTCAGTAATTCAACTCAAATTGTGAAACTCGTGTATTAAATAAATTCAATGCACACAGATTAAAGTAGTTTAAGTCTTTGGTTCTTTTAATTGTGATGATTTTGGTTTCACAATTTGAGTTGAATTACTGAAATAAATAAACTTTTCCACGACATTCTAATTTATTGAGATGCACCTGTATATAATTTCAAATCAAAATCAACTCAAATCACTTTATTGTCACACAGCCATATACCCAAGTGCAATGGTGTGTGAAATTCTTGGGTGCAGTTCCGATCAACATAGCAGTCGTGACAGTGATGAGACAGTACCAATTTACAATAACATCAAATTAACACAGCACAATTTAAACATCTGATATACACATAATTACACTCAACAATATACAAATAATAACATACACTGTACAGTATACAATACGCACTATATAGATACACATTATTCAATAAATTTTTATGAGATAAGTAACTCATTTAATGAAAATATTAAAAAGGGTTAGAAATGTAGATGTTTATTTACATTTAAAAGGAAAATGTCTTATAAATACAAATTCATCAATGTTAATAATGAAAAAATTTATGTACATCATTTTTGCTTAATAATTTCATGCATTTAAGAAAACAAGGCATTGTTGTCTTGAAAATGTGGTTTATTGTAAATAGCCTCCACATAAAGTTTGCTGTGGGAAAATATTGCCTGAGTTTTTCAGTCATTAATATTCTACAGCATCTTAGAATCTTACAGCATACAGACACTTTTCAACCATCGGGCCGAACAGTTCTCATCGCACCGTTCCATGCCGATCTGGGCCAGTTAGCACGGTAACAGTTTATTTTTGCACTGTGGTGTGGTGAAATCAGAAGAATGTCTATAACAGATCCGTCTGTTGGTGATGGTGTGAGAGGTAAACATTGGAGCGAGTGCGGCATGCTATGGAGGATGATCGCATATTCCAGTTTTGACTCTGCTAACAAACAGCAAAAGACACGGACCATGTTGCAGAAAAGAAAGTAAAGAGAAAAAGGCGAGAGGTTTGCTGAGGGCTTGTGTTTGCCATCAGACATGAACATGCAGAAAGGTAAAAGTTCTCAGACTAGATAAAAAAGGGTATGTCTATATAAAAAAAGTATCAAAATATTATATTAAAGTAGTTTTTGAGAATATATTGATATATTTTGTGTTTAAATGAGCTAGTAATCTACTCTGACAAAAAAAGGTGTGTAAAAAAATTTATTTAGGCTACAATACTAGTTAAACCATCATAATAAAATCATAAAGTTGCACTAAACGAGTCGTCTCATACTAAAGCCATTAGCCTCCACCAGCACGGTTGAGTACGGTTAGCTAACTGTGCCGAGAATTCCGGGCCGAGAATGGTTTATAATTGTTCTGTGCCAAACCGTGCTCAAGTGAAAATGCTACTGTAACCATTCCGTACCGTGCTCAGAACCGTTCAGCCCGATGGTGGAAAAGCGGCTTTTATTTCCTTTTTGGAGCTTGGAAGTGTTGGACCCTATTGACTTGCATGGTATGGCATTAATTTGTGTTCCGCATAAGAAAGTCATAAAAGTTTGAGATGCATAAGAGCTAGTAAATGATGAGAGAATGATCACTTTTGGAATATCTTTTGTGGTTTGACCTTCAAACTTATACTGTATCTTCAACATGGTTGGTACCAAACATATTTTGGAATGTCATGGATTTATTTTATTTTTTTTTTCAATTATAATGCATGATTACAAAGATTCAAACAATATTACAAAACATCGGTGATGTAAGAATGTAAGAGCTGCTTTTAACTCTTGAAAGATAGTCAGAAAGTGAGCGAGGCATTGGCCTATTAGTGTATTTGACTAATATGTAATTAATAAAAAATTGTAACTAATATGTAACTAATACATTGTAGTCTGGTGGTGTGAATAAAATCTGTGCTTCATAATCTTATGATGTGTTGTTTATTGACTAACATACACATTAAATATATGCTATTGTAAAAGATCCCTTAGTTCCAGGAAATGAGGAAGCTGGAGATGGCTTACTTCGTTCCAATATTACAGTCTTTTATTTAACACAAAACCTCGCTTTTCAGCGGAACACTCTTAAATCACACACAGCTTAATGCTTGGTTCTCTCTCTCGTCTGCCGCCATCTCCCATTTTATCTCCATGTCACAGCTCACTGGGAATACAAGCAGGTGTTAGCACAGGTGTGTATCCTTAACCACTCAGCTTTCCCGGACCTCAATTTCCACAAATCGGCGATCGATCACACCCCCGCTTCCATTTACCCTCACCTCCTGACTCAGGCCGGGGAACTGTCCAGCCTGCTACTGCCTGTTGGCATGGCTCCGTCCACTGGACTGGGTCTGGTGTTTCCTTTTAGGTACAAACCTACAATAATAGCCAGCCAGCCCCAGGAACTGTCTCACCTTCTTTTTGGTCTTGGATCTTGGACAAGCCGCAATAGCTGCTGTTTTATCAATTTGGGGATGCACTTGTCCATGACCCAAGTGAAAACTAAGATACCGTACTTCCACCTGTCCATTTGCACACTTTCTCGGATTCGCTGCGAGTTCCACCCATCTCAGTGATCTCAGGATGTCCCTCAGATGCTGGATATGCCGCTGCCAATCATTGCTATAAAAAATAATATCATCTAGGTAGGCAGAAACATATGCAGCATGCGGGCAGAGAATTTTGTCCATGAGTCCCTGAAACGTAGCCGAGGTCCCAGACAAACCGAACAGAAGGGTAATGAATTGGAGTAAGCCAAACGGAGTGAAAAAGTCATTTTTTCCCTCGGGACATTGGAGTCAAGGGGATCTGCCAATATCCCTTTGTTAAATCCAGTGTCGAATAAAAGCGATCCACACCTAACCGATTGAGCAGATCATCAATGCGAGACATTGGGTACACGTCAAATTTAGACACTGCATTAACTTTTCTATAGTCCACACAAAACCGAACCATCCCGTCGGACTTCGGTACCAAAACTACCGGGCTGGCCCAGTATCAGTGGGACTCCTCAATCACACCCATATTGAGCATGGCCGTGAGTTCTTCCTGGACCACTTTTTCTTGTGTTCCGTTAACCAATAGGGGTGGGAACGTACCACCACTCCTGGAGTCGTCTCAATGTTGTGTTCTATGAAGTTCATATGACTGGGTAGAGATGAAAGCATGTTGGAAAAATCCTTTTGCAACCTGGCAACCTCATTGACTTGGGATGGTGAGAGGTGGTCTCCACAGGGAACTGGGGTGATTTGATGGGTGGTTTTTGATTCCACCTCTGGACCTAACTCCGCCCTCTCTAGGATGACTGTCGGCAAAGCCACGGGTACCACCACTCTCCACAGTTTTAGGAGATGTAGGTGGTAAATTTGCTGTGCTCCGCCTCAATCTGTTCATTTGACCTCAAAAGGCCCTTGCCACTTGGCTAGTAATTTAGAGCTCGATGTGGGTAATAACACGAGGACCATTCTGAACCATATTTTTTAAGGGTCCGATTAAATCGCTCAACAAGGCCATCTGTCTGAGGATGATAAACACTGGTGCAGATCGACTTAATCCCCTTTAGTTCGCAGGGTGTGTGTACGTGACATAAATGAGGTGCCCTGATCAGTTAGGATCTCTTTCGGGATCCTAACTCGGGAGATCATTTTAAAGATTGCCCCTGCAACACTGCGTGTTAACATTGCGCAGGGGCACTGCTTCAGGGTATCGCATTGCATAATCTACCAAGACTAATACAAAGCGATGCCTCCGTGCTGTCCATTCTAATGGCTGACGGGGTCCATGCCAATTCTTTCAAAGGGGACCTCGATCAACAGAAGAGGTCGCAATGGTGCTTTTGGAGTGGCCGGTGGATTCACCAACTGACATTCACGACATGCAGCATACCACCTGCGTACATCCCCGCGAATGCCCGCCAATAAAAACGGGCCAAGAGATGGTTCGGTGTCTTATCTAGCCCTAAATGTCCTGCCATCGGATTATAATGAGCCACCTGGAAGACCATTTCCAGTGGCTTTTTGGAATTAACAACTGGGTTGTATCTGCTTTTGATTGAGCATCCTGCGTCACTCGATACAACCTATCTTTAATAATTGAAAAGTAGGGATAGGAGAGCACAACACTAGGTTGAATCAATTACTCTGACTTGGTCAAAGGCATGCGTGAGAGACCCGTCTCTTGTCTGGGGATTTTCTGGAGGGCAGGAGAGGCGAAGAGCTCACTTCTCTCTGTGTTTCCCTGACGTGGAACTGACGTTGACGGCTCAGGCAACACCTGCCCAGCCAGTGCTGCACAAATCCCACACCGGATTACCCTACATAAGGGTACTGGGTAAGACCCATTGGTTGCAAGCAATGTACTTTATAGCTCCGTGGTACCCAGTTCGTGGATGCTGCGCGATGCCCCCCAGGCAATTTTTGCAGACACATTGCGCATTTCCATGTCAGCTGGGGGCTCCGCCCAAGACGATCAGAGGCGTCCCGAGCGGCTGTGCCCCACTGTGGCCAAGCTAGGAGCTGTCGAAAACGGCTCCCCGAAAAGCATCCCTCTCGCAGTTCAGCGATCGCCCACAGGGTGGTGACACCACATCCCACGGCAGGTGTATAGCAAAATGGTGCTTTCTCCATTCACATACATTGCAGGTGGATATGTTCACGGTGGCCCTTGGTCAGAAACTATGTCCTCAGGTAGACCATAAAATCTGAATACATAATTGCATAGATACTCTGCAGTTTCTAAGGCAGTAGGTAACTTGGGTAACGGGATTAATCGGCAAGCCTTAGAGAAGCGATCTACTACCATAAGAATAGTGGTGTGGCCTTGAGAGAGAGGAAGATCCGTGATGAAATCTATGGTGATATGGGACCAAGGACGTTGAGATATGGGTAGAGGCTGCAGTAACCTAGCTGGGAGTAGTTTAGAAAACTTGATGTTACAGGTGGAACAGTACTGGACCTCACGAATGGTATCTGCCTGCAAGGAGGACCACCAGAACCGGTTGCGTACCAACTGAAGAGTGGCAGTGATACCCAGATGACCAGAGCTGAGCGAGGAGTGGACCCTCTGGATAACCTGCTTACGAAGTGGGACATAGGTTGTCAGGTGGACAGTCAGGAGGTGGTGGATCATTGGAATGAGCATTAGTTACCTCTGTCATAATGTCCCACTGTACCAGAGCGTTGATCAGTGTGGGTGGTAAGATGGGTTCTTCGGTAGGAGACTGAAGCGAGTATTCAAATTGGCAAGAGAGGGCGTCGGCCTTGACGTTCTTAAAGCCTGGATGATATGTGACTGTGAAGTTGAAGCGTGTAAAGGACAGCGCCCATCTTGCCTGTCTTGGTTTGAGTCTCTTGGCTGTACGCAAGTACTTGAGGTTCCGATGATCCATTAGGACGAGGAAAGGGTGCTTGGCTCCCTCCAACCAATGACGCCATTCATCGAGCGCTGCTTTCATGGCCAGTAACTCTCGGTTTCTGACATCATAGTTCTGTTCAGCGGAGCAGAGTTTGCTTGAGTAAAAGGCACATGGGAAGAGTTTAGGAGGTGTACTGTACTGTTGAGAGAGGATGGCTCTGATGAAACGAGCTTTGAGATCTTTGAAGGATTTGAGAACAGCTGGAGACCATAAGAGCCATGAGCTTTTCTTCTTAAGCAAAGACGTCAAAGGCGTGGCCACAGTACTGAAACCTTTTATGAAGCACCTGTAGAAAATGTCAAAACCCAGGAAACATTGCAATTTTTTATCATAGTAGGTTGTGACCATTTTAAAACTGCTCTCACCTTGTTATCATCCATCGCTACGCCCTCTGGGCTGATGACATAGCCTAGAAACGCTACTGATGTCTGATGGAACTCACATTTCACAGCCTTAGCGTACAGTTGATGGGTGATGAGGCGTTGTAGAACAGCTTAGACTTGCTTGACATGCTCCTCGTAAGTATTAGAGTAGATGAGGATGTCGATGTAAACGATTACCCCTTAATTCAGCAGGTCTCAGAAGACATCATTGATGAATGCCTGGAACACTGATAGACTGTTGGCCAATCCGAGAGGCATGATCCGGAATTCATAGTGCCCTGTGCTGGTTGAGAAAGCTGTCTTCCACTCGTCCCCCTCCTGAATGCAGATGAGATTGTAGGCACTGCGAAGATAGTTTGGTGAAATACTTGGCAGTGCGGAATTGTTCAAGGGCAGCTGGAACCAGAGGTAGGGGGTAGTGAAATTTTACA
The DNA here is from genome assembly GCF_019703515.2 of Myxocyprinus asiaticus. NCBI lineage: Eukaryota > Metazoa > Chordata > Actinopteri > Cypriniformes > Catostomidae > Myxocyprinus > Myxocyprinus asiaticus. Next base: position 39,914,492 of record NC_059373.1, read on the forward strand.
ATGATTTAATTGAGACCACGATAATCAATGCATGGATGAAGCCCTCTCTCCTTTTTACTCACAAAGAAGAATCCGGCTGATGCTGGTGAGCTTGAGGGTCTGATAAATCCCTTGGAAAGTTCCTCTTCAGTGTATGACTTCATGGCCTCAGACTCAGGTTTGGACAAGGGGAAAATTCTGCCTTGTGGAGGTGAGGAACCAGGTAATAGTTCTATGGCACAGTCATTGGAGCAATGAGGAGGTAGTTGCGAGGCTTTGGTTTTGCTGAAGGCTTCAACTAAGTCGGAATGCTCAGGGGGTAGATTAGGAACTGTAGTAGATTCAACTTGCACAGCCGTGGCTCTAATATTCCTGGGAGAAATGGGCTTTAGGCAGGTGGAGAGGCAGGTACTGGACCACTGGGTAACTTGCTGATCACTCCATGAGATTTGAGGGTTGTGTTTTTGCAGCCAAGGTAGTCCTAAAATTACTGAGTAATGAGGTGATGGGATGATAAACAGTCTCAATATGCAGTGCTCCAACTTGTAGAATGATATCTTTGGTAGTGTGATGTACATGACCGTCACCAAGCAGGCGTCCATCTAACGCCACCACTGCCAAAAGAGAGTCACAAAGGTTAAGAGGAATATTATGGGCTTTGGCGAAATCCTGGTTGAAGAAGTTGCCCGCTGCCCCAGAGTCCAGCATGGCTGTAGTAGAGACAGACCTCCCAAAAAGATTAATGTCACAGGTAATTCAACACATGAAGTGGACGGAATTACTGAACTACAGGAACTCACCATAGTGGGGTGATGCTGAGAAGGTCGGACTGTCCAGCTTGACCACAGTACAGACACAGGTGCTGCTTAACGTGACGATCTCTCTCTCCACAGAGGTAAGGTGGGTGTGTCCAATGTGCATGGGTTCAGATTCACACGGGTTAAATGTAGCAATAGGATGCTTTACAAGAGTGTTGGAGGGTCTACGTGCTCGGAGGAGGTTATCGATGCGTATGGTTAACTCAGTGAACTGATCCAAAGCCTTACCCTTGTCATGACAAGCCAGCTCTGATTGAAGCTCTAAATTCAGTCCTTTCCGAAAAAGCAGCTTCAAAGTATCCTCCACCCATATGGTTTGAGCAGCAAGAGTACGGAAGTTGAGAGCGTATTCTGCGGCGGGAGCATTACCTTGATGAAGATAAAGCAGTTGATCTCCGGCGTCTTTGCCTCCTACTGGATGTTCAAACAGCATGAAATCATTGGAGGAAGCAACTGAACGAAGGGAATGTTGTTCTGTCGCCGTTCCACACCACTGTAATCCAGTCCAATGCCTTACCAGTAAGCAGAGAACAAACAAAGGAAATGTGGCTCTCATCAGTGGGGTATAGTGTGGGTTGTTGATTAACAAACAGAGAACATTGGAGCAGAAATCCCTTACATTTAGCTGGTGACCCATTGAATTTCTCAGGAAAGGCAAGGCGTGGGTTAGCGGTGAATGTGCTAGGTGAGGCTGGGTGAGCCGCTGGATTAGATGAAGAGGCTGGAGGGTTTGGTGATGGTAAACGGAGGCTTTGCAAAGTCTTAAGAAGCTCCTCTGTTAACGATGTCAGCTGGTCAAGCTGTTGGTGGTGTACGGCCAGTACATTTGCTTGCGCTGAGACCTCGTTGGTTAGTTGCAGAAAAGCCGCTGGTTCGGTTTGTGGTGAAGTCTTCTGTAATGAGTCAATGGAGATGAGATCCATGTGCAGCTTTAATAACAATAAAATGTAGTAATACAGACAGGCAGGGGTCAATCACCAGCAATAGTAACATCCAAGGCAATCCAGAGAGGTAGTCAATAAACAGGCAAGAGGTCAGGGCAGGCGGCAGACAATCAAAGGTTATATCCAGTTAAACAAAGCAGTAACAATAGGCAGGCAGCAACAGGTCAAAACAGGGTAAACAGTCCAGGATCATAAACAGGTAAGGCAGTAAACTTAGATAACACTCAGAAATGTCAGCCAGGGCAAAACAAGACTTCGCAATGACAGAGAGTGAGAGTGAGTCTTAAATAGCTGAGTAAATGGGAAACAGGTGAGCTGGTAATCAGTGCCAGGTACAGGGATTATGGGAAATGGAGTTCAGAGAGTTAAAGTCAATACTCATGTGATGGCGTCCTCTGGTGGTGAGTGGAAGGAACTACAGAGGCGGGATTCGTGACAATAATCAGTCTATCAAGGAATAAAATAATTACAAAATATCTTCTGAACTATAATGTTAAATGTATCTATCAATCCTGAATCTCTAAAGGGTTGTAATTTATAAGGATATGTAACCAATTAAATTACGAATACAGCAATATGTGGGTGTTGATAGTTTGCATAAATTCTCGTGTCATTTCATAAGTGAGAACACTTCTCATTGGAAGATTCAGATGCACTCGCTGTGACAAATGATAGCTGCTGACACCTGCAGTCTCCTTGACAACGCTGTGACTTCATGCATCCACACAGAGAACAGAGATTGTTTACTCCAGCTGCTGAAGAATTTACAGATATTTCAGACGATGATAGACACATGTCATGACACATACAGTGGTGTGAAAAAGTGTTTGCCCCCTTCCTGATTTCTTATTTTTTTGCATGTTTGTCACACTTAAATGTTTCAGATCATCAAACAAGTTTAAATATTAGTCAAAGATAACACAAGTAAACACAAAATGCAGTTTTTAAATGAAGGTTGTTATTATTAAGGGAAAACAAAATCCAAACCTACATGGCCCTGTGTGAAAAAGTGATTGCCCCCTACACCTAATAACTGGTTGGGCCACCCTTAGCAGCAACAACTGCAATCAAGCGTTTGCGAAAACTTGCAAAGAGTCTTTTACAGCGCTGTGGAGGAATTTTGGCCCACTCATCTTTGCAGAATTGTTGTAATTCAGCCACATTGGAGGGTTTTCGAGCATGAACTGCCTTTTTAAGGTCATGCCACAGCATCTCAATGGGATTCAGGTCAGGACTTTGACTAGGCCACTCCAAAGTTTTCATTTTGTTTTTCTTCAGCCATTCAGAGGTGGACTTGCTGGTGTGTTTTGGATCATTGTCCTGCTGCAGAACCCAAGTTCGCTTCAGCTTGAGGTCACGAACAGATGGCCAGACATTCTCCTTCAGGATTTTTTGGTAGACAGCAGAATTCATGGTTCCATTTATCACAGCAAGTCTTCCAGGTCCTGAAGCAGCAAAACAGCCCCAGACCATCACACTACCACCACCATATTTTACTGTTGGTATGATGTTCTTTTTCTGAAATGCGGTGTTACTTTTACGCCAGATGTAATGGGACACACACCTTCCAAAAAGTTCAACTTTTGTCTCATCAGTCCACAGAGTATTTTCCCAAAAGTCTTGGGGATCATCAAGATGTTTTCTGGCAAAAATGAGACGAGCCTTAATGTTCTTTTTGCTCAGCAGTGGTTTTCGTCTTGGAACTCTGCCATGCAGGCCATTTTTCCCAGTCTCTTTCTTATGGTGGAGTCATGAACACTGACCTTAACTGAGGCAAGTGAGGTCTGCAGTTCTTTGGATGTTGTTGTGGGGTCTTTTGTGACCTCTTGGATGAGTCGTCGCTGCGCTCTTGGGGTAATTTTGGTTGGCCGGCCACTCATGGGAAGGTTCACCACTGTTCCATGTTTTCGCCATTTGTGGATAATGGCTCTCACTGTGGTTCTCTGGAGTCCCAAAGCTTTAGAGATGGCTTTATAACCTTTTCCAGTCTGATAGATCTCAATTACTTTCTTTCTCATTTGTTCCTGAATTTCTTTGGATCTCGGCATGATGTCTAGCTTTTGAAGATCTTTTGGTCTACTTCACTTTGTCAGGCAGGTCCTATTTAAGTGATTTCTTGATTGAGAACAGGTGTGGCAGTAATTAGGCCTGGGTGTGGCTAGAGAAATTGAATTTAGGTGTGATAAACCACAGTTAAGTTATGTTTTAACAGGTGGGGCAAACACTTTTTCACACAGGGCCATGTAGGTTTGGATTTTGTTTTCCCTTAATAATAACAACCTTCATTTAAAAACTGCATTTTGTGTTTACTTGTGTTATCTTTGACTAATATTTAAACTTGTTTGATGATCTGAAACATTTAAGTGTGACAAACATGCAAAAAAAAATAAGAAATCAGGAAGGGAGCAAACACTTTTTCACACCACTGTAAATTGTGACATTTTTGGGTCATGCTTGTTCTTTGCATTTAAAGAAAGAGAAAAAAGCAGTCTTTAGTTTACCAGGAAACTTATGAGGAATTTCACCTAGACATTGGCTCATGTGGTAAAAATAAATAAAATGCTTACATGGGTGGCGATCATGGTCCTCAGGTCTGTAAAGGTGGGAGTGCCAGGAAAACCCATTGCCTTCCAAGCCTCCTGAAAATAGTTGTTTAGAATTTTACAAGGGTTTGGCCTGGAAGTAAAGAAAAAATACTTGGCAACGGTCCCACCCACCAGGTTGTCTTTCAGCTGTAAGAAATGCTTCACCCACTCATATTCAGTCTCCTCTAAAGACATTTGGGCAGGTCCAAAGGCCTGGTTGGTTTTGTGCAACACGACCTGTCATCACAGTAAACCACAATCAACATTCATCCAAATCAATAGAGTGCAGCGTTCTGAAGCATTAAAAAAAAATCGAAAAACATTTACATTTATGAGGTAGGTGTTCTCCACTGAGGAGTTCCTGGCCCCCTCCACCTCTTCCATTGTCATATTCTGGTACACCCCATACCGGTGACGTAAATTTATGATAGGTATGCAGAGCAGTGGCTGTAGAAGCTCCTCTATGTCATCACAACCGGATTCTCCTCCAGGCTGGCTGCACACAAAACAGAGCATGCATTCAGTGAGTAAATCACATGTTTCCATGGAGTCAATTTTAATGAGACTAATTTAAGATAAAATGCATAAAATCAATTTAGGATCAATGGAATGGCCTCTTTGGCCAGATTTTGACATTTCAGAAGAACTGACTTTGGAATTATTATTTTCTCCTTCAGCTGCTTCACTGAATGTTGGTGCATGACCACGCCTCTCTTCGGGGATTTTAGCATGGCCCTGAGCTCACGCTCGATACCCACCAGTACCTGTCTTGAAACGCAGCACATCTGCGGAGGGGTGTCCTTAACATACACTACCGGTCAAAAGTTTTGAAACATGACTGAAATGTTTCTCATGATCTTAAAAATCTTTTGATCTGAAGGATCTGATCATATGCTTAAATGTTTGAAATTAGTTTTGTAGACAAAAATATAATTGTTCCACCATATTAATTTATTTCATTATAATAAAATAAAATAAAATAAAAAAATATATATATATATTTTAAATTGATGACTTGGAACAAATAATAATGAAAGGCAGCCAATAAGTGCCCAACATAGATGGAAACTCCTTCAATACTTTTTAAAAAGCATCCCAGGGTGATACCTCAAGAAGTTGGTTGAGAAAATGTCAAGAGTACATGTCTTCAAATTCTAGGCAAAGGGTGACTACTTTGAAGATGCTAAAATATAACAAAGTTTTGATTTATTTTGGATTTTGTTTAATCACAACATAATTCCCATAGTTCCATTTATGTTATTCCATAGTTTTGGTGACTTTACTATTATTCTAATATTTCTAAAAATATATAATAAAGAATGAGTAAGTGTTTCCAAACTTTTGACCGGTAGTGTTGGTCATAAACTACACCACATTTTTCAAATAATGGTTTACTGTAGTCTCCTTTATCCTGGCCTGGCAGAGGGAACTCACTCAACTGCACACAGGCATGCAACACATTATTCATTTACAACCAACATTTCCTTTAAATTTTGAGGTGGGGTCGGGGCCCTCCTGTTGGGGGGGGGGGGCTCTGGCTCGAGGTATGGCTGCACTTTGGTGGAGGGCTGTTGGCTGGTGGTGTCCTGCTGGCTTGAAGATGGTGATGTGAGGGCAGGCTCAGTGGGTGCAGAGGCTTCCTCAGTCTCATCTAGGACCCAACTTTTTAAGTGGCTATCCTCAAAATTAATGTCCGCTCCATCACCTAAGATGCATAGTCTGGGGCAAAATGAAAATTGTGTGTCCAATACATCACACATAAATCTCTGTGCCCTCAACCAAAATTCTTGTATCTTAACACATCCCCAAAAAACATGGGTTGTGACATTTTTTAGAATCCTAGTCCACTCTCCCTCCTCCAATACCAAGTTTAAAATCTCTCCCATAATCTCTTGAGAGAAGTTGAAGCTCCATCCCCAGACTCTGAATTAACAGGGAGTAATACACTGATGCCTCATGACCTTTTCCAAAAGCAGTAATCACCACTTCTAGAGTATCTGCCCCTTTAGGGGGGTGTATGCTACTCCCAAAATAATACAGAGCAGGTGGTGCAGCTGTAAACACCTAAAGAACTGAGTTCTGGGAATCCTGAAATGTTGGACCAAATTTTCAAACGATCTCAACACTCCACTGTCATATAGGTCACCGAGCATATTAACCTCACTCACAATCCACTCTGACCAGCAGAAGAGGATTTATTAATACGTAACTTTGGGTTCAGCCATTTGCTTAAGGCAACATTTAAATAAATGTCCAAATTAAACACTCTAGACACTTTTGTCCATACCACGTGCAAATGCGAGACAATGGGGTGTGACTTAACTTCTCCGGTTAGTTTAATAGAAAGGATTTGCAGTGGCAAAATAGGGGCAAAACTTCCTGTTCAATACCAAAGGGAGGGGCTCTCTCAGGTGGAAGTGACCAATGAGCCACATGTCTGAGAATGAATGCATAATAATAAAACAAAATCTTGGGTAGGCCTAGTCCACCTTTGTCAACTGGCCTATATAATTTATTGAAATGTAATCTGTGATGCTTACCATTCCAAATGAAGGACTTCACTATGTTATCAAATTGCTTGAAGTAAGAGAGGGGAACATCTACAGGGAGAGGTTGTAGCAGGTAGTTGAATTTTGGAATACAATTCATTTTAATAACATTAACCTTCCCAATCATAGATAAATGTAATGAAGCCCACCTGCCCAAATCGCAAACCATTTTATTAAGGGGTCAAAATTAACTTTAAATCACACAAATTTGCTGGGAATAAAATGCCCAAATATTTAATGCCCTGTTTGGGCCACTGGAAAACTCCTGGCAGAAAAGCCGTTACTGGGCAGTACGCTGTCAGAGCCAAAGCTTCTGATTTAGACCAATTGACTCTGTATCCTGAGAACTTAGAAAAGGAATTAATAATTCTGTGGAGGCAAGGCATAGATCTAGTAGGGTCGGAGATGAATAATAAAATACAGTATCATCTGCATAAAGCAAAAGCTTATGTGCCATACCTCCCGCCATCACCCTTGGGAAATCATCTTCCCTTCTTATCATGGCAGCTAATGGTTCCAGGGCAAGACAGAACAATAATGGAGAAAGAAGGCAAACCTGCCGGGTGCCCCTGTCCAGAGTAAAATAATCAGAAATTAATCAATTTATATGTACCACCGCTACCGGGTGTCTATAAAGTATCTTAATCCATCCAATAAAAGTCTTCCTGAACCTGTATATTTCCAAAATCTCAAAAAGATAATCCCATTCTACCATATCAAATGCCTTTTGAGCATCAAGTGAGATGGCAGCAACCGGAGTCTGCTCATTTTCCACTGACCACATGATATTAATTAGATGCCTGATGTTATCAGAAGAGCTGCGGCCCTGAATAAACCCCACCTGATCTATATGTATAAGAGACGTCATAACTTAATCGGTTAGCTGGATCAGGGAAATTGGATGGTAGCTCTAACACTCGCTTGGATCTTTGTCCTTTTTAAGAATCAGACTGATACGGGCTTGTGTCATGGTTGGCAGAAGCTTTCCATTCTTTAATGATTCTGTATAAACTTCAAACAAAAATGGAGCCAGTTCTGTAGCATAAGATCTAAAAAACTCAGTGGCAAAGCCATCTGGCCCCGGAGCCTTGCCTGTAGGCAGGGCCTTGATTACCTCATCAAGCTCCTCCACAGCAACACCTCAGCCCGCTCCATGCCACGTCACAGCAATGCTTCAGCCTGCTCCATGCCACGTCACAGAAACACCTCAGCCTGCTCCATGCCACGTCACAGCAACGCCTCAGCCTGCGCCATGCCACGTCACAGCCACACCTGAGCAGTTGGACCTGGAGATGGTTCCCACCCTTCTACCCACCCTTAGTTCTCCTGAGCAGGCAAGGTGAACTTTCGGCCCTCCGACCCCTCCTGGACCCTCCGAGCCCTGGATTTCGCCTTGGCCTGTCGGTCCCTTGACATTGCCTCAGCTCAGCGTTCCCTCGGCTCCACTGCGGTCCTTTAGCTTGTCGGCTTTCCCGGGGTCCCTCGTCCCTCCGGCTCCTCCTTGGTCTGTTGGTCACTTGGCTCCGCTTTGGCTCGCCGATCCTCTGGCTGCGCCTCGTCCCTCCGATCTGTCAGCTCCACCGGGGACCTCCTTCCCTACGGCTCCACCTTGGTCCTCAGTCCCACCGGCTCCACCTCAGTCTTCCGATCCCCCAGCTCTGCCTTGCTCCTCCAAGCCTCCAGCACTGCCTTGGTCCTCCCTGCCATCGGCTCCACCCTGGCCCTTCGTGTCTTCGGCTACTCTCCGGGCACCAAGTTCCATGGCTCTGCCCCTCGAGCCTCTCATGGCTCTGCCTTCCATGGCTCCGCCCCTCGAGCCTCTCATGGAGCCCCCATGGACTCTGCCCTGGTCACACACCCCACGCCTCAAGACACACACCCCCCCAGCTCCCTACAGAACTTTGAATTTCTGTCATGTTTTACGTGTTTTGTTTATGTGTTGGGGCGTCGGGAGCCGCCCCTTAGTGGGGGGGATATGTCATGTGTATTTTGTTGATTCATGTCATTTATTTTGAAAAGTTTAGTTCCTGTTCCCTTGTCATGTGATTTCATGTTGTCCCTCCATGTTCATGTGTCATGTTTTCATTGGTTTATTGGTTAATTGTCTTGTTAGCTTGTTATCAGTTCTGTCTGTTCATTGGTTTATGTTCTCCCATGTCTTGTATTTAAGCCTCATGTTTTCCATTGTGTTTTTGTCAAGTATTGAATGTATGTGGATATGCTTCTTGCTACGTAGTCAAGTCAAGTTTCGTCAAGTCAAGCCATGTTAAGTCAAGTCTAGTCAAGTCGTTTATGTTTGTTTTGTTTAGTCATCACGTTTGGATTACTGCACTTGTAAATAAACTGCACTTGGGTTCTCTCTACACTTCATCATCATCATTGCCAGTGCCAGCATCGTTACAGTCTATCTACTGGCATCAAAGCCCCAAGACTTCAAGAGTGATGCTTCACAGAGGTGGCAGTAGTCATGACAAATTGGCGACGAGGGTGGGATACGAAAGGAGCAGAAGTGTGTCTTCCACAGCGGGCTGGCTTGACAAACAACACAAAATAGGTGGCCACTTGAAAGGTAAGCATTCTTTGCTTATAATTAGTTTGTGTTGCTTGTTAGAGATTCCCGTGGTGGTAAGGACACTCAAAAAGCTTCTCCAAATTTAAAGAACAAAAAACTAAAAGGGTTTTGATTCCAGAAGAAATAATTGCATACAATGATCTGCTTTTACTGTTAAGGGGGCCTAGATGGATAGCAGTAAATGAAAGCAGATAAAGTTTATAGAAGCCGGGTAGGCATGTTTTTGTCACAGGTTTTTGACCGGGTAGGCAGAAATCCTGTAGATCACCTAAGAGAGGTGGTAGAATAGTTGCGTTTTAGAATTATAGTATTTTTTGAGAGCTCTATGTTTATAAAGGCCTTGTGTTTGTAAAAAGTGTGAAAGTTTCTATGTCTGTGAGAGTGTTTGTGTTTGTGTTTGAAAGTATGTGAAGTGTGACTGAAGTGCGATTGCGTATGGAAGTGTATGACTGAGTACAAATATGAGCCCAGTAGAGGTACTGGAATGTATGATGTGTCCTTATAAAAGGAACACAGAGTGTATGTTATGTAAGTCCTATAAATAAGAAGACAAGTGTGAATTTGAATGAAATATGAGCCTTAAAAATAAAAAAAATAAAAATTAAAAGGATACAATGAATGGAGTAAATGTTGTCTAATAAAGAGGGTTTGTCTTTTATATGTTGAATGGATGTTGGGAATGAAAGCCTGTCTCTTGTGAAAATTTGGAAAGAAATTTCCTTTGTTAACACAGAGAAAACTAAAAACGTTCCAAGATATTGGCTTTGTAGGTTGTTTGGCCATTCTTCAGATTGTAGAATTTGTGATCCAGATAGAGAGACTCAGCCTTAGCTGCATAACTAATGAGGCCTATTTTCAACCTTCCATCAATATATGAGGCAGAACCAATGATAAAAAAATATATATATGGAAGAGTAAATATAATACAGTATAAACTGACAATAGGAAAAAGAATAAAAACGGTGAGACAACACAGCTGTAAAACAAAATGTGCATGAAAGCAAAAAGTTAACTCTTAGCTGGCTGGACAAAATTTATTATTGGGCTGTTCCTTTCATGCCATGAAGGAAGCCTGATGTAAGATTAACTAAACTGAGAAAGAGCAGCTGTTGTTGGATATGTGTCAGATCATAACTCATAAACTAGACTGTAGCATAGAAATTTATTTGACTTCATATAGATAATTTATACATTCAAGTGGTATAACTGTGCTTAGAGTTAAAGTTCTATAAAGAACCATAAAGTGATTGAATTCCACTTGGGAAATCACATTATTTGGACAAACAATAAAGCTTTGAGTCCAGTGTACTGCATTAAACTAAAGTCAACTAAGTAATTGGATTTTAAACAAAGGTTGTATTTAAAATAAGTGTTGTTATATTACATAAGGTATAATTATGTCAAACACTCCAGTGAAAATACTAAAATCTAAAAATCCACTGTGTAAATAACTGATTGATAAAATCTCAAAGAAATGAGAATGTATTAAAAAGGTGAAGGTGAAAGAAATAAAGATTCAGCTAACCTAAGAAAAATCATCTGTTATTGTGATTTGGCACTATTTGGATGCAGAGTGATCCTAAAAGTAAATTGACAACATAGGAAATTTGTACATGTATGTGGCATAATAATTATTCAAGTGCATGTAAATTGGTTTATAAATAAATTAAAATAACTGAATTTCCTTTGGAAGATCATATTATTTGAACAAATACAAATTGACCATAAATCCAAAAATTGTTACAAAAATTAATACATTGATACATACATTTTTCCTAAAGATAGGGTTTGTAGTATTATAGGAAAAATCATGGCAACCATTCCTGTGGACAAATTAAGGATTAAAATATCCATTGTGTAGAGAACTTATAGATAAGCTCTCAAGCAAATGGCAAAAGAGAACAAAGACATGATGACAAAATGGCCAAAGGAAGGGACATTTGATGTAGCGTTGTGCGAGGAAATGGAAACTTTGATAAAAAATTATAAAACTAAAGATAAGAGTAAAAAAGTAAAAAGAGAGAAACAAAAAGGGAAAAAGAGAGAGAGAAGTGCTAGCACTGAAAGGAGAAAATTCTCTGAAAAAATATAAGACAGGCAAGAAAAATACTGAAGGATGCAGAAAAAGAGATAAGTAAAAAAGGAGAAGCCCTTGTCAAATCACCTCCATATGTGCCCTCAGAAGGTCAGTTCCCAATACTCAAGGGAACTGTAGAAGTTTTAGGAGAAATGCAGATGGAGGGTCATGTGGAGTTAAAAAAAGAAAAGAAAACAAACAAGGCTGAGGAACCGAAGAAGGGAAAGGATAGAAAAAAATGAGAGAAACAGAAAAATTAATACGAGACAGATAAATTGGTAAGAAATAGAAGTAAACTATTAGACAGTAGGGTGAGAAAAAGTGAAAAGGAGTCATCATTTGATGGAGGAAGGTTGGTATCAAATCAGACTCCTGTTAATTTGTTAGGGAGAGATACATTATGTAAATTAGGAATGTTTTTGGGAATTGCAATAATGATAGGAGGACTATTGTTTTGCTGTGTACTTCCTTTAATGAGATCACTAGTTATCAAAGCCACGGTTAAGCAAATGGAAATGATAAGATGTCAAGAAAATGGGGAAGAGAAATTAAAAAGATGGGTGAAACTGACTAATAAGAGATTTGTCTGAAATTCCATTGTGCCAATTTACTACTATATTTTATTTAAAATTTTTAATTACTTTTCTATTTGTTTAAAAAGGTGATTTGTGTTGCTTCATTAGATAGAATGAAAGTTCCTTCTCCTGAGAAAGAGTAAGAAAAGGGAGAAAGTAATCATAAGAGAGTTAATTGACTTAAAAAAAAAAGAAGAAGAAGAGGGGATTATATTAGTAATAAGAAGACAGGACTGCAATAAAATGACAAAACTACAAGATAGGTGTTGTAAATGTAAAGCTCTGCTTGAATAGAAGGCTAAAGTAAGTTGTATTGAATGAAAAGAAAATGTCGAAAAAGAAAGGTAAATTTGTGATTTATTAAAGATTTGATGGTTCTTGGTTTAGGGATTACAAGGTATATGGCGTTCTCATGAAAGACAGATTGTTGCATCAACTACGTTTCTCAATGTTCTTATTACAGATGCGAAGTGATAAGGAGAATTAAACAACAGGAATATTAGGGATATTGGTCTCCATTTTTGCAAGCGAAGGTTGATGAGTTTTTGTCCACATGTGAAGTCTGCGCTCAAAACAGTGTTATGTGGGCATGGTAAATAAAGTACATGGAAAGCATTATATGCTTGTGGTGATATGCAAATTTATCAGATGGCTAATTTCTAACAAGAGAGGTAATATCTAGATTCGGAATACCGAAAGGTTCTACGGTTTTTTTTATGTATGTTGTTTGAATGGACAAAAGAAAGTAGGGAACGAGTAAGTTGAAAGTTCTGGAAGAGGTTTTCTTGAAGATGGTTTAAGATGGGAAAGTTTGAAAGTAGTTAATATACTGAATTATTATAATTATCACTATTTTCACTGTTGAAGAATAACTTAAATATATTATTGTTAGATTCTAAAATGAAAAAGAAGGAATAACTGTAACAAGATTAGAAACAGTGTGAAGGAGTGGAATGTCCTCCTCTGAATTCCTCCCCCCATCTCTCTCTCTCTCAGTATAAGTTTTTTGAATTGTGCTAAAGGCACATCTCTAAATTGTTTTCTTTTCTTTTGATTTTCTTTTCTTTTATATGGACAATGATGTGAATTGACAATAATGTTAGAAACAGTGATATGAAAGGGAGGTTCAAACAGCTTTCCTCATCATGATTAAAGATTTTATATATTCAGAGGGCAATTTGAAGTTAAGTGTTTATACTAAAGAGAAGAGATTCAGTTGAATGTTCATCTGAAAGAATAAATGTAGGTTCAAAAACTATCTAGAGACTATTATTGAATTAAGGTGATGTTTTTAAATTAAGCTTCCTAGAAGCTTGACAGAGGCTACCCTTTATTTTGTTTTGTTCTGATGTTAGTCCCCACCGTGATACATGGTCTTTTGTGATGTTTGCTAAAGGAGCAAAAATACAACCTGAATGGAAATTAATGATCTGTAAATGAGTTCAATTGTAGCATTTTACTTTTAATTTGGACAATTTTAATAGATTGTTAAATTTTGAATAATGCTTTGTGAATTTAACCATGTTATGAACTGTCTCCATATTTAAGCAGTTGTTGATGGTTCCATTGGCTGTGACGGTTCTCAGGTGATACTCCCTGAAACAAAAGAAAATATCTGTTTACTGATACCAAATTATTAAGGATTGGCCAATAGGACTGAGCGTATTGTGACCAGTGGCAAGAGGTGATGACCCAGTGATGGATAAGACTCTCCAATGGCAAGGGGGGGGGGGGGCAACCTAAGGCATCACCGCCCTGGAACCCTGCCCAATTAGGGGTGAGATGGATTTAAGGAAGTGGATGGATGCTTTTAGGTTGGAAGGGAGGTCTAGAAGAAACCTGCCCAAAAATTGTGAGTTCCACTTAACCCGGCTGCATTTTAATAACCACTTTATGAAAACATTTTATCACAGTGTTAAATACCAAGCATTCTATCACTGTGCCATCAGGGGATCATACCCTATGTAGAAGATTATTTATAGAATTTGGGGGTAAAGTTTTGAGAATCGTTGCAGACAAAGGAGTGCCTGACTTATTAAAGAAGTATTAAACAAACCTGGGAATATTGGTATGATGAAGAATTAAGATTGAAAAATGATTTATTACTTTTTACTTATGCTTTTATTGAACTTATGTACATTTTAATGTTAATGAAGAATGGAAAAAGAAAACATTATGGTGACTAAAGATTAACATTGCTTGTCTTGTTTGTTTATAAATTTAAATAGAATTGTTTAAAAAAATGGGGTGCATGGTTGGCTAAAATTAATATAATGATTGGAACAACAATCCTTGTGGGAGAAATAATATTCTGTTGTGTGTTACCATTGGTAAAATCATTCTTGATCCGAGCAACAGTGAAGCAGATGACATTGATCAATGTGAAGGTCCAATGCAATGACAACTACCCTGGATGGACAGAAAGACCAAATTGTGAGGAAATTGATACCTCCAATAAATATATATGATGAAATGAAAGATGAGCCATGCCCCGGGATGAAAGTGCTAACCTAACCTCTCCCCAGAGGTGACCCTCTACGATGCACAAAGTATCTGGGTTGAAATGTAGACTAAAAAAAAAAAAAAAACTCTTAATATTATGATGAATATTTTGTTTTATGTTTGATATACTCTACATAATTGTGACAACCACAGGCAAGGATGAACCAATTGCACATTCACGCTTATAACATGATTATATGTTTCATTTATTGAATGAAGGTATAAGGAGACAGAATCTTTTTATTACGTTCTTAATCAAACTTGAGTGCGTTCTGCAATCTCCACTGGAGTGTGGTTGCATAATCTGGTCATTGGTAATGAAGTTGTGTGACTTAACTTAGTCACTAGATAGCATGACTGAGGCGACTGAATTATGAAACTGCACTCTGGGTAAAAACAGTGAAGGTGGGACTTATGTAAGTCCCAGAGGAGGGATAACGTAGAATATTTTTTATAAAGTTGAGTATAAATTAATCAAGTATAATCAATGTTAACATAGCCATTTAATTCTACAATTGTTTCTGGTGGTCAAGCATGAGACTTGCCGTGTCTGTGGAATGTTGCGCCCCTCGCATATGGTAAACTGATTCTCCTGTGTTAACGCTAAAGGAAATATGGTGAAGTCTCTCCACAGCAGTGTCCAGTGACACATACGGAATGTATTAGCCACTCCTTGGTAGATCATATGTATTTAAGCGGGCGCAAACCCATTTTTCTGGAGTTGTGCTGGGAGCAACACGGCTTTTTTTATCTCTGATAATAAAGTCTATCTTCTGGCATCAAAACCCCAAGACTTCAAGAGTGATGCTTCACAGAGGTGGCAGAAGTCACGACAGAATCAAGATAATTTATTTGCTCAGTCATCAGTTTAGGGAGTTCTAATGGTTCCACAAAGTTTCTAATATCTTCATCGGTAGATGAAGATGTGGAACTATAAAGATCAAGAGCATTAAAAGATCATGATGTTAAGACACAGCTTGGCAGGTGCTGCATCATCATTGTTTTTAAAAGCCTCTAGGAAACCATCAGGTTCTTTCAATAAGATTGGAAATTTAAAATGTAACATCAGAAACTCAAATTGGAACTCACCGCTGTTGGATACAAGAGAATTAAGATCTTATGATTTCTTACACATTATGCTCCTGATTTTGCAACTGCTCATGGTCGCTTTTCTGCCCATGCAGAGCAACTGGTTGGTTGCCGCTGACCATCAATTGATTCATCTGGCTGAAATGTCGAGGGAAGCTCATTCCTTCGACGGTGGGATCTCTTTTTCCCTGACTTGTTGTGTGGAAATATCTAGGAATATTTCCCCGCTTATCACTACGTGGAGTCAATTAATTACATTCTCTACCATCCTAAACAATGGGCGAGCAGTGATACATCGACAGTCTTCGCCATTCGAAAGGATATAATTCATCAATGGTAGACCGAAGGAGATTTGCAAACTTATTTTGCTTTATTCTCTTATTATGTGGAGATATTCAGGTAAATCTGGGGCCTGGAGATTTTCAGCAGGTGAGAGTGGATGGTACTCCGTTTGTTCCTCATGGAGCTGCAGCGTCGGGTGTTGTGAGTTGCTTTTGTCCGATTTCTGAATTGTCTAGCAACATTACAGTCCAAGCAAGTGGAGCGATTAATTGTATTACCAACTTGAATTGCGATTCGGAAAATCTGTTGTCGGTGGGTCCCCGTCTCTCTGTATCAAATGCTGCAAGTGAATTCCATGACTGGATTTTCGAACTTTGGTATAGTACAATCAAATGAAATGATTAAGGGTCTTACAAGCTTAGATGACAGTGTGAGAAATGTGTTGTCAGTCAGTTCAGCTTCACATATACAGACCAAAGACACCACTCTGGGGTCGACAAAACTGGCAATATTGAAACAGCGAAAAACACATTTATTTCAAACTGTAAATCATGCCAAAATTCTTTGGGACCCAAAAGTTAAACCAAAAGGGATTTATGGAGGGCATTTAAATATTAGAAGTGTTGTGTCTAAGACTGAGCAAATTGAGCAATTGTTAATTAACTCAAATCTTGATTATTTGTGTCTTTCTGAAACATGGTTGACTCCAGCAACTCCGTTAAGTGTTTTTAATGTGCAAGGTTATAATATATATAGATGCAATCGTGAGTCTGGTAGGGGTGGTGGGGTTAAGATTTATGTAAAAGAGGATATTCGGTGTAAGCAAATCGAAGCACTCAGAGACATGTCGGAGTGTGTTGGAGTTAACATCATGCTTTCTTCGGAAATGTCCTTTGCTATAATTGTATTGTATAGACCTCCATGTTGCTAAGGAGGATTTTTATGATCAACTCTCTAAGGTTCTTAAAAGTGTGACGCTACTGAAATAATTTTAATGCGAGATTGTAATATTAATTGGCTAGATAAAAGAGGCAGAAAAAAATTAAAGTTAGTTATTAGTAAGTTTCACTTGACCCAAGTGTAACACGTATAACAAAATTATCTCAAACCTTGATAGACTTAGTTTTTTCAAATAAAATAAATTGTATATTAAAGATGTATAACTTTATTAACAGGTTTGTCAGATCATAATCTTACACTAGTTGTAAGAAAATTGCCTAAAACTCGATACAGAAACTTGGAAATTTAAAAAATGCTTATATATCAAAGAGAAATGTAGAGTTATTTAGTAATGAATTGAAGCAAATGGATTGGAATGATGTAATTCAAGGTAAAAATAGTCAGACATTCTGTGAAGATTTTATGGAAGTGTTTCAGCAACTTGTAAATAAATACTCTAAAGTAACAACTAAAGAATAAATGTATGCAGTCTTTACCATGGTTGAATAAAGATTTGTGGCAATTAATGAAATCGAGAAATGCAGCTTTAAAAAAATAATTAAAAACCAGTCTTAATAGGGATTGTTTAGTATATAAGGGTCTTAGAAATAAAGTAATGATGGAGCTTAGGAAGGCTAAGGCAACCTTTTATTTAGATATTATTAAACAGGCAAAGGGTAATACTAAAGTGATTTGGCAATTTATAGATAAATTAACAGGCAAAGGACATCGAAACTATGGAGTTGCAGAGATTAAGATAGATGGGATGCTTCAAAATAATAGATCTATAATAGCAGAGTATTTTAATAATTATTTTATTGAGTCTGCTAATAAATTAGGTGGGAATTTCACTGAATATCAAATATCTGAGGATTGGAACAGTAGTGGAATATTGAATGATAATTTAATGTTACATTTTAAGGAAATAGATGAGACAACAGTTAATAAAATTATTTTATCATTAACAAACTCAAAGGCAAAAGATAGTTGGAGAATTAATAGTGAGGTCATTAAAAAAAAAAACAAAGATAGTTTAATTACTCCTATAACTTATAAACCAGTCAGTGAAAGAGAGTGTATTCCCTAGAGTTTTTAAAACCGCTGTGGTCCATTATTTAAAGCAGGTGATTGATTAGAAGTAATAATAGATTGTGGCAGCGGGGGCGTGGTCAAGCGTCCGTCCGGAGAGTGAGAAAGCGGTAAGGGCACTTGCACCTGAGCTAGATTATGTTTAACACCTGTCTCTAATTCCAGTGAGCATGGGGAGAGCGGCATATATGCAGCCACGCTACCAGCAGAGAGAGAGTGTCTGGCACAAGGAAGGCCACGGTGCTCCTGAAGCTGTTGCGTTTAATCTGTTGTGTTTGTGAAGCTGATGTGTCTAACTAACTATGTGCCTGTGAAGCTGATGTGTTTAAGTGAGTATGTGCCTGTGAAGCTGATGAGTTTGTGAAGTTGTAAAACATTGAAGTGGCCGATTAAAAGTCTTACCTGAGCCTGGAAAACCCACTCCCCTGTGTTCTCCTTCTCTTCTGCTGTGAAGTTGTGTTACATAGACCTATCAGTATTCTCCCGATAATCTCAAAAGTGTTGGAAAAATGGATTGCTGAGTAGCTAGTAGAGTATCTAAAAAATGCTAATTTATTACATCCAATGCAATTTGGTTTTCATATGAATTATTCTACCAAAACTGCTTGTTGTTACTTTGTAGAAACTATTAAGATTAAATTAGATAAACACGGGACAGTGGGAGCAGTGTTTTTAGATCTTCATTAGGCCTTTGACACAGTTAACCATTCCATACTTCTTACTAAATTATTGAGTTGTGGATTATCTTCTAGTGTGTTAAGTTGGATAAAATCTTATCTGATGGAACGTATTCAGTGTGTTAAGGTTAACAATACATTATCTCAAACCAAATCATGTAATTTGGGAGTCCCTCAAGGATCAAAACTGGGGCCACTGTTATTTAGCCTGTATATAAATGATCTTCCATTTGTGTGAGATGATGTAGGTATTTTGATGTATGCAGATGATGCTGTCATATATGCACATGGTAGTAATACTTCACTTTTATTGTCACACAACCATATACACAAGTGCAATAGTGGGTGAAAGCCTTGGGTGCAGTTCCAAGCAACATAGCAGTCATGACAGTGATGAGACATAGATGAGACATATACCAATTTACAATAAACAGATTTACACATCATAACTTACATATCTAATATACACATAATTACACACAACAATATACAAATAATAATATACAATATACAGTATACAATACACACAATATAGAATATTGTACAGTATACAATACACACAATATAGAATACACATACACAATATAGTATACACATTATACAATAAAAATAGTATATATAGTATATATAAAATATACAGTAGGTTGTCAGTTGGTAGTCAGTTGCCAGTGTGTTGTTAAGAGAGAATATAATTTAAGACAGTCCAGTGTGAGCTAATAAGACTAATAAAGTGCAGAGCTGATGTATATTGATCGTGAGAGATCAAGAGTTCAGGAGTCTGATTGCTTGGCGGAAGAAGCTGTCATGAAGTCAGCTGGTGTGGGTCCTGATGCTGCGATACCACCTGCCTGATGGTAGCAGTGAGACCAGCCCATGGCTTGGGTGGCTGGAGTCTCTGATGATCCTCCGAGCTTTTTTTACACACCGCCTGGTATTTATGTCCTGTACGGAGGGAAGCTCACCTCCGATGATGTGTTTGGCAGTTCGCACCACCCTTTGCAGGGCTTTGCAGTTGTGGGCGGTGCTATTGCCGTACCAGGAAGTGATGCAGCCAGTCAGTATTCTCTCTACAGTGCTGGTGTAGAACCGTGTGAGCATATGGCGGTTCATTCCAAACTTCCTCAGCCATCTCAGGAAGAAGAGGCGCTAATGAGCCTTCTTCACAACAGCCTCAGTGTGGACGGACCATGTGAGTTCCTCAGTGATGTGGACACCGAGGAACTCGAAGCTGCTGACTCTCTCCACCGGTACTCCATTGATGGTGATGGGACTGTTTTCTCTGTCTTTTCTCCTGAAGTCCACCACAAGCTCCTTTGTCTTGCTGACGTTGAGGGAGAGGTTGTGCTCCTGACACCAGCGTGTCAGAGTGAGCACCTCCTCTCTGTAGGCCGTTTCATCATTGTCAGTGATCAGACTTATCACCATCATATCATCAGCAAACTTAATGATGGCATTGGAGCTATGTGTTGCCACACAGTCATGTGTGTACAGGGAATACAGGAGTGGGCTAAGAACACAGACCTGCGGGGCTCCAGTGTTGAGGGTCAGTGATGAGGAGACGTTCCTGCCCAATCTAACCACCTGGCGTCTGCTTGACAGGAAGTCCAGGATCCAGCTGTACAGCGAGCTGTTTAAGCCCAGAGCCTGGAGTTTCACATAAAGCTTGGAGGGCACTATGGTATTGAATGCTGAGCTGTAGTCTACAAACAGCATTCTCACATAAATGTTCCTTTTTTCCAGGTGGGAGAGAGCAGTGTGTATTGTAGATGCAACGGCATCATCAGTGGAGCGGTTGTTGCGGTAAGCAAACTGCATTGGGTCCAGTGATGGAGGCAGCACAGAGCAGATGTAATCTCTGATTAGTCTCTCAAAGCATTTGCTGATGATGGGGGTCAGAGCAACAGGACGCCTGTCATTTAAGCAAGTGATTTTGGATTGCTTTGGTACAGGCACAATGGTGGACATTTTAAAGCATGTGGGGACCACAGACAAGGAGAGGGAAAGGTTGAAAATGTCCGTAAAAACACCAGCCAGTTTGTTCGCGCACGCTCTGATGATGCGGCCCGGAATGCCGTCCGGAATGGAGGTCCGCACATCAAGTGCAGCGTGAACATCGCTATTTATCTATGGCTTCTGGTTGGGGTAGATCCATATTGTTTCGGTCGGAACAACATCCTCTACGCACTTTCTGATGAAACACGTTTCGCTATCAGCGTACACCTCGATGTCGTCATCAGAGGCGGACCGGAACATCTCCCAGTCTGCGTGATCAAAACAGTCTTGTAGCGTAGAATCTGATTGGTCTGACAAGCACTGGATCGTAATGATCAAGTAGCAACAAAGCTCTCAAATATAATGCAAAAAGTTTTACTTTGGCTTAAGTCTTCAGATCTTAGAGTGAATACTCAAAAAACTGTAACCATGTATTTTAATAAGACATGTAAACCAAGAGCTCTTCCGTATGTTTATGTTGATGGTCAGAAGTTAAATAATGTACAAGAAGTGAAATATTTAGGGGTTATCTTTGATTCAACTCTTTCTTTTAAAAAACATATTAAAAAATGAGTAATACATTGAAATATAATATAGTGACATTTAGACATATTAGAAACTCTCTTACTAATGAGGCATCATGGGTTTATTTGAATGCAATGATATTTTCCCATATTAAATACTGTATTTCTTGTTGGTCGCAAGCAAACGAGATTTTAAAGCCCATTATATCACTTTATAAACAGGCTATAAAAGTATTAGATAGGAGATCTTTGCTGTACCATTATTGTGGTATATTAAGTAAATACAGGTTATTAAGCTTTAAAATGTAATTGTTTATTCAAATGTTATGTTTGTTTTTAAAATAGTTCATAACATTGCTGCTCCCCCTTTTAAAAGATTTGTACATCTTTGCTCAGAACAGATGACAAGGGTTTCTAGATCTACTGCACAGAGAGATTGCAGAATTCCTAAAAGAAATTCTGCATTTGCACAGTCTGCCTTTTCATACAAGGCAATTAAAGAATGGAATAAGCTACCCGATGATCTTAAAATTTGTGTAGATTTTTATACGTTCTCCAGAAATTTTAAAAATGGGCTTTTAGTACTTCAAACTTGTCATCATTAATTTGTACGATGTTAGTACTTTACTGTTAATGTATATGTGTGTATGTATGTACATAAATTTGCATGTTTTTTATTTATAGTATTTTATTTACCTGCCCAGGGACTGCAGATGGAAATTAGCTAGTAGCTAAATCTGGTGCATATCTAGCCAAAAGCTTCCCTACTTTGTTCCCTGGCTCAGAATATTAATGTCTTGCCCTGAATAGCCAAAACTCCACCTTCCGCGACAAAATAGTATTATTTCTGTATTTCAACCGGGACAATTCTCTGAGGCCATCAGACGACATTTGACACTTCAGCTCTGCCTCTGCATTTTAAATATTCCCTTCCAACTCCACAAGTTCTCGTGCTTTGAATTTTTTGATGAATGTAGCATACTGTATGATCCGACCCCTAAGAACTGCCTTAAGTGCCTCCCAAGCCATACCCACAGAGGATACTGAGGACCAGTTGGTCTCCATATAAACATTGATTTCAGCCTTTAACATTTGTTGGAAATCAGGATTTTGCAAAAGGGATACATTAAAGCGGCAACTATATGATTTCTTTTTCTCCGTATGTGGCAACACCCCTAAACACACCAGGGCATGATCTGAGACAAAAATGTTTCCAATTGAGCAATCAACAACAGATGAAATGAGGGATTTGGATATCAAGAAAAAAATCTATTCTAGAATAAATCTTATGGACTGATTAAAAAAAATGTGTAGTCCCGCCCAGATGGGTTTAAAACTCTCCAAATATCTGTAAGGCCAAGATTTTTACACATCCTGTGGAGCGTCAATGTTACTCTAGGGGGCTTACACACTTTTGCTTCACTATGATCAAGGACTGAGCCCATCAAAAGATTAAAGTCTCCTCCCAATATTATATCATGAGGGGTGCCAGCGGCTTGCAACATCCCTTCAAGATCTATTAAAAAGCCCTGATCATCAGCATTAGGTGCGTAAATATGAGCCAAAATCAGCCTTTGCCCTTGAATTTCTGCTAAAACAATGACTCTTCCTAATTTATCTTTAATCTGTTTGAGACATTTGAATTGTAGATGTTTACTTATCAATGTAATGACTCCCCTGCTCTTACTCAAGCCAGCACTAAAGAAAACATGTCCACCCCATATCTTCCTGCGGGGGAAGATGCGTTTCTTGAAGAAACACTATATCAAATTTCTTACGTTTATGAAAAGAAATAACCTTCCTTCTTTTTATGGGGTGCCCCAACTCATTCACATTCCACATGGAGAAAGATAATCCACTCATATTAACATTTGACATTTTGACAATTTAGATTGAGGGTCAAAAATAAAATTATAAAGATCACATTCTAACATTAGTGCAATAGTCAAACCCCGAACTCCAAACGTCCATCCCTCTAAACTCAAAAAGTCCATGTACGCCTACGAGAGCCCCCGCGACAACTTTGCCATCGAATTGCTTGAGTCCGGTGTTTCTGCACAAATTTTGTGGGACAGAATTGCATAACAGAAAATAATCTATAAAACAAACTCCAGCCAATAGGCAGATTAAACACAAAGACGGTGAAGATTCATTCACAAAACTATATCGAAGGTGTGTTCCTCCACAAAACAAACTCCAGCCGCCAGCGGAACCAGCACAAAAATAATAATAATTAAAAAAAAAAAAAACTCTGTTCAGTTTCGTCAGACAGTCAAACAAATGTTCAGTGAGCCAGCTATTTCATAAGTGCAGCAGATGTCCTAATCCTTCCAATGTTCTGCAAAAAAATACTCCACAAAACACAGACAAGCTCATTTGAAGGCAATGTAAGAAACACACCATGACTTCCTCAGTCCATTGATTTTATGAAAGACATCGCTTGTTGTGGGCATGTAAATATTTTGCAGCCATCCTTAATATCTATTCTCAATTTTGCTGGAAACATCAGTGCAAAAGTGATCCTCCGTCGATGCAAGAGATTCTTGAAGGAGTGTTACTACATAAAACAAACTCCAGCCGCTAGGTGGTACCAACACAAAAAGAAACAATATGGCGCCCAGCCTCCTCAGACAGTCGAGTGTATGCTCAGCGAGTCAATTCACTTGGGGGCCACAAATCACCAAATGGCTTACCCACCCCATTGTCTCTATGAAAGACAATGCTTGCTGTGGGCATGTAAATATTTTGTGGCCATCCTTAGTATCTATTCTCAGTTAGGCCGGAAACATCAGTGCAAAAGCGATCTTCCGTTGATGTAAGAGTTTCTTGCATTCCTTGAATTGATCACATTTCTCTTGTTGAAATCGCAAAGTCTGGGAACAAGAAAATTATGTGATTCTTCCAAGAAAGCTTTCCTTTGCTCCTCGCCTCATGCAACACGAGATCTTTATCGGATGATCTCAGAAATTTGGCCAGAATTGATTGGACCTGTCTCCCTCAGCAGATCTGCGAGCCGGGACTCTGTGAGCTCGCTCGATTTCCATCTTATGGCCTGTTATGTCGAGCAGACTCGAGAAGAGCTTATCTAGAAATTTCACCATATCTTGAACTTCTTCATGCTCAGGAATTCCAACAATTCGGACATTGTTTCGCCGGCTACGATTCTCCAAATCCTCCAGTTTTTCCAAAAGGCATTCCAAGTCTATCTTGGTCGCTAGTGGATTAGCAGCTAATTCCCTCTCCGATGACTCCAGATAATCGATCCATCTCTCGATGTCCCCAATTCTTGTAACCAACTCAGAGGATCTTGCTGTAATACGTCGATCGATTACTGTGACGGAAACAAAATTCTCTAAGTCAGCAACAACCTTCGTCAGCATCAAAGACATGCTTGCCAGTTGCTGCTGAATTTCTCCTGCTGCACCGTCCAAACCGAATCCCTGGTCCACGGGCCTATCCGAGGTATCAGCTTGAGCACGTAAGTGTCTTTTAATATCTCCAGAGCCCGAGGATTTTGAATTCTTTGCCATGTTGTCTTCAAAGAACAGATATGTAGCAGGGTGTATCGAGTCTCACCAGTTTATGACATAAAAATAATTAAAAACTAACAAAGTGCGCAGAGCTCGCCATTCACATGTCTGCTCCTCGCATGGAGTCACGTGACTCCGACTGGTATAATTATTGACAGTGGAAGAGCATTGAACTACGTAGAATATCAGAGAAGTGTTTAGGAAGAAACTGAATGAGCAAGAATTTCCCTCTATGAAAGGTTCATGTGACTCTAAGTTAAAGTGTGGAAACTGCAGGGCTGGTGAGTCTAAATCAAACACTTTAAAATCAACTATGTGATTTTCAAGAGTCTAAGTGTGGACACTGGAGGGCTGTATAGTCTAAATCAAACACTTTAAAATCGACTATGTGATTTTCAAGAGTCAAAGTTAAAGTGTGGACACTGGAGGGCCAGAGAGTCTAATTATGATTAAATCAAAGCAAACTCTTTACAATAGACAATTGGATGTTCATGTGGTCACTCAGCATAATCACAAGAACACATATATGCAACTTACAACTTATACATAAGTTTAATTTGCATTAAAAAATTTAAACCACCAACCATGTATATTTGATAATGTAAATACATTGGAAATGGGATGGGCCCATGAGCAAAGTTTACAATGGTTTCTAAACACTTGCTATATGGACATCATTTTTATAAGGTACAGGATCATATTATTGACAAAAAACATATCTAGGTGACTATGTGACCTCATTTATATTTATTATAAATGAGGTATATTTATAATATCCACTGAGAATATCCACTGAGAAGATATAGAATTCAGATTGGAGTCATTTGGAGCTTTCTGAGTGGTGTCCATAAACAGAGTACAGAAACGAATGGTATACTTTGCATGTGGACGTAGGCCTGGCATCGTGTCCGTAGGTCCGACAGACCCCAACTTTCACACAGTGACACGTCGAGTGCCCCTCAACAACATACTAAAGGGACTAAGTCTTTTCATTGTTTTCAATAGATCTCGCTGCCTGCCATAGGAATCAATGAGAGAGCCTGCCCTGTAGGCCCGTGTGCAGCCGTACATGCATCAGAGGCTTTAACCCTAACCCTTAGAAAACACCCAGGGCCTCCAAATTCTAGGATGTGATTTGGGGGCCCCTGACATTCGAGGATAACGAAGGTCTGTAAAAGCACTCAGGATGACCTTGTGGGATGCCCGGGCACTGCCCGGTTGCAATCATGGTGATGTATGGCATCAGGGGGCACTCTGGGGGCAAAGACATGTAAAAGTAGTTTAAGGGGGCAAATACTGGGTCTGTGGACAAAAGGAAGACCATATAGGATGACTACTAGGTAAGTGGACACAATACTGAGTCTGTGGACATGAAGAAGACTACAGAGGAAGACTAGTGGGTAAGTGGACACTATATAGGATTCATGGACATGAGGAAGTGTTTGGGGAGACTATGGGGTTTATTTTCATAAAGTTATGGGCAAATGGGTGCCCATTTGATGATACGATCCATGACACCATGTATGCGCCCAACTGCAATGTTTTTAAATAGGCTGATTTCCACGAACTATGTTTGCAGTGCCCATCCAAACACATTCCCATTAATAATGTCTGAAATGCTAGCCAATTCGTACCCAAAATCAGCGGATGGGTGAGGCGGGGACTTCGTGTATATCCCTATGCACACACCTCACCTTCACCTGGCATGCTAAACCCAAAGCCTCACCTTTAACCAAGCTTTGGTTAATCAAAGTCTGATTACAACCTGAATCCACCAAGGCTTGAGATGTACCCCCTTGGATACTCACTGGTATATGGTACATCCCTGCTCCATCAGGGGCAGCTTATGATGTGTCAGGAACCCAGACCCATGACCCCACATCCATCACCGGGCATTGATCCTGGGTGTATCCCGGTTCCTCACAGTGCCAGCACACCGGCCCAGACCTTACCTCCACACCTGTGGCCCCCGATTTACCAACCTGGTGGGGAGGGGGAACAGAAACAAAGGGGTTCGGTGCAATAGATACCCCCCGGGTCCAGAGAGCCGGCTTTGGGAAATTGAGCCCCCATCGCTGGGGGTAGGAACAGGAACAGTATGGAATGGGAAGTGTGAGAGGGGGAGAGAGAAAAAAGGATTCACCGTCTCCCAGATACGCCGCCAAGTGGTCATCTGCTAGCTGGACGGCCTCTTCCAGCGATGCCGGATGGTGGCACTGGACCCACTCCGACGTTCCCTTCGGCAGACGGTCGACGAACTGCTCCAAAACCACCAGGTTGACTATTTCATCGGCACCGCAGTCCTCAGCCAGCAGCCACCTCCGACAGGTGTCACGGAGCTGTTGGGCGAAGGCAAATGGGTGGCTGAACTTATCGAATGTCAGCGCCCGGAAGTGGTGATGGTGCTGTTCAGGGTTACAGCCAACCTGTTGCAGGATGGCTCATCTCAGGTCCAAGTACTCCAGCAGACTCATGACAGGTAGCTGTTGTGCCACAATCTAAGCCTCCCCTGACAACAGCAGCAACAGATGGACCGCCCACTGAGCACGGGACCACCTGACCCATCCGTGGCATGCACGAAAAGTTCTATGAAAGCTTCAGGGTCGTCCCGTGGTCCCATTTTCACCAGCGTGATCTGAGGCACAGCAGGCGTGGTCGGAGTCGCTGCTGGAGTACCCCCCTGTGGCAGCAATCTCCAGATCACCTGTTGGTCCTCCACTTGGGCTTGCATCAGGGCCTGGAACCGTTGTTCCTGTTCCGACCGCAGCTCCAGGAGGGCCTGATGTTGCATCTGGTGGATGCCAGCGAGGGTTTTGATGATCTCGGCCAGCGGCAAGGACTCCAGGATGGCGATCTTCCTCATTAATTAAACAGCAGTATCAACTTTTTCATGATTTATAAATAGAAACAAAATTTTTGCAGGCTTTTGTCACATCCCACAAAGCAGCACACTGAAGGCATGTGGAATTTTGGTCACAAACATGGTGGTGCAGTCATACTGTGACATTAAATGAAACAGGTCAGTTGGTACTTTGCAAGGCTGTACACACATATTTAGGATTGGGAGTAAGAGTTTAAGAATTGATCATTGAAAAACCCTTATCTGTTTGACCAATAATCTGAATATTTGGGAGATGGCATGTTGAAAACTATTTCAAATAGAACAAATAAAGATATCACTGAAATCATTGTCATGAAATATTAGACCACTCTTTGTGACAGTGCGTCTCTGTAAATAGTCTGCACTTAGTTTGGCGGTTATCAGTTTAGCAAGCACTATTTTGCTACCGTTGCTTTTCACAACAGATGTCACATTACATATACAAGGTAAGTGTAACTGTTTAGGTGTGAGGACATTAAATTGCATGTTTATTTTTCTTACATGTGATGTTAAAATGCTCTCCTGCTCCATCTCTGATAAGTGGCTAAGTCTGGCGGAAGCTCTAGAACTGTTAAAATTGCTTACATCACCATTAATCATTGTGGGAGTATGAACTGATGTAATGTCTACATTCTTCTTAAATTTACAAATAATTAATTGTTAACCATTAAATATTTGAAATGTATTTGATAAGAAAAGCCTTAATAACCCCTTGAGATGGTATGAATGGAGGGTCTGATATTAGTTTTCTGGC
Source organism: Myxocyprinus asiaticus (assembly GCF_019703515.2). Taxonomy (NCBI): domain Eukaryota; kingdom Metazoa; phylum Chordata; class Actinopteri; order Cypriniformes; family Catostomidae; genus Myxocyprinus; species Myxocyprinus asiaticus. The sequence continues at coordinate 39,942,850 of NC_059373.1, forward strand.
TTATAAGCCAACACATTTCTCACACTACGAATTTACATTTGCATTTATGCATTTGACAGATGCTTTTATCCAAAGCGAATTACAGTGCACTTATTACAGGGACAATTCCCCCAGAGCATTCTGGAGTTAAGTGCCTTGCTCAAGGACACAATGGTGGTGGCTGTGGGAGTTGAACCAGCAACATTCTGATTACCAGTTATGTGCTTTAGCCCACTACGCCACCACTACTAATTTGGCGACAAGACAAATGTTCTGCTGCTGAAATTGATCTGTGCTTACAAAAATTCCAACTACTGCTCACAGTGTATGAAACTGGAATTTGTTGACCAGATTTTGGGTGAAATGTCCACAGAGTGGTTCCAAAAGAGAGTTGTATTTTAAGTTGTAAATTATGTAATGCAGTAATCAGTTATGCATATTTTAACTCAACCCCTTAACCCAACTCCCAACCCTAAACCTAACTGTCCATGGAGTAAAAATGTATTCTACTGCAACATTCGCTGGATCTGACCAGTTCTTGAAGTTGGTCAATCTGGAAGCGCACAGTATTTGTCTACTCTCTTGGAATCTGTGGTTCATGCCCGCAGTTTCTCCTCCAATTAAATGAGAGCACTGGGTAGAATGGGGAGCATTCAGAGCCTCTGCTATGTGATGTACCCAGATGTACAATTTGTCCCCTCCAAGTCTTGCTTCAACGTCACTAAATCATCCACAGAGGAAATTAAGTAATTTCAGCTTTCTCCACAAATTTCACATGCACAGTTCCAGCTTTGCAGAGCCACATATACACAATTTCTGCTTCTTTGACAGAAGTGTCAGTTGACCCATTTGATATTATGTCCAGAAATCTGGGACTGTTAATGATCTGAGCTGCCTTCTCTCATATTCAGCCACAAAAACAACAACAACAACAACAACAACAACCAAAAACAAAAAAAAAAAAAACACGTGTTGCTTACATGAACTGCCTTCTCATCCAATCTATAGGAATAAAATAAAACCCACATTAGTGAGAAAAGTCAATATTCGGCTGTTAATATTAAATAGCAAGGTTATTTTAAAAAGCAATTTTCTAATCTACCAATCTAAAAAATACTATCATGACCAATAGCTAAATAAAAATCGTAATATCACAGAATGCTCTCCATTATTCTAACTAAAGCACAATTACTCAATTAAGATTTCTTGGCTATCTAGCGATAGCAATCAACATAAATTTAAAACAAGCATTACAGCTAATTTTTGTATGTGCTGGTGGGTAAATTAAAACTTACTTGCACATCTACTCACAATCAAAGACTGGTCCTCCCTTCTCGATGGCATGAACAGTCCTGAACATTGCCTTCATCTTGCTTGTCTGCTTGCTCATGGCGGTGTGGTCACTGTCTTCAGTTCAAGCATTGGAGTAGTTTAGCGAATGGAATTGATATGCAGCAAATATTGCATCTCGACTTAACTTGTTTTTTTATAGCCTTAAGCTTCATGTTTAGAATGCTCACCACAAATGGGGTCCACTACCTCCATTGAACTCGTTATAGTCCAGCACTGCACCTAGACAGCAGCTTGTTCTCTCTGAACCATCGCATGGACCCACAAGGTGCATACCTTGGCAATTTTTTGCCAATTCAGGAAAACTACCCTGTTCAGGCAAATAGTGACATATGTGCAATTTTTTTTCTTTTGGATGTTCCAGAGAAGATTGAGGTTGCTGTATGGGGTTGTGTATGTACCAGTCCTTGCTTTGGATGCTACAATTTGCTTGTCTATGGCGATGTTTTAAATGAATGAAAATATGTCTTACAGGCATTCCTAATTTCCTGGTAAGTTGGCTTGATCTTGGCCAGGCAGTCATAAGCTGCTGTTACACTTTTCTTTCGCTGCATCTTCTTGTGAATCCCTTACATGAAGAGTGTTGTTGATGGACCAAAACTTCCTACAGGACATCCTGCTGGGACTTGCTCCAGTAGTCAGTGAGCACAAGGATCTTAACAAGACCTATGTACACCCCCAGTGCCATGCAAGACTTGAAATTATTTTACATAGATGTCATGCCATGGCTTGTCTTTGCCCTGCTGACACTTTGCCTCTAAGGAATTTGTGTGTCTGACGATAGTCTGCAGCACAAAAGTTAAGTTCAAACAATTGCCCCTTTACTAAGCCCCTTCTTAAAAGCATTTCTGACCAATTTCATCTTAGAAAATTTTGTTGTGCGCAATTTCTCTGACAAGTGTTTGCTTTTTAATAACGAGAGTCCACAGGAGTTTTGTGTATCTAAGTTGTTGCTGGTTCACTTGTAATAACTGTTTGCCTTGTCAGGAGACAAGGTTGGGTTCTTTAATACTTTCACAAACCCAGAGCTCTTTATTTCAAAGGGGTGAAGGAAGTGCTATATATAAAATTGAGGCACCACTAGGATATTAATTCCCACTCTTTTTAAAAAAAAAATTTTTATAGACATTTTAGTATTTTGAGAGAAGCAACTGGTACAGTCAATATAGCTACTCCATCTGACGTTCTGAAGACTGAGTTAGTTGAATGGTGTGAATGCTTAGGAGTTGATCCTTCTTATGCCCTTGTGCTCAGCGGCTTGCCTGCTGACTTAGATGTCACAGTCGTTGAAGATGATGCCCAAGCTTTAAAGGAATTTGGGGTGACAAGGACAACTCCAAATGGAATGTAATATGGCGCTATATGAATGCCACCAGCCTTTAAAACCTAATCACACTCCTCCTGAGATCATTCCTAGCAGTGGAGAAGCCCACTGGAAAACCATACTGCATGCCCAGCTGGTGAGTGATCAGTTATCTGACAAATTGCCAGCACAATCAGTGGATTGTTGAGAGAGGAAGGTAAGACAGTGAAAGATGTCAAAGCCCTTTTCTCCAAAGAGTCTGTCCTCTGATAGTATTATCAGAGCAGTTGGAGGTCTGCTTGAGGTAGGTAATTATAAGTTCAATGCCATGTTAACAACTAAGGCTACTCTCATGGCAGGAACTGTGTTGTTCATAAAGGGTTTAAGTTTTTTCAACAAGAACATAGAGTTATATAAATAAAATAAATAAATACAGCAGGGTGAGGTCTGCATGAGAAAACTACCACTGACATCAATGTGTTGCCTTGAGAACATTTTCTGGGAAAGTTCCACTCCTTCTGCTGAAAAAAACCTTGAGCATTGGCTCACACAAGCCCACTTAATGGTTGAAGAGTGTTCAAACAGAGATAAGCATACCAGAATTGTTGAAAGCTTGCAAGGCCCTGCCTTAGACATTATTCAAGCTGTGAGGTTAAACAACCCATATGCAAGTCCTTCTGAATACCTGAAGGCATTGGAAAATGCCTTTGGAACTCCTGAGTCTGGGAAGGACCTGTATTTTGCCTTCAGAACGATGTACCAACAGTCTGGTGAAAAGCTTTCTGATTTCTTGCAGAGATTGGAGAGATCTCTCAGAGAAGTCATGCAAAGAAGTGGCATAACTCCACAAAGCACAGGCTGGAACAGCTTATTTTAGGTTCCTTGGAGTCTGACAAGACATTCATACATCTCTGTCTCAGGGAGATAAAAGAAAAGCCTCTTAAATTCTTGCAGTTGTTGAATGAAATACAAGAGGAGGAAGAGTGTGAAGCCTCACAATGTAAGCTGAATCCTACAGTGAGACCGGTTCAAGCTGCAGACAAGGTAAAACCAAAATCTTCTGAAATTCAAGAGATAAAAGCAGAAATCAAAATGTTGACCTCCAAGCTTTGAGAGTTATCCAGAGATACTGAGTCTGAAACAGAGTAAAAAGCTTAAAAATACAGTTGAGGTCAGTACAGATGTTTACGTTTTACAGAAACAAGAACAACAACTTCAAGAATAGCTCGTTGTAATAACTTTCACATAGCACCTCAGTGTTTAGAGCAGGGGTCGGCAACCTTTTTAACATGTGCAGACCATGCTGAGTGCCATTTTTTATTTTCCAGGTCAATGGCTGTGTCCTGATGATTATGATATAGTCATGATCCTGCATGTGAATTTGCACAGAGCATCTTGTGAAAGTGCTTTAACCCTTACCAGCCAGAGCGTTCAAATTTGGGAACAATTATTCCCATGGTTCCTGTCTCAATATTTTTGCCGTCCAATCACCGATTTTATTTCTGAAAACTGCCAGATACTTATGACAATATAGCTAAAAGCACATATGATTGGTTAAGGGGTTACTGGGCATGAATAATAAATGTATCGTCATCCGGAGCCAGAGAGGATATCCTGGGAGATTACCTCCAGTGTTGGACTTACTGCTTCAAATTGAAAACTGAGGCGATCTTTCGAGGTAAGACAAGTTATTTAACATGTGTTGTCAATATTGTCTATTGAAAGTCAAAAGGTTTTAGTTACGAAGCATTTATTTGTAGGAGTAGCACTAGCTATTTTTTTTTTCAGGAAAAATGTATGTGACCGTCATCGGCGAGCCTCTTCTTTTTATATAAATATTTTTGGCAGTTTCTGTGAAACTTTCTAAATAAACATTAGCTAGCAGCAATACTATGTTACATTTGAGCTAATTATCAATAACTTTTTTGGCCAGTTCTGTCACTTATGAAAAATCCGCCTGAAGTAATGTGAGGCAGAGAGCAGGTGCTGTTCAGACCTGCCTGGAAACTGGCCTGCTATTTAGATAAGTTACCTAGCTTGTTGGTTTTCCCATGTAATAAAAAAAAAATTGTAGATATCTTTCTATAATTTAGCACACAGACATGATTTTAGGTTGTGTGTATAATTTAGCACACAGACATGATTTTGGGTTGTGTGTATAATTTAGCACACAGACATGATTTAAGGTTGTGTGTAGCTTCCTGTTCACAAGGAAAGTGTGAGAGGGCTGTCTTACATTCTGGTTAGTCTGCAAGCCTTTGGTGACTATTCAGTGTATGGATTTGTGAAAACACATTGCTGGCTACCAATTGTTGTACTTTTTTCTGTTGTATAGATGGATAGAGACTATGGCTCCCTGCTCAGCACCCTCAAGAGGAGGAGGCAGCTGACTGCTGATGAGCTTAGGTTCATAGTAGAGGAGGATGTGGCATGAGGGCATGAGCACACAGGAGGAAGATCTGCTGGACCAGGAACTACTGCAGGAATACCTGGACCATGAGGAGATGGAGGATGAGATGGAACCTGATCCCCAGCCATGTTTACTTGTGTTGTTGTCCTCCCCTCTTTTCTCCCTCTCTTCTCTCCACAGGTATTGCAGTTGTTGAGTATGAATTTTTATATATTCTGTTCCTGCACTCTTTATTAAAAATGTATTTACTGTAGATAGTTCGAAACTTTGATTTTGTATGTTTTGCTGTGTAATTCGTGTGTAATTCTAATGTTCAAATTAAATAAAGTGTGTGTTTTATTGAACACATAAAATGTATATTTCAGTGTTTGTGTCCTTCAATTTCAGATGTAATCTCAATTTATTATTACAGGTGCTCAAAAGGAGTATTTGTGGGGTGGTCATGTGAAATGTATCTTAACATTCTAAATGTTTGTTTTATTCCATTTTCACACTAATCACTAGAATGGTCATAACTTTTAAACAATAGATTATATTTCTAATCTGTCTGCTATTCTACATTGCCCACAAAATTATGTATATTTCATACACTACAAGTTTCCCTCTAGCTTGTAATTAAAATGGTTGAAAATGCAGTTGTCTGATGAAGTATGGTGGCCGAAGAAGATTTTTGTAAAAATTGCTGTGTGAAATCTTATTGATAAAGGATGATTAGCCTTAAATAATCATACATATATTTATATAATTTGAAAGCCCTTGTTCTTCTCTTCAATATGGTATATACAGTTCAGGTGTGTGATGTTATATTAATATGAATGTAATATGAATATTGATATGAATATCATATTCTTGCACAGAATAGAATTTTCAGAATTTTGGGTTTAAAGGGTTAATGAAAGAAAACCTGTCCTTTTGTACAAAACTTGTTAACACAGTTAATGTCACAAATTTGCGTATTTGAGTACTGATCACGAAATTGTGTACAATCTTAAATATTTCTTATATTATGTCATACATTTTTCAAAATCACACAGATAAAATTTAAAAGAATAAAACAGTCTACTCCTCTCTCACTGCTGGCGTGCCAGTGATTACCCTTCCATACCTGTGCCATAGGTTGCCAACCCCTTGTTTAGGGAGTCACAAAAGACTCCAAAGGACCATATGCTGCAGTAGAGAATTAGAGAAGTCACCATCATATTGGAGAGGTGGTACAATCAGTACATTTCTCATGTTCCACTTCTGCCTCTAACAAACCGTGCCATACGGGGTCTTAGTGATTCCAATTTCCCTTATATATATATCTGTTGACTTGGCTTTCCCCACTGATAAACGGCTTGCTGAAGAGCAAGTTTCCATCTTGGCTTCGGTATGTCCAGACCCCAAAAAGTCCTGATCCTGTGTCTGTCAATCTTGGCAGAAATACCCCCTAAGATCAAAACATTGTTGACCCAATGTACAGAATTGAACCATGGCCATACAGTCAGATCGCTTAGGGGCGTTTTTTATGAGTTCAAAGTCTGTAAACAGTCCCTAAAGTCAAGCAGAAAAGTAATGATGCTGTGGGACTTGTAAAATGGTTAGGTCCAGGTCCGGGACCATTAACCATCCCTCCTCATAGCACTAGCTATGCTGTCTGTAAGGTTACGCACACCAATTTATAGACAACAGCATTCTCATGGTGGAGGCTCCAGAAGATAACAAATTCCCTGCTGGTGTGTTGGTGCCTTCTCTAGCGATGTCGCCATCTACAATGGATGTAAATAACTTCCTCTTACCGCTGCATAACTCCTTGCCCATGTGTATGCTGTAGACATGCCCACCATGCCTCAGACTCCTATATCCACACCAAAATACCTAGACTATACCCTGTTTGACTTTGTTAGTCCTCCAATTCCTGGAGTCTGGAATAGCTGCCTAGCCATAAAGCTGTCAGAGAGAGCAGGAGTTTTCTCATTGGATGAATGGGATGTGGGACTGGCCAAGGGGGTAGAACACAACATAAGACTCAGTGATTCTATTCCAGTGAAGCCATTTTGTGAAAGATCCAGCAGAATTGCACCTGCTGACACTGATGAGTTCCAACGCCATTTGCGAGAGATGTTGCCAGCCATAATCAAAGAATACCAAAGCCCTTATGCCTCCCCCATAGTCATCAGCAGGAAGAAGAATGGACGAGTGTGCATGTGTATTGACTGTAGCTCACTGAACTCCAGAACAGTCCCCGATCATACACTATGCCATGTATCGATGATGCGTTTGACAAGTGGTTTTCCATTCTGGACTTGTGGAGTAGATATTACCAGATCGCAATGGCAGAGTTAGACAAGGCGAAAACAACATTCATTTACTGTGGCCCCTGCGACATTTCAGAGGTTGATGGAAGCTGCAGTGGGTGACATGAACCTGTTAAAAGTACTTGTCTATTTGGATGATCTAATAGAGTTTGGTGTCAATTTTGTCACCTCAAGTGAAATATGTAGGCCATATTGTTTCCGCTGCTGGCATTGCCACAGACACAGAAAAGGTGAATGTAGTTCTAAATTGGATGAAACCCACAGATTTAAGTCTCCAAAGTTATTCCTTGGATTAGGTGGATACTACTGTCGATTCGTCGCAAATTCCTCCACCAGTCTCCTGCTCAAAAGAAAATGAAAGCAAGTAGTACCAAAAAGCAGCACTACTTAAGAGTTTGAACCTTTTGCTGACCGATGTGATGATTTCTTCCAGAAAGTCATACATTGTCTCATAAATGCCCCTGTATGAGCCTTCACTGACCCAAGCAAACCTTACATATTACATGATGACACGAGTCTTGATGGTTTGGGAGCTGTACTCAACCAAGAATACAAAGAAGGCCTCCGTCCCATTGCGTTCACCAGCTGAAATTTAAGTCAGTCAAAATGCAACTACCCAATTCATCTGCTGGAATTCCTTGCCCTGAAATTATCCAAATTTCATGACTACCTGTATAGTGCCAAATTTACCGTGAGGACAGACAACAATCCTCTCATGTATGTGTTAACATTGAAACCTAACGCTACTGTCCATAGATGGTTAGCAACGTACAGTACAAACCTGGAAGGAACAACACTGACATCAGGACTCGAGTCAAGTCTTGAGCTCCGAGCCCTCCAGTATACAGACAGCAAACCAAATACGTTTATCACTTCAACACAAGATTACATTAACATACAAACTACTGAAATGATTTTCATTGAAAAAAAGTCACATACTTGCACATCTATGCAACAACATATTTTTCAAAATACTACAAAAATGGATGCTTTCATGCATGTAAAATATGTTTGACAAAATAATAGTGGGATTTGAATATGTAGCCTACATACAGTATATCGAAATATATGAACTATAGGTTAGTCATGACAACTCTCTGAAAGATTTAGCATGTTAACCCTCTGGGGTTGACAGACGCGCCAGCGCGTCCTGCTGGATTTTTTCCTCATAACAGCGGAAACAACTTAAAATATTCCGTCATTTTTGGGCGTACAGGTATGTGTAAGACATCATTAGAAACTATAAAGGGTCTACTTTTATTTGTGTACACTCACAATAACAACAAAACCTTGTGCTTTTGTAAAATAAAGAAAATATACAGGGTGCGCTTTCAGTCGTCTCTGTCTCTGCGAGCATCTTTCTGAAACACGTCACAAAAATGAACTGAAACTCCGCGAATTCTTATCACACAAACATGAAACATATGTCTAAAGAAAGCTTAAAATGTCTAACGTCTATGTCTTTTAAATAAAACAATTTAAATTTAAAACAAATATTCTCCTGCAATGTAATCTGTATGAAACAAAACGATGTACAGTTTCTCCAGGCTCAGCTAATTATCCCTAAAGTGATCACACCCACCAGCAGAGTGCGCTATTCATACGGTAATGTGCTGAGGTGATCAATACAAATGGTATACGCCCCCAACAGTGCCTTAATAAACAAGTTCATTCACTTTTCTGCACGTTTCGAAGATGGCATGCTACACAGTTGAGGAAGCTCCTGGATAGTGACGAAGAGTTCACATTTTCCTCAGAAGAAGAGCGGGAATCCGACGAGGAACGTTTGCATTTTGAAGAGCGACTTGATCCAGCCGAGGACACAATTTCGGATGAGTAAGTCATTTAGTTTTACTTACATATTAGTTGACATGCTATTTTATATAAACATGTACAAATTTTATTAGTTGGACTATTTCCAGACTTGCCAGCCAGGATTCAGAGTATTGAAATTTGAAATATGTCCTAATAGGCAAGTTTTAGTTACATTTAAATGTTGTTTCGGCTAAAGCAGGTATTTAAATTGTATGCTGTATGATATAAATATGATATGTAATATGATATAAAAACAATATGAATGTTTAGATTATATTTTAACTAGTGTTTATGCTGCCTCATTATCATCAACAAAGCCTGTGCTTGCAAATATCTGTTTGGGTGTAAATGTGTAAAATGTGTTGTAAATATGCCCATATTAGAAAATGAGCATATTAGAATGATTTCTGAAGGATCATGTGACACTGAAGACTGCAGTAATGATGCTGAAAATTCAGCTTTAATCACAGGAATAAATTGCATTTAACAATTTATTCAAATAGAAAAGTTATTTTAAATTGCAAAAATATTTCACGATATCATTGTTTTTGCTGTATTTTGGATCAAATAAATGTAGCCTTGGTGAGCAGAAGAGACTTCTTTTAAAAACATTAAAAAATCTTACAGATCTAAAACTTTTAAACGGTAGTGTAGGTCTAAAGTTTTTAAGTAAAGTTTTTATGTAAAGAAAATGTATAGTCAGATTACTTCTTTTAACTTAAACTTGATTTTGTGAATAAGCTACAAACAATACATTCAATCATTAAGTCTCCTCACATTCATTCTCTCTCAGGGGAGGGGTCTTTGTCTCCTCAGGTATGAATCACATCAATATTCATGATCATCTATGCCTCCCCGCATATGGCCTTTCTAACACAGTGTTTTACAACAGTTAAATGACTATATTGTTTTGTATGAATGAGTGATCAGGATGGATTTCATAGCATTTTTGTAGCAAAAACTCTAGGCTACAAGATCCAGTTCTCAAAAGTCTTGTGAACAAATGTTTAGTATGTGTTATATGGCCTTATTTCAGTGACTTAAAATATTTGTTTTTTTTCAAAAACCACACATAAAAGTTATTTTCTCAAAAATACAAACATGTACATACATGTTGTTCACATATTATTGTAGCCCAGTTTGTGCTGAATTCAGTGATATCAGACTTTAGCCATTAATATGTTTTTAAGCAACTGAAAAAAGCACAAATGTCAAGGCATGTCAAAACTTCTCCAGGGCCCAAAACACACTCAGACCCCAGAGGGTTAATGTGGGTATGACATATTGATAAGATATTGGTCTTGGCGGACTAGTTCTGCTAATGCTGCTGCTGCAGAGCAAGTCCGGAGACTTTCTCCTGCTAGAAAATACACATACATATTAGGGTTGCATGGTGTACTGGTGCCATGGTAGTATCGCGATAATAAAGCTACAAAATACTGCCGGTGCCACAGTATTTTTTAAACGGTAGTACCGTTAATACAGTAATAGGCTACCTTAAGTTATGTTGTATGTGCAGTAGTAAATTTTATTTTTGCTAAAACCATTTGAATCAGACCTATGTCTGCAATAACATTAAAGCTGCTTTATGAGTTTTTGGTTAAAAATGAACAAATTGCCATTATTGATTGAGTACATCAACAGTTAGTGTTTAAAACAATGTCCTTACCTGATTCACTTCTGTAAGCCTATAATAATTATATGTATTTTGAGCTGTCGGGTTCGATTTGGCACGAAATCGCTGGTTTATGACGTTCATCCTTGCGTCATTACGTCATGTCCACACACACAGGAAAGAAATGCCGGCTGTCTCATGTTCAGGCTGGAGAAACTAACTACGCTGTTCAACTCAATTCAGTAACACTCACACAGTTCAGGACAGCATCATTGTAGTCTAGATGGATGTTTATCTGTTATCCATTTGGTGAAGTTGTTTACCTGCTATAATGCGTGGATATGTTTTCTGGTAGTGTTGCTGAAGCTTATATTGCTTGTCATGCTTTTATGAATCGAACATTACTCGTGTGTTAGCCAATCATGGTGTATCTACGTTGTCCAGTTAAGTTACTGTGACATGTTTAATATGTATGACTTCTGAAACTGACTTCTTGTAATTGTTATATTGCATATTTAAGCATATTATTTTTACATTTAATAAAGTATATTTTATCCCCATCATTATTGAATCCTCATTTTATTGATTATCCTCGATATTGTGTGCATTGCATAGACATGCTATTGTAATAACTGAGACTGTCTTCTATTGAACTCATATCAGCCATATCACGAGTTGAACCTCTTAAATTGAAAACTGTATTACAATTCAAACATTAATAGTAGATACATTAAGATCTACTGGTGGTGGCTGAGGAGAGTCCCCTGTTCTCTTTTTAAAAGTGCTTTGAGTGTAGTGTCAGAAAGCGATTTAAGTGTAAAATTCATTCAGATATGTAAATAAGAGTGTTGTTTATCTTCATCAAAGCAAGTAATATTTCCGTTACAAATGTTTAATCGTATAACATAATATCAACATGAAAATTGCACATTATGACTCATCCACCAGAAGAGCAGTGCCAGAAAACAACTGACAATGTATTTGTAAAAGAGGACGCAAGAAGCAGTTTTCCTTCTTCAGGTGAAGTTTTATTTCCCCTCTTCCTCGACACCACTTTACAGTTACCTTTATACGCTGTCTAAACCCTAACACACACTGTTTCTACAAATAAAGTTTCACTACTAGGGAATCGTTGCTCTGGCTTGGCTCTGTCATATCCAGTCTCTCTCTCGACTGAGCGTTGTGTCGCTCTCTTTATGCCGCTCTCCCCGTGCTCACTGAAATTAGAGACAGGTGTTAGACATAATTTAGCTCAGGTGTAAGCACCCTTACCGCTTTCTCTCTCCGGAGAGATGCTTGACCCCGATGCCACATATCCCCACCGCCCAACTCAGGCCGGGGCGACATCCGGCCTGCCTACCACTCCCCCCCATTCCTGGAAAGGAAGTCGGCGACAGCCATCTGCGCCCCCGGTCTGTGGACCACCTTGAACTTAAACGGCTGAAGAGCCAGATACCAACGGGTGATCCGGGCGTTAGTATCTTTCATGCGGTGGAGCCACTGGAGTGGGGCGTGATCCGAGCAGAGGGTGAAGGCCCGCCCCAGCAGGTAGTATCGGAGAGTGAGGACCGCCCACTTGATGGCGAGACACTCCTTTTCCACGGTGCTGTACTTAGTTTCCATCAACGAGAGCTTACGGCTAATGTACAGCACCGGGCGCTCCTCCCCCTCCACCACCTGCGAGAGTACAGCCCCCAGCCCCCTGTCTGAAGCATCTGTCTGTAAAACAAAAGGGAGAGAGAAGTCAGGTGAATGTAACAGCGGCCCCCCGCAAAGTGCGGCTTTAACTTGCGTGAACGCCCGTTAACACTGCTCCGTCCACTGGACCGGATCTGGAGCTCCCTTTTTAGTGAGATCAGTCAGCGGGCTGGTGACGTCCGAATAATTAGGCACAAACCTTCTATAATAGCCAGCCAGCCCCAGGAACTGTCTCACCCCCTTTTTGGTCTTGGGTCTCGGGCAGGTCGCAATCACCGCTGTCTTGTCAATTTGGGGACGCACCTGCCTGTGGCCCAAGTGGAACCCCAGATACCGTACCTCCACCCGCCCAATCGCGCACTTCTTCGGGTTCGCTGTGAGTCCCGCTCGGCGCAGCGATCTCAGAACCGCCCTCAGATGTTGCATATGCCGCTGCCAATCATTGCTATAAATTATGATATCATCTAAATAGGCAGTGGCGTAAGCTGAATGCGGCCTGAGGATTCGGTCCATGAGACGCTGAAACGTAGCCGGGGCTCCAAACAAACCGAACGGAAGTGTCACAAATTGGTGTAATCCAAACGGTGTGGAGAAGGCGGTTTTCTCACGGGAAATTGGTGTCAAGGGGATCCGCCAATAACCCTTCGTCAAATCCAATGTCGAATAAAACCGAGCAGTGCCCAACCGATCGAGCAACTCATCAACGCGAGGCATTGGATACGCATCAAATTTAGACACCGCGTTGACTTTCCTGTAATCCACACAGAATCACACAGACCCGTCGCTCTTAGGCACTAGAACAACTGGGCTGGACCAATCACTGTGGGATTCTTCTATTACCCCCATATCAAGCATCGCATCCAATTCTTCCCGAACAATTTTCTTTTTGTGTTCGGGTAGTCGATAGGGGCGGCTACATACCACCACCCCCGGCTCGGTCTCGATGTGGTGATGGATGAGGTTTGTACGTCCCGGTAGAGGGGAGAACACATCTGCAAACTCCTGTTGCAACTTGGCAACCTCCGCGAGTTGGCTCGGTGAGAGGTGGACTGCGCAAGTTACCGGGGTGAACTGTTTATGTTTTGAACTCACCTCCGGTCTGAGCTCTGCCTTCTCGGGAACCACCGTAGCCAACGTCACGGGGACCGCCTCCCTCCACAATTTTAGGAGATTGAGGTGGTATATTTGACGTGCGTCCCCTCTATCGGTTCGTTTAACCTCATAATCGAGATCTCCCACTCGTCGTGTGACCTCAAAGGGTCCTTGCCACTTGGCGAGTAATTTAGAGCTCGATGTGGGAAGCAATACAAGCACTTTATCTCCCAGTGCAAATTCCCTTAGCTGAGTTCCCCTGTCATACAGTCGGCGCTGTCGTTCTTGAGCTTGGAGCAAATTCTCCTGTGTTAGTTGCCCCAAGATGTGGAGTTTTGCTCGCAGATCAAGAATGTACTGAATTTCATTTTTACTGTTTGAAGGTCCTTCCTCCCAGGCCTCTCGCATTACATCAAGCACGCCGCGTGGGCGTCGCCCATACAGCAGCTCGAATGGGGAGAAGCCAGTGGAGGCTTGCGGGACCTCTCGTACTGCAAATAACAGGGGGTCGAGCCATTTATCCCAATTTCTAGAATCATCGTGCACGAACTTACGAATCATGTTTTTGAGGGTTTTATTAAATCGTTCCACCAGGCCATCCGTTTGAGGATGGTATACACTGGTGCGAATCGATTTAATATTTAATAGTTCGTACAGTTCGTGTAGTGTTCGTGACATAAATGTTGTGCCATGATCGGTGAGGATTTCTTTCGGAATCCCCACCCGGGAGATTATTTTGAAGAGTGCCTCCGCAACACTGCATGCTGAGATGTTGCGAAGAGGCACGGCTTCCGGATATCGCGTTGCATGGTCCACTAGGACCAATACAAAGCGATGTCCGCGTGCTGACCGTTCTAATGGCCCAACGAGGTCCATTCCAATTCTCTCAAAGGGGACCTCGATCGGAGGGAGAGGGCGCAATGGCGCTTTTGGGGTGGCCGGTGGGTTAACCAGCTGGCATTCGCGGCATGCCGCACACCACCTGCGGACATCGCCGCCAATGCCTGGCCAATAGAAATGGGCTATTAGACGGTTCAGTGTTTTCCTTTCTCCTAGATGACCTGCCATGGGATTATAATGAGCCGCCTGGAATACCATTTCCCGACGGCTCCTTGGAATCAAAGGTTGGGTTGTATCCTCTTTGGTCCGAGTGTCCTGTATCACTCGATACAACCGCTCATTTATAATTGCAAAATAGGGGTATGAAAGTGCGATGTCAGGCTGGAGTCGTTGACCATCAATGACTCTCACTTGGTCAAAGGCGTGTTTGAGGGTTTCATCTCGTGACTGCTCCAAAGGGAAATCCCCCTCAGAGGCTGCAGCCTCTCCCCCTCTCTCGTCATCATGACGTGGAGCTGTCGAGGACGGCCCCAGCTCCGCCTCCCCTGCCAGAGCATCGCACATCACACATCTCCCTATTTTCACACAGGACCCACCCGCGCAAATTCCCTTTAATAAAACTCTAAAATCAGGCCAATCAGTCCCCAATATCAGCGGATGGGTGAGGCGGGAACTAACCGCAGCCTCCACTCTATGCTTTTTCCCCCGAAATTTAATTGTCAGGGTCACCACCGGATACTTGTGAATATCCCCGTGTACACACTTCATCTTCACCATTTTGGATGTGACCAATGCCTCGGGTTGAACCAGGCGTTGGTGGATAGTGGTTTGATTACACCCGGTATCCACCAACGCTTGGTGAGTACCCCCCTTGACACTTACCAGTATCCGGTACTCTCTGGCCCGGTCGGGGGCAGCCTGTGGGAGGTCAGAGACCCGTACCACCGTCCCCAGCTCCATCAGAGGGCACTGATCTCGGAAGTGGCTCGGGTCTCCGCACCTCCAGCAGGCCGGCCCAGGCGCTACGCCCGCTATTGCATCGGCGGGCACCCCCCCCCCGAGGGGGAGAGCGGCGGGGCATTGGAGTAGGGGAAGGTGTCGCCTCCCACACCCGGGGAACTGGTCTCAGGGGCTGAGTTCCTCCTCGTCTGCGTGGGGCAGGAACGGGACCTGGAGAGAAAACGTAGGAGGGATCTTCCGCCCTCAGGATCGCCGCCATGTGGTCCTCCGCAAGTCGGATAGCTTCCTCCAACGACGCCAGGCGGTGGCACTGGACCCACTCCGCCGTCCCTTTTGGCAGTCGAACTATGAACTGTTCCAGTACCACCTGGTCGATAATTCCCTGGACGTCGCGATCCCCCACTAGCAGCCATTTTCGGCAGGCGTCACGGAGCCGCTGGGCAAAGGCAAACGGGCGGTCAGAGCTTTCCAACTTCAAGCTCCGGAAGAGTTGATGACTTTCCTCCGGAGTGTGACCAACCCGTTGCAAGATGGCTTTTTTAGATCTCCGTAGGCCAGGAGGCTCGACGCTGGCAGTTGTTGAGTCGCGAGCTGGGCTTCCCCGGACAATAGTGGGATCAATCGGGCTGCACATTGGCTGAGCGGCCAGCCCCAGATCTCGTCGGTCCGCTCAAACAAATCCAGGAAAGCCTCGGGGTCGTCCGCCGCCCCCATTTTCTGTAATGCTGGCGGGGGTAATGGCGTGGGTGTGTCCGGGGTCACGGCTGAGGATGCCCCTGGCTGAGGAGGCTCCGGATCGCCTGCCGGTCCTCAGCTTGAGCATGCATGAGCTCGACAAACCAGCGGTCTTGATCTTGTCAGAGCTCAAGCAGCGTTTGTTGGTGGTTCCGATGTAGGCTGGCGAGGGCTTGGAGGATCTCCGCCAACTGGGAGGACTCTATGGGATGACCTCCATCCATCTTTGACCCAAACTTCAATCCCAGGTTTTAGCACCAGTGTAAAAGGGGACGCAAGAAGCAGTTTTCCTTCTTCAGGTGAAGCTTTATTTCCCCTCTTCCTCGACACCACTTTACAGTTACCTTTATACGCTGTCTAAACCCTAACACACACTGTTTCTACAAATGAAGTTTCACTACTAGGGAATCGTTGCTCTGGCTTGGCTCTGTCATATCCAGTCTCTCTCTCGACTGAGCGTTGTGTCGCTCTCTTTATGCCGCTCTCCCCGTGCTCACTGAAATTAGAGACAGGTGTTAGACATAATTTAGCTCAGGTGTAAGCGCCCTTACCGCTTTCTCTCTCCGGAGAGATGCTTGACCACACCCCCGCTGCCACAGTATTCTTCTGCACATTGTTTGCAATTTTAAGTTTCAACAACAGATGTCGCTAGAGAGCACAAAGTTACGTAGTGCAGCTTTAAAAATGTAGTCTTTCCGAAAGTCATCTCAAGTCATTTTTATTTGTATAGCGCCTTTCATATCACACATCGTTTCAAAGCAGCTTTACAGAATATCAAGCATTAACAGAAAATGAAACCGTAATATCTATAAAGTCTTAGAATCATTATTGTGTCATTTGATTAAATACGTCTATTAAGTGCATATAAAAATAAGTAATTAAATAATAATTGTATTTAGAAACCCAGTGAGCAAGACGAAGGCGACTGTGGCACGGAACACAAAACTCCATAAGATGTTGGTTAATGGTGAAAAATAACCTTGGGAGAAACCAAGCTCACTGTGGGGGCCAGTTCCCCTCTGCCTAACAGCATGAATATAATGCCAGTATTACTTATTTATGTGCAGTGCATGTCATGGTTTAAAATTATTAAAGTAAGTGTTAAGGGCCAGTGTTTAAACAAAGATTAATGACTAAAATCTTTGAAGTTCATCCTGGATTAATGGCAGAAGTTCATATAGATGCATTGTCCTTTGTTAGTTGGCTGATGAAGGCTTTTGTTGGCAATTTATTGATAGTCTATGTATTCTATTTTAAGAGTGTAGTCCATCATTAGATCAAGGTGATGCAGGCCGAGATCAGTGAGGTGCTTTGCAGTTCAACCGGCCGGTAATTTTGGTGAGGTCTATCCTTAGTCGAAGGTTCAGGAAATGGCATATGAAGTATCCCATGTCTTATGGTTGGAGTTGGCATCAGTTCATCCTCTGAGGTCCATCGTAATAGACTGAAGTGATGTCTGGCTGGCACCAGCTGCATCACTCAGCCTTTGTCTGACTTTGTCATCATCACTCAGAGACATGTAGCAGTGGGGTCCGATACCAAGCATGAATGGAACTGGATCCGGCCGGTTCTGCCAGACCTAATTAAAGCAGCCTAATTGTGTGGTGAAGAATAAATTAGGTGTATGCTTGGCTAGATAGAGAAGTCTTTAGATTAGACTTAAACTCAGTGAGTGTGTCTGCGTCCCGAACAGTGTTAGGGAGACTATTCCATAGTTTTGGAGCCAAATAGGAAAATGATCTACCTCCTTTTGTGGATTTTGATATTCTAGGAACTATTAACAGGCCAGAGTTTTGCAATCGTAATGAACATGATGGAATATAGCATGGTAGAAGGTCACATAAGTGCTGTGGAGCTAGACCATTCAAAGCTTTGTATGTAGTTAACAGAATTTTAAAATTAATATGAAATTTAACAGGTAGCCAATGTAACAACAATAAAATTGGGCTAATATGATCATATTTCTTGGTTCTAGTCAGCACTCTGGCAATTGAAGTTTATTTATTTAACTTGCTGGACATCCTCCCAGTAATCCATTACAATAATCTAGACTTGAGGTCATGAACACATGAATTAGTTTTTCGGCATCAGCAACAGAGAGCATGTGTTGTAACTTTTTTCTCAGGTGGAAGAATGCTGTTCTACAAACATTGGAAATTTGATTTTCAAATGACATATTGGTATAAAATATAACACCAAAGTTCTTCGCTGTTGAAGATGATGTAACAATACATCCATCGAGAGTCAAATGAAATTTTATTGGCTTATTTTTAGAGGTTTTTGGTCCAATAACTAGTACCTCTGTTTTGTCGGAATTGAGTAGAAAGAAATTTCTGGCCATCCATTCTTTGATTTAATTGATACACTCTGCTAATTTGGAGAATTGCAAAATTTCGTCAGGTTTCAAAGAAATATAAAGTTGGGTATCGTCGGCATAACAGTGGAAACTTATTCCATGATTCCTGATAATATCTCCCAGGGGAAGCATATATAAGAAGAAAAGCAGAGGCCCTAAAACTGACCCCTGTGGCACTCCATACTTAACTTTTGTTTGATTTGACAATTCCTCATTTACACAGAAAAAGTGGTAGTGGTCTGCTAAATAGGACCTAAACCATGTTAATGCAAGTCCATAAATGCCAACATAATTCTCTAGCCAATTCAAGAGAATACCGTGATCTATCGTGTCAAAGGCAGCACTAAGATCTAAAAGCACTAGAAGAGAAATGCAGCCATGATCAGATGATCTCGTCCTTTGGATGAGACGTTAAACCGAGGTCTGGACTCTCTGTGGTCATTAAAAATCCCAAAAGCATTTCTCGTAAAGAATAGGGGTGTAACCCCTAGTCCTGGCCAAATTCCCCCCATTGGCCCTTCTCAATCACGGCCTCCTAATAATTTCCATCTAGTAATTGGCTCTATAACCCTACTCTCTCCTCTCCACCAATAGCTGGTGAGCATACTGGCACACTTTGGCTGCTGTCGCATTTTCCAGGTGGATGCTGCACACTGGTGGTGGTTGAGGAGATTCCCCTGTTCACTGTGTAAAGCACTTTGAGTGTAGTGTCAGAAAAAGCGCTATATACGTAAATGTAACATTCATTCATTCATAAGAGCAAGTCATTAGTAACTCTGATAAGTGAAGTCTCTGTAATGTGGTGTGGCCTAAATCCTGACTGAAATTGTTCATATACACTATTTGTCTGTAGAAATGAACATAACTGGGAGGACACAACCTTTTGTAGTATTTGACATAAACGGGAGATTTGAAATCGGTCTATAACTAGCCAATTCTCCAGGATCAAGTTGTGGCTTCTTAATGAGTAGTTTGATAACTGCCATTTTAAAGTTTCTTGGGACATGTCCTAAGTATAGTGAGGAATTAATAATATTAAAAAGAGGTTCTCAGATTACAGGGAATACCTCTTTTAAGAGCCTAGTTGGTATTGGATCTAACATACAAGTTTTGTTAGCTCTTCATGACCTATGACAGCGGAGGATTGAAGTTTCTCATCTGCAAAATTATGAGACACTGTTTTCTGAGGTGCTGTGACAGTTGATTGCATAGTTCCAATTTTATTTCTGATTATTTCAATTGTATCAGTAAAGAAATTCATGAAGTCATTACTATTGTGCTGTGATGGAATAACAGCTTCAGTTGTGGCTTTATTCCCAACTAATTTAGCCACAGTACTGAATAAACACCTTGGATTTTTGTGGTTATTTTCTATGAGTTTGCTAAACAGGCAGCTTTTAGTGCCTGTCTGTAGCTACAGACACTATCCTTCCATACACCGTGAAATACCTCTAATTTTGTATTCTTCCACTTGCGCTCCATTTTCTGAGCTGCTCTCTTGAGAGCATCTCAAATTCTCTGTGGTAGAATTTCTATAGTATCAACATCAAATCCATATGACAGAATTAAATCTAGCATATTATTATGGTGATGAGTTGGTCCTGTCACATTTTGTCTGACTCAAAGAGAGTTGAGAATCCAGATAAATGCTAATCCCAATGTCATTTTCATTATCTATGTGAATGTTGAAGTAACCAACAATAAAAGCTCTATCTACAATAACTACTAAACTCAGCAAAAAAAGACATTTCCTCTCACTTTCAACTGCTTTTATTTTCAGCAAACTTAACATGTGTAAATATTTGTATGAACATAAAAAAGATTCAACAACTAAGACATGTGACTAACAGAAATGGAATAATGTGTCCCTGAACAAAAGTAACAGTTAGTATCTGGTGTGGCCACCAGCTGCTTTAAGTACTGCTGTGCATCTCCTCTTCATGGACTGCACCGGATTTGCCAGTTCTTGCTGTGAGATGTTACCCCACTCTTCTACCAAGGCACTTGCAAGTTCACTAAAATTTTTGGGGGGAATGACCCTAGCCCTCACCCTCGGATCCAACAGGTCCCAGATGTGCTCAACGGGATTGAGATCCAGGCTCTTCGCTGGCCATGGCAGAACACTGACATTCCTGTCTTGCAGGAAATCATGCACAGAATGAGCAGTATGGCTGGTGGCATTGTCATGCTGGAGGGTCATGGCAGGATGAGCCTGCAGGAAGGGTACCACGTGAGGGAGGATGATGTCTTCCCTGTAATGCACAGTGTTGAGATTGCCTGCAATGACAACAAGCTCAGTCCGATGATGCTGTGACACACCACCCCAGACCATGACAGACCCTCCACCTCCAAATTGATCCCACTTCAGAGTACAGGCCTCAGTGTAACGCTCATTCCTTCAATGATAAACGCGAGTCCGACCATCACCCCTGGTGAGACAAAACCATGACTCGTAAGTGAAGAGCACTTTTTGCCAGTCCTGTCTGGTCCAGCGAAGGTGGGTTTGTGCACATAGGCGATGTTGTTCATGGTGATGTCTGGTAAGGACTTGCCTTACAACAATCTTACAAGCCCTCAGTCCAGCCTCTCTCAGCTTATTGCAGTCAGTCTGAGCACTGATGGAGAGATTGTGCGTTCCTGGTGTAACTCGGGCAGTTGTTGTTGCCATCCTGTACCTGTCCTGCAGGTGAGATATTTGGATGTACCGATCCTGTGCAGGTGTTGTTACATGTGTCAGCTGTCCTTCCTATCTCCCTGTAGCACTGTATTAGGCGTCTCACAGTACGGACATTGCAATTTATTGCCCTGGCCACATCTGCAGGCCTCATGCCTCCATGCAGCATGCCTAAGGCACGTTCACGCAGATGAGTAGGGACCCTGGGCTTCTTTCTTTTGGTGTTTTTTGGAGGCAGTAGAAAGGTCTCTTTAGTGTCCTAAGTTTTTATAATTGTGACCTTAATTGCCTACCATCTGTAAGCTGTTAGTGTCTTAACGACCGTTCCACAGGTGCATGTTCATTAATTGCTTATGGCTCATTGAACAAGCATGGAAAACATTGCTTAAACCCTTTACAATAAAGATCTGTAAAGTTATTTGGATTTTTACAAAATTATCTTTAAAATACGGTATCCTGAAAAAGGGACATTTCTTTTTTTGCTGAGTTTAGATCTGATAGAAAATTTGCAAATTCACCAAGGAAATCAGAATAAGGCCCAGGTGATCTATATACTGTAGCAAAGGCAAAAGATGACAGAGATTTTTTATTTATATCTGGCAGTGTTACATTAAGCATTATTAGATCAAAAGACTTAAACTTATATCCTGTCCTCTGAGTAACACCAAAAACGTCACTGTAAATTTTAGCAACACATCTGTAGTGATTTCTACTCAATTTACCGATGACGTAGTGATTTTTGATCACGTGTCACTTAAGGTGTGGTTATGAGTGTATCATATGACCCCTCCCCCTTTGCAATATGGGACACCAGTTAAGAATACCATCTTAACAATTTAAGAACATTCCCAAGAGCTGTTCGATAATTTAGAATGAATGTAAACTAGAGGGAGCTGGTCAGCTCATTTATCTGAAGGATTTGTGAGAGTCTGGACAACTAGTAGAGTCTTTGATCATCAACACAATGAAGACACAGTTGTAATAAAATTAATGAAACTTATTAACAATAGCTATGCAAGAGTAAATACCACAATGATTAGTAATGCTAATAATGAATATGCACTTCTAAAGGATAATAAAATAATAACCAAAAAGTACTGAATTAAACAAAATAAATGATTTGAACACAGAATGGATAAATGCAGTGTTGTTGAACTGAATGTAGCAATGGGAGACAATTGTATGGGAATGCTCCTTATGGGAAACCACGTAATGGCTCTGGCAAAATGGTGATAAATAATGCTTATTTATCATTAAACAAATAATATACCTATTATTTGTAACAAGCTGACCCCAGGTAACTATTATCTAAGCAAGTTAGAAAAACATATGCTGCAGGTATAAACTAATGCCAAGGTCTCTAGAAAGAGGTTTGGTAAGTTTATATTTACGTTCCACACAGTCAGGTGATCAGTCCGGCAGTAGAGACGTCTTCCACTGGTGATGCAGGTAGTGTGCAGTGGGAAGGGCGCAGAGTTGCGATCCAGTAGTCGTTGCCACGCTGGGCTGGAGGATGCTGAACTTTGGTTGCACCAAGAGTGTCCTTAAAGAGTGGACTGGGCAGCTGGGTCAGTTGAATCTTCACAGGGTCCTTTGCAGGCTGGCTGCATCACTGAGGAGCCATGTGGGACAGGCAATGTCTGCCAATGCAGAGGTCCTTTGTGGACTGGGCTGCTGGAGGGGCCGTAAGGGTCAGATAAGGTCCCTTAATGCTGGGGCCCTTTTTTCAGCTAGAGTGCAGCCAAAAGCAATATAAAAAGTTTTGCTCACAAAATCTTAACCTCAACTATCTTGTAGTCTCCTTCCTCATCAGGTCAGAAACTCAGGATGTGGTGTGTCTGTTAGTGTCTCCTTCCCCGTTGAGTTGGAAATGCAGAACAAGGGTGTGTCTACCCGGGGGACATATTTATCCCTTTCTGATGAGGAGGAGATTGAAATCTGGCACCATTCCGATCATGGAGTGTGATTGGCCACTGGTGTCTGAAGTAGCCATGGTGTTGCCCACCCTAGTGTGGAACTAATTTGCACAGCATAAAGTACAGTGTTAAAACAGTGTCTTTAATGTTTTACCCATGCATTATGTCTTTACCAAACCTCTTTCAAATTATTAAAGGCATCATATGGAACAGATAGAGACCAAACATGATAAGAAATGGTTAAGTCATCATCCATGCATTCGTTTATCTGTTAATAGGTCTGTCCCGTGAACTGTTGTGTTAACAGTCAATAACCATTAACATAAACTGTGCTTTGCATGAAGATGGAGTGGATGTGTTGCAGTTTATATTAATTTAAGGGCTCCAAACATAGGTATGAATATATCTCTGTGGCCCTCCACTGCTGCTGCATCTGGGAGGTCCTGAAGGAATTTTTATGGCAGTTCTTGCCTAAACCTTAGGAATGAGTTTGGTGGTTAAATTCAACCTGTAGTTCAATGAGAAGTCCTCTCCTTGGTGGTGGTGGGTGCAGAAGGTCCCCCTTCCTGCCCTGTAAGAGGTATCTGGCAGTTGTCTTAGCATCTTATCTGATGTTGCTGAACATTTGTTTATGTTCATTCACCAAGGATCCAAACACAGTGTGGCACATCTTCCACACCGGCAGTTATAGAGGGGCCCTGCCATAAACTGGTCCCTGGAATGCCATCTTAACTGATGTTCACCACACCTCCTCCTCAACCCTTCAGATGAGGCTCATTTTTATGACAATAGCCTGGGGGAGTAGATTCATTTAAACTAATATATTCATCTGGTTTAAGCCAGGTTTCAGTCAAACAGAGCACATCCAAACTATGATCTGTAATAATTTGGTTAAAAGAGATCTAATGTTTAGTAGCCCTATCTTTATATGATGTTTATCTTCAATTTTATTTTATTTTTTTCAAGTTTGACCTTAATTTTTTTCTAAACGATTTAGTGAGGGGTTTGTGTTTGTAGTTCGGGGAACAGACACAGTCTCTATGAGATATCTAGGTGATACAGTCTCTATGTGTTGTAGTTTACGTGACCTGTGTGACATCTCAAGGCAGCAAGCAGACTTTCTGATTAGCCAATTTGTCTGCTTCCTGACCTGGGCCCCAGTTAGTCAAATACCATCACTATTAAGACTGAGCCAAATTACTAGAGAGGAGAGTGGCACCTTCCCTGGAGGGGTGGAGCCCGTCTCTCTTTGGTAGGTCAGGTCTACCCCAAAAACTCTTCCAATTGTCTATGAATCCTATGATATTCTCCAGACACCACTCAGACATCCAGCCATTTAGTGACAATAATCTACTATAAATCTTGTCACCACGATGAGCAGGGAGGAGGCCAGAGCATATTACAGTGTCTGACATTGTTTTTGCAAGTTCACACACCTCTTTAATATTATCTCTAGTGATCTCCGACTGGCGAAGCCGGACATCATTAGTGCCAACATAAATAACTACAATATAAAATCTACGTTTAACATTAGCCAGCACTTGTAAATTTAAATTTGACGCTCTGGTACCTGAAATGCATTTAACAATAGTGGCTGCAGTCTCTATTTCCACATTCCTTAAAATAGAATCACCTATGACCAAGACTCTTTCAACATGATTCTCAGTGGGTGCATCATTGAGTGGGGAGAATCAATTGGAATCCCTAACAGGAATGGGAGAGTGGTGTCGCTTTGCTGAGCGAGTATTCTCGCCAATACGTCACCCGATCGCACTGCTGTGGGGGCTCTAGAGCCGGAACCAAAGTGTGTGTTGCTCACTGTACTACCCGCATCCGAAACTGAATCTACCGGCTTCTCTTGCTCACGGATCTCCACTACCGTTCAGATGTGGGTCTCTAACTCATTAACCTTCTCCGTCAGCCTGACTAATTCCTTACATTTATCACATGTAAATCCCTCACTGCTGATGGAAGAAGCTACAGTAAACATGTGGCAGGTAATGCAAGAAGCAATAATATGAGCAGATGCCATGACTTACTGCAATTGTTTGTAGTTATTGGTTGTTCCTGAGCGGTGAGGGTTTGATATCGATATGAATCCCTCACACAATTCTTTGCTGTATGGTTGTTCTTGATAAACGGTGCTTTGAGATTGATGCAATGATCTGTGTAACACAGAGGAGAAAAACTGGTGTGCACTGTAAAATGCACGCGGTTTAATCGTGATAAGAGAATAATGCTGGGGAAAACCTGATGCGCGCTGATAAATGTCAGATATTAAAGATTAAAAGCTGAAAACAGATAGATCAGCGATGCTAAAAAAGCTATCAGGCTACAAACACAGACTCGAGCTAGGCACCAACAGCAACAGGAAGCCTCCTTCACACAGTGCCTTTTAAGAGCGCAGAATGCTGTTTAGAATTTGCCCCTTATATGGTATTGTTTATTATTCAGTGTCTGGTTTTCCCATGCTTCAAACACACACGTCTGAATCCCAGCATGTTAATTTGGCAGTCATGTCATGTCTCCTCCCAGTTCATCAATCAGTTATTTTCACCACTTCCAGAGCAACAAGTGCAATGGCTAGTTTCTAAGAACTACGACAAACTGAGTTAAGAATTAACACACTAATGTGTGGTATTGTGATCCTATTTGTTATTGTGATACTTTAGCTGGTATTGTATCATATGATATGATTATGGTATCGTGACAACCCTAATACATACCAAGTTAGCATGTGGACATGCTGCTGCACAATTAGACGAAATACAAGACATGCTGCTGCACAAAAGACATTACAAACAATCCCCCAACAAAGCAGAAAAGCTGCATGAAATGATTAACACAATCACAAAACTCAATCCCCCAACAAAGTAGATCTAATGCTAAGACTTATGTACCACTGCTGCTCTGACATGTGCACCGAGGGTGCTTTCACACTGGCAGTTTAGTTCGAAACACAGCACGGTTCGCATGAACAATTGGTAATGTGAAAGCTGTCATGTGGACTGGGGAGCGCAACACGGTACCGAACCCGAGACTACCTGTAGGAGGTGGTCTGAGTTCGGTTGAAATGGAACTGTAGCTTGATTCGCGTGAATGTGAAAGCAACACGGACTTGGGTGCGCACTCGTTCAGGAAGTAAAGCAACCTGCGCATGCATTTTAGTCGATGACGACATCTATCTATCTATCTATACACCTTATAAATACTATATATAAATACTATTATAGGTTATAAATATAGGGTATAATAGGAGATGACAATGGCGATAACTTCACATTGGACACGAGCGTAAGCGTGCAGTGACATGCAAATTAATTCCTTGCAATCAGCTGTCTCCTCAAAAAATGCCGTTTGTGAGCAGCAGCAAGCCGCCTTCCCCTGGACATCTGATGAGTTACACCATGAAGCGCACATATATGCAGTTGTCGTTCACTCTGCTGTGTATGGTGGCACCAAAATAACAAAAAACAAAAAGTATGATGAGTCGCGTTGTGTTCTCCATGCATGTTTGTGATGACATAAGATGAACGCAAATGGACCGGGGTTCGATAGAATCAAGTGAGTGTGGAAACCAGACCAAAGCTGCTGGGGGCACCAGGAACAATCGCACTCGGAATCGGACCGCAGCAAACGTGCCCAGTGTGAAAGCCCTGAGTGTAAGCTAGCTCCATGTGCCTTGGCCACAGGCCAAATGCCATAACGCTAATGAACAAAATTTCTATGCATGTCTTGGCCTGCTTAGCCAAACAGCTTAAATGGCTAGTGACCTAACTCAGTGTGAACCTGAACCAGGAAATCCCAGAGCTTATTTAACTAATTTTTATATTAAGTTTAACAATGTGTGGATACTAATCTAATGACCTAAGATAGTGATGTGTGCCTGCCAGATTTGGCTAATGCTTACCTTGTTAAGGATGCACTTCTACAGTATGTGTCATGGCCAAAAGCAGACCTTACCATGCAAACAGATAGCAAAGCCCCAGCACCACCTGAACAAATAGCATTTTCAGAGAAAATATTCTTGCAGCATGCTGCATTGAAACCAGCTTATCTGCAAAACTGAGCCAGTTAAATGTTAGACAAAAAGAGAGACACAATTTAATTGGTAACCCTATTGCATGTCAAAGAACTAATCAGCTTGGACCATGTGAGCCGATTGGCTCAATATGTCACATGTGAGCAAGCTAATTGGCTAACAGACAACAAGTTAAGAGATCTATCAGCTTGCACCACATATTTTATGTTCATTGCCATGTATATATATAAAAAACCTTGTCTGTCATTCTTCTACACTAGCTTCTATACTTCTCCATTCACTTTGAGAACCTGGCAGTGCGATACTGCAGATATTGTTGACTCTTGTTTGACAAAATGCTTGCTATGCTTGCTAGTTATTATTGTTCTTGAGGATTTTAACAAAGAAAATCTCACATGTGAACTGCCCAAATACAAACAGGACATTACATGCCCCACCAGAGATAGGAACATAATGGATCATTGGTACACAACAATAAAGGATGCATATCGCTCTGTCCCTAGAACAGCTTTTGGACTCTCTGATCACTGTCTGGTTCATCATATTCCAACCTACAGGCAGAAATTAAAATCAACCAAGCCAGTAGTAAGGACTGTAAAGAGATGGACCAATGAAGCAGAGCAGGAACTACAAGCCTGCTTCGATTGCACAGATTGGAGTGTTTTTGAGGCTGCAGCCACAGACCTGGACGAGCACACAGATACTGTTACATCATATATCAGTTTCTGTGAGGATATGTGCATTCCTACTAGGACTTATTTAAAGTTCAACAATGACAAACCGTGGTTTACAGCAGAGCTCAGGCAGCTTCGTCAGGCCAAAGAGGATGCTCACAGGGGTGGGGATAAAGTCTTGTACAATCAGGCCAGGAACACACTGAACAGGGAAATCAGAGTGGCTAAAAGAAGATACTCTGAGAAGCTGAAAAACAAGTTTTCAACTAATGACCCTGCATCAGTGTGGAGTGGCATGACATAACTCACAAATTACACGACTTCTACCCCCAACCCTGCGGGGAACCAACAACTGGCTGACGATCTGAATGTGTTCTACTGCAGATTTGAAAGGCCCAATCTCACACCCCACACCCACTCTGACCTTCACTTCACACAAACACCAACACCTCCTGCAACCCCCCTCCTCCCCCTCCTACTACTCAACCTGCACTTAAGATCTGTGAAGATGATGAGAGCTGCGTCATTCTGAAACAAAAGATGAGGAAGGCTTCAGGCCCAGATGGCGTCTCACCAGCGTGTCTTCGATCCTGTGCTAACCAGCTGGCTCCCATCTTCACACAGATCTTCAATAGATCACTGGAGCAGTATGAAGTCCCATGCTGCTTCAAACAATCATTATTCCTGTCCCAAAGAAACCAAAAATCACAGGACTTAATGACTTCAGACCTGTCGCCCTGACGTCTGTGGTCATGAAATCATTTGAGAGACTGGTGTTGGCCCACCTGAAGAACATCACTGGACCCTTTCTAGATCCCCTTCAATTTGCTTATCGAGCAAAGAGGTCTGTGGATGATGCAGTCAACACAGGATTGCATCATATCCTGCAACATCTGGACAGACCAGGGACATATGCAAGGATCCTTTTTGTGGACTTCAGTTCAGCTTTCAACACCATCATCCCTGCTATACTCCAGAATAAATTACACCAACTCTCTGTTCCCATGTCTATCTGTCAGTGGATTACCAGTATTCTGACGGACAGGCAGCAGCTTGTGAAACAGGGGAAACTCACTTCTAGCATCTGTACAATCAGCACTAATACCCCCCAGGGATGTGTGCTCTCCCCACTACTCTTCTACCTCTACACCAACGACTGCATCGCCAAGGACCCCTCTGTCAAGCTCCTGAAGTTTTCAGACGACACCACTGTCATCGGCCTCATCCGAGATGATGATAAGTCTGCATACAAAAGGGAGTTTGAACAGCTGGCTGTCTGGTGCAGTCAAAACAACCTTGAGCTGAACACACTCAAAACAGTGGAGATCATTGTGGACTTTAGGAGAAACACCCCAACACTGACCCCCCTCACCATTCTAAACAGCAGTGGAGTCATTCAGGTTCCTGGGCACTACCATTTCACAGGACCTGAAGTGGGAGACCCACATTGACTCCATTGTGAAAAAGGCCCAGCAGAGGTTGTACTTCCTTCGCCAGCTGAGGAAATTCAACCTGCCACAGGCGCTGCTGATACAGTTTTACTCAGCAGTCATTGAATCTGTCCTCTGCACTTCAATAACTGTCTGGTTTGGTTCAGCTATGAAATCAGACATCAGAAGACTACAAAGGACAGTCCGGACTGCTGAGAGGATTATTGGTTGCCTCCTGCCCCCCTTCAAGAACTATACACTTCCAGAGTGAGGAAAAAGGCTGGGAAAATCACTCTGGACCCCACTCACCCTGCCCAATACCTTTTTTAACTGTTGCCTTCTGGCCGACGCTTCAGAACTCTGAGCACCAGAACTGTCAGGCACAGGAACAGTTTTTTCCCTCAGGCTGTCCATCTCATGAACAGTTAAATTGCCCCATTGAGCAATAACTATGTGCAATACACAGCTTAGTCTTTCTTATATTTATCCAACACATCCAACCTCTTCTGCCATTTCATTCCTCTAAAAAAAAAAAAAAACATTTGCACTGTACATAACAGATTTGTATTTGCACTGTACATAACAGATTGTATTAGATTTGCACTACCCATGTGTATGTGTGTATGTATGTATGTGTGTGTCTGTACATATGTGTATAATTAGTTTTATTTTTTATTATTATCTATGTCTTGCTGCTGTTTTTGTATTGTTTTTCTATTGTTGTACACTGGAAGCTCCTGTCACCAAGACAAATTCCTTGTATGTATAAGCATACTCGGCAATAAAGCTGATTCTGATTCTGATTCTGACAAAATGCTTGCTATGTTCCTCATTTGTAAGTCACTCAGGATAAAAGCATCTGCTAAATCGATAAATGTAAATATACATATATCACATTTTTGTATGAAAAAGCATATTAAATACCTTTTATCTTACACTGTTTATAAGCATAATGTTTGTACTTTATGTTCATATTAACAAACTATTTAAGTCTAATCAAAGACTCAAGTCAATCAAGTTTTTGTGTTTTATCATAATTTTTGAAAAAAATAATTCCTTCAATAACACAGTAACAAACACGTTTGTGTTTCATGTGTCTTTTATCAGTTCGCTTATTATTTTTCATAGTCACCTTCTTTTTGGATCAGTCATCTACTCCTTAATAATGACATGATGGCACAGAGCTGTACCTTTAAAGACGAGTGCTCATGGAAAACCAGCTCACTGACAAAACATTACAAGTTTTAAGTAATTTCAAGTTAATTTTGCTTTGAACTGTCACACACCCATCGGTCTCTCCTTCTCCAGCCATCAACTGCTCCAACTCAACCACATTCTAATCAGCCACACCTGTTCCCCGTCATCTAATCAAGGACTCTATATACAGTATATCATATATTATTGAAAATATATTTCAATAATAAAATATAATGGAGTACAAGTTTTATCT
Source organism: Myxocyprinus asiaticus (assembly GCF_019703515.2). Classification (NCBI taxonomy): domain Eukaryota; kingdom Metazoa; phylum Chordata; class Actinopteri; order Cypriniformes; family Catostomidae; genus Myxocyprinus; species Myxocyprinus asiaticus. The sequence goes on from NC_059373.1 coordinate 39,973,486, forward strand.
TCAACCAAAATCAGACTACAAAGGCTATTAGAAAACCCCATATTATTTTCATGACTATTTAATTGATTTTGAATCAACTGTAATTTATTTTTCCCTCATGATGCATCCCCTTGTTGTATTATTTATGTCCTTCATCCTTATTGTGACTGTATACCCAAATCAAGTATGCCTTTCAGAATTTCCCTTTGAAGTTACTGATAGTCATCTAAGACCATTTCACTTTAATTTTACACTTGGCAGACAATATCCTGTAAACACTTTCTGCATTCCCATACACACAGAATATAAAACAAAGTAAGGGTATAAATAGACATACAAATAATAGGACATATAACAGAATGGTGTATGCACGTGTGCATGTGCCAATGCATGTGCAAGGTAGGGGTATATACAGTTATTTAATTAAATATGTGAATTTACATATGTACAAGAGATACGTTTACATTATTGCACAATGGGGGAGTCCTGAGGCAGTTTAATTGTTCATGAGGGAAATGGCCTGAGGATAAAAACTGTCCCTGTGCCTGGATGTCCTGGCACTCAGTGCTCTGTAACACTGGACAGAGGGCAACAGTTCAAAGAGGGAGTGGGCAGGGTGTGTGGGGTCCAGAGTGATCTACCTGAGCGTTTCCTCACTCTGGAGACGTACAGGTCTTGGAGGGTGGGCAGGGGGGCACCAATAATCCTCTCTGCAGTCCTGACTGTCTGTTGTATTTTCCTTCTGTCTGATTTGGTGGCTGAACCTGATGTACACAGGACAGACTCAATGACGGCCGAGTAGAACTGTGTCAGCAGCTCCTGTGACAGGTTGAACTTCCTCAGCTGACGAATGAAGTACAACCTCTGCTGAGCCTTCTTCACATTGGAGTCTATGTGGGTGCCCACTTCAGGTCCTAAGAGATGGTAGGGCCCAGGAACTTGAATGACTCCACTGCTGCCACAGTGCTGTTCAGGATGGTGGGGGTGGGGGGGTTCTCCTGAAAACCACTATCATCTTCACGGTTTTGAGCATGTTCAGCTCAAGGTTGTTGTGACCACACCATCCAGCCAGCTGATCAACCTCCCATCTGTATGCAAACTCGTCACTATCGCGGATGAGGCCGATGATGTGGTGTCATCTGCAAACATCAGGAGCAAGACAGTGGGGTCTTTTGCAGTGCAGTCATTTGTGTACAGGGAGAAGAGCAGTGGAGAGAGAATGCATCCCTGAGGAGCACCAGTGCTAATAGTGAGGGTGCCGGATGTGAGTTTCCCCAGTCTCACTAGCTGCTTCCTATCTGTCAGAAAGCTGGTGATTCATCACCAGATTGGGGTGGGCATGGAGAGCTGGGTCAATCTACTTCATTTTAAGTAAATTAACTGAACTTAGAATGTCAACATTCAATGACTTGAAATATTAGCTGTACATGCTGCATATTAATTTGACATATTTAATGATTACATATTTAAAGTAACTTATACAATACAAACAATTGCTACCTTTATTTACATGGTTTTAAACCGTTCAATATTCTGAGCATCTCATGCGCATTTCTATTAATATATATTTCACGGAGAGTGATCCGCTTGCTGTCTAAAACCAATAATATTACATTTACTCATCACATGAACACTTGACATACCGTATATATATTTTAAAATGCCACGCACAGACCTCAACATTTGGTACACAAAACATGACAAGGGTAACAATCAACAAATTGATAATTTTATTAGAGTAACAAACTCATCCTGACATCGCAAAACAAGTTACCTACTATGATAACGAAAACAACAACTTACAGTGATGTCAAAATGTATTTGCCCCTTCCTGACTTCTTCTATTTTTGTTTATTTTTCATACTAAATTATTTTAGATCTGACAAGACAGGCAACCTGAGTAAACACAAAATACCGTTTTCAATATATATATTGAAGCAAAAGTTATCCAACATCTATATCACCCATGTGAAATATGAGCTGCCTCCTTAAACTTAATAGCTGGTAGTGCCACCTTTAGCAGCAACAACTGCAACCAAATGCTTACGATAACTGGAGATCAGTCTTTCACAATGCTGTGGTGAAATTCTGACCCACTCTTCTTTGCAGAACTGCTTTAGTTGAGCCACATTGGAGGGTTTTCAAGCATGGTCCTGCCATAGCATCTTAATCAGGTTCAAGTCAGGACTTTGACTAGGCTACTCCAAAACTTTAATTTAGCTTATTTTGAGCCAAATGGTGGACTTACTCCGATGCTTTGGATCAGGGGTCGGCAACTTTTTTGACATGGAGTGACATTTTTTTAATTTCCTGGTCAATGGCTGTGCTGTGAAAATGTTCCTATTTTGCATTTTTCTAATTTAATCATTTATTTTTCATTACAAATTATATTATCAGCATAACAGTTTGAGTGAAATTTTTTTGCAAACCCGATGATTTCATGATCCTGCGTGTGAATTTTCACAGAGCATCTTGTGAAAGTGCTATACTGAAAGAAAACCTGTCCTTTTGAACAAAATGAGTTAACACAGTTAGTCACAAATTTGCTTATCTGATTACTGATCACGTAATTCTGTGGAATCTTATATTATGTCATTATAATCATGTAATCACTAGCATGCAAGCAACAGCGAGAGGAGCAGGCTATTTTATTTATATCATACTTTTCGCACCTGCATTCAAATCTACATCTTGATGCAACGTGTTTTCATCAGCTGAATAGGAGACTAAACACTATTAAAGTGTGACAAGACTTGCACTGCGCATGCAAGACATTCGCGCATCACATGCCGGTCAACTTTTTATTGCAAGCCCTTTTTGGGGAATCGCACCTGCAAAATCCTAAAACATTATTTCCAGTTTTAAATAATATTTTGAATAGACTCAGATTTTTTAATCCCACAATGTGGGTTTATGTTTTCTCTTTTAATAGTTAACGTAATTTTGAGTGTGACCATGGTTTAAGGAGGGTGTACCTGTATGCTGGGTTGGAAATCTCAAGGCTTAATAGTGGTGTTTTCCTTATTACATCACATGTTGTTCTGAAAGCAAAAAGAAACAAATGAAACATGGAGTGAAGGCTGTCATCCACGCAGACTGACCGAAGCAAAGCGGGTGCATTTTCTCATGTGATCAACCGAATGTGAAGCGCTGCCGGCTCGTGATGCGCGAATAGCTTGCACATGCTGCACGAATCTGTTAGGTATACTGCAGTCTTGTCACATTTTAACTTTTTGTTTAGCTTCCCATTCAGCTCATGAAAACACGCTGCATGATCATGATGAAGGATTACATCAAGATGTAGATTGGAATGCAGGTGCGGAATTTATATAAATAAAATAGTCTGCTCCTCTCTCACCATTGCTGGCGTGCCAATGATTAACCCTCCGCGTGCCAATGCTGGCAGGCGTGCCATAGGTTGCCAACCCCTGCTTTGGATCATTGTCTTGCTGCATAATCCAGTTGCGCTTGAGCTTCAGCTCACGGACTGATGACCTGATGTTCTTTAGGATTTTTTCATAGAGAGCAGAATTCATGTTTCCCTCAATTATTGCAAGTCACCCTGGCTCTGAAGCAGCAAAGCATCCCCATACCATCACACTACCACCACCATGCTTGACCGTAGGTAATCTTTTTGTGGAATTCTGTGTTTGATTTATGCCAGATGTAACGGGACCCCTGTCTTCCAAAGTCAAGTCATTTTTATTTGTATAGCACCTTTCACAACACACATCATTTCAAAGCAGCTTTACAGAAAATCATGCATTAACAGAAAATGAAACTGTAATATCTATAATGTCTTAGAGTCATCATTGTTTAGTTTGATAAAATACGATTGTGAATTGTGTTTAAAAATCAGTAATTAAATAATAAATGTATTTAGAAACCCAGTGAGCAAGCCGAAGGCGACTGTGGCAAGGAACACAAAACGTCATGGTTACTTGTGTAACCTCCGTTCCCTGATGGAGGGAACGAGATGCTGTGTCGATGTAGTGACACTAGGGGTCACTCATGGGAGCCCGAGACACCTCTGGTCTTTGATAAAAGGCCAATGAAAATTGGCGAGTGGTATTTGCATGCCACTCCCCCGGACATACGGGTATAAAAGGAGCTGGTATGCAACCACTCATTCAGGTTTTATGCTGAGGAGCCAATATAAGGTCCGGCCATTTCAGCGGGTAGTTCAGCGTTGTGGCAGGAGGGACACAACTTCTCATTCCCTCCATCAGGGAACAGAGGTTACACAAGTAACCATGACGTTCCCTATCTGTCACTCACTTGACGTTGTGTCGATGTAGTGACACTAGGGGTCCCTATACGAAACGCCACAATTGGCTGAACTGTGTTACGTGAACTGGCGGTGTGTGGTGGGCAGACTACTGTATGCCTCAAAGCCAGCACACCAGGTCGACACGTAACCTCCCCCAACATAGTTATGAGTGTCGAACGGCTCTTTTTGGGGACAAGTCGACTACCCAAAAGATAGAGAAAGGCTTAACCCAGTCGTGGCCTCTTTTCCCCTTCTCTTTTTTCCACTCCCTAAAAAAGAAGGGGGATTATCCGACTGAGCCGCCAGGTCTAGTCAGGGGGTGTCCCTCCCAAGGGGAAGACACAGCGGAGACCACACCTCGCCCAAAGAGAGGGGGGGATATTTAAGTGGAAAGATACATCACATGGTCTTTCCAACCATGTAGAGAGTCTTCAAGGTAGATCCTGCCCAATGGGAGAGGAGTTACTACAAACATGGAGACTGGGGCAGAGGGGCTCTTCCCAAGGAAGACGCAGTTTGCCAGCAGGGAAATGAATTAGCGGAAGATGTATATCGCATGGGGTTAGCCTTACAGGGAACCGCCACATGCGGAGCACCTACCCCAGAACAGGACTCTTAGTTTGCGTGTGTACTGGGCCGGCAGCGATTCACTCCGAAAACTCGACTGCCACAAGGCTCGGAGGAAGTCAACCAGGGAACAAACTTGTGAACACTATTGGGAATTAATGGCACATGTCTTCAGCTCAAAAGGAGGTGGAAGGCGCTATGTGCAAGTGACACACCCGGCCAGCTATCCCGGACTTATCTGCTTGTATTGCGTGCCACTACCTGGGACGAAACCGGTTCCACCCGTAGGTTGTAGAACCTTGCAAAGGTGTTGGGTGTTGCCCAGCCTGCTGCTCTGCAAATGTCTGTTAGAGGCACCCCTGGCCAGGGCCCAGGAAGCCGCTACACCCCTGGTAGAATGGGCTCGTAGCCCTAATGGGGGGGGCATATCCTGGGCGACATATGCCATAGTTCCTCGATCCTCTGCTTGGAGACAGCACTTCCTTTCCGCTGTGCACCAAAGCAGACAAAGAGCTGCTCAGATTTCTAAAGCTCTGCGTGCGATCCAAATAGATCCGTAAAGCGCACACCGGACACAGTGATGACAGGGCTGGGTCTGCCTCCTCCTGGGGCAGCGCTTGCAGGTTCACCACCTGGTCCCTAAAAGGGGTGGTGGGAACCTTGGGCACATAGCCCGGTCGGAGTCTCAGGATCACATGAGAGTAACCCGGACCGAACTCCAGGCATGTTTCGCTGACAGAGACTGCTTGCAGGTCACCTACCCTCTTGATGGAAGTGAGCGCAGTCAGAGGGGCAGTCTTCAAGGAGAGTGCCTTAAGCTCTGCTGACTGCAAAGGCTCAAAGGGGGCTCTCTGTAGACTCTGAAGAACTACAGAGAGGTCCCATGAGGGAATGAGGCACGGTCTGGAGGGATTCAGCCTCCTGGCGCCTCTTAGGAACCTGATGATCAGGTCGTGCTTCCCTAAGGACTTACCGTCGACTGCGTCGTGGAGGTGGGGCCTTGCGTGGCGGCAACGTACACCTTCAAGGTGGAAGGGGACAGCCTCTCTTCCAACCTCTCCTGCAGGAAGGAAAGCACCAATCCGACTGCGCATCTCTGGGGGTCTTTGCATAGGGAAGAACACCACTTAGCGAACAGACGGCACTTAAACGCATACAGGCGCCTCATAGAGGGGGCCCTAGTCTGAGTGATCATGTCTACCACCGCAGGTGGTAATCTCGACCGCTTAGGTCTTCCATGTCCCGTCCAAGGGCCAGACATGGAGATTCCAGAGGTCTGGGCGCGGGTGCCAGAGGGTGCCCCATCTCTGAGAAAAAAGGTCCTTCCTCAGGGGAATTCACCAGGGGGAAGCTTTCACGAGGAGTGTGAGGTCCAAGAACCATGTCTGGGTGGGCCAGTAGGGTGCTACCAGGACGACCTGCTCCTTGTCCTCCCTGACCTTGTACGGGGTCTGTGCAAGCAGGCTCACTGGGGGAAACGCATATTTGCGTAGGCCAGGGGACCAGCTGTGTGCCAGCGCGTCTATGCCGAGAGCCTTGGTGAGGGCGTACCAGGGTGGGCAGTGGGAGGATTCTTGGGAGGCAAACAGGTCCACTTGTGCCCATCCGAATCGATTCCAAATCAGCTGGACCACCTGAGGGTGGAGTCTCCACTCTCCCCTGAGGGTAACCTGCCTTGACAACACGTCTGCTGTAGTGTTGAGGTTGCCCGGGATGTGAGTGGCTGGCAGCGACTTGAAGTGCTGCTGACTCCAGAGGAGGAGATGGCAGGCAAGTTGTGACATACAACGAGAGCGCAGACCGCCTTGGCGGTTGACATATGCTACCGTTGCTGTGTTGTCTGTCCGAATTAACACGTGCTTGCCCTGGATCAACGGCCGGAACCTCCACAGGGTGAGCAGAATTGCCAACAACTCGAGGCAGTTGATATGCCAGTGCAGTCGCGGACCCATCCAGAGGCCGACGGCTGCGTGCCCATTGCAAACAGCGCCCCAGCCCGTTTTGGAGGCGTCTGTCGTGACCACGACGCACCTGGAGACCAGTTCTAGAGGAACACCTGCCCGTAGAAATGAGAGGTCGGTCCAAGGGCTGAAAAGACGGTGACAGACCGGCGTGATGGCCACGCGATGTGTCCCGCAGCGCCATGCCCATCTCGGGACTCGAGTCTGGAGCCAGTGCTGAAGCGGCCTCATATGCATCAACCCGAGCGGGGTGGCCACCGCTGAGGATGCCATATGCCCCAGGAGCCTCTGAAAGAGTTTCAGTGGAACCGTTGTTTTCTGTTTGAACGCCTTCAAACAGGCCAGCACCGACTGGGTGCGCTCGTTTGTAAGGCGCGCCGTCAAGGAGACTGAGTCCAAATCCAAACCAAGAAAAGTGATGCTCTGAACCAGGAGAAGCTTGCTGTTTTCCCAGTTGACCCAAAGCCCTAGTCGGCTGAGGTGTGAGAGCAACAGGTCCCTGTGTGCGCACAACATGTCTCGAGAGTGAGCTAGGATTAGCCAGTCGTCGAGATAGTTGAGAATGCGAATGCCCACCTCCCTTAACAGGGCAAGGGCAGCCTCTGCGACCTTCGTAAAGATGCGAGGAGACAGGGACAGGCCGAAAGGGAGGACTTTTTACTGATAAGCCTGACCCTCGAATGCAAACTGCAGGAAGGGTCTGTGTCAAGGAAGGATTGAGATGTGGAGATACGCATCCTTCAGGTCAACCGCCGCGACCAATGTTGATGCCGGACGCTCGCCAGAATGCGTTTTTGTGTCAGCATCTTGAACGGGAGTCTGTGTAAAGCCCAGTTCAGTACTTGCAGGTCCAAGATTGGCCGCAACCCACCGCCTTTTTTGGTAAAGTTAAGTAGGGACTGTAAAACCCTTTCTTCATCTCGGCTGCAGGGACAGGTTCTATCGCGCCCTTCCGTAGGAGGGTAGCGATCTCCACATGCAAGGTAGCAGTGTTTTCGCTCTTGACCAAGGTGCGGGCGCCTGGCGAGCTGAATTGCGTAGCTGAGTCGGACGGTCCGGATCAGTCATCGCGACGGATTGTAAAGCGCGAGCCACACGTCCAAGTTCCGCGCAAGGGGGACCAAGGGGACAATGTCGTCAGACGTAGCAGCAGGTGGGGCCTTGTGGCAGGGCTGAGCTCGAGGTGCCACACCACGTCATGGCCGTGCTGAGTCTAGGGACATCGAAGCACTTACCTGGCTCCTTGTGACCACCCCCGGAACAGCCTGGGACGGGGGAGGAAGAGGCCTGTCCTCGTAACCCGTGGAGACTGCCACATCGGGGGTGGCTGTGTGCCACAGCTGGGTGCTCAGGGGCGGAAAGACCACCGCTGGAGCGCCAATCCTGCAAGAAAAAACCCGTGGACGGTAGTCGTGATGATGACCGTATACACCGAGTATGTGACCAAGCCGCTCTTTTGCTGAACTGTTGGGTACCGCAGCCATTTGGGCATACGGCAAAATCAAACAAAAAGGCAACAAAAGATTTTCTGCCCAGCCCTCCACCGGGGGATGGAGTTGTCTTTTTACCAGCTCCACGTGAGTGGGTTCCCTCGTCCCTAAGTCGCCCGTCTCAGGGGCACTTTGAGGACCTCCGTGGGTTCTTAGGTGCCGGCTGTGAAACGGGTGGCATCTGCTTCCTGCGGTGGGCTCCACGCAGGGGCCGGGCCGAAGGGGTGGCCTGCGGCGGAGCCGGTGCAGTCACCGCAGGGGGACGCCCTTGGTGACGAGCAGATGGGGTGCGTGATCTTGAGCCGCGCCGTGGCAGGATGTGCCGGATTGCCTCCATCTGCTGCTTCGCCAAGAACTGCTGGGCAAAGTCCTCGACGGTGTCACCTAATAGGCCCGCCTGGGAAATGGGGCAGCAAGGAACCATGTCTTGTCGGTTTCACCCATCTCGACCAGGTTGAGCCAAAGGTGGCGCTCCTGGACCACTAGTGTGGCCATCGTCTGCCCGAGAGACCACGCCGTGACCTTCATCGCTCGGAGAGCGAGGTCGGTCATCGAGCGCAGTTCCTGCATCAAATCTGGGGCGGAACTACCCTCATGTAGTTCTTTCAACGCCTTGGCTTGGTGGAACTGCAGGAGAGCCATGGCGTGCAGGGCAGACGCGGCTTGTCCAGCAGCGCTGTAGGCTTTAGCCGTCAGGGACGACATGAGCCTACAGGGCTTGGACGGGAGCTTAGGGTGTCCACGGCAGGTGGCGGCGCTCTGCGGGCATAGCTGCACCGTGAGCGCCTTATCCACCGGGGGAATCACCTTATAGCCCCTGGCCGCCCTGCCATCAAGAGCAGTGAGAGCGGGGGAACTGCAGAATTGGGGCCGGGCAGTAAAAGGTGCCACCCATGCCTTCGTCAGCAAATTGTGCACTTCCAGAAAGAATGGGACTGGAGCGGGGCATGGCTGCTTTGAGCGGCACTGTGTGCCCAGGAACCAATCATCAAGCTGCGAGGGTTCAGGGGAGAGCGGAGGGTTCCACTTTAACCCAACGCTCGCGGCCGCCCGGGAAAGCATGTCCGTCATTTCGGCATCTGTCTGTGACTGAGGCTTCTGCGTCCGACTGGACAAGCCCGCTCTCCGATGCTGCGCTCGAGAGCTCATCATCTTCACGGGCTCTGAACAAGAAGCCAGACTCACCGTGAGACGAGCCTGCGAACTCATCCGGAAGCCCGATTGGGGCAGACAAGTGTGCTGGGGAATGGGAGGTCCGCGGAGGGATACCCAGCGGAGACGATCCCATTGGGGTCCCCAAATTGCCCCCAGTGCTAGCCGCGCTGGCCTCATACCCGTAGGTAGAAGGTTTCGCGGGGAGCCGCGAAAGCAAGCCGCGACCGCAACGTTGCCATGGTCATGTTCTTGCAGTGAGAACATGAACCATCCACAAATGCTGCCTCCGTGTGGGTCGCACCAAGACATGAAAGACAGCGATCATGACCATCCGAAGTTGAGAGATAACGACTGCAACCAGGAATAACACACAATCGGAAAGTCATCTTTAAAAAGACGTTCCGTGTGTGCCGCTCTTTTAGAGAAATATATACTCTTATAGAGGAGGAAAAGCTTTTTCAGAAAATATACTCTCTTGTATTTCTGCCAAAGCGCCCAGGGGCGTTCTCTGCAGTGCACCAGTGCAGAGGAGGGAGAAGCCGCTGAAATGCGCCTTCAGATCCTGCAGAGGTGAATGAACAGTAATATTCAGCTCAATGAGCATGACCGTTCGGCTCCGAAGAGAAAATCTGAATGAGTGGTTGCATACCAGCTCCTTTTATACCCGTATGTCCGGGGGAGTGGCATGCAAATACCACTCGCCAATTTTCATTGGCCTTTTATCAAACATCAGAGGTGTCTCGGGCTCCCAAGAGTGACCCCTAATGTCACTACATCGACACAACGTCGAGTGAGTGACAGATAAGGAACTCCATAAGATATTGGTTAAAGGAGAAAAAATGTGGAAACCTTGGGAGAAACCAAGCTCACTGCGGGGGCCAGTTCCCCTCTGACTAACATCATGAATATAATGCCAATATTACTTATTTATGTATAGTGCAATTCATGGTTTAAAAAAATATATAACACTAAGTAAGTGTTAAGGGTCAGTGTTTAAACAAAGATTTTGTAAGAACTGTAAGATTAATGACTAATGTCTTTGAAGTTCATCCTGGATTAACTGCAGAAGTTCACATAGATGCATTGTCCTTTGTTAGTTGGCTGATGAATAACAGAATAATATTAGCATAGCCATTCAATTTATTGCAGAGTAATAGATCATGATCAATGTTTCTGGTTTCTGGTTCTGGCAGACCTAACTAAAGCAACCTAATTGTTTAAAAAATTAGGTATATGCCTGGCTAAATAGATTAGTTTTTAGTCTAGACTTAAACTCAAAAAGTGAGTGTGTCTGCATCCAGAACAGTGTTAGGGAAACTATTCCATAGTTTAGGAGCCAAATATGAAAAGGATCTACCTCCTTTTGTGGATTTTGATATTCTAGGAACTATTAACAGGCCAGAATTTTGCGATCGTAATGAACGTGATGGAATGTAGCGTTGTAGAGACCACTCAAAGCTTTGTACGTAGTTAACAGAAATTTAAAATGAATACGAAATTTAACAGGTAACCAATGTAACGACGATAAAATGGTGCTAATATGATCATATTTTTTGGTTGTAGTCAGCACTCTGGCTGCTGCATTTTGAACCAGTTGAAGTTTATCGATCTTGCTGGACATCCTCCCTGTAATGCATTACATTAATCTAGTCTTGAGGTCATGAATACATGAATTAGTTTTTTTGGCATCAGCAACAGAGAGCATGTAATTTAGCAATATTTCTTAGGTGGAAGAATGCTGTTCTACAAACACTGGTAATTTGATTTTCAAAGTACAGATTGGTATCAAATATAACACCAAGTTCTTCGCTGTTGAAGACGATGTAACAGTACATCCATCGAGAGTCAAATTATATTTTAGCAGCTTGTTTTTAGAGGTTTTTGGGCCAATAATTAGTACCTCTGTTTTATCGGAATTGAGTAGAAGGAAATTTCTGGCCATCCAGTCTTTGATTTCATTGATTAGCAGAGCGTATTTGGGGAATTGTGAAATTTCATCAGGTTTTGAAGAAATATAGTTGGGTATCTTCGGCATAACAGTGGAAATTTATTCCAAGATTCTTGATAATATCTCCCAGGGAAGCATACACAAGGAGAAATGCAGAGGCCCTAAAACTGATCCCTGTGGCACTTGACAATTCCTCATTTACATAGACAAATAGGTAGCAGTCTGCTAAATAGAACCTAAACCATGCTAATGCAAGTCCACAAATGCCAACATAATTCTCTAGCCTATTTAAGAGAATGTCTTGATCTATCGTGTTGAAGGCAGCACTAAGAACTAAAAGCACTAGAAGTGAAATGCAGCCATCATCAGATGATAAGAGCAAGTCATTTGTAACTCTGATAAGTGCAGTCTCTGTACTGTGATGGGGCCTAAATCCTGACTGAAATTGTTAATATATACTATTTCTCAGTAGAAATGAACATAGTTGGGAGGGCTCTACCTATTCTAGTATTTTTGACATAAACGGGAGATTTTAAATCGGTCTATAATTAGCCAGTTCTCCAGGATCAAGTTGTGGCTTCTTAATAAGCGGTTTGATAACTGCCATTTTAACGTTTCCTGGGACATGTCCTAAGGCTAGCGAGGAGTTAATAATATTAAGAAGATTTTCTGAGATTACAGGGAATACCTCTTTTAGGTGTTTAGTTGGTATTGGATCTAACATACATGCTGTGGCTTTTGATGTTTCTATAAGTTTTGTTAGCTCTTTATGACCTATGACAGTGAAGGATTGAAGTTGCACGTGAGAAAAATTATGAGACACTGTTTTCTGAAGTACTGTGACAGATGATTGCATAATTCCAGTTTTGTTTCTGATTATTAAAATTTTATCAGTAAAGAAATTCATGAAGTCATTACTATTGTGCTGCGACAGAACATCTGGTTCATTTGAGGCTTTATTCCTAACCAATCTAGCCACAGTACTGAATAAACACCTAGGATTGTTGTGGTTATTTTCTATGAGTTTGCTCAAATATGCTGACCTGGCAGCTTTTAGTGCCTGTCTGTAGCTACAGACACTATACTTCCATGCACAGCGAAATACCCCTAATTTTGTATTCTTCCACTTGCGCTCCATTTTCCGAGCTGCTCTCTTGAGAGCATGAGTGTGATCATTGTACCATGGTGCGGGGCTTTTTTCTTTAATTTTCTTTAACTGAAGGGAGGCGACACTATCAAGAGTGCTAGAGAAGACTGTATTTATATTTTCTGTTATTTCATCAAGTCCTTCTAGACTTTGGGGCTTATTAAGTGTATGAGATAGATCTGGAAGATTATTAGTGAAGCCATCTTTAGTGGTGGAAAGAATAGTTCTACCTGAACGATAGCATGATGTAGATTAAGTAACATTAGCTGATCGCAGCATACAAGAGATGAGGTAATGATCTGAGATATCATCGCTCTGTGGAAGAATTTCTATAGTATTGTAAATAGGGTGTAAAAAACCAAATTATTTGTTCCAATGTCAGATTCCAATAGAATGGCCCCTTGAAGGTCTCTTAGTTGTTCTGTCTTTTCTGAGCACTGAAGTAAAGCAATTATTGTTAATTTACACTTTACAAATTGATTCCGTTATTCATTTTATTTGACTCCAATTTTATATTAATCTGACTCCAATTTAAATTGACCTCTAATTTAGATTACAGCTCTAATTAACTTCTGATCATTCTTTTAATTTGATCTTTTTAAGTTATTGATTACTCTGAATCATCTTAATATTCATTATCCTTTCATTCGGGTCCCGACTGTCGCTTAGAGTCATATGCCGGCCGATTAATTGCATAGATATCACGGACACAAAATCACCAGCCCGTTCATAGTCAGCGGTTGCAGGGTTTACTAATATCATCTGGTTTGGCCGCCTACTGCTTGCTCATAACCAGATGATAGTTTTATTTAGTCACGTTTCATACAACTTGCTAAGACGGTGATAAGCAGTGACTGGTAGTCTTACGTGGTTTCCTCCTATTCATAAGCTCCAGTAATGATCATTATCCTGAACATAAGTTTGCGGTAATAAAAGGCATCCCTCGAATCTACCAGTGATAAATGATTTTGGAGGAATTCAGAATAAATCAAAAAGTAACAATTTATTTGCCAGGTAGGATTTAAAACGTAAGTTACAAAATCAAACAAAGCCAATTTCACACATGATCAGAATAAATAAACATTTTCAGACAAGTCAAAGAAACATACCTGACAAAACTACATGCAATGGCAAAGCATGGGAGATCTGGCTTACAGATTCCCAGAGCTTCTTGCCAACTTTCCTTAAATACCCAGACCTTGTGTACCAAATGGTATTATCCTTTGAACAATGAGAATTTTGGGGTGAATTTGTTCTTGACTTCCTGGGGTTTAAACTTGTTAACATACAGGAGATCATTTAAATTGTAGGTCAGGAGGGGGATAGACCTCCAGAATTATGCAGTATTTGGCAAAGACCTTATAACTTTGTCACCATTAGTTTATCAACATAGGAAAGAGACCATTATACCAGTCGCACAGAGACCTCTTAAATTATATCAAACACATTCAGTTGCATTCTTTGTTTTCATGGTATTTGTTATATTTTTACATATAAATCTTGTGTCTTTGTATTGGTCCTGAGCTGCTGAAGGGGAGAAGGGAGAGAGAGAAGAGGGGGCAGCAAGGTGATTTGCAATTTATCACACTGTGGTGATATTGTTGGGCCTCATGTATTCAGATAGAAGACAAAGGCAGGCCTAACACAGTCATAAAACCTAGCTGAGGCCCACACACAAAGTCATAAATCTTACTGATAAAAACCACGCCAAAATCAAACAAAAGGAGTCCAAAACAGAATACAAATCCCATGAAGCCTTTCTCACTAAAGGATCGAACTCTCAACTCCTATTGGATGAGACACACGACAGAACGCCCTCTGAGATACCTCTGAGATACTTCCGGGATTTGCTTCCAGCAACTTTGCTCGCCGTGCGTAGACGCAGCCTCATCGCTGCTCTCAGGTGTAGCCTCGTGGCACAAGGAAGTAACGTACGATTTGAAACTGTGGCCATACAATCTCCATCTCGCTGGACGAGTTGAGATTACTCTGTGTTCCACCGAACACTCTAACGGATCCAAAGGAGACCGCCAAGCAATCCGCATCTTCATCCGTTTGCCTGCAGAAGTGAAAACAAAAAGATTTCTCTTTCATCTTCAATCAAGTTGAAGTCGCTGATTCTCCGCCAGCCCACCGAGAATCAGCAGCCATACCGCCTGCCGACAGAGCGAGGAAACGGCCTCCCGTCATCACCCAAGGCTCGAGGAACCGAGTCGGAGTTAAAGGACGGATGAACACACAATCGTCTTCGTCCTCATACGATTCAAGTAAGAGGTTTACGTCTGGGCAGAGATAGAATATTATAGTGTGTTATTCTTGTGTATCAAGGTTATTGCTTGTACAGTTTACGGACCGCCGAGTCCGCTCATTGCTGCTAATAATACTCAAGGTATTACTGTAATGTACTGTTATCACGAATTTAGATCTGCCGTGTTGTAGTCCAACCACATTGGACTGTTGTGTATTTCCACCATCGCGGGTGAGACCGGCACACTGAGTTTATCCATTAAAGAATCAAAGACCACGGGACGGTTTACGAGCCGTCCACCGCGTCTCTGAGTGATAAAGTAACAGCTGCTTTCTCTCCCACGATCGCGAAACCAGCTTTGGTGCCGCCACTTTATTCTCTCTCTCTCTCTCGTACTAACCAAACACACACACACGCGATCCCTCACAAACATTCTGACACACACTTTTGGCTAGTAGATAACTTCGTGATAAAGCTCAGCTTTGTCCCTAAGTTATCGTACAAGCGGAGACATGCAGTAAACGGGCAGATGCCATTGACCGGTTTCTCTCCGCCCACATTCGCGGCCATATTCTGTGGCCGGAAATCTCGTGTCATGTACTCTCCACGAGAGTCACATCCGCCATTTTGTGCGTTACACCTTACACACACACACACACACACACACATTCACACACACCTTCCTCTCATGTGTTATAGGCTTATTTTGGTTACCATATCTAATCATGTCACTGTTTAGTTTGTAGTTGTAAGTCGGAAGTTTATTGACTGCATTGTATTGATTATTAATTGATATTATGCATAAATAAACTTTGTTATATTTCAAAGAGAAGTGTTTTGGTTTGTTTTGCATACACCTGTGTCAAATGCTGACAGGGGATGTCAGTGTTCGATTCAAGCCTTCATTGTTTCTTTTCGAAAATCGATATTCTTCAGATTTCGATTTTCCTAAGAGAACAATCTAATATTGAGACTGTTATACTATCTGGTTATTAGTCCCTGATTCCAGGGTGGTGCCCCAGCAATATTAATCCTTGTTAATATTCTATTGATTTTTGATAATTGATAATTATCTTTGATGATTTTTGAATTTGAAGGATCAATAAGCTAGTGTTAATTTTAATCAATGTTTCATCGATGTTAATAATTAATGATTATCTTTGATAATTGTTGATTTAAAGGATTAAAAAAGCTAACATTGATTTGAATAATTAATAATGATCTTTGATAATTATTAATTATTGCTAATAACCAAACCCGCTCTTGAACATGGCACACTACATTTAATGGTGCACCGTGTGAGGTTTTAATGAGTTAGATTCTATTATTTAATTTAAATATTAATTAATAACTAAAGAAATAATTATTAATTATTTCTGATAGTAACACTGATCTAAACAACCAGTAGAACCTACATAATAATTGGTGCCCCGTGTGAGGCATCCTACGTGCCAGTTTGTCACAGTGTGTATGTATAGGAATCCAAAGTAACTTGAATCATTACTTCAAAATTTGGTTCTGTATGACAATTGACTTCTCACAACTTGCCAAGCATAAGCCAGTGTGGTGTGAAAGTGCTCTTAAGAGTGAATTAGTGCTTGGCAAGTTTACGATAGTCTGCTCAAAGCCTGCTGTTGTTTTTATTTATCTCCTAATGCTTTCACCTAGATGTTACAGATAGGTGCCAAGTCACCTCATTGACGTCCACCAAAGAGAGAACGCAGTGAAATTCGCACATTACATAACAGTAGCCCGTAAGCCACAGGTCGAAGCCTCTCACCTGTGCGTTTGTGTCAGCATTATAGAAACTGTAAAACAACAAGCTATCAGAGCCACTGTGTCGCAATAATTTTTACTGCCCCAGTAAAATGAGTCACCAATCGCCCCGCGTGACTGGAGCTGAAGCTCCACAGAGGTCAGTCGACCCAGCACTGCAAGATGTGGTCGCTGCTGTCCTCCGTCTCTCTGTAGAGGAGAGAGATAACCTTAACGGCTACAGTATTAGTTGTTGTGATGAAGCATTGCAGGAACTAGTTGATTATGTCAACAACCCGGTTGGGAAGCCAAAGAGCACAATCCCAGACCTAGTGGGCCAAATGTTCCTCCTTCATCACCGCAGAACCCAACTGCAAACCGCAGAGCACCAGGCCCAGCTTGCCCAGCTGCAGAGCAGCTACCAAGTGGTGCAGAGGGAAAATCTCAGCCTGCACCAAGAAGTTAGGTGCACCCAAGCTGAGAAAGTCCAGGCACAGGAAGATAATGCCCGAATGCAGGAGGAAAACAAAACCCTGTGCAGGCAGCTTCAAGCTGCCCAGCTAAGAGTAGAGTCAGATCAGGTAAGTGCAGCTGAAACGCACAGCACAACATCTGACATAGAAGAGGGCCTCCTCTTTAGCGCTATGCATAGAAATGTGCCCCTGAGAAACCCAGGGAAACACGCTAGGAGCCGAGCTGCCCCTAGTGGTACAGTCTCTGACTTTGTCCACCAAGACACCTTTCAAGCTCCTCCAGCGGCCCGCTGGTTGGATGCAGGTACCCCTCCTTACAGTTGCCCCCCTCAGTCAGTTTTCAGTCACACCACCATGCGTTTCAAACCGACTTATTCCACACCACTGAGGGGGGGATTATTTCCAAGCCCAGAGTGGTGTAAGCGGCTCGAAGATCCCATTAGCCGGGGATCTGTACGCGACCCGGGGTCCACCCCCACGCGTTGACTGGACTCCTTCCCCACCATGAAGCGGAGGAAGTCGTCCTCATCGCTATAGCGATCCGAGTGACTATGGTGTTTCGGATGACTCGGACGATCCGTGGTCATACCGACACCAAGGCTTGCGCATCCAACAACTTGAGTCCCTCGCAGGGGACATAGAGCACTTTGACCCAAGTAATCAAGATTCAAACATCGACAATTATCTCAGAGAAACTGAGCACTGCCTGGTTGACTTGCCTTATGCTTCGTCGCGTGAAAAACTCAAGCTCATCTGGAAGATCACGGTAAGGAGTGTCCATGTGTTCATGGAAACGCTACCGACTGGAACCCGAAACCGCTATTCAGCTCTGTTTAAAGCCCTACATGAGGAGTATTCGCTGTAAATCGCCTCCGCGTGAGTATTACAGACACCTGAGAACCGCATACTTCCAAGGAAGTAACGAACCAGGTCTGGAGGAGGAATGGGCTTTCAAGTCTCTCTTCCTTCACAACCTCCACGAGTGCATGCGATATGACGTCACGATGCACTGCAGAACGGGCAACCCCACCATGCAGGAAATCAGAAGGTACGCGCAGCTGGAATGGGAGACATGCATGTGCCCTGCCCGAGGGCATGAAGGCGGCACCAGAGCCCTGGGGATCCAAGCCTCAGAATATGCAGACCTAGTGCTTGAAGGCAACGAAATGCCTCGCGTTAAGGTGAATGCTAGAACTGGACCCATGAGGCGCCGATTACCCCGCCAGCAGGGTAGGCAACAAAACCAGGGGGGTGGTGACCAGACACACCCCCAGGGCCACGGCAGGCCTAAACGACAAAAAGTTCTCCAGTGAAAGGAAAGGCACGGTTCCAATGAAAACCCAAACAAGAAGGTGAGTGGGTAGAAAAGGTTTCAAACCCCCTTAGAGAACAAGATTTGAGAAAGGAAATGGAGGATATAAGGAGATGCTTGACTGAGTTTGACGTGCTCAGTTGTTCACCAGGTCCGCCGAACTCCTCAAAGGAACACGGCACTGAAACCCCGTCAGTATGACTAGATGATGTACCCCATCCCGTTAACGCCAAAGTTTAATTTGTAGGTTGGGGAAAGGGGAACGGTCCACGTTGCTCCCCAAAACAGTCATTCCTAACACGTCACACCCTCCTTTTCTGACCTTCTTGGGTGATCTGTTCCGTAAGGGCAATGCCTGACACATGGGTGCATCAGCTCCCATGCACTACTCGACACTGGTTCCGAAAGAAGTCTAATGGGTTCCAACACCTTCGCAGAGGTGGCTAGAGCGAAGCTCTGCCTTGGCAAACTGTTACAGACAGTACTGCAGTGTAAGCATCACTAGCTACACGCAAGATAGTTCGTCTATCACAAATCGGATGTGGATCGACATTACCTTTCAAGGGATGATGCTAGTACACCCTGTTTACATATGTCCCATTAATACGGGACCACTGTTAATTGGCCAGGACCTACTGAACCGACTGGCTCCGCACATTGACTGTCGTCGTGGACACATGTGGGCTCAGGTTGACACCGAGGCCACTTGGTCCAGAAAACAGTTTGCCAGCTTCAGATGGACAAGTCGCCATCATCCAAAAATCCAGCAGAGACGACGACTCCGACAAGGACAATTACAGGGCCTGGTAAAACCCTTCAGGGTGGAGTGGTGGAAGGATACCAGCTTACCTGGTTTCCCTAGACCTTGTCGAACAAATCCTTAGATCTGCTACTACCTCCATTGTGCAACTTTCACAGATACACCTGGCATATAGATTTGGCAGTGCAATTCCAATCCATGTAAATCCTCAGAACCTTGAAATAGGATTTATCCTCAATCTACCATCATAGAAAGGCAGAATATATACAGACTAAAGTCCATATTTAAAGTTGGTTTTCAATCAAATCAAATCAAATCACTTTATTGTCACACAGCCATATACACAAGTGCAATGGTGTGTGAAATTCTTGGGTGCAGTTCCAATCAACATAGCAGTCGTGACAGTGATGAGACATATACCAATTTACAATAACATCAAATTAACACAACACAATTTAAACATCTGTTATACACATAATTACACTCAACAATATACAAATAATAACATACACTGTACAGTATACAATACGCTGTTTTTGTTTTTGTTTTTTTGTTTTTTACTATATAGATACTATATAGATACACATTATTCAATAAAAATTAAAAATTAAAATATATACTGTATTGACATTCAGGCTGTCGGTTGATAGTCAGTTGTTAAGAGAGACATAATATAATAATAATATTATATATGACAGTCCGGTGTGAGATATAAGAGTAAGGGTAATAAAGTGCAGTGCTGATGTATATTGATCATGAGAGATCAAGAGTTCAGAAGTCTGATTGCTTGGGGGAAGAAGCTATCATGGAGTCGGCTGGTGCGGGTCCTGATGCTGCGATACCGCCTACCTGATGGTAGCAGTGAGAACAGCCCATGGCTCGGGTGGCTGGAGTCTCTGATGATCCTCCGAGCTTTTTTCACACACCGCCTTGTATATATTTCCTGGAGGGACGGAAGCTCACCTCCGATGATGTGTTTGGCAGTTCGCACCACCCTTTGCAGTGCTTTGCGGTTGTGGGCGGTGCTATTGCCGTACCAGGCGGAGATACAGCCAGTCAGGATGCTCTCTACAGTGCAGGTGTAGAACCGTGTGAGGATGTGGCGGTTCATTCCAAACTTCCTCAGCCGTCTCGGGAAGAAGAGGCGCTGATGAGCCTTCTTCACAACGACTTCAGTGTGGACGGACCATGTGAGTTCCTCAGTGATGTGGACACCCAGGAACTTGAAGCTGCTGACTCTCTCCACTGGTGCTCCATTGATGGTGATGGGACTGTGTTCTCTGTCTTTTCTTCTGAAGTCCACCACAAGCTCCTTTGTCTTACTGACGTTGAGGGAGAGGTTGTGCTCCTGACACCAGTGTGTCAGAGTGTGCACCTCCTCTCTGTAGGCTGTTTCATCATTGTCAGTGATCAGACCTACCACCGTCGTGTCATCAGCAAACTTAATGATGGCATTGGAGCTATGTGTTGCCACACAGTCATGTGTGTACAAGGAATACAGTAGTGGGCTGAGAACACAGCCCTGTGGGGCTCCAGTGTTGAGGATCAGTGATGAGGAGATGTTGCTGCCTATTCTAACCACCTGGTGTCTGCTTGACAGGAAGTCCAGGATCCAGCTGCACAGCGAGCTGTTTAAGCCCAGAGCCCGGAGTTTCTCATCTAGCTTGGAGGGCACTATGGTGTTGAATGCTGAGCTGTAGTCTACAAACAGCATTCTCACATAAGTGTTCTTTTTTCCAGGTGGGAGAGAGCAGTGTGTATTGTAGATGCAATGGCATCATCAGTGGAGCGGTTGTTGCGGTAAGCAAACTGCAGCGGGTCAAGATTGAGTGGCAAGACAGAGCAGATGTAATCTCTGATTAGTCTCTCAAAACATTTGCTGATGATGGGGGTCAGAGCAACAGGACGCCAGTCATTTAAACAAGTTAATTTTGATTGTTTTGGAACAGGCACAATGGTGGATGTTTTAAAGCATGTGGGGACTACAGACAAAGAGAGGGAAAGGTTGAAAATGTCCGTAAAAACACCAGCCAGCTGGTTCGCGCACGCTCTGATGACGTGGCCCGGAATGCCGTCTGGACCCGCGGCTTTGCGGATATTCACCCGTTGGAAGGATCGGGTTACATCCGCTACAGAGACGGAGAGTGAACTAACCTCTGTAGCTTCAGCCGCGAGAGCTCTCTCCGCGAGGGCGGTGTTATTTCCCTCGAAACGAGCATAAAAAGTATTTAGCTCATCCGGGAGAGAGGCAGCGGTGTTCATGGCGGAGTTTTTATTCCCTTTAAAGTCCGTGATGATGTTAATTCCCTGCCACATGCTTCTAGAGTTGGTGGTGTTAAACTGACCTTCAATCTTGCTCCTGTACTGGCGTTTTGCTGTTTTGATAGTTTTTCGGAGGGCATAACTGGCTTGTTTATGCTCCTCCGTGTTCCCGGAATTAAAAGCAGAGGTCCGCACATTAAGTGCCGCGCGAACATCGCTATTGATCCACGGCTTCTGATTCGGATAGATTCGCACAGTTCTGGTCGGAATCACTTCCTCTACGCACGTTCTGATGAAACACATTACGCTATCAGCGTAAAGCTCGATGTCATCATCAGAGGCGGACTGGAACATCTCCCAGTCCGTGTGATCAAAACAGTCCTGTAGCGTAGAGTCTGATTGGTCCGACCAGCACTGGATCGTTCTGAGGGTGGGTGCTTCCTGTTTCAGTTTCTGCCTGTAAGCGGGCAGAAGCAGAATGGAAGAGTGGTCCGATTTGCTAAATGGTGGGCGGGGGAGGGATTTGTAGCCATCCCGGAACGGAGAGTAGCAATGATCCAAAACCCGGTCCCCTCGTGTGTTGAAACTAATGTGCTGGTGATATTTTGGTGCGACTGATTTTAAACTGGCTTTATTAAAGTCCCCGGTCACAATGAACGTGGCCTCAGGGTGCGTGGTTTCCTGCTCACTTATAATCCCATACAGTTCCTTGAGTGCCCGGTCTGTGTCGGCTTGTGGCGGGATGTACACAGCTGTGATAATGACCGCTGTGAATTCCCTCGGTAGCCAGAATGGTCGACACAGAAGCATAAGAAATTCCAGATCAGGAGAACAGAAAGACTTGATGGAATGTACGTTCCTCTGATCACACCAGGATTTGTTGATCATAAAACATACACCACCTCCTCTGGTTTTACCTGAGAGGTCTTTTGCTCTGTCCGCTCGGTGCATGGAGAACCCCGCGGGTTCAATGGCTGAGTCTGGAATCTCCGCAGACATCCAAGTTTCTGTCAGGCAGATAATGCAGCAGTCCCTCGTCTCTCGTTGGAAAGAGATCCGCGCTTTCAGCTCGCAGAGCTTGTTATCCAGAGACTGAACATTTGCCAGTAGAATAGTGGGTAGCGGGGGTCGATTTGTGCGGCGTCTTACTCTGATGAGAACGCCGGCTCTGTTTCCCCTTTTCCTCTTGCGTTTCCGCGGCCGGGCAGCCCAGACAAAGGGCTCCGCTGGCGTGTTTGTAAACAGCGGGTTGGCATTGAGGAATGTGAAGTCCGGTTTTCGGTGTGAGATCGCTGAACCAATGTCCAAAAGTGTTTGTCTGTCGTAGACAATAAGGCAGACAACATCCAAGACAAAAAACATAAGAATTGTAAACAAAACAAACAAAACATTGCTATGTTGTGTCGGAGCTCGCAACGCAGCAGCCATACTCGGCGCCATCTTGAGTCCATTTCAGAGAGATAATGCACACATTCATCTCAAAACACCACCAACACTCGCCTACCATGATGAGGACACCTCACTCTACCTTATCCCTAACCTAAACATGTGTACCAAGACAAAGGACATTCAATGGGTATGTCCAAACACAACCCTTTGTTAGAGAAGTGACTAACTACCTCTGCAGCCTAAGAGCCGAATTCCCTGAACAAGTGTCAAGGTAGTATGTCCATTAAAGTTGAAGGAACAGAGACAAGGGTAGAGTGAGCAGGCAATCGCTGGCTCATTAACACCCCAGCCACCGAAGTCCGAATGTCATATGACCGCCATGATACAGCCACTAAACTAAGGCTACCAAACCAAACGGTGTTCTTAATGGCTCCCCAAGTAGCCACCGTGCACATTGACGATATTGTCCTCCATCTCAACGTTGACAAACATGACGCAGAAATTGAGATCATGGACGCATTTAGAGGTCACAACCTCACCACTGGTGACCTGCGTGAAGTTGGCCCCCCACCCAACGCAAAACGCCGGCAAAATAGTCTCAATCATTTGTGCTCCATTTGTGCTGCTTCGATTTTTTAGATATTAAAATAATATCATTATTTATATGTCATTCTGAGGTCACTCAGCCCCCCCCACCTGCTCCAAATTCACCCAAAATAGTCTCGTTTGTTTGTGCTTCGTTTGTGCTGGTTTGTGCCGGTAAAAGTTTAGTTTGTGCTGTTTCGGTTTTTAAAGTATTAGACATTGAGTTATAGGCGATGACGTCACCAGCCCCCCCACATGCTCCAAATTCACCCAAAATAGGCTCAATCATTTGTGCTTCGTTTGTGCTGGTTTGTGCCGGTACAATTTCCATTTGTGTTACTTCGGATTTTTAAATATTAGACGCTGAATTATAGGCGATGACATCACTCAGCCCCCCCACATGCTCTAAATTCACCCAAAATAAGCTCAATCATTTGTGCTTCGTTTGTGCTGGTTTGTGTCGGTAAAAGTTTAGTTTGTGCTGCTTCGGTTTTTTAAATATTAGACACTGAATTACAGGCGAATTATAAATGCTGATATTTACTGAATACAATACTGACAGAATAAAATAGATCACTTAATGGTCACAAAAATCAAATATAGGTTAGTAGCAGTCTCGGCCATTCTGATTACTATATATTAGGCTACTATATTATATATTTCTAAAATAGGTCTATCTTGTTTTGTGTGTAGTCAGTACGATTTATGAGCAGTGAGCATTTTATTTTGGGTTTGTCATTTCAATCTCTTACCAAAATGTTGGATGAAGATGTTTTAATACAACAACTCCTTCTTATCAATGTTTTTGTAGTCGCTATGATGTTTATTAAAAACATATTGGTGTTCAGACAGCAGCAGCTCAATATTTATCTGGTGTCTGTGGGACTCTTTTTCTGTCACTCACTTTTGCTCAGCTCTGGGCACGAGAACAAAAGCACAAATCTCCTCGATGTGAACACGCTTTTAGAGTCGAATTGCCGAAGACTTTCTGTCAAGACTAATCATCACATCATTTGTTCAATAAACAATTATCTTTACTTCATTCACTGGTCTTTCCTGATTGAACTTTCATCTGCTACACTTCACTGCCACCACTAGGCGCAAGTGACACTTCTGTTCAAGATGCTCTTGTGGAAATTAATGTAGAGTTAGTAGAGAAAAAGTCGATATAAATCAAACTACAAAAGTCATTACTAAATCAAATTTCTGGCCAATGTAAGTACAATGTTTTAACACTGTCAGTTACAATATTATTTGTTAACTTCAAGAATAATGGAACAACATTCAAGAGAGCTAAGATTGTCAGTGTTTATTGAACAGAAATCTCATTGCTAATACTAATACATGCTAATTACAGTTGCACATGTGACCCATGTAAGTTTTTTTAGTACATTGTGCATCTAGGGGTCAACATTACCATATTGGTCCTAATATAAGATATATTATCCCTATATATTATTACTATATTATATTATCCTTATATTCGGACCAATACAGTAATCAATGAAAACAAGTTTATACTGAACATGACATGTTTTTGAGTCAGGATTATTTAAGTGGGTAATTATGTTTGCTTATGCCAGATGCCCAAGAAACTGTAAGGAGTGTCGTGGCCACATTCACATAAAATGTGACCGAGAGCCTGAAATTAACAGCCCAATGGTGCTCAAGTGTTTAATTAAAAACACTGATGACTCCCTGCACACTGGCTGTTCCAAGCGTGCGATGTCTGGTAACTTCCGTGTGCAGATAGCCAAAGAAATGTGTGAGGGTAGAATGGAACCCCATGTATAGAGGGCATCAGAGGCAAAAAAAAGCTGATGGATTTTGGAGATCCTGAGCCAAGTCATTTTCCTAATTTGGCCACCCTGCACAAAGCAAAGCAAGAGAGAAATGATTTAGAATTAGGCGACAAGGATCCCATTGTGTCACTGCAGATGTTAAAATACAGTGCACCTCACAGTGGTAGCATTAAAGACATTGGACTGGACAAGTTTTTCTGTCACTATTGGAGTCAAACACAAATGTATATGTACAAGTCATTATCAAAGACATCTACTAACCCCACTGTGAGTTTTGATACAACTGGCTCAGTAGTGAGGAAACTACAGAGACCAAATGGCAAGTCTGGCCATATATTCTTATATCAGGGCGTTCTGGCAGGGGATGAGAGCTCAAGTGTCCCAGTGGTGCAAATGCTGTCAGAGAGACATGATGTTAATGCAATAACAAATTGGCTGACAGAATGGATACGCACAGGTGCACCAACTCCAAAAGAGGTTGTGAGTGACTTTTCTCTGGCTTTGCTCTGAGCTCTGGTCAAGGATTTTTCTCCTCATCCTGATCTAAAGAACTACATCAATGAGTGTTGTGGTGTCTTACTCAGTAAACAGTCAGCAAAAGTGCCACCTTGGTTTGTTCGGGTTGATGTTGCACACTGCATCAAGATGATCTGCCAGTGGGACTGCTTGAAGAAAAAACCACATTGCATTAAAGATTTCTTTGTGAGGTCAATGGCACAGCTTCTCATGTCACAATCCATGGATGATGCAAAAGAGCTACTACGCAGTATTACTGTTGTGGCTCTCAGCGAAGTAGAGGGCAATGACAGCTCTGGAGCCCCCCTCATATCAGAAAGGTGCAAGAAATACCTGAAAGCCCGAATTGCAGAAGAGTGTGTCATCATTCCAGATGTAGAGGGTGAGGACCTGGAAGTGGATCCATGTGACCAAACACAGTCAGACCTACGACTGTGGGTAACAGACATATGTGAGGAGAGCAGGTCACTTGCCGTAGCTAATGGGGATCATGATAATATGCACTTCCTCGCTGAGATTATTCCCAACATAATCTGGCTTGCAAGTTACATACCACTCTGGAAAGGGGTAATGATCCCTCACTTTCAGAGCACCAACATCACCGCAAGTTCAGCCAATGTTGAAGCAGAGTTCAAAAACATAAAACGTGGCCTTTTCAAGCATGAAAACTTGCCTATTCGGGTGGATCGATTCATTGCTCGACATTTGTCCTTCATTGAAGGCAACATGCAAATTTGTTCTGCAAAACAAAAAGGTGAGGAAAAAGGTGAAGAGGATGCAGCTGTTGCAACAGTGATCATCACAGGAGCCAATCCACTACCCACCACAACTTGCAATGTAGAAGGAAAACAAGAAATATGTATATATATAGATATAGTACTAGTCAAAAGTTTGAAAACATTAAGATTTTTTAATGTTTCTGAAAGAAGTCTCTTCTGCTCACCAAGGCTGCATTTATTTGATCAAAAATACAGTAAAACAGTAATATTGTGAAATATTATTCCAATGTAAAACAGTTGTTTTCTATCTGAATATATAGTAATCTGTAATTTATTCCTGTGATCAAAGCTGATTTTTCAGCATCATTACTTCAGTCTTCAGTGTCACACGATCCTTCAGAAATCATTCTAATATGCTGATTTGCTGCTCAAGAAACATTCATTATTATTAGTTGAAAACAGTTGTGCTGCTTTTTTTTTTTTTTCATGGAAACCATGATACACAACCATTCAAAGGTTCTGGGGTAAGTAATATATATATATAAAAAAAAAATATAAAATATATATATATATATATATATATATATATATATATATATATATATATATATATATAATAATACTTTTATTCAGCAAGGACACATTAAATTGATCAAAAGAGGCAGTAAAGACATTTATATGGTTAAAAAGATAAACGCTGTTCTTTTTACCTTTCTATTCATCAAAGAATCCACATAAAAATGTATCACGGTTTCCACAAAAATATTAAGCATGCAAAAATGGTTTTCAACATTGATAAAAAATAAGAACCATTCTTAATAATTGAGCACCAATAATAATTGATAATAGTTGAGCACAAAATCAACATTTTACTATGATTTCTGAAGGATCATGCGACATTGAAGACTGGAGTTTTATTTTTATTGATTTTTTTTTTATTATTATGCCAGTCAAATTACAAACAATGAACATGACAATAGTCATTCCAACACATAGTATAAAATATAGAGCATATATAGACTACAAATAGAAAAAAGAATATACAGTATAATTTATAAAATAAACAATACAAGTAAAATAAAGAAAAACAATAACAAAATTAAAAACAAACAAACAAACCATTGAAGACTGGAGTAATGAAGCTGAAAATTCAGCTTTGACATCACAGAAATAAAATTACATTTTAAATTATATTAAAACAGAAAACAGCTATTTTAAAATGTATTGTTTCACAATATTACTGTTTTTACTGTATTTTTTTTTTTATCAAATAAATACAGCCTTGGAGAGATTAAGAGACTTCTTTCAAAAACATTTAAAAATCTTAATGTTTCCAAACTTTTGACCTGTACTGTATAGGCCAACACACACACACACACGCACACAGCCTATGTATGTATAAACACACAGCTACAACAAACATATTATGGTGCCTATATTTATGTCAATGTTAATATTACTACTGTTATTCACATAACTACATACAGTAACAAGTAAAAACACTTACATTGGAGTTTGTGTTACATTCCACACATCCTGTGATCCACTGTGTCCGTTAAAAGTTGAAAACACACAGTGGATAGGTAACAGTTAAGTGAATGCGACTATTTATGTGATTTGGTTTGCCATTTGGATCTTACCTTGTTACTTCAACTGTATTGTTAAAAGAAAGAAACTTTTACTGGCACAAACCAGCACAAACGAAGCACAAACAATTGGGCTTATTTTGGGTGAATTTAGAGCATGTGGGGGGGCTGGTGACGTCATCGTCTATGATTCAATATCTAATACTTTAAAAACCGAAGCAGCACAAATTAAACTTTTACCGGCACAAACCAGCACAAACGAAGCACAAACAAACGAGACTATTTGGGATGAATTTGGAGCATGTGGGGGGCTGAGTGACCTCAGAATGACCTATAAATATTCTTTTAATATCTAAAAATCAGGAGCAGCACAAACGGAAATTTTACCGGCACAAACGAAGCACAAACGATTGAGCCTATTTTGGGTGAATTTGGAGCATGTGGGGGGGGGCTGGTGACATCATCGCCTATAATTCAATGTATAATACTTTAAAAACCAAAGCAGCACAAATGAAACTTTTACCAACACAAACGAAGCACAAACAAATGAGACTATTTGGGGTGAATTTGGAGCATGTGGGGGGGCTGAGTGACCTCAGAATGACCTATAAATATTATTTTAATATCTAAAAAACCGAAGCAGCACAAATGACATTTTTTACAGCACAAACCAGCACAAATGGAGCACAAATGATTGAGACTATTTTGCCGACGTTTTGCGTTGATGACACCCTTCAACAGCAGCTTCAGGCTGAAGGGACGAAATTAATGAAGTTCAGTCTCTAACCGACTGGCTTGACCACTAGTCACATAAGCAGATCGTCATCTTACCAAGAACACCCTATCAGTTTGGTTGCCCTCTGGCTCCTCCTTAGTGGTTGGATCATCGCAATTATTGCACACACCATGTACAGGTACATTCAACACCTACAGGCCAGACTGGACTCCCTTCTCGTACAGCCATGTTTTACACACCAGTCTGAGCCCATACCACAGGTTAACCCTAATCATTTCCAAGGGTAAGCCTTTTAACCTTTAACCCTCCTATCCTTTCCTCTAACATTTTGGTCCTAGTAACCACTGTCAGGTCCTACTTTGAATTTGTGTTATGACCAAAGAACAACAAAGGATTGTGTTACGGTTAATGCTGTGCCTACCAATAACTTGAAATGTTTATGTGTGATGAATATAGTTTTAGATTTAGCTAGAAGTTCTATGCCCAGATGTGCCTCAATCTCTGTCCAGACGATAAAGCCTCTGTGTAATGAACTGTATGGACTGTGCAACCCTTTTCTTTTCTATCAGGAATACATGGATGGCATAACCCACAGGTTACTGTGAACCGACAAGAACTGTTCGGCCCCTCAATTGCTCTAAAGATACTGGACAACAACCAACTCTTCAGACCAAAGGGGGGAATGTTGGGCCTCATGTACTCAGATAGAAGACAAAGGCAGGCTTAACTGTTGTAAAAGCCTGACTGAGGCCTCCATCATAAATCTTACTGATAAAAACTGCACCAAAATCAAACAAAGGGAGTCCAAAACAGACTACAAATCCCATGAAGCCTTGCTCACTAAAGGATCGAACTCTCAACTCCTATTGGATAAGGCACACAACAGAACGCCCCTCAACCATGACGTCATCGGGAGTAGAAATAACTCTGAGATGCTTCCGGGAATTGCTTTCAGCAACTCTGCTCGCCGTGCGTAGACGCAGCTCATCACTGCTCTCAGGTGTAGCCTCGTGGCACAAGGAAGTAACGTCCGACTTGAAACTGTGGCCATACAATCTCCATCTCGCTGGACGAGTTGAGATTACTCTGTGTTCCACCAAACACTCTAACGGATCCAAAGGAGACCGCCGAGCAATCCGCATCATCATCCGTTTGCCTGCAGAAGTGAAAAGAAAAAGATTTCTCTTTCATCTCCAATCAAGTTGAAGTCGCTGATTCTCCGCCAGCCCACCGAGAATCAGCAGCCGTACCGCCCGCCGACAGAGCGAGGAAACGGCCTCCCGTCATCACCCAAGGCTCGAGTAACCGAGTCGGAGTAAAAGGATGGATGAACACACATTTGTCTGCGTCCTCATATGATTCAAGTAAGAGGTTTATGTCTGGGCAGAGATAGAATATTATAGTGTGTTATTCTTGTGTATCAAAGTTATTGCTTGTACAGTTTACGGACCGCCGAGTCCACTCATTGCTGCTAATAATACTCAAGGTATTACTGTAATGTACTGTTATCATGAATGAGATCTGTGTTGTAGTCCAACCACATTGGACTCTTGTGTATTTCCACCATCGCGGGTGAGACCGGCACACTGAGTTTATCCATTAAAGAATCAAAGACCACGGGACGGTTTACGAGCCGTCCACCACGTCTCTACGTTATAAACTAACAGCTGCTTTCTCTCCCACGATCGCGAAACCGGCTTTGGTGCCACCACTTTATTCTCTCTCTCTCGTACTAACCACACACACATACACACGCGCGACCCCTCACAAACATTCTCGCACACACTTTTGGCTAGTAGATAACTTCGTGATAAAGCTCAGCTTTGTCCCTAAGTTATCGTACAAGTGGAGACACGCGGTAAACGGGCAGACGCCATTGTCCGGTTTCTCTCCGCCCACATTCGCGGCCATATTCTCTGGCCGGAAATCTCGTGTAATGTACTCTCCACGAGAGTCACGTCCGCCATTTTGTGCGCGTTACACCTTACACGCGCGCACACACACACACACACACACACACACCTTCCTCTCATGTGTTATAGGTTTATTTTGGTTACCATATCTAATCATGTCACTGTTTAGTTTGTAGTTGGAAGTTGGAAGTTTATTGACTGCATTGTATTGATTATTAATTGATATTACTGCATAAATAAACTTTGTTATATTTCAAAGAGAAGTGTTTTGGTTTGTTTTGCATACACCTGTGTCAAATGCTGACAAGGGATGTCAGTGCTCGGATTCAACCCTTCATTTGTTCTTTTTGAAAATCGATATTCTTCGGATGTCGATTTTCCTAAGAGAACAATCTAATATTGAGACTGTTATACTATCTGGTTATTAGTCCCTGATTCCAGGGTGCTGCCCCGGCAATATTAATCCTCATTGATAATTGATAATTATCTTTGATGATTGTTGAATTTGAAGGATCAAAAAGCTAGTGTTAATATTAATCAATGTTTCACTGATATTAATAATTAATGATTATCTTTGATAATTGTTGATTTAAAGGATTAAAAAAGCTAACATTGATTCTCATCAATGTTCTATTGATTTTAATAATTAATAATTATCTTTGATAATTATTAATTATTGCTAATAACCAAACCCGCTCTTGAACGTGGCGCACTACATTTAATGGTTCTATTATTTATTTCCAATGGTTCTAATGATTCTATTATTTAATTTAAATATTAATTAATAACTAAAGAAATAATTATTAATTATTTCTGATAGTAACACTGATCTAAACAACCAGTAGAACCTAAACTTATATATTAATATATACTGTAAAATATTAATACTGGGTCTGTGTGAGCCACCTACTGACAGCTGATCCTGCTGTCCCCAGATCAGTGAGTGTATTGTTGACTCGAGAACTGTTGCGACCACATCATCATCATCATCTGTTGATAAAACGGTAATACAATCAAGTCATAAACATATTTCCAGTATATTTTATTTGTTATCATTTCTGCTGTTCAGCAAAATACACCTGAAACATAGATTTTGACCCTTAATCACATGCATGCTCAATGTCAGCAGCTCATCGGTTCTCAGTATGTTGGATACCTCCGAAAGAGGCGATTCTCATTTCAGTGTACTGTTGACTTGAGAATGGTTGTGTCCAGAGCATTCAGTCTGATTTGTTGACTAGTTTGAGTGGTTCATTGCAAAGAAGAATTAGGAAAAACAGATATCCCTAGTTCAAAGATCATATTACTCCTGGTTATCTGCTTATTTCAAGTCGGAGTGTCAGGCACATCCGAGAGACAGGTTAAGATAGACTAACTTGTGGATCAATGTTGACTCAAGATGCGAACTGTTTCAAATAATTCAGTCCGATTTGGTGAACTGGTTCAACTCGTTCACTAAAAAGAACCAGTTCAAAAGAATGATTCGTTCACAAACTGGACATCACTAACTCACAGTGAATGTATCATCAGCAAACTTAAGAAAATGCTTATTATCATACCCACTTCTACAGTCTTTAGTGTATAGAATAAAGAGTAAAGAAGAGAGAACACACCCCTGTGGGAAGCCTACGGAAGAATATAATTAGATGATATAACACCATCAACTCTAACACACTGGGTCCTGTTCAATAAAAAAAAATCACGATCCAACCAACCAGGGCTGCGTTTCCCAAAAGCATCGCAAGCTTAAGCTGATCGTAGAGACCACTGGCGCCAACTGTTTCTATGAGTTACTGAGGCTTACGATGCTTTTGGGAAATGCAGCCCAGGTTATGATTTAAATTAAAGAGGGTCACAAGCTTCTTTGCCAACACAAGTGGTGGTATAGTGTTAAAAGCAGATGAAAAATCAATAAAAGTGAGCCAGACCCTGGCTTTTGGAGCTTCTAGATGTTGAAGTATAAGTGTAGCATCCTCAACACCCCTACCTGCTCTATAGGCAAATTGAAATGGATCCAACATGTGCTCCACATACTTCGATATCTTTGTTTGATTAATTTCTGAAAGGTTTTCATCACCAGAGATGTGAGGGCTACTGGTCTAAAATCATTTAACACTTCAGTATTTCTACATTTTGTCACTGGAACAATCATAGCATGTTTCCAATTTTTTGGAACAATTTGCATCTGAAGCGACATATTAAAAATGAACGTAAAAATATTAATTAGTTGCAGATTACATGACTTCAACACTCTGCCACTGATATTATCCGGTCCTGGGCTTTTGTTTATCTTCATTTGTTTAAAAAGCTTCACTACCATACATTCATTAATATTTAAAACAGCACTGCCCCATGAGACATCATACAATTCATCAGTTTTCTCATGGGGAAGATCTGAAATAAACCTCAAATAAAAACTATTCATTTTTACACTCATGGAGACCTGTCATAAGTTTCATACCATTCCACACAGCCTTAAGATCAGATTTAACACACTTGGATTCAATTGTTTCTTTATATATAAGTTTTGCCTTTTCAATTTCTGCTTTTACTTCCTTCCTTATGGCTGAGTAAGCAATTTTATCTCCAGTTTTAAAAACATAATTTTTTTTCTAAGGAAATGACTGAGTTCCCTATTAATCCAAGGTTTGTTATTTGAATAACAGGAAACCACCTTTGTAGGAATTACATTATCAACACAAAAGGAAATATAACGTCATGGTTACTGGTGTAACCTCCGTTCCCTGATGGAGGGAACGAGAAGTTGGTGTCGATGTAGTGACACTAGGGGTCACTCTTGGGAGCCCGAGACACCTCTGGTCTTTGATAAAAGGCCAATGAAAATTGGCGAGTGGTATTTGCATGCCACTCCCCGAACATACGGGTATAAAAGGAGCTGGTATGCAACCACTCATTCAGGTTTTATGCTGAGGAGCCGATATAAGGTCCGGCCATTTCAGCGGGTAGTTCAGCGTTGTGGCAGGAGGGACCAACGTCTCATTCCCTCCATCAGGGAACGGAGGTTACACCAGTAACCATGACGTTCCCTATCTGTCACTCACTCGACGTTGGTGTCGAGGTAGTGACACTAGGGGTCCCTATACAAAACGCCACAAGGCTGAACTGTGTTACGTGAACTGGTGGTGTGTGGTGGGCAGACTTGCTGTGTGCCTCATAGCCAGCACACCAGGTCGACACGTAACCTCCCCCAACACAGTTATGAGTGTTGAACGGCCCTTTTTGGGGACAAGTCGACTACCCAGAGATAGAGACAGGCTTAACCCAGTCGTGGCCTCTTTCCCCTTCTCTTTTTCCACTCCCTAAAAAAGAAGGGGGATTATCCGACTGGGCCACCAGGTCTAGTCGGGGGGTGTCCCTCCCAAGGGGAGGACACCGCAGAGACCACACCTCGCCCCAAGAGAGGGGGGATATTTAAGTGGAAGAATACATCACATGGTCTTTCCAACCATGTGGAGAGCCTTCAAGGTAGATCCTGCCCAATGGGGGAGGAGTTACTACAACATGGAGACTGGGGCAGAGGGGCTCTGCCCAAGGAAGACGCAGTTTGCCAGCAGGGAAATGAATTAGCGGAAGATATAGATCACATGGGGTTAGCCTTACAGGGAACCGCCACATGCGGAGCACCTACCCCAGAACCGGGCTCTTAGTTAGCGCGTGTACTGGGCCGGCAGCGAGTCTCTCCGAAAACTCGACTGCCACAGGGCTCGGAGGAAGTCAACCAGGGAACAACTTTTGTGAACACTACTGGGAATTAACAGTGCACGTCTTCAGCTCAAAAGGAGGAAGGCGCTATGTGCAAGCGATACACCCGGCCGGCTATCACAGGCTTATCTGCTTGTGTTGCGTGCCACTACCTGGGATGAAACCGGTTCCACCCGGAGGTTGTAGAACCTTGCAAAGGTGTTGGGTGTTGCCCAGCCCGCTGCTCTGCAAATGTCTGTTAGAGAGGCACCTCTGGCCAGGGCCCAAGAAGCCGCTACACCACGGGTAGAATGGGCTCGTAGCCCTACCGGGGGCGGCATGTTTTGGGCAAGATATGCCATAGTTATGGCATCAATGAGCCAGTGGGCGATCCTCTGCTTGGAGACAGTGCTTCCTTTCCGCTGTGCACCAAAGCAGACAAAGAGCTGCTCAGAGATTCTAAAGCTCTGCGTGCGATCCAAATAGATGTGTAAAGCGCGCACCGGACACAGCAACGACAGGGCTGGGTCTGCCTCCTCCTGGGGCAGCGCTTGTAGGTTCACCACCTGGTCCCTAGAAGGAGTGGTGGGAACCTTGGGCACATAGCCCGGTCGGGGTCTCAGGATCACATGAGAATAGCCCGGACCGAACTCCAGGCACGTTTCGCTGACAGAGGACGCTTGCAGGTCACCTACCCTCTTGATGGAATTGAGCGCAGTCAGGAGGACAGTCTTCAAGGAGAGTGCCTTAAGCTCGGCTGACTGCAAAGCTTAAAGCGGGCTCTCTGGAGACCCTGAAAAACTACAGAGGTCCAATGAGGGAACGAGGCGCGGCCTGGAGGGATTCAGCCTCCTGGCGCCTCTTAGGAACCTGATGATCAGATCATGCTTCCCTAAGGACTTACCGTCGACTGCGTTGTGGTGTGCTGCTATGGCAGCAACGTACACCTTCAAGGTGGAAGGGGACAGCCTCCCTTCCAACCTCTCTTGCAGGAAGGAAAGCACTGATCTGACTGTGCATCTCTGGGGGTCTTCCCGAGGGGAAGAACACCACTAAGCGAACAGATGCCACTTAAAGGCATACAGGCACCTCGTAGGGGGAGCCCTAGCCTGAGTGAACGCGTCTACCATCGCAGGTAGGAGACAGCTTAGGTCTTCCGCGTCCCGTCCAGGGGCCAGACATGGAAATTCCAGAGGTCTGGGCACGGGTGCCGGATGGTGCCCCTTCCCTGAGAAAGAAGGTCCTTCCTCAGGGGAATTTGCCCAGGGGAGCTGTCGCGAGGAGCGTGAGGTCCGAGCACCACGTCTGGGTGGGCCAGTAGGATGCTTACCAGGACGACCTTCTCCTCGTCCTCCCTGACCTTGCACAGGGTCTGTGCGAGCAGGCTCACTGGGGGAAAACGCATATTTGTGAATGCCAGGGGACCAGCTGTGTGCCAGCGCATCTATGCTGAGGAAGGCCTCGGTCAGGGTGTACCAGAGCGGGCAGTGGGGAGGATTCTTGGAAGGTGAACAGGTGCACCAGTGCCTGTCGAATCGACTCCAAATCAGCAGTGGAGACTCCACTCTCCCTTGAGGGTAACCTGTTGTGACGGCGCGTCCACCGAAGTGTTGAGGTTGCCCGGGATGTGAGTGGCTTGCAGCGACTTGGGGCTGCTGACTCTGTTGGAGGAGACGGCGGGCGAGTTGTGACATACAGCGGGAGCGCAGACCTCCTTCGCGGTTGACATATGCTACCGCTGCCGTGCTGTCTGTCCGAACTAGCACGTGCTTGCCCTGGATCAACGGCCGGAACCTCCGCGGGGCGAGCAGAATTGCCAGTAACTCAAGGCAGTTGATGTGCCAACGCAGCAATGGCTAGCATCCATCTACTGCTCTACCATCGAGAACTGCTGGGCAAAGTCCTTGACGGTGTCGCCGAATAGGCCCGCCTGGGAAATGGGGGCAGCAAGGAATCGTGTCTTGTCGGCCTCACCCATCTCGACCAGGTTGAGCCAAAGATGGCACTCCTGGACCACTAATGTGGCCATCCTCCGCCCGAGAGGCCGCGCAGTGACCTCCGTCGCTCGGAGAGTGAGGTCGGTCGCCGAGCGCAGTTCCTGCATCAATCCCGGGGCGGAACTACCCTCGTGCAGTTCCTTTAGCGCCTTGGCGGACTTGCAGGAGAGCCATGGTGTGCAGGGCGGAGGCGGCTTGTCCAGCGGCACCGTAGGCCTTGGCCATCAGAGACGATGTAAACCTACAGGCCTTGGATGGGGGCTTTGGGCACCCGCGCCAGGTGGAGGCGCTCTGCGGGCATAGGTGCACCGCGAGCACCTTTATCCACTGGGGGATTGACGAATAACCCTTGGCCGCCCCACCATCAAGGGTAGTGAGAGCGTGGAAGCTGAAAAGATCAGGACCGGGCAGTAAAAAGTGCCTCCCGTGACCTTGTCAGCTCTTCATGCACTTCCGGGAAGAAAGGAACGGGGCGGGGCGTGGCTTTGAGCGGCGCCGCGAGCCCAGGAACCAATCACCGAGCCGCGAGGGTTCAGGGAAGCGCGGTGAAATCCACTCTAACTGACGCTCGCGGCTGCCCAGGAAAGCATGTCATCATCTCCGCGTCAGCCTGTGACTGGGCGATCGACCCCGAAGGGAGGAGCCCAGCTGAGGCTTCTGACTGGACGAGCCCGCTCTCCGATGCTGCACTCGAGAGCTCATCACTTTCGCGGGCTCCGAATAAGAGGTCAAACTCGCCGTGAGACGAGCCGGCGGACTCACCCGGAAGCCCGATCGGGTCAGACGAGCGTGCTGGGGAATTGGAGGTCTGCGGGGGGATACCCGGCGGAGGCGGTCCCATTGGGGTCCCCAAATCTCCCCCAGTGCTAGCCGCGGCTGGCCTCAAACCCGTGGGTAAAAGGACCGAGGCGGGAGCCTCTGGGGTGGCTCGCTTTCTTACGAAGGCGAGCCGCGACCGCAACGTTGCCATGGACATATTCTCGCAATGAGAACATGACCATCCACGTACGCTGTCTCCGCGTGAGCAGTGCCCAGACACGAAAGACAGTGATCGTGACCGTTAGAAGGTGAGAGATAACGAGCACAACCAGGAATAACACACAATCGGAAAAGCATCTTTAGAAAGACGCGTCTTTAAAAAGACGTTCCGTGTGTGCACTCTTTTAGAGAAATATATACTCTTTTAGAGGGGAAAAATGCTCTTTCAGAAAATATGCTCTCTAGTTTTTCTGCCGAAGCGCCCAGGGGCATTCTCTGCAGTGCACCAGTGCAGAGGAGGGAGAAGCCACTGAAATGCGCTGTCAGATCCAGCAGAGGTGAATGAACAGTAGTATTCAGCTCAGTGAGCATGAACGTTCGGCTCCAAAGAGAAAATCCTGAATGAGTGGTTGCATACCAGCTCCTTTTATACCCGTACGTTCGGGGTAGTGGCGTGCAAATACCACTCGCCAATTTTCATTGGCCTTTTATCAAAGACCAGAGGTGTCTCGGGCTCTCAAGAGTGACCCCTAGTGTCACTACATCGACACAAACGTCGAGTGAGTGACAGATAGGGAACTGCATACCACATCAGTAAGTTCAACAATACTCTGTGATGACACCTGAAAACTAGATCACTGGGTGCAATCAAAGCAACTCTATAAGGCCATTATATTGTCCTCATTTCACTCCTGGGCCTTCCATTTGTCCACTCCTCTTCTACGCAGTACAATTCTATATGTTGGAAACAAATGCACAAAACTGGATGGAGGAGCCCAACGAAGAGTCAGCAACAGACCTGTAGGCCCCTTTGATAGAACATAACAGAGAAAAAGAGTTTTTCTCCAATGAGTGTGACAGGTGATGTCCTGATCCAAGTGGCCTAGTGCTCTTTTAGTCATTGTGGTTAAAATCGGCAAGGAAAAAACAAGGAGCATCAGGTGAAATTGAATGAAGTCTCTGCAACATGGAGAAAATTACTTAATTTGCAATTTTAGCATTTGCTCTAAGATGAATATACACCACCGTAAAAAAACACCTGAGGAATTTCACAAGGCAAATAGAAGGATCTCACCAACATTGACAACAGTTCAGTGTCTGGTAAACAATTCCTCTCCCGCTGTTACGCCTAGATTGGTCTCCCCATCATCCGCTATCACCCGCTCAAACTCACCAGCATTCTAATCAGCATTCTAATCAGGCTGCCTTTAATTACTCACTCATTATGGACTCTATTTACACTCTCCACTCACCTCCACACATTGTCTAGTTTCATCAATCTTTTGTATAGACCACACTACGCTTTCCTCCTAAGAAGCTATGTGTTTATTCCTAGTTTTCCTTGTTGTCAGTTTTTTCATCCAGTTATTTGCTTACCTGTTGTGTTCATTGTTTTTCTGTTGTATTAAACATCCCCGCAACTTGGGTTCTCACGTATCTTCTGTGTCTGGCTTAACTAGACTAGACCAAGTTATGAACCCAGCGGGATCAGAACTTCCCAATGCACTCTCACCTCCCACGATCAAACTCTTCAACAACATGGCGAGATGTTGCATCATATTCAAGGTGCCCTGGATGCTTTTTTAAATGCTTTACCCACCTCTTCCCCTTCATCTGATGGCAGAGCAAACACATCCACAGCGGCCACAGTAAGCTCTCCAATCTCTTCTCCGCTCAATCCTTTACCATCTCTACCCCAGGACAGCCCACTGGCCACTCCAGCTTGCTATTCTGGCTCAGTTGAGGACTGTAATGGCTTTCTGTGCCAATGCTCTCTTGCTTTTGAGATGCAACCCCATCTGTTTCCCACAGAGCGAGCGAAGATTGCATACATAATTTCTCTGCTGACCTGGAAAGCACTGCAGTGGGGCTCTACTATTTGGAGTCAGAATCAGAATGAGCTTTATTGCCAAGTGTGCTCACGTACACAAGGAATTTTTTTTTGGTGATAGGAGAAACAGTCAAGTGCTCACAGAACATTACAGTGAGACAGAATATAAAACAAGGTGAGAGTATAAATAGACATACAAAATAAAACAGGACACATAACATAGAATGGCATATGTACATTTGCCATTAAGTGGTTAAATATCAATTAAATATGAGTGAATTTACATATGTACATGAGATATTTATGCATTATTGCACTATGGGAGTCCTGAAGGCAGTTTAATTGTTCATGTGGAAAATAGCCTGAGGGTAAAAGCTGTTTTTGTGCCTGGATGTCCTGGCACTGAGTGCTCTGTAGCACCAGCCAGAGGGCAACAGTTAAAAAAGGGGGTGGACAGGGTGTGTGGGGTCCAGAGTGATTCTACCTGCATGTTTATTCATTCTGGAGATGTACAGGTCTTGGAGGGTGGGCAGGGGGCACCAATAATCCTCTCAGCAGTCCTGACTGTCTGTTGTATTTTCCTGGTGATTGAACCAAACCAGACAGTTATAGATATACACAGGACAAACTCAATGACAGCTGAGTAGAACTGAGTCAACAGCTCCAGTGGAAGGTTGAAATTCCTCAGCTGGTGAAGTAAAACCTCTGTGAGCCTTCTTCACAATGGAGTCT
This sequence comes from Myxocyprinus asiaticus, assembly GCF_019703515.2. Classification (NCBI taxonomy): domain Eukaryota; kingdom Metazoa; phylum Chordata; class Actinopteri; order Cypriniformes; family Catostomidae; genus Myxocyprinus; species Myxocyprinus asiaticus. The sequence continues at coordinate 40,013,299 of NC_059373.1, forward strand.
ATGTGGGTGTCCCACTTCAGGTCCTGGGAGATAGTAGAGCCCAGGAACCTGAATGACTCCACTACTGCCACAGTGCTGTTCAGGATGGTGAGGGGGGAATGTGGGGGGATTTCTCCTGAAGTCCACTATCATCTCCACTGTTTTGAGCATGTTCAGCTCAAGGTTGTTGTGACGGCACCAGACAGCCAGCTGTACAACTTCTCGTCTGTATGCAGACTTGTCACCATCGCAGATGAGGCTGATGACTGTGGTGTCATCTGCAAACTTCAGGAGCTTGACAGAGGGGTCCTTTGCAGTGCAGTCATTCGTGTAGAGGGAGAAGAGCAGTGGAGAGGGAACGCATCCCTGAAGAGCACCAGTGCTAATAGTGAGGGTCCCGGATGTGATTTTCCCCAGTCGCACTAGCTGCTGCCTATCTGTCAGAAAGCTGTTGATCCACCACCAGATTGTGGTTGGCACAGAGAGCTGGATCAGTTTGTTTGAGAGAAGATCAGGCAAGATGGTATTGAAGGCTGAACTGAAGTCCACAAATAGGATCCTTGCATAAGTCCAAGGTCTGTCAAGGTCAGTTCAGACTTTCAGACAGGCAGGTGAGACACCATCAGGGCCTGAAGCTTTCCTTGTATTTTGTTTCTGGAAGACCCGGCACACATCCTTCTCACAGACCATAAGTGCAGGTTGAGGAGCAGGAGGGAGGAGGGGGGTTCCAGGAGGTGTTGGTGTGTGTGTGAAGGGAAGATCAGAGTGGGAGTTTGGTGTGAGACTGGGCTTTTCAAACCTGCCGCAAAACACATTTAGTTCATCATGATTTTAGTTTCTGCTTGCAGGTCGGGAGAAGATGAAACACAGTGATCAGAGAGTCCTAAAGCTGCATGTGGGACAGAGCGATATGCATCCTTTACAGTGGTGTAACAGTGGTCCAGTATATTTATTTCTCTGGTGGGGCATTTGGTGTGTTGTTTGTATTTTGGCAGTTCACGGGTGAGTTTAGCTTTGGTCAAATCTCCCAGAATAATGATAAGAGATTCCGGGTGTTGTTGCTCCGTGACTGTGATGTGATCAGCCAGCTGTTGCAGTGCTGCATTCATGCATGCTTGTGGCGGGATGCACACACTCACCAGAATCAATGAGGAAAACAGCACATTTTCTTCAACACTGTTACACCTGTACACCAACTTTCGTTGATGTAAAAGCATGCTCCTCTAGGTGGACAACTGTCTTCAATTCTGCCACAAAGATTCATATCACCTTTATCAATGTTCATACATGGAACCTAAACACACATGCCAATCTAGTCCTAATGCAAATCCATCCAGGGAGGAGCAGATGCAACTTGGCTCGACGCAGAGTGGAGGAGGAGGCTTGAACATCATCTCTGTCTCTATTGCTGAGCTGCTGATCATATTGTACATGGCTGTCCCATCTGACAAACCAGATTAACGGTGAGTTCTCTCCAATGTACTCCTGTAGCACATAAACCATTCTGTATCAAAGTTCAGATCTCCACTCCTAATCTTACTTTTTCTGTTGATGCTCTTCTCGACTCAGAGTCGGCCGGAAACCTTCATTTCCCGTTCGCTCATCACCCACTTCCACATCCGGGCGATCAAATGTTCCAACCCCCATCCCATCCACTCCGTAGTGGGGAAACCTATTGGTTCTGGATTTGTTACCCATTACACTGAACCCAACACTCTTCAAGTTGGAGCTCTTCACATGGAAACCCCGACTGCACTTATCCTGGAAAATTCAACAGGTGATGTCGTTCTGGGCCTACCATGGTTAATCCACTATAACCCCATCATATCATGGTCTTCCCGAGAGGTATGTGCCTGGGGTGAACAGTGTTTTTCCCATTGTCTTTCTCTTCCTCACTGACAACCCATCCAGAATCCTTCTCTGCAATGCCACACTACCACCATCAAGAGCCCTACTATCTCTTCCACGCCTACCATTCCACACGAATATGAGTACCGTGATGTGTTCAGTCCTCAGAAAGCCTAACAACTACCGCCACATCGACCCTGGGGCTGCGCCATCGAACTACTACCTGGTTCTCCTCTTCCTCATGGACGGGTATTCCCACTATCCATCCCAGAACTGCAGGCGATGGAGAAGTACATAGATGAAGCTCTTTGACAAAGATATATCTGTCCATCCACTTCCCCTGACACATCCAGTTTCTTCTTCATGGCTAAGAAGGATGGAGGTCTCCGACCTTGTATCGACAACCGTGCCTTAAACAACATCACCAAAAAAATTCAAGTACCCACTTCCACTGGTACCAAATGCCTTGGAACTACTGAGAGAGGCCAACATCTTCACTAAACTGGACTAACGTAGTGACTGCAATCTCATCCACATATGTTAGGGTGATGAATTGAAGACTGTGTTATGCCATATGGGATTGTCAATGCCCCCTCAGTCTTCCAGTCTTACATGAACGAGATCTTTCTGGATTATCTCCATTGTTTTGTCATAGTCTACGTTGACAATACCCTTATCTACTCTTCCAACTACCATGAACATATCCATCATGTAAGACTGGTCCTGCAATGCCTTCACCATCATCACCTATATCTAAAAGAATTAAAAATGTCAGTTCCATCAAGCCCTTATCCATTTCCCTAAATATGTCATTGGTTTCGAGGGCGTCCAGATGGATACATCCAAAGTCCAGGCCATTAATACTACCTGGCCACAACCATCCATGGTGAAGGAGTTACAATGATTCCTTGGCTTCGCCAATTTCTATCTATGTTTTATCAGGAACTTCAGCAAGGTACTTGCACCCCTCACCAGTCTTCTGAAAGGGAAACCCAAATCTATCTTCTGGTCTCCTCAAGCCAACACAACATTCCAATCACTCAAGACTGCCTTCAACACCGCTCCCATCCTCAAGCACCTTAACCCCGAACATCCCTCTGTCATTAAAGTTGATGCCTCCACCACCAGAGTAGGAGCAGTATTATCCCAGCGACAAGGTACTCCTCCCAAATTCCATCCCCGTGCCTTCTTTTCAAGGAAGTTATCACATGCTGAGCAAAATGATGACATCGGAAACCGAGAGTTGCTCGCTTTCAAGATGGCACTTGAGGAATGCCGACACTGGCTTGAGGAGGCCCATTTCCCATTTGTGGTTATAACTGATCATAGGAATATGGAATATTTATAATCTGCTAAGAGGTTAAATCCACGACAAGCACATTAGGCCCTCTTCTTTACCGGATTTCAGTTCACTGTTACCTATAGACCCCGGATCGAAGAATATCAAAGCTGATGCACTTGTCTTCACTCTGCTGACCAGACCCCATCTTCTCGAGCCTATTCTTCCTTCCTCCATCCTAGTTAGCACCACACAATGGGAAATTGACAGACAAATCGCCCAGGCCACCTCCGATGTGCCTACTCCAATTGATTGCCCTCAAGGGCTCACTTTTGTCCCCTCTGCACTCTTACATCAGCTGTTAGATTGGCTCCACTCATCTCCAGGATCAGGACACCCAGGAGTATCTCAAACACTCACATCAGTTCAGAACCATTATTGGTGGCCCAGACTCTCTCAAGATGTCACCGACAACATCCGCACTTGTCCAGAGTGTGCTAAACCTAAAGTACCTCATCATCTCCCAGCCAGAAAGCTCCTACCCTTACCTCCCCCACATCGACCGCGGTCCCACATGGGGGTAGACTTCATCACAGACCTACCCTCCTCCATAGGCTATACATTTGTTCTTGTTGTGGTGGACCGGTTCTCTAAGGCATGCCATCTTATACCTCTCAAAGGACTTCCCACAGCCCTAGAGACAGCCGAGGCACTATTCCAACATGTCTTCAGGAATTATGGCCTCCCTAAAGACATAGTGTCAGACCAAGGTCCACAATTCACCTCAAGGGTATGGAAGGCCTTCTTCAATCTCATGGGTGTCTCCATTAGCCTCTCTTCTGGATACCATTCACAAACTAATGGTCAGACCGAGAGGAAGATCCAGGAGATTGGTCAGTTCTTAAGAACGTACTGTCACTCCAACTAACATGAGTGGAGCCGTTACCCTCCCTGGGCAGAATATGCCCAGAACTCTCTTCATCATCCCTCTACCGGACTCTCATCATTCCAGTGCATTCTCGGTTTCCAACCTCCCTTGTTCCCTGGTCAGGGGAGCCATCGGTTGTACCGGCAGTGGACCACTGGTTTAAAACCAGCAAAAGAACGTGGAACATCGCTCATGCTCATCTATAGCGAGCAGTCCAACAGATACACGCCGACACCCGACGATCGAAAACCCCTCGATTCCATCTTGGTCAGAAGGTGTGGCTCTCCACCAGGGACATCTGACTCCATCTACCCTGCAAAAAACTGCTACACAGGACCCTTCATGGTAATTGAACAGATAAACCCAGTCACTTACCATTTACAACTTCCCCATCAATACTGCATATCTCCTACTTTTCATGTATTACTTTTGAAGCCATACCTGCCCTCTCTTTCTCCCTCTGTTCATTCCAGAGATTGATAAGGGTCGTGTCCCTACACTGCTCCTGGAGGATGGCCTGGCCTACATTGTTCAGGCCATAGTAGACTCCTGATGTCGACAAGGAAGGTTTGAATACCTTGTTGACTTGGAAGGATATGGTCCAGAGGAGCAGTTGTGGGTTACCTATAATTACATACCGACTCTCCTCTCAAACTCCCATCAGGAATATCCGGACCATCCTGTTCCTTGTGGACTTGGTTGACCTCAACGTTTGGTTCTTCGGGTCTCCAGAGCGGCCCGTGGAAGGGAGGGTACTGTCATGCTTACATTGGTCTCCCCATCATCTGCTATTACCCGTTCCAACTCACCAGCATTAGTAATCAGCAGCACCTGCCTCTAATTACTCACTCATTAAGGACTCAATTTATCCTCTCCACTCACCTCCACACATTGCCTAGTCTTGTCGATCATTTGTATAGACCACATTACACTTTCCTCCTAAAAAGCTAAGTGTTTATTCCTAGTTTTCCTTGTCAGTTTGTTCATCCAGTTATTTGCTTACCTGTTGTGTTCATTGATTTTCTGATGTATTAAACATCCCTGCAACTTGGGTTCTCATTGGGGGAAGGTAAGTTTGTAAAATGGCCCAGCTCAAGATTATTCCTATTCAGTCCCATGAGAAAATCCAGAGTGTACTGAATCCTTTTTGACAGTGATCCAGCCACAAGATTAAAAAATACAGATAAAACAAAAAACAAAATACGATCACCATCTTGCTTTGACCAAAAATAAAGATATGAAGAAGATAAAGAAATTCAAATGGTTAAAATGGTTAAAGAAAAACAAATAAAACATGATAAAACGATCAGACACAATCAAACACACGACATCTGTTGCTGGTTGCCACAATAAAAAAGTGAAATTACAATATAGAACCTGTAGGTGGCTGCAGAGGTCCATTCATATGTCTGGTTGTGGCAAACTGATTTGTTTTTAGTTCTTAAACAAGTTATGCATTTGTGTATATATTTAGACATTATCAAAGACATAAAAGATGGTATTTTTGTCAAAGTTTAACTTTTTTTTTTTTTTTATGTGTTTTAAAGTGTCCGTTTTTGCAATGATGCCCCATAATCATACAATGGTACCACGAAGACAAGACTTAGAGTAAGAATTTAGTCACCTATTATTTATTTCAAACATCTCAGTCTAATAATTCATTAAGTTAATAAGAAGAAATGAATAAAACGTCAATAAAACCAACAGCAGTAAACGGAACTGAACATAAATTAACAGGAGTGAACAGTGAACATAGTAATAGAATAACGTTTTGCAATGGCAAACTTGGCATTTTTGCAGGCATCAAAATTCTGAACATGTAGTGAATTGAATAGCAATAAAGAGCAACAACAAATTAATTATTTATAAAAAAAAAAAACATGGTAAAAATGTAAACACAACCAAAAAAAAACCAAAATAAAACAAGAACAGTACAGAACAGTGAGAATGATACTAAGTATCATAGTTTTTTTTTTCACAAATCCACACACATCTGGCTGAAGGTCACGAAAAAGGTGTGAGCCTTGCAAATGTTTTTTTTTTTTTTTTTTTTTTTTGCAGTTTGTGCATATAATGCTGCCTTTCACATCCTTTTTACGGGGACACACCTGACACCTTTTCCTTTTGTGAGGCAGAGCTGCTGTGGAGGGGCCTGCAGCTTCGTCATCTTCTGAAGAAGATATATATCAGCCTTTGGTCTGGGTGTGTGTGTGTGTGTGTTCATTGTGGATGTGTAATGGTCTCATCCTTTCATCTCTCTCTCTGTGTGTGTGTGTGTGTGTGTGTGTGTGAGTGTGTGTGTGTGTGTGTTCATTGTGGATGTGTAATGTTCTGTAAAACATTTTATAAAAACTGCTCTCTGTTGCAGTCTCACCTATTCATTCCTGTGTGTATTTGTGTATGGGTGTGTGAGCACATGCATTCCGCAATGTGGATGTGTTATAGTACCACCCCTTTATTTCTGTGTGTGTGCGTTCTGCATTGTGGTGGATTTATATATACAAATAAATAAAAACTCTGTTTTATTGTCTTTCCCATTCATTTCCAAAGTGGGGCCAAATTTGACCCCAAACACCATGAAAGGTACTTTTTTCCAACAGAATCCAGCCCAGTTTGTGTGTGTGTGTGTGTGTGTGTGTGTGTGTGTGTGTGTGCGCGTGTGTGTGTGTGTGTAGATAGGTAATGTCATCAAAGTTACGAAATCTCATGCCACTGAGATGAAGGAAACCATGTTTTTTAAAGAAGCAAAGTTAAAAAGGGTTCATTTTTTACCCCAATACCATACAAGGGTTCAATTTTAAACCCCACTCTGAGTGCCTTGGACTACTAGAGCATCTGAACAGAATATCCCTTATCCAAAGATCACCAGTAGGAATTATTATACACCCAAGTAGCACTCCTTGCATGCTGTGTTTGACTGTCGTTGCACTCTAGTTTATATACCTTCGATGACGCGCACATGGAGTGTCAAGCGCTATTTGCCATTAAATTGGTGTGATTGTCAAGGATTGTCTTGGCAGGAGCTCCCCATAACATCAGCAACTGATGCATTGTTGAAGTGATAGACTTGAAAGGGAACTCCTGCATTTGCCTTTAGGTTTTCTGACCAAACTTGTTCTCCTTAAAGGTGCACTCAGTAATTTGTTCCCCATTAAAAAAGGTTTACTCCTAAAGAAATGAACTGTAATTTTGAAACATATATATACAGTCATGACTAATCACATAAGATGAGGACTCTAGTCATATCAGTAACCTTATAAAAGCTGTTTTATTCTACATGAGGCAGGGGTGCCCTCATGGGGGCTGTGATTTTGGAATCTTTGCATGGTTTTGTTGCCCAGAGCAATTGCCTCTTGCATTTGCTTTCCTTAAACTTATCATGCTTATCACGCAGACATCCATTATATCATTCCCTCACACACTCACACTTCTAAAAGTGTCATCTTGCAGTAATGACATTTACACTTCAGAGCTTTTCATGTCTAACGTATTTCAAGACTGTGCACCCACAACTCTCACTGCGGGGACATTTTTACAATAGTAGGGAAGTAATCTTTCCTTTATTTGCATAACAGGGTCCTTTGTTAACGATAAAATCCAACATCTGTCTCTGTAAGCTTTTGTGGCAGATTTGGGCAGAGTTGAAATGCAACTAGAACCCACAATATACAAAATATGCAAGTCCAAAGTTGTGAGAACTACTACGTATCTGGATAAGGGGCCATCCTCTGCTTTCATGCTTTGTGCGATTACTTGGTCCGAACCTGACTTCTATTCCACCCCTCCCCCTGCCTCAGGTCTCTTTTCACATTGTAGCCAATTTAATATATATTTTTTTTCTTCAATACAATTTGTCTCATTATATTGTATTTAGTTCAGAACCATGATACATTTGGGTCATCAGCGTAAGCGTCACTGTAAGGGGCCATTCACACCAGACACGTTCTTGCGTCCATATGCACTGTTACTGCATATGATTGTTTCACTATGTAAACATGCACTAGAAATGTGTTCGACCATTACAATGTGCGCCTCACTGTTGTTCAGCGTCTCGTGCATGAGCTTCTCTCTGCAGTAACCAGCTACTGTATGGGAAATTATTTATATTATAATTTATTAGGAATGTATAGAATACTTATATAGGAATTAATACATCATCAGTAGTGGTTCACGTTTGCAAGTTATGTCAGATTGCTTTCACATTAATTTTGAACCATATTGGAGTCCACATGGACCACACCCAAACTACCATTTCAAGTGGACTCATGTCAGTTTGCAGGTGTGCACTTATGCTGTACAGGAAACAGCTTTCCCACCAATCAACATGTAAAGCAACATGTAGATTGCAAATATGTAATTATATTACAGTAGATGTGATTTACACCAGTGATTTTTTTGTATTAATTATTATTATTATTATTTTTTTAAGTAACTGAAATTGAATTTAATTGAAGCTAGAGATGGAATTAATTTCCTGAAATAGTTTTGCATTTTTTCGAATAGTTTTTGCGTTCCTCCACAAAAAATTGCAAGGCCTATTCATTTTGCATCCCCTAACAATACGTTTTGTGTTCCCTCGCAATATGTTTTACATTGCCTTGCAATAGTTTGTGCTCCCTTGCAATACGTTTTCCGTTACCGTTTGCGTTCCCTTGCAATAATATTTATCCATTCTTTATGAAAATTAAACATGGTTAATTTTTGTAAGGGGTGGTTAGAGGGAACACAAAATAATTGCAAGGTAACGAGAAACTCATTGTGAGGGAATACAAAAGTCTTCCAGAAAATAAATTCCCTTGCTGTCATCTAAGGGGCTGCATATGAAATAGATTTGTTTCTAAAAGTTCTAATATAATGTTATTACTCACATGGCATTTACTGCTCAAGTGAGTGAATAAAATGTTTTCTGGAACTAAGTGCCTATGAGCTAAGATGTTAGGATGAATGGCTGCATGGCCAATTGCCATTGAGATAAATGTGAATGCTAATAAAAATCTCTCTCCAGGAATATTAGCACTCCTTGCATCAAACAGACTCTGGTCTGCACCAAAGGCTCTGGTGTCAAATCCTAAGAGCATCCTAATAGCACCTTTGCAAATTATAGCAGAAGACACTGGGTCTCATTCACGAATAAATGCGTACAAGTTGCATTCTTATGATTAACAAAAGGTGTGTAGGCACATAAATATGTTCTTACCCTTGTTCTCCATTCAGGGGCTTACAATACAGCCTCTGCTGTAGTTATTCTTTACTCTCTGGAAACCTATAACACTCTCTGTACTTTCACCTGAGAGCATGAGGGGGAGGATCTGTGAGTAAAGTAAAGTGAGCCAGTTGAAACACATTAAAAACACATTAAACACCTTTTATATAGGCCTAGAATCCTCGACTACATGTTACCGACTACATCGGTTGCATTTCTATGCAGAACCTATCCCAGATCAATCACTTTTGTAACTCTGAAATAAGTAAGACTTTTTATAGGAGTCACTAAGTTATTCAGTGTTTGATAATGATTATAATATATTGGTTGTTTTTCAACATCCACTAGTTCAGGGAGTCTTTAGACTCAGTATTGATGTTTAAACTGAATGAATACATTAACGCAGTCAATGTGGGATCTCACTGACTTTGAGGTCTCCTCACTTAAGCCCTTTGTGTCTCCCTGTCTAAACCCAAACCCTCAGGCCATTTCACACTGACAGACAGAGAGAGAGAGGGAGAACTCGTTTGAAGTGCAGGTAAAGCACCTGTCAGTGTGTTAGGGAGTACTTGTCCTCTATGACCTCAGTCAAGCTGTAGCATTCACACCTACTCAGTTTGGCTTTTCTCATCAAATAGAGTTCATTTGATCAAGATGCAATAGTGTTACTGGCAGAGATGGGCAGTATTTCAGATACATGTATTTGAAATACACATATGAAATACAAAACACTATTTTGTCTTAGAATTTTTATTTTATTTTTTTATTTTTTGGATCTAAATACATTTAAGTTTGGTATTTTCAAAATACATAAAATACTTTGTGCCAGTCAACCTCTTTATTAGGCTGCTGATTTCCTGTATCAACTAGTTCAGGCATGACCCCCAACCCCAACTTTCATACACACAAGCTGCAGATGTCAAAGAAAACAGCTCTTTCTAGCATTGGGTGAGCAATGGTCTGCGTTCTTGCAAGGAAATATGGAGTAAGATAAGGTGAAAATGTGATGGTCAATTCTACTTGTTGCAAAAAACAACAATTGCTAGCAACTGTTATTTAATTTCCATTAAAATATTAAGGTAGCTGTGATACTTCTCACCAGCCAAAGCAATTCGTGTCAACAGTGAGGAAATCAAAACTAGTCAGCAGCCAGCTGGCAAGCTAATCTAACTATCGTTAGCAAGTTCACTAGCTATCGTTAGCTAGATCGCTAGATAACAAGCTAAATTGGAACATCATTCATTTGCCTTCAGTTAACATGAAGGAATAAAAGAGCACTGGCAAGGGGAAAATAGCATTAGCATTCTAACTGGACATTAGCGCTAGCTAATCGGTTGTTGGTGTTAAGGCAGCATCTCACTAGCAGATTTTTCCAATGATTTTCAGGTGTTAGCTTCATTAACATAATCACTGGCCAGGCAGAGGGAGACACAGCATGGATTAGCGTTGCTCAATGAGAGGTGTTAAAGGTGTTGTAAGCTAATGTTTCATGGAAAAGTATGCAAAAAAATTTCTTACTGTCACAGTCCTGTCACTCTGTCAGTCTTGGTTTTTGTGTGGCAGGATCGTGACATCATTGTTCTGTGTCTGTCTTGTGTTCTGTCTTCTGTCTTTGTGAGCGTCCGGCTTCGGTTGTGGTTTTCCTGCTGTGCACTTTTCGGTTAGTCTTGTTTCATATCCGGAGCATGGTGTCTGGATCCTGACTTCCCTGTCTGGTTTGGTTTTGGTCTGTGTCAGGATCCGGATACTTATTCTCCATGTTCTGTCTGTTATTGGCATGAGTGCATTGGGGTCATTTCATCTAGGCGTGCACTCACGTCAATCGTTTGTGTCTGTCCCTCATGACCATGGACGTGCTTCATGTTGCATGCCCGGGTCGCGATCTGTCTTCATGTTGTGCGGAGCTTCGGTCTGAGGTGTCAGGTTTATTGGAGGCCATTCCCCCTGCCTTGTCAGCACTCACGGCCATGGAGGCTGTTGCCGCTGCCAGCGCCCATGGCCATGGAGTCTGTTCCCCAGTCTCTGCCATTGCTCATGGCCACAGAGGCCATTCCCCCTTCCCTGTCAGTGCTCATGGCCACAGAGGCCATTCCCCCTTCCCTGTCAGCGCTCACAGCTATGGAGGCCGTTCCCCAGGCGCTGCCAGCATTACCGACCACTGTGACCATCGACGAGCCTGTCCTGTTCCCTGTAGTCATCAAGTCTGTCCAGTTCCCTGATGCCGTCAACGAGCCTTTCCAGTTCCCTGGAGCTGTCAATGAGCCTGTCCAGTTCCCTGCCCTGTGGTCATTGAGCCTGTCCAGTTCCCTGATGCTGTTGACAAGCCTGTCTGGTTTCTGAGGCCGTTGATGAGTCTATCTAGTTCCCTATATTCATTGAGTCTGTCCAGTTCCCTGGCGCCGTTGACGTGCCTGTCATGCCCCCTGTGGTCACCTTTCCATCTGTCCAGTTCCCAGCGGCTGCCGCTCAGTTGAACCCCCTCCCAGCGGCCGTCGCTAAGTCTGAGTCCTACTCAACGCCCATCACCGCAGCCAAACACTACACTACTGCCACCCAAGTCCAGTCTGACCAATGTCCAGCAGCCACCCAATCCCAGACTGACCACTGCCCATTGGCCGCCCAAGTCCAATCTGACCAATGTCCAGCGGCCATCTATGCCCAGTCAGACCCCTGTCCAGCGGCCACTTACGCCCAGTCCTCTGACCCCTGTCTAATGGCTGCCGCCCAGTCTACTGCCCTTTCTGTCCTTGCTACCCTCCTCTCCTCCTTCATTCCCTCCCTAAAACCTCCTCCTAGATCGCCGGACCCCGCCTCTGCCCTGAGGCCTCCTCCCAGGCCACCTGACCCCGTCTCTGCCCTGAGGCCTCCTCCTAACCATCAGAGCCCGCCTCTGCCCTGAGGTCTCCTTCCAGGCCACCAGACCCCGCCTCTGCCCTGAGGTCTCCTCCCAGGCCATCCGACCCCGCCTCTGCCCTGAGACCTCCTCCCAGGCTGCTGGACCCTGCCCCTTTCCTTAAAATCCCTCCCTGGTTTCCCTCCCTGTTCTGTTGTGTTTTCTGTTCTGTATTAGTTCCTGTTCTGTTTGTCATGTCTATTGTTGGATGTTCCGCTTTTTGGGACACCAGGAGGCATCCCTTTGGGGGGGGGGTTATGTCATGGTCCTTTCAATCTGTCAGTCTGGGTTTTTGTGTGGCAGGATCATGACATCATTCGTCTTGTGTTCTGTCTTCTGTCTTTGTGAGCACATGGCTTCGGTTGTGGTTTTCCTGCCGAGTGCTTTTCGGTCAGTCTTGTTTCATGTCTGGAGCATGATGTCTGGATCCTGACTTCCCTGTATGGTTCAGTTTCGGTCTGTGTCAGAATTCGGACACTCATGCTCCATGTTCTGTCTGTTATTGGCATGAGTGCATTGCACTTATGTCATCTTGGCAGTATGCACTCACGTCAGTCGTTTATGTCTGTCTCTCGTGACCATGGATGCAATTCGTGTTGCGCAGCCTGGTCGCGATCTGTCATCATGTTGTGCGGAGCTTTGGTCTGAGGTGTCGGGTTTATTTGTGGCTGAACTCTCGCACAGGTGTCCTGTCTTGTCACCTGTTGCATGCATCACATGGTGTTTGCCTCACGATGTATGCTCAGGCATTGTCTGCTGTGAGAATGCACACCATTGCTTTGTTGGCATTGCCATGTCTTATCTGTCGGTTGGCATGAGCACATGTTGCCTTATTATCTTGCCGATATACGCTCATGCCATTCGGGTATCTGTGTCTTGTGAGAGCATGCGGCTTTGTTTTGTTTCTCTATTGCAATGTGTCTCTCAGTCTTGCATCATACCCCGCCTCCTTGTTTGCCTATTATTCGTTCATTAGTCATACCTGCCCTGTCTGTTAACCTGTTTGATTTCTCTCCTTATTTTAGTCTCCTTGTGTGTGCTGTCCAGTGCCAGTTCATCTTGTTTCATTTTCATGTCAGTCTGTCTTGTGCTCCTGTTCCTGTTGGTTCCGGTCAGTCCTAGATTCAGTTTGTCTGCCCCAGCCCAGCTTCAGTGGATTCCCTGTGCTGGACTGTTTTTTTCCCCTATGGGGTAGTTTGTTGGTTTTTGTTAATTTTTTTGTATTAATAAATCCTTTTTTAATCCTTGGGTCCTGCCTCTGCTTCAACCTGTGACACCTACTCCCTTAAATATATTAATGTAATAAGTGTCCTGAGATATCTCACTGGTCTCTGTGACAGCTGTAGACTTTTTAAACAGCAAACAAAAATGTGTCCGCAGACATTGACACTTTTCACCTTTCAATCATTTTGCTTGTTCTCATAGTGTTGTTTTTGAAGCAGATCACTGAGGGTATGATTCATAATGTTTGTCAGTTGAGGGTGCTATTGTGCCACTGTTGAATTTGACAGCCACAGGAACAAACAATGCTGCTCTTTTGCTCGGTTTTGGTCTCAAAATTATCTTTGTAGGACAGGGTTTTGGAATGAGGGGCATGGCTAATTCAATGGCTCAGTCACGTGAAAGCTTCAGAACGCTAAAATCTCTTACAGCATCCTTAATCACTTGACTGTCAGGACTCCCTGCTGAGTTAATGGCTTCAAAGACGGAAAAAAAAAACATCCGTTTTGTTTGAAAAAATAATTCTGTCACTGAGGCGGGTCTTGAGTTCTTGTCAAGTGACCAATGAGCTTCTTCTTTTGCTGAAGAATGGACAAGATGTCAGCTTTTTTCATGCACTAAAATGAGCCACAACAATCTGTTTTTATTGGATGCTTTTCTTTACTCACTGAAAGCTGCATGTTGACGTGTTCTATGACAAGCCACGATTGGATAAATAAACAATCACGCACTTTCACAAGGAAAAGTTTCTCCATCTTCAGGATCACTTCTTTTGTACTGCGGCAGAAAAGACACAGGAAGAGAGAGAGAGAGAGAGCTCCATGACTGAGAGAACAGGTATAGTACTTTTCAATGCAGAAATAATGCAAAAGCAACTAATGACTGATAAAAATAACCACAACATAAAATTTCCAGTTTTGGACAACAAGTATACTTCTATGACATATCTAATATGTCATATCATGTCAGACTATTACATGAAAAACATTTCTGCTGCCCAGATAATTGCACAACATGACTACAAATGTGTAAACCTTTTATATTTAATACATGGGTCTAATATTATTTTATATAATGTAAACATAAGCTTATATAATACCTAATAGCGATACTTCATCAAATGGCCAATTTTATATGTATTTTGTGTATTTTCAAGATTCAAAATATTGTATTTTATTTTGATACATTTTTTTCCACACAGTGTTTGGTATTTTATTTTGATACATTTAAACCGAGGTATTTTGTATTTTTTATTTTAAATCGATTTTCATGTATTTGTGCCCATCACTGTTTACCGGGACCTCTAAGAAGATGTTCTTGAGAGATATGGAAGGAATTACTATAGAATTCAAATTTAATATTTTCAGAAGAAAATGTAAGTAATGCAAAACTTGATACAACAATACTAGGGTGTTCTGAGCCTTGTCTCACAGAATCATGTTAATATACCTACTTTTTTACTAAATGATTTTTATGTAGCTCATAGGTGCTAGAAGGACTTCTATTCACTTTCACCCAAATTCAAAGGAAAATGGCAGATTATCAGTTCATTAGCAAAGGATGGAATACAAGTCCTGCAGAGCACACATGGAGATTTTTCTTAGATTTTACTCACCAGAGATTGAGTTGTGTAGTGATGAAGAAGAACTTAAGCACTGCATTCCTTTTACTGAATAAGAAGCTGGCAATTAGGAAGCTGGATTCAGCCTGTCTTTTAATCACGACCCCTAACCACAGCCACCACAGTTTTAGCATTATATGGGTTGAGTTAATATGCATTATTAATAAAAATTGCATATCCTTTCTTATATGCTAAAATGAGAACTTTACTGATCCATGACTTATAAAAACAAATACATCATTTATATGTTAAAAATATATTTTATTTTATTTTTTTTCTATTATTTTTCTTCTTTATCTTATTTATGTATACATTTTGGATGGTTTATACATATTTTTTAAATTTATTTTTATTATTATTTTATAATTTTTATTTTATTTTATTTGTTTATTTTTTTGCTTCACCTGTACTTGTCTTTATGATTGTATTCATACATTGTTTGATCTTATTGAACATTTATATAGTAAAAACTCCACAGTTTTACAACCATTTGTGGACTTTTCAGACGGTCCCTTACCACACCCTCCACAGTATTAGCACGTTTTAGCACAATGTGTAGACTTTTCAGAAGGTCCCTTACCCACTAGGCAAATTTTCCAACTTATATGATGTTAAATTGGTGATCAGGAACGATTTCACCGTGATGCCATCTGACCAGCTTAAATATGGGACAAATCGTTTTATCTTTAAATATGGTACGATCCTGTATTTTACGTTCTGTTAGAAGGTAAAAGTGCTGCAAAACTGGAGAGCTTGTAGATTTGAATTTGAGAAGTGTACAATAAATATTTGTACAAGCAAGTCATACACATTTTACAAGTACAAGTTTCCCTTTGCTTCGTTCCTTGTATTTTGTATCCAAAGACAAGACCCAGGCACCAAATTTTCATTTCATGTCTCTTTTAAAATCCTTTCTGTTATTTACTGTCAGGTGTTGATCAAAAACATAAAACGAAACATTATTTCTAAGCATACATTGCACGGATGAGGAAAAACAACCATGCAACTTCTCTCTTGTTAATGTCTGCTGTGCTCATTCAACCATAAACACTTGCTGAGGAGCAGCCATTTTCTTAAAGGGACAGTACCAATTTAGCGCTTGTTATACATGTCAATGTAAACTCAAGGTAAATCGCACAAGTGCATATAAACAAACATGTTCCAAAATGTAGTAATGTAGGAAGTGTAATAAATGTGTAAATTTTTAAATATTTAAAGGCACATTCATACATTATGAAACATATTAACTTCAGAAAACACTGTACAAATGAAAGATTTTAACAAATAGGCTTGTGCTTCATCTATGCAAGGGTTTGGTCATTTTATTTTTATTTTTATTTTGTTTTTTTTTTAATTTTTTTTGCATAGTAGTTTTGAAAAAGTAGCACTTAAATTATAATTTTTTATAATATAAATATTAGTCCTATTTTCATTAGGTTCCAACCTTCTAAACATTTTGTTAAAAATTTGTATGAAATTTCAAACAGTGACAACAGCTTGTATCATTATTAAAAATGCAATTTCATGACATCATATAAATTGATAGAATGTGAAATTTGTACATTTGTACACAAGCTAAAATGTGATTAATAGGAACAAAAGAGAAATATGAAAATAAAATGTACAATCTCGCATATTGCATGAAATCATTGATATTAGGGCTGCACAATTAATCAAAATAAAATCAAAATCGCGATATGACCGTGTGTAATTATTAAACCATAAAGGGCTGTGATTTATTTAAATAAATAAATAATCTTCTCACGCTGCTCTTCAAAGTTTATATACCCTGCTCTGTCTTGTTTGTGTTAGTGCATTATTACACTAGAGTGGTTCTGAGTTCCACAACTCCATCTCGTGCTCAGAGCAACAGATGTGCTACGAGTTCAGTTCCATTTGTTATGTGCAATGAGCGTATTACACGGCGCATTACAGACCACGGAGTTCATTCCCCTGTCACTGCCTGTGCTCACGACCACAGAGGTCGTTCCCCTGTCACTGCCTGTGCACACGACCACGGTTTTAATGATGAAAAAGACAATCTACAAAGAGACCACCTCCATGGTCTTGAACACTGGCAGTGACAGGGAAACGACCTCCATCGTCGTGAGCACAGGCAGTGACAGGGGAACAACCTCCGTGGTTGTGAGCACAGGCAGTGACAAGGGAACGACCTCCGTGGTCGTGAGCAAAGGCAGTGACAGGGGAATGACCTCCGTGGTCATGTGCACAGGCAGTGACAGGGGAACGACCTCTGTGGTCGTGAACACAGGCAGTGACAAGGGAACGACCTCCGTGGTCGTGAGCACAGCTGTGGGAGGCTCGCGGGGCGGCACCGTGGGAGGCTGGATTAAGGAAGTCTCCAGACCACTGAGGCTGGAAAGGTGGTCTCCGTTAAAGGGAACTCGGAGACCACTGGAGCCATAGTGCCATAGGTATGGAGCTGGCATGAAAGCTGGCTCTGGGACAGATGAGGCTTGCAGTGTTGGCTCTGGGACAAACGAGTCTTGCAACGCTGGCTTATTGACCGTGGCAGTTGTGGGCGTTGGCTCTGGCAGGCGTGGAGGGCTTGGAGGGAGGAGCTGTTGAGGGCTTGGAGAAAGGAGCCGTGGAAGTCTCCCTTATTCCTACCATGAAGGCTGATCCGCTGAATAACAAAGCCATATCAAGAAACTGGGCCAGGGTCCAGGGTTTTTATCATAAGGCATAAGTGACCTAATGGGCTCGTTTAGTACAAAATAAAAAAAAGTCCTTAAGAGCCACATCACTAAAATCCACTAAGTCAGCCAACTCACAGAACTTAGCCACATAGTCCTCCAATGAACAAGTCTTACTGCTGGGTTCATGTTGGGTCTAGTCTTCTGTCAGCATGAATGAAGAGAGAGAGATGTTTGTGAACCCAATAGCAGTTTTTAATGATGAAGAAGACAATCTACAAACAGAAATAGCACAAGGCTTGATAAAAAAAGAACAACTTTGTTTTGTTTATCATATCGTAGTTCAAATCACAATTGGATATTTTTTGTTTTTGGCCCAATTCGGAGTAAATTCTAGAGACTGTTGTGTGTGAAAATCCCAGGAGATCAGCAGTTACAGAAATACTCAAACCAGCCCATCTGGCACCAACAATCATCCATGCGATTATCTAATCAGCCAATTAGCACTAGATGGATGTCTTTGATCATTTTGATGTGTTTCCACCGCATTTTATGAGTGGTACAAGCGCAACTTTTAAAAACGCGTCTCATTCTGCTGCTGCCGCTGACTGGGAGAAACACATTCCATTTTGTGTGTAAACAAACGTGGAAGATGTGAGATGTGAAGACCAGCATCTCTGCTTTGACCTGTTAAAGCCAGTGAAGCACCCAACATCACCATGGGTTGTATTACATTTGCGTATTCAAAACATTTCAGCGTGGATTGTAAGTGTTTTCGCCTCAGATCACCGTGGATTGCTTGTGAACGAGTCACAATATGATTCAAGCTTTGCAAAGGAACTGTTATTGAATGAGCATTATTAAAGATGGGGCAGTTAAAAACTCTACTGGAGCCAACGCAAAACTGTATGTGAATAGTTTCATTCGCAAATATTTCAAATGTCATGACTGTTTTATAATACATAGCTTAATGTATTCGGATGCAATGTATTGGGTGTATGTCATGTGTAAAGCCTGAAATTTAGTTTTATAATGTTGTGGAGCTTGTTCATTTTCTGCCGATTGAGTTTCAAATATTTGAAGGGGTTGCATGATGTTAGTCAATCATAACAGTGGGCATTTACATTGAAGTCTTAAAGGGCCAGATAACTTAAAACCGAGTGTTTCAGACAGGGGGCCGAGACAGGGTGGACAGTGATCATATATTATTAAATCCTGTTTTGGTGCAAAAAAAAAACTTTACTAACATTATAAGTGGACCTCAGGGAAGATAAATAAATATAAAAAAAGAGTATGTCATTACCCTTTAAAACTCAGTAGAGCATTAACTTTAAAAACTTCATTTGTTTGGGAGAACTCTCTATTAGCCCCACACAGTGGATATTTAACCTCGGAACTGCCGATATACAGTATGTGTAATTAACCATGATATTATTTTATGCAAAAATGTTTTCATAGTCACGTAATTTTAATGATATCGGGTTTGGTGTTTTGGATGGTTTCCAGGGCATTGCTATGTGGATGCTAGGTTGTTCTGGTTGGCTGCTAAGTGTTTACCAAGTCAAAATAGAACAACCCATCATAATTTTGGTATTGTCCTAAAGCAAAATTAGTTGGGAATCACTGCTGATATTCGGCTCCCTATATTGTAAAAATGTAACTGGTAACACTATACAATTAGGTTCCATTCATTAACATTAGTAAATTATATATGTATCATGAACAAACAATAAACAATATGTTTTGTTTTTTACATAATTTATTAATCTTAGGTAATGTTAGTTAATAAAATTACAATTGTTCATTGTTAGTTCAGAGTGCATTAACTATGCCTAAAATAACATTTAAAAGATGTATTAGTATTTGTTGAAATTAACATTAACCAACATTAATTAATGCTGTAAAAGTATTGTTCATTGTTAGTTCATGTTAACTAATGTTGTTTACTAATGTTAACCAATGGAACCTTGTGGTAAAGTGTTACCATTGGACTTTGTATGTCAGTATGTATGTGTATGTCAGTATGTTGATGATTATGGAAATATTTTCCGGGAAATTTTCAAAACAAATTGCAAATTGTATTTGCAATTGCATTTTCTATTTGTGTATGCATAAATTGTGACATAATCCAAATGCAATTGCGAATCGCGTATTACCATTTGCATTTTTGTTTACAGGAACTTACAATATCTGCCAAATTTCAAATGGAAAAGCAAAGTACATTTGCCATTGCATTTCCCATGTCTTACGAGTTATGACCCTGTCATATCAAAATAGCAAAAGCAAAATACCCATTTGATACTTCACTTCCTCTGTGTCCCGTATGGAGCCTGCCAAAATTCAAGTTGAATTGCAATAGAGCTGTTAAGCTTGTAGTCCACAAACCCAGAAGAGAATTCGCCATGGGTTCCCTCTGTATTTTCCTATGGGTTTTTATAATGGGGTTTTTGAACTTATGAGAAACATAAGATCTGTGGTAAACATTAATTGATGATACGTGGATGTTTTGTTGTACAACCTAAATTACATACAGTCATACCTCAAATGTGAATTTTGAAGCCGTATTAAATTACATACTTTTTTTTTAAAACGCACAGCGGTATCAGGGCCTGGGTAGCTCAGCGAGTATTGACGCTGACTACCACCCCTTGAGTCACGAGTTCGAATCCAGGGTGTGCTGAGTGACTCCAGCCAGGTCTCCTAAGCAACCAAATTGGCCCGGTTGCTAGGGAGGGTAGAGTCACATGAGGTAACCTCCTTGTGGTCGTGATTTGTGGTTCTCGCTCACAATGGGGTGAATGATAAGTTGTGCGTGGATCGCAAGAGTAGTATGAGCCTTCACATGCGGAGTCTCCGTGGTGTCATGCACAACGAGCCACGTGATAAGATGTGTGGATTGACGGTCTCAGAAGTGGAGGCAACTGAGTCTTGTCCTCCACCACCCGGATTGAGGTGAGTAACCATGCCACCACGAGCACTTACTAAGTAGTGGGAATTGGGCATTCCAAATTGGGAGAAAAGGGGATAAAAAAAGAAAAAAAAAAAAAGCACAGCGGCTTCAAAATTCACATTTGAAGTATGACTATGTTTAATTTATGTTGTAGAATAAAACATCCACGTATTGTCAAGTAATGTGTACCACAGACCTTATTTTACACATAAGTTCAAAAACCCCATTATAAAAACCCATAGGGAAATCCTGAGGGAATCCATTGCAAATTAGACTTCCTGGTTAGCCTTCAAATTGACATCACAGCTGAACAGCTCTATTCAATTTGCACTTGCATTTCCGATGCATTACACAGACACCTGACAGTGTTGGGTGAGGAAGTTTATACTGTGGGGCGTGTTTTTAGTTGCAAGAGATGACTGTCACAATCCACTGTATTTTAGAGCACCTTGCTGTTGACTATGAGGAGCGGTATTGTCAAAAGTGAAGCGAACGGTGCGGAAGAGTTTGGACATGCGCGAGTTCTAAAGACCCAGTGCATCTGCAGAAAAAATTATCTGCATGAGAGATATTAAACCAATGCCAAATGAGCGAGAGAGCCCTGTTGTGCGTGAAAAGATCGAAAGTGTCTGCGAGAGAAAGTGAAACTACACCAGAGGAATTTAACCATATATATACTGTATATATTTGAATTATTACTGTTAATGCCAAGAACATCCTGCACAGTGTATTACAGAAATTAAAGAGAAAAAAGAACAATGAAACAAAAAGAAAAATTCAAAGAAACAATTATAAAAGCTTGTACGGCAATTGAACCATCTTAATTAAACTGCAGCATATGATGTGTTGTATGCATAATGCATCATATCTAGGGTAACTATTTTGATATAATCAATGATCTGTAGATTATATCATAATCAACTATTAATCAATGATTAATAAACGTATAAGATGTGTCACATCTTTCCATATGTTCAACTATATAATGTAAAGTAACAAATAATATTATATAGGCCTAGAAGTAGAGCATTGTACGCGCAAAAAAAAAAAAAAAAAAAAAAAAATGTTTGACAAAATAAATGTTGCAATATAAAATGCAGATAAAACTGTTCTAAAAGCAGTAAAATAGTTCAAATAAAGTACAATTATATTAAAAGAAAATACATGTTGACTGGTAAGAGATAGAAGTTCTGCAGAAACACACATCGACTCCTCAGAATATAATGGTACTGTAGAGAGGGAGTACTTTGTCTTGTAATAACAAAATCCAGATAATTTATTATCAAAATAGTTACCCTAGATATTTCACCATTTCTTTTCCACATAGTAATGAATTTATAACTATAATTAAGCATGATTTGTTTTCCTAATCTAAAGCGCTTTTTAAATGGAAATTGGAAAATCAACTTATCTCTGTTAACAAGTTTTGGATTAGTTTCAATAAGATTTTGTGAAAGAACAAAGTGAAAGAACTTCATTTTAAAAACTTTACATAACTACAGAGCCAAATAAGATTGAAGAAGCTTTATTTGCATGATAAACATAAGTTTACATTGGCAAAACGTTATCAAACATTATGCATACAACATGTCATGTGCTGCAGTTTAATTAAGATGGTTCAATTATTCTTGTAATTGTTTCTCTGATTTTTTTGTTTGTTTCACTGTTCTTTTTCCTCTTCTTCAATTTCTGCAATACACTGTACAGGATGTTCTTGGCATTAACAATAATATTAATAAAAATAATAATATTTCAAATATATATATATATATATATATATATATATATATATATATATATATATATATATATATATACGGTTCAATTCCTCTGGCGTAGTTTCACTTTCTCTCGCGGACACTTTCGATCTCTTCGTGCACACCGGGGCTCTCTGGCTCATTTGGCGTCGGTTCAATCTCTCTCCCACAGATAATTATTTTCTGCAGATGCACTGGGTCTTTCTTGCGCATGGCCAAACACTCTCACACCGTTCACTTCACTTTTGTCAAGTACACTGCCTCATAGTCCACAGCAGTTGATTGTGACTGTCATCACTTCTAACTAAAAACACACCACACAGTATAAACTCCCACCCCCAACACTGATTGTCAGGTGTCTGTGTAAGGCATTGGAAATGCAAGTGCAAAGGGAACTGCGATTCCACTTGAATTTTGGCTCCATATGGGACGCCGAGGAAGTGAAATAGTAAATGGGTATTTTGCTTTTATTATTTCGATATGACATGGTCATAACTTGTGTGACATGGGAAATGCAATGGTAAATGGACTTTGCTTTTCCATTTGAAATTTGTCAGACATTGTACATTCCTGTAAACGAAAATGAAAACGGTAAAATGTGATTTGCAATCGCATTTGGAATGTCAAAATGTATGCATGCAATTTGATTTTGAAAATTGCCCGGAAAATACTTCCATAGATGATATCAGCTATTTATGAAAAGAAAAGTGGTTTAGAGCAAAGCTTTAACCAGGACACTTGAATACTAACAGGTCAGCATTACTATATTTTTATTTCTGTTCCACAGGAAAGATCAGTGCCCTTAACGTGCCTGATTCTAAAAACACTTTTGTCACTTTTGTTGGCCATTTATTTGCACTGACTACCACCTAATCACCACACCTAATTTTTATTCCACTACTACATGTGGTGCTAAAAAAATGCTTGATTATATGGTTATATGCAGTTTAATTCGGTGTGTAGCTCTTCAGTTTTTTTTTTAGTTTTTTTTATTTTTTTGTCCTGTGTTTAGTAATATTTTTCCAGTCAGTTTTACCAGGGACGAACTGCTGAACATTCAGCAGCATATACCAGACAACCTTTTTCTGGTTTTTGAATATTGGGGCGTTTTGCTGGACATTTTAGTCGGAGGCGCAGCTGCGTTGTTTAAATGCTGTATGAGATGCAGACGAGGGAGACGAGCAGGCGCGCTGGTCAGGATCCGTCGACGCGGTTTCGAACAGCGCTGCCGAGCATTCATCTAGCGAATCTCCGCTCTCTTCCTAACAAAACGGACGAACTACATCTCCTCACCCATACTTTTCAAACTCTGCTTCCTTGTGCTTCACAGAAACCTGGCTAAGTGAAGCCATTCCGGACAGCGTGTTACATCTGCTGGGCTTTCAGCTGTTCAGAGCAGATCGCATCGCGGAGTTAACGGGGAAAACGAGAGGTGGTGGAACATGCTTTTACATCAGTGAAAGTTGGTGTACAGATGTAACAATGTTAAAGAGGATGTGCTGTCCTAATTTGGAAGCGCTCTTTATTAACTGTAAGCCTTTCTACTAGCCGTGGGAGTTTTCCTCGTTTATTCAGGTGAGTGTGTACATCGTGCCAAACGTGTGTGTGAACACAGTGCTGCAACAGCTGACTGATCAAATCACAGACACAGAACAACAATACCCAGAATCACTTATTATTATTCTTGGGGATTTTAACAAAGCAAATCTCACATGTGAATTGCCCAAATACAAACAGCACATTACATGCCCCACCAGAGACAGGAACATACTGGATCATTGTTACACAATAAAGGATGCATATCGCTCTGTCCCTAGAGCAGCTTTGGGATTCTCTGATCACTGTCTGGTTCATCTTCTTCCAACCTACAGGCAGAAATTAAAATCAACCAATCCAGTAGTAAGGACTGTAAAGAGATCGACCAATGAAGCAGAGCGGGAACTACAAGCCTGCTTCGATTGCATGGATTGGAGTGTTTTTGAGGCTGCAGCCACAGACCTGGACAAGCTCACAGATACTGTTACATCATATATCAGTTTCTGTGAGGATATGTGCATTCCTACTAGGACTTATATAAAGTTCAACAACAACAAACCGTGGTTTACAGCAGAGCTCAGGCAGATTCGTCAGGCCAAAGAGGATGCTTACAGGGGTGGGAATAAAGTCTTGTACAATCAGGCCAGCAACACACGGAACAAGGAAATCAGAGTGGCTAAAAGAAGATACTCTGAGAAGCTGAAAAACAAGTTTTCAGCTAATGACCCTGCATCAGTGTGGAGTGGCATGAAACAACTAACAAATTACAGGACTCCTACCCCCAACCCTGTGGTGGACCAACAACTGGCTGACGACCTGAATGTGTTCTACTGCAGATTTGAAAGGCCCAATCTCACACCCCACACCCACTCTGACCTTCACTTCACACAAACACCAACACCTCCTGCAACCCCCCTCCTCCCCCCTCCTGCTACTCAAACTGCACTTAAGATCTGTGAAGATGATGTGAGCCGGGTCTTTCGGAAACAAAAGACAAAGAAAGCTTCAGGACCAGATGGTGTCTCACCAGCGTGTCTTCGATCCTGTGCTAACCACCTGGCACCCATCTTCACACAGTTCTTAAATAGATCACTGGAGCAATGTGAAATCCCATGCTGCTTCAAACGCTCAATCATTATTCCTGTCCCAAAGAAACCAAAAATCACAGGACTTAATGACTAAAGACCTGTTGCCCTGATGTCTGTGGTCATGAAATCATTTGAGAGACTGGTGTTGGCCCACCTGAAGAACATCACTAGACCCTTTCTAGATCCCCTTCAATTTGCTTATCGAGCAAACAGGTCTGTGGATGATGCAGTCAACATGGGATTGCATCATATCCTGCAACATCTGGACAGACCAGGGACATATGCAAGGATCCTTTTTATGGACTTCAGTTCAGCTTTCAACACCATCATCCCAGCTCTCTCCACTACTATTCTCCCTCTACACCAATGACTGCATGCATTGTCAAGCTCCTGAAGTTTGCAGGTGACACCATTGTCATCGGCCTCATCCGAGATGATGATGAGTCTGCATACAGAAGGGAGTTTGAACAGATGGCTGTCTGGTGCAGTCAAAACAACCTTGAGCTTAACACGCTCAAAACGGTGGAGATTATTGTGGACTTTAGAAGGAACACCCCAACACTGACCCCCCTCACCATTCTAAACAGCACTGTGGCAGCAGTGGAGTCATTCAGGTTCCTGGGAACTACCATCTCACAGAACCTGAAGTGGGAGACACACACTGACTCCATTGTGAAAAAAGCCCAGCAGAGGTTGTACTTCCTTCGCCAGCTGACAAAATTCAACCTGCCACAGGCGCTGCTGATACAGTTCTACTCAGCAGTCATTGAGTCTGTTCTCTGCACTTCAATAACTGTCTGGTTTGGTTCAGCTATGAAATCAGACATCAGAAGACTACAAAGGACAGTTCAGACTGCTGAGAGGATTATTGGTTGCCCCCTGCCCCCTTCAAGAACTATACACATCCAGAGTGAGGAAAAAGGCTGAAAAAAATCACTCTGGACTCCACTCACCCTGCCCATTACCTTTTTTAACTGTTGCCTTCTGGCCGACGCTTCAGAGCTCTGAGCACCAGAACTGTCAGGCACACGAACAGTTTTTTTCCCTCAGGCTATCCATCTCATGAACAGTTAAATTGCCCCATTGAGCAATAAGTATGTGCAATACACAGTTTAGTCTTTTTTATATTTATCCAACACATCCAACCACTTCTGCCATTTCATTCCTCTGAAAAAACAAAACAAAAAAACATTTGCACTGTACATAACAGATAACAGATTTGTATTAGATTTGCACTACATATGTGTATGTGTGTATGTATGTATTTATGTATGTATATATGTGTGTGTCTGTGTGTGTATGTACGTATGTGTATAATTATTTTTTATTTTTTATTATTATCTATGTCTTGCTGCTGTTTTTGTATTGTTTTTCTATTGTTGTACACTGGAAGCTCCTTGTATGTGTAAACATACTTGGCAATAAAGCTGATTCTGATTTTGATCATACCCAGTCTAAATCCAGGAAACAGTTCTTTTTGGATTTTTCCATCATTAATATCCTTTCTCACAGACAGATCTTTCAATCAGCAATAAACAGTGATTGAATTAGAGTGACTATAAATATAGCCAAATTCACACATAACAGATTGAGACTGAGGTGTCTAGTGGCAACTCGAGACAAACTGCCCGTTAGAATTTCGACACTGGAGTTTGAATGGCTTTTTTATTGTTTCTGGGCACATTTCCATGCCAACATTATTGGACTTTTAAGTGGTAGAAAGAGTTAGAGATCAGAATCAGAATCAGAATCAGCTTTATTGCCAAATATGCTTACACATACAAGGAATTTGTCTTGGTGACAGGAGCTTCCAGTGTACAACAATACAAAAACAGCAGCAAGACATAGATAATAATACAAAATAAAAAATACAACTAATTATACACATACGTACAGACACACACATACATACATAAACACATACACATGGGTAGTGCAAATCTAATACAATCTGTTATGTACAGTGCAAATACAAGTCTGTTATGTACAGTGCAAAAGTTTTTTTTTTTTTTTTTTTTTTTTTTTAGAGGAATGAAATGGCAGAAGAGGTTGGATGTGTTGGATAAATAAATGAAAGACTAAACTGTGTATCGCACATAGTTATTGCTCAATGGGGCAATTTAACTGTTCATGAGATGGATAGCCTGAGGGAAAAAACTGTTCCTGTGCCTGACGGTTCTGGTGCTCAGAGCTCTGAAGCATTGGCCAGAAGGCAACAGTTCAAAAAGGTAGTGGGCAGGGTGAGTGGGATCCAGAGTGATTTTTCCAGCCTTTTTCCTCACTCTGGAAGTGTATAGTTCTTGAAGGGGGGGGGGGGGGGTGGTGCAGGGGGCAACCAATAATCCTCTCAGCGGTCCGAACTGTCCTTTGTAGTCTTCTTATGTCTGATTTCATAGCTGAACCAAACCAGACAGTTATTGAAGTGCAGAGGACAGACTCAATGACTGCTGAGTAAAACTGTATCAGCAGTGCCTGTAGCAGGTTGAATTTCCTCAGCTGGTGAAGGAAGTACAACCTCTGCTGGGCCTTTTTCACAGTGGAGTCAATGTGGGTCTCCCACTTCAGATCCTGTGAGATGGTAGTGCCCAGGAACCTGAATGACTCTACTGCTGCCACAGTGCTGTTTAGAATGGTGAGGGGGGTCAGTGTTGGGGTGTTTCTCCTAAAGTCCACAATGATCTCCACCATTGTGAGCATGTTCAACTCAAGGTTGTTTTGACTGCACCACACAGCCAGCTGTTCAACCTCCCTTCTGTATGCAGACTCATCGTCATCTTGGATGAGGCCGATGACAGTGGTGTCATCTGCAAACTTCAGGAGCTTGACAGAGGGGTCCTTGGCGATGTGTCATTGGTGTGGAGGGAGAAGATTAGTGGGGAAAGCACACATCCCTGGGGAGCACCAGTGCTCATTGTACAGGTGCTAGAAGTGAGTTTCCCCTGTCTCACAAGCTGCTGCCTGTCCGTCAAAAAGCTGGTAATCCACTGACAGATAGACATGGGAACAGAGAGTTGGTGTAATTTATTCTGGAGTATAGCTGGGATGATGGTGTTGAAAGCTGAACTGAAGTCCACAAAAAGGATCCTTGCATATGTCCCTGGTCTGTCCAGATGTTGCAGGATATGATGCAATCCTATGTTGACTGCATCATCCACAGACCTCTTTGCTCGATAAGCAAATTGAAGGGGATCTAGAAAGGGTCCAGTGATGTTCTTCAGGTGGGCCAACACCAGTCTCTTAAATGATTTCATGACCACAGACATCAGGGCGACAGTTCTGTAGTCATTAAGTCCTGTGATTTTTGGTTTCTTTGGGACAGGAATAATGATTGAGCGTTTGTTGCAGCATGGGACTTCACACTGCTCCAGTGATCTATTGAAGATCTGTGTGAGGATGGGTGCCAGCTGGTTAGCACAGGATCAAAGACACCTGGCCCTGAAGCCTTCCTCGTCTTTTGTTTCCGAAAGACGCGGCTCACATCTTCACGGATCTTAAGTGCAGGTTAAGTAGTAGGAGGGGGGAGGAGGGGGGTTGCAGGAGGTGTTGGTGTTTGTGTGAAGTGAAGGTCAGAGTGAGTGTGGGGTGTGAGACTGGGCCTTTCAAATCTGCAGTAGAACACATTCAGGTCATCAGCCAGTTGTTGGTTCACCACAGGGTTGGGGGTAGGAGTCCTGTGATTTGTGAGTTGTTTCATGCCACTCCACACTGATGCAGGGTCATTAGCTGAAAACTTGTTTTTCAGCTTCTCAGAGTATCTTCTTTTAGCCACTCTGATTTCCTTGTTTAGTGTGTTCCTGGCCTGATTGTACAAGACTTTATCCCCACCCCTGTGAGCATCCTCTTTGGCCTGACGAAGCTGCCTGAGCTCTGCTGTAAACCACGGTTTGTCATTGTTGAACTTTAAATAAGTCCTAGTAGGAATGCACATATCCTCACATAAACTGATATATGATGTAACAGTATCTGTGAGCTCGTCCAGGTCTGTGGCTGCAGCCTCAAAAACACTCCAATCCATGCAATCGAAGCAGGCTTGTAGTTCCTGCTCTGCTTCATTGGTCCATCTCTTTACAGTCCTTACTACTGGCTTGGTTGGTTTTAATTTCTGCCTGTAGGTTGGAAGAAGATGAACCAGACAGTGATCAGAGAGTCCCAAAGCTGCTCTAGGGACAGAGCAATATGCATCCTTTATTGTTGTGTAACAATGATCCAGTATGTTCCTGTCTCTGGTGGGGCATGTGATGTGCTGTTTGTATTTGGGCAGTTCACATGTGAGATTTGCTTTGTTAAAATCCCCAAGAATAATAATAACTGATTCTGGGTATTGTTGTTCCATGTCTGTGATTTCATCAGCCAGCTGTTGCAGCGCTGTGTTCAAACACGCGTTTGGTGCGATATACACACTCACCAGAATAAACGAGGAAAACTCCCGCGGCGAGTAGAAAGGCTTACTGTTAATAAAGAGCGCTTCCATATTAGGACAGCACATCCTTTTTAACGTTGTTACATCTGTACACCAACTTTCATTGATATAAAAGCATGTTCGACCGCCTCTCGTTTTCCCCGTTAACTCCGCGATGCGATCCGCTCTGAACAGCTGAAAGCCCGGCAGATGTAATGTGCTGTCCAGAATGGCTTCACTCAGCCAGGTTTCAGTAGAAAGGCAGCAGAGGTTGAAAAGTCCTTGTTTGTGCGGGTGAGGAGATGTAGTTCATCCGTTTTGTTAGGAAGAGAGTGGAGATTCGCTAAGTGAATACTCGGCAGCGCTGTTTGAAATCTTAAAATGTCTAGCAAAACGTCTGAATATTCAAAAACCGGGAAATGATTGTCTGGTACATACTGTCGAATGTTCAGCAGTTCGTCTCTGTTAAAACTGACTGGAAAAAGATTACTAAACACAGGACAAACAAACATAAACAACAGGAGGAGCTCCACACCGAGGTAGCCATCCGCGGCGCCATCATGATGATAAAAAAGATGGGCGGCATATAGTGATATGTGACCTTATGTCAATCAGATCACTACTGGCAAATATAACTTTACCCTCACACAAATACTTCCTTTCTAATTTTTACTCCTGAAAGATCAATTTTAGAAGTAGCTCCAAATTTATGAAATGGCTTGACAGATCATGAAATGTCAAGTTTTCTGTTCCATCTGACAGCATATCTATCTTATGTTTGGATCGTAAAGTGTTCACTACACAATATGCTTTCTCTTTTAGCTTGGCTTACAAACACATCATATCTCAATAAATAGTACCTAAAGGGGTCATAACAGGAGGAATCAAATGTTCCTTGATCTTTTGGCTTACAAGAGTTTACTGTACTATAAAGAAGAAAAAAAAAGAACACTGT
The DNA here is from genome assembly GCF_019703515.2 of Myxocyprinus asiaticus. Classification (NCBI taxonomy): domain Eukaryota; kingdom Metazoa; phylum Chordata; class Actinopteri; order Cypriniformes; family Catostomidae; genus Myxocyprinus; species Myxocyprinus asiaticus. Next base: position 40,043,613 of record NC_059373.1, read on the forward strand.
AAACGATCCAGAAACAACTGCATGACCGCCTCTACAGCAAAAAAAAAAAAAAAAGCCAATATTTACATCATCACACCTTTGGCTCGCCCACTGGAGCTCAGTCAGTGAAGAGAGCAGGACAGATACTATTTCTTCTATAGTTTCTAACATACTGTATAGCAGTAGCATATCCTGACATAGGCGATATAGGTAGCTGCCTAGGGTGGCAACACTCTCTGGGGCACAACAGGGTACCTGATCGGCCGCCCCCACAAAGAGCTTGCAAGATGGCGATGGGAGAAAGGTGCCCTGAATTGTGTCGTCCCGCCCCTTGCTCGTGATGGGAGAAAGGTGCCTCAAATTGTGCCACCCTGCCCCTGCCCCGAGCTCACAAGACTGCGATGGAAGAAAGGTGCCCCGAGTCATTCCTGAGTCACTACTCAGCCTTAAAGGCTCTATATGGTTAGGATATTTTTATGCTGCCTTTATGTGATTTTTGGAGCTTCAAAGTTCTGGCCACCATTCACTTGCATTCAATGGACCTACAAAGCGGAGATATTTTTCTAAACATTTTGGCTTCTGTTCAGCAGAAAGAACAAAGTCATACACATCTGGGATGGCATGAGGATGAGTAAATGATGAGAGATTTTTCATTTTTGGATGAACTATCCCTTTTATATATGTTTTGTGTTAAAGCATTGTTCTGTAATAAAAAGTTGTCAACATCATAAAATCCATAATTTTGTTGTGTTTGTTTGGGGGATTTTAAGGGGAGCGCCACGTCGGATCTCGCCTAGGGCACAAAGTAAGCCAGAACCGCACTGAATAGCTGTATTAGAGGGTTGCACCAGTTACCATGGGGCAAAAATGTCAGGTAATCCTAACAATGGACGGTTACATTTAAGTTTTTAAAATGTTTATATATATATATATATATATATATTCATTTACTGTAAATTTTAACCTAAAATATTGATGTTGATTAAAAAATATTATGTCAATGGACATGTTATTTATCAACCCATTTTTTCCAGGAACGATGTGACAGAAATATTAAATGACTGTATTTTGTCTATCAGAATCCAGTGCTTTAATTCTGTCCTTCAAGAACAGCAGTGATAGCCTTGGAAAATGCTTTCAAATCACGTACCGTTTTGGATTATGTTTTGCCATAGTACAACAATATGCAGTCTCTTCAGTCTGCAATCAGAGCTGTTCTATTCAGTTCTGTTGTGTTTCAAGTGACGACTTTAAGAATGCTTAAAAATGTACATGAGAACATGAATGCTTTAAGGGGATACTTTAAGCAAACAAAACTAATTATCATTTAAAACAGCAGGGGGCGCTAGCAGGCCAGATGTTCTGAATCAAAGCCTGAAGAAGGATGTGTGTAGAACTTTGTATCTCCAAATAAATTTGAAACCACTGAGAGGTGAGCCAGCACTGAGCATGTATTAGCTACATTAGCAGATTAGTTGCACCACTATGGTGTTTACTTATAGACAATTTTCACATTGATAATTGTCAATTCTGTTGCTCAACAGGTAGAGTATGGTGTAAGCAATACCAATATAATGGGTTAGATTCTCAGGGAACACACAAACTGATAAAAGGTCTACACTGAATACACTGTAAATCGTTTGGGATTAAGTAAGTAAATCTTATGTAATGTTGATAATGTTCAGAGTTTTAGAAGAACTGGCTAGGCAGGGAAACCAGTTAAAAACAGCAAACCATGTTAAGCCGGTTTCTTTTGTCTTCTTCTTTTTTCTTTTTTTTTTTTTTTAACCAGCTGTATATTAATAAATGACATCTTTAGAACTATCTTTCTTTGTATTTGTCAAATTCTGTCTCTCTGTGTGTTTATCTCTCCAAGTGCCCTTGCTTTCAAATCACACTGTCAGCAAAACCTTTCAAACTGTTTCCCGTAGGATATCTGTTTCTGCTGCCAATAGCCTGTGGCAAAAGCCCTGAAGAAGGATTCATTAGCACCAATTAAAAGAGGCAGGATTCCAGTTTTGAAGCTGGCTGGTATTCCTGTCACTCCCTAAGCAGATACCTGCCAGGGGTGTTTTCTCAGAGGCAAGGGAGCCAGTGAGAGAAAGTGTTTATTGTACAAAAAGAAGAAGAATAATAAAAAAGAATAATAATAATGAAATAATAAATAGGACATCTAACAGTGTGTACATCAAAAAAAAAAAAAAAAAAAAAAAAAGAAAAAAAAAAACTGAAGTTACAGTGTCCACCAACAACACAAGCGGATAGAGCTTTAAAGGGATGCAACATCTATTTTGGTTCTTTGGAGGATATAATACATTTTGCTTACGTACAAATGACATGAACTTGAAATGACTTGGGGAAAAAAAAAAAAAAATGATATGGTCTTTGTGTGAGCCAGTGTTTAGTGAACACTCAACTAATTAAATTAAAGCTGCACTTCTGTGACGGCCACAATCATTACACCTGCTGATATTTTAAGTAGTGTTAACCTTTTGAAATAAAATTATTTTAACTTAATTTTTCTTATTATTGTTATCTTTTTATTCTTTTCTTATAATATTAATACATTTATTTAATTTAAATGAGCATTGGCATTTGTGTTCCAGTCAGAGATTGTACTACAAATTATCCATCACAGTAGTACAACTTACAACAAAAAAATTAAATTTAGGGATGTCCCGATACTGCTATTGGAATCGGGTCCGATACCATGCTCATGTACTGTACTTGTACTCATGCTCTTAAAAATGCTCCAAAACAAAAAAAACGATATCATCTGACGTATGTCATTATGTAAACATTCAGTGCACAAATTAAAATCACATCATGACCTAGTATGATTATTTAACAGGAAAAGCTGCGATTTAATGTAATAAATATATAGTTTGCATGTGCAGCACTTTAAACGTGAGCACTAGTGAATGTGTAGAGCCGGCGTTGTGCAGCCATAAAGACACAAAGTGCTAATACCTTTTACAGATCCTTGACTCATACAGGGAAAACACTATCATGAGCATCACGCACTCTGTTTGTTGCAGATGACAAAAGGCAGAGCACTAATTCACTTTTTAGCATGAAGCACATAGAGACTACTTATTTATTTAATTAAACAGCAGCCTTTTGCAGTTTAATAATCACTTTGAGTCATGTAGGGACTGACTTTTCTGGAGTGGGAAGCTACTGTCATAACAACACAAAAACACTTCAAAATAAGTGCTCAGCCAAAATAAAAGCTCAATTTAATTAAGGTATAAAATTACAGCAGAAATAGATGACTACTGTATAGTTATGTAATTTTTACTGTAATACTACAAATAATAATTATAAAATCATTAGTAATTATATTATATTTAAGCAGTATCTTACATCTGTGATGCTCTGTTATGCAGCACTTTATTTGACAAAAATAACTCATGTTGTATTTTGGATTGCACTGTGAGGTTCTGGATAAAATCACTTCTATTAAAAAAAAAAAATACAATATCATGTTGAAAATTAATTGTTATACTGTGAGTATCAAAAAGAAAGTATCGGTACTCGTACTTGTTCTAAAAAAAATAAAAAAATGTATCAGGACATCATGTAACATCGTGTCATGTTTAGTCTTGTTATTGTAGTCATGTCTTTTATTTTGAAAACTGCCTGGAATCTTGTTCTTCCTTTGTTGTCATGGTATTTTTTAGTCATGTGAATTCTCTGTGTGGTCATGTGACCTTCACTGTCTGTCATTTGGTTTATTAGTCTTGTCCTGTCATTGGTTCATGTTTCATTGTCTTGTTAACATGTTTATCAGTTCTGTTTTGTCATTGGTTACTTTGTTATCTTTTTCCCTGGTTCTGTGAATTTAAGCCTTGTGTTTGGTGTGTGTCAGCAAGTATTGTAGTTAAATTGTGATTTGGTTTTCAGGTTTTTTTATTTATTTTTATTTTTATTTTTTTTATATACACACCCTGTTCCTGTATACCTTGTTTTTGGATATCTGTTTTGTATTTTGGTTAAGACCTATTAAACTGCACTTGGGGTCATACAACTCTATGCCTTGAGCCTGCTGCTTCATTGCAGAACAACACACCATGAACCCAGTGGTGAGACTGATGCGTTTACGTCAGGGGGATTGTCCCTTGGAAGATTATGTTGTGGATTTCAGTGAGGTTGCCTTCAAAGATTTCTTCCATGCTGGATTAAATGAACCCATCTATTCACATTTGCCCAGTTGCATGATTAGTTGGACTCTGGCTAAGTATAGTTGACTTTGCACTGCAACTTGGTGGTTCACCATTCACTGTGGGTTTGGCTGATGAGTGCCTCAGCAATCATCCTACAGTGGACTCCATCCCAAAGTCCCTGTTCCCAAAACCCCCTATCATGGACGACATGTCTGAGTCCAGCTGTTGCAAAGTTCATGCCAGCGAGAAGCCGCGTAAGTAAATTATATACTTTATTTTATATGTAGCCTAAAATTCAAGATGCATATATTTTCTTTGTCTTTGATTCTTAATTTTCAGTTGATTTTCATTTTCTAGCAATGTAGAAAGGTATAGTTTTTGGTATAAGTGTTTGGTATAATTTTAGGATTTTGCACATCTTAAAAAAAAAAAATAATAATAATTGCAGTGTCCTTGAGGCAGTGATTACATAACACACACACACACACACACACACACACACACACACACACACACACACACACACACACACACTCATTTTAGAAGTGTTACATTTAATTAAGGTATAGTGACAAATGTGCACCCCCTTAGAAATTAAAAAAATTACACCCCCTTAATTTCTGGTTCAAGACTAGTTGGTTTTTGTGGGCTGTAGCTAAACAAATAAAAATAAGATGGTTTACTGGTTTTAGCTTGTCTCCCAACCTGCTCAGGCTGAACTGATTTGCTGGTTTGAGAGGGGGTCAGACTAGACACCAGTTGGCTGACAAGTAAAACTGGCTAAAGACTATCTTGGCAAGGCTGAGTGATGCAAGGCCAGCAAATCAGCTTAGTCTGGTTGAAGATGTTTTTCATCGGAGTTACACTCTCATGTTGTCTTTCTGATTCATTCACTCATTCTACATTCCATTGTCTTGTCCTCATTATATTAGGTAAATTAAAATAAATTGAATGAAAAAAAGATTTATATAAATAAGTGCTGTTATGAACATGGGGGTTATGATCCCTTCAAATAAACTCCATTAGATGAGTTACTGCAGAACTGTGGTCTGGATTCATTGTGCTTGGGACTTAATTGCTATTTCAGAGCATAATGAATTAGACTCTCTGTTTACAGATAACTTTTCTCTCATGTTAATTGCCAGTTGTGGCGATTGGGTTCCCTCCACAAACTTAAGAAGAAGAATATGGCCTTAATTAGCTGCTTTGGCATTGCAGCCTGTATGTGTTTAAAATTGGAAAGAGACAGCACAGTGCCTCACTGAACATACAACGATACGCATGTGTTTCCTTTGTGGGATGTGAATAGTATTTTCTGAGATGTGAGTTGTATTTTATGCAACATGTAAGAAGTATGTTATGTCAGAGATATGAGGAGTAGTTTGTTAGATGCGAGAAATATCGTGTCAGAGATGCAAGGGGTATTGTGTCAGATGTGAGAGGTATTGTTTCAGAGATGCGAGAAGTATTGCGTCAGAGATGCATTTAAAATTGTGTCAAAGATGCGAGGAGTACTGTGTCAGATGTCAGAAGAATTTGTTAGATGTGAGGAGTATCATATCAAAGATGCAAGGAGTACTGTCAGGAGTGGGTAGTATTTTGCCGGATATAAGAAGAATTGCGTCGGAGATGCGAGGAGAATTGCGTCGGAGATGCGAGGAGAATTGCGTCATATGAAAAGTACTGTGTCAGAGATGCGAGGCATATTGTGTCATATGAAAAGTATTGTCAGATGCGAGGAGTACTGTGTCAGAGATGCAATTAGTATTGTGTCAGATGCGAGGAGAATTGCGTCAGAGATGCCAGAAGAACTGTGTCAGATGTCAGGAGAATTCCTCAGATGTGAGGAGTATCATGTCAAAGATGGAAGGAGTACTGTGTCAGAGATGGAAGGAGACTTGTGTCAAAGATGCGAAGAGGATTGTGTTAGAGATGTCAGCAGTGGGTAGTATTTTGCCAGATATGAGAAGTATTGTGTCAGAGATGGAAGGAGTACTGTGTAATAGATACGAGGAGTATTGTGTCAGAGATGCAAGGAGTAATGTGTCAGAAATGTCAAGAGTCTTTGTTAGATTTGAAGAGTATCGTGTTAAAGATGTGAGTATTGTGTCAGGTATGAGAAGTATCGTGTCATAGATACGAGGAGTATTGTGTCAGAGATGCGAGGAGTGTTGTGACAGCAATGTCAGGAGATTTGAGGAGTATCGTGTCAAAGATATCAGGAATGAAGAGTATTGTGTCATTTGTCAATAGTGAGCAGTATTGTGTCAGACATGATAACTATTGTGTCATAGATACGAGGAGTATTGTGTCAAAGATGCAAGGAAAATTGCGTCAAAGATGCAAGCAGTATTGCGTCAAAGATTATCGTGTTAAAGATGTGAGGAGTATTGTGTCAGAGATGTCAGGAGAATTTGTCAGAGATGCAATGAGTATTGCGTCAAATATGTGAGGAGATTTGTGTCATTTCTCAGAGTTTGTCAAAAGTGAGCAGTATTGTGTCAGATATGAGAAGTATTGTTTCATAGATACGAGGAGTATTGTGTCAAAGATGCGAAGAGAATTGTGTCAGATGTCAGGAGAATTTGTGAGAAGTATCGTGTCGGAGATGTGAGGCATGTTGTGTCAGATATGAGAAGTATTGATTCAGAGATGCGAGGAGTACTGTGTCAAAGATGCGAGGAGTGTTGAGTCCGAAATGTCAGTAGAATTTGTTAGATGCTAGGAGTACTGTGTCAGAGATGCTAGGAGTACTGTGTCAGAGATGCTAGGAGTACTGTGTCAGAGATGGAAGGAGTGAGATTGAAGGAGTATTGTGTCAGAGATGCTAGGAGTATTGTGTCAGAGATGCTAGGAGTGAGATTGAAGGAGTATTGTGTCAGAGATGCTAGGAGTGAGATGCTAGGAGTATTGTGTCAGAGATGCTAGGAGTATTGTGTCAGAGATGCTAGGAGTGTTGTCCGAAATGTCAGGAGAGTGTGATAGATTTGAGGAGTACCGTGTCAGAGGTGGCAGGAGTACCGTGTCAGAGGTGCGAGGAGAATTACGTCAGAGATGCGAGGAGAATTGTGTCAGATGAAATTAGTATTGTGTCAAAGATGCAAGGCATATTGTGCATATGAAAAGTATTTTGTCAGAGATGCAAGGAGTATTGTGTCAAAGATGTGAAGAGGATTGTGCCAGAGATGTCAGGAGAATTTGTTAAGATTTGAGGAGTATCATGTCAAAGATGCAAGGAGTTATGTGTCAGGGATATCAGGAGTGGGTAGTATTTTGTCAGATATGAGAAGTATTGTGTCAGAGATGCCAGGAGTATTGCATCAAAGATGTGAGTAATATATTGTGTCAGATGTCAGAAGAATTCCTCAGATGTGAGGAGTATCATGTCAAAGATGCAAGGAGTACACTGTCAGAGATGGAAGTAGAATTGCGACAAAGATGCGAAGAGGATTGTGTTAGAGATGTCAAGAGAATTTGTCAGATGCGAGGAGTACTGTGTCAGAGATGCTAGGAGTGTTGTCCGAAATGTCAGGAGAGTTTTTTTAGATTTGAGGAGCATCGTGTCAGAGGTGGCAGGAGCATCGTGTCAGAGGTGGCAGGAGCATCGTGTCAGAGAGATGCGAGGAGAATTGTGTCAGAGATATCAGGAATGAAAAATATTGTGTAAGAGATGTCAGGAGAGCGCAGTATTGTGTCAGAGACGTGAGTTATATTTTGTCAGAGATGTGTGACGTGTTTCATAATTAGTGTTTTCATGTTAGAAGTATTTTGTGGGAGGCAAGGAGTATTGTGTCAGAGATGCCAGGATTATTGTTTTAGGTATGCGAGGAGTATCGTGTCAGAGATATCAGGAGAGTTTTTCAGATAAGACAAGTATTATGTCAGAGATGCCAGGATTATCATGTTAGAGATGTCAGGATTATTGTATCAAAGATATGAGGAGTATCGTGTCAGGAGTGAGCAGTATGTCTCGGAGACATCAGTTATATTTTGTCAGAGATGTGGGAAGTGTTTTTTCAGAGATGAGAGAAGTGTTTTGTGGGGTGCGAGGAGTATCGTGTCAGATGCGAGGAGTATCGTGTCAGAGATGTAAGGAGTGATGACTATTATGCCAGAGATGCAGGTAATATAGTGTCAGAGATATCATGAGTGATGAATATTGTGTGAAAGATGTGTTGTGTCAGTAGCCGCATTTCCACTATCGGGCCGAACGCTTCTGAGCACGGTATGGAATGGTCACACAATCATTTCTACTTGAGCATGGTTCGGCATGGCACAATTATAAACCGTTCTCAGCCTAGAATTCTCTGCACGGTTAGCTAACCTTACTCAACCATGCTGGTGGAATGGCTTTAGTACGTGGTGACTTGTTTAGTTTATCTTCATGATTTTATTATGATGGTTTAACTATTGTAGACTACATTTATTTTTCTACATGGCTTTTTCATCAGGGAAGTAGATTACTAGCTCATTTAAACTCAAAATACATCAATATATTCTCATACTATTTTAATAAAATGGAAAAGAATATCTTCATAAAAAAATCTTATGGATTATTTTGTCAATAAATATCCTTTTAGCTAGATTGGGAACTTTTACCTTTTTGCATGTTTGTGTCTGGTGGTAAACACAAGTCCTCAGCAAATTATGGTAAACCTCGCACCTTTTTCTCTTTACTTTTTGCAACATGTTCCCTGTCTTTACTGTTTGTTTGCACAGTAAAACCAGGGAAAAAAAGTCCTAAAACTGGAATAAGCGATCATCATCCATAGCACGCAGCACTCGCTCCAATGTTCACCTCTCACGGCATCGCCAAAAGACAGATCTGTTATGTTCTACAGTGGAAAAAGAAACCTTAACCGCATCAGCTGGCCCGTACTGGCAAGGAATGGTAAGGTTTTGCGATGAGAAATGTTCGGCCTGATGGTGGAGAAGCGGCTAATGATGTGAGGATTACTGTCAGAGATGTGAGGAGTATTGTGTCAGATTTGAGTGAGGAGTATTGTGTCAGATTTCTAGAGTGTTGTGTAAGACATGTCAGGAGTATTTTGTCAGAGTTGCAAGGATAAGCTATATCATGCGTATGAGGGTAATTTTGCTCATCTGTCCGACACTGCAGCGGGCTAACTGTAAGACGTTTCGGAATGACACATGACAAGAAATGCTGTAAGACATAAAGACACACGCTTGAAGAAACACTTTATTTTTCTCCCCTTTTCTACCCTATTTGGAATGCCCAATTCCCAATGCGTTCTAAGTCCTCGTGGTGGGATAGTGACTCTCCTCAATCTGGGTGGCGAAGGACGAATCTCAGTTGCCTCTGCATCTGAGACCGTCAATCCACGCATCTTATCACATGGCTTGATGAGCGTGTTACCTTGGAAACAGTGTGTGTGTGGAGGTTTCATGCTATTCTCCGTGGCATCCACGCACAACTCACCATGCACCCGACGAGAGCGAGAACCACATTATAGCGACCATGAGGAGGTTACCCCATGTGATTCTACCCTCCCTAGCAACCGGGCCAATTTGTTTGCTTAGGAGACCTGGCTGGAGTCACTCAGCACGCCCTGGATTCGAACTCGCAACTCCAGGTGTGTTTACTCGCTGAGTTGCCCAGGCACCCCCCACTTTATTATTTTTTGAAAAACAGACGACAGAAAAGCCGTCGATGTACATGTCTGATGCGCTGTTTGTTCAGAGGTGTTCAGTGGGAGTGGGAGTGTGTCTCATGGAACACACTCTTTTAAAGAGGTCTCACTCATTCTTTTCTGTTTCTGTCATCTGAAAACTGATGGTAAGAACAGTGTTGTCTATGAGAATGCTGCAAATGACCTCAGACCATTTCAGGAGGTGCTCAAAGTTAATTTCACTTTATTTCCATGGAGTGGTTCGCGCTTAACATGCATTGTGAATGCAACTCTGCAGGTTCAATTTATAGCCTTATAGCCTATACATGAGTATACAACCTAAACAAGTTCACCTTGAACCTAAAATGTATTTATATTTTAATTATTATTATTTAGCATTATTAGGGGTCAAGCCCCAAAGGGGCGAAAGACCCATACTGTTTTCGTTAGTTTTCTTATTATTATTCTTTCGCTCTTGAGTCTATGGCAGCCCATAGAACTGCTTGCGGGACAGTTATGTAATTTGGCACACAGATAGAGGACAGTCTGATCTGATCCACAGCAAATTTGGCATCTCTACCTCAAAACCTTTAGCACCAGCAACTGCCCAAATTTGCACTCACATCCTAGAAACAAAATTTTTTCCTCTGATTCCTTGGCTCAAGACGATTCAAAGTCATTTTCCGTCATGAAAATTTTTCCACCATTTTGAATTTTCTGAAAAATCTACTTTTTCAAACTTGTCCTAGGCCGTTTATCCAATTTGCACAAAAATTGGCCTGCATCATCTAGAGGCACTCACGACAAAAGTTGTTTACAGAATTTTGATAAACCATACCATTTTTGAATGGCGCTTCAACGAATTCGACAAAGATGGGTATATCTCCGTAAAGCTTTAGTGTATTCATAACAAACTTATTATTTGTCATAGACACCATGACTCAAGGGTGCCTGCTCAGTTTCGGAACAGTGCCACCTAGTGGTCACGAGACATGAAAAAGCAAATTTTTGTTATAACATCTGAACAGTTTGTAATAAAATCATCAAATTGGTCTCATTAGATTCAGTGGGGTATAGCGAGTCCAACGAAATGAAAAATTCCTATGTTGGCCATTTTGGACGTCGGCCATTTTGAATTTAGTCATAAAATGCTGTATTTTACGAACGACTTGGCGTATCGTTATTAAACTTGGTATGTGTCTTTGGCGCCATGCTCTGAAGGGACTCAAAGTTTTGGGACAGCGCCACCTTGTGGTAAATTATAATGCTATTTCTAAAAATGCTAATAGCTATTGACTCATTTTGCCTACTGTCATGAGACTGGTCTTAATAGATTCCGTGGTTCATGCCTAGAACAATGATACCAATTATGTCATGATCAAGCAAACTTTCTCTCCGCCATTTTTAAATGTTTTGAAAACCTACTTTTTCGAACTCCTAGACTGTTTGTCCGATTTGCACGAAAATTGGCCTGCATCATCTAGAGGCACTCATGACAAAGTTATTCACAGAATTTTGATATACCATACTGTTTTCAAATGGCGCTTCAACGAATTTGATGAACACGCAAAATTGAACTTGAGGCTGTATCTCCGCAACGCTTTGAAGGATTGGTACAAAACTTGGTATGTGTCATCACTATTAGGCCCTGAGGTTATCTGCAGCATTTTGCTGCACTGTCCCCTACTGGTCAGGAGATAGAAAAATGGCTATTTTGGCTTATAACTCTTGAACGCTTTCCTGCATGATAACCATCATGTCCAGATACTACCTAAGCAGTTTCAGAACAGTGTCACATACTGGACAAAAATTCTAAGAACTAGCTATTTTTAAGTTGAAAGTTTACTTTTTCAAACTCCTTATACACTGTTTATCAGACTCTAACCAAAAACGTGTCACAAAGCTTCTTTTGCTGCTCATGTTGCCGATAATTGGCTTGACCCCGGTATCGCTGCTTGCAGCTATATTTATTATTATTATTATTATTATATTGTAATTTTCCACCTGTTGGAGACTGATACTTGTGTGATGGCAAATGGAAGGGTGGTTATAGCTATGATTTTTTTGACCACTTTGTTATTTTAATTACTTTTCAGTTTAGTTTCAGTTTAATTTGAATTTAGAAATATCTTTGGTTTAAGTTTTTTGTGTTTCAATAAATGAATATAATTTTTAAAGCAAAACAATGAAGCAAGAATATACACTGATCCCTCAGCCGGTAGGTTGTAATCGGATATTGCAATATTTTTTTTTTTTTAATAAAAATATTGTGAACATGTTTCTTGCATATTGTCCAACCCTAGTGAGGAATAGTATGTCAGATGTCAGGAGTAAGGAGTATTATATCAGAGATGTGAGAAGTATTGTGTCAGAGATATCGGTAGTAAAGATTGTAGTGTCAGGAGTGAATAGTATTTTGTCAGAGATTTGAGTAATATTTTGTTAGGGATGTGAGGGTGTATTGTGTCAGTCAGAGATGAGAGAAGTATTTTTTCAGAGATTTCTCAAGTCTCATTTATTTATAAAGCACTTTCAAACTACACTGTAGAACCAAAGTGCTGAACATTAAAATAATAAAGGAATAGAAACAACCATAAAATCACATCACACAGTAGCAATAAAATAAGAAAACAATGAAGAAAAACTAAAACAAACATAAAAGCACTACACACAGTGTCCATCAAGCATTAAAAGCCAATGAAAACAAAAAAGCTTTTAAGCGGACTTTAAAAATAGAGATAGTAGTGGATGATCTAATATCAAGTGGTAGACCATTCCACAACCTCAGACTTGCAACAGAGAAAGCATGATCCCCTTTGAGCTTTAAGCGCGACTTGGGGACATTAAGAATTATTGATTGCCAGATCATAACGATCTAAATGAAGAATGGAAATTTATGCACTCAGTGATGTAACCAGGGGCCATACCGTGATCCACTTTAAAGACAAATAGCAGGACATTGTATTGAATTCTGTAATGCACCGGTAACCAATAGGGGTGTGACGGCAAAGGACGGAGGAGTGTGTCGAGGAGGAGGGCCGGGCCGTGACTACACACGCCTGGCCCCCAATTGGGCTAATCAGCCGAGGAGAAGGATAAATGTGGAACGCGACAGTTTGGGAGAGAGCGAGAGAGACACATGCAGCTGCCATGTGGGTGTTTATGTTGTGTGTCTTTTTTTTCTGGGGGGGAAACGGCAGCATGCCTCAGATCCTCGGCGGCCAACAGTGACGTCTCCACCCCTGGGCGGACAGCCACGGCTGCTCCTTGGTTGGCTGGTAGTGGCGAGGACTCCATGACACCGCATCCCTCCTTCTTCCCGGGCTTTAGCACCAATGTAACAAAGGTTAAGTTTGGGAAAGGAGGAGGCGGGAACCGGCTGAACAGTCAAAATAATATTTAATAAAAACTTAAACAAAAAGACACACAACATAAACACACATGGCAGCTGCATGTGGCTCTCTGTCTCCCGAACTGCCGCATTCTGTGGCATTTATACCTCTCCTCAGCTGATTAGCCCAATTGGCCTGCCCTCCTCCTCGTCACTCTCCTCCCTCCTTCATTTTGGGATAGGGAAAGAGGCACCAGGGGGCTAAATAGACCCACTTGCCTCCACTTGTCAAGCTCATTCACGAGAATGCAATCGCATTTTCATGCTGTTTGCGGCACACACTGTGAAAGATAAAAAAATATGATCTTTCCGAGGCTGCCGCGTGTCTGACCAATCACAGGTGACTGTAATCAGCTGGTTAGTTCCCTTCAGAACAGTTTAAAATCGCTCCATATTCTGTAGCATTCACTATAAAGAGAATGAATTAACGAGTGAGTGTTTTTATTCACAGCCAATGTCTGCCCACCAGTCACCTTTATTTAAGCCAAGTTCTATTCATAGTTTTATAGAGAAATTATACATTTTATTTACATTATATACATTAACAAAACCAATAATAACATAATATATATTGTAATCGGGGAAGAAGGCAACAACAATGAACTTGCATTGGTCGAATGGATGCAAATGAATAATGACACAGAAATCCGAACTTGGCAGCATCCATCCATCCAATCTTACAGTATGTAGGTTCGCGGGGTGAACTCGCCCACATACACTTTCTTTATTTCAAAGTGTGCTTTCTATCCCTTTAATTGTGTGTGCACCGCTCCGTGTCTGTTGCGAGAAGGTTCGTGTAATACGAGACGGACACATTGGGTATTATTATATAATTATAATCAATTCTTAAATTTCATAATCAATGCATCTAAATTCTTTGATAGATCAATGCACCTTGATGCATTTTTCCACCCCTAGTAACCAATGTAGCAAGGCCAATACAGGAGAAATTTGGTCCCTCCTCTTAGCATTTATGAGAAGCCTAGCTGGACTAACTGCAGCCGTGACATAGATGCCTGACCCCAATAAAGGGCATTACAGTAGTGCAGGTGGGAGGAGATAAAAGCATGTACAACAGAGATGTGAGGAGTGTTTTGTCAGAGATGGGATGAATGTTAGAGATGATAGGAGTTTTTTTAGAGGTGTGAGTTTGTCAAATGTGGGGGAGAATGTGGAGGTGGGGCATGGTCGAGCATTTGTCTGGAGAGAGAGAAAGCGGTGTACAAACCTGAGCACTATAATGTCTAACACCTGTTTCTGATTGCAGTAAGCACTGGGGAGAGTGATAAAAAGGGACCATGCCAGAGATGAGGCAGAGAGAGCTACCAGTCAGGAGACTGTACTAAACTGTGACCTAATGAGTGTGCTGAAAAGCTGTTTTGGGTTTGTTGAATTAAAGTTATACCTTTGAGTTGAAGTCCCAAGTTTCCTGTGTCTTCCTTTCCCTCCCATCATTGAATCATTACACTGGTGCCAAAACCCATGAGAACTGGAGGAAATATGCTGGCATAGAGTCCTTGCAGTTGGCGGAAGTCATCAAGTCCTTCGCCAGTATACACCATGTGCAACATCAGGCCCTGCTTGAGCTATGCCTGAATCAAGATCGCTGATTCCAGGAAGTGCTCCAAGCTCAAGCAGAGGACCGGCATGTGATCCAGAGCCTACTACATCAGGAGAAAGCCCTGGCCATGACCCCAGACCCAGCAGCCCCCATGCCTCTGGTTGCCCTCATGAAGATTGTGGCAGGAGATGATCCCAAGGCCTTCTTGGATCTGTTTGAGAGGACGGCCGAGATCTGGGGCTGGCCGCATGCTCAGTGGGGGGCCAGACTCATCTCACTGTTGTCTGGGGAAGCTCAACTCGTGGCGCAACAACTACTGGCGGCAAGTCTCCTGGTGTATGAAGATCTGAGGAAGACCATCCTGCAGTGGGTCAGTCACAGCCCTGAGCAATACCGACAACTCTTCCGGTCGATGAAGATGGATGGGCGTGGCCACCCATTTGCCTTCACTCAACAGCTCTGGGACACCTGCCGGAAGTGGCTGCTGGTGGAAGACCATATGTTGGCATATCAGAGGGCAGAAGAGCCCTCCCACTCTTTCTCTCTCCCCTCCCCCTGTGTTCTCCCCCTCTCCTCTCACTCTGGCCCTTCACTGCAGCCCATCCCAGTACCCCAAAGGCGGGGAAATGTGTGTGAAAGAAATTATAATAGTTAGGTATATTAGAACATTATTCTTTATGTATAAAATACTTTAAGCTAGAAAATACAGTGTTGGAGCAGCCCTGTGTTGTGCTTATGAGTTGAAATGGATGACCAGTCTGTTTTTCAGGCAGAAGACAATATCTCTTTGTTCATACTGCTAAGGGTCCGATCATGTGACAACTTGCTCAAGGTTATACAATACAATACCAGCACAAGGCCCACTTCAACCGACAGCACAACCCCCCCCTCCCCTGCACCACACAGCATACCTGACATTTGTGAACTGTGACACTGGCCACCTGCAAGACATAGAAAATCATGCTGAGAAACTGTTGAACGAGAAAACACATAAGAAAGAGAGACACTGCTGACAGACTGCAAATGGCACAGCTGTAACATATGAAGCAAAAGCCCAGCCCATGAGAGGAAGAGGGTGTGGAAGAGGCAGAGGCTGAGAGAGGGGCAGAGGATAAAACAGGGGGGTAGACAGAGGCACTGCAGACATATGTTTCAACTGTGGGGCAACAGATCACTGGATCAGAGACTGTCCAGAGATTAGAAAGGACATTAAGGAGTGCCCGCAGCCACATATAAATCAAAAGGAGGACTGACTACCTGGGGGGATGGTGAACCAAAGGCACGCGAGTCAGAATCTAAACACACACACATGAAAACAATGTATGCAATGCTTTCCAATTCAACCTATAAAATGATGCCTACCATCACACTGACAGTTGGAAATAAACCAATTGCATTTTTAGTGGATTCCATTGCCACAGAATCTGTAAAAATTATGAACAAAGAATTGACGCCCCCTCCCAAATTTAGTGGTCGATGCATTAGAATGATCGGTGTGACTGGTGATTCAGTAAAAGAGTTTTATACGGTGCCACTTTCGATCAAAGATGATCTGAAGGGTAGATAACACATTCGTTCCTGCTGTCAAAATGCTGCCCAATAAATCTTTTGGGACGAGATTTAATGTGTACTCTAGGCATTATGTTTAAGGCTAACGAAGCAGGGGTAGTACTGACTCTGAAAAGCACTCACACACTTACACCATCCTAACAAACCCTGTCCCCAACCCCATTCTCTAGGCTTATGAATGGCAACTCACAGAAGCCTCACAAGAAACAATGGGCAGACACTTACTGCAACACGCACACAAACACACACCACAGGGAACACTAGGTTTCCTAGAAGAGGGTGATTGTTTGTACTGCTTATGTGTCAGAAGGAAATGAGGAAGATTTTGAGGAAAAAATGGTTTGGTGTTCAGCTACCAGAGCCTCTAAGAGCCAAATTTTACAATGTTCCAGTGGCTAGCCCACCTATTTCATTATCTAAATCAGCTGACGTCAAATGGGAAGATTTAGGATCGTGGGTGCTTAATTGTGTATTTGAAAGAGATTGGCAAGACAACTCTTAAAAAGGGGGGGGGGGGGGGGTTCAATACAGTGTTAAGCATGCTACTCACAGATTACAGATGCCCTTAGGCATAACTGTAGACAGAACAGTTCAGATTGTTGAGGAGACATGTTTAATGGACAACCACACGTCTGTTGAAGACCCTCCTGAGCTCTCTGAAATACCACGTTCTCTTTGGGCCCAAAGTAAATATGATGTGGGATTAATGAGAGGCGCTGAACCGGTTGTGATCACTCCAAAAAACACTTTTTGGCCATACAAAACTGACAGCACATGACAGTAGTTTGGACTGAATTCAGACATGAAGTCTTCTCTTCTCTGAAGGTGGCTTTACAATCAGTATCCACATTAGGACTGACTGACGTGACTAAGCCTTTTGTGCAGACTTTGGACAAAAAAGGAGGTTACATGACTTCCGTTCTGTCACAAGACCATGGGTGAAATTAAAGCCAGTAGCTTATTTCTCATCTAAATTAGACACAGTGGCAACTGGGCTGCCCAAATGCCTTTATAGCTGTTGCTGCTGCAGAAAAAGCAGTGCTTGCTTCCAGAGATTTGGTGGGTTATCAACATTTGACACTATTGGTCCCACATGCAGTATCTTTCATACTGTTAGAACAAAAAACAGCTCAGCTGTCTGCAGCACGATGGTTAAGATACAATGCTGTATTATTGGAAATGCCAAACATTAATGTTAAAATATGTACAGTACTTAACCCTGCCACTTTTCTCCCCACAGCAGATGATGGTGAACCACATGACTGATTGCTTCAATAATAGCCATTTGCTCCCCCAGGCCAGACCTCAAGGATACACCACTCTCCAATGCTGAGTTTGAACTATTTGTTGATGGTTAAATGCATGAGCAGATGCTGCAGTAAAGAAAGCTGATCAACAGGAAGTTCAAAACCATAATAGTTTCTGTTCTCACACACACGCACACGCACGCGCGCACACACACACACACACACACACACACACACACCAAATGCAGATTTAATTGATTTACAGAGCAGAGCCACAACAGAGGAGAAAGCTGCCTAGAAGAACGCTGACTGTTCAAAGCAAAACAGTGTTTGGGTTGGTCCAATGGTAAACCCTGCCTGCCACGTCATTTATTTTCCACATTATGCCAAATTGACACACAGTGTAGACCATGTGTCAAAATGTTGGGATATTGAGTGAAATAAATAGGTACTGGTTCACAAAGTGAAAAATAAAAAAAAGAATTTAATATGTGCCAAATTAAGAAGGCAAAAATGATTGCCTGGTGATTGTAGACATGTTCTCCAAGTGGATAGATGTATACACCACAGAAAGACTGATGCAAGTGCAGTGGCAAAAATTTTAACGTTAGAAATAATATCCAGATGGGGCATTCCAGGGAAAATTAGCAGTGACAGTGGTACCCACTTTATGAATCAAGCCCTACTCTGTATATGAGAATTTATATGACAACACACTGTGCCTACCACCCTAAGAGTGCGGGAGTAGTGGAAAGAGAAAATGGCACACTAAAAAAATAAATTGGTCAAATGTTTGGTTGAAACTGGACTAAACTGGGTTCAAGCATTACCATTGGTGTTAATGAAGATGCGGGCAAGGCTCAGGAAATGAAATGGTTTGAGTCCATTTGAAATTTTGTTTGGCAGGCCTCTTAACATGGGAATTGGACCACAAAAAAGACAGTTGCATGATACTGACCAGTGTGAGGATGAAATGTTTTGTTATTGTGCAAACCTCTCTGCTGTGCTTTGCGATTATTCATAGATAGGTGAAAGCAGCGCTCCCCAGGGAGGCAAAAGGGAAATTGCATGATCTGGAGCTGGAAGACTGGGTGGTGGTGAAGGACTGCAAAAGGAGAAATTGGAGGAAGTCTAGGTGGACCAGGCCCTACCAGGTGCTGTTAGTGACCAACTCGGCGGTAAAAATCACGGGGAGGGCTACCTGGATCCATGCCAGCCACTATAGGAAGGCCCCGTCAAGCCTGGAGGAGTGGGAAGGATCGGCGAGCACCTCAGTGCTTAGCAGCGGGCCAAGGAAACGCAGCTCACACAAGGTGTGACTATAACTTTGGCAGAGGCAGAAGAGTCCCTTAGGAGGACCAACGAGGGTCAGGAAAATTGAGGGGGCCCTTGGATTGGGAGAAGGGTGAAGATCAGACAAGAACACAATACAACCACAACAGAGAAGGGAGAACACACCAAGGACGTGGTGGTGTAAACTTTTCGGACACACACGGAACTGTCCAAAGTGTGACCCAGACTTGTATATGGTTCCCCTTCTTATCTGAATGGTCATGAGGTGTCAAGAATGAACAAGTAATCAAATATGTTTTAAGAAATAGTGTAAAAGACATTATTGAATTTACATAATAACTCAAGTAAAACTACTGACAGAAATCATAGAATGACAGGGGGAAGCTAGGTCAAGGAGGAAGTGGAACTAAGTAGTGGGGATGTGTATTAATAATATTAATCACCCTGCCTGTGCTTATATTGTATAATACATCAGAATTGGAAAACGACAATGTGGCAAAATGGCATGCACAAAAGTGCAGCGTTATGGCAGGCACAGAATGGATGCCGTAGGGTTTTGACACAGACGAAATGATAATTTGACAAAACTCTTGGTGGGGCTTCCTAGAATATTTGAGTAGATGAGTGCCAGAAACGGGGCCAATATTAGCCAAATTTAAGTTGCTGGGCAGCTGGAATCCACTATTCAATAAGTCCCAGCAATTGTACAAGAGAAGCAATAGATTTTGCGAGACACATTAACACCAAGAGGGCAAACTCACCTAGTGGGGTGAAGACCAAGAAGGGGTGCAGAAGGGTGGCCATAGCATTCTTGGATGCCACATACAATAATAATACCCCGCTAGAGATCACTGAATGATAGCTAATGCTTTGCAATGACAGTTTTAACTTGTAGCTAATAGAAAAGGCAGAAAACGCTACACCAATAGAAAGACCGACTGGGATAAAGAAATCAGAACATCTGAGATGTGTCTAATAATGGGCCAGGGCAATTTGTGGGGATGTCCACCTGCCGAGAGTACTTAACAGGGATAATGAGCCTATCCTATTATAAAGGTGGGGTGTCTATGGCTATAACTAGCAACATGGATAAAAATAAAACTATGACAATTGATTGCAAAACAGTTGTGGCAAACTAGCCTCAGAAACCATGTAAACCTAGGTATAGGGTTTATGTACTTCAATTATTGGCAGTGTGGAAATCAAACATTTGATAGACTTCCAACTGATTGTAGTGGATGTTGTTATTTGATCAAGTTGAAACTACACTATATAATGATGCTGAGGGGTGAAAAAGTTAAACGAAATAGGTTAAACAGGGCCATGGGCCATTTTGAAAATATGGAGTCATTCCATTGGCGAATATCTTTAGGGGAAAAATGGGGATTGGGGATTTTTCTGTGGTATGGAGTAACATCCTTGCTGACCACATAGACAATATAACCTACACTATGTCAGGATTCGCTAATGAAACCAAAAAAGGGTTCTGCCTTCTGAAATACAATGATAAGTCCCATTGATTCGCACTGCTCTAGCATGAAATGCCGTTAGATTACCTTATGGACAAAACCGAGGAATGTGTATAACTCTAAACCTCACAGGAGATTCATGTTTAACTCTGATACCAGACAATTCAGATAATATCACTTATGTGATAACAGCCCTAGAGAAAATTAGGGATGCATTTGACCCATCTGAATCTGCAGGATTTAGCCTTAATAGGTGTCTAATAGAAAACTTTGAGTCTTTGGGGGCCATTAATAGCGCAGGTCTTCCTGTCTATGATTGTGGTATTGGGCCTTTTCCTGTGTTTCCGCACATGTGCCCTAGCCTGTCCTAGAGTGATGATACATAGATGGGTAGGTGGAATAGTAGCTGAGCAATTTTCTCTTATACAATACCAGCAAGTGAATAATGAGGATGATGAAAAGAAGAATGGCAAGTGCCATTCGCAGAGGAACAGAGCAAAAATAATGTATGACTTAGAGAACTAGTGCTATGATGAATGTTCCTTGCGTGGAGCTAGTTCAGAGGCGAGGGGTTGGAATATCAAAAGCAGTCCAGCATCTCTACCCTGGTGAAGAATTTAATTGTGATTAAAAAAAATAATTTAATTCGGGGGGGGGGGGGGGGGGGAGTGTGAAAGAAATTATAATAGGTATATTAGAACATTATTATTTATGTTTAAAATACTTTAAGCTAGAAAATGCAGTCTTGGAGCAGCCCTGTGTTGTACTTATGAGTTTATATGGATGACCAGTCTGTTTTTCAGGCAGAACACTATCTCTTTGTTCATACTGCTAAGGGTCCGATCGTGTGACAACTTGTTTGTTCAAGGATATACAATACATCCCTAACAAACATTTTGCTGAGTTCTTATCATATGAGAAATCTGCTGAGGTCAAATCACATATAACTTGTTAACAACCTGTATAATCCTGCCATGTATGTGTGTTCAAGAGAAGCCACAGGAGCTTCTCTCCCCGGCCGGGTGGTATGAATAAAGCGCTGAGGAAAAGACTACACTGTGTCCTGTAATGAGTTTGGAACACACTCACTCGTGTGAATTCTAGGTGGAGAATTTCCATGACACATGCCGCCAAAGCCAGCTCCCCGTCTGCCGTCTGTCCGGACCAACATGTGCTTGCCCAGGATCAACGGCCGGAACCTCCGCAGGGAGAGCAGTACTGCCAACATCTTGAGGCAGTTGATGTGCCAACACAGCCACGGGCCAGTCCAGGAGCCAGCGGCTGTGTGCCCATTGCATACGGCGCCCCAGCCTGTCTTGGAGGCATCCATCATAACCACGGTGCACCTAGAGACCTGCTCTAGGGAAACCCCTGCCCGTAGAAATGTAAGGTTGGTCCAAGGGCTGAAGAGGTGGTGACAGATCGGCGTGATGACCACTCGATGTGTCCCGTGGTGCCATGCCCATCTCGGGACTCGAGTCTAAAGCCTGTGCTGAAGTGGTCTCCTATGCATCAACCCGAGCGGTGTGGTGGTTGCCTCTAAAAAAAAGTTTCAGTGGAACCACTGTCTTCTGTCTGAACGCTTTCAGACAGTTCAGCACCAACTGTGCGCGCTCGTTCGTGAGGCGCACCGTCATCGAGACAGAGTCCAACTCCAAGCCGAGAAAAGAGATGCTTTGAACCGGGGAGAGCTTGCTCTTTTCCCAGTTGACCCGAAGCCCCAGTCAGCTGATATGCGTCAGCAATATAAGCACCAGGTCCCTGCGCGCACACAACACATCCCGAGAGTGAGCTAGGATTAGCCAGTTGTCGAGATAATTGAGGATGCGGACGCCCACTTCACTTAGCGGGGCAAGGGCTGCCTCTGCGAAACTTCATGAAGACGCGAGGGGACAAGGACAGGCCGAAGGGGAGGACCTTTTACTGGTATGCCCGGCCCTCGAAAGCAAACCACAGGAAGGGTCTGTGTCGAGGTAAGACCGACACATTTGTTGTGGCTTCTGCCGCCTTTATGAAGAATCACTGTTCCTGCCCCCTCATCTGCTGATGGAATTGCTTCTACCCATCTGCTAAATCTGTCTATTACCACAAGCATATACCTTTTGCCTTGTACTCGCTTTATCATGTCCACATAATCCATCGCCAGGTGCATGAATGGTCCTTCTGGTATTGGTATGTGGCCTATTGGTGTTGCTGTCCCTTTCCTAACATTGTTTTTGGCACAAACTTCACATGTGGACAGAAATTCGTCTATTATTGCATGTAAGTATGGAGACCAATATCCCTGCTATTTAATTTTTTTTATCATTTCCCCCCTCGCGCAATGGTCAAAACCATGCGCATCCGGAATAAGATTGTTTAAAAGTGTGGTTGGTGCAACGATTTGTCCTTCATGTGAACGCCAAATATCTTGTGTGTCTTTCGTGGCTCCTCTTTGTTGCCACATGGAGTGTTCACAAGGACCTGCTTGTTGTTGAATTCGAATAATATCATCCAATTGAGGTTGTGGTTCTATAAGAACTACTGGAGCTAATATTGCTACTTGACATCCTTATGCTTTTTTAGCTTCCAAATCTGCTTTGTTGTTACCTTTAATGATATAGTCATTTCCTTTTTTATGAACCTGACATTTGATGATTGCTATTCATTTTGCTAGCATCATAGCAGAAATTAATTGACCTATCTGTTCAGCATGTTGGATGGGAGTTCCATCAGTTTTTTTTTTTTTTTGAAGCCTCTCTGTTTCCACACTGCTCCAAACAGATGACATACACCATGAGCATAAGCTGAATCAGTGAAAATGTTTGCTGTCTTTCCCTTTGCTAATTGACAGGCGTCATGAGAGCTTTTAATTCTGCTAATTGAGCAGAACAAGGCTGTAAACACTGTTGGGAAATTACAAGCACAAATTCATCCATGTTTTTCTTTACTTCTGAGTATCCTGTATGAGTTCCCAAATAATCTCTAAAACTGGAACCATCCACAAAGTAAGTGACTTCTGCCCCAAAGATTGGCGTAGACTCAAGATCTGGTCGTAACCTAGTGAATGCCAATGAATTAGCCACACAGTCATGTGGCTCACCTTCATAAGCTAAAGGAATTAATTTAGCTGGATTAACTGTATTACATCGCTTAATGGTTACATCTGGATATGTAAGTAATGTTGAATATGCTAGAATGCGGGCTTGAGTCAGAACAAATTTTCCTTGTTCTAGTAACTCCACAATTTTGTGATGTATATAAATGGTTACTGGGTATCCCATAGTTAATGTAGATGCTTTCTCATATGCGTAATATACTGCTGCAAGGCTTTGTCGGTAACATGGTGGGTAATCTTGCGCTACATTGTCCAGCTTAGTGCTATAGTAAGCTATGGGTTGTTTTTTCCTACCACTACAGGTCTCTTGCATCAATACAGCTGAAGCATAACCATCAGCTCTGTTTGCCACATATAGGTGAAACGGTATAGTGTAGTCGGGATTACAGAGGGCAGGTGCCCTTTGTAATTCTTTCTTTATAGATTCAAATGCTAGCATCGCATCTCTATTCCATCTTAGTGGAGTACTTAAATTTTGCAGTCCTGCTTGTTTCATGATTTCTCTTAGTGGAGCTATTTTTACTGCATATTCCTCTATCCAATCAGAACTGAAGCCCGTCATTCCTAAGAAAGTCATCATCTGTCCTACTGTTTGTGGCAATGGTGTTTTACTTATGCCTTCTAAGTGATCTGGGGCTATAGCTTTTGTGCCATATGAGATCAGTCGTCCTAAATACTCAACCTGTGGTTGGCAATACTGTAGTTTTGTTTTGGATGCCTTGTGACCTCCTTGAGCTAATTTAGTAAGTACTTTAATAGAATCTCTATGACATTGTTCTAATGATGTGGAACAAATCATCAAATCATCTACATACTTCAGCAGAGTACTGTCTATCATTAGGTTTTCTAAATCAGCCTTTAGATCTTGATTGAACATATATGTGGTGAGTGTTTAAATCCTTGTGGCATTCTGGTATAGGTATACTGTTTACCAGCATATGTGAATGTAAACAAGTGTTTACTTTCCTCTGCTACCGGAACACTGAAAAAGGCAGAGCATAAATCAATCACAGTAAAGTATTTGGCATCAGGAGGGACATTTGTCAGCAGTGTGTGCGGGTTTGGAACATCAGCTGGCCAATCCTCTACTATATCATTGATTGCTCGTAAGTCATGAACGAGGTGCCATTTAGATTTGTTTGCTTTGATCACAGGAAAAATATAGTAACTGTTTGTTTCCTTTAACACTCCTGCTTTCACTAGACCTTCAATAGTGTCTTTTATGCCTGATTCAGCCTCAGGCCGCAAAGGGCACTGCGATTTTCTTGGCAGTCGTGCACCTGGCTTAAGTTGTATTCTTACTGGGCTGGCTGAATTTACCAGTCCTACATCTGTGTCATGCTGAGACCATAACTTAGTTGGTACCTGATGCTCCACGTCCTTAAACAGTTCAACATTAATAGTCTCTAACAATTTGGGTGTTGTTATCATCTGTGTTTGTATTTTTTTTTACTAATGACTACTTCCTGAGGAGTACCCATCAATAAACTTTCACACAAGATTTTGATGTAATTTTTGTCAGCAGAATGAAAAATCAGTGGATTTACTGTTGGTTCCCCTTGGCACTGTTTAACTTTTCATCATTGGCCCCAAATCTTTTGCATTCAAATTTTTCCCTACATATAATGATACATGTGGAGCAGAATCTGCTACATTTAAACCAATTGTTTACAAATTCACTCTCAGTTATACTCAAAGCTGCTCCCTGTTTCTTATTATGATGTATTGTGAGGTCATTTAAATTGTTTGTCCTTCAGTTCCTTCCTGCCATTTCTTTTCTATTTTTGCATCTCTCTCAGGATCACATATCATTGTACAGTGAAATTCTGATTTTGGCAACTGTGCTTCAGGAATTTGTGCTTCAATAAACTTTCCCCATTTATTAATTGTTTGTCTCACTTCATTTTCTATCTGTCCTATCCAGTACACATTTGCTCTTGGCTCAGAAATCATCATTTGAGTTCTTATTCCCTGTAAGTCTATATACACTCCCTCTGGAGAACACCAAATTTGAAGTCCCAATTTACATAATGCATCTCTCCCTAACAAATTAACAGGAGTCTGATTTGATACTAGGATAGGTATAGTTGCACTTTTGTTTTTAGTTTGTAGACACACTGGAGCAGTCATAGGAATTAGCTGCATTTGTCCCGAGACACTCGGGACAAATGCAGTCTTTGTCTGCATACTGTCTTTGCAAATTTTCCAGACAAGTGGAGATGTGAGGCATAATTTGAATTTACACACGTGTAAACCGCTCCTGTGTCTACTAGCATGGGTGTGGTTTTTCCCTCTATTTTAACCTGCAGCATAGGTTCTTGATCAGCATTGGTTGTTAAAATTGGAAGCTGACTCTACCCTGTAGGATTCTCTGGGCATCCCTAATATCCTTGATTTGGACCTCCCTTGAGATGGACCTTGAAAGGTTTGTTGCCAACTCCCCCCTTCCACCCCCAGGTGGCTGTTGCCATGTACTTATGGGGCAATCATTTTTGTTATGTCCAGGCTGTCCACATCCCCAGCACCTTCTCTGAGGAAAATTATTTGGCCTGCCTCTTCCTCTCTGTCCCCCTTGTGTTGGTTTGGTTTTCCAACCCATCGTCCCTGGCTGTTGAGCATAGACATTGACAATGGGTGCAGGGATCTGGTGTGTATTTGTAGCGATTGCTGTAGGTGGATTCAGTTGGATAGTAGGTGGTGGAGCATTTACAGGAGCCATTACTGTCATTTGTTTGGATTCTTTCTTTACTGTAGCTTGAATCTTATTCTTATGCTTATGTGTTAGTTCAAGTTGTAACTGAGTCAGTTTTCTCTGTAGCTCTTTCTCTTGGTTCTTAAGCTTTTGTTCATTTTTTCTGTATTGCGCCACTGCATGAGTCACATGATCGCAAAACTCCTTGTGTTTTTTGGAGGTTAAGCCAACCACGTCCTCCAGCTTGCTCTTTACAGCTTGTGGCATGGCATCTATCACAGCATTTCTAAACAATGTAGCCATTAATGGGTCTCTTTCTGGGTCCCCTTCAGTCTCTTGCTTCCATCTGTTTAGTTGTCTCTGAACATATGTGACTGGGTTTTCTGTTTCCCCCAGCTGCTCCCCCTTTAATGCCTTAGGGTCCACTCTGGTTGGATACTCAGCACGCATTGCCTGCCACACTGCTGGACGGTATGCATCAAAAACAGTTCCATCCATGTAATAAGAGTCCACAGCTCTATTCAGACCAGATGTTTGAAGGATTTCTTCCATCTTTGCTCCTCCTACAATTTTTGCCAGGAGTGCTTTAATGTCCCCTACAGATAAAAGTCTGCCCATTGTTTGTTTTTCAAACACTCTAATCCACAGCCCCCTCGTGGATATCAGGGAGGCGAGTGACCAGCTCCTCAAGGTCCTGTGTAGCCCAGGGCACATAATGTCCCTGCGTACCTTTAATTAAATTGGGGAGTTGTTGTGCCAATGGTCTAAAGCCTTCCTCGTTCTTTCCCTTGTGTCCACCTTCCTCCATCAAATGATGACTCCTCTTCACTTTCTATATCCCTACTGTCTAATAGTCTACTTCTATTTCTCACCAATTTATCTGTGTCTTGCATTCATTTTTCTGTTTCTCTAATTTTCCTATTTATTTGTGCTTCTATTACTTGCACTTCCGCTTCAATCTCCTCTTGTTCTCTTCTCACTTGCTCTATCGGTTCTTCTTCACATTCTTTTTCGTTTTCATACTGTACTTTTATTTTCTCTAACACTGTCCTTGCCTGTTTATAACAATCTAAAGGCAAGTTTCTCTCACGTTTTCTATCCTGTTTCTTCTTTGGTCTCATTCCCAGTTTTGTTTGTCTTTCTTTTTCTAACTCGACATGTCCCTCCATCTGCATTTCTCCTAAAACCTCTACAGTTCCCTTGAGTATTGGGAACTGACCTTCCAAGGGCACATATGGAGGTGGTTTAACAAGGACTTGTTCTCCTTTTTTACTCATCTCTTTTTCTGCATCCTTCAGTATTTTTCTTGCCTGTCTTATATTTTTCAGAGAATTTTCTCCTTCCTTTTTGAATAAGGCTAGCACTTCTCTCTCTTTCCCTTTTTGTTTCTCTCTTTTTATTTTTTTTATTCTTATCTTTAGTTTAATAGTTTATCAACGTTTCCATTTCCTCGCACAACCCTACATCAGATGTCCCTTCCTTTGGCCATTTTGTCATCATATCTTTGGTTCTCTTTTGCCATTTGCTTGAAAGCTTATCTATAAGTTCTTTACACAATGGATATTTTAATGCTAATATGTCCACAGGAGTGGCTGCCATGATTTTTCCTACAATACACCAAATCCTGTCTTTAGGAAAAATATATCACTGTATCAATATTTGTGACAATTTTTATTTTTGGACAATTTTATTTGTTAAATTAATATGATCTTCCTAAAATTCAGTTATTTTTATTTATATATAAACCAATTTTCCCTTATCACCTTCATACACTTTATTATACCACATACATGTACAAATTTCCTATATGTTGTCAATTTACTTTTAGGATCACTATCCAAATAGTGCCAAACCACAATAACAGCTTTTTCTTAGATAAGCTGAATCCTTATTTCTTTATTTTATTCTTTCTTCTTTTTTCCTTCCAAGTTATTTGTAATTGGCACACAAAGAATGAAAAATAATTTGATCACCCTTCATTTAGATAAATCATTACATTTAGAAGATGAACGCATATCTTACTATTTTAATTTATTTCCTACTACAATAATCTGTAAAGCCAACAATTTTTCTAATTTCTTTCACCTTCACTTTTTAATACACAGCATTCATACAAGTCCCTTAATTATTTTGTGGGGCTCAAATTCTCATACATACCTATTTTCATACATACATGTCCCCTTTTTTGGGCTCATACACTCATTCTTTGTTCTTTTACTTAAGGCTCATTCTCTCATTCTTTGCCCCTATTATTATTTAGGGTTCATTCTCTCATCCACTCTTCTCAAGTGTGACAATTATTGTGCCCTCTGTTGAATCACACTTACGTGACAGTCCAGAAGGCACCCACTGTCCACAAGATAAGAGTTGTTTTTTTTTTTCTTCTCATACAGCCACAGTCACAGATATACTCACACAGACACAAACTTAGTCACAGACACTTATATATACACTTTTTACAAACACAAGGCATTTATAAACACAGAGCTCTCAAAGAATACAATAAAATTCTAAAACGCAACTATTCTATCCCCCTCTTAGGTAACCTGCAAGATTTGTCTTTCTTGCCTGCCTGGCTTTTTTATTTTTTATTTTTAAATTGTATCTGCTCTTCATTTACTGTTATTCATCAAGGCTCCCTTAACAGTAAAAACAGATCATTGCAGGATTTGCCTACCTGGTCAAAAACCTGTCTCTCTTGCCTTCCTGGCTTTTTTATTTGTAAATTTTAACATTTTATCTGCTCTTCATTTACTGTTATCCGTCAAGGCCCCCTTAACAGTAAAAACAGATCATTGCATGCAATTATTTCTTCTGGAATCAGAACCTTTTATTTTTTTAAAAAAAATTAAATTTTTGTTATTTGTTTTTGTTTGTTCTTGGAGGAGCTTTTTGAATGTCCTTACCACCACGGGCAGATTCTGGCAAGCAACACAAACTAATTATATAAGCAAAAAATGCTTACCTTTTTTAAGTGGCCACTGTTTGAGTTGCTTGTCCAGATAGCTCGCTGTGGCTTCCACTCTGCTACTTTCCAGTACCCCACGTTGGGCGCCAATTTGTTGTGGCTTCTGCCGCCTTTATGAAGAATCACTCTTAAAGTCTTAAGGTTTTGATGCCAGAAGATAGACTTTATTATCAGAGATAGCAAAGCCGAGTCAGTCTGCAGAGTAACTAACTTTCTGTATTCAAACATGACTATATACACATTCACATAGAGCGTGACCAATACACCCCATACATTTTGTTCTATGTCTTCAGACTATTAGAGAACATGAAACTATTTGAGAGGCCCCTTTCCATCTCTCTACAGGGCCTTATCCTATATTTCCTCTAGTGTCAAAACATGAGACTCAACATTACCTTATATGAGTACCATATGTGATCACATATTCCATTTTGAGGGGCCTCCTTTACACAGGCTTCTACACACACACACAGAAAAATCCATGCTTAACTATTAGAAATAATTGTAGACAAAAATGGCTATATTTACATTGATTATACTTGATTAATTTATATTTAACTTGATAAAAAATATTCCACACATGGAAGAACATGTCCTTCAGGTCTACTGCCGCAAACCAATCTTGATGCTGGATGCACGCTAAAATGCGTTTTTGCATCAGCATCTTGAACGGGAGTCTGTGCAATATTCTCGTTGAGAATATCGATAAATGCTAATCCCAGTGTATCATTTTTGTTATCTATGTGGATGTTGAAGTCACCGACAATTAAAGCTCTATCCAATGCAACTACTAGATCTGACAGAAATTCATCATCAAATTCTCGAAGGAATTCAGGTATGGCCATGGTAGTCTATATACTGTATCAAGAACAAAAGATGACAACTATTTTTTATTTATATCTGACGATGTCACATTAAGCATTATCAGTTAAAAATAATTAAACTTACATTTTAGACCTTTGAGTAACTACAAATATCATTGTAAATTGTAGAAACATCTCCTCTACCTTTCGGAAGAGGCTCATGTTTTAACAATAACCTGAGGGAGTAGACTCATTTAAACTAATATATTTATCTGTATTAATCCAGGTTTCAGTCATACAGAGTGAGTCCAAACTATGATCTGTAATATTTTCATTTACAATTAGTGATTTGGATGAAAGCGATTTAATGTTTAGTAGCCCTACCTTTACATGATGCTTATCTTCATTTTTTTTTTTTTTTTTTTCAAGGTTGGCATCAAACAAATTTTAATGAATGACTTAATGAGGGTTTTGTGTTTGGTAGTTCGGGGAACAGACATAGGCTGAGTTTCCCGATATGTTGCAACTTAAGCTTTTACGATCATCTTAACGAACGTCGCTCGTTATTTTACGGAGTAACGCCTTTTTCCCAAACCAGCACGTAGATCACTCATTATAAAGTAGAACTTATGTACTTCGTTATGGGAGCTGCCTGGTCCAAAGGTGCTGATCACTGTGGCAAATATGTCCAGGAGTTTGTCTTTCAACATGAAAACAATGTGGAAATACTGACAAACATGGAAGTTGTTTGTTTAACCTTGTCGAGGCACTGAAATTAATTAACTATAACAGAATTTAATTACAGAAATAACGATGGCTTTAAAAAGACAGAGTTTCAGATGTACTGATGCTCAATCATAGAGATTAATGAAAGTGATGCAATAAATGCATGTAACTTGAATGTATGCGAAGTGAATCATAATCGACTCTCACATAGCCTAAAGTTGTTTGGCTGGAAACTAAACAAATGCACACATAACAGGGTTAAAATGATGGGCAACAGTATTGAACTACTCGTAGACCTACAATATCTAAATATTAATAGATCATCTGGTTAGAGTTCAAGGCATCATGCACTTGTAGCCTTACTTACATTTATGCATCGTGCAATTTGTTACCGCCTTGTAAAAAGACTATAGGCGAGCCGATTTGAAACATCCATTGGAGGAATGTGGATGAGGAGGAGGAATAGAGAGAGGGAATCCCTCATTACACACTCTTACTCTAATCTCCTCTAACCAAACTGTAATGATTTATTAGGCGTATTTATTTAAGTTTAAACTGCATGGTCACATTAATAAGAACATGTCGTCTTTCTACTGCCATTACAATTATGCTTATCAAAGAAGGCTAATATAACGTTAAACTGTATTACGTGTCTTGTAATTTAGACCTATCATGTCACATGCGCAGACTGCAGAGACTGTCTATTGATTTCATGGCGATTTTTTTTCAGTACTTTTTTATCCTCTGAAATAGTTTACAATGGCTTTCCAATGATCAAAATATATGAATACAATTATTAAATGTCCTATTGTCTTTGATAAACTGTGAAAGATGCCAGAAAGATACATTTAAGTTGCACTTAATGGACTTGGAAGCGGTTCAAAGCTCTCGTTAATTTATGAACTACTTAGATAATGATGCTTTTGGGAAATGCACCTTAGAGATTAAGTACTACTTAAATGCTACTAACATTCTACTTAGTGCTTCGGGAAACCCAGCCACAGTCTCTATATGACATATAAGTGATTCATTCTCTGTGTTGTAGTTTATGTGACCTGTGTGATGTCTCAAGGCAGCTAGCAGATGTTTGGATTAGCCAGTTTGTCTGCTTCCTGACCTGGGCCCCAATTAGTCAAAGACTATCACTATTAAAACTATGAGCCATATTACTAGAGTGAAGAGTGGCACCATCCATCTCTTTTTAGCAGGTCAGGTCTTCCCCAAAAACTCTTCCAATTGTCTATGAATCCTATGCTATTTTCCGGACACCACTCAGACATCCAGCCATTCAGTGACACTAATCTACTTTAAACTTTGTCACTACGATGAGCAGGAAGGGGTCCAGAGCATATTACAGTGTCTGACATCATTTTGCAAGTTCACACACCTCTTCAACATTATCTTTAGTTATCTCCAACTGCCAAAGGCAGACATCATTAGTGCCGACATGAATAACTATCTTAGAAAATCTACATTTAGCATTAGCCAGCACTTGTAAATTTGATATTATATCAGACACTTTGGCACCTGAAATGCATTTAACAATAGTGGCTGGAGTCTCTATTTCCACATTCTTTACAATAGTCACTAATAACAAGGGCGCTTTCAACATGATTCTCAGTGGTTGCATCACTGAGTAGGGAGACTCGATTGGAAATCCTAACAGGAATGGGAGAGTGGTGTCACTTTGCCCTACGAGTATGCTGCCGAGACGTCACCCAAACGCCCTGCTGTGGGGGCCCTACAGCCAGAACCAAAGTGTGTGTGTTGCTTGCTGTACTACCCGCATCCAAAACAGAATCTACCGGCTTCTCTTTCTCACTGACCTCCACTAGCGTTCGGATGCGTGCCTCTAACTCATTTATCTTCTCCGTCAGCTTGACTAATTCTTTACATTTATCACATGTAAATCCCTCACTGCTGATGGAAGAAGCTATAGTAAACGTGACATGTGGTGCAAGTAACGATAATGTGAGGTGATGCCATGACTTACCGCAATTGTTGTGGTGGTGGTTTTTCATCACCAGTGGTTTGAGATCAATGTAAAGCACGAAAAAGTACACAGGTGGGTGTGTGTGGTAAAATGCACGTAGTTGTATCGTGTTAAAAGTATAAATGTGGAAAAAACAATGCATGCAGAAAAATGGGAGAGATTAAAGATTAAATGCTGAAAACAGAAAGATAAGCAATACTAAGCTGGCTAGCAGGCTACAAACATGAGCGCTAGCAGGAACAAGAAACACCGTAAACAGCGTCACCTTAGAAAACAATGTCCATCTTCTGTGCTCTCCTGTTGAACCAACATCTGACAAACCTCACAGTTACTGAGACCTCGTCCACACTAATATGTTTTCGTTTGAAAACCCACTGAAACTTTTATCCAACACTAGAGCGGTTTACCCTAAAATAAAAAGTTTAGTTAAATCAGTTAAACCATCTATGAAGGTGGGTCTTTAATAATTCTGCATCGTCCACTACGCTCACAGAAGTTTGGCAGATGACAAAACTTGGAACTGTGCCAGACTGACCTGTTCACACGGACCAGCTGCATCATCACTATTTCACATCCTTAGCGTACACTGTTCATGATGTCATTAATGATTGCTCTCGATGAGCTCAGGAACTACCAAGATCTCTAAAAAAACAAGTCAGCTATTATTATATCTAGTCAAAAATGGTCTAATTTGTGCCTATTTTCATTAGGGCTGTTAATCGAATAAATATGACATGCATATTAATTAATCAATAATCAATATTTGCTGAGAAAGGCCTTCAAATAAAGCTAATTCTGTTCAAATAAAACATAATTCATTGAACGTTCTTGCGTTCCGTCTGAACAATTTTGAATTGTCAGTCAATGTACATATGTTTCAGATGGATGCTTTTGGAGTGTCTCACGGTTTTCTTTTTTTTTTAGTTTTAGTTTCTGTGATACTTTGAAAATCACATCTCGAGGTCCCTGTGTTCTGTTGTGCTTTGTCCAGCTCTCAAGAACACGGCCTGTGTGACCAGTGCCATGTATCACAAAAAAAGCTGGAGAAATTCTGGATTCCAGGATTGGTTTTAGTTTGACAAAACTCACCAAAGCCAATCAGGCTTCATTAGGGTTAAATGGTATCAAGACGCTCATTACCAACTTTTTCTATCAATTCAGAGTTTGATCCCTTGGTTATGGTTAGTTCACATGCACGTTCACATGAATCTCATGAGAGAGTCAGCGAGATTTACTTCTCTGCTGAAGGTGTTTATGAAAATTATGATAAATTGTAAGAATTTAAACACAGTTATAACACAGCACAAGAGAATGTTAAAAAAATATGCAAATCACATTTACACAACACGAATGATGACTATGAAATCATGACTAATTATAATACATTAAAGAAATAGTTCACCCAAAAATAAAAATTTGCTTATAATTTACTCATCCTCAGGCCATCCAAGATGTATTTGAGTTTTTCTTCATCAAAACAGAATTTAAGATGTTTAGGATTTCATTTCAGGCCTCCTCCTTTAAACAGTACTCCATTTTTTGATGGTCCAAAATGCATATTTAAGGTGCATCAAAATAATCCACACATCTCCAGTCAAAAATAAAGTACTTCTGAACCCAAATGATTGATCAAATAGAAAAATTGAGCAATTAGAAAATTAGTAGATGGTATGCACTAATAAAGATTTATTTGTTTTTCTTTCTAGCAGCATAATACACAATAAAGATATATTTGGTGTGCTAGTGTGCTTTGACTGAACTTCAAGTGAAATACTGTGTTCATGGCATACCTGCCAGCAAATCCTAATAAGAAAAGGTTTAGATGGCATTCACACTTTTCTGATATATCTACAGTATATTGTGGAATGATTAAGTTTTTATATTTTAAAGTCATTCAAACATTATTGATAATGTATTAATATCTTATTTGAAATTATTTAATTATTTTAGGTTTATTTATTCATGCATGTTTTATGGCTAGTGTGGGAAAATGATTGAAAAAAATTTAAGTGTCTTTAAACAAATGCAAGACTGCCAAAAATATATTTCTTGAATTACATAATGATCATAAATAGCTTATTTTGTTAATTTATAAAATTGTTTCGAAGTTCACTTTAAATTGGAGTGAGAGATACTGGGGGGAGAGACTGTCACTTTGCTCACAGCCAATTGGTCCAGTATCTGGATGAGATCTCTGATCAGGAACATAATCAGCCCCGGAGCAGTTTATCGATTAGCGTATGTTACTATGGTGAGGAACTAAAGCCTATCTACTTTACTGGTACAGCAAATTCAGAGTTCGCTTAAACTTAGTTTAAATTTATCTAGCTTGCTGCTTAATCCTGCTTTGTGACAAAGGCCACAGCTCTCATATGCACTGCTTGTGAGATTTGTTGAGGTGCGCTGACTGCCCCCTGCTGACGTGGCTTGTAAAAATATGATTAAGCTTAGATTGCTCCGATGGTAGGAAAATATTTACTTTTATCGTCTAATATTTAAGTCTCAGGAGACATGATTAATTTTGGCATTTTTTTTTTTTTCAATTAGATGAATATAATGAGCAAATTTGTAGTATATGTGTATGTAATATATAATATGTAATATGTAAGTATATGTAATATAATTAATCAAACTAAATTAACATGTTCAGTCGTCAGCACTAAATTTTATTTAATTTCTTATTTATTTTATTTAAGAAATTTTAGGGAAAACATAATACAAAGTTGATCATGAGCTGTGAAAAATCTGAGCAATGTCTTTTATCCTCTGAATGTGCATCTGCTGACAGCCTCATGCTTATATGAACATCTGAAGCTTTATGATGAGTGCTTCATTAGCTGCTTGTGTTTGATTGTAGAGTGCTCTTTATTCCCTGCTACCAATTCAACACTGATTCAGGTGTGTGTGTGTGTGTGTGTGTGTGTGTGTGTGTGTGAGACAGAAGATACAACAGAAAGAGACAGTATACACTGCAGTGTTTGTATAATCTAAATAAATATGCATGGTAATGCAAATTAACTGTAAAATTAATTGCAAATATTTAATTGTTGATTGTGTGTGCTTTAGCTTTATAATCTAATAAACTCCAGTATGGCAAAATCGGTGTTGCATTCTAAGCTCAAGATCATTCGGTTCTCTCAACATCGAAAACAAAGAATTTGCACCCAATAGAGTGCAACAGTCTCGTTCTGACAGGTAAAATCTGATACATTTTCTCCATGCAGGAATTTATTCATTACCAATAGCTTATTAACCTTTAAAGGCATACCTAATGTGAGCTCAGAGGTTGTTAATCAATGGTATACTGTATGATTCTGCTGAAGCCATCTATGTTATTTCAAAATTCCTTCAATAGCTGAATTACTGGCAATGAACTACACTGCCCATGAACCTGAAGAGAAAGATCCACAAACCAGTGAATTACATCCAACAAAGTGCACGCAAAAGAGCTTTGCAAAGACAGTCACTTCCATGATGCATTGCAAATCACACAATCGAGTCGGTCTCCCTACACTCTCAAACTACTTGTACAGTATATTTGTATATCTAAATATTTGACTTGATATTTATATTTGTCCATCATTTTTAATTCAAATTTAATTCGATTACGAATTTCATTTGCAACTTTTCAAGGGACTGTAGTTCATGCCTTCATCTTTTTGTTCTTTTTTGAAATATTTCTTTGCTTATAATCAAAGATTAATTTTTATGTTGTGATTCACCTCAGAGCTGGTTGGTTTGGTTCATGGCTTAAAACTCTTTTATAAAGGATTTTATTTAAACCCAATGGGGGGAAAAAATAATGGGAAAAATACTTTCGGAACCAAGGTGGCTGAAAAAGTTGCTTGGCACTGTTGCACTCTATAGACTGGTGGAACCACATAACATTAAGTACATCATAAGTGTCGCTGAAGTGGCGTGGGGAGTAAGGTCACCTACACACCAGAGAAAGCTCAGATGGAGTGTTTCCACGCATGGGAATGCGAAAGGTCTATTTTGAATGCTTGTACCAAGTGGCCATGCAGTGGCTAAGATATTGATGGGTATTTACTTTTCAACAATGTACAGTACCAGTAAACATTAAAACACTTCTCCAGGCTCTCCCTCTACAATAACTGTCAATGTAGCCTGGCAGAGAAACAAAATAAAGGACAGGGAATAAATACACCATATGAATGAGTTTGTCCTCCATGTTTTTTTGATTTCACAGCGCAGCTAGTCCCGCCTTTCCAAGATTCTCATTGGTCAACGCATGCCTACGTCAAAGTGCGTTGCAGCAAAAGTTGAAATGTTCAACTTTAGGTCGCACGAAGAAGCGTCACTATCGCAAACCCTGCATTCTCTTATGCAGTGTAAACTCTAGTGTTTTAGATGCCCCAAAGTGTCAGAATATATAATTATTATTATTTTTTAATTTTTTTTGTACAAGCAACCAGAGTTCGACTGTGTGTCCTACTCTTCTGCTCATTATTTCCTTTTATACTACTTATCATTATACATAAGAAAGAACATAACATATTTAACAGCTGAAAGGTTGATTACCTCATTGTGATTTTGGTCAGAGTGAAGTTTGGGAAGTTCAGAAAAGGGTTTGGTGTAGGTAAGGGTTGGGGTCTTTCAGTTGCACTGGGCTTGCCTCCTGGTCTGGGGCGTGAGAGGTGATGGCCTACTCCCAGTGCTCGGCATCCGGCGTGTCTAGATTGCAAGATGTGTATGACTTTCTTCTTTCTGTTGTACACATGCAAAGATTTTTGGAAGAATATTTCAGCTCTGTAGGTCCTCACAATGCAAGTGAATGGGTACCAAAATTGTGAAGCTTCAAAAAGCACATAAAGGCAGGATAAAAATGATCAATGAGTGGGTGGGGTGGAATGAAATACCAAATTATAGTTTTTAAATGAGAAAATAATAAGTCTGACTATGCCACCCTGGGAGTTTCGTCCAGGGAAATGTTAATGAAAACACCAGATTTAACCAAACAGGTCACACAGGTCCGTTCTACACAGAGGACAGGAGACGTGGGTCCAGTTATAAAAACAAACAATTATTATTTTACCCACAAATTAAGCAGAAAGGCACTGAACATTCCTTCATTTAAAAAGTGCATTAAAATCACAATGAGCACATGCAATAAACTGTGTGGTTCACAATAGGCTTCACATACACTCCAAAAGGACAGAACAAGCATATACACTTATCAGCTACAACATTAAAACCACCTGCCTAATATCGTGTATGTCCCCCTCGTGCCACCAAAACAGCTCTGACCCGTCGAGGCATGGACTCCGCAAGACGTCTGAAGGTGTCCTGTGGTATCTGGAACCAAGACAGCAGCAAATCCTTTAAGTTCTGTAAGTTGCGAGGTGGGACCTCCATGGATTGGACTTGTTGGTCCAGCACATCCCATAGATGCTCAATCGGATTGATATCTGGGGAATTTGGAGGCCTAGTCAACACCTTGAACTCTTTGTTATGTTCCTCAAATCATTCCTGAACAATTTTTGCAGTGTGGCAGGGCGCATTATCCTGCTGAAAGAGGCCACTGCCATGAGGGAATACCATTGGTGTATGTGGTCTGCAACAATCTTTAGGTAGGTGGTACATGTCAAAGTTACATCCACATAAATGCCAAGACCCAAGGTTTCCCAGCAGAACATTACCCAGAGCATCACACTACCTCCTGCCTTCTTCCCATAGAGCATCCTGCTGCCATCTATTCCCCAGGTAAACGACGTACATGCACCCAGCCATCCACATGATCAGGCCACCTTCTTCCATTGCTCCATGGTACAGTTCTGATGCGAAATAAGTGAAATAAGTTGTGAATACAAAGCATTGTGTATAGTGTATAAAGGGATAATCAACAATATATCACAATATAAACACAAATAATAAAACAAAGGGAATAATAAAAGGAAGACAGCTGTCTGTCCCACTACCTATTCAGAAGCGATATTATAGGTGTGGGTGAGAAACAGATCAATATTTTAGTCCCTTTTTACTATACAGTCTCCTCCCTGCCCAAAGGTGGTGATTTGCATTCCTCGTGCATATCACCAAAAACAAAAGAAGAATGTGAAAGTGGAGATTAATTGTAAAAAGGGACTTCAATATTGATCTGTTTCTCACCCACACATATTATATCACTTCTGAAGACATGGATTTAACCACTGGAGTCGTATGGATTACTTTTACACTGCCTTTGTGCTTTTGGAGCTTAAACATTTTGGTACCCATTAATTTGCATTGAGAGGACCTACCAAGCTGAAATATTCTCCTAAAAATCTTAATTTGTGCTCTGCTGAAGAAAGAAAGCCATACACATCTGGGATGGCATGATGGTGAGTAAATGATAAGAGAATTTTCATTTTTGGGTGAGCTATTTCTTTAAGAATGGTATTGGCTTTTTGAGAGCATGCTAATGCAATGCAAACTTGCCAGTACTATTAATCTCTTCCCTTCAAAAGGGGAGCTTCATTAAGAATGCATAGCCATTATAGCTAGAGGGCTCACAGTAGTTTAACCCACCAAAGCCAGGGCAGAAAGAGCTTTTTTGATCCATTAGGTACAAAGACATTGGGAAGATGCACTCACACATAGCGATCGTTTTGGAGGACCAGGCACAACAGGATTAACACACGGGCCTGCTGGGCATTTATCCAGGACCCCAGATCAACCAGTCCAATTATGAGCTGCAGAAACTGCATATTTAATAGAACTGTATGAGCAATTCTAGATACTCATATGATTTATGATTAGTTTAGTTGTCTTGATTGGCAAATAATAATTAAAAAAAAATAATAATAATGCTGCCCGGTCATGGAGGGTGTTAATAATACACTGCCTGGCAAAAGCAGATATTTAAGAGCCTATGATTGGACCATTGTTGCAGTGATTAATATGTTTCAGCTGGCAACAATTCTTTTAACCCTAACTGATGCAGTGTGTAGCTTCTCATTTCTTAAACAACCATGTCGGAAGACATATCCCGTGGTCATGGAAAAGATGTTACTGTGTTTCAGAAGGGGCAAATGATTGTCCTGCATCAAGCAAAGAAAACAACTAAGGAGATTGCTGAAATCACTTTAATTGGGATAAGAACTGTCCAACACATTATTTAAACCTGGAAGGATAGTGGTGAACCGCTAGATTCGCAGAAGAAATGTGGA
The DNA here is from genome assembly GCF_019703515.2 of Myxocyprinus asiaticus. NCBI lineage: Eukaryota > Metazoa > Chordata > Actinopteri > Cypriniformes > Catostomidae > Myxocyprinus > Myxocyprinus asiaticus. Next base: position 40,083,366 of record NC_059373.1, read on the forward strand.
AGAAATGTTAATGCAAGTAAGAGCATTTCAACACGCACAATGCGACGAGAACTTGTGGCCGCAAGAAAGCCACTTGTTAATGTGGCTAATCAGGAAAAAGCTACTTCAATTTGCTAGGGAGCATAAAGATTGGACTGTGGAGCAAAGAAAAGAGGTCATATGGTCTGATCAGTCCAGATTTATTCCAAAAGTGATGGGCGCGACAGGATAAGAAGGGAAGCGCATTAAGCTTTACACCCGTCATGCATAGTGCCTACTGTACAAGCCTCTGGAGGAAGTGTTATGATCTGGGGTTGCTTAAATTGGTCAGGTCTAGGATCAGCAACATTATGCGACAAATAAAATGAAGTCGGCTAACTACCTGAATGTACTAAATGACTAGGTTATTCAGTCAATGGATTTTTCTTCCCTGACAGCATGGGCATATTGCAGGATGACAATGCCAAGATTCACTGGGCTCAAATTGTGAACAAATGGTTCAGGGAGCATGAGCAGGGTTGGGAAGGTTACTTTTGAAATGTATTCCACTACAGATTACAGAATACATGCAAAAAAAATAAAAATAAAAATAATAATATTTGTAACATATTCTATTGCTCAACAGATACTAACAGATTACTCAAGGTCAGTAACGTATTCTAAATACTTTGGATTACTTCTTCAGCACTGGTAAATTTTTTCACTTGTTTTGACTTTGTCAACTCTGCCAGTACAGTAAGACAAAATACACGTTAAAAATACATTCTCTGAAAAACCTAAATATCTTATCAGTGTTGTTTCTAAATCAAGATAAATCAAATTGATCTTGTTTTAAGGAGTTTTAGATATTTTTACAGGAAAACAATATAAAAATTATCAAGAATAAGATTTTTTCCCTAATATCAAAGGTCTTGCTAGAAAAAAATTAATTTTGATCAAACGTGAATTTTCTTGATAAAAAAATGGTCTGGTAACGTGCATGTAAAATGGCTAGAAATAGCATTTTAGCTTAGCGTAAAGCTGACAATTTACACAAGGTTTATTTCTATTTCTTCTGCTCCAATCTTACTTCAAACTTACTTCTCTGTCTGCTCGTATGAATGTAACACAGCATAAGAAAGTTTCACCACTGTTCAAATGCACTTTGGATTGCTTCATTTTTATGTATAAATGTTTTCCATCTGAAAGGACTAAATATTAAATGAAACAAATGACAATAAAATGCAAAGTAATCTCTTCAGTAATCAAAATACTTTTAGAATGTAACTGTATTCTAAATACCAATGATTTAAATTGTAACTGTAATGGAATACAGTTACTTATATTTTGTATTTTAAATACGTAATCCTGTAACACGTATTCCGTTACTCCCTAACACTGAGCATGAGGAATCATTTTCACACATGAATTGTCCACCAAAGAGTCCTGACCTTAACTCCATTGAAAGTCTTTGGGATATGCTAGTAGGGTTGCCACCCGTCCTGCAAAATACGGTATCGTCCCGTATTTAAAGATGAAATGATGCGTCCTGTATCAAATCAATATGGGACGTGATTTGTCACGTATTTAAGCCTGATCAGATGGTGTTATGGTGAAATCGTTCCAGATCGCTAATTTAACATTGATATAAGTTGGAAATTGTGCCTACAGTGGGTAAGGAACAGTCTGAAATGTCCACACATTATGCTAACACGTGCTAATACTGTGTGGGTGGGGGGGGGGGTAAAGGACCACCTGAAAAGTCCATACATTGTACTAAAACTGTGTTAAGTAAGATATACAAAATTACACAGATCGAACAATGAATGAATACAATCACTCATAAAGTCATAAAGAAAAGCAGTACAAAAAATTATAGAAAAGATAAATAAAAATTATTTAAAACATACGGGAAATATATACATAAATAAGATAAAGAAGATAAATACATACAGTTGTGCTCAAAAGTTTGCATACCCTTGGAGAATTGGTAATATATGTACCATTTTTAAAGAAAACATGAGTGAACAGGCAAAACACATTTCTTTTATTTCTTGTGGGATTCATATTCAACTGTAGATTATAACAGAATGGCACAATCATTAAACAAAACATGGCAACAAAGAAAAAAATGAAATGACCCCTGTTCAAAAGTCTGCATACCGTTAGTTCTTAATACTGTGTATTGCCCCCTTTAGCATCAATGACAGTGTGCAGTCTTTTGTAATAGTTGTCTATGAGGCCCCAAATTCTTGCAGGTGGTATAGCTGCCCATTCGTCTTGGCAAAATGCCTCCAGGTCATGCAAAGTCTTTGGCTGTCTTGCATGAACCGCACGTTTGAGATCTCCCCAGAGTGGCTTGATGATATAAAGGTCAGGACACTGTGATGGCCACTCCAGAACCTTCACCTTTTTCTGCTGTAACTACTGGAGGGTCAACTTGGCCTTGTGCTTAGGGTCATTGTCGTGCTGGAAAGTCCAAGAGTGTCCCATGCGCAGCTTTTGTGCAGAAGAATGCAAATTGTCTGCCAGTAATTTCTGATAACATGCTGCATTCATCTTGCCATCAATTTTCACAAGATTCCCCGTGCCTTTAGAGCTCACACACCCCCAAAACATCAGTGAGCCACCACAATGCTTCACAGTGGGGATGGTATTCTTTTCACTATAGGCCTTGTTGACCCCTCTCCAAACATAGCGCTTATGGTTGTGACATAAAGCTTTATTTTGGTCTTGTCACTTCAAATTACAGTGTGCCAGAAGCTGTGAGGTGTGTCAAGGTGTTGTCGGGCATATTGTAACCAGGCTTTTTTGTGGCATTGGTGCAGTAAAGGCTTCTTTCTGGCAGCTCGACCATGCAGCTCATTTTTGTTCAAGTACCATCGTATTGTGCTCCTTGAAATAACCACACTGTCTTTTTCCAGAGCAGCCTGTATTTCTCCTGAGGTTACCTGTGGGTTTTTCTTTGTATCCTGAACAATACTTCTGGCAGTTGTGGCTGAAATCTTTCTTGGTCTACCTGACTTTGGCTTGATATTAAGAAGTGGAAAATTCAGGGATCTCTTGATAAGTGATTGAACAGTACTGACTGGCATTTTCAAGGCTTTGGATATCTTTTTATATCCTTTTCCATCTTTATAAAGTTCCATTACCTTGTTATGCAGGTCTTTTGACAGTTCTTTTCTGCTCCCCATGGCTCAGTATCTAGCCTGCTCAGTGGATCCACGTGAGAGCTAACAAACTCATTGACTATTTATACACAGGCACTAATTGCAATTTAAAAAGCCACAGGTGTGGGAAATTAACCTTTAATTACCATTTAAACCTGTGTGTGTCACCTTGTGTGTCTGTAACAAGGCCAAACATTCAAAGGTATGTAAACTTTTGATCAGGGCCATTTGGGTGATTTCTGTTATCATTATGATTTAAAAAGGAGCCAAACAACTATGTGATAATAAATGGCTTCATATGATCATTATCCTTAAATAAAAGATCAGTCATGATCAGTCATATTTTCAAAATCAATGCCAAAATTTCACAATTTCTGCCAGGGTATGCAAACTTTTGAGCACAACTGTATATATATATATATATATATATATATACACACACACACACACACTACCGGTCAAAATTTTTGAACCACTTACTCATTCTTAATTATAATTTTATTTTTTCTTCACATTTTAGAATAATAGTAAAGTCATCAAAACTATGGAATAACATAAATGGAACTATGGGAATTATGTTGTGACTAAACAAAATCCAATATAAATCAAAACTGTGTTATATTTTAATATCTTCAAAGTAGTCACCCTTTGCCTAGAATTTGTAGACATGTACTTTTGACATTTTCTCAACCAGCTTCTTGAGGTATCACCCTGGGATGCTTTTTAAACAGTATTGAAGGAGTTCCCATCTATGTTGGGCACTTATTGGCTGCTTTTCTTTATTATTTGGTCCAAGTCATCTATTTAAAAAAAAACAAAAAAAACAAATTGTTTATTTTTTTTTATATATATATATATATATATATATTTTCATTACATTTTAGTTTTAATGAAATAAATTAATATGGTTGCACAATTATATTTTTTGTCTATAAAACTATTTTCAAACATTTAAGCGTACACCTTCAGATCAAAAGATTTTTAAGATCATTAGAAACATTTCAGTCAAGTGTTTCAAAAGTTTTGACCGGTTGTGTGTGTGTGTGTGTGTGTGTGTGTGTGTGTGTGTGTGTGTGTGTGTGTGTGTGTGTGTATATATATATATATACAGGTGCATCTCAATAAATTAGAATGTCGTGGAAAAGTTCATTTATTTCAGTAATTCAACTCAAATTGTGAAACTCGTGTATTAAATAAATTCAATGCACACAGACTGAAGTAGTTTAAGTCTTTGGTTCTTTTAATTGTGATGATTTTGGCTCACATTTAACAAAAACCCATCAATTCACTATCTCAAAAAATTAGAATACATCATAAGACCAATAAAAAAAACACTTTTAGTGAATTGTTGGCCTTCTGGAAAGTATGTTCATTTACTGTATATGTACTCAATACTTGGTAGGGGCTCCTTTTTGCTTTAATTACTGCCTCAATTCGGCGTGGCATGGAGGTGATCAGTTTGTGGCACTGCTGAGGTGGTATGGAAGCCCAGGTTTCTTTGACAGTGGCCTTCAGCTCATCTGCATTTTTTGGTCTCTTGTTTCTCATTTTCCTCTTGACAATACCCCATAGATTCTCTATGGGGTTCAGGTCTGGTGAGTTTGCTGGCCAGTCAAGCACACCAACACCATGGTCATTTAACCAACTTTTGGTGCTTTTGGCAGTGTGGGCAGGTGCCAAATCCTGCTGGAAAATGAAATCAGCATCTTTAAAAAGCTGATCAGCAGAAGGAAGCATGAAGTGCTCCAAAATTTCTTGGTAAACGGGTGCAGTGACTTTGGTTTTCAAAAAACACTATGGACGAACACCAGCAGATGACATTGCACCCCAAATCATCACAGACTGTGGAAACTTAACGCTGGACTTCAAGCAACTTGGGCTATGAGCTTCTCCACCCTTCCTCCAGACTCTAGGACCTTGGTTTCCAAATGAAATACAAAACTTGCTCTCATCTGAAAAGAGTACTTTGGACCACTGGGCAACAGTCCAGTTCTTCTTCTCCTTAGCCCAGGTAAGACGCCTCTGACGTTGTCTGTGGTTCAGGAGTGGCTTAACAAGAGGAATACGACAACTGTAGCCAAATTCCTTGACACGTCTGTGTGTGGTGGCTCTTGATGCCTTGACCCCAGCCTCAGTCCATTCCTTGTGAAGTTCACCCAAATTCTTGAATCGATTTTGCTTGACAATCCTCATAAGGCTGTGGTTCTCTCGGTTGGTTGTGCATCTTTTTCTTCCACACTTTTTCCTTCCACTCAACTTTCTGTTAACATGCTTGGATACAGCACTCTGTGAACAGCCAGCTTCTCTGGCAATGAATGTTTGTGGCTTACCCTCCTTGTGAAGGGTGTCAATGATTGTCTTCTGGACAACTGTCAGATCAGCAGTCTTCCCCATGATTGTGTAGCCTAGTGAACCAAACTGAGAGACCATTTTGAAGGCTCAGGAAACCTTTGCAGGTGTTTTGAGTTGATTATCTGATTGGCATGTCACCATATTCTAATTTTTTGAAATAGTGAATTGGTGGGTTTTTGTGAAATGTGAGCCAAAATCATCACAATTAAAAGAACCAAAGACTTAAACTACTTCAGACTGTGTGCATTGAATTTATTTAATACACGAGTTTCACAATTTGAGTTGAATTACTGAAATAAATGAACTTTTCCACGACATTCTAATTTATTGAGATGCACCTGTATATATATACATATATATGTATGTATATATATATATATATATATATATAATGTATTTACACAGTTGATGTCAGAATTTTACATGCACTTAGGTTGAAGTCATTAAAACGAATGTTTTAACCACTCCACAGATTTAATATTAGCAAACTATAGTTTTGGCAAGTCTACTTTGTGCTTTGAGTCATTTTTCCAACAATTGTTTACAGACAGATTGTTTCACTTTTAATTGACTAAATCACAATTCCAGTGGGCCAGAAGTTTACATACAATAAGGAAAAACAGCTTGGAAAAATCCAGAAAATGGTGTCAAGCCTTTAGACAATTAGTTTCTAAACTGTACTAATTTGGAGGTGTAACTGTGGATGAATTTTAAGACCTACCTTCAAACTCAGTGCCTCATTGCTTGACATCATGGGAAAATTAAAAGAAATCAGCCAAGACCTCAGAAAAAAAAAATTGTGGACCTCCACAAGTCTGGTTCATCCTTGGGAGCAATTTCCAAATGCCTGAAGGTACCACGCTCATCTGTACAAACAATAGTATGCAAGTATAAACCACCTCAATCTGATAGAAAATTTGTGGGCAGAACTGAAAAAGCATGTGCGAGCAAGGAGGCCTACAAACCTGACTCAGTTACACCAGTTCTGCAAAAACTGAGTATCAGCAAAATCCTGAATTTCAACAAATGTTAAAGGCTGAAATCAATGTTTATATGGAGACCAACTGGTCCTCAGTATCCTCTGTGGGTGTGGCTTGGGAGGCACTTAAGGCAGTTCTTAGGGGCCGGATAATACAGTATGCCTCATTCATCAAAAAACCCAAAACACGAGAACTTGTGGAGTTGGAAGGGAATATTAAAAGTGCTGTGGCAGAGCTGAAGCACCGAATGTCATCTGATGGCCACAGAGAATTGACCCGAATGAAATACAGATATAATACTATTTTGTCGCGGAAGGTGGAGTTTTGGCTATTCAGGGCAAGACAGTCATACTTTGAGTTGGGGGACAAAGTAGGGAAGCTCTGGCTAGATACATAAAGCAGAGAGAGTCTTTTTCTACCATTCCCTCAGTGAAATCTGCTGGTGGTGAAATATTTACCTCGGCTATTGATATTAATAATGCTTTTAAAGAATTCTATATTGATCTCTATAGTTCCATGTCTTCATCTACTGATGAGGATATTAGAAACTTTGTGGAACCTTTAGAACTCCCTAAACTGATGACTGAGCAAAAAAATTCTGTTGATTCTGAGATAACCTTGGAGGAGCTTGGCGAGGTATTTAAAGCCTAGCATACAGCCAGGCTCCGGGTCCAGATGGTTTTGCTGCTGAATTTTTTAGATCTTATACTACAGAACTGTCTCCACTTTTGTTAGAAGTTTATACGGAATCATTAAAGAATAGAAAGCTTCTGCCAACCATGGCACAAACCCGGATCAGTCTGATTCTTAAAAAAGACAAAGATCCAAGCGAGTGCAAGTGTTACCATCCAATTTCCCTGATCCAGCTGGACGTAAAAATATTGGCACAAATCCTGGCTAACCGATTAAGTTATGACGTTTCTTATAGATCAGCTGGGGTTTATTTGGGGCCACAGCTCTTCTGATAACATTAGGTGTTTCGTCAATATTATATTATATTATATCTATCTTGCCCTGGAACCATTAGCAGCTGCGATAAGAAAGGAGGATGATTTTCCAGAGGTGGTGGCGGGAGGTATGACGCATAAACTTTTGCTTTACGCAGATTATATTTTATTATTTGTCTCCAACCCCACTAGATCTATGCCTTGCCTTCACAGAATTATTAATACCTTTTCTAAATTCTCAGGATACAGAGTCAATTGGTCTAAATCCGAAGCTTTGGCTCTGACAGTGTACTGCCCAGTAAAGGCCTTCCAGCCGGGTGCCTTCCAGTGGCCCAAACAGGGCATTAAGTATTTGGGCATTTTATTCCCAGCAAATTTGTGTGATTTGTTTAGAGTTAATTTTGACCCTTTAATAAAAAGGTTTTCGAGCGATGTGAGCAGGTGGGCTTCATTAAATGTATCTATGATTGGGAAGGTTAATGTTATTAAAATGAATTGTTTTCCAAAATTTAACTACCTGCTACAGTCTCTCCTTGTAGATGTCCCCCTCTCATATTTCAAGCAATTTGATAGCATAGTGAAGTCCTTCATTTGGAATGGTAAGCATCCCAGATTACATTTAAATAAGTGGCATAGGCTGATCGACAAAGGTGGGCTTGGCCTAACCAAAACTTTGATTTATTATTATGCATTCGGTCTTAGACATTTGGCTCATTGGTTGCTTCCACCTGAGAGAGCCCCTCCCTGGTTTTGTATTGAACAGGAAGTTATTGCCCCTATTTCACCATTGCAAAGCCTTTCTATCAAAATAATCGGAGAAGTTAAGTCACACCCCGTTATCTCGTATTTGCACTCAGTATGGAATGCTATATATGTGGCCTCAAGCATATAGCTGAACCCTTAATTATGTATTGATAAGTCCCCTTTCTGCTGGTCAGAGTGGATTGTGAGGGGGGTTACCACACTCGGTGACCTATATAAGAGCGGAGTGTTGAGATCTTTTGAAGATTTGGTTCAACATTTTGGGATTCCTAGATCTCAGTTTTTTAGGTATTTACAGCTGCGCCACATGCTCTGTACTATTTTTGGGAGTAGCATACAAAAGAAAAACGTGTGCATTAACCTTGCGCATAACAGTGCCAACTGGCATCCATCCCTCCAAAATCAAACAGTCCATGTACAGCTATGAGGACCCCCGTGACAACTTTGCCGTCGGATTGCTCAGGAAGTCCAGTGTTTCTATATAAATTTTGTGAGACAGAATTACACGGCAAAAGATAATCTATAAAAACAAACTCCAGCCGATAGGCAGAACAAACTCAAAGAGCATGTAGATTCATCCACGAAACTGTCCCGAAGGTGTGACACTCTGCAAAATAAACTCCAGCCGCTAGGCGGAACCAGCACCAACAAAAACACTCTGTTTCCTCAAACAGTCAAGTAAATGATCAGTGAGCTGGTCCACTCGGCTGCAACGTATCACAAAATGACTTACTCATGCCATTGACTTTGTGAAGAACATCACTTGCTGCGGGCATGTGAATGTTTTATGGCCCTCCTCAGCATCTATTCTCAATTTTGCCATGAATATCAGCGCAAAAGCGACCTTCCTTTGATGTAAAAGTTTCTTGCATTCCTTGAATCGATCCCGTTTCTCTCTTGTCGAATTTGCAATGTCTGGGAACAAGAAAATGCTCTGGTTTTTCCAAGAAAGCCTTCCTTTACTCCTCGCCTCACGTAACGCAAGATCTTTATCAGATGATCTCAGAAATTTGGCCAGAATTGATCGGGGCCTGCCTCCCTCCGCAGATCTCCATGCCAGAACCCTGTGAGCTTGCTCGATTTCCAGCTTATGGCCTGCTATGTTGAGCAGACTCAGAAAGAGCCCATCCAGGAATTTCACCACATCCCGATCCTCTTCGGCCTCAGGAATTCCGACAATACGGATGTTATTCTGCCAGCTATGGTTCTCCATGTCCTCCAGCTTCTCCCAGACACACTCCAAATCCACCTTGGTTGCTTGCGGATTAGCAGATATTTCCCTCTCTGATGACTCCAGATAATCGATCCATTTCTCGACATCCCCTACTCTTTGTAACCATCTCAGAGAACTTCGCCTCCATGGCAGTGATCGATTGACGTATCACAGCAAGATCCTCCAAGTCAGCAACGACCTTTGTCAGCATTGCCGACATGCCCAGCAACTCTCGCCGCATTTCCCACAGCTCTCAGACCAAATCGACTCCCTGGCTCGCGACCCTCTCGGGGGTATCAGCTTGAGCACAAAAGTGTCTTTTAATGTCTCCAGAGCCCGAGGATTTTGAATTCTTTGACATATTGTCCTCCTAGAACAATTATGAAACAGAGTGTATTGAATCTCACCGGTTTATGTAATTAAAAGTGTTAAAACGAGCAAAGTGTGCAGAGCTCGCCGTTCACATGTCTGATCCTTGCATGGCGTCACATGACTCTCCACTCAATTTTTGCTTTTGTTTAAAGAAAAGGAGGAACTAGACTATTACGCTAAAAGTGCTGTTGATTGAGCTTAACTCAGAAAACACAGAACACAGAAAACTTAAGAAAACACAGCTTAATGAATAGGACACCCCATGGATATCATACATTGAGATGTCTTACGTCACAGCCGACTTATAGTAACAAGTAGACTATTAATGTTTTAGAGACACACACAAATTTGGTATGAAAGCCAGCAACAAAAACATGGCATGACAATTAATGCTTAAGCCAGCCCAGTTTATCCATTATTTATATTGAGACCTGTTGGTGGTGGGTCTGGTGGGTCTTTGTCATCAAATCCACAATGGAAGCGAGTGGCATGTCTTCATACAATAAAATTAGATTGTTACATTTATAATCAACAAAGCTGTCTACACTGGAAGAATATTAATAATAATGGAAGTGATCTAGTTTGTTCACATCTGTGTAGGCATATTGTGACATATCTGTGGCTAGTTATAAACATTATCTGTCATAATCCATCTGTGGATATACAGTATGAACTCTGCCTAATTCATATTGGAGGTTCCATAGATTACCCAACTACAACCAGGGTTATAGCAGGTAATGGGAAAAGAAAATATGTGTTGGGCAAATTGCGAAGAATTAATCTGGTAATGTGAATGTCTGCTGAGTACCTGAGCAGTGTAATTATACCTGAATGAATGTGTCAGGTAAGGTAATGTGGAAGCCTATCACATGAGCTGCTATCAGTTCAAAATGATTGCAGTGAAAAGATAGAATTACTGCCACGGGACAAATAAGGTTAAATGAACACTACAATGGTGATGTGTCACCTCTGATTTAGGCAGAACATTTCATATTATAGATTTTACTGGCCACAAACTAAATTTAAGACAAAGATTAAAAAGCTGACTGTGAACAACAACTTAACAACTGAAACATAAAATTATATTATACACTGTTTATATTGTTTATATTTATATAAATGTTATATACTGGAGTAAAACAACTCTCTCTTAATGTTTTCAGGTTTCAAGAATGAAGTAAGTAATTCTCAGAAAATAGCATTATTTGTGTCTGATAATATCAGGAATGTATTTGTCTATATACAGAATTATACTATATTTACAGAAATGTGTGTATATATATATATATATATACATTTCCCCAACTCAGGCCTAAAGTTCTAGGGTAATAACCAGAAAAGACACTGGCAGACCATCATAGGGAGATGCGTCCCACCCAGTTCAGATTATTGCTGAACAAATATGTTTTACAATGGATGATTCTTCAACTATTATCCGATTCTTAATATATGGTACTAATATATTGTTAGTAACCCTAAGCCCACCCAACAGCACTACAGTATTTCAACCCCATCACAGTAAGTTTGTAATTGATAGAATTTGAATAGATTACTTATTAAATTAAAAACATGCAATTTGGCTAATATTCTGATAAAAATCAAACATTAAAAAATAGAAAATGATTATGCATTGCACAGTAAACTGAGTGTGTGCATTTTATGTAGACAAAGTTAAATGCAAAAACTGAAATCTGCAACCATCAGAGTCCTACTCTAAGAATAATTAACTGAAAAATTAAAATTCTGTCACAATTTAGTCACCACATTGTGGAACACAAAAAGAGATGTGAAGCTGAAGTGTTTAATTTCTGTACCATTAGCAACACCAAACAAAATTGCAAAAATAAAACATTGTTTTCAAACATATTTCCTGAAGACTCCTCCCTTCTGCCAGTGATCAAACAAACAGATAGTCCCTCAGATTTCGTTTTCATTACATAAGTGGTGTAATGGCTCGACGTGTACATAGTATAGTTTTATGTTGAATATACTTCTTTGTGAATTATGAGTTAAAGAGAAGAGTGTCATAAATGGGCATTCTCATCAAGTACTCTTACACTTGCTAAATAGCTGTAAGGATTACCCTAGCGACCACTAGGTGTCACTATGTATGTTTATTGTTCACTTCTTTCGTTTGTTTATGGGTGTGACAAGGAGGAGGGCGTGGCCGGGCGGTGAGGGTGCACGGGTGCCAGTGAATCAGATGATCAGCGGGAGAACGAGATAAAGGGGGGCCGGAGACGTGTAAGTTCAAGAGAGTGAGGGAGAGAGAGACGCACGTGGCCACATTGCATGTGTGTCTGTGCCTTATGTTTTATGTTGGTTTAAGTTTATTTTTACCATTAAACTTTATGTTGACTTTTCAGCCAGTTCCCGCCTCCTTGCCCATCTTTATACTGTTACAGTGGTGCTGAAACCTGGGAGGGAGGAGGGATGTGCAGTCGCAGAGTCCTCACCACTGCCCTCCGCCAGGGGAGCAGCCGCAGCCGTCTGCCTGGGGACGGAGGGGTCGCTGCCGGCTGCCGAGAGCCAGAGGAACCGCTGCCGTCCACCAAGAAGGGGAAGAGTGGTTCCGTCCACCAGGGGTTGGAGGGTTGAGGACCGAGCGACAGCGTGTCCAGGAACCGGCGAGCAAATTTTTCTCTCTCTCCTCTCTCTCTTTCTCTCTGTGTGTCTCCCGTCCATCCTCTCCTTCTCCCCACGCCTCCCCTCGTTTCTCCCCCAGGTTCCCAGGAGGTGGGGCGGACCACCAGCTGACAGAATGGCTGGAAGGGCAGCGTCTCCCCTCCAGAGATGGGTGGGGGGGGGTGGAGTAGGTCAGTCCTTGCCCATCCTTATTCTGTTACAAAGGGTTCACCAGTTACGGGGAACTGTTGTGGACAAAATAGCGCACATTATCACCTTGAAAAAGGAGAAAGGCTTAAACACAAGCGGTACACCCAACCGGCTGCCCGGCCTACCTGCTGTTACCCCGTAACACTCAGGACGAAACCGGTTCCATGTGTAGGTAGTAAAAGCTCGCAAAGGTATTGGGTGTAGCCCAACCCTACTATATATGTCTGCTAGAGAGGCCCCCCTTGCCAGTGCCCAGTAGGACGCAACACCTCTAGTGGAGTGTGCCCGGACTCCCAAGGGGCACGGCAGGTCTTGTGACTGGTAAGCCAAGGAAATGGCATCCACAATTAAATGTTTGGAGACAGCTTACCCCTTCTACTGCCCTCCAAAGCAGACAAAGAGATGCTCCGAGTGTCTGAAGCTCTGCGTGCGGTCCATATAAATGTGCAGGGCGAGAACTAGACATAGAAACAACAAGGCAGGGTCTTCCTCCTTTGAAGGGAGCGCTTGCAGATTCACCACCTGGTCCCAAAAGGGAGTGGTGGGAACTTTGGGCACGTAACTGGGCCGGGTCTCAAGATCACGTGAGAGTGAGCTGGCCTAAACTCCAAGCATTCGCTGGTGACAGAGAGCACCTGTGACGATCCCCCACCCTCTTGATAGAAGTGAGCGCCACCAGGAGGGCCATCTTCAGTGACAAGGTGCTGAGCTCGGCCTGCTCCAGGGGCTCAAAGGGGGCTCTCTGTAGGGCAGGTAGGACCACAGAGAGATCCCAAGAGGGAATCAGGTGCGGTCTAGGAGAATTCAACCTCCTCGCGCCTTCGAGGAACCTGGTGATCAGGAGCATCAGATCTGAGAACCACATCCGGTTGGGCCAGTACGGCGCAATGAACAGGGCTTGCTGCCCATCCTCCCTGACTTTGCACAGAGTCTGTGTAATGAGGCTTACTGGAGGAAACGCATACTTGCATAGCCCCCAAGGCCAGATGTGTGCCAAGGCATCCGTGCCGAGGGGAGCCTCAGACAGGGAGTACCAAAGGGGGCAGTGAGAGGACTCTCAGGAGGCAAACAGGTCTACTTTCCCAAATCAGCTGGACTACGTGGGGGTGGAGTCTTCACTCCCGCAGAGCGTTACCTGCTGTGAGAGCACGTCCACTGCACGGTTGAGGATGCCCAGAAGGTGAGTGGCTCGCAGAGACTTCAATGTCTGCTGACTCCAAAGGAGGCTCGACGTATCCCTTAGCCGCTCTGCCGTCGAGGGTAGTTAGGATGGACGAACCCGCGAAGTGTGCACAGGCAGAAAAAGGTGCCTTCCACGACTTCGTTAGCCCCTCGTGCACTTCCGGGAAGAACGGAACCGGGGTGGGGCATGGCCGTGAGTCGCGCTCCATCCCCAGAAACCAATCATCCAGCCACAAATGCTCAGGGCAGGGTGGAGGGTTCCACTTTAGCCCAATGTTTGCAGCCTCCCGGGCAAGCACGGCTGCCATCTCAGCGTCTGCCTCATCCTGAGCTCTACCGCCCGTGAGCAGGAGCTCAGCAGATTCATCTGTTTCCGACAGCAGAAGCCCACCCTCTGATGCTGCGACCAATAACTCATCCTCATCATGAGCCGCGAACGAGACATTAAATCTGCCCTGAGGCGGACCGCCTGCATCGCTCGACAGCTCTTCCGGGTAGAACGAGCGTGCTGGGGGATGGGAGGTCCGTGGGGGCTGAGCCGGCAGAAACGCTCCCATGTCCACATCCAGATCGTTATGGTATTAAGTTATAGTCAGCCAGAGTGGGGACTCGAACTCCCACATCTTAGTATCTGAAGTTAATAGGTGAGTGTGTTAAACACTACTCTATGCAACATTTCTGATGTTATGAAATTGGGTGTACCCAGAGACGGGCCTATGGGACAGGCAAGGCAGGCAATTGCCTGGGGCCCCAAGCTGGGAAAGGGCCCCCTGCAAGTGGCAATTACAGAAGTTCACAGCAATGACACTTGAAACCAGTGATTGCCAGTGCTTAGTAGACTAGAATGACATTTTTTTTTAAAACCCTAGGGGGCCACCATCCCTTTAGCTACGATCAGATTCAAGTAAGAGAGGGATGCAGGCATCATGAAAATTACGTCCGACGTACCAATCTTGCAGTCAGAAGAGGAAAAAAGAAAGAGGAAAAGAAGCATGACAGTGCTGACTGTACAGAATCTGTAATTTTTTACTGAATTATCCCTTCTCACAATAATATTGCCAATGGCCATGCAAGTCATGATGAATATTGTTTACATTCACTGCATGTTATTCTCCATACAATTTTTATTTAATTTCGACAAAATATAGCTACATCATTAGAAAGACAGCTTTGATATTTCACCACTGTTTTATTATAGAAATGTTACAGTGAGAGTAACTCCTGATATTACATCAGGAGTACACATCTGACATGCAAAATCAAAACGAGAGTTATGGACATAAACATGTAATAAAATTAATTAAAGTGAGCTCAGACAAGGTAGTGATGAAAGACATTTTTAGGCATGGTCTGTAAAAGTCCACCCAGTCCGACATGCCAGGTGGCAGAATGGAATGGTCTCTGGCACAATTTATTGACACTGCCATGTACTTAGAAGGATCGGATCTTACAGTGGGTGAGATGCCTGAGTCCATGTCTGAGTCCATGTCTGACTTACATCTGCCTGTGACCTCCAAGAAGAGGAGGAGGAAGAGAGGGAGAAAAAGCTGTAGTTTTCTTGGAGCTGCCAGAGGCTGGTGCAGTTCCCTATTCTCCAGAAGCGGCCTTTACTCCCTCTGCGGCCACTCACCCAGAGGTGGCGGAGGTCCCAGTCACAGCGGTGGTCCCAACTCCAGTGGTCCCAGGGGTCTAAATCCCAGTGGTTCCTGCTTTGGTGGTCCTGGTGGTCTCAACCTCGGTGGTCCCTACTCCAGTGGTTCCAGCTTCGGTGGTTCCAGCTTCAGTGCTCTCAACCTTGGTGGTCCCCACCTCGGTGGTCCAGCTGACAATGCCCTTTACATCGCCAGTTACTCTTATCATGCTCTCAGCATCCGTGCCTGCCACAGACCACGAGCCAGCGTCCGCGTCTGCAAAGGACAATGAACCAGCGTCTGCACCTGCCACAGACCAGAAGCCAGAATTCATGCCTGCCACAGACCACAAGCCAGTGTCCATGCCTGCCACGGACCACGAGCCAGCATCCACGCCTGACATGGACCACAAGCCAGCATCCACTGCTATCTCGCCCCCTAAGTCTCCACCTCTTGCGGCCTCTCCCCCTGAGTCTCTGCCTCCTGAGGCCTTGCTCCCTGAGTTTCCAGTGGCTCTGTCTCCTGAGTCTCCAGTGGCTCCGCCCCCTGAGCCTCCTAGTACTTTGCTCCCTAGTGCCTTGAGCTCTGAATTCTCTGAACCTTCTATGTCCCTTAGCGCTTTGAGCTCTGAATCCTCTGAGCCCTCTGAGTCTCCTTGTGTCTTAGCCTCTAAAGCCCTTCTCTAAGTCCCCAGCTGCCCTGGCTACTAAGACCTCAGCTGCTGAATCCCCATATGCTTTGACCACTGAGTCCCCAGCTGCCCTGACCACTGAGTCCCTTAGTGCCTTGTACTCTGCTTCACCAGCTGCCCTGACCTCTGAGTCCCCAACTGCCCTGTACACTGAGTCCCTTAGTGTCCTGTACTCTGCTTCACCAGCTGCCCTGACTACTGTGTCCCCAGCTGCTCTGACCACTGAATTCCCAGCTGCCCTGATCACTGAGTACCCAGCTGCCCTGACATCTGAGTCCCTGTTGCCTTGACCTCTGAGTCCCCTGATTCCCCAGCTGCCCTGACCTCTGAGCCCTCTGAGTCCCCAGCTACTCTGACCTCTGAACCCTCCAAGTCCCAAGCTGCTCTGACCTCTGAGGCCTCTGAGTCCCCAGCTACTCTGACCTCTGAGCTTTATGTGTCCCCAGCTGCTCTGATGTCTGAGCCCCCTAAGTCCATTGTTGTCTGGACCCTGCAAACACTTCCTGTTGCCTGGACCCTGTCATGCTCTCCTGGCCATCCACCTGGTCCACTCCGGCCTTTTGGCCATCCACCTGGTCCACCCTAGTCTTCTGGTCATCCGACTGGCCATCCGCCTGGTCCACCCTGGTCTCCTGACCATCTGCCTGGTCCTACCTGTTGTCCTGGCCGTCTGCCTGGTCTGTCTTTGTCTCCTGGCCATCCGCCTGGTCCGCCCTGGTCTCCTGGTCATCCGCCCTGGTCTCCTAGCCATCTGCCTGGTCCGCCCTGGTTTCCTGGCCTGTCCGCCTGGTCCACCCTGGTCTCCTGGCCGTCTGCCTGATCTCCTGGCTGTTCGTCTGGTCGGCTCTCACCTCCTGACCATCCCCCTATGGTCTCCAGCATCTGCTCCTGATCCCATGTAGTCTCTAGAATCCACTCCTGGTCCCCCCTGGTCTCCAGCATCTGCTCCTGGTCCCCTTTACGAAGTAGTTCGACTCTCCCATCGTCAATATCGCCTTTAGCTTTGATTACGGCATACATTCATCATAGCATTGTTTCGACAACTTTCGACAATGTCACAACATTTATTTACATCCAGAGTTGCATACATTTTTGGACAAGATCTTGTATTGACGACGGGAGAGTCGAATCACTTCGTAAAGTAAACCATTTTTGTCTCTTATCTGTTGTTAAAATACAATTCTGTGTGATAGCTACCAGCAACAGTATGTTTTTTTCTGTAATAATTTTTTCATTCCATATTTTAAAGTTTGATTGAACTTTATCATCAAATCATATCTAATCAAATTAATTTATTAAAAATGTAATTAAATGAAAACAGAAAAAATAATTTTCAACACAACACTGCATATTTTTTCATTAAATGAAGTGCTTTTATGCAGATCCTCACAGCACAACAAAAAACAACAATGAAACAAAGTTTTTTTTTCTGTCAAATAAAGTGCTGCACAATAGAACATCTGGGATACTATTTAAGTATTATTATTAATTACAATGAATATTACAGTATTTACAGCAGTAATATATATTATTATTATTATTCCCCATTTCATGTCCATTTAAATAGAGCTGTATTTGCAGGAAACTTCAGCAATGTTTTTGATGATAGTTTCTTACCTCTGGAGAAGCAGTAAGCTGCATGGCCCAGTGCGATTATTAAGTTGCAAAAGGCTGTGATTTAATTAAATAAATATACAGTATAGTCCATATGTGTTGCGCGCATGAGAGTGAATGAGGGCTCTGCTCTCATTCATCTGTTACACTTACACAGCGCCTTTGATGATCATGATGTGGTGTTTTTAGTTTATGAGCATGGCGGGCTTCACACATTCACTTTAGTTATTTGATTAAATCGCAGCCCTTTGCACTACAACAAATGCACTAAAACTTATCTTGATTTTAACTTGATTAATTGTGCATTCAAACATTATTTTTTATCCCAAATATGTATAATTCCATGACATTTATAATTAATTCCATTTTTATCACTTGTTTCTGCGATTCCGTCCATGTTTTCCATATCATAGCAACAGGTAAACATTCAAACTTCCTCTCTGCCCTTGATGCACTTTTCCTTGCAAGGGAGCATTTTAAATCAATA
Organism: Myxocyprinus asiaticus; assembly: GCF_019703515.2. Classification (NCBI taxonomy): domain Eukaryota; kingdom Metazoa; phylum Chordata; class Actinopteri; order Cypriniformes; family Catostomidae; genus Myxocyprinus; species Myxocyprinus asiaticus. Next base: position 40,101,560 of record NC_059373.1, read on the forward strand.
GAGGGAAGTATCGCCTCAGTCATGTCTGTGGTTACTTGTGATTCTTATTTGGAGCCCATTAAGCCTTTTTAAAAATTTCAATCACTGAAATTTAGCAATCCACTGTAATTAATTGCTTTTTCAAAAGGTTTAGGATAGGTACAGTGAATTTGAGAAATATCGATAAAATAGGGAAAAATAAAAATGAACATGGTCATAAATTTCAATAAAAGAGCACCATGTGAACTTGCATATGCACTAAAGGATCTTTATTGAAAAGTTGTAGATTACAGTACATCCTCTTCTCCTGACCGCACAGAGGCAAACATTAGCTGAGTTTTGTTAATTCAATAATTTTTTTTTTACCCATGGTAGTTTTGTTCATGGTTTTGTGGATGAGGGCATGCCATGCAACATGTCAGTGTTGGCATTTACCTAATCTGACAGTGTTGGGTTTAATCTGATTACAAAGTAATCAGTTACTGTAAGTAAAAATGTAGTGTAACATTACATTTTAAGTTCAAATGCAATTTATTTGTGAAATGGATTGCTGTGGACTGTAGGCCAATGAAAGGCTTGTTCAGTGATATGGAAATAAACATGGCTTACGTGTTGCTTTAAAAGGAAATAACCGTCCAAACTTTACAACACAGCGTTACAACGCATGAGGGAAGAGATCTCAGTGTATTGGGCAACACTGATGCAGGTCATGTGGAAGCCCCTTTAGTTCTGGTCCCTGAATCTGATTGGCCAAATGGCATTCCAAGAGTGGTGATATTCAGTATAATAGCCATTTGTGCAACGGACATGAATGATACCTCAAATCATGCAGCTTGTTGAGGAGAGGTATGTGTGGTGGCGGGGGCGTGGTCAAGTGTTCGTCCGGAGAGAGAGAGAGAGAGAGAGAGAGAGAGAGAGCGATAACGGTGCACACACCTGAGCGCTATAATGTCTTAACACCTGTTTCTGATTGCAGTAAGCACTGGGGAGAGCGATAAACAGGTTGGACCACACCAGAGACAGGCAGAGACAGCTAGACACACGCACCCAGAGACTTGTGTTCTTTCAAGTTCCGCTGAAAAGTGAGTTTTTGAGTTGAATTAAAAATACCTTTGTTGAGTTGAACAAACCTGAGTCTCACTTCCTCCTTCCATAAGAGACGAACCTTTACAGTGTGCAGTTACTACTAAGGGATCAGACTTACCATTTTGACCAGGTGGACGATACAACAGCTGAAAAAAATTCCATATACTTACATTGAAGACCATATAGACCAGAATACCATAGCCACTTGAGGGTGGGCACTTTAGAGTTTAAGTAAGTAACCACCTACAAAACAGGGATTAAAAACTAAACTTATTTTTTTCCTTTCTGGCTCTGGTGTTCCGCAGCCTCCTTTCCAAATGGTCTCTGGTTAGAACAAAAAACAATAATGATGAATAACATTCTTATTAACCATTATTAACTCTGCAGTTTAATCAAAGAGATTTTTACCCATTATTGATGCTCCACATGCTGCACTTACCTGCTGGAATGAGGGATTTTCAGTTTGACTAGAGGAGATAATAACTGTTCTTAATGTGTTGTGTACTCTCTTGTTTCATGAAAAACTATCAGAACAAAAAAGTAATGTTATCCACCGGTTACCAGCATTTAAAAATAAATTAAATGGAAAATGATATTAATTAATATTTAAATTAAATAATAGAATATAACTCATTAAAGCCTCATACGGGGCACTGGTAAATGTAGTGCGCTATGTTCAGGAACGGGTTTGGTTATTAGCAATAATTAATAATTATCAAAGATAATTATCAATTATTAAAATCAGTAGAACATTGATTTGAATCAATGGTAGCTCTTTTAATCCTTCACATCAACAATCAAAGATAACCATCAAATTCAATAGAATATTAATTATTATCAAAGATAATCATTAATTATTAAAATCAATGGAACATTGATTAGAATTAACACTAGCTTATTGATCCTTCAGATTCAACAATCATCAAAGATAATTATCAATTATCAAAATCAATAAAATATTAATAAGGATTAATATCTCTGGGGCACCACCCTGGAATCAGGGACTAATAACCAGACAGTATAACAGTATCAATATTAGATTGTTCTCTTAGGAAAATCGACATTCAAAAGGAAACAATGAAGGCTTGAATCCGAGCACTGATCCCCTGCCAGCATTTGACACAGGTGTATGCAAAACAAACCAAAACACTTCTCTTTGAAATATAACAAAGTTTATTTATGCAGTAATATCAATTAATAATCAATACAATGCAGTCAATAAACTTCCGACTTACAACTGCAAACAAAACAGTGACATGATTAGATATGGTAACCAAAATAAGCCTATAACACATGAGGTGTGTGTGTGTGTGTGTGTGTGTGAATGAATGTGAATGTGTGAATGGGTGTGTGTGTGTGTGTGTGTGTGAATGAATGTGAATGTGTGAATGGGTGTGTGTGTGTGTGTGTGTATGGAGTGACACGCACATAATGGCGGATGTGACTCTCGTGGAGAGTACGTCATGCAAGATTTCCGGCCAGAGAATATGGCCGCGAATGTGGGCGGAGAGAAGCTGGTTAATGGCGTCTGCCAGTTTACCACGTGTCTCCGCTTGTACGATAACTTAGGAAACGAACCTGAGCTTTATCACAAAGTTATCTACTAGCCAAAAGTGTGTGAGAATGTTTGTGAGGGGTCGCGTGTGTGTTTGGTTAGTACGAGAGAGAGGGAGAATAAAGTGGCGGCACCAAAGCCAGTTTTGCGATCGTGGGAGAGAAAGCAGCTGTTAGTTTTTCACTCAGAGACGTGGTGGACGGCTCGTAAACCGTCCCGCAGTCTTTGGTTCTTTAATGGATAAATTCAGTGTGCCGGTCTCACCCGCGATGGCAGAAATATACAACAGTCCAATGTCCACAGCAGATCTCATTTGTGATAACAGTACATTACAGTAATACCTTGAGTATTATTAGCAGCAATGAGCGGACTTGGCGGTCCGTAAACTGTACAAGCAATAACCTTGACACACAAGAATAACATATACGTATACATATAGATATAGAATAACTATAATATTCTATCTCTGCCCAGATGTAAACCTCTTACTTGAATCGCATGAGGATGCAGGTAGAATTTGTGTTCAACCGTTGTTTGACTCCTTTCCTCGAGGCTCGGGTGATGACAGGAGGCTGTTTCCTCGCTCTGTCGGCGGGCGGTACGGCTGCTGACTCTCGGCGGGCTGGTGGAGAAATCAGCGACGTAGAAATCTTTTTTCTTCACTTCTGCAGGCAAACGGATGAAGATGCGGATTACTCGGCGGTCTCCTTTGGATCCGTTAGAGTGTTCAGTGGAACTGAGATTGTATGGCCACAGTTTCAAGTCGGACATTACTTCCTTGTACCACGAGGCTACACCTGAGAGCAGCGATGAGCTGCGTCTATACACGGCAAGCAAAGTTGCTGGAAGCAGTGCCCAGATGGATCTCAGAGGTATTTCTACTCCCCATGATGTCATGGTTGAGGGGCGTTCTGTAGTGTGCCTCACCCAATAGGAGTTGAGAGTTCGATCCATTAGTGAGCAAGGCTTCATGGGATTTGTAGTCTGTTTTGGACTCCCTTTGTTTGATTTTGGCACGGTTTTTATCAGTAAGATTTATGACTTTGTGTGTGGGTAGGCCTCAGTCAGGCTTACGACTGTGTTAGGCCTGCCTTTGTCTTCTATCTGAATACCTGTGGCCCAACATACGTTTTTGCAAACTGACTTGTACGTGCCACTCTCTATGTTTCGCTGAAGTTTCCTGGTGAAATGAACACTAGAGGCACTACAACAACTGTGTTTTATTCATTGTCACATAAATCACGAATACAATTGCTGATTTTGATTTAAAAAAAAAACATATTTTTCACTCTATTACTCACCACCTGCTATGTTATTAAATCAAAACACTTTTACTTTAATGCATGATTTGAAAAACAAAACATTTTAACGCTTGTATTACAGACCCACCTACATATATACACTTATTTCTAAGTCATTAGTTTACTTGGTAGCTCACCTGATAGAGCATTGTACTTTGAACTCAATGGCTGTGGTTCAAATCCAGCCAAAGATGCATGAACGTGAAGGTGACATTGAAGCAAACACAAAAAGACGTGGTTGCTTTAGTTAATGTGTGTTTTCATTCTTTTTATTTCGAATTTGCATTTTAAAACACTATCGGTTAGGGTTAGGTCTTGGCTATGGGTAAGGATGTCTGTTTTGTGAAACTCTCATTTATCTTTTAGGACACTATTGGTTAGGTTTAGGGTAAAGTTTTAGGTTAGGGAGGTACGTTTTACTTATTAAAATCTCCATCTAAAATTCACCTTAAAAACCTTAGCTGTGTCCGAAATCGCCCCTTATCCACTATATAGTGCACTATTTTGGGTGTCGACCATTTTGTAGTTGTGTCCAAGTTTGTTCCCTACACCTCATTCCCTACATTTGTTCACTCATTCTTACCCACAGTGCAATCTGATTTTGAATGTATAGTTGCCATCTTGCCCATAATCCAATGAGGGGAGGACTGACGTGCAGGGAGAGAGATCACGAGTGGGTGAGTGAGAGAGATTACGCCAGTTTACAGCTTCGTTTCATTCCTTAAATGTTTTATTTCACACTGGCTGTAGTGTTTTACTTTTTGACATTTCAAAACTTGATTAAAAATAACGATAAAATATAGCGATCCAAAATCATACAGATAAATTGAACAATTTATTATTTATTTATATAAATTAAATATTTTATTTTTTATTTTGTTATTAAAATGCTAAGTGATTTCTTCAATAATTCACTGAGGTGATATTATTGTTAACTCAGAAGACTGCACACAGTGGAAATTATTCAAATATTCGTTGCGGTCGATGGTGCTTCACTGTCGGAGGAGTTGAACCACTTCTTTGCCCGCTTCGAGGTGGAGCAACCAGAGGCAACCACATCACAGCCACCAGTCCACAGCAGCCACATCTTCACTGTGGAGGAGCATGTGGTGAGATGCATACTGAGGGTAGTGAACCCGAGGAAAGCTGCGAGACCCGATGCTGTTTTGGGATGGGTGTTGATGGACTGTGCGGACCAGCTGGCTGGGGTCTTTACCAAGATCTTCAACTGGTCCCTATTCCAGTCCACTAGCCCACAATGCCTGAAGTCCTCTATCATAGTTCCACTGCCAAAAAAGACCAACATCAGCTGCCTGAATGATTACCGTCCAGTGGCACTTACTCCTATCATCATGAAGTGCTTCGAGAAACTGGTCCAGATTTATATAATCTCAAACCTCCCACCCATGCTTGACACACACCAGTTTGCTTAAAGAGCTAATAGGTCCACAGAGGATGCCATGGCTACAACTCTCCACACTGCCCTGACCCATCTAGAGCAGCGGGGGAGCTATGCTATGCTGCTCTTTGTGGACTTTAGCTCTGCATTTAATACCATTCTCCCTCACAGACTGGTGAACAAACTGGTAAACCTGGGACTACCTCACTCAATCTGCCTTTGGATTAAAGACTTCCTGTCAGATCGCTCCCAGAGGGTGAAAGTAGGCCCCCACATCTCCTCAGCCCTCAGTCTCAGCACTGGCTCTCCACAGGGCTGTGTGCTGAGCCCCCTACGCTACACCCTGTACACCCATGACTGCACCCCCGCCCACTCCAGCAACAGCATCATTAAATTTGTGGATGACACCACCGTAGTGGGGCTCATCTCTGTGGTGCACGGATAACAACCTGGTCCTTAATACCACTAAAACAAAGGAGTTGATAATAGACTACAGGAAAAATAAAATGGATATTCCTCTCCTTTTCATCAGCTGGGAATGTGTGGAGAGGGTCACGGATTTCCGGTTCCTGGCGTGCACATAGAGGAGGACCTAACCTGGAGCACTAACACCACAGTACTGGTAAAGAAGGTACAGCAGAGACTTTACTTCCTGAGGATCCTTAGGAAGAAAAATGTGTGGGCTTTTTTTGGGCCCAAAGACATAGTCACCATTACTTCAAAAAGTACCGGTGCATTGGTCGATAATAATAATAATTATTATTACTAATTAATTATTACTAATTAAAAGCAAGCTAAAATCTTACCGAGTGCACCTTTAAACAACTTTTCAGATCGAATATTACTCAAGTGATGAGGTCTCTGCATTAAGCCTTGCATGCAGCTTAAAAAGAAGAGAAAAAAAAAACACCCTCTTACCTGAATAGCTTTAGGAGCTTTAATACTGTAAGTCATATTTATGTGTTTATATAATAATATGAAGACTGAACCAGTAATTTAGGTAATTATATTTAAGGTAATTATATATATATATATACATTTTTACAAATTTATCTTTAAAATACAGTGTCCTTTTGCTGAGTTTATATAAGAAATAAATGTGACGAACCATTGAATTGTTGAAAAATAATGCACACCCAAGGTGGTAATGCGGTCACGACGTGCAGCGGAGTCAATTATTCCGCTTATACCACACCTTAAGACATCGTTCAGGGTTTTATCTCAAGATATTTTCTGGTTTTCGTCCCTAAAACACTCTTATGAGAGGAACTACTTTCTTCCACCATAGATTCAGCATCTTTAATACAGTCCGAGCAATCATTGCTAGTTCAAAAACGTCACTTTAGAACTAGCAATGGAGGCTTGCACTACTTTACTCGAAGACTTACTGGAGTAATAAGGTAGTGCGTTTGTGCATGTAAGTTTGTATTTTGAGGGATTGAAAGAGAGAAACTCAGAAAATGAGAGAAATCACTTCTGGGATTACCTTTTTTGTTGCTGCTCTCGTAACATAGCTTCAAAATCGCCAAGATGTGTGTCGCCATATTCCTGTTGTAAACCTTAACAACTTTTTTTCATCCCCACTGAGATGCAGGAGTGTGCTGACATGACGACTCTGTTTTTTTCTCAGGAGTATGTTTGGACCTTAAGTGTGTGCATTACGCGTATAATGTGAGTCCATGTGTGTGTATGTGAGAGGGGGAGCGTGAGGGTTTTTCCCAGAGATATTTCAGATAATTTAGAAACTGTTGTATTGATCAAGTGTATCGATACAGCTCAAGCCTTCGTTGCTAATTCGAAAACGTCATGTTAGAACTAGCAATGGAGGATGCACTGCATAGGAGTAAAAAGGTTGTGTGAGTGTGTGCTAGAGTGTGTGAGTGTGAGCGTGTGTGTGCGAGCAGATGTGTGTGTGTGTGTGCGAGAGCGTGTGTGTGTGCGAGCGTATGTGTGTGTGAGCGTGTGTGCGAGCATATGTGTGTTTGTATGCATGTGTGTGTGAGCATGTGTGCGCGAGCGTATGTGTGCGCACGCGAGCATGTGTGTGAGCATGTGTGCGTGTGTGCGAGCGTATGTGTGTGTGCGTGTATGTGTGTGCAAGTGCGAGCGTATGTGTGTGCGAGCATGTGCGTGCGTATGTGTGTTTGTGCGCGAGCGTGTCTGTGTGTGTGCGCGAGCGTATGTGTGTGTGTGTGCGCGCGCGAGCGTGTGTAAGTGCGGGGGAGACAAGGGAGCGCAAGGGCTATTTTCAGCTGAAATTAAACTGAAATTTTGACGTTCTTAACCGATTTACTTTAACCAATGTCTTTGTTTTAATTGGTTATTTTGTTGTGGTAGCCTGTAGGGCTCTTTGAAATAACTGAAATAATTTGGCAAAATTGTATGGAACCGTGATTCGGTCAAGACCTGGAACTACTTTATAGCCATGCGTTTCCTTCAAAAATAATTGCACACCTTAGAATATCCGTGAACCAATCAGAATTAAGCATTCAACAGACCCATGGTATATATATATATATATATATATATATATATATATATATATATATATATATATATATATATATATATACTGGCAGCCAAAAGTTTGGAATAATGTACATATTTTGCCGTTTTGGAAGGAAATTGGTACTTTAATTCACCAAAGTGGCATTCAACTGATCACAAAGTATAGTCAGGACATTACTGATGTGAAAAACAGCACCATCACTGTTTGAAAAAAGTCATTTTTGATCAAATCTAGACAGGCCCCATTTCCAGCAGCCATCACTCCAACACCTTATCCTTGAGTAATCATGTTAAATTCATAATTTTGTACTAGAAAATCACTTGCCATTATATCAAACACAGTTGAAAGCTATTTGGTTTGTTAAATGAAGCTTAACATTGTCTTTGTGTTTGTTTTTGAGTTGCAACAGTATGCAATAGACTGGCTTGTCTTAAGGTCAATATTAAGTCAAAAATGGCAGAAAAGAAACAGCTTTCTCTAGAAACTCATCAGTCAATCATTGTTTTAAAGAATGAAGGCTATACAATGCTTGAAATTGCCAAAAAACTGAAGATTTCATACAAAGGTGTACACTACGGTCTTCAAAGACAAAGGACAACTGGCTCTAACAAGGATGGACAGAGATGTGGAAGGCCAGATGTACAAATAAACAAGAGGATAAGTACATCAGAGCCTCTGGTTTGAGAAATAGACACCTCACATGTCCTCAGCTGACAGCTTCGTTGAATTCTACCCACTCAACACTAATTTAATGTACAACAGTAAAGAGAAGACTCAGGGATGCAGGCCTTATGGGAAGAATTGCAAAGAAAATGCCACTTTTGAAACAGAAAATCAAAAAGAATAGGTTAGTGTGGGCAAAGAAACACAGACATTGGACAACAGATCACTGGAAAAGAGTGTTATGGATCTTAACCCCATTGAGCTTTTGTGGGATCAGCTATATATATATATATATATATATATACACACACACTACCGGTCAAAAGTTTTGAAACACTTACTCATTCTGTATTATATTTTTTTTTTTGTTTTTTTTTTTGTTTTTTTTTGCACATTTTAGAATAATAGTAAAGTCATCAAAACTATGGAATAACATAAATGGAACTATGGGAATTATATTGTGACTAAACAAAATCCAAAATAAATCAAAACTGTGTTATATTTTAGCACCCTTTGTAGTAGTCAGCCTTTGCCTAGAATTTGCAGACATGTACTTCTCAACCAACTTCTTGAGGTATCACCCTGGGATGTTTTTTAAACAGTATTGAAGGAGTTCTCATCTATGTTGGGCACTTATTGGCTGCTTTTCTTTATTATTTGGTCCAAGTCATCAATTTCAAAAACTTTTTTTTATTTATTATTAAATTTTAGTTTTATAATGAAATAAATTAATATGGTGGCACAATTATATTTTTGTCTACAAAACTAATTTCATACATTTAAGCATATGCCTTCAGATAAAAAGATTTTTAAGATCATGAGAAACATTTCATGTATATTACAGTTCCGGTCCTCGAATTTGATTGGACGAGAGACGTTCCATGAGCGCTGATGTTCTCATATCATCGTCACTCAGACGCTTCACTGTGTCTATCACTCCGCTTGTGTTTGTGCCATTCTAAAGTGTAAGAGCAGTGCAGATGTGTTAAGGGTCATCTGTCTCTTTACATTTAATTTTGTGACATTACATATTTTAGCCAGCAGGTGGAGGCAAAAGACCATTTTTGTGTGTAATATGAGCCAGTTTGTGACGTGAAGTGAATCAGCGTCACTCAGTATTTTTAACAGCGCTCCGTGATCGCTCGTATTACTACTACACTACTAAAGCTAGGAAACAGCTTTAAACAGCTTTAAACTAACAACTTCAGCATTAAGGCTCATCAAAGCTGAGAGACACAACAGACTGATTAATTACACAAACTGAATGTGCTTACCTCTTACCGGACTTTCCACATTGGAGAGGACCAAATGGCGGAGGAGACTGCGGTCCACGAAATAGAGAGGAATACCCCATTTGGACGGCTATTTTTCCACTGAGAAAATAGGATGCATTTCACCAAAATGACATTATCTTCAGAAAGCTGACTAACAGACTACAGCATCATCAACAGGTAATCACACATGCTCCATCTCTCTCTCTCTATCTCTCTCTCTCTCTCTCTCTCTCTCTCTCTCTCACACACATCCTTGTTTCTCCAATAACATGTTAGAAACAGCCTAAGCTGTGATACTAGTAGTTCTGAAGTTATGTTTTTGAGAGGCTTGGACACATCATTTTGTTTGAACCAGTAACTCCAGATTCTGATCCATCGTGTAAGAAAGTACTTCCATGCACAAATGCGTTTTTTGTGACAGTACTCATTTTTTCAAAAAAATTTAAAATTTAGTTGTTCATTGAACTGTTGCAAGACTGATCTTAGACAAAGAGTGAAAAAGAAGACAGAGAAAAAGGTGGTAGTAATAGGACTGAGAGTCTTTGGTGAAGAGGAGATTGACTGAAAGGGAGAAAAACACAGGAAGATGCACTGCTACTGGATAATAAAAAAGAAATAAAAAAACATGCTTTTTTCAACATCAATACTTGTAGTTAAAATTAATATGAATGTCAATGAGAGCAAACTGACAAAGAATCAACGTAAAATCGATGTCTCTCACTGCATTGAAATGGCATTGATCTCTGACGTTGATTCCACAACCTTTTGATCATCAAAGTCACATTGAATCTACATTGTTCACGCCATAGAAAACATAAAATCTATCTAAATGGGTTGCTTATTCGACGTTAAAACGATGTTGATTTCAGTTGGGTGAAACGACATCATAGAATCAACACAGTTTCAATGTATAATAGATCTAATTGGTTTGCTTACCTGACGTTGAAACTACGTTGATTTCAGTTGGGTGAACTGAACAAAGTTGTACAATCAGCATATTTTCTACTTTTGTTTTTAAAATCCCAAATACTTAAAAATGAATAAACCAGCCTATAAATGTACTCTTTATTCAACACACAGCGCATTCAGTTACTCGTTTTATTTAAACAAAATATACATTTAGAGTTACTCTACAGTATATAAATCTTAATACTTAACAGCCAATTATAGAAAAATGCCTTCACACTGTTGCATTCACAAATGGATGTATAATAACAAATTACAGGCTAATTTAAAGGTAGTGTCAATTTGACAGCTTTTGAGAGTTAGCTCATCCATAAAATTAAAATGCTGTCATCATATACACACCCTCATGTTGTTCTGAACTTTAGACATTGTTATTCTTTGGAACACAAAAGTAGATATAAGGCAGAACATTAGGGACTGACATTCTCAGTCACCATTTTCTTTCATTGCATCTTTCTTTTCTATAAAAGTGAGTGGTTGCATGAAATTCAATATAGCAATATCTTTTTTGTTTAACAAAAGAATATCATACAGGTTTGGAATACACGGAGCCCCTTAATAGGACAGAGAGGGAGACATTCCCCCCTGAAATTTTCTTGCAATAGATTTGCATTCCTTGCAAAATATAATCATGGTTTAGTACAGTAACAATAGCTGAACAATGGTATTTGTAGTAAAACCATAACCATGAGACTGCAGTATTGTAACAGTGCTGGCAATGACAGGTAGACGATGACGATGACGATGAAGTGAAGAACCTAGGTGCAGTTTATTTACATGAAGCGTGAAAACCAAAAACGTGACTACAAAACATAAACATGAACTAAACTTGACTTTAATTCCAAACAACGTTACATGAACACATTACCAGACAATGGACAATGGCAAACATAAGGCTTAAATACATGGACAATGGAGAAACATGACAATGATAACCAATGACAAGACAGAACAGATAACAAGGTAACAAGACAATAAACCAATGAAAGCTAGACACATGAACATGGAGGGAAACATGTAATCACATGACCAGGGGACCACATGACAAAAAACGTCCAGGTTACTTGCATAACCACCGTTCCCTGATGGAGGGAACGAGACGTTGTGTCGATGTAGTGACACTAGGTGTCACTCTCGGGAGCCCGAGACACCTCTGGTCTTTGATAAAAGACCAATGAAAATTGGCAAGTGGTATTTGCATACCACTCCCCCAGACATATGGGTATAAAAGGAGCTGGTATGCAACCACTCATTCAGGTTTTGTGCTGAGGAGCCGAGACAAGGTCCCGGCCATTTCAGCGGGTAGTTCAGTGTTGTGGCAGGAGGGACACAACATCTCATTTCCTCCATCAGGGAATGGAGTTTACGCAAGAAACCAGGACTTTCCCTATCTGTCACTCACTCAACGTTGTGTCAATGTAGTGACACTAGGGGTCCCTATACGAAATGCCACAACTGGCTGAACTGTGTTACGTGAACTGGCAGTGTGTGATGGGCACACCACTGTGTGCCTCGTAGCCAGTGCACCAGGCCGACACGTAACCTCCCCCAACACTGTTATGAGTGTCAAACGGCCCTTTGCGGACAAGTCGACTGCCCAAAAGATAGAGACAGGCTAGCCCAGTCGTGGCTTTTTTTCCCTCTCCCAAAAAAAGGAATTAACTTACTGGGGCCACCAGGTCTAGTCGGGGGGGTGTCACTCCCAAGGGGAAGACACCACGGAGACCACACCCCACCCAAAGGGGGGGGGGTATTTTGAGTGGAAATACGTCACATGGTCTTGCCGAGCTTTGTAGGAAGTATGTCATGTGGAGAAGTCACATGGTAGGTCCTACCCTGTGGAGGAGGAGTATCTACAAGCATGGCGACTGGGGCAGAGGGGCCTCTGCCCAAGGAAGACGCAGTTTACCAACAGGGAAACGAATTAGTGGAAGATGTACATCGCATGGGGTTACCTATGGGGAACCACCACATGCGGAGCACCTACCCCAGTACAGGGCTTAGTTAGCACGTGTACTGAGCCGGCAGCGAGTTTCTCCGCAAACTTGTCTGCCACAGGGCTCGGAGGAAATCATCCAGAAAACAGTTTGTGAACACTACTGGGAGTCAACAGAGCACGTCTTCAGCTCAGGGGAGGTGAAAGGCATTATGCGCAAGTGATACACCCGGCCAGCTGTCCCGGACTTACCTGCTTGTGCGTGCCAGTACACGGGACAAAACCGGTTCCACCCGGAGATTGTAGAACCTCGCAAATGTGTTGGGTGTTGCCCAGCATGCTGCTCTGCAAATGTCTGTTAGAGAGGCGCCACTGGTCAAGGCCCAGGAGGCCGCTACACCCCTGGTAGAATGGGCAGGTAGCCCTACCAGGGGCGGCACGTCCTGGGCATGATATGCCATTGTTATGGCATCAATGAGCCAGTGGGCGATCCTCTGCTTGGAGACAGCGCTTCCTTTCCGCTGTCCACCAAAGCAGACAAAGAGCTGCTCAGAGACTCTAAAGCTCTGCGTGCGATCCAAATAGATGCGTAAAGTGTGCACTGGACACAGCAATGCCAGGGCTGTGTCTGCCTCCTCCTGGGGCAGCGCTTGTAGGTTCACCACCTGATCCCTAAAAGGGGTCGTGGGAACCTTGGGCATATAGCCCGGTCGGGGTCTCAGGATCACGTGAGAGTAGCCCGGACCGAACTCCAGGCACGTTTTGCTGACAGAGAACACTCCTACCCTCTTGATGGAAGCGAGCGCAGTCAGGAAGGTAGTCTTCAAAGAGAGTGCCTTAAGCTCAGCTGACTGCAAGGGCTCAAAGGGGGCTCTCCGTAGACCCTGAAGAACTACAGAGAGGTCCCATGAGGGAACGAGGCGCGGTCTGGAGGGATTCAACCTCCTGGCACCTCTCAGGAAACTGATGATCAGGTCATGCTTCCCTAAGGACTTACTGTCCACTGTGTCGTGGTATGCTGTATTAGCGCCTACATACACCTTCAAGGTGGAGGGGGACAGCTGCCCTTCCAACCTCTCCTGCAGGAAGGAAAGCACTGATCCAACTGCACATCTCTGGGGGTCTTCCCGTCGGGAAGAACACCACTTAGTGAACAGACTCCACTTAAAGGCATACAGGTATAGAGGGAGCCCTAGCCTGAGTGATTGTGTCTACTACTTGCAGGATAGCCATGGCGTGAACTGGAGTGGGGCATGGCTGTGAGCGGCGCCGCGAGCCCAGGAACCAATCATCAAGCCACGAGGGTTCAGGGGGAACTCTAGCCTGACGCTCGTGGCTGCCTGGGAAAGCATGTCCATCATTTCCGCATCAGCCTGTGACTGGGCGACCGTACCCGAGGGGGGGAGCCCAGCTGAGGCTTCTGCGTCTGACTGGATGAGCCCGCTCTCCGATGCTGTGCTCAAGAGCTCATCAGCTTCATGGGGTCTGAACAAGAGGTCGAACTTGCAGTGAGACGAGCCGGCGGACTCATCCGGAAGCCCGATCGGGGCAGACGAGCGTGCTGGAGAATGGGAGGTCCATGGGGGGATACCCGGCGGAGGTGGTCCCATTGTGGTCCCCAAATCACCCCCAGTGCTAGCCGTGCTGGTCTCATATCCGTAGGTAGAAGGACCGAGGCGGGGAGCCGCTGGGGTACCGCAACGTTGCCATGGTCATGTTCTCGCAATGAGAACATGATCAATTCATGAACATTGTCTCCGTGTGGGTCGCACCCAGACACGAAAGACAGTGATCGTGACCGTCAGAAGTTGAGAGATAACGACCGCAACCAGGAATAACATACAAACGGAAAGACATCTTAAAAAAGACGCGTCTTTAAAAAGACGTTCCTAATGTGCCTCTCTTTTAGAGAAATATACTCTCTTATTTCTGCCGAAGCGCCCAGGGGTGTTCTCTGCAGTGCACCGGTGCAGAGGAGGGAGAAGCCGCTGAAATGCACCATCAGATCTAGCAGAGGTGAATGAACAGTCAGCGAATTAAATAAACAGTCAGCTCAGTAAACATCAACCGTTCGGCTCCGAAGAGAAAATCTGAATGAGTGGTTGCATACCAGCTCCTTTTATACCCGTACGTCTGGGGGAGTGGTATGCAAATACCACTCACTAATATTCATTGGCCTTTTATCAAAGACCAGAGGTGTCTCAGGCTCCCAAGAGGGACCCCTAGTGTCACTACATCGACACAACGTCGAGTGAGTGACAGATAGGGAACAGGGAATCATATGACATATAAAACAGGAACTAAACTTCCAAAATAAAAGACATTAACACAAAATATGAACAAAAACACATAAAACCATGACAAGTATACCCAACAGACTTGTGCAGAGCTAAGATGTTTTTCTATTTTTCTTCAAATGTGTTCTGGTGAAGAAAGTCATACACACTTGGGATATCATGAGGGTGAGTAAATAATGAGATAATTTTCATTTTTGGGTAAACTATCCCTTTAAGGAATGCAAGTATTGACATTTTCCTCTTAAAATGTTCTTAGTTCAGTGCATTTTAATATATTTATGCTATGTTTATAACAAATGTGTGAGTTTATTAGGCTGTTGCTAAAAATATTTTATATAAATATTTAAGTTCATTAAAACTTCACGTTGTGGATCGTGGGACATTTCGGACCTTTGGACTTATAATTTTATTTGAAAAATTAAGTCAAACCATAACACGCTGCGTAAACACAGTCCTTAACATACCGTTTGTAAGGTAATGGTGAGATATCAGCTGAATGTCCCTTCGTGCTTTCCCGATGATCGCTGACGTAATTGTAGGTTGGGATGAAACAAGGAGATCAACAATGCTGGTTGTCATGTTGTATTTTAACACACTATAACGGTGTGTGCAGAAAACATTAAAGCTCATTCATAGAGAAACACTCTAACATTGTTTACATTGAGCCTGCTTCATCTCTGATCTGTGGCTTTGCGGCTCTTCTTCTGTGGTTGGATAGATAACATGCAGCGCCAAATGACCTCTAGTAGCAGATGACTGTATATACAGCCTTTTCAATGGCTGATTTCATGATACTGAAGCATTTGTCCTGAAATTAGTTAATCGACGATCGATAAGCTTAATCGATCAAATTATTAATGGCAACTAATCGATTTTCGATTAATCATTAACATCCCTAGTCTATGTCCTTGTCTGTTGTCAGTTCAGGTGCGGATGACAGGCATGAGGCATTCCATGTACGTCCGTCATCCAAGAGGTAAGAGGCTGGACCCTTATGTCGCACAACAGTTTTAGGTTCAGAGTATTTGTGTTCACCTTTCTTTATTTTCCATGGTTTCCTCACCCGCACTTTCTCACCAGGCTTGAAGGTGATGTGCTTTGCGCCCCTGTGTGCATCAGTGTAGCATTTCATTATGTCTTGCTTCACTTTTACTCTTTAGTTCAATTCATTTCCAGGAGGTGTAGGTGAGTGTATCTGAGCAGGTAATTGAGTGATGTTTAGTTTGGTTCTCATATTTTATCCATACAGGAGCTGAGATGGTGAAACTCCATTTGTGACATGAGGAGTTGGTCTGCAGTTCGTAAAGAATGTGAGTACAAACTGTTTCCATGGCACTCCTTGAATGTTTGCAGTTTGCAGAGCTTTCAGTACTCTGTTCCACCTCTCTGTTTCCCCACTGGATCAAGGGTTGTACACAGATGTCTTTAAGTCCTGTATACCTCTCTCTTGCAGGAAATCTCCAAACTCTTTTGCAGTGAATTGGCAGCCATTGTCACTAACCAGTGAGCAGGGATTTCCATCTCTAGCGAAGATTGAAGTCAGCACTTTGATGAAAGTGGCAGTGGCAATCCGTGAGTTTCCACCACTGGCCACTTGCTGTGGTAGTCAACGAGTGTGACAATGTATCTGCAGTCTGGTGGGGCATTCTAAAATGGTCCAACTATGTCGAATCCCACCTTTTTCCAAGCAGTCTGTTGGAAAGGCACCAGGCAGGGAGGAGCATTGTTTGTGACAGCTGTTTTGTTGTGCTGTCTGCAAGTTACACAGTTCTTTTTTTTCCTCCCCGTTTTCTCCACAATTTGGAATGCCCAATTCCAAGTCCTCGTGGTGGTGTTGTGACTAGCCTCAATCAGGGTTGCAAAGGACGAATCTCAGTTGCCTCTGCGACTGAGACTGTCAATCTGCGCATTTTATCACGTGGCTTGTTGAGCACATTACCGCGGAGACATAGCGCATGTGGGGGCTTCATGCCATCCACCGCGGCATCCACGCACAACTCACCACGTGCCCCACTGACAGGGTTGGGAGGGTTACTTTTGAAATGTATTCCACTACAGATTACAGAATACATGCTATAAAATGTCATTTGTAACATATTAAGTTAGATTACTCAAGGTCTGTAACGCATTCTAAATACTTTGGATTACTTCTTCACTGGTAAATTTTTTCACTTGTTTTGACTATAAAAACTCTGCCAGTACAGTAAGACAAAATACACACGTTAAAAATGCATTCTCTGAAAAACCTAAATACCGTATGCAGTGTTGTTTCTAAAACAAGATCAATCAAATTTATCTTGTTTTAAGGATTTTTAGATATTTTTTACAGAAAAACAATACAAAAATTATTATCAAGAATATGATTTTTGCCCTAATATCAAAGGCCTTACTAGAAAAAAAAGAAATTATGATCCAACGTGAATTTTCTTGATAAAAAAAATATGATCATGCCTGCTAACATGCATGTAAAATGGCTAGAAATAGCATTTTAGCTTAGCGTAAAGCTAATTTACACAAGATTTATTTCTATTTCTTCTGCTCCAAACTTACTTCAAACTTACTTCTCTGTCTGCTCGTATGAATGTAACACATCATAAGAAAGTGTTTCACTGCTGTTCAAATGCACTTTGGATCGCATCATTTATATGTATAAATGTTTTCCATCTGAAAGGACTAAATTTTAAATGAAACAAATTACAATATAAGCAAAGTAATCTCTACAGTAATCAAAATACTCTTTGAATGTAACTGTATTCTAATTACCAATGATTACAATTGTAACTGTAGTGGAATACAGTTACTTATATTTTGTATTTTAAATAGGTAATCCTGTTACATGTATTCCATTACTCCCCAACCCTGCCCACCGATAGCGAACCACATTATAGCGATCACAAGGAGGTTACCCCATGTGACTCTACCCTCCTAGCAACTGGGCCAATTTGGTTGCTTAGGAGACCTGGCTGGAGTCACTCAGCAAGCCCTGGGATTCGAACTCGTGAACTCCAGGGGTGGTAGTCAGCTCACTGAGCTTTACTCACTGAGCTACCCAGGCCCCCCTAGTTACACAGTTCTTAATCAGGGTTTCTGCCTGCACATCCATCTTTGACCACCATTAAGGTTATCTGAGTCTCTGCTTTGTTCAAACTAAGCCTTGGTGGCTATCATGTGCAAGGTCAATTAGTGTTTTCTGCAGTGATGTTGGCACTACCAGGCGATATGGACCTCTCAATATGCATTCATCAATGACAGAGAGTTCCCCCCAAACAAAAAAGAATGGTTTGTAGGCCAACCTTTCAGAATTTGCATTCGTAATTTACTGAGCACAGGGCAGGAGCAAGAGGCTGTTTGAAAATCATTTTCAGACACCACATTTAAGCTAGGTAGTATAGCAACCACTGATTCAACCTCATCCTCAATAGACTCGGTGTGTGGAAGTGGCAGTCTGGATAAACAATAAGCCACACAGTTCAGAGTTCCTTTCTGTACTCAATTTTGTATCAAAATTGAGAAGTCTGGCAGACCATTGCTCTACTCTCAGGCCTGCCGATTGTTTCGTTTCATTGTGAGGAGTGTCAGGGTGGTCTGTTAGAAGGAATTTTCTACCCCATAGCCATGGCCTCCACTTTTCGCAGGCCCATACACAGGCCAATGCTTCTTTCTCCACTATGGAGCATTTCTGTTCAGCACCTGAGAGGCTGTGTGAAGCAAATTCCACTGTCTGTTCCACACCTGTGCTGGTGATCTGCGTCAATACGGCTCCTAAGCTTAGTCAGAGGTGTCCGTGGACACCACTGTTTTGAGTCTGGGGTCAAATAGCGCCAATGCAGAGCTGTGAGTAATCAGTTTTTTCACTGTTTCAAAGCTTGTTTGAGCAGACTCAGTCCATTCAAATACACAGGAGCACTCTCATGGGCTCCACAGTTGTTGCATATTTGGGCACAAACTTGCTATATACCAATATAAGAAGGAGCACAAGGTTGTGGCATCAGATGGTGCTGGGGAATTCACATTAGCAGCACCATGTGATTCATCTGGCTGCAAGCCGTCTGATGAGATGCTGTAGCCCAGGAAACAGAGTGTTGTGTGAAGAAATTGACACTTCTCCATGTTCAGTCTGAGGCTTGCTCTGTATATCCTGCAGAGCACCACCTGTAGTTGGGCTTCATGGATCTCCTTGGTTACACCATACACAATTACATCATCCAGATAACACTGGATCCCCTCCAGGACATCCAGGATTGAAGTCATCATCTTCTGGAAGGCTGCTGGGGCTGAGGCCAGTCCATATGGAACAGGGCAGTACCAAAATAAGCCCCCATGAGTGATAAAGCCTGTCATGTCTTGGCTGTCAGATTGCAGTAGAACCTGATGGTATGCACTTTCAGATCCAATATTGAAAACATCACAGAACCCCTTTAGCTCAGACAGAATGTCCTCAATTAAAGGCAATGGGTGGCTATCAACAACAATAGCTTTATTGGGTTCACTCAAATCAATGCACATACGAATGCCACAGTTTTTTTTCTCTGTGACAATGGTTGGTGATACCTACTTCGAAGAAACCCCCCTTTCAATGAAGCCATTTCTCTCTAAGTGCTTGAGCTCCTCTGTTACAACAAGAGAGCAGCTCGGAAAATGGAGCACAAGTGGAAGAATACAAAATTAGAGGTATTTCATGGTGCATGGAAGGATAGTGTCTGTAGCTACAGACAGGCACCAAAAGCTGCCAGGTCAGCATATTTTAGCAAACTCATAGAAAATAACCACAACAATCCTAGGATTTTATTCAGTACTGTGGCTAAAGTAGTTAGGAATAAAGCCTCAACTGAACCAGATATTCCATCACAGCACAATAGTAAAGACTTCATGAATTTCTTTACTGATAAAATTTAAATCATCAGAAATACAATTGGAATTATGCAATCGTCTGTCACAGTACCTCAGAAAGTCTCATAATTTTTCTCACGAGCAACTACAATCCTTCACTGTCATAGGTCACAAAGAGCTAACAAAACTTATCGAAACATCAAAAGCCACAACATGTATGTTAGATCCAATACTAAATAATTTCTTAAAAGAGGTATTCCCTGTAATCTCTGAACCTCTTCTTAATATTATTATCTCCTCGCTATCTTTAGGACATGTCCCAAGGAACTTTAAAATGGCAGTTATCAAACCGCTTATTAAAAAGCCACAGCTTGATCGTGGAGAATTGGCTAATCATAGACCGATTTCAAATCTCCCAGATCGCACTCCGTTCCTGCTTGGTGTCAGACTCCACTGCTACGTGTCGCTAAGTGATGATGACTAAATGCAGCCGGTGCCAGCCAGACATCACTTCAGTCTATTACGATGGACTTCAGAGGATGAACTGATGCCAACTCCAACCATAAGACATGGGAAACTTCATATGCCACTGCCTGAACCTTGGACTTAGGATAGACCTCGCCGAAATGACCTGCCTGTTGAACTGCGAAGCACGTCACTGATCTCTGCCTGCATCACCTTGGTCTAATGATGGACTACACTCTTGAAATGGAATACATAGACTATCAATCAGTGGCGAATTCTCAGTGCCAGCAAAGCCTTCTCTGCTGGCCTAACATGCCAAATAAAGAAATATTTTTCATCCTTTCATTCTCAATCACTTTTTTTCCTATATATTTTTAATCGTTTTCACTCTTAATTAATCTACAAACAAATAGAGAAAAATTTAAAGTTTATCCAGTCAGAATTTATTCCTTGATGCTTACAAGCAAAGTGTGACAACTGTTTCACAAATCGCATGCCCAAAGCAGCGTGTGAGTCTGAGCTCCACCCCCTCAGGCCTTCAGAATTTCTACAGAATCCCTCAACAGTGCAAATGAATGAGCAACTAAAGTCAGATTGTCAGATTCATTCATTTATTTGTTCTTGGTGGGTGTGATCTTTAGGATATGTCCTGGTCAATGCCTTCTAGCTGGCCTTGAGTGACGCAATCACGCTTTAAGTGATGTACGTAATTTGAAAGCGAAGAGTGCGAGATCTTGCTGATGAGTCGGCTGTCACTGCCACATCACCATTGAGACAGAGATCCTTATAGATTTAAAAACAGGAGATGTTCTGCATGACCATGTGATTGTTTAATTTATTAAACAGGAAAGGAGGACTGATTTTCACTTCAAGCAAATTGGTAAGTGCTTTTTTCATTGTTATAGCAACATCAGGAGTTTTCTAAATGTAAATTAGGCTGCTTGAGCATTCAGTGTCGGATCAAGTTTTGAAAAGTAGTGCTGTGTTCCATTCAACTCGTAAAGTCGGATTTTACAACTTTCTACTAGGAAAAGTGCAAAGGAATGCATCTTGAAGTCAGAATTATAACTTGTAGGCATTCTCAACTCCGATTTCGCCGAGAAGCAAGGGCATGATGTTACACAAACACTCCACTGTAAACACTTGAATTACTGATGCAGACACCTCATGCACTTGTTTTGTTTTGCATACCTTGGAAAAATTTCAGTTTTTTCCACATGAATTGCACTTTGCACTCTTGGCTGGACATGACAGGTCATTTGCCAGATGATTTCCAGAGCCACAACGAAAGCACTGTTGAGCTTTAGGCCGTCTATCAGTATATGCATGTGCATATTTTTCGATTTTCCTTTCCACTTTCTAGCATACTTCTTTTGGACCACAGCAACATGTTTTGAATCTCGCTCGCATAGTACTTGAGCTTCAGCAATAGCAGTCTCAATGTTCCTGGCCAGTTCAAGTGCTCTATCCAGAGTCAAGTCATTTTTATTTGTATAGCACCTTTCACCGCACACATCGTTTCAAAGCAGTTTTACAGAAAATCATGCATTATCATGCTAATTTTTTGAGATAGTGAATTGGTGGGTTTTTGTTAAATATGAGCCAAAATCATCACAATTAAAAGAACCAAAGACTTAAACTACTTCAGTAATTTATTGAGATGCACCTGTATGTATAGTGCAAGTCATGGTTTAAAATGATTAAACTAAGTAAGTGTTAAGGGTCAGTGTTTAAAGATTTTGTATGAACTGTAAGATTAATGACTAATGTCTTTGAAGTCCATTCTTGATTATCTGCAGAAGTTCACATAGATGCAATTGTCCTTGTTAGTTGGCTGATGAAGATTTTGTTGGCAATTAATTGATAGCCCATGTATTCCATTTCAAGAGTGTGGTCCATCATTAGACCGAGGTAATGCAGGCAGAGATCAGTTAGGTGCACTGCAGTTCAACCAGCCAGTAATTTCGTTGAGGTCTATCCTAAATCCAAGGTTCAGGCAATGGCATATGATGTATCCCATGTCTTATGGTTGGAGTTGGCATCAGTTCATCCTCTGAAGTCCATCGTAATAAACTAAAGTGATGTTTGGCTGGCACCGGCTGCTATTAGTCATCATCACTCAGAGACATGTAGCAGTGGAGTCCAACACGAAGCAGGAATGGAGCTGGATCCAGCAGGTTCTGGTGACTTCAGGATAGGAGTCCTGAGGTTGAGACAGGGAAACAAATAGAATAATAGAATAGAACAGAGTTATTTTAGTCTCTAGTAAAAGCCTTTCTTGAATTCGAGGCATGTTCGTCTTCTCGACTATCCGTCACGTATCGTCTAATTTTCCAAAACACTGAATGTGCATATGGACAATAGCTCACGTAAATCTGCAGCATAGTGATCAGTAGACGCACTGTTTTGTTAGAGTTCATACCATTCTGCAACAACATTCACATGTGGCATGAAGAAAGTCTTTAGCGCTTTTACAGTATCATCATAGCTCTCCGTATTAGGCAGGTGTAATGGGTAAGTATAGGCAAGGAGGAGGTGAGAACCGGCTGAGCAGTCAACGAAACCTTTAATGACATAAATAAACTTAAATCAAATTGAACACAAAGTGGCCGCGTGTCTCTCTCTCTCTCTCTCTCGAACTGGTGCCTCCGGCTAGTCTTTATCCCCCTCCCAGCCGATTAGGACAATTCAGTACTGGGCGTGCGTCCTCACAGCCCGGCCACACCCTTCTCCTCGTCACAGCAGGGTATTGGAAATCTGCTGTACATTGGTCCCCAAGCAGTGTATTAGTAATGCATGTTTAAGTTTTGCGGCAAATTCATTACCGCTAGCAGGTAGTCGTCGAACAACTTCTTTGACGCTTTAAAACTAAGTCTTGGTTCTCCTGGGCATTCCAGGAATGCAGGCAGGGACAGCAAGGAGAGTAACAACATCCTCGTCGCCAATTTGTAGTATGCTTAGTTTGAACCCAGGTGGCAAGAATCACTGCAGTCATGTAACATTCACCAAACACTTCATCTCTCTTCCACAACACACTTCTTCCTTTCTCTGCTTTTATTAGCACTGAGCTTCCTAGCGCCCCAACATGGTAACTTAAGAACACAACAATGTCTCTAAAGTTTTTCACACCTATTATGATTTATGCTGTAGATGCTGTCAATTCGTCAATATAGTACATTTAAGTGTCTATGCTAAACAGAAGCAAATGTATGAGTACTAGAACCACACTTTATGTAAGAGTGTTTTAATTTCACTCTATTTTTAATTCAAATGCAAATTATAATTCTGGGTCCTATTTGCTACCTCAATAAATTTTTAGGAATTTGATTGGAATTTACAGTAAAAGGTATTGAATTCAATTCTGAATGGCTCACAACCCTTGTCTTGAAGCCACATGATAAAGAAAGTCTGCTTGTTGCTTCCAAATGTTCCAATACCCTAAAATCAGCTCCATTATTCAGAGTTACTGACAAGCGCCATCTCCCATCAGATAGTTTTGCATTGCGCTGGATCCTCGCCTTGAGAGGATCACCATTCAGCAAAAAGGTGCCACTTAATGTTATATAGCCTAGTTGAGGGGGCTCATATGGTGTCAAGAACTGGTTGTGACAACCCCTGAGTGTCAGAAGAGCTCTGTTCAGGGGCCAGACATGAAGTCTCCACAGCTCCACCTGGGGATGCCAGATCATGCCTTTAGCCACTCAGGCCCAACCAACACCACATTTTCCTTGTCTTCCAGAAACTCAATCAGCTCGGCATCGGAAGCCTTCCTCACTTGGTTTTCTGCCCCACAGGGGGAAAAACCAGCGGGCTGTCAGCAGAGTTTGACCAGGTCTCACCGTCAGAGGCCTCCAGCTATATAATATCCCTCTCATCATCATCTCCACCGAAGGTGATTGACTGGTGGGGCGCAGATTGTCATGGGCAAAACCAATCAGGCGAAGCCGCTTGAAATGGAGGAGAGTAGAGACATGAGGCCTGAGCTAGTAACAAATAATTCTCAAAATCTACATGCTCAACATTTTGTCCTTGCTTACCTTCCTCATGTGGTTCCTCAGGAGCCGAAGAGATCAGGAATCGTGAGGAAAGGGGAACCGGCATCAGCTTCAAGAAAGAAAGCAAGCCGAGAGTGAAGCGTCTTGAGTTTAATACGCTAACGGTCTAAGCGAGTACCCATCGGAAAGGGGTATATATTGCTGATGTGGAAGAAAACATTTGACAAATGCCATCTTAAAAAAGACATTGCTAAGCAAAAGGCTTTTAGAAGAAACACTCACAATAGACATACAATTGCAATAAACTTAAGTGTAAAACATACGCTGATCGTCGGAGCACAACAGGGTGAAGACAATAATCCACTTGCTGTTCATGTGTGATCATGTGTCAAGTTTAGACAGCGAAGCGATGTACAAGAGATGAAATCGTGACCCTGAAAAGAAGAATTCTGACGAAATGGCACTGTACTCTGGTATATATGGTGCATTCAGAAAGTATTCAGCCCCTTCATTTTTTCAGTTTTTTTTTATGTAGCAGCCTTATGCTAAAATGCTTTAAATATATTGTTTTTTCATTTCAATCTACACTCCATACCCCGTAATGTCAAAGCAAAAACCAGATTTTTGATAACTTTGCTGAAATATCACATTGACATAAGTATTCAGACACTTAACTCAGTATTTAGCACCTTTGGCAGTGATTACAGCCTCCAGTCTTTTTGGGTATGATGCGACAAGCTTTGCACATCTGGATTTGGGGATTTTCTGCCATTTTTCTCTGCTGATCCTCTCAAGCTCTGCCAGGTTGGATTTTGACCGTCGGTGGACAGACATTTTCAGATCTCTCCAGAGATGTTTGATTGGGTTCAAGCCCATCTATTGTCCTGTTGGGAGGTGAACCTTCATCCCAGTCTGTGGTCCTGAGCACTCTGGACCAGGTTTTCATTAAGGATATTTCTGTATATTGCTGCATTCATCTTTCCTTCAACACTGACCAGTCCCCCAGTCCCTGCCGCTAAAGAACACCCCCACAGCATGATGCTACCATCACCATGCTTCACCGTTGGGATGGTACTGCGCAAGTGATGAGCAGTTTCCTCCAGACATGACACTTGGAATTGAGGCCAAACAGTTCAATCTTTGTTTCATCAGACCAGAGAGTCTTGTTTCTCACAGTCTGAGAGTCCTTTAGGTGCTTTTTTGTGTCTTGCACTGAGGAGAGGCTTCTGTCTGGCCACTCTGCAATAAAGCCTAGATCGGTGGATATGTTGCAGTGATGGTTTTCCTTCTGCAAATTTCTCCCATCTCCACACATGATCTCTGGAGCTCAACCAGAGTGACCATCAGGTACTTGGTCACCTCTCTTACCAAGGCCCTTCACCCCCAATTGCTCAGTTTGGCTGGGCGGCCAGCTCTAGGAAGAAGAAGGTTGTTCCAAACTTCTTTCATTTAAGAATTATGGAGGCCACTCTGCTCTTGGGAACCAACAATGCATTTGTAGCCTTCCCAATCTGTGCCTCGATACAATACTGCAGGCAGTTCCTTTGATCTCATGGCTTGGTTTTTGCTCTGATATGTATTTTCAGCTGTGAAACCTTATATAGACAGTATGTGCCTTTCCAAATCACATCCAATCAATTGAATTTGCCTAAAGTGGACTCCAATAAAAGTGTAGAAACATCTCAAAGATGATCGAGAAAAATGGGATGGACCTGAGCTAAATTTCAAGTGTCATAGCAAAGGGTCTGAACACTTGAGTCAATGTGATAGTTTAATCAGTAATTGTCACTCCTGTAAGGAGTTCCCATGGCATCAGCTAAACTCGAAGTGAACGACTTGAAAGAGAACTGGAGCTCACACATGCCCTTACGTTCAGCGTAAGGGACAGTGCTTCGAATTTCAGTGAAAGCAGACTGTGTTTAGATCAAGAAAAGTCAATCAAATGTTTCTGAATTCACAGTGAGATCCATCTGCTTGATGTGACTATGCTATCTTTCTCTGCAATGTACCTGTACCTGTCTCCATTGAGAAGCACACACTTCCTGTCCAAGAAGCAGAGAAATAAAGTAAGCTGGTATCCTCTCAGGAATTAGGCCATTTTGTTGAGCTTGTGTTCCCCTAATACTCACATACCCCACTCACAGTCACAGCCTCACTCTGTTCTATTACTAGCTCCTGCCAGGAGAGGAGTTCTGTGATTGACAAGATTGGCTGCGATGCGAGCCTCTTTCCTCCTTACACCCTGCTGGCTGAGCTAACTAAGAAAGATCTCTCCATCTACACTTGTCTTAGGTACAGCTTTCACCCTATAGTTGCCCCAAAAAATATTTGGACTCAAATGTTACTGATGCCAGACTACTCATTAATTCATTGTGAATAATCTTATTTTTTGCTTTATGTCCATCAAGTTCCCAATAATAAAGAAAATAATCAAGTGTGATGAAGTATCTTTTATTTGTAAAGTATTTAAAATCCCAAAAAGGACTTAAGCCATACTTAATGTCTGATTGACATTGCATTAAATAGCAAATATCAAAGCAAGTAACACCTTCAAACAAATGATGTTCACAGAATTAACTTTACTTTTCTTAGCCATTTTTGCACTGACATTTAAGAATCTGGTATAAGGTGATTTTTAGTGGATGTGCTGAATGATGTCAGTTCCCCCAACTCGGTCTCATGACAAGTCGCAATAATAGTTGTAGGGCTTTACTGGTTGTTTAGATCAGTGTTACTATCAGAAATAATTGATAATTATTTCTTTAGTTATTAATTAATATTTAAATTAATTAATTGAATCTAACTCATTAAAACCTCATATGGGGCTCCAGTAAATGTAGAATATGGATATGGATAAACAAACCAAAACACTTCTCTTTGTAATATAAACAAAGTTTATTTATGCAGTAATATCAATTAATAATTACTACAATGCAGTCAATAAACTTCCGACTTACAACTACAAACTAAACAGTGATATTAGATATGGAAATCAAAATAATCCTATAACACATGAGGGTGTGTGTGTGTGTGTGTGTGTATGCGTGTGTGTGTAAGGAGGGACGCTCACAAAATGGCGGACGTGACTATCGTGGAGAGTATGTCATGTGAGACTTCCAGCCAGAGAATATGGCCGTGAATGTGGGCGGAGAGAAAACAGTCAATGGCGTCTACCAGTTACCGCGTTTATCCGCTTGTAGGATAGCTTAGGGACAAAGCTGAGCTTTATCACAAAGTTATCTACTAGCCAAAAATGTGTGCGAGAATGTTTGTGAGGGGTCGCGTGTGTGTGTGTTTGGTTAGTACGAGAGAGAGAGAGAGAGAGAGAGAGAGAGAGAGAGAGAGAGAGAATTAAGTGACGGCCCCAAAGCCGATTTCGTGATCGTGGGAGAGAAAGCAGCTGTTAGTTTATCACTCAGAGACACGGTGGACGGCTCGTAAAGCGTCCCAAGGTCTTTGATTCTTTAATGGATAAACTCAGTGTGCCGGTCTCTCCCGCAATGGTGGAAATGCACAACAGTCCAATGTGGTTGGACTACAATATAGCAAATCTCATTTGTGATAATTAATACCCTGAGTGTTAGCCGCAATGAGCGGACTCGGTGGTCCGTAAACTGTACAAGCAATAACCTTGATACACAAGAATAACACACTATAATATTCTATCTCTGCCCAGATGTAACCTCTTACTTGAATCGCATGAGGATGCAGAATGTGTGTTCATCCGTCCTTTGACTCCGACTCGGTTCCTCGAGTCTCGGGTGATGACGGGAGGCCGTTTCCTCACTCTGTCGGCGGATGGTACGGCTGCTGATTCTCGGCGGGTAGGCGGAGAAATCAGCGATGTCGACTTGATTGAAGATGGAAGAGAAATCTTTAATCTCTTCACTTCTGCAGGCAAACGGATGAAGATGCGGATTGCTCAGCGGTCTATTTCGGATCCGTTAGAGTGTTCGGTGGAACACAAAGTAATCTCAACTCGTCCAGCGAGATGGAGATTGTATGGCCACAGTTTCAAGTCGGACGTTACTTCCTTGTGCCACGAGGCTACACCTGAGAGCAGCAATGAGCTGCATCTACACACAGCGAGCAAAGTTGCTGGAAGCAAATTCCGGAAGCATTTCAGAGGTATTTCTACTCCTGATGATGTCATGGTTGAGGTGCATTCTGTCGTGTGCCTCATCCAATAGGAGTTAAGAGTTCTATCCTTTAGTGAGCAAGGCTTCATGGGATTTGTAGTCTGTTTTGGACTCCCTTTGTTTGATTTTGGCACAGTTTTTATCAGTAAGATTTATGACTTGATATGGGGGCCTGAGTTAGGTTTTACAACTGTCTTCTATCTGAATACATGAGGCCCAACATAGTACAATATGGAGTAATCATAAAACATCATACATGTTGGCTTATACAAAAACATATGACTTTTACTTGCATATAGAGAAATATAAACAAACCAACAAACAATAAAATTATGATTTTTCTCTAAGACCAACCCCTAACCCAAACCTACACCTAACCATCAAATCTAACCCCTTAACCAAATCCTAAACCTTAACCATTTATAACAGGGTTTGGAATGTGATGAGGGAAGCATATCACAGGTTATTGACATTCATCAGTCATTTGTATTGTACAAATAAATATGGAATGGGTAACCAAATTTGTTCACAGAAGTTTCCTGTCTTAAAGTGTTGGACATGAGGCTATTGAAAATATGATGCCTGTATTGTATCGATTTGAAATTCTGTTTGTTGATTGGTTGGTCTAAAAGTCATCCTTTTTCGTACAAGCTAATGCAGTATCTTACAATTTAGTCATCTCGTGCAAGTTGTCATAACACTCGGTTAGTTTCCGTTATGTTCGTAAATGTGTCCTAGCATATTAACCACAGGTTAGTTCAGAACATTAAAGGGTTAGTTCATGCAAAAATGAAAATCCTCTCATAATTTACTTACCTTTAAGCCATTCCAGATGTGTATGACTTTCCTTCTTCAGCAGAACTGAAGTGAAGATTTTCATAAGCAGATTTCTTATGTTAATATTTTAGTTAATATTTATTATATTTCATTTTTGGGTGAACTAACCCTTTAAATTTGGACATGTTCCACTAACATTTGATAACTAGAAGGTGTTTAAATGCTTTTTGACTTCTTTTTGAATACTATATCTATTTTATCATTGTAAATCTAGCAAACTCAAACATCAGATTTTTGCTGTATAACGAAAGTGTCAGAATACTTTTTTGGGTATACCGTAAATTGCAAGACTTTTTCTCTACTGCTCTCATCACAATTTAATATCTGTCACATATGTGTGGACTTTTGTTAAAGCTTATATGTCATGTCTTTTATTTTGAAGTTTACTTTTGTGTCTTGTCTCTGTTCTCTGTGCTCCCCTTGATTTGCTCCCAGGTGTGTCTTGTTAATTAGTCTTGTTATCTTGTTCATCTTTGTGTATTTAATGCCCTCTTGTTCTCCTTGTCATGGTTAAGTATAGTTAATGTGTAAAGGCTGTTTTTTAAGTCAGTCAAGTCTTGGTTTATGTTCTGGTTTTTGTTTTGTATTCTTGTTGTTTGCGTTAGGGGAACCGACCCATCGAGGATTTTGTGGAGGAGTTCTGTGAACTATGTGACCAGGTGGAGTTCCAGGAGATCTCCTTGAAGCTGTTTTTTCATGCGGGAAAAAAATGAGCCCGTCTATTCTTTGATGAGACCAGGGGGAATAGATTGGCCTCTCCAAGATTACATCAACTTTGCCCTGCTACTCAGTGGTTCGTCATTTACTGTGGGAGTGGCTGATGATGAACTTGGTCCTCCTACAGTGACCACAACAACAGAGTCCACTGCCATGACTGAGCCCTCCATCATGGCTGCCACAGTCTACATGCCAGTGGCCATGTCTGCCATGGTCCCAGAGTGAGCGCCTGAAGCCTCGTCCGTCCCAAAGCCAGCGGCTCCGCCCTGGTCTCCAGGCCTTCCACCGGATCAGGAGACCAGGACGGAGCCAGTGGAGGGCCATATGCCGGCTTTGTCCTGGTCTCCTGATCCGCCCCAGTCTCCGGGCCCTACGCCGGCTCTGCCCTGGTCTCCTGATCTGCCCCAGTCTTCGGGCCCTACGCCAGCTCCGCCCTGGTTGCCTGGACCGCCCCAGGCCTCGGGCCCTCTGCCAGCTCCGCCTTGCTCTTTTGGCCTTCTGCCAGCTCTGCCCTGGTCTCCGCCCACTCCTGATGCCCCAGGTTTTTCTTTTTTTAGGGTGTCAGGAGCTGCCCTTTAATTATGTGTGGACTTTTGTTCAAGCTTGTATGTCATGTCTTTTATTTTGTGGTCCTGTCTCTGTTTTCTGTGCTCCCTTGATTGCTCCTAGGTGTGTCTTGTTAATTAGTCTTGTTACCTTGTTAATCCTTGTGTATTTAAAGTGCTCTTTCTCCTTGTCATGGCTGAGTACTGTTAATGTGTAAAGGCTGTTTTCTAAGTCATAGTCAAGTCTAGGTTTATGTTCTGGTTTCTTCTTTTGTATTCTTGTTGTTGTACTATTATGTTTTTGCCACTTGGTTTCACACCATTGTCTTCGTCAGCTACTACTGCCTGCCTCCATGTTACAATATCTGCAGCACATCTACAGTATGCTGTGACGAATGCCTTGTTTATGCTTGATGCATTCGCTTTGCCGCAAATCACCAAAGACAGCATGTTAAAGCTGAGAGGCATTCATCTGGTGACCAGATTTTTGAAGACTCCAACTGGGACACACAGGGGTTGGATGGTATCCCTTTGGATTTTCCATGGGAGCTGCCCACCCACCCTTGTCTGAAATAATTATATGAATGACAGCAGTTCCAAAAGATGGGTTATTTTACTTATATGAGAGAAAAAACATCTTGCAGTGTAGTTGGTGCAGATCACTAGTTGTGGAAAATCTCTAGTTGGAGTGTTTAAAAAAACTGATCTCAAAAAAATTTAAGTCATTGTGCTGACATTTGTAGGGCTTTACTGGTTGTTTAGATCAGTGTTACTATCAGAAATAATTAATAATTATTTCTTTAGTTATTAGTTAATATTTAAATTAATTAATTGAATCTAACTCATTGAAACCTCATATGGGGCTCCAGTAAATGTAGTGCGCTACGTTTAGGAGCAGGTTTGGTTATTAGCAATAATTAATAATTATCAAAGATAATTATTAAAATCAATAGAATGTTGATGAAAATCAATGTTAGCTTTTTTAATCCTTTAAATCAACAATTATCAAAGATAATCACCAATCATTAACATCGATGAAACATTAATTAAAATTAAAATTTTCTTATTGATCATTCAAATTCAACAATCATCAAAGATGATTATCAATAATCAAAAATCAGTAGAATATTAATAAGGATTAACATTGACGGGGCACCACCCTGGAATCAGGGACTAATAACCAGATAGTATAACAGTCTCAATATTAGATTGTTTTCTTAGGAAAATCGACATCCGAAGAATATCGATTTTCGGGAAAAAAAAACAATGAATGAAGGCTTGAAGCCGAGCACTGACAAACCGTCAGCATGACACAGGCTTATGCAAAACAAACCAAAACACTTCTCTTTGTAATATAAACAAAGTTTATTTATGCAGTAATATCAATTAATAATTAATAAAATACAGTCAATAAACTTCCGACTTACAACTACAAACTAAACAGTGATATGATTAGATATGGAAACTAAAATAATCCTATAACACATGAGGGTGTGTGTGTGTGTGTGTGTGTGTGTGTGTGTGAGAGCGAGTGTGTGTGTGTGTGTGTAAGGAGGGACACGCACAAAATGGCGGACGTGACTTGTGGAGAGTGTGTCACGCGAGACTTCCAACCAGAGAATGTGGCCGCGAATGTGGGCGGAGAGAAAACAGTCAATGGCTTCTACCAGTTACCGCGTGTATCCGCTTGTACGATAGCTTAGGGACAAAGCTGAGCTTTATCACGAAGCTATCTACTAGCCAAAAATGTGTCCGAGAATTTTTGTGAGGGATCGGGCGTGCGCGTGTGCGTGTGATTAGTACGAGAGAGATAGAGAGAATAAAGTGATGGCCCCAAAGCTGATTTCGCACTCGTGGGAGAGAAAGCAGCTGTTAGTTTATCACTCAGAGACGCGGTGGACGGCTCGTAAACTGTCCCGCGTTCTTTGATTCTTTAATGGATAAACTCAGTTTGCCGGTCTCACCCGCGATGGCAAAAATGCACAACAGTCCAGTGTGGTTGGACCACAATACAGCAAATCAAATTTGTGATAATTAATACCCTGAGTATTAATAATGAGCGGACATGGCGGTCCGTAAACTGTACAAGCAAAAACCTTGGTACACAAGAATAACACACTATAATATTCTATCTCTGCCCAGACGTAAACCTCTTACTTGAATCGCATGAGGATGCAGAATGTGTGTTCATCCATCCTTTGACTCAGACTCGGTTCCTCGAGGCTCGGGTGATGACGGGAGGCCGTTTCCTCGCTCTGTCGGCAGGCAGTACGGCTGCTCATTCTCGGCGGGCTGGCGGAGAAATCAGAAACTTCGACTTGATTGAAGATGGAAGAGAAATCTTTAATCTTTTCACTTCTGCAGGAGATTAATTGCTCGGCGGTCTCCTTCGGATCTGTTAGAGTGTTGGGAGCGAGATGGAGATTGTATGGCCACAGTTTGAAGTTTGATGTTACTTCCTTGTGCCACGAGGCTACACCTGAGAGCAGCGATGAGCTGCGTCTACACACGGCGGGCAAAGTTGCTGGAAGCAAATCCCGGAAGCATTTCAGAGGTATTTCTACTCCTGATGATGTCATGGTTGAGGTGCATTCTGTTGTGTGCCTCATCCAATAGGAGTTGAGAGTTCGATCCTTTAGTGAGCAAGGCTTCATAGGATTTGTAGTCTGTTTTGGACTCCCTTTGTTTGATTTTGGCGCGGTTTTTATCAGTAAGATTTACGATTTATGTGGGGGCCTGAGTTAGGTTTTACGACTGTGTTAGGCCTGCCTTTGTCTTCTATCTGAATACACGAGGCCCAACACATTATACAGCACACGTATCGTGGCAGTTCCGAGTTGAAATGTCCACTGTGTGTTGCAAAAATGAGTTAAATGTTCTCCCAAACAGATGAGGTTTTTCAGGTCAATGCTCCATCTAGTTTTAAATAAAAAAAACGACCTCCCTACCCTAAACCTTAAACCTAAACCTAACCAATAGTGTCATGAAAAGCAAATGTGAGACAAAAAAAATGGCTCACATCATTCTGTGGAACTTCTATGATACTTTCGGGTCACGTATGGACATGCACGTATGCTTTTCAGGACTCGTACCCCAGTCCTATACATTGCAAGTGCAAAGCTCTATCAGTTGAGCTACTGTGCAATTTGATCGTGCTCGAATAAGCTTGTAAATGTAGTTAAGTACTGCAAACATAAAAATGTATCTCCTTAAAAATCATGTGCTATAGTAAAAGCGTCAACAGGTGAAAAGTATGGGTTTTTGTGAATTGATCATCTGCCATTTTACTTGTGATTTGTTTGGAAAAAATTTAATTGTTGTTGTAGCATCTCTAGTGTTCATTTCACCAGGAAACTGCTGTAAAATATACATCGAGCCATGTCATTTGCAAAAATCGTTATGCAAAGATGCAGGTATTGTTATATGATTTTGTGAGATCATGTTATTTCAAACCTGAAACAAAAGCCCACCCTTTTTTTGCCATTTAGAAAACTTAGCCATCCTAGTAATCCTGAACTCTGTGACCTTTTTTTGATGCCATTGCAATGACAGAGCAGAGAGACTCTCTTTGTAGTGACCCTTGCCGTGACCTTTTATTTGATTTTTTTTTACAATGAGTATAAATGATGCTAATGGGCTAGACTGTGTCATTAATGCAGCTAATGCAGTCACTTACAATACTTTAAACGCTCCAAAGTGAGCTCACTTCTGCCCCAATAAAGTTTCTAGTGATTTTTCAAGTCACTTGGACTTCCTTTACACTATTACACACTCTGCTCTCCAAAAAAAAAACCTTAATTTAAGCTCAAACAGACACAACATACCAAAAGTGACCCCATTAATGTGCCCTAAAATGGAATACCATTATTCACAAAGGGCAAGAGAAATTCGAGGCTCATACTTCCTCTCTTGCACAAAATAATTTCTATTTTAGCATTTCTCTTTCAGTTGACAGGAAGCAGGCCCTGTACTGGATGTTTTAACAGGTCCTTACTACATTTCAACATGTCCTACATGGCTTTGGTGATGTAATTAAGCAAAATCACATGAGGAGGTGTTTTCTGAATATGCAGCCTTGTGCCACTGGTAATCACAACCTTGCTGATATTTAGACCAACAGCATGATTGCAAGGGTGATACTTCTAGGGATGTACTGATACCATTTCCCCCCCGGTCCAATTCCAATGCCTGAAATCTCAGTATCGGCCGATACAAATCCCAATCCAATACCAGTGTTGTTTTATCATAGTCAGTTTAGAATATCTATACCTCACTCTGTGATACTAACTGGGGATACTCTTTTATACATAAAGAAACACAAATCTTTAACTACATATTATTTCAATATAAATGTTCAGCCTATTAAGAAAAACTTTATTGTTAGCTAGTCTACTGGATAATGTAGCAGCAAAATTAACAGTAATTCCAGTTAAAGTCTTCAGTAGAAAAGAAGCCAGTTTCCTTTGCACCATTTTTTTCAACTTGTATCTGAACTTTAGTTTACTGAACCCAGTCAACTTAAATATTGTTGTAATTTGTAAACAAATAATAATAATAAATTATTATTATTATTATTATTATTATTATTATTATTATTATTATTATTGGCCTTTACAATTTTATAATACAACAGTAACATATTTCAATCGTGCACCTTTGCCTTTAAAACCATCAAGCTTTTATTTTGACAGTCGGACCACTCAATTTTAGTATATGTGCTGCCTTAGCAAGCACGGAAGTCCTGTAAGTATCTATATGTGGGATAATTCTTAGTAGTTTAACTCACTTCTTATTCAAAATCTGGTGAAATGCCTCTCTAATGCTGTTCTCAATGCATGTAATAAGTAAACCGAACTACTGAGCTTCTACATCTGAGATTTTGTTCGCCATTCACAAACACGCTGCAAATGCATACTATATATTTACTTATTAAACACAACCTTTTGCAATTCACAAAGCTAACACATTTCTTCAAGTGACTTTGAATAAAATGCATGAGACATATGGACTACTTTGATGGTGTCTTTATGGTTCTTTTATGTCATTTTTGGAGCTTGACAGTAATGAACATGACACACGGTACTGGATTTGGATCGGGCTCGTCGGACCAATATCCAATACATCTAAAAACATCAGTATCGGAGCCAATACCGATCCAGTTATCGGATTGGTGCATCCCTAGATATTTCATTTATACAACAATTCTACAAAGAAGTAAATAATATTAACTCACATTTCAGACAAAAATTGGCCAGTTAAAAATTCCTCTCCGTCACTGTAGAATAAAATAAAAATACTGTAGTTCCAAAAGAGAGCAGAGAACACTCTTCACTCAGCGTTCTGTAATTACTCACTCTTTTAATTAATCTCTACTCCAGATTTTTCATTTCCTGCCCTGTGCTCACTAGTGAGAGAATAACGGTCAACTTGGATCATATGAGTCACTTAAGCCAATCATATAATGACTCTGACATCAATGAACCGCATTCAGAGTGTTACGACAGTAAATCACAGTTTGCAGATACTATACATAAGAATGGATTGAACCATAAACTGACCAGCAATTAAAAAAACAGAAATTTTATCTTAGTAAACTCCTCACATAGTTCATTCCAAAAGGATTGTTTAGTGTAAAATATGTTGAAGATTAGCAGACAGCAGGGTTGTGGACTCAAGTCGCATAACTTGGACTTGACTTGGACTCGAGTCATAAATTTGATGACTTCTGACTCAACTCAACATAATCAAAGAAGACTTACGACTCGACTTAGACTTTGATAACAATGACTTACGACTTGACTAGGACTCTGCCCTCTGACTTGAAAATACTTTATAAAATATAAATACCTTCTAAAACCAAAGATCAGAGATGTACATTTAAAAATGTGCAGCAAATCAACGATTCATTTCCCCAATAAAAATTCATTTGATTATCAAATCTGCATTTCCGTACTCCACATTCAGCCAATCAGACAACAAACCAAACAATTACCATGAGAGTAGAACCAAGTTTGAAGATTGCACATTAGAGGATGACACAGCCAAAATGATACCAAAGGTACACTAGCAGCCAAAAGTTTGGAATAATGTACAGATTTAGCTGTTTCAGAAGGAAATTGGTACTTTAATTCACCAAAGTGGCATTCAGCTGATCACAAAGTATAGTCAGGACATTACTGATGTAAAAAACAGCACCATCACTATTCGAAAAAGTAATTTTTGATCAAATCTTGGCAGATCCCATTTCCAGCAGCCATCACTCCAACACCTTATCCTTGAGTAATCATGCTAAATTGCTAATTTGGTACTAGAAAATAACTTGCCATTATATCATCAGCTGAAAGCTATTTGGTTCATTAAATGAAGCTTAACACAGTCTTTGTGTTTGTTTTTGAGTTTCCACAGTATGCAATAGACTGGCTTGTCTTAAGGTCAATATTAGGTCAAAAATGGCAACAACAAAAAAGAAAGAAACAGCTTTCTCTAGAAACTTGTCAGTCAATCATTGTTTTGACGAATGAAGGCTATGCAAAGCTTGAAATTGCCAAAAAACTGAAGATTTCATACAAAGGTGTACACTTCAAAGACAAAGGACAACTGGCTCTAACAAGGACAGAAGGAGATGTGGAAGGCCCAGATGTACAACTAAACAAGAGGATAAGTACATCAGAGCCTCTAGTCTGAGAAATAGATGCCTCACATGTCCTCAGCTGACAGCTTCATTGAATTCTACCAGCTCAACACCAGTTACATGTACAACAGTAAAGTGAAGACTCAGGGGTGCAGGCCTTATGGGAAGAACTGCAAAGAAAAAAACATTTTTGAAACAGAAAAACTAAAAGGTTAGAGTGGGCAAAGAAACACAGACATTGGACAACAGATCATTGGAAAAGAGTGTTATGGATCTTAACCCCATTGAGCTTTTGTGGGATCAGCTAGACTGTAAGGTGTGTGAGAAGTGCCTGACAAGACAGCCACATCTATGGCAAATGCTACAGGAAGTGTGGGGTGAAATGTCACCTGAGTTTCTGGACAAACTGACAGCTAGAATGGCAAGGATCTGCACATGGAAGATTTTTTGATGAGAACTCTTTGAAGTAGTTTAAGAAGTTCTGAACATTTTTTCAAATTGTAATAGTAATTTTTCATCTTATTAATGTCCTGACTATACATTATGATCAGTTGAATGCCACTTTGGTGAATAAAAGTACCAATTTCTTTCCATTAGAGCAAAACCTGTACATTATTCCAAACTTTTGGCCACCAGTGTAATATCAGTAGGATATAAAGAATGCAATATCGAAGTCAACAAGAGGATTGCAACATGTAGAATCTGTGGTTCAAAAATTGCAGATGCTTTATCAACAGCGACCAATTTTGAGAGGCATCTGAAAACCCTCAGACAGAGGTATGTTGAGATTGTGAACTATTACACGTCAGCTATGGTATAGTAGAATTTAACTTATCGTGTTAGCTGGGTTAGCTAGCTAGCTACTAGAGATGGGACAATATATCAAATTTCGATATATCGCGAACCAAAAAAATGACAAACCATATCAAGGCAAAACTATATTTTGACATTTGCAACAATCATCAAACGTTATCATCTTTCTATTGCTTGTTTTTAACCCTATTTTGCTTTTTTCTACACTGTTTACAAGGTTCGCACAAGGTCACTGAAGTGCTTAAAGTTAGCTTTTAGAAATGCAAGTACTTGAAGAACTGTTTGCTAAAAAGTGTTTGAGATTAAAACAGAATATTTCTTCCGTGTTATGTGTCCATCAGAGATGAGATCCCGAACTCCACTTTCACTAAATAATTTGTCTTTTAATATCAGTTCTGTTCTTTACAGTCAGATAAAAATAAATATTAATTTTAATCACCAATAGCACGGATGCGCTAAAAATAGAGAGACTTCTCTCCTAAATAAACCGGGACACCTGTGCGAGTCTGTGAGATGCTTGTTGCTCTCTTAAAGGTGCTGTAAGCTATTTTAGCATTCTGAAGCTTTCACGTGACTGAGCTGTTGAATTAGCCACGCCCCCTCATTCCAAAACAAGTACACTAAGCCAAGGCGCTAAAAGAACTGCACGAGGGTAGTTCTGACACGGGATTGATGCAGGAACTGCACTCGGCGACGAAGGTCATGGCGCGGTCTCTCGGGCAGACGATGTCCGCCCTCATGGTCCAGGAGCCCCACCTTGGCTCAACTTGGTTGAGATGCGAGAGGCTGATGGTTCCTTGATGCCCCCATCTCCCAGGTTGGCCTAATCGGCGACACCATCAAGGACTTTGCCCAGCAGTTCTCGGTGGTGAAGCAGCAGACGGAGGCCATACGTCACATCCTGCCCCAGTGCAGCGCAAGACCCCGCACCCCGTCTGCTCATCGCTAAGGGCGTCCTCCTGCAGCAACGACATCAGCTCCACCGCAGCCCGCTCCCATGGTCCGGCCCCGGCGCAGAGCCCAGCGCAGGAAGCAGACGCCACCCGTCTCACGGCCAGCCGCTAAGAACCCGAGGAAGGCTACGAAGTGCTCCTGAGATGGGCGACCCAGGGGCAAGGAGACCTGCTACACTGGAGCTGGTAAGCAGACCACTCCATCCCCCAGTGGAGGGCCGGGAGGAGAATCTTTTGTTTCATTTTCATTTAATTGCGCCGCATGCCCAAGAGGCTGCGGTACCCAAAACTTCAGCAAAAGAGCAGTTTCCTTGTTCCCTGAGTCACATGTCCGGTGTGCACAGCCGTCGTCACGACCACTGTCCACCGTCTCATCTTTACAGGGATGGCGCTCCAGCGGCGGTCCCCCTGCCCCTGTGCGCCCAGCTGTGGCAAAAACATGCCCACACGAGATTGGGTCCGGTGGACTACGGGGACAAGACCCCCCCCCCCCCCCCGGCCAATCTTATGGTTTGCGGTAGGAGCCAGGTAAGTGCTTCGATGTCCCTGGACTCAGCACGGCCACGGGGCTCAGATCCCTTCGACGTGGTACCTCGAGCTCTGCCCCACCGTGAGGCCCCACCCGCCGGTACATCTGACGTGATCATTCCCTTGGTCCCCTTCGCCCGGAGTTTGGGCGCATGGCTCGTGCTTTCCAACCCATCGCAATGACTGGTCCGGACCGTCTGACTCGGCTACGCGATTCAGTTTGCAAGGCGCCCGCCCAGGTTCAGTGGCGTCCGCTTCACCTCGGTGAAGGGCGAGAACGCCGCTACCTTGCGTGCAGAGATCGCTACCCTTCTGCGCAAGGGCGCGATAGAGACTGTCCCTCCAGCCAAGATGAAGAAAGGGTTCTACAGCCCTTTGGTCTCTTTGAAAGCGTGCCTCACGAACAAGCGTGCACAATCGGTGCTGGCCTGTTTGAAGGCATTCAAACAGAAAACAGCAGTTCAACTGAAACTCTTTCAGAGGCTCCTGGGGCATATGGCATCCTCAGCGGTGGCCACCCCGCTCAGGTTGATGCATATGAGACCGCTTCAGCACTGGCTTCAGACTCGAGTCCCGAGATGGGCATGGCGCCGCGGGATACATCGCGTGGTCATCACGCCGGTCTGTCACCATCTTTTCAGCCCTTGGACCGACCTCTCATTTCTACGGGCAGGTGTTCCCCTAGAGCAGGTCTCCAGGCGTGTCGTGGTCACAACAGACACCTCCAAAACGGGCTGGGGTGCTGTTTGCAATGGGCACACAGCCACGGGCTTATGAACGGGCCCGCGGCTGTGTTGGCACATCAACTTCCGGCCGTTGATCCAGGGCAAGCACGTGTTAGTTTGGACAGACAACAGGGCAACAGTAGCATATGTCAACCACCAAGGCGGTCTGCGCTCTCGTTGAATGTCTTAACTCACCCACCGTCTCCTCCTCTGGAGTCAGCAGCACTTCAAGTCACTGCAAGCCACTCACATCACGGGCAACCTCAACACTCAACACTACATAACGACACAGTGGACGGTAAGTCCTTAGGGAAGTATGACCTGATCATCAGGTTCCTGAGAGGTGCCAGGAGGCTGAATCCCTCCAGAACGTGCCTCGTTACCTAATGGGACCTCTCTGTAGTTCTTCAGGGTCTACAGAGAGCCCCTTTTGAGCCTTTGCAGTCAGCTGAGCTTGAGGCACTCTCCTTGAAGACTGCCCTCCTGACTGCGCTCACTTCCATTAAGAGGGTAGGAGACCTGCAAGCGTTCTCTGTCAGCGAAACGTGCCTGGAGTTCGGTCCGGGCTACTCTCACGTGATCTTGTGACCTATGTGCCCAAGGTTCCCACGACCCCTTTTAGGGACCTGGTGGTGAACCTGCGAGCGCTGCCCCAGGAGGAGGCAGACCCAGCCCTGTCGTTGCTGTGTCCGGTGCGCATTTTACGCATCTATTTGGAACCCATCGCAATGACTGGTCCGGACCGTCTGACTCGGCTACGCGATTCAGTTTGCAAGGTGCCCACCCAGGTTCAGTGGCATCCGCTTCACCTCGGTGAAGGGCGAGAATGCCGCTACCTTGCGTGAGGAGATCGCTACCTTTCTGTGCAAGGGCGCGATAGAGACTGTCCCTCCAGCCAAGATGAAGAAAGGGTTCTACAGCCCTTACTTTATCGTATCAAAGAAAGGCGATGGGTTGCGACCAATCCTGGACCTGCGAGTACTCAACCGGGCTTTGCACAAACTCCCGTTCAAGATGCTGATGCAAAAGTGCATTCTAGCAAGCGTCCGGCATCAAGATTGGTTCACGGCTTAGACCTGAAGGACGCGTACTTCCACGTCTCGGTCTTACCTCGACACAGACCCTTCCTAAGGGAAGTGGGCATCCGCATCCTCAACTATCTCGACGACTGGCTGATCCTAGCTCACTCTCGAGAGTTACTGTGCACACACAGGGACCGCGTGCTTCGGCACCTCAGCCGACTGGGGCTTTGGGTCAACTAGGAAAAGAGCAAGCTCTTTCCTCAGTTTGGAGTTGGACTCTTTTTTTTTTGGTCTCTTTGACAGCGTGCCTCACGAACAAGCAGGTGTTCCCCTAGAGCAGGTCTCCAGGCGTGTCGTGGTCATGACAGACACCTCCAAAACAGGCTGGGGTGCTGTTTGCAATGGGCACACAGCCACCGGCTTATGAACGGGTCCTCGGCTGTGTTGGCACATCAACTTCCAGCCGTTGATCCAGGGCAAGCACGTGTTAGTTCGGACAGACAACAGGGCAACAGTAGCATATGTCGACCACCAAGGCGGTCTGCGCTCTCGTTGAATGTCACAACTCACCCACCGTCTCCTCCTCTGGAGTCAGAAGCACTTCAAGTCACTGCAAGCCACTCACATCACGGGCAACCTCAACACTACAGCGGACGCGCTGTCACGGCAGGTTACCCTCAGGGGAGAGTGGAGACTCCACCCTCAGGTGGTCCAGCTGATTTGGAGTCGATTTGGACAGGCACAGGTAGACCTGTTCACCTCCCAAGAATCCTCCCACTGCCCGCTCTGGTACGCCCTGACCGAGGCACCCCTCAGCAGAGACGCGCTGGCACACAGCTGCCCTCCTGGCCTATGCAAATATGCGTTTCCCCCAGTAAGCCTACTTGCACAGACTCTGTGCAAGGTCAGGGAGAACGAGGAGCAGGTCGTCCTGGTAGCACCCTACTGGCTCACCCAAACGTGGTTCTCGGACCTCACGCTCCTCGCGACAGCCCCGGCGAATTCCTCTGAGGAAGGACCTTCATTCCCAGGGATGGGGCACCATCTGGCACCCGCGACCAGACCTCTGGAATCTCCATGCCTGGCCCCTGGATGGGACATGGAAGACCTAAGCGGTCTACCACCCACGGTGGTAGACACGATCACTCAGGCTAGGGCCCCCTCTATGAGGCACCTATATGCCTTTAAGTGGTGTCTATTTCTTCCAGACGGGAAGACCCCCAGAGATGCGCAGTCAGATTGGGGCTTTCCTTCCTGCAGGAGAGGTTGGAAGGGCAGCTGTCCCCTTCCACCTTGAAGGTGTACATTACTGCTGTAGGGCTTTACTGGTTGTTTAGATCAGTGTTACTATCAGAAATAATTAATAATTATTTTTGTAGTTATTAATCAATATTCAAATTAATTAATTGGATCTAACTCATTAAAACCTCATATGGGACTCCAGTAAATGTAGTGTGCTACATTTAGGAGCAAGTTTGGTTATTAGCAATAATTAATAATTATCAAAGATAATTATTAATTATTAAAATCAATAGAACATTGATGAGAATCAATGTTAGCTTTTTTTAATCCTTTAAAATCAACACTTATCAAAGATAATCGTTAATTGTTAACATCGATGAAACATTAAAATTAACACTAGCTTATTGATCATTCAAATTCAATCAAAGATAATTATCAATTATCAAAAATCAATAGAATATTAATAAGGATTAACATTGACGGGGCACCACCCTAGAATTAGGGACTAATAACCAAATAGTAAAACAGTCTCAATATTAGATTGTTTTCTTAGGAAAATCGGCATCCGAAGAATATCGATTTTCGGGAAAAAACAATGAATGAAGGTTTGAATCCAAGCACTGACATCCCGTCAGCATGACACAGGCGTATGCAAAACAAACCAAAACACTTCTCTTTGTAATATAAACAAAAGTTTATGTATTTATGCAATAATATCAATTAATAAACAATACAGTGCATTCAATAAACTTCCAACTTACAACTACAAACTAAACAGTGACATGATTAGATATGGAAACTAAAATAATCCTATAACACATAAGGTGTGTGTGTGACAGTGTGTGTGTGTGTGTGTGTGTGTGTGTCAGTGTGGTTAGTGAGAGAGAGAGAGAGAGAGAGAGAGAGAGAGAGAGAGAGAGGATTATTAAGTGACAGCCCGAAAGCTGAGTTCGCGATAGCTGGAGATAAAGCAGCCGTGTTCATCACTCAAAGACGTGGTTTTACGAGTGGGACTCGTAAAAGTCCTGCGTTATTTAACTCTAATGGATGAACTCAGTTTCTGTCTCACCCGCGATGGCGAAAATGCACAACAATCCAATTTGGTTGGACCACAATACAGCAAACAAATTTGTGATAATTAATACCCTGTGTATTAATAATGAGCGGACATGGCGGTCCGTAAACTGTACAAGCAAAAAACCTTGAAACACAAGAATAACACGCTATAATATTCTATCTCTGCCCAGACGTAACCTCTTACTTGAATCGCATGAAGACACAGGTAGAATGTGTTTTCCTCCGTCCTTTTACTTTGACCCAGTTCCTTGAGGCTCCGGTGATGACGGGAGGCCGTTTCCTCGCGCTGTCGGCGGGCGGTACGG
This sequence comes from Myxocyprinus asiaticus, assembly GCF_019703515.2. Lineage (NCBI taxonomy): Eukaryota > Metazoa > Chordata > Actinopteri > Cypriniformes > Catostomidae > Myxocyprinus > Myxocyprinus asiaticus. The sequence goes on from NC_059373.1 coordinate 40,145,349, forward strand.
CTGTTGATTCTCAGAGGGCGGTACGGCTGTTGATTCTCGGCGGGCTGGCGGAGAACTCAGAAATGTCGACTTGATTGAAGATGGAAGAGAAATCTTTAATCTCTTCACTTCTGTAGGCCAACGGATGAAGATGCGAATTGCTCGGTTGTCTCCTTCGGATCCGTTAGAGTGTTCGGTTGAACACAGAGTAATCTCAACTCGTCCAGCGAGATGGAGATTGTATGGCCACAGTTTCAAGTTGGACGTTACTTCCTTGTGCCATGAGGTTGCACCTGAGAGCAGCGATGAGCTGCGTCTATACACTGCGAACAAAGTTGCTGGAAGTAAATCCCAGAAGCATTTCAGAGGTATTTCTACTCCTGATTATGTCATAGTTGAGGGACGTTCTGTTGTGTGCCTCATCCAATAGGAGTTGAGAGTTCGATCCTTTAGTGAGCAAGGCTTCATGGGATTTGTAGTCTGTTTTGGACTCCCTTTGTTTGATTTTGGGCAATTTTTATCAGTAAAATTTACGACTTAGAAGGTGGGGGCTTGAGTTATGTTTTTATGACTGTTAGGCCTGCCTTTGTCTTCTATCTGAACACATGAGGCCCAACACTGCTATAGCAGCACATAACGACACAGTGGACGGTAAGTCCTTAGGGAAGCACGACCTGATCATCAGGTTCCTGAGAGGTGCCAGGAGGCTGAATCCCTCCAGAACATGCCTCATTACCTCATGGGACCTCTCTGTAGTTCTTCAGGGTCTACAGAGAGCCCCTTTTGAGCCTTTGCAGTCAGCTGAGCTTGAGGCACTCTCCTTGAAGACTGCCCTCCTGACTGCGCTCACTTCCATTAAGAGGGTAGGAGACCTGCAAGCGTTCTCTGTCAGCGAAACGTGCCTGGAGTTTGGTCCAGGCTACTCTCACGTGATCTTGTGACCTATGTGCCCAAGGTTCCCACGACCCCTTTTAGGGACCAGGTGGTGAACCTGCAAGTGCTGCCCCAGGAGGAGGCAGACCCAGCCCTGTCGTTGCTGTGTCCGGTGCACACTTTACGCATCTATTTGGATCGTACGCAGAGCTTTAGGATCTCTGAGCAGCTCTTTGTCTGCTTTGGTGCACAGCGGAAAGGAAGCGCTGTCTCAAAGCAGAGGATCACCCACTGGCTCATTGACGCCATAGCCATGGCATATCACGCCCAGTAGGTCCCACCCCCGGTAGGGCTACGAGCCCATTCTACCAGGGGTGTAGAGGCCTCCTGGGCCCTGGCCAGGGGTGCCTCTCTAACAGACATTTGCAGAGCAGCTGGCTGGGCAACACCCAACACATTTGGAAGGTTCTACAACCTCCGGGTAGAACCGGTTTTGTCCCAGGTAGTGGCACGCAATACAAGCGGATAAGCCCGGGATAGCCGGCCGGGTGTATCGCTTGCACATATCACCTTTCACCTCCTCTGAGCTGAAGACGTGCGCCATTAATTCCCAGTAGTGTTCACAAACTTTGTTCCCTGGTTGACTTCCTCCGAGCCCTGTGGCAGTCGAGTTTTCGAAGAGACTAACTGCTGGCCCAGTACCCGTGCTAACTAAGAGTCTGGGGTAGGTGCTCCGCATGTGGCGGTTCCCTGTAAGGTAACCCCATGCGAAGTATATCTTCCGCTTATTCGTTTCCCTGTCGGCAAACTGCGTCTTCCTTGGGCAGAGCCCCCTCTGCCACAGTCTCCATGTTTGTAGCAACTCCTCCCCCGTTAGGTAGGATCTACCATGAGACTCTCCATACGGTCGGCAAGACCATGTGACGTATTTTCCACTTAAATATCCCCCCTCTCTCTGGGCGAGGTGTGGTCTCCGAGGTGTCCTCCCCTTGACCTGGCGGCCCAGTCGGATAATCCCCCTTGTTTTTTAGGGAGTGGAAAAAAATAAGGGGAAAAGAGGTCACGACTGTGTTAGCCTGTCTCTATCTTTTGGGTAGTCGACTTGTCCCCAAAGGGCCATTCGACATTCATAACTATGTTGGGGGAGGTTACGTGTTGGCCTGGTGCGCTGGCTATGAGGCAGACAGTGGTCTGCCCGTCACACACCGCCAGTTCACGTAACACAGTTCAGCTAGTTGCTGCATTTTGTATAGGGACTCCTAGTTCAGCTAGTTGCTGCATTTTGTATAGGGACTCCTAGTGTCACTACATTGACAGATAGGGAATGTCCTGGTTACTTGCGTAACCTCCGTTCCCTGATGGAGGGAATGAGACATTGTGTCCCTCCTGCCACAATGCTGAACTACCTGCTGAAATGGCCGGACCTTGTCTCGGCTCCTCAGCATAAAACCTGAATGAGTGGTTGCATACCAGCTCCTTTAATATCCGTATGTCCGGGGGAGTGGCATGCAAATAGCACTCGTCAATTTTCATTGGCTTTTTATCAAAGACCAGAGGTGTTTCGGGCTCCCAAGAGTGACCACTAGTGTCACTACATCGACATAACCTCTCATTCCCTCCAACAGGGAACGGAGGTTACGCAAGTAATCAGGATGTTTTCCACTGTACTCCCCAGAAATGTTGACTTCTTGCCATGCTGATTTGTTGATATAATGTGGCAATATTTCCTGTGATTTTACTTTAGGTTTCTGGTCTTTTCCATGCTCATGCACACTTTTCAAAAACCTGTGTATTTACATAATGCATTTACATGCCATATAAGCTGCATTCTCTGGCAGAAACCTAGGTGTGTTAAGACACCTTCACGTAATCCCTTAAATGGCGTAAGGAAAATGTTGTTAGTTTCAGAGCTTTCTGCAAAAAAAAACAAAAAACCTAAAATAAATGTTTTCATAAGTGCATGTAAACAGGGTCACTGAAAAGAGTTGACAAAACTAGTATAATATTATTAAAAACATTTAATACCTAATATTTATATTAACCAAATATTGACTAATTTACCCTTATTTGTTTGTGCTAGGTATTTTATGCCTATAAAAAAATCTAGAGTTGCCACAAACTTGCCGAAAAATTGGTCACTCATTATTTTCACATGCAAATGAGCTTTGCTGCAAATTCTTCACTTTCGCCAAGGGTTTGCTGCAGGCTTACCACTACCTGTGAAGAGCTGCAGACTTCTGACAAACATATTAGGCAAATCGCAAGCTCATTTGCTTGTGAATATAATGAGTTGCAAATTTGTGTCAAGTTAGCAGTAGGTTTGTGGTAAGTTTGCCACAACTCTACATTTTTTGTAAGGGGAGTATTGCGTGGTTAACTTAGCAAAAAAAAAAAAAAAAAAAAAAAAACAAACACCAAACTTTATTGAAATGATTGAGTTTAGTTTCCTGTGCGCTTTGCACAAGGAGGGATATTCATATGATGTGCAATTACTTAGCCTATAGAGTGTTCCAAATCAGTCACTTATGAGGCCCCCTTTTCAGTTGCTGCTCACTAGTTTTTGGAACAAGTCTTTGTGAAGTCATCAGCATCTTTCAGTGATGTACAGTAAATGCTGCAATTCCCCTCAGGCAGCTTTTTTAAAATATTCCTCAATGTGCAACACAAGTTTATCTTATTAGAAAAAAATGCTGCTAGCCCTTGGCTGTTCACATAATCAGTGTTGGGTAACATTACTTTTAAAAGAAACTCATTAGAATATTGCATTACTCCTTAAAAATTAACTTTTATGGAAAGTAAAGTGTTACGTTACTTTTGCATTATTTTTGGCGTTACTTTTTTCTCACAGCCACTTTCTCTTCTGCTATGCTATGCATTCCATACAAATAAGCCATGCACTGCATACAAGAGTTTTGAGTTCATCCACGTTGCATACAGACGCCACTGGTTGATTGCATACAACTTCAAAGGCGCATGTTGATACAACTTGAATGGAATTTTTAATACTACCAAAATTCATAAAAAGGGTTTATTTTATGAATCAAACTACTTGTTGGGGGTCACGTGATGTCATGCAAGAAGCAGACGTGTGAGCGACTGGCTCTGCGCACTTTGCTAGTTTTTCATTATTTTCATGTTTAATCCGGTGAGATTCGATACACCAAGTTACATATCTGCTCTTTGAGGTAAACATGGCAAAGAAGTAAAAATCCTCAGACTCTGGAGACATTAAAAGACACTTACGTGCTCAAGATGAGGCCTCTGGCAGGCCTGCAGACCGGGGACTTGATTTGGAAGGCTCATCGGAAGATGAAATCCAGCGTCAACTGTCCAACATCCCAGTGATGCAGACGAAAGTTGTTGCTGACTTGGAGGATCTCGCTGTAATACTTCGATCGATTACGGCGATGGAAACAAAATTCTCTGAGTTTGTCACAAGAGTCGCAGATGTTGAGAAACGAATCGATTATTTGAAGTCTTCAGAAAGGGAATTATCCGCTAATCCGCCCGCATCCAAAACAGACTTGGAATATGTTTTGGAAAAATTGGAACATCTCAAAAATAGAAATCGAAGGAACAATATTTGTATTGTTGGAATTCCTGAGCATGAAGAGGGCAGAGATATGGTGAAATTCCTGGACAAGCTCTTCCCGAGTCTGCTCGACATAACAGGCCATAAACTGGAAATTGAGCGAGCTCACAGAGTCCCGGCTCACAGATCTGCTGAAGGAGACTGGCCCAGATCAATTCTGGCCAAATTTCCGAGATCATCCGATAAAGATCTTGTGTTGCGCCAGGCGAGGAGCAAAGGAAAGCTTTCTTGGAAGAATCACAATATTTTCTTGTTCCCGGACTTTGCGAATGTGATGAGAGAAACAGGATCGTTTCAAGGAATGCAAGAAACTCTTACATCAATGGAAGATTGCTTTTGCAATGATGTTTCCAGCCAAACTGAGAATAGAAATGAAGGATGGTTGCAGGGTATTTACTTGTCCAAATCAAGCAATGTCTTTTATAAAAACAATGGGTAAGTAAGCCATTTGGGGTTTTTCATGTATATCTCCAGAGTGGATTAACTCGCCATACTTACTCTGGCTGTTCAAGGAAGTTGGGTGCCATTTTTGTTTCTGTTTGTGTTGGTTCCGCCTAGCGGCTGGAGTTTGTCTTGTGGAATATCCCTCCAAGAAACTTTTGCATGGATGGAAGATCACTTTACACTGAAGTTCCCGGCCAGATTGAGAATAGATATTAAGAAGGACTACAAAATATCTACATGCCTACACAAAGGATGTCTTTTATAAAGTTGACGGACTGAGTAAGTCATGGTGTATTTTGTTTATGCAGCCTCCGAGTGATTACTACACACTTGACCAATCGAGAAACCGGTACGCCTGTTTTGTTCTTTTTGTGCTGGTTCCGCTTAGTGGCTGGAGCTTGTTTTGTGGAATAACACTCCTTCGGTACAGTTATGGATGAATCTGTTCATTCTTTGTTCTTATGCCTCCTGTTGGCTGGAGTTTATTTTTGTGGAGTATTTTTAAAGGACATTAGAATGATTACGTCATCTGCTGCACTCATAACAGCCGGCTCACTGAACAATTGTTTATCTGTCTGAGGAAAATGAATGGCTTTATATCAGCTGGAGTTTATTTTGTAGAGGAACACACCTTCAAGACAGTTCTGTGAATGAATCTACATGTTCTTTGTGTTTATTCTGCCTGTTGGCTGGGGTTTGTATTACAAAGTATTTCTGTTATGTAATTTTGCCTCACAAAAGTTGTGCAGAAGCACCAGACTTGAGCAATCCGATGGCAAAGTTGTCGCGGGGGTTCTTGTATGCGTACATGGACCTTTTGAGTTTAGAGGGATTGACGCTGTCATGCACGGGGTTAATGCACATGTTTTTCTTTTCTCTGTTTGTTTTGTTCAGGTGGAAATTTGGGGTTTGATTGTTGCACTTATGGGGAACGTGGTCTGTGTAATTTTGTTTTTGACACAGTTTATTTTTTTATTATATCAATATGTCAAATGTTAATATGAGTGGATCGTCTCTCTCCACATGGAATGTGAATGGGTTGAAGCACCCCATAAAAAGGTTATTTATTTTCTTAAGCGTAAGAAATATGATATAGTGTTTCTTCAAGAAATGCTTCTTTCCCCGCAGGAAGCTGAAAAATTTGGGAAGATATGTGGTGGACATGTTTTCTGTAGTGCTTGCTCAATTAAGAGCAGGGGGGTCATTATATCGATAAGTAAACATCTACAATTCAAATGTCTCAAACAGATTAAAGATAAATTGGGGAGAATCATTAATGTTTTAGGAGAAATTCAAGGGCAAAGGTTGATTTTGGCTAATATTTATGCACCTAATGCATAACCACATTTCCTCTCTTGTAAGTCGCTTTGGATAAAAGCTTCTGCCAAATGAATAAATGTAAATGTAAATGTAATGCTGATGATCAGGGCTTTTTTATAGATCTCAAAGGGATGTTGCAAGCCTTTGGTACCCCCCATGATATAATATTGGGAGGAGACTTTAATCTTTTGATGGACTCAGTCCTTGATCATAGTGAAGCAAAAGTGTGTAAGCCCCCTAGAGCAACACTGACACTTCATAGGATGTATAAAAATCTTGGTCTTGCTGATATCTGGCAACTTTTGAACCCATCTGGTAGGGACTATAAATTTTATTCATCAGTTCATAAGATTTATTCTAGAATAGATTTTTTTATATATATAAATATGTCTCTCATTTCATCTGTTGTTGATTGTTCAATTGGAAATAATTTAGTCTCAGATAATGCCCTGGTGAGTTTAGAGATATTGCCACATACGGAGAAAAATAAATCATACAGCTGGCGCTTTAATGTATCCCTTTTGCAAAATCCTGATTTCCAACAGATGTTGAAGACTGAAATCAGTGTTTATATGGAGACCAACTGGTCCTCAGTTTCCTCTGTGGGCGTAGCCTGGGAGGCACTTAAGGCAGTTCTTATGGGCCGGATCATACAGTATGCCTCATTCACCAAAAAATCCAAAGCATGAGAACTCGTGGAGTTGGAAGAGAATATCAAAAGTGCAGAGGCAGAGCTGAAGCGCCGAATGTCATCTAATGGCCTCAGAGAATTGACTCAATTTGAAATACAGATATGTAGGGCTTTACTGGTTGTTTAGATCAGTGTTACTATCAGAAATAATTAATAATTATTTCTTTAGTTATTAATTAATATTTAAATTAATTAATTGAATCTAACTCATTAAAACCTCATATGGGGCTCCAGTAAATGTAGTGCGCTACGTTTAGGAGCGGGTTTGGTTATTAGCAATAATTAATAATTATTAATTATTAAAATCAATAGAACATTGATGAGAATCAATGTTAGCTTTTTTAATCCTTTAAATCAACAATTATCAAAGATGTTAATGGTTAACATCGATGAAACATTAATTAAAATTAACACTAGCTTATTGATCATTCAAATTCAACAATCATCAAAGATAATTATCAATTATCTAAAATCAACAGAATATTAATAAGGATTAACGTTGACGGGGCACCACCCTGGAATCAGGGACTAAT